>NC_136433.1:69674561-70989561 GCF_052849685.1 Lactuca virosa | reverse complement strand
AAATGTAATTATGATTTCAAATTTAATGTAATTTGTCTTTATATTATCCACTACATTCAAAAGTTTTTTAAACTTTTGGATATTAATGTGCAATGCTTTTTTTTTCCACTTATTTATTATACACATTGTAGCTATATTAGTAGTATATAAGTAACTTTTGATTAAAATGTCATATGTTTGAAAAGATTTGTGATTCAAAATGAAAGAGTTGAAAAAAAAAATAAGTTTTGTCGTATCAATGGTTATTTCAACACAAATTTTTAATAATAATGTTTCTATATATCAAATGTATGTTGATTTCTAAATATTCATTTTGAATGATTTATAAGTGTTTAATAGGTTTTGTTTGATATAAATGTTATAATGTTGTAGTGTTTTTATTTTATTAATAGCTATAGTGTTTTTCATACTATTTGTTATTTGTTTTATATACAAATCGTCATACGTTTTATATATAATTTCCACTACTTTAAACATTCTATATAATCATCAAAAGTTGTAGTATTTATTTTTTCATACTACGTTGTTTTTTTATACATAAAAATCAATATATGTTTGATATATAATTTACACAACATAAAACGGTTTATAAAATCATGAATTAATAGTGGAAAATAACTAATGATATAAATTTATTAAAATTAATAAAACTAATATGTTAACTATAGAGTTTGTTTGCTATTGTTGGTGCATGGAAATGCTCCACAAATAATGAGTGTTTATTAGGTTGTATTTTCCCTTTATTGTATTTATGGTGTAAATACTTTCCCTCCTATATAAAGGGAAAGTTGGTCATTTATTATGTAAGCTAGCTTATCTTTTCCTTAGTTAGAGTTATTTTTCTCACAATGTAATTCTAGAGAGAGAGAAAGTTGGTGGGTTCTCCCACCCAGGGAGAGTTTCTCTCCCACCATGTTCTTCATGAAATATATTATTCTCTCTTTGTTCTTAGTCTTTTCTTATGAACTCATAATATGTTCTTCGTGTTCATACTTCCAAAAACACGATTAATCTCGAGATATCCTTCTTCCGCACTCACCGTTCGTTATAAAAAATGAGTCTTTACAATTGGTATCAGAGCCGTACCTTGAAGATCTCACGATTATTTCAAGGGAACGACTCCCGTTCGGTGATTATCTTGTGATTTTCCGTGTTTCTGCAAGAAATTTTTTTCGGGTTTCTTACCGGAATTTTTTTTATGAAGTTCGTTCTTAGTTTTATCTTCCGGGTTGACTCAAATCTTACTCTTAAATAAATTGTTGCTGCTGCTCGTTCTATTTATTGCTGGAAGAAGATGTTCTTAAAAAGTTATTATTTTTGCTGTTGAAGAAATGAAGAAAAATGGGAGAAGAAATTATTTTTGTGGTCTCCATATTGTTGAAGATATTGTTCCAGGGAGTTCTTTTTCTTGGATGAGAAGACACAAAAATTATGGGCTTATTATATTCTTGAAGATAGTGGAGGAAAACACTTTTTCTAGAAGATTTTTTTTTTCTACAACATGTTTATTATGATCATCAAAAAGGTATGATATTCATTCATTCTACCTTTTACTTGTTGCTGTGAATCTTCAAATTAGTGCATATGGACGTGTTTAAGTGTTTGCATAAAACATCTTGTCCTTGTTACTCTTTTGGGTAAAGAGTATTCCACTATTTGCTCCCTCAAAAAGACAAAAACCATGTGACATTGTCCTTTCCCATCACCCTTTGTCCCTAAAACCCCCTGCACACTCTTCCTTTTTGCCTTCCCAAGACCACATGTTGACTTAAAATGCTTTATAAAAAGATTCCCTCATTAAAATATGAATAAATGGCCTTTGCGGTACCATTTTTCATGGAAAAATAGCATTTTCGTCACCTGTTCAGCCCTTCTTAGCCCCCCGGACCGCAGCCAAAAACTGTCTACCGGAGTCCCCTTAGAAGCCTACCCGCAACCATTTTTTAGCCTTGATCCGAGGTCCTCTCAGGCCTCTATCCGCAGCCGAGGTCAGCAGCCGAAAAACCGCAGCCCTCCCTTACCTTTTTTTCTGCTGACCGAAGTCATTCAAGACCGCAGCCTCGGATTCCTTCTTGACTCGGACCGCAGGCGCTCCTACTGCAGCTCGTATCCGCAACTGCCTAGCCTTCGCATACCGCAACTGGCCTCCTTTGCACCGCATCGCAGCTACTGCAGTCACGCCTTCCATGCGTCCGCACCCAAGTCAGTCCATCCGCGACCAGCGACCAACGCCCTTCCATCCGCACCCAAGACCCCACCGCACCCACCTGCTTACCCTTCATCTGCAATCACCTCCCACCCAAACCACCTTCCCCCATCCGCAACCAACCATGACCCGCAACCACCCTCCTTAGAGTTCGGATCTCCCTTCTCCACCTCTCTCCAGCGCCCCCCTTCCTTCTTCCTCCTCCCCCCTTTCATTCCTTCTTTTTTTTCCTCCCCCTCCCCTCCTTTTTTTTCCTTCCTTTTTTTTTAAAACCCTCTTTTTTCAAGACTTTTTTTTATTCAGATTTTTTTCTGCATTATTATTTTTTTTTTTTCAATTAATTTTTTTTTCAGCCAATTTTTTTTATTTAGCCAATTATTTTTTTTTCCACCAATTATTTTTATTTAGCCATTTTTTTTATTAAAACCAATTTTTTTTATTACGCCAATTATTTTTTAACACCAATTTTTGCCACAACCGAACCTTGGATTGTCACATTGGTTCATTTCATGCCGGTTATTATTATTGGAAAAATACTCCTACAGCAGTCGGACTTCATATTATTTTTTGTGATGCTTGCACCGCAACGGCGATTGATCAACAAAGTTGTTTCGCATTCTTCACTTTATGGGATTTTATGACTTGTCGCTCTTGATTTTTGGTTGACGAATCATGTATCTTGAGCATGTGGACTTTATTCTCTATTGAAGACCACTTCAAGTGTTCCGGCACCGCAGTTTGGATATTTGGATATATTTTTGGCACAACAGATTATTCTCAGCATAGCTTCAGCAACTATGTCACCCATCTTCTCATGACCGCAAGAGTATCTCTTTTACTCTGTCTCGTTTCTTATCGAGACCCTTCATACATCTAGGGAGAACTTCTCTGTTAGCTCTTGGTATCCGACACTCTCCATCCGATGATTTGTTGATTTTTGATATCCGGTCATTGGTTATCAAAAATAGGGAGAGAATATCATCCGGATTTGGTTATTATGATTGTTTGAGTTTGGATTTTGAAGACTTCTGAAGACGATTATTTATTTAGTGATGTGATGTGGCACTTCTTTTTGGTCTTTACGGATCAAATTTTTGGCATTACTCGATGTTTTCCGATTCAGATTATTTATTATTCGGACTCTACCACAGGATGATTTTGTGTTCGCATCTGGTTCAGATCTTATGGTTTAACGAGTTTGGATTTGTGATATGTTGAAGACGAAGATTATTTTGGCAATGTGACGTGGCACTTATTTTTGGTCCTTGGATCAAATTTTCGGCATTGCTAGACCATGTTTTTGGGTTCACATTATTTTTATCCGAACTTCATTTTATGGATGCTTCACATTTTTAGCAGGTTATTCTTTGAAGAATTTCGGTGTATTATGATTCGAGAACTTGAGATGTTTTTCAGACTTTTGAAGCCGAAGTGTTTCTTTTATTGGATCTTGTACTTGCTCATGGTGACCTCCTTCTTCGGGTGATTATGACTGGTTTGAAGATTTGGATCTTATTTTTTCTGCTCCATTGGTTGTGCTTTGAAGCCGAAGACCTTCATTTCAGAGATTCATGACCAGTTTCAGACTGCACAGACACTTCAGAGTTTCAGAGACATTTCAGCACTTGATTTCATTTTATTACCATACTTGCTAGTCGGATTACTGTATTATAGCCTTGTATTACTTATTGTATCTCTCATCATTTGTAAGCATTTAGGGAGAGAATGTTGGTGCATGGAAATGCTCCACAAATAATGAGTGTTTATTAGGTTGTATTTGCTCTTTATTGTATTTATGGTGTAAATACTCTCCCTCCTATATAAAGGGAGAGTTGGTCATTTATTATGTAAGCTAGCTTATCTTTTCCTTAGTTAGAGTTACTTTTCTCACAATGTAATTCTAGAGAGAGAGAAAGTTGGTGGGTTCTCCCACCCAGGGAGAGTTTCTCTCCCACCATGTTCTTCATGAAATATATTATTCTCTCTTTGTTCTTAGTCTTTTCTTATGAACTCATAATATGTTCTTCGTGTTCATACTTCCAAAAACACGATTAATCTCGAGATATCCTTCTTCCGCACTCACCGTTCGTTATAAAAAAATGGGTCTTTACAGCTATTGAAATTGGTTTTACATGTATAAATATTAAATCACAACTTGTTAAATGTTATTATTTTAATTGAATAATTATATTCACGACCAGCGCGTGGGAATTCGACTAGTCTACCCTAATAAATGAAGGTCCATTTTGCCACATGTCAATCTCTTATAAGTTTTGACACTTGTCATTTTGTGGTATTTTTTTTTAAATAAATAATATCCAAATGTCAATTTCTAGGTTTTTTAATTTTTAAAATTAAAAGCCACATAATACATATAGTTATATAAGTAAAGTATTAAATATAATAAATATGATTATAAATTGCAATATATATGGTTTTTCTTTCTTTATTTTAAAATTTAATTTCAAAAAATACTTAATGTTACACTTTGATATTTAATTTTTTTATTTAACCCATGTAATACATGAGTCTCACACCTAGTATACTTATAAAGGAAACATTTTTCCTTTCACCACATTCATTTGAAACTCTCATGACTTTTTAATTTCTTTTTAATAATAATTATAAGTTGGTTAATAAGGTTAAATAAATATCAAACTTAAAGTGTAATCATATATAAACTAAATTTCAATATTAAAATAATATCTTTACTTCTACTTATAAAATTATATTTTTTAACTTTTAACATATTATACTTAATTTATTAGTTTTAATATATTGTTGGATGTAAACAACTATCATTTTAAAGATATAATTTTGGAACAATTTGTATAAAATACTTAAATTATTAATTTAAATATAACATTATAGGGTCAACTTAAATATAAATTTTAGTTTAACTTAAACAACCCAAAAAATATTTTGTAAATTGTTAAAAGTGATAAATTGTAGTGTCTTTCTAATAATGATTATAAGTTGGTTAATAAGGTTAAATAAATATCAAACCTAAAGTGTAATCATAAATAAACTGAATTTCAATTTTAAAATAATATATTACTTCTATTTATAAAGTTATGTCTTTAACTTTTAACATATTATACTTAATTTATTAGATTTAAAATGTTGTTGTATGTAAACCATTATTAATTTAAAGCTACAACTTTTGAACAGTTTGGACAAAATACTTAAATTGTTAATTTAAATATAACATTATAGTGTCAACTTCAATATAAATTTTAGTTCCACTTAAAAAACCAAAGAATATTTTGTAAATAGTTAAAAGTGATAAATTGTAGTGATAAATGCAAAACTAAATTGTAATCTCAATTTAACTAAACTATTTCCTAAAGATATTTTTATAATGGTTAAAAGTTTTCTAATAAGTAGCTTAAAATAACTTACAATAACAATAGTTAAAAATAACTCTATATAAATGATTATATTGTTAACTTTAAAATCAAAAAACAATGTTTGATGTTTTAAATAATTATAATGATAGAAATTAAAACATTAAGTAAATAAATTTTAAAAAATTAATTAACAATAACAACTATAAATAACATTAAACCATATATTATATCTAATTTTATTCATGTGTAACTCGTGGGTAGAAGTCATTCAAACGATTGAGATTATACAGTTATAATAGATGTATATATTATCATATAATTCAAAATAATCAATATATTATATCAATGTAGTATACAAAATATTATATTTAATTTAACAACAATGTTATTGTTATATTAAAAAAAAACATATATTTGTAAAGACTTCAACTATATAGGTGTTTCTGCGCAACGCACGGGCATTCATCTAGTATACAGGGTCGGCTCTACTTTGGTTGTAATTAAGCTAGGGCTTAGGGCCCCAACTTTTAGAGGGCCCCACTTGAACCAAGATAGTTCAGCAAAATAGAAATCTCGATTCCTTCTACTTTCGTAGTTAACCTAGGCATGCCGCAAAAATCATCAACCAAAATTAATTGACAACGACTGTTCTTCTTCCTTCTCTTCTCATTCTCATTCTCGATTCTTGTAATCCAGTCTAAAAAAAATACCTTCTGTTCTTCAATGTTCACTTCTTCTTCTTCTTCTTCTCTTCCTTCTCTGATCTCTGAATGATTATGCATTCTCTGAAAAATAAATACCTACGGCTTCTCAGCGTGATTCTTTTTCTGTCTTCCGATTCTCCATTGTTGATCATTTGATTGTTCAAAAGACTCAAAACTTCAAGGCTATCATTCAAGAAGACAAGATCACAAGAACTGAAACGGTATGTCCAGTGTTACTAATTTTTAGTTTTGAGTAATTTAGTTTTCCATTGATTAACCCTAAAATCGGCTATTAACCATTATTCACTGATTACAAAAGGCTTTGAATGAGTCTGAAAATCGGCTATTAACCATTATTCACTGATTACAGAAGGCTTTGAATGAGTCTGAAAATCGGCTATTAACCATTATTCATTGATAACGTGGAACAAATCAAGACTAATCATTACAGGTAGTCCTTAAAGCATAATCAGAAGTTGAAGTGTGGTGCTGTCACAAAGTATTTTCAATGGTTTATTCATTAATTGTCGATGTTTGCTTAAATTTTGTTTCTAATCTAATGCAAACTTAGAATTTCAATGCTAAAGGGCCCCAAATTTTTCGTTTGCTTAGAGCCCTCAAACTGGTTGGGCCGCCCCTGCTATTATATATATATATATATATATATATATATATATATATATATATATATATATATATATATATATATGGTTGAGAACTCAAAGTTTCCCAAGAACCCGAGAACTAAAAGTGGAGCGTTGGATCAAAGTAATTCGTTAAGGACATGATCGTCATCTTACCAATCTCATTTAATGTTTAATTTTTTTGTGTTATTTAATATATTAATATAAATGTCTAAAAATTTATATCATAAATCAAGTTTTCAGATTTTTCTAAAAATAGTATTTTTCGTTTTTTTTTTAAATGCAGATTTTTTTAAACTTTTTTATAGAAAACATATATTTTTGAAAAAAAAAATTGAAAAAAATATTTTTTTTTCAAAAAACTGCATTTTTTTCAAAAAAACTACAATTTTTTTTAAAGAAAACTGCATTTTTTTCAAAAAAACTGCAATTTTTTTTAAAAAAAACTGCAAGTTTTTTTAAAGAAAGTTACATTTTTTTCAAAAAAAACCTGCATTTAAAAAAAAAAAAAAAACTTTAGATGCATATATTCATATTTTTTATACTATAATATTCGTAAGTAGATCATAAAAAACTCATTTTATTAACAATCTATAAACACAATATAATAAGTATTTTATTCGATACAAAAAAAAATATTAAAAACAAAAAAAAAGTACAAAATTTCAAAGCGTTTTTATGTATTCGTGTCAATATTTCCATATTTTTCTTCAATTTATCATCTTCACCTCTTCAATATTCACCACAATTTCTTCCAAATCTACAAAAAAAATTAAAAAAAAAATGATTGATGCAAAAACACTCACAAAAATACATATGTAATTAACATATGAATCACAGACGATTCACGTATGAATTACATATGATGTATATGTGAATTACATGTGATTTACATGTGAATCTCATGTAATTCATATGTCATTCATATGTGAATTACATGTAATTCATATATGAATTACATGTGGATTATATGTGATTTACATGTGAATCACATGTAATTCATATGTGATTTACATGTAATTCATATGTGAATTACATATGATTTACATGTGAATCAAATGTAATCCATAAGTGAATTACATATAATTCATATGTGAATTACATGTGATTTATATGTGAATCACATGATTAAAACTAGGGAAAAGCTTACTTTACAGGCCTGATTTGGTGTATCCAGTTTATAGGTTCATGATTTGCAATGTATCCAGTTTGTGGTAATACACTCATTGCAGGTGAATCTTCCGACAGTCCCCTTGAAAACACATCAGATAAAAACACTAGTTATTTCGAGTTATTCATATTCAATCTAAAAAGAGTTAGTACCTTAACAAATCTAAGTTCTTCACAATATCTCATAGAATAAAAAATGGCTACAAAACATACCCCACAAATACAAATAATAATGAACAACAGTTTGCTTCGAGGTTGACATAAAATCCACCATTCAACCTTGCCTCATGCTTCAGTGTGTAAACTTGTTGTACCACAACAACAAACATCTATACATGTGAATTACAAATAAGATGAATAAATAAATATGTTGATAATAATATTAGTAAACCAAGTTAAAATGAAACTTCGTTGAGAAGGCTTATCAATTCAAGCATACACTTATTTAAGAATAAATCTCATTAAATTATGTTTACATCAGTCACCTGATAAACCTATTAAATTACTTCCTTACATTTCACGATACGAAACCATATACATTTTCCACCTTTAGTTATATTATTTCAAAATATACTTAGTTGGTCTCTGCAGGTGTACAAGGAGGAGGTACGAAAATTACAATATGATGAAAGGGTGGCTGAAAACTAAAAGTCAAAAAGAGTTGGCCAGATTTACCATTTACGCTTTTCCACTTTATAAGATCCAGAACCAGTTTTAATATTGACAACTGTATGTGTTCAATCTCTGAGTGAATGAGGTTAACAAACAATGATAACATCACAGATGATGCTTCAGGTATGAATTTCAAACCAAGCTCTGCCTGCACAACTATTAACCTCCTTGACATGTCAAATATGCATTCTTCTCCACCACAATATTTGTGAATATCTGTATACAGTGAAAACACCATGTCTAAAAGTTCTGCTTCACATACTTGAATAATTTATTCATGGTGCACAAATTTAACATAAAAAATATCTATAAAATTACTATCTGACAAAATAATTGCACATATAAATAGATTATAGTGTGTAGATATTAATTGAATCTAGCAAAGACTAACTAAAGCAAATCTTACACATTAACAGTTAGCTTAAATAAACATAACATCCAAACCTAAGTCTTCTCTGTAGACGTACAGTTAACAACAATTGAAACTTGAAAACAGAGTAATCAAAATCAAAGCTCAAATCAGAATCAGAACACCAAAATGGAGGCAAATGAAATTAAATTTTAAACCTGTTTAACATCAAGAAGCTCTCCAGAATCGAGATTCATGCCCATATACACTTGACCAAAAGCCCTGCACCCAATCAATTCACCCTTACACAACCTGATAAGAGGAACTTTCTCATCATTCTCTTTTACCACACGGCAGAAATGAGGAAGTTTTGGAGAAAACTCTTCACTTGCGAATACATGAATGGATTTTGTTGTCTAGGGTTTCGGGATCGCTGCCTTCGGGAGCACGAAAAATCAAAGATCGACGGACAAATCCTAGACTGTGGTGGTCGTTGACAGAGGTAGGGTGAGCGTTACAGGCGAAAGGAGGAGGGAGATGATCGATGGAATTAGGGAGGACGTCAATGGAGTCGTTGAAGAATGGGGAGAAAGAACGAGCGATAGAAAGCGACTAGGATCTGATATGTTTATTTGAGCTAATTTCTAAATCCCCTCAATGCCCTTATGTTATATTATTAAGATACCCTCCTGTGTTTTTATTCCCATTTATTTACAAAAGTGCCATAAACAATCTTAGCTCTTAATTTTTTTAATCTGACGGTCCACTTTTAGTTCTCGGGTTCTTGGGAAGTTATGAGTTCTCAAATGATCCTCTCTCTCTCTCTCTATATATATATATATATATATATATATATATATATATATATATATATATATATAAAGTTGAGATCCATTTTTAACTCAATAATTCAGGGAAACCCAAGAACTTTTAAAAACATACAATTTTTTTGAGACATCTATTTTTTTTTGACTTTACCGTGCATTAAGTCACGTATTAAAGACTTAATTCGCTAAAAAAATCAAAAATTTTCTTGTGTATTAATGCTAAAAAAAATCAAAGAAGAAAACGGAAAACCAAATTTTGCTAGTACAATTTTAGATTTAGTTAAATGCTCAGCAAAACCAGATCATTCTCATTCCCAAGAGATGTTATCTTTTAAATATGTTGGAAATTTAGCCTTTTTACACCAACCTTTTTCATATCTTTGTGATTATTTATACCATTTAAAAATCAAATCTGTCAATTAAAAAACCAAAACAAAAACGAAGACAATTAAGTAAGAAAAAAGAAAAGGCATAGAAGATGACAAGAAGGAAAGGAGATGTTTGCTGGCAGTTGGGTGTTTGTCACTAAAATTCATTTCAACGACAATATCACCTACAAACACATGCTTCTCACAACTGTACTCTGCATTCTTTCCGTTTTCAAATAATCCTGTAATTTTAATTTTGTCATTTAAATTCTCAAAGATCAGAATCCATAATAATAAGTATTTTAATTAAATACTTTCTTTTTAGAGAAAACTGCAATAAAGTCTTTACATATTGGCTTTATAATCGATTTAATCATTAATTTTTTTTATTCAATTAAGTCCCAAATACCGGTAATCGTATTCAATTTAACCATTTGACCCGGTAACAGGTCATCCAACTTTCAAAAATTATATTTTGGCCCAGATTTCAAAATTTGTTACAAATTTGGTCCAAAATTTACACTTTTGGCCAAGATTTTAAATTTTGTTACAAATTTGGTCCAAAAATTACCCTTTTTGTCCAAATTTTAGAATTTATTATGAATTCATCATAACTATAGTTTTTTTACAATTTTTTTCTCAAAAATTTGTTTTTAATATGTTTTTTCTTTATAAACTCATATTTATACAAAAAAACATATTTTCACATAAAAATCTTATATTTTCTATATAAAAACTTTTTTTTAAAAACTTTTTTGTATATGAAATATCTACTTATAAAAATAGGTTTGGATTATTTGTGTGATTTCTCTTAAAAATCAATTAAGAAATTAAAAGTAACCCTAAATTATACTATTAAATTATAGTTCGTCAAAAACTAGTTAACTCATTTTAATATTATTTATTTGTTCTTTAATCACATTTATAGGACAAATAATGTCAGTTCTTAATTATAGTTCATAGAAATTTTCATTTTATTCCTAAGAATGTGGAATTTGTAGATATTCAATTAACAATAAATATGTTTCATTACATTATATATCCTTTTAACCGTTTTATTTGTTTTGAATTAAATAAAAATTGTTAAACCTCAATTACTATTTTTACACCATGGAATTAAATAAATATATTTGTTAGCATTTGGTCATAATCTAATCTTATATAATATATTTTTTTTTAATAATATAACTAATACTACCAACCAATCTAAATTTCTTTTACCATAGATCAACAACCTAAAAACTAAAATTACATTATATATGAAAGTTTAAAAAATATATATAATATATTAATATTATATTTTATTCGTAAGAATTTTTTTAAGAAAAAAGTTAAAATCATAACTTTGATATATTTTTTATAACTTTTTAATAAATATATTATCTAAATAAAACTTATCCATTCATGGCATGTGTTCGATCTTTTTTTTTGGAAACGACAAATATCATTAAAAAACCACGAGATTAGCAAGTGAGTAAATCACGGGCAGAGTACAACAACTGAAAATCAAAGCAAGTACATAGAACTAGCTAAAAGGAGAGATACTCCAATCAATCAAACTACATCCCACCTTTGAGGTTCTATGCTTAAACCACAAATATGTATGGGAAATAACCCCGTCCGTGATCTTAGCCGAATTGGTATTTAGCCCTTTGAATATCTTGTTGTTTCTAGCCTTCCATATGAACCAGAGAAGAGCATAAAACACCGCCGTGACCTTCTCCTTTTTCTTTGGACAATTGCCCCATGTAGCAGCGAAGTTGAGAAAGGTATTCATACCTGTGAATTGTGTGTGTTGTAATCCACACCATTTTAGAATCTGATCCATAGCCTCCTTCGTGACTGGGCACACCACCAGAAGATGATCAACCGTCTCCTGAGATGAATCACATAAGGAACAAACATTTGAGTTTACCAAAATACCCCTGCCTGCAAGATTGGTTAACACCAGAATTCTGCCTAAAGAAGCTTTCCATACGAAACAAAGGATTTTTAATGGGATTGCTTTCAACCAAGTAATGCTCGAACCGTTATATGTGGTGGGTATGGAATCAATCATCTTGCACAAGGTATTGACCGAGAATCTGCCATCGGAATTGAACTTAAAACGAAAACCAATTTGTGACTGGTTGACGACACCACCTTGCAGTAGAGATTGTAAGTTTTCCAAGTCAAGACGGGTTTCTTCCTCCATGCTTTGAACTTTCCATTTCCAGTCAAAACCGGATGATAAAATTCTTTCTGAAACATAACAGAGCTTTACCTTCTCAAGATCATATAGCCTGGGAAATATTTCTTGTAACGTCAAAGTACCACACCATTTGTCCTTCCAAAATAAGAGATTAATATTTGGGCTAGGGCTTAAAGAAAACAGGTCCAGGTAGTGAATGTCGCATTCAGGGCGACTCTTGATTGCTTTATCTATGTTACACCAAACACCCCCCATCGATGTTTTAGCAATATAGGTGATCGGTTTCCTACGTAAATTATGGATGCTGATAATACAATCTCTCCATAATCCACCTTGTGTCTCTTTGAGCCTCCACCACCATTTGGTGAGTAGAACAAGGTTTTATGCATTCAACGATCCCACACCGAGTCCACCATTTTTCTTGGATGCAATGACTGTAGACCACGACACCCAGTGTAATTTGGATTTCTCAGCATTACCACCCCACAAGAATTTTCGTCTAATTTTTTCAAGTTCATCTAAAACTCCACATGGAGCCCTGAAAAGTGAAAAGTAATAGTTTGGAAGGATGTTGAGCACTGATTTGATCAAAGTGAGTCTACCACCAAACGATAGTGTCTTGGCTTTCTAACTTGAGAGACGCGATTAAAATTTATCAATTATCGGTTTCCAATTCTTTTTTAGCGCCATGTTTGCCCCCACCGGTACCCCTAAATACATGAACGAAAGGGAGCTTGCTAGACAACCAATCACCCTAGCTTGGATTTGTAATTCTAAGACTGGGATTCCAATGCCAAAAAGTCTAGATTTATGGAAATTCACTTTAAGCCCGGAACAAATGTGAAAACATTTTAAAATTCATTCCAAGTTTCTGATGCAACTTCTGTCCCATGTACCCAAAAAATGACATCATCTGCGTAAAAGAGATGGGAAAAGGTAGGACTGTTGTTAGGCATTGCAAGACCACACAATAGAGATTTATCCAATGCGTTCCGGATAGCAAAGTTCAGCCCCTCCATTGCTATAATGAACAGGAAGAGGGAGAGAGGATCACCCTGGCGAACACCTTTTGAGATAATGAATTCTTCTGTAGGGGACCCATTGACTTATATTGATGCTCTAGAGGATGATAGGCAACCGTAAATCCATTTCCTCCACTTACCACTGAAACCCATTTGCTCCATCACCGAATCAAGATAACCATAGTTGATTGAATCAAATGCTTTCTCGAAATCAACTTTGAATAAGAAGATGTTTTCTTTTGCTTTTTTTTTGCCCACTTACAGACTTCATTTATGATTAATGGTCCATCAAAAATATATCTGCCCTCAATAGGTTGTGATTTTTTTTATTGCCAATCAACCTCTTCTTACTTGGATTGTTTATAATCTTGTATTTCCTTTCTTTTTTAATGTCTATTATATGGAATACCGGTTGCAATTTATTATCGATAAACATGTTTTTAGGGGAGTGAGAAATGACCAAAAACACAATAGCAACATAAATATATAAAATATTATAAATATCAATAACACAATAGAATACTTTAATTAAAGTTCTAAAGAATTTACACCTGAGTTTGACAAACTATAATTTAATAGTATAATTTAGGGTTACTTTTAATTTCTTATATGATTTTTTAAGAGAAATCACACAAATAATCCAAACCTATTTTTATAAGTAGATATTTCATATAAGATTTTCATGTGAAAATATGTTTTTTTTGTATAAATATGAGTTTATAAAGAAAAAACATATTAGAAACAAATTTTTGAGAAAAAAAGTTTTAAAAAAAACTAAAGTTAGGATGAATTCATAATAAAATTTTAAAATTTGGGCAAAAAGGGTAAAATTTGGACCAAATTTGTAACAAAATTTAAAATCTAGGCCAAAAGTGTAAATTTTGGACCAAATTTGTAATAAATCTTGAAATTTGGGCCAAAAATGTAATTTTTGAAAGTTGGATGATTTGTTGACCGGGTCAAAGGGTTAAATTGAATACGATTATCGGTATTTGGTACTTAATTGAATAAAAAAAATATAAATATTAAATCAATTATGAGACCAATATGTAAGGACTTTATTGCAGTTTTCCCTTCTTTTTAAGTACGAGGAATTGCGGATAATAAAAATTATTTACGTCTAACGAACTAAAATATGATAGTTTTTTTTTGTAAGATGATGCAAGAGTGGTTAGTATGGAGTCAACCTCTAAAAAGGAAGAATCCATGATTTAAACTCATATATGTCACTAGTTTAATTGGTAAGAAAAAATAAATGGATCAAAATTTTTTGATTAACGGTTTGGGCCGGCAATACTACTATATATTACAAGTATAATTTTATTGAAATCCAGTAATCTACTTGTTTTTTTTTTGTGTTTATTTCTTTAAAAAAATAATCACTATAAAATCGTTTTTGAAAAATAATCATCATTCCAGAATGAGCCATTCCGAAATCCACTACGGACAGTATATGTAACACCCTGTTTATTTATTAAATAAATAAATAAATTGATGAATGTATAGTAGCCCTAAAATCAATAATTATATAAGCAGGGTGTTGGTTTCGAGGAGTTAATTGGCATAATTTAGAAGTTGAGGGTTAAAAGTGTATGTTCCGGATTGGTTTTGGTAATTATTATTGAAAGCAGGGACTAAATGGTAACTTCTAGGACTTCATTTGAAGAGATTTTGGGGCTAAGGGGCTGTTTGATATGTATTTGGACTTATTATGAAAAGATTTATGGAAGTAGGGGCTAATGAGTAAATTCTGGACTTCGTTTGAAAATAATTGTATAGGGAGGGGCTACTTGGTAAAATGTTGGACTGCATTTGAAAAGATTTTAGATGGTTGGGGTTAAAAGGGTAATTTATGGATTTATTTTGAAGGAAAAGAGGGAATGAGGGACTGAATATGTTATTATGGAAATAAGTTCAAGGGGGTTCGGGGTATATAACCCGTCACCCCCCAGTCCAAACCCTAACCCTATGCAAAAACACCCGCCGCCACCTTATGCCTCCGGGTCCTCCCAGCCGCCACCCTCACTCGCATTATTTCCGTCACCGCTGCTACGCCACTATGGTTGCCGTCGATGAAGCCGGATAACACCCAAGAGCACCGGAGCACCTGTCGTATCCGTTCCATCATGTTTTGTTGAAGACGTCGCCGCCATGTGACCTTGCTGTGACGCTGGTGCTCTCCAGCCGCCGCCTGTCGTCTTGAGGCTACCGTGTGGGTTGCGGTTTATGTCACCACCGATGAATGACGGTATTTTTCGTGGCTCGCGAGGTATTTTCGCTTAAGGGGGAAGGTCCTGTCGTGTAGGGGTTGTGAAGAACCAACATGGCGGCCGACCATGGTGGCTGTCGTCGTCAGCACCACCGCAGACGCTGTTGTTGCCGCTAGCACTGCCGTTTCAGGCGCCGCCTTGCGGCTGGTTCACTCCGTTAAGTCCTCCGGTGTGTGGCAGCCTCGGTTTGGTTGTAGGCTTCACACATGAATGTACTCGGCTTAATGCCTTTTGTGTGTGTTTTTGGGGATGTGTGTGTCGCCGGAAAGCAAGAGCACCACCATGGCAGCCAACCATGGTGGTTGCCGCCGGTTATAACTTTTCTGTCGCCGTGTACCATCACCGACCACCACTAGGGTGGCTGTGTGTGTTTATGTTAGTGTGTGTGTGTGTGTATCTGTGTTATTAAGATTCGGGTTGTAAAATGTAATTAGCAAAAAGAATAATGAAAGAAACTCAAAACCACCACCGTGAGGTGGTGGCTGCCGCCTCCTGTCGCCACCGGCCGACGTATCGGGTGGCGGTGTGCCTTGTTTGGATCGTGACTCGTTTGGAATGTTTGGACAAAGGGACTAAACCCTAATGGGCCCAATGAAGCCCTAATTGACCTAAAAGCCCAAACATGTGATTAATGGGCCTAATGAACCCTAATTGATCAAAAGACCTAACTATTTGGCCTATTGGGCTAAGATGGGATTGGAAACCCTAATTAGGGTTTAGAAAACCCTAACATTGGATTTATGGGCTTGGACTTATCGGGACCCGCACTTAAATTATTCACTAAACTTAATATATTAATTAATAATCATTTGCAATCAACCTAAAGCAATATTGGACTTGATGGATTAAGTCATTAATGGGTTAAGTAGGAACACTTAACCCTAATCATCATTTCATGTAAGAAACCCTAATTTTTAATTGGGCCTTGAGTTGAGCCTTTTTATTGGGCTTTGGTGATTTGGCCAATATTAGGCCATCCACGAACAATCAAATGGACTAGACTAATTTAATGGGCTTTAGGGTAAGGCCCATGTAGGGGGTTGGGGCCCAATTTGGAAAATTGGGCCATAGTTCGGGCCCTTATGATTGTATGATACTGGGCCATTAGAAATGCCAAATGTTTGGACTGGACTTTTGGAAAATTAGGCCATATGTTGGGCTTTAGAATAAGGCCATGTAAAGGTTTGGACCCAATTTGGAAAATTAGGCCATATGTTGGGCTTTGACTCATAGTTGACTATTGGGCCTTTGGATTGGGCCTTAGGCTTATCAAGCTAGGATTGGGGTAAAACAGTCCTTTACCCAAGCATGGATTTATGATTTTCGTGTTGGAACCCAATTATTAATTGGGTGTTATTTTGATGTTGACAGTTCGAGAACCTGTCATTCAACAGCTGGGGTTGGGTCTGCGGGACTTCAGTAGTGTGAGGTGAGTTACCTTCAAGTGGAAATGGGTCTAAGGCCACAATGCCGCCCCACTAGTAGGAGTTGTTTGTTAGATAATTTTCTTTGTGATAATTATCTGGTTAGCCACTATCTGATATGTTTTATGTGCTAGCATGATATGATGTTATGTGATAGTGGTAGTAGGGGGAATAGTCCCCGGTTACCGGCCGATAGGGCCAAAGGGGTAGTCTAGTACCCAACTATGTTAGACAATATGTCTATGTTATGTTATGTTATTATGTCGTAGTGGTAAGGGTGAAATAGTCCCCGTAACCGGTTGAGATACATCGGAGCGTAGGTCGGGCACCCAGATATGCCTGACGGTGGGGTAGGTTGAGCACCCCGGTATGCTCAGCAGGGTAGGTCGGGCACCCAAATATGCATGACAGGGTAGGTCGGGCACCCAGATATGCCCGACAGTATGTGATTTGTAGGTCAGGCACCCATATATGCCTGACAGTATGTGATTTGTATGGTATGTGGTATGATTGGGGAACTCACTAAGCTTTGTGCTTACGGTTTTCAGTTTTGATTTCAGGTACTTCGTTTTCAAAGGAAAGGAGCCGGCTCGATCGCAGCGCATCACACTATGGTTTTCTGCACATGAGATCTTTGGGATTACACTCTGATATTGTTTTATGATAACATGTTTTGATTATTTCTACTTTGGTTTTTGACATGAGATATTATTATTGATGTTTTATTACTTACGGTTTTTTAATAACCTATTTAAAAATGTAATTTTTGGTCTTGAATTTTGGGATGTTTCAGTTTACACAGCCCGACCCATTTAATAAATTACGAAATGACCATTCCAGACTAATACGACTTGTTTCTGAGCTAAATTTACAAAACTGGGTTCCAGACTTTATTTCGACACATTCCAGAGAAGAAACTAAAAACATATTCCGATACATTTCGGCCCCTACTACACATTTCATCTCTTGTGGAGTATCGTACCATCCTCAAATATTAGCTCATGATTCAAATATTCCAGTCAACGAGATATATTCGGTGTGCCGCAAGACATGTTTGGACTCTTTTGGAGAGCATGCAGTTCATTGCAAAGAACTCTCGATGTTCAAATACAGGCACCGTATGGTTAGGGATGTTTTGGTCGACATATTTAAGCGTGCCGGGGTTTCCGCCAAGAAAGAGGCTCCTGTGAATTTCCTGACTGATCCGACAGAAGGAAGGTCAACCCTTAGACCGACTGACATTTTAATTTTTTGATGGGTTGGAGGGAAACACGCATGTGTGGACCTTATAGGGGTATCCCCTCTCGTAGGCTTGAGGGTCGGGGGTTTCACGGCGAGACAGTCTGCCTTAAAAGCTGTTACATACAAGGTCACCAAACATGAGAAATCGTGCATGAAAAATCAACATGTGTTCATACCATTTGCATTTGATACGTTTGGTTTTCTTGCACCAGATGCGGTGGAACTTCTTAGTAGAGTACAACGAATCATGCATAGCAATGTTATATCCCCTAGATCTATGGATGTGGTCTTCAAAAGAATTGATTTTACCATACAAAAAGGCTTAGCGCCGCAACTTGCCTTCTCATTCGTTGTACGATGATAACTAAGTGTTTTAATTTGAAAAATAAAAGTTTTTGGATTAAGAAGTTAGGTGTTACGGTTTTTATAAAGATAGACTAATAGTTTTGAGCAATAAATAGATTATTATGTTCCTAAAGAGCATTTAGTTATATTCAAACATGCTTCAAAAGTTAGTTTTCCACTCAAAATTTATATAGTTTGAGTAAAAAATAACTATTAACTTGAAAATTGATAATAATTAGAAGATTTGCATCATTGTTCCAATGGTTGATCAAGGTTGAATAAAATTATTAGCAGATTCTTTTAAAAACATATTGTTCAAGTGGAGAATCTTCAACTTAGTGAAGGTTTCCTTGAGATGTATTTATTATATTTAATTAGAAACTTTCATGAATATAATATAGGTAGGTTGGGAGAGGTTTATGAAAGATTTACAAAATAAATGAAACATTGTTGTTGCAAATTGCAACACGTAGGTATACGTAAAATATTAATCATCTTATTTTTATAGTTGGTGCTCAATTTTAAACAATAAATTGAATATGTTTTGAAATAAAATACTCATGTGAAAACAAAAGAACACTGAAAACCCGACCAGATGTGTTCGCGTTTTCTGTTTTAAATTCGAGCATCCCAATAAATATGCCAAAAGTAAAATTTAAATATTCACTACAAAACAAAACTATCATTTTTAATGCTCAAAGAATTAGCTAAAAAGAAAATTACTTCCAAAGGCAAAATAAATTACTGCAAGCACTGATTTTTGTAACAAAAGAAATGGATATTAATTAAACTAATTTTTACAGATGAGAAGTTTAATAATCATTTTTTTATAGGTTTTGTTTGGAACATATTTTGGAGTATAGTCTCGACTTTATAGACATTGAATTTTCAATAATTTAATTATCATATTTTGGAATTGCTATTTAGACAATTTTTTTTATTACATACTAAATATTATAAATGTAATTTGTATTCATAAAAATGTATTTTTTATGTATAACAAGACGGTCGCCACTGTCTCTCGTCTAACCCGCGAAAGCCCTACGCTTCTCTGTCAAATATTGTAGCAAACCTTTGTTGCCTGCGCTTCGCGGCGGAACCGGCGACTGCACCGTCGGCGAACACGACAACTTCTTTAGGCACCAAAGCCACAATAGCCAGCGGGTGTTTCATGAGTTGCGGTACCTTCCGTGTGAATTCAGATTAGATGGCGAAATGGAGGAATCCAGAGAAAAATCGTGGGAATATCGCACATCTGACGAAATCAGTAGACAAAAATAAAAGGGATATTGGATAAGGAGGCGGCGGAAGGATCCAGAAGGGATAAATCCAAACGATGATGAAGACGTGTGTCCACAAACTATACGGATATGGACGTAAAACGATCCTAAAGACGATGTGTATATAAATAAAGTGACACATAAACAAAAATAGAGGGACAGAAAATGTAATTTAAGGGACCAAAATTGGGCAAAATGTCTCACTGTTCTTTTCCTTCACAACTTTAATATATATAATAATAAATTAAATAACTACATTCTTATCAATTATTTTATCATCACCTATCGTTTTATTATCACACAAGCATCGACCTTTATGATTTCCCACCGACCAATCAAAATCATTAAATTGCTCACCTACCTCTATATTCATAATATATTTAAATCAAGTTAAATTTTAATATAATATACACCAAAAGCCACTCATGTTTTCCGCATCAACGCAAAATGAGCGATTGTAGAGGATTTGATATTTGGCAAAGTTATGAAAAAATGGATGGAATAAAAGCATGATTTCTTTCTTGTTTTAATGTTTTTGTCTTCATTTCTATTAATGAAAAGTATACTGTTGCTTTTATGTTGTATTAAACAAAGCTAGAGAGTAAAAACAATATATATATATATATATATATATATATATATATATATATATATATATAGGCTTAGATCATATTGTTTTACTAACTATTGTATGCCAGAATACATAGATCTGGACTACCGGATGGAATAGAATCAAATGTCATGATCTGAGGGTCTATGATATTAGAATAGGATAACATGTACCATATAATCACACAAATTTCAGCATAATGACATTTTAGTCAATTAACCTATATTAAAAAAGGAAATTTTCGGATTTTTAGGGATAATTAATTCTTTTATTTTAAAAAATCTGAATATTTTAAATTAATTCAAATTTAAAAATCTGATTTTATTCTGTCAGAATGATAGAATGCAAACCATAAACTAGTAAATATATTTTTCGATTTTATTCCGTCAGAATGACAGAATGTCAACCATAAACTAGTAAATACATTCTGAAAGAATACACAAAATCGATTCTTGAACTAATAATATACCAAATAATTACATTGTATGATTGTGATTCATTGAATAATAACAACATTCTGAAAGAATAACAAGTGTAACTCTTAAAAAATAACAACATTCTTAAACAGTGAGTGTGATCATTCTTTAATTCATTCTTCAAGCCTTTCCCATCAGGTCTTCAAGCCATTATTCAAACCATTTCTATCACAAATTCATTGCCAAATATTTTGTAGTGTTACACTTGTAACAACTGCACATTAAACATATAAATAATTAACTACAATTCTATCAGAACACAACAATAATATTCTTACAGAATAAACTATTCTTGCAGAATGGTTTTGAATATTCTTAAAGAATTTGTATTATCAAGAATATACCTGTCACAACTAGGGAATTCCATGCTTTTATAACAACAACGATGATAACACTTGTAAACAAATTTGGAAAACATGCATCATGATTATTCAATGACAACAAAATTTCCATCAAAAACTCTATGCAAACACTTCAAATAGTCAACGAAAGATTGGAAACCCTGAAAATCCCGGTTTAAGTCCAATATGGACTAGGATTTCCTTATTGGGCCTAATGGACCAATAAGCTTCCAATTTGACTATTTTGGGCTTAGAACTCTTAAATGGGCTCTAATTTGACCCACTCTCATGAGACTTAACCTTTTTGGGCCTTATAAGTCTAAAATGGATTAGTTTACCTTTAATGGGCCTTGTTGGGCCATAACAAATCTAATTAGCTTTAATGGGCCATAAAACCCATTCTTTTATATTAGTTGGGCCGTGAACCATCTCAAAAGCTCAATGGGCCGAAAACCTTCTTATGGGCTTATAATTTCGAGTAAGGGCCAAGAATAGGGCCCAAACCCTTCCATAATTTCCCCATTTCTGCCCAAGTTAAAAAAAAAAGATTAATGAGGATTAGTAAGCCATGACACATCATTTTTATTCAAAGGATAACAAGGCTTAATACCTCACATACATCTAGGGGTGTCTCAAATCTCCATGCAAGTCACCTCACCTCTCTCTTCTCCCTCTCTTTTCTTCCTCTCGGCCAAGAGCTAGCAACACACACACACACACATCTTCAAACTTACATTTCAAACACTCTAAAAAACATCTTCTTCCCTTCCTTCCAAATTTTCGAGATCTAGGGCATTTCAAGAAGGTTTTCATCCAAAAATCACTCCAAGATACATACTTGTGGTAAGATCTTGTCAACATACTTTCTTTCTACAACTTAATCACTCTTCTTACCACCTTAAATTCTTGATCATACTCCCTAGAACTCTTCAAATTTGAAGGTCTCTTCAAGAAGATTGTTAGGGCCGAGAATCTCATCAATCTTTTCCATCTTCTTCAAAAACCGAAACATCAAACCCCAAGGTGAGTTCATAACCCTTGTTTTCGGTGTTTACTTGTTTTTGGGGGGAGAATACAAGTGCTATGTGTTGATCTATGTGCGTATGCTTGTTATATGTGATTTCTTTGGTTTTGTGTTGTGAAAACATGATGTTATTTGCTATATATCGAAATCTATGGCTAAAGTGTGAAAGATACATAAACAAATAACCTAATAAACAACATACTTCAAAGATCCAAGAATTTTTATGTTTAAGAAGTGAAAAACAAAGCCAAATATTCCTATATGTGTCATTTTTGCAAAATAACAAAGATTTTGGTTAAAAGATGATGTTTTTCGGTTTTACAAGGATAAAATGGTATTTGTTTATATAAAAGTCGGATTTTATGGAAATAATACTTCTTAAGGGGCTAAAAACATAAATTTATGATTAATGGGCTTAAGAATTGGGCCTTACGGTTTTTGGGCCCAAAGTTGTGAAAAATAGAGATTTTCGAGGACTAAAATTGTAAATTCATCAAAATATGGGTCAAAAACATAAAGAAACTATTTCAGGGGCTGAAAACGATTTTAGGGCAAATTTGGACTAAAAATACAAACTTTTTGGAAATTGGGCCAAAAATGTAAAACTTACGGAATTTGGACCAAAAATGTAAACTTTTTACAATTAAAGGCTGAAAATGTTCAATATTATATTTTTGGGCTGAAATCACAATTTAAATAATGTTTTGGGCCGAAAATGCCAAGAAAAATGAGTTAAGGACCAAAAATGCCAATTTTCATAAAAAGGGACTAAAAGTGTCATTTTTATTAAGAAAGGGGCTGAAGATGTAACTTTATATGAAAATGGGCTGAAATTTTCAAATAAATATTTTGGGGTCAAATATGTTAATATTAAAACAATTGGGCTAAAGATATTAAGTTTATAGCGTATGAGTTTAAGTATATATATATATATACATATATATATATATATATATATATATATATATATATATGAAAGTATATGTTTATAATCTAAGTGTCGTTATAAATCCAACGTCAAATGTTTTACCATTGAAAGTAAATACTAAGCGTAAACGAATTCTATACTACAAACACATCGATAAACAGCTAAACGATACAATGATTTGGGCCCAACATTCTCTATCATGCTTATTGGGCCTTTGTGACCCAATTTCATGATTATTGGGCCCAATAAAATCAATACATGTTTATTGGGCTTCCGGTGACCCAATTACATGCCTATTGGACCCTCAATGGCTTTTACATGCTATTGGGCCTTAGTGGCCCATTTGCATTGCTAGTATGGTCAAAATCCATCATATGCTTGATGGGCTAACGTGTCCGTAAGCATACTCGACAACCTAGAAATAACATGCATGATTAGTGGGCCACAATTGTCCTTTTTTGTATTTGTTAGGCTTTATTCATATTCACGTAAACATCAAACGGGAAGTAATCAATGTTATTCAAATTCATGGGGTAATAATTGGGATTTAGTGAGAATTATCGGTTGGTACCAACGAGTGTCGGTCGTAGCCTGTAGTTATAATCAGAGTCTCATGGAGGGAGAGCGAGAGTTTGTGTATAGATCTATACGAGGGTGACTCCCCCACACCTGAGCTGTTCGCTACAGTTAGACTCGGCCAGTCTAGGGTGACAAAATGTTGATCAAAACCGGCGTTTGGAAAAAAATGCCAAGACAGGCGAAATAGTCATTATTATGCATGGTTATAACGACTCACATAGAGATCCATTACCATATCATCATTCATGAGTAACCATATTCATACACTGTGACGATGCAAAGTGATTCATACAATAATACGATACTATCATACTATTTGAATTGGAAAACATCGGGTTTTCCGGGGAACGACATTATTCACTTTTTACATACAACAACTACAACACAAAGAACAATTATGATGAACATTCACTTTTACATGTTTTGAAATCACATACATATACACTTATGGGATCATCACATCTTTTTCGTAAACAATTTTTGTTTCAGAAAATATCGGATTTTCTGGGTGTTACAAGCGATACAAAACATCTTTACATCAAACCTGCTTATGAACTCACCAAAATTATATATTTTGACCGTTTTCAAAATAACTTGTGTTCTCAGGTAATCGTTAGAATGAAGAATTACCAAGCGTGTTTCTGAACTTCTTTTGTGTGATGTCAACTGATAAACAATTTATGTGCTGGATTATGTAATGTAAACAATGTACTTGATGTGAACAATGACGGTTGTAATGTATTAATGCATGGTGATGTTTAAGTTATGTTTCATGTATATTCGTTGTGATGATATTTCAATTTAAGTCACACGAGCCCTCGGACGTTTCCGCCGTCTGGTTCGGGGGTGTGACAGGTTGGTATCAGAGCTCTGTTTATAGTGAATTGGCATATCTACCACACATTGATATGCAACTATAAACCCAAAGAGGGACTAAATAACTCTAAACAAAACAAATAAAATATAATAATAAACACTCTTACTTGTGCGACTTAGAAAAATAAACATAATAACAATTCAAATAAGACATTGGGAAAAATCCTGACATCTCGGTTAAGCCAGGACCGTTCACAGTTGTATTAGGGATGAATGTAGCCTGATCAACTACATTTCCTTCAGAATACAACTATCATGTGCCCTGGAGCGATCGCGATGGTCAGTAAACCTAAGGCATACCCTTTTGTTAACCAAGAGGAGAGCATCAAACCAATTACAATAACAACTAAAATGTCTTAGGAATAATAATGGTTTAATCATATACCCCCCCCCTTGCAGACAGTATGGCTGGTTTCCATCTTCCTGGAGATCCGTATTTCCCCAGTCAGGGGAATAACGGATGGCTAGAGGAATCCGACGAGGAACCTGAGGAGGACCCCATGGAAGAAGAGGAACCGGAAGAGGAAATCGAAGAGGGACCTGCGGAACCTGTGGCAGACATTGAAGAAGAAGAGTCGGGTGACGACAGCGACGATGATTCGGACACTGAGTCTGTAGTCATCAACCCCCATACCCAGTGAGGGTGCCAGCTCACCGAATGGGCCCTAACGGCCCTACCCCTCCCTGGGGTATCGAAATTTGGAGATGGAGCAGACAACAGGGACAGCGACCCCCGTTTGGCATGGCTTGTCAGTTCTATGACTTGAGGGATGGAGGACCGGCTGACCGAGCACTTCCTGTCATGGTGAGATGGTTACGGAACACTGGCGACCTAGCGCAGGACACAACAGAGCAACTGAATCAGATGCGAGCCGCAGTGGCAAGAGCGGAACGAGAAACTCAGGAAGTAATCCATAACTTTCATGTACATCAAGCAATTTTGGAGGACCGACTACGGGCCACAGAACGACAGGTGGCGCGTCTTCAGGGCGCATCCACGTCATCAGCCCCACCACCCGACACATCTCAGCGCACTCCGGATCAGTAGACCCCCTACTAGTGCTATGTTCACTTATGCTTACCATGCTATGTACTACCGACACCATGTTTAAGTGATTACACTACTCATAGAGTCGTTATGCTGCCGAACTTTGTACCTTTATGTATGCCCTTTCGGGCAAATATTCATGTATCAAAGTACGGATATTATTAGTGAAAAATATTATGTGTTTTTATCGTGATGTTGTTATCTTCTATGTGTTTTATATTCTTATTGTTTGGTGTAAATCTGTGGAACCACTTAGATGCACAATCGATTCACGAAATTCCCAACTTTAACACGATGTGTACTCAATGTCTTTCTGTTCCATCACAGTAATATGCCTCAAAGATCCACTCGCGGAAACAATCAACCACCACCGCCACCAGAAATCAACTCAGTTGCATTTCAGGCAGCTGTATCTGCTGCAGTCACAGCAGCACTGGCGCAGATCCACAATGGGAACAATGGTGGAGGCAACGGACAGGGGGCCGGAAGTTCAAACAACGGGATGAACCAAGGACCTACCAAGGCATGCTCTTACAAAGATTTCACCAACGCCAAACCACGAACCTTTAATGGCACAGGGGGAGTGATAACCCTGAAGAGGTGGATTGAAAAGGTGGAATCGGTGTTCGAGATATGCGGATGCCCTGAAGAAGTCAAGGTGAAGTTTGCAGCGTGTACATTTGTTGATCAAGCTCTCACCTGGTGGAATGGACATGTGGAGGCTATGACTCTTCCAGTGGCTAATGCCATGCCATGGGTGGAATTGAAAGAAATGGTGATGGCTGAATACTGCCCGCGTGGCGAGGTTCAGAAAATGGAGCAAGAGTTATGGAATCTCACTGTCCGAAACTTCGACATCGATGCTTACATATCAAGGTTTAGTGAGCTATCTTTGTTGTGCCCTAGCATGATTACTTCGGAGGGAAAGAAGATCGAACGATTCATTTGGGGATTAACCTCCCCTATTCAAGGAAACGTGATAGCTGCAAATCCCGAAACCTTTGACAGCGCCAAGAGGTTAGCCAAAAAGTTATACGACCACAACAACAAGAAGAGCGAGAAAGCAGGAGAAACTGAAATCAAGAAGGAGAGTGACAACAAGAAGGGAAAGAATAACAAGAGGAAGGGACGACAAGGCTCAGAGTTGTCAAAGAAATAATAGATAGTAGCGGTTCATGCTGCAACCACCCAAGTTCCCTTCACCCCGCGTGCTCCAGCCTCATCCACCCCAAATGCCCCTAAGCAGTATTCCGGAAATCTCCCAAGGTGCAACAACTGCAATCTCCATCACAATGGTGGACGCAGGGAGATGCAATGTACCAGTTGCAATCGAAAGGGTCATACGACAAGATACTATAGGACCTATCCTCCCCAGAACCAGCAACAGGGAAACCACCACAACAACCGCAACAACAACAACAACACCAATAACAACAATGACAACAACGCTGGGGCTAGCCACACCTGTTATGGATGTGGAAGGACTGGGCATTTCCGTCGAAACTTCCCTAATGTCAACAACCAAGGGAATGGAGGAGCAGGGAGAGTGCTGACCATAGGTCAAGGAGAAGTAGTTCAGGATCCCGCTGTTGTCACTGGTACGTTTCTCCTTAACAACACATATGCATGCATCCTATTTGATACCGCGGCAGAGCGGAGTTTTGTTAGTAATAAATTCAAACATTTGCTAAAACAACAACCCCACAAGCTTAATGAAACCGTTACGATGGAAATGGGTAATGGGAAAACATAATCAACTGGGGAAATCTACATAGGATGTACCCTAACTTTAAATCACCACGCATTCCAAATAAACTTGATGCCTGTAACTATTAGGAGTTTTGATGTGATTATCGGCATGGATTGGTTAAGCCCCCATCATGCTGAAATTATGTGTTGCGAGAAGGCCGTTCGCCTTCATCTCCCTAACCGCGAAACCCTAATCATATACGGAGACAAAACCAGTACGAACCTTCGTCTTATCTCATGTATTAAGGCACAGAAGTGTCTACAAAAGAAGGACTTTGCGTTTCTGGCTCAAGTCGTGGATAAATCCAAGGAGGAGGTCAATATTCGAAACATCCCAGTGGCTTGCGACTTCCCGGACATCTTTCCTGAAGATCTTCCGGGGATACCCCCAGAAAGGCAAGTTGAATTCTGAATCGACCTTGTGCCAGGAGCTACACCCATCGCCAAATCGCCCTATAGGTTGGCTCCTGCGGAGATGCAAGAATTTTCAAGCCAACTCAGCGAACTCTTGAGCAAAGGATTCATCCGACCTAGCTTCTCACCCTGGGGAGCTCCGGTCCTTTTTGTTAAGAAGAAGGACGGATCCTTTAGGATGTGCATTGACTATAGAGAGCTGAATAAGCTCACTATCAAGAATCGCTACCCACTTCCACGAATCGACGATCTATTCGACCAGCTTCAATGAGCAAATTACTTCTCTAAGATAGATCTGCGATCCGGCTATCATCAACTCAAGGTCCGGGAGGAGGATATCCCCAAGACCGCTTTCCGAACTCGCGATGGAAATTATGAATTTGTTGTAATGCCCTTCAGTCTAACGAATGCCCCTGTTGCATTTATGGACCTGATGAATCGAGTTTGCCGACCATTCCTTGACAACTTGTTTTCATCGACGATATCCTGGAAACCCTGTGAGCCGAAAAGTTGTACGCAAAACTCTCTAAGTGTGAGTTCTGGCTCCGTAGCGTAAACTTTTTAGGGCATGTTGTCAGCCAAGAAGGGATACATGTGGACCCTTCCAAGGTTAAAGCCATTGAAGGATGGGCCATCCCGACGACACCCACAGAAATTCGCCAATTTCTGGGACTCGCAGGCTATTACAGAAGATTCATCCAGAACTTCTCCAGAACAGCCAAGCCTCTTACCATGCTTACACAAAAGGGCGTACCATTCGAATGGACATAAAAGCAGGAGGTTGCCTTCCGAACTCTGAAACAAGCTCTTTGTAGTGCTCCAGTACTATAATTACCAGAGGGAACCGAGGACTTTGTAGTTTACTACGATGCTTCGAATCAGGGTTTAGGCAGTGTACTCATGCAGCGTGGGAAGGTGATAGCTTATGCATCCCGACAACTAAAGACACATGAGGTGAATTATACCGCCCATGATCTCGAATTAGGAGCTGTGTTCTTTGCTTTGAAAATTTGGAGGCACTACCTCTACGGTACAAGGTGCACCATTTTCACTGACCACAAAAGCCTCCAAAACATATTGAATCAAAAGGAGTTAAACATGAGGCAGTGAAGATGGGTTGAGCTGCTAAACGATTATGAGTGTGAAATTAAGTACCACCCAGGCAAGGCTAACGTGGTAGCTGATGCCTTGAGTCGAAAAGAATACTCGAATCGTCGTGTGAAAACTCTTTCGATAACCATTCAATCCCATCTATTCTCGCAAATCAAAGAACCCCAGTTGGATGCGATGAAGTCAGAAAACATAATGAGTGAAGCATTGCGAGGAATGGAAAAGAACTTGGAAGTCAAGGAGAATGGAACATATTATTTCATGAACTGAATTTGGGTCCCTAAACTTGGGGGATTCAGAGAGGTAGTCATGAACGAGGCTCATAAGACACGATACTCCATCCATCCAGGTTCAGATAAAATGTACCTGTATATCAAACAATATTATTGGTGGCCTAACATGAAGGCAGAAATTGCCACTTATGTTGGCAAGTGCCTCACTTGCGCCAAAGTAAAGGTAGAATATCAAAAGCCCTCGGGACTATTACAACAGCCTGAAATACCCGAGTGGAAATGGGAAAGGATTACCATGGATTTCGTGACTAAATTACCCAAGAAAGCGGACGGGCTGGATGCTATATGGGTAATCGTCGATAGATTGATTAATCCGCCCATTTCCTGCCAATAAAGGAATCTTATACGATGGAGAAATTGACCAGAACCTACATCAAGGAGATAGTGAGACTCCATGGAGTGCCAGTATCTGTTATCTCGGACCGAGATAGTAGATTCAGTTCACGTTTTTGGCAATCACTTCAAAAGGCTATGGGAACACAACTCGACATGAGCACTGCTTACCACCCACAGACGGATGGTCAAAGTGAGCGAACCATTCAAACGCTTGAAGATATGTTTTGAGCATGTGTGATAGACTTCGGCAAGTCTTGGGACACCCACTTGCCTTTGATTGAATTCTCCTACAATAGCAGTTATCACACGAGCATCAAGGTTGCTCCCTTCAAAGCGTTATATGGTCGTAAATGTAGATCACCGTTGTGCTGGGCTGAGATGGGTGATACTCAGCTAGCAAAAGGGCAAGCTCCAAACAGTGTTTTAACAGGGCCAAAAATCATACGCGAAACGACAGAGAAGATAGTTCAAATCAGATCTCGACTTCAAGCATCACGAGACCGACAGAAGAGCTATGCTGATAAACGGCGAAAGCCCTTAGAATTTCGAGTCGGGGATCGGGTGTTATTAAAAGTCTCTCCCTGGAATGGAGTGATTCGTTTCGGGAAAGGGGGAAAACTAAACCCACAATACATTGGACCATTCGAGATTCTAGCCCGAATCGGCCCAGTGGCCTATAGGCTGCACCTACCTGTTGAGCTCAGCAGCGTACACCCCGTGTTCCATGTTTCCAATGTTAGGATCGAGACACTTAACACACGACTCTAAACACACACAGCTCACGAAAAACAAGAACACAAGGATGAACATGAGGGATTTAACGTGGTTCGGTCCTTCTCTGACCTACGTCCACCGGTAACTAGGAATTTACATTTCTTGGTGCTAATCTTCACTCTTTCTGTGTTACACTAGATACAAGTTTTACAAATACAGAATAATCTCTTATATAGAGATGGAAATCAGAAGTAGTCAAAAAACACAACTGGGTCTTCATTCAACAATTGTGGCTTCACAACTTCACATTGTTCCTGCCATTTTTGACCAGCTTTTCTGTGGATTCACACTCAACATTTCTGTGGATTCACACTCAACATTTCTGTGGATTCATACTCAACAATCTCCCACTTGAAGCCACAAAACAATCTTCACCTGTGCTTCAACTGTGCATCTGTATTTGATCTTAACTCCTTCCTAGTTACCCTGGCCTTCTCTTCAATTAACCTGAAGGCCAGTTGAAGCTTTCGTTAGCTCCAACACATCAGTCATGGCTAAGTCTGCCACTGACCTATTCTCTGTCTCCATCGGCTCCCACTGAAATGAACTGCCCGATCCTGGAACATCCTGAGAACAAACGACACTCTCCATGTGAAGCAGATAATCTGGAGAGACTTTTACAGATGGAATACTGGTTCTCTTAACCCACTGTGTTCTGGGTATTCTAGCTGAAACAAAGCCCATGGTCCCACTGCTATGAATGCCCTTGACTGGTTTTTCTGAACCGTTCCAAACACGTTCAACCTGAATCTGACCTGTGACTCTGGGTTTGCCATCTGCAAAGCAAATCTTCTTCTGTCCACGAGACTCTATGAACCGGATTTTGTTTTTCTTCTGAACTGGGACGGTTACTCCCTCAGACGGTAAACTGACCATATATAATGAACCCCTCTTATGTCTACGAGCTATCACAAGATTTCTTTTGACAACCTTCCACTGCCCATTCCTGAACTTAACCTCGTGTCCCTGTTCATCCAACTGCCCAACAGAAATCAACTGTTTCTTCAGACTTGGAATTACCCGGACATCCTTCAAAGTCCATGGACCGACTGGAGTCTTCAGATCTAAGTCACCTATGCTCGTCACATCAAGAACCTCATCGTTCGCCAATCTTACCTTACCAAAATCCCCTTCTTTCAGATTCCGCAGTGCTTCACGGCTGTGGGTAGCGTGAAATGAAGCACCTGAATCCATAACCCAGGAATCCCATTGCTCTCCACACTAAAGATCAAAACATCATCATCTGAATGGTCTACTGCAACGTTAACTTCTTTCTTGTCTTTTGGACATTGATTCCTGAAATGTCCAACCTCTTTCCAGTTCCAACAAGTCACATCATTTCGAGTCCTCGACTGACTCCTTCTCCTGTTCCCGCTTCCACTACCTCTGTTATTTCTTCTACCTCTGACCGCATTCAATTGTTCACTTGATGATTCCCCGAAATTTCTTCGTCTGACGTCTTCGCCTAGAATTAAATCCCGAATTCCCTCAAAAGTGAGCTCTTTCGATCCTGCAGAACTAGTAACGGCTGTAACTGTTCCGGACCAACTGTCAGGTAATGATGATAACAGTAGTAAAGCTTGAACTTCGTCCTCAAATTTTATTCCCACTGACCCATGTCTGGATAAAATCGAGTTCAAATTGTTGATGTGTACTGTAACTGAACTTCCTTCCCTCATCCTCATGTTGACTAGTTCCCGAATCAGGAAGACTTTATTTGCTGCCGACGGCTTCTCGTACATATTAGACAATGCCTCCATGATTCCCTTTGCCGAGGTCTCCTTCAAAATGTTGAAGGCAACATCCTTTGACAAAGTCAGTCTAATAAATGCCTTGGCCTTCTTATCCAAAGTCTCCCAGTTTGCTTGTGTGATCGCCTCCGGTTTTTCACCTAAAACTGCGTCCAAGTCTTTCTGTACGAGCAAATCTTCAATTTGCATCTTCCACCAACCAAAATCTTTCCCATCAAACTTCTCAATCTGAAGCTTACTGCTTTCTGCCATTTTCTGAAAGAACAATGACCTATCTTGCAATTTTCTGGAAATTCAGGGGCCAAATTGCAAATTTTCAAATCTGCTACAGTGTTGCTACAGTGTCTGCTGACATCACTGCTGACGTCGTGCTACAGTTCCTGCTACAGTGTCGTCTTCTCCGGCAGAACTCCGGTGCTACAGTGTCGTCTTCTCCGGCGGAACTTCGGTGCTACAGTGTCGTCTTCTCCGGCGGAACTGGTTTTTCCGGTAACTATTCCGGCAACCTTTGACCGGCGATTTGGACGTCTTCCGGTGGTCAAAAAATTCAGAAAAAAATATTTTCGGAATCTTCGGAACGAGTCCTTTCCAACGGTATACATCAAAATCGTTTTTGACGAAAAAAAATTTCGACCAAAAACTGAAAATCACCTTCTGGAGCTAAAACCTTGCTCTGATACCACTTGTTAGGATCGAGACACTTAACACACGACTCTAAACACACACACAGCTCACGAAAAACAAGAACACAAGGATGAACATGAGGGATTTAACGTGGTTCGGTCCTTCTCTGACCTACGTCCACCGGTAACTAGGAATTTACATTTCTTGGTGCTAATCTGCACTCTTTCTGTGTTACACTAGATACAAGTTTTACAAATACAGAATAATCTCTTATATAGAGATGGAAATCAGAAGTAGTCAAAAAACACAACTGGGTCTTCATTCAACAATTGTGGCTTCACAACTTCACATTGTTCCTGCCATTTTTGACCAGCTTTTCTGTGGATTCACACTCAACATTTCTGTGGATTCACACTCAACATTTCTGTGGATTCATACTCAACATCCAATCTGAAAAAGTGTTTGTCTGATAAAACTCTTGTTATCCCATTGGAAGAAATCGAAATCAACGAGAATCTCCTGTTCGTGGAAGAACCAGTTGAAATCATGGATAGGGAAGTGAAGCGTACTAAGCAAAGTCGCATTCCAATTGTGAAAGTTCGATGGAACGCAAAGCGTGGACCGGAATTCACATGGGAACGCGAAGACCAAATGAAAAAAAAGTACCCTCACTTATTCTCGCCTTCTCAAATCTAGTTTCAAAAAGAATTTCGGGACGAAATTCCCTCTAACGGGGGGATGATGTCACAACTAGGGAATTCCATGCTTTTGTAACAACAACGATGATAACACTTGTAAACAAATTTGGAAAACATGGATGATGATTATTCAATGACAACAAAATTTCCATCAAAAACTCTATGCAAACACTTCAAATAGTCAACGAAAGATTGGAAACCCTGAAAATCCCGGTTTAAGTCCAATATGGACTAGGATTTCCTTATTGGGCCTAATGGACCAATAAGCTTCCAATTTGACTATTTTGAGCTTAGAACTCTTAAATGGGCTCTAATTGGACCCACTCTCATGAGACTTAACCTTTTTGGGCCTTATAAGTCTAAAATGGATTAGTTTACCTTTAATGGGCCTTGTTGGGCCATAACAAATCTAATTAGCTTTAATGGGCCATAAAACCTATTCTTTTATATTAGTTGGGCCGTGAACCATCTCAAAAGCTCAATGGGCCGAAAACCTTCTTATGGGCTTATAATTTCGAGTAAGGGCCAAGAATAGGGCCCAAACCCTTCCATAATTTCCCCATTTCTGCCCAAGTTAAAAAAAAAAAGATTAATGAGGATTAGTAACCCATGACACATCATTTTTATTCAAAGGATAACAAGGCTTAATACCTCACATACATCTAGGGGTGTCTCAAATCTCCATGCAAGTCACCTCACCTCTCTCTTCTCCCTCTCTTTTCTTCCTCTCGGCCGAGAGCTAGCAACACACACACACACACATCTTCAAACTTACATTTCAAACACTCTAAAAAACATCTTCTTCCCTTCCTTCCAAATTTTCGAGATCTAGGGCATTTCAAGAAGGTTTTCATCCAAAAATCACTCCAAGATACATACTTGTGGTAAGATCTTGTCAACATACTTTCTTTCTACAACTTAATCACTCTTCTTACCACCTTAAATTCTTGATCATACTCCCTAGAACTCTTCAAATTCGAAGGTCTCTTCAAGAAGATTGTTAGGGCCGAGAATCTCATCAATCTTTTCCATCTTCTTCAAAAACCGAAACATCAAACCCCAAGGTGAGTTCATAACCCCTTGTTTTCGGTGTTTACTTGTTTTTGGGGGGAGAATACAAGTGCTATGTGTTGATCTATGTGCGTATGCTTGTTATATGTGATTTCTTTGGTTTTGTGTTGTGAAAACATGATGTTATTTGCTATATCTCGAAATCTATGGCTAAAGTGTGAAAGATACATAAACAAATAACCTAATAAACAACATACTTCAAAGATCCAAGAATTTTTATGTTTAAGAAGTGAAAAACAAAGCCAAATATTCCTATATGTGTCATTTTTGCAAAATAACAAAGATTTTGGTTAAAAGATGATGTTTTTCGGTTTTACAAGGACAAAATGGTATTTGTTTATATAAAAGTCGGATTTTATGGAAATAATACTTCTCAAGGGGCTAAAAACATAAATTTATGATTAATGGGTTTAAGAATTGGGCCTTACGGTTTTTGGGCCCAAAGTTGTGAAAATTAGAGATTTTCGAGGACTAAAGTTGTAAATTCATCAAAATATGGGTAAAAAACATAAAGAAACTATTTCAGGGGCTGAAAACGATTTTAGTGCAAATTTGGACTAAAAATGCAAACTTTTTGGAAATTGGGCCAAAAATGTATAACTTACAGAATTTGGACCAAAAATGTAAACTTTTTACAATTAAAGGCTGAAAATGTTCAATATTATATTTTTGGGCTGAAATCACAATTTAAATAATGTTTTGGGGTTCGAAAATGCCAAGAAAAAATCAATGCCAATTTTCATAAAAAGGGACTAAAAATGTCATTTTTATTAAGAAAGGGACTGAAGATGTAACTTTATATGAAAATGGGCTGAAATTGTCAAATAAATATTTTGGGGTCAAATATGTTAATATTAAAACAATTGGGCCAAAGATATGAAGTTTATAGCGTATGGGTTTAGGTATATATATATATATATATATATATATATATATATATATATATATATATATATATATATATATATATATATATATACATATATGAAAGTATATGTTTATAATCTAAGTGTCGTTATAAATCCAACGTCAAGTGTTTTACCATTGAAAGTAAATACTAAGCGTAAACGAATTCTATACTACAAACACATCGATAAACAGCTAAACGATACAATGATTTGGGCCCAACATTCTCTATCATGCTTATTGGGCCTTTGTATTTCATGATTATTGGGCCCAATAAAATCAATACATGTTTATTGGGCTTCCGGTGACCCAATTACATTCCTATTGGACCCTCAATGGCTTTTACATGCTATTGGGCCTTAGTGGCCCATTTGCATTGCTAGTATGGTCCAAATCCATCATATGCTTGATGGGCTAACGTGTTCGTAAGCATACTCGACAACCTAGAAATAACATGCATGATTAGTGGGCCACAATTGTCCTATTTCGTGTTTGTTAGGCTTTATTCATATTCACGTAAACATCAAACGGGAAGTAATAAATGTTATTCAAATTCATTGGGTAATAATTGGGATTTAGTGAGAATTATCGGTTGGTACCAACGAGTGTCGGTCGTAGCCTGTAGTTATAATCAGAGTCTCCTGGAGGGAGAGCGAGAGTTTGTGTATAGATCTATACGGGGGTGACTCCCCCACACCTGAGCTGTTCGCTACAGTTAGACTCGGCGAGTCTAGGGTGACAAAATCTTGATCAAAACCGGCGTTTGGAAAAAAATGCCAAGACAGGCAAAATAGTCATTATTATGCATGGTTATAACGACTCACATAAAGATCCATTACCATATCATCATTCATGAGTAACCATATTCATACACTGTGATGATGCAAAGTGATTCATACAATAATACGATACTATCATACTATTTGAATTGGAAAACATCGGGTTTTCCGGGGAACGACATTATTCACTTTTTACATACAACAACTACAATACAAAGAATAATTATGATGAACATTCACTTTTACATGTTTTGAAATTACATACATATACACTTATGGGATCATCACATCTTTTTCGTAAACAGTTTTTGTTTCAGAAAATATCGGATTTTCTGGGTTTTACAAGCGATACAAAAACATCTTTACATCAAACCTTCTTATGAACTCACCAACATTATATATTTTGACCGTTTTCAAAATAACTTGTGTTCTCAGGTAATCGTTAGAATGAAGAATTACCAAGCGTGTTTCTGAACTTCTTTTGTGTGATGTCAGCTGATAAACAATTTATGTGCTGGATTATGTAATGTAAACAATGTACTTGATGTGAACAATGACGGTTGTAATGTATTAATTCATGGTGATGTTTATGTTATGTTTCATGTATATTCATTGTGATGATATTTCAATTTAAGTCAGACGAGCCCTCGGACGTTTCCGCCGTCTGGTTCGGTGGTGTGACAATACCCAACGAACAAAACATTTGAAATATAAATACATGAAAAGATCATGTTAACACAAAAGGTGACTAAGAAAAAAAAACAATTAGAATATATAAACCATCTTCGTGCGGGAACAATAAGTAGGAAGAAGACCCTCCAAGGTTAAATAAATCATTAATATAAAGTATATGAAGAAGTGTGAACTTGTTCAACCATTTTGATAGAATGTAATCCTCGAACCACCAATTTTTAATCGAAAAAAGACTCCAAAAACATAAAATACACCAAATTAAAGAATTATTCTAACATAATATTACTTAGAGTCTAATAGCTATCAAGAAACATGTTTATTCTGCAAGAATGATTCTGTAAAAATTCTCCAAGAATGGTTTTCAATATTCTTAAAGAATTTGTATCAGTTTTGACACCATACGAATTCTGTCAAAATAATGATGGAAAAAATTAATAATTCCTTTTATTTAAAAAAAACTACAACATGGATTTGTATTAAAAAACATACGAAGATAAAAAAGAATCCACGAATAGAATCAATATTACAACTAAAATCCCTAATTAAATTCAAATGCAAGAACAAAAATATGAGTAAAATATCAAACTAACCTTGATAATCGTAATGTTGGGTTCTTGAATTGCCACGACCAATATTCGATTACATCAAATGCATAGCAACGTTTTGCTAATTTTCCAAAACGTTTAAAATTTTAAACCATTTTCAACAAACACCAAAACTATAGAATCATATTTTTCCAAATCAAAAACTCAATAATCAAAATTACCTGTAATATAAGAAAACCCAATTGAGCATGTATGTTTGTGCGATAGAGTTTTAGAGGGTAGCGAGAACGGTGGTGAAATTTGAGCGATTAACGACGGCAAGTGGAGGACCGACGGAAACGAGGCCGCGACGAAGGGTTGTTGTAGACGATGATTCTTAGAGAAAATGGGGAATCAGTGGTGGTGCTATAGGTTTGCTAAATCGATGGTCTCATTTAAGGGATTTGATCCATGAATCAAGGGATTTAATTTTGGTTATTATTTACTTTATATGCAAAATTACATATCTAGCCTTATTTTGATTATTTAAGTATTTATTTTTTACTGAATTCCTATTGGTGCATTCATGCACACAATAGTTGTCAAAAATATTTGAACCTATCTCTCTCTCTCTCTCTCTCTCTCTATATATATATATATATATATATATATATATATATATATATATATATGATATCAGGAGAGAATGACAACTACTTTTAACATTCTTGAAGTTCTGAAGAGTTAATAATTCAATCAAGTATCGATTTCAAACAGATTGATGAATACAAGAAGTAGATAAATCTGTTTAAACTCTCATTATCTGGAAAGCAAGCATAGTTACAAGTGTGAAAAAATGAATTCCGAAAAGCATTACCGTAACTATGTTGCAGCACTATTTATAGTTCTATCAACATATACAAAATATACAAGGAGACTTTGACATTAAGCACACAAACAATACGTTCCTAGAAATACATAGATATATTGAAGTTGTGTAAACCTCGAAATAGACTGCTACACTACCATTGACATTACAATACAAGACTTTGCATAAGAATAACTTCAGAACTTTTGAACTCTACATTCTACCCTTTGCGAAGATTATTCAAGTCTTTAAACTGTTGGTAGTGACTTCACCGCTTCCATGATTTTCTTCCTTATCTCCAAGTACCAACAAATATGCTTGCGAATCTTGAGTCTTTCAGCATCAGAGTTCTTTCTGCAATTCATAATTCAAAATAGAAGACTTGTTAAGTTTTTTGTAAAATACATATCCTTCACGTTTGTGTAAAAGAAATGCTTCTTTTGTTTTCCCTTGATCTTATTCCTTTGAAAAATAACTCCTAAAGGCTTCAAGGGTATCTCCCCATCATCATACTGCTCCAAATTCACATTAGCAATTGTAGTCTTTGGATTCCTCTCAGGTTTATTGTATGCCTTCGCTATCTCAAATTCAGATAGACCAAGATGTGCTAAATAAAAGTCAATGTAATTCTTGATATAGGCATATCCAATCAAATAAACCTTTTTTTTTCAGTAACATATTTATCATCCAACGACTTGATCATATTAGCGAATGTGATCAAATCATTACGATTCATCAATGGGAAGTCAGCAATAGTGAACTTACATACACTATTTCCAGCTCTTATGACCTTGTAGTGATAGTTCTGTAGTCTTTCTTCAAACAGAACATCCTTCGATATTGAGAGTAACTTGATTATCTTCTTCAAAGACCATACCACTTCTTCATTTTGCCTCAAAATGGAATGAAATATCATCTTCATAAACTTCAAATTTTCATCTTCATGAAAATTATCAGCAAGCTTGAACTAAATAAAAGTGAACATAATTGGGATAAAAGGAAAATCCAATTTCAACACTGGAGAGTTTTTAGTTGTGAAGCTTTGTTTTGGCAATTTGTCAAAAACATATAATTCTCCATATGCTACTGACTCTATAGTCTCGTAATTCCATAACTTGTTCGCATCCCCTTTATTCAATCTTGGAGGATCATTCACCCTTTGTCTCATGAAACTACTTAGGTGACATAGTTTCTCAGCTTCCAACTCTTTCATTCTCTTCTTCTCTTCCCTTGTTGGCTCAAGACCTTTGCCTTTGTCTTTAATTGGATCACCAACAGGTTTAACAATCGAAGAGCTTCTTCCTTCCTTAGTTACCAAACTATTCTTTTTTTAAAAAAAAAAACTGTGCGACATCAAATTCAACGTGAGGAGTCACCACTGCACTCGAAGTCGTTGTTGTTGTTTGAACTGGCTTTATTGGAATTGGAATTGGAATTTGTTGAGTAAAGATCTTCCCTACCACTTTGCCTTTATCTTCTGCACCTTTAATCTTCGACGAACCACCCTTGTCTCCCCATTGTGACACATGCAAAGCACATGGAGCATTTATGGGTAGAAAAAGAACAATATCCAAAATAGGAGCAAGTTGAGTCTTGAAACAGGCTTCAATTGAATATACAGCTTTGTTGACATGCTCAATATATATCGAAGTTCCAGAAGTAGTAGCAACCTTCGATATTTGCTCCTAGAAAGTAGTTAGAGAATGCTCAAAACCATTAAACAATGTTTCATCACCTACATTCTTTTTCTCTAGTGTTATGTTGTATTCCACTTTAAATGCATGAACATCTTCAACGAAAGTTTGTGAAGCACCTAACAGACAATCAACATTCTTTTGGACTCCAAGGAACAGTCCATCAATCTTCTTAACTTCAGCATTGAGCAAGTCATAAAATTCTTTGATTTAAAGTTCAACAGACTGCTTGACCTCGGAAAGGTACTTCTCAACTATCTCATATCACTCCCTCGTAACATTGAAAACTTCAGTAAGATCCAACTAGACTGTTTTCAAACTATTATCCATCTTCTCATGGAGTTCAATTATTGCTCCTTGCACCATATTCTTCACCTTTGATTCATGATATTTTAACAAAGATACCACTTCGTCATTGCTAACAGATGAAAAAGTATCCCTAGTGAAATCATTAATGAACTGAAGAATCATTTTCATATTCAAGTTAAGAGTCTTGTATTGCTTCTCTAACATTAAAACTTCATCAACTATATCTTCCTCATCAGGATCAAAAGTTAGCTCTCCATAACCAAAACCTTCATTATTATCTTCTTCCATAGTCCGAGGACTATCCTTTCCTTGATCTGTAGACTAAGAAGAAAACAAAATAGTAATTGGTTGAGTATGAATACCAGCATACATTGGAGAATGTTGCGAATTGTACAACGAGACTTTGAGACGTAAATCTGATGATGGATGGACTATCAAAGTGTCAATTGCAGACTTCTCACCCATGTTGACATTTGATTCCACACTAGATGTGTTCTCAGGGATGCCTGAAGTTCTACCCTCATCTGGAATGGACTTGGAAATAGGAACCCCGGGTGGTATGACAGTTGTTGTAGTTATTGTAGATTGGGGAAGAGATTACGAAGATGTTTCAGCATTTGTAATGTTTGTGTCCACATCAGATGTGTTCACAGTGACATCTGGATTGGGTATCTCCTTCGCATTATATTCGACAGTGGCAATCTTTCGTGGTGAAACAGGTGGAGTATCATTGACAAATACATCATTGGACATATAATCCACATCATCTGCATTCACATGACGACTGTATTGTAAAAATGCTCCCTTAGATAAATCCATATCCTCAGTATCAGTTGCTTTATCATCATCAGGATTACCAAGGACAGTGACTTTGACTATCTGCTTCTTCTTTCTTATTGGCATATTAACTTGCTTCTTGCCATTCAAAGTCTTTAACACTCCAACAACCTTTCACTTTTTTTGTTGTGCTCATCAACATAGGGTTCTGTAATCACAACATTTCCCTTAGATTTGGACTTTGTCTTCTTGGGTGTAGGTAGCTTTGGAACTACGCTAAGCATTTCACGATATCGAATTCGAATAGGATTCGATAGTGGTACCAACTCGAGCATCACCTTTGGTATCCTTCCAATAACAGGAAACACCTTAGGATCATCAATCAATTTTTTTGGAATTTGGAGATGAGAAAACACAACAACTTCCTCTCCTTCTGGAACCTGAATCCCAACTTGATGATAAGCTTCGATAAGTATCAAACTCCAAAATCTGGCACTAGCGATCTTAGGAGCTTTCTTCGAGTGATTGAAATATGAAGTAAATTCCTCCCATAGAAAATAAGCATAATCTACTTTCATATGAAAATACAAGCCTGCTAGAAGAGAATAAAACTGAAGTTTTGCCCTATCTAACCCAAAGTTTTATCTAGTTAGACAGAAAATGATCACTCCAAAAGGAAACACCATAGGGATGGTAAGTTAGACTTTCGAAAAGCACCGATTAGCGTAATCGGAGGATTACACCCCATTTCATTCAACATTGAAAGAACTTGATCAGGTGTCATAGTTTCAAACGGACCACCAGATTCAAGATGGAGAATCTGAGTAAAATATTTTTTCGTGAGATTCCTCTTGCTTTTCGTTTCCATCTGAAACGTAATTAATTCACGATCCTTGATGTAAACCGTAGTAGAACAAGCCAAGGATAACCAATTTATTGGAATGGCAAAAGAAGCAGTTAATGTGTGAGGTAAAACAGATGAATTGAAACATTCAACAAGCGTCTATAATTCTTCTGGATAAGCGCCGATAATTGGATTAAACCATATGTTATTTGATTGGATCTTCATTTGTGGAATGGAACTCTCTTCTTCGGTGGTATTAAACTGGTCGACGTTAGACATGATGATTAGAGGTAAGACTTTTGTAGAGAAACTGATCGATTTAGGGTTAGTGTTCTTGAGAGAAAGACGGAGATCAGAAAAACTAATAAGGAACCGTCGAAACCATTTTTATAAATGGCAAAAATTTGAATTTGAAACGTCCACTAATAATGTTCTGCTACATGGAAAGGTGAAAATTGAAGAGACATCGTCATTATCTGTCACATGTAAAAGCCATGAGTGTTTGCCTCGATCAAAGAGAAAGCAACAATCATCAGCCACCTACTACGTCAACGGTAACTTCGCATATTCCTCAAATTGAAAACTTCAAACATTAGTATCAAACATGTAACCAACTTCGATACTAACCAAGGCTAAAGTTTGGTCTCATCCACTTATGGGTATTGTAAGTGAAATCATAAACCAGACCTTGCAAAATCTTGGTCTAGGTTGGTAGTACCCAAAACCTCAAGGATTTCAGCGCCAACGTGTATCCAAAGAAAAAGATAGAATCAAATATAAGAAAATTTGATATAAAGGCAGTAAGATCCCAAGCAAAGATTCTCTTCCTACAACATCAAGAGAGATGTCATAGTGCTTGTGTGGGTTCTCATGAATTACAATCGAATACTTATAAAGAAGTATCGAAGGGCCTCTTTTAGTTAGTATCAAAGGTAGGAATTATTTTCAAATATGTTAGCAACTTAACATAAGAGCAAAACAATGTAAGAAAATTCTTGAGTGATCAGTGTAATCAACATTAAGTAAGCATTGGTAAGATTTTAAAAAGACTAAAGATACGAAAAATTGTTCAAATGGAAATCTCATTTCACGAAAAATAAAGAATTGGATCTAATTTTGTAGAAATGAATTGGGATTAGTTAACATCACTAAGATCACACAAAATAATGAAAGTGGGATTTTGAACATTACAAATAGCACATTGAAACATGAAAGTTTTATCCCTCAATTCCTTTGTAAAAACTCTAGAACAATAAATTATTCACAATCAATTCCTTAAAATGTGTTGTTTTGTGGGTCTCACTATCATTATGGTTAAAATGATTTCTAGATCATCAACATAGAGTTTTGGCACACCTACATCCTAGTTGTTTCAGACTAGAGATGTCTTGGGCTATGCGTCATAGTGTGTGCTAGTGTAAAAAGTATGATATAAGATTATAGACAACGAGTCTTTAACAAACTTATGGTGACAATAAGTATGCTCATCAAGAAATTTTTTGAATAACCATAATTCCAAGTTGGTTCTGACCCGCAATGTCAAGGGTTAAACAAAAATCATGGTTAAAGATTCCGTCAATTCAGTAGTTTCAGACTGGGAGCAACCATTCCACACAACAAAACAAAAGTATTTTTGAGATTTTTTCATTTTTGAAAGAAAAACAAAAATAACTAAAATCTTTTTGGTATATTTAATTTTTAAACAAAATTTAAAAATAAAGAAAATTTTCTGGACTTTTAAATTTTTTACTAAAGGACAGAAATAAAGAAAATCTTTTTGTGATTTTTGTTTTTGCAAAAAAAAAACGTAATACCATAACCTCGATAGTAAGCCAACAACTCTGAATGGTTTAGCGGATATTGAAAAAGCGAAGATCTACAAAGTGTTGAATATGAACAATAATTTCTGAATAATTTAATGATACTATCGAAGTTACTTGTATATTAACATCTGCATTCATAAACAACGTCAATATTAATATCAAAATCTTTAGCTTTATTTTGGTACAAAATGACACGTCCCATAAATAAGACCCAAAAATTTCATTATTAAATTAATAAACTAGTATTCCAAAAACATTGTCACACAATTCCAGATAAACAAATGTATCAATCATCATGACATATTAGAGTAAATCAAGAAAATGCGGAACGAGGTGGTGTGTGCCCCTGCAATCATTCCGAGCTCTTCTCTTTGGAACCAGAAGTACCTGAAACATAAACTGAAAACCGTAAGCACAAGGCTTAGTGAGTATCCTAAACTACCCCGTACAATACATAATAAATCACATACTGGGCCCTCGCTCTCCATCGGACCCCACCCGGTATTGAGTCCCACTCGGCTTTGGTGTGACATCCCCAATTTCACGGCCAGAAAAGACCGATTGGTTTATGCTTTGTTTTAAAATCAGAGTAATCTTTTAAAGAAAACTGTTGCGGAATTTGTTCCCAAAGAAAATATGATAAAACTTTATCAAAACATTTCTCAAAGAGAATGTACTTTTCATTAAATAATAAAACCTCGGGATGTCATGTTCCGATACAGACCAAAAAGCATAAACAGTACAATTTAACATTACAACAGTTATTTACAACTACTGGTCTATAATCCAGAATCTCTCGTCAAGTCAACCAACTTATACTCTTGTGCCTTTACCTGTAATGCAAAGAAAACTGAGTGGGTCAGGCTTGGGAGCCTGGTGAGCATATAGGGTTTTCGACCCACAATAATATATTTATTATATTCAATCATTAATCAATCCAAAACACTCATCCCCATTATCTCTTTTATTTCTTAAGGATTTACCCTAAAAATCAACTATCCTTTTTCCATTTATTCCTAAGGATTGACCTAAGGAATTGACACAAAGTCCACCACTGCCCAGGTCCTCAAATTACAACCGGTAAACACTTAGTTCAACCTACTTAGTGAATACCTAGTTCTAACACTCCTAGTGAACACTTAATTCAAAACATCTGGTGAACACATCTAGTTCAAAAATACTTAATGAACACAATCCTCTAATGAACACATAGTTCAAAAACACCTGATAAACACATGGTTCAAAACATCCATTAAACACTCAGTTCGAAAATACCTGATGAACACATAAGTTCAAAACATCTGGTGAACACTTAGTTCAAAATACTTAATGAACACCTAGTTCAAAAACAACTAGTGAACACTTAGTTCAAAATGCTTAATGAACACCTAGTTCAAAAACAATGTGATAATAATGTATATCTAAATCCAGCAAGACCACTATTATTAATTAACATATATATATATATATATATATATATATATATATATATATATATATATATATATATATATATATACACATCATATTTTCTAAAACAATCTATCCCATCCTGTCGATCCCCAAATACTGACCCTACACAATGATCTTATGAGATCTAGTCTAAGGAATCGATAAGAACAACGAACTGATGAAGCTGCTTCGGAAATTCCCTGGCAGGAAACGAGGATCAATAAAGACATCAATGAGGGGAATGGAATAAGTTTCACCACGAACCTTCGTTCGTAAAAGAAAGAACCACAAGACAATTAAGTCAGGGGTAGTTATCTAGATAAAAATGCCTAGCCGTGGTCCGAATATCGTGAGGTATTTTACCTCCAGACTCACCCTATCCAGCATCGAACTTTGCCTAGCAGTGGTCTGAATATCGTGAGGTATTTTACCCCCAGACTCACCCTATCCAGCAATATAACACAAGACATACCTATTAGTGGTCTATTACCGACACACTTTATTAGGCAGTCTATACCCCCAGACTCACCCTATCCAGCAATATATAACACAAGACATACCTATTAGTGGTCTATTACCGACACACTTTATTAGGCAGTCTACGAAGTTCCCTCAATTACTTCGTGAAAAGAAACGCTGACATATGAAGCTCGTTCGATCACTTCATAAAAGAAAGAAACGATGACTCCAAAGCTCTTTCAAAATAAAAGTATGGGGAAATACTAATAGAGTACTCCCGTACGCTCCCGTAACCGACACGCAATAGTGTCAAAAATACTTTGTACATGATAGTACTTCTGGCACATTATAGTACTCTGGTATGCGTAGGACTCGTACCCGAGAACATAATAATACCTCGGCGCAAGCAGCACCAAAGACACATGGCTTTGAAAAGGATTTCGTACATAAAATGTACTTTTGTACGTAAGACGTACTCCACCGCTCATCGATCTCACCACACACGTACTCTTAATAAGAGGCTACCCAATGTCCAAACTTAATTGAACTAAACATCCCTTTTTAAGTCTTAACCCATCACTTGGCAATCCTACGAAGTTTATAATCAATTTTCGATACTATCTCCATTTAGGCAACACTAACTAGTGTATACTTATCATAGAGTTTTGAGTAATAATAATATCATATATTCACATCTTAACACATATTGAACCGTAACTGATTCGCACGTTGCATACCATTAAATATATCTAGCACGTATTTCGGGCAATAACAAATACTTCACATACATATATATTTAATACTTTAATCAATACTTGTATTAAAATCATGTTCATGGAAGGGACTATGCACATGATACCTTATCAGATGAACGATTAGTTCAAAAAAATACATAATCCGTACTCCCGGATCTAAAACTAACCTCCTGATCTGATCCATACTCACGGATCTAAAACTAACCTCTTCACCCTTTTATCTCATTATCCAACTCATCTTTTATCACACCCCGGCAATCTCATCTACCTATGTTCTACCCAACATATTTGTAGATACAAAATACATATACAGTTTAACTCATTTAAAACCTATATAAAACATTCATTCCACACCATCTCAAATAAACAAACAATATATAAACACATAGCACGTATTTCATAGCAAATACTTCATATTTATGTGTTAGAAGAAAGTAACTACACACTCACTTGATAATACGATGATCGGACAGCACTACGGCTCTTAAAGCAGTAATTCTTCGGTGAAACTGTGATCTCTTCACACACCGGGCTTCTCGCGGGCAGAGCTTCGGCTCGGACTCTCTTTTCTTCTCGGGATCTTTGGAGCTTCGGGACTCGCTTCGGGTCTCGGGATGATACCGGGGCTTCGGGGGTACTTCAAGATGGCTAGAGAGAGTATCGGGAGTGAGAGAGAAGAGATAGAGTAACCAAAAATCGGCTGACCCTTGATTTCTATTTATAGGGTGAATTTTCTGGGTTCACGTCGTGAGTTTCAAGTGCTCACTTCATGGGGCTTGATCGTCACTGCATGCGTCATCACAAGTGGGGTCTGACAGATTCCAGGTGACGTTTTTCTGAGTTCACGTCGAGAACACAGTGTTCACGTCGTGAGTTCAGACACAGGATCGGATTTCGTGCCCCGAACTTCAGAAATTCATATCTTTCGCATACGAGCTTCGTTTTTTACGTTCTTTATATCCACGTGTAGGTGAGATTATGCTCTACAACTCTCGTTTAGACTCCGTCGGCTAATTTTGACTTTATTTTTATTATATTATTTTTAGTATGCCGGGACAGGAAAACTCCGTTAGAAATTCATAACTCCTTCATCTGACGTCCGTTTTCGTCTGTCTTTTTACCGTTGGACTACTATCAACGAGATCTTCGATTCTCGTTTAGATTGTTTCGGCTAAATATCGCTCGATCTCATATTCGAACTTCGGGCTGTACACTGCTAAACCGAAACTTCGAAAAATCATAACTTCCTCATACGAAGTCAGATTTGGGCGTTCTTTTCATGCACGCTATCGGTTTAACGTATTCTACGACTTTCGTTTAGATCGCTAAATCCAAATATCGCTCTATCGTAAATTCACTATTTACGTCGCGCTGTGTCGTGCCGGTTCTATCGCGAAACTTTGACAGGTCATAACTTCTTCGTTATAACTCGGATTTCGGCGTTCTTTATATTTTCGGAAACCTTGTGACATATACTACAACTTGGTTAAGATTAATCCTTATAAATAATCTTCCATCAAAAAGTCATTTTTGATGCTTATCGTCTCTAAATTGACTAGCCCGGATATACGGGCGTTAGATTTGGGCCCTGCTCGGTATACAGATCTGTTATTCTTAGGCCCCGCCTGACAAGGGCGTAGCTATGCTTATACAAGGTAGGTATTAGGACCTACCTTTTTTTAATACAACAAATATATATAGAAAAAATGTAGGACGTATCTTATTTTTGCTAAAAGACCTACCTATTTTTGCTAAAAGACCTACCTATTTTTGCTAAAAGACCTACCTATTTCATTAAACAATAGCATACGATACAGTCATTGGGCCTCGCCCGACATCGAGCTCCGCCCGTTATACATAGTAGCGCATATCACATGTTAGGGTCACGCAGACTCCTAACATCCTAACATAAATAATAAGGGCCGACATTGGTGCCTTAAACCCGCTAAACACAGTGAGGAAACTCACCTCGACTGCTAAATCATACGAATAAATCTATGGCTGCTGAACGACGAATCCCCGAGCTATCAATACCAAATAACATCCAATTAATAATTGGATTCCAATCTATAACTATCAATCCATACTTAGGGTAAAAAGACCATTTTACCACTTACCTAGTTTAGACCAAGACTTAGGCCCAAACCTATAATCTAAAAGGCCCAAAACTAAGTAATCATTCAAGGCTCATTCATGGCCCAATTTTCCAAATTGGGCCCAAACCCTTACATGAGCCTTACCCCAAGGCCCACCAATTTTCCTAGTCCAAAACACTTGCACTCAAATGGCCCAACAAGGCCCTAATGATCCAAGCCCAAAAGAATGGACCAAACCCGAAGCCCAAAATGCGAAGCCCATCAGACTGAGTATACGGGGCACGTACGTGCAACATACTCGCTTGAGGGCTTATATGCTAAGCGTACCTTCTTGTATGCCCAACATACTCACCTATTCAGCCAAAACTCAAATTTTACCCTTAATCCATTAAGACATTGCTCCAAAACGTAGATCTGACTTCCCTGAACTAGATTATCACGTAAAGTTGCTAACTTTACGTTCATGCATGGCTAAATGAAGATCTTAATCTTAAAAAAGACTTAATAGATGACTTAATGCATGCATGAGACCCAATACCCCATAAAGTTGGCACCTTTATGCTTAAGGAACTCTTAATAAGCTCAGATCTAAAAGAATAAGTCTTTCAAACTCCTTAACTCATCAACTAACCCAAAAAGGGACCAAAAGCATAATAAATCAAGCCATAAAGAGATCTAAGCATTTACAAGCCAATGTATGAACTTGATACCTCCAAAGCCTTGCAAAAAGGGTGATGATTCTGGATCTATAGACTCCTCACCAAGAAAAGCACCTTCAATCTTCTTTACTTCCTTCATAAAGGAAAAAATAACCACCAAAATATTCTCAAGAGCTCAAGAACACCACAAAGAAGGATTAAGGGTCGATTTAGGGTTTTAGGAGGTTTGGGGGCTAGTAAAGAGGCCAGCCATATGGACTTAAGGTCCTTAAATAGGGTACAATACCCTAAAATTAGGGATTCATAAACACCGAGACGCTAAGCGTAAACCTCGTACGCCCAACGTACGAGGCCTCACAATCCCGACTGCCATCTCACTTAGTACGCTAAGCGTACCATGTGGTACGCCCTACGTACTAGCCTTTCAGCTAGTACGCTAAGCGCACCATGTGCTACGCCCCATGTACTACTCGAAGGGATAAAATGCAACATTTTCAAAATAAAAGGGCAATAAGGAACATACCATAAATCCAAGTGTTACAATTCTCCCCTACTTGTATCAGACTTCGTCCTCGAAGTCCGCTGCCCCAAATAACTCTGGATAATGCTCTCTCATCTCATCTTCAGGCTCGCAAGTCCACTCTGAACCCTTGTGGTGCTGCCATTGTACCTTCACCAACTCGACAACCTTGTTCCTCAAGGTTTTCGTCTTCCGATCCAGAATCGCCACTGGTTTCTCAATATAATTCAGGCAGTCATCCACCTGCATATCCTCTAATGGTACCAATGTGAAATCATCCACTAAGCATTTCCACAGCTGAGAGACATGGAACGTGCTATGAATCTGACTGAGCTCATCTGGAAGATCCAAACGATAAGCAACTTGGCCCACCCGAGCTAAAACCCTGAAAGGACCAATATACTTGTGGCCCAACTTACCCCGCTTCCTGAACCGGATGACACATTTCCAAGGTAACACCTTCAGGAGAACCATATCTCCCACCTGGAACTCTAAATATGACCAACTCCAGTCGGCATAACTCTTTTGCCGACTCTGAGCTGTCTGGAGCCTTTTCTTAACCTGTTGAATCAGCTTAGTGGTCTTGAGTACCACTTCGGTACTCCTCATAACCCGCTGACCGACTTCGCCCCAACAAATCGGGGTCCTACACTTCCTCCCATAGAGCCTATCAAAAGGAAGCCGATCAATGTTGGTGTGATAACTATTGTTATACGAAAATTCCGCTAACGAAAGATACATATTCCAACTCCCATTGAAATCCAGAACACACGCCCTGAACATATCCTTAAGGGCCTGAATCGTCCGCTCACTTTGACCGTCAGTTTGCAGATGGAAAGTTGTGCTAAAATGGAGACGAGTGCCCAAATCGTCATCAAACCTCTTCCAGAACCTGGAAGTAAACCGGGCATCTCTGTCAGAAATCACCGATACTGACACCCCATGACGTGCCACAACCTCCCTGATATAAATCTCAACCAACTTCTCTGTAGATATACTCTCCTGAATCGGGATGAAATGCGCACTCTTGGTCAAACGATCCACGATGACCGAAATCGAATCCACTCCGCGTGTAGTCTGGGGTAGCTTCGTGATAAAATCCATGGTGATATCTTCCCATTTCCATATGGGAATCTCCAATAGCTTCATCTTGCCGTGAGGTCACCGGTGCTCGGCCTTGACTTTCCTTCAAGTCAAGCACTCCCGTGCCACATCCAGATCCTCAAACGTGTATCGATCGAAAGGTGGGCGGCACAGCCCCCACATGCCGGGCCACCAATAATCAGGGCGAAGATCCCTATACATCTTCCTCACCCCGGGATGAATGGAAAACCTCGAATTATGTGCCTCCTCCATCAAAACCTTACGCACACCGCCCCAATATGGAATCCAAACCCGCCAATGCAGAGTAAAAAATCCACAACTATCATAATCAAAGGAAGCCACCTGACCCACAATACACTCGCTCTTTCGGTGCTCTTCCTTCATAGCCTCGACCTGAGCCACACGAATCGTTTCCAACAACGAAGTAATCACGGTCATCCTCAAACATTTTTCTTTGATCGAATCCACAACCGCCTTACGGATAAGTGCATCGGCCACTACATTGGCCTTTCCCGGGTGATAAAGGATCTCACAATCATAATCCTTCACCACATCCAACCATCGACGCTGCCTCATATTTAGATTCGGCTGATCCATCAAATACCTATGGCTCTTGTGATCCGTGTAAATAGTATAGCGGAACCCATAAAGGTAATGCCGCCAAACCTTGAGGGAGAGACCAAGGCCCCTAACTCCAAATCATGCGTCAGATAATCTTCCTCAGGAGGCTTCATCTGCCTCGAAGCGTAAGCGATCACGCAACCCCTCTGCATCAACACTACCCCTAATCATGTGATCGAAGCATCACAGTAAAACACGAAATCATCAACACCGTCCGGCAGGGTTAGAATCGGCGCCTCACACAACCGCTGGCTCAAAGTCTCGAAAGCTACCTACTGCTCAGGTCCCCGGCGAAATGTAATCATCTTCTTGGTTATTCGGGTCAAAGGAATAACTATCTTGGACAAATCCGAGATGAATCTCTGATAATAACCGCAAAACCAAGAAAACTCTGAATCTCAGATGGAGACCTCAGAACCTCCCACTGCATCACGATTTCGACCTTGGATGGATCGACGAGAATACCCTTATGGTTGACAAGGTGCCCCAGAAACTGCACCTCGCGCAACCAGAACTCACACTTGGAGAACTTTGTGAAAAGTCTCCCCTTACTCAAAGTCTTAAGCACTTCCCTCAAGTGATCCTCGTGCTGCTCATGTGTCTTGGAATAAACCAAGATATCATTGATGAATACAATCACAGATCAATCCAGCATCGGCCTGCACATGCGGTTCATGAGATCCATGAGCTTGGCTGGAGCATTGGTGAGCCCAAAAGGCTTCACCACGAACTCGTAATGACCATAACGAGTCCGGAAGGCTGTCTTCTGCACATCCTCATCCCTGACCCGCATCTGATGATAAACTGATCACAAATAAATATTGGGGAACCAAGATGCACCCTGAAGGCTGAAGCTGGTCAAAAAGATCATCAATCCTCGGGAGTGGGTAACGGTTCTTCACCATTAGCGTATTCAGCTCCCGGTAGTCGATACACATACGATGAGACCCATCCTTCTTCTACACGAACAAGATCAGTGCTCCCCAAGGCCAACTGCTCGGTCGAATAAATCCCTTGTCTAACAGCGCATGCAGCTGTGTAGACAACTCCTGCATCTCAGGAGGAGCCAACCGATACGGTGCTTTGGCTATCGGAGCCGCACCCGAAACCAAATCAATCCTAAACTCAACCTGTCTCTCCGGAGTACAACCCCGATGAACTCTCACAACCCGAACAGACTTATCATCAGTAATCTCAACATCACGAGGACAATCCAGCTTCTCCGGAGCTCCAGCAAATCTCTTGCTAAGAGCAAGCGATACAAAAGATCGGGCAGCCCATGAATCAAACAATACCAATGCAGAAATACCGTTCAGAAGGAACGATCCTAAAATAAAACACATAAACATAAGAAAGCAATTCAATATAAATAAAGAGATAAGGAGAAGATACATACCCGTCACCACGCTGGGAGTTGCACAATCCTCCTCGGCCGTCAATTGGAAAGCCTTGTGTTGGGAATTAGAGTTGCGTCATTGTGTCTTATTTAATAGTTCATTTATGTAAACGGGCTTGGGCTTGTCCACCCTCCATTTATTAGGGTTATAGTATTTAAGGTGCATGCATTCACCGTGTTTTGTTAACTTTAGCAATTATTCTTGTAACCCTAATCACGCCTCTACAGTAGCAATTCTTAATCGAGTTCTTCTGAGGCTGTGGCTTATAATCATTATGCACATTTTGAATCATTGTCTTGTTCTTGTTCATAATCTGTTTTGAATCTAATCGATCATTCAAGGATTAATATCCTAAAAATTGGTATCAGATCGGGAGACTGTGTAATCTATACGCATCTCTTCTGTTTATAAAGTCATTAGGGTTTCCATGAATATTGGATCTGGTTTAGCCGTCATCACAGTGTTCTTGACGATATTCTGTGATTCTAATATTACCCTAAAACTACATCAGTTTACACGTCAGATTCTTAACAGGTCTCAAAAGGTATATCATCATGCAACACGACGATTCTTACATCAACTCTATCAACCTTTCAAGCAACATTGGATCGACCAACAAGATCCCGATTCTTTTTCTCAATAAATATGAAGTATGGACGCTTCACTTTGAAGATTACGTTCTTGGTCTAGAAGACAACGGGTATCTGATATGGGAGACCATCACTATTGGAGCATTTGTTCACACTGGAACCAGAAGAGTCATTAAAACTCAATCAGACTACAACAAACTTCTTCTTGACATTAAAGATGTTCCTCAAGATGAGAAAGAAAAACTGATTAGCAATGTTAAGGCAATGAGAATCATTCTATTTGCTTTGCCGGATGACACTTTTCGTTTGGTTAGTTCGTGTGACACAGCCAAAGCCATCTGGGATAGGCTTAAGGAAATCTACTCTACAGACACAGATCTTGAGCACTCTACACAAACACTCTTGCTTTCAGAGTTTGGTGCATTTACACAGAAGCCTGAAGAGAGTTTGAGTCAAACTTTCAATCGTTACAATCATCTACTAAGTAGGATGATGAACCATGGCATTGGACGCGAAGTTATTGAACAAAAGGTCACATTAATGAATGGGCTTAGATCTGAGTGGATGGTGGTGGTGTCTACAGTCAAGGCACATGAGCAGTTCAAGAATTATACTATGGAAAAGCTTGTTGGAATACTGAAGCCACATGAGAATGAGGTAACAAAAGAAGCGAAAGTTGTATCTGGGATGGGATATTTGGCTCTTGTTGCGAAGGGAAAGAAATTAGCAGAGGATGGTTCAGAATCTGATCTTTCTGATTGTGAGCTTACAAATGAAGAGTTTGCATTGATGGTGTCAAATCCGAAGCGATTCGCAAAGAAGAAGTTTCCTTCCAATAAGAACCGAAACTGGAAGGGAAGCTACGGCTATGAGAAGGTAAAAGAGGAGAGTGTGAATAGCTCACAAAAGGAAGAGGAAAAGAAGGAAAAGAAGCTAACAAGTGACTTTGGCTATGATTGTAACTAGTGTCATGGAAAAAATCACTTGGCCAAAGAATGCATGCTGCGAAGGTTGAATGAAAAGAAGGAAGGAGAAGACGATGAGACTTATCCTCTCCGAAAGCTTGAGGAGATAAAGAAGAAAAAGAGCTTTGACAATTCAATGCATGCTTTAATTGTGCAGGAAAAAGAAGCTGATGATGAATTTGGCAGGGTTGAAGTCTGGTCCACAGATTCTGAAGACGAGGAAGTTCACAGTCCTACTCATGGGTGAAGTTTCGTTGCGAAAGAATAGGATTCACATTCTGGAGGAAGGTGTTTCACGGTGACAAGTGATGTGTCACAGATACGAGGATATGCCACTGACAGTGGATATGGGAGTGATAGATGCTTCGCTGCAAAACCAGTTTTTGAGCAAATCAGTGAATGCGATCAGATGATCAATAAGGTACACTCTATTCTTGAATCACTCAATATACTTGTGTCCGGATACGAAACTGATCTAAATGAGCTAAAATTCACATTTTCAAGTATTAGTGATAGTTTAAAACAAACTCGCTTGACAAATACTAACTTAACCGATCAAATCAGTAGGATTTCATCGAAGAGTGAGGAGAGAGGCATGTGGTTAGAGAAGATTGAGTCCACCTTAGCTAAATCTAGGGATGAGTTAATTTACTTACAAAGAGACAATTTAATGCTTTTGAAACAACGTAATATTTTCTGTTTGATTGCGAAAAGGCTTTTTTTTAACATTACTCAGTTGCATCTTGATTGTGAGATTGGTAAGAAAATTCACAAAATGATCTTACCATTCCTTGAATTAAAGGAAGACGAAATTGACGTTGATTGTTTCAAGTGCGAATCCATAGTCTTGTCTGATGAATCTTCAGATTCTTATAGGATATGTCTGGACAAAATTGAATTATACAGTAAGTCCAAAGACCATCAGAACATGTTAAAGCAGCTTTTGGATGAAAATGACAAAAGACAAATTAAATCTGATACTATACAGAAGTTCGACTCATTGAGTACCAAGTTAAGTTCAGATAACAAACTTAATGTTGATAATACATCTGAATTTGATGATGATAGTGATATGAGCGAAATTTCTGTAGAGGATGAGGTTGACTGTTTTGTGTTCATTAAAAATGAACCTGTCCCTGTGAAAGTCCTAATATCTAAGGATTCAGTTGAGTTCGCTCGTATTTCCAAAATTAAACCTGAAGTTTTAAAAGTGAAAGCGACTGTTTTTCCTAAAGTCCAAACTGTTCCCAACCAAGTTTTCGCAACAAAAGGACTTGACAAAAACCAAACTGCTGAATTAACGTCCTTAGTTGAAGAAGACAACGCAGATAGATATGATGAGTACTTTTGGTCAGCTCCTATCGATAATGCTGACGAAACAACCGGTCTCTCAGAAAGGACCACATGGAGAGCAAAAGGAAGATATGTAGCAGAACCTTTACATAAGGTTAATTCCAGCTACGAGAAAGGAAGTCCCAGTGGAACTAAGAATGTTCCTAGCAACACATCTTCAGTGCAAAACGAAACTCCAGCAAGAAAGCCAAGAGCGAAAGCTAACATTCACAAATACTCAGAAGAGTTCACAGCCAAGAAACGTCAAATGAAAGCGAGATACAACAAAAATCTCAAGGAAAGAAAACAATTATGGCAATCCAAAAATCCCAACTTCGTTCGCATTGAAAAATCCGTTAATCAAAATGCGAAAGTAGCATCAAATGCGAACCCAAGAGCCTGTTGCAAAGTCAGTTTCGCAATCCACAACAAAAAGGTTTTCAAAAACATATTCTTTCAAAGCCAAAAAGCCCTGCGGAAAATCCAAAACCTCAACACTCACAAAACAAGTATACTTCGCATCCTAAAAAGACATCAAAAGATGTCAAGGGGAAAGGAAAGCTGGTTTCAGATCATCAAGCTCTAATCAAGAAGCCCGAAACTAACACAAAAGATACTAACACAAACGATAAGAGGAAAGCTAGTTTTGCATCCTATATGGTTGATCTTGCAATTACTTCCCCTCTTATTGTAAAAGGCTCACAAGGACCCAAATAACTTTGGGTTCCTAAAATTGCTTAATTTTTGCAGGTAATTCATGACGAACAGTTTGACACTGAATGATATATCGACAGTGGCTGTTCGCGTCACATGACAGGAAGAAAAGAGGAACTGCGAGAGTATAGATTTCTAAAAAATGGTGGAAGAGTGAAGTTTGGGAATAATTGACTTGGAGAGATCAAAGGCTACAAGATGATAACAAATGGAGAATTCTTAATTCGTAAAGTTGCTTATGTCGAGGGTTTGCAACACAATCTTATAAGTGTTTCGCAGTTGGTCGTTGGCATAGGATTAAAGGTCTCATTTGACGACGAAGGTTCTGAGATCATAGAAAAGAAAACCAAAGAAGTTCTTCTAAATTCTAAATGCAAAGGCGAGATGTATCCGTTGAACTTAAATCCGATACGAGGGAAGCCATCCATTTGCCTTCTAACAAAAGCTCCTAAAGACGATAGTTAACTATGGCATAGAAGACTTTCACACCTTAACTTCAATGATATCAACAAGCTTGTTCTTGGTGATCATGTGCGAGGGATTCCTCTCCTAAAGTATGGCAAGGATCATCTTTGTGCCACATGAGAAATGGGGAAGCAAACCAGGAAAAGTCATCCAACGGTGGTGAATACGAAAGTCACTGAGCCACTCAAACTTTTGCACATCGATCTTTGTGGTCTGTCTGCGATCGAAAGTATTGGTGGTAATAAGTATATTCTCATTATTGTGGATGATTTTTCTCGTTTCACTTGGGTTTATTTTCTTAAGAAGAAATCTGAAGCCACTCCGAAGCTCAAAGACTTCATAAAGCAGATTGAATTACAACTGCGAAAGTTGGTTCACAATATTCGCAGTGACAATGGGTTGGAAATTAAAAGCCAGACATTTGAAGAATTTCGGACTGCAAAAGGGGTTTCACATAATTTTTTGGCTCCTTATACTCCACAACAGTACGGAGTCGTTGAAAGGCGAAGCCCATCATTGTGTGAGGCTGTGAGAACCATGCTCTCATTTGCGAATCTGTCACTCTTCTTCTTGGCAGATGCGATAGGAATTGCCTCCTTCACCCAAAATGTTCCTTTCTCAATAAACAATTTTCTGTTACTCCCTATGAAATAATAAACAAACGAAAACCTAACGTAAAGTTTTCCATGTTTTTGGTTCCAGGTGGTTCATCTTTAATTCTAAAGAACAAAGGAAAAAATTTGATGTGAAAGCTGATGAATGTATCTTCTTGGGATATTCTCTGACCTCTAAGACATATAGGGTTCTCAACAAACGATCAGAATGAATAGAAGAAACATATTATGTCATGTTCGACCTCAACTATTTAAAGAGGACTCAAGCGAATGACAGTCCATCAAAAGAGATCTTTCCTAAACCAAGTCCAGCTACAATTACACTATCCAATCTCTACGAAGAATTCATGATACTATTCGATGAGCCAGAGAAGGCTATCTCTTCCGAATCCAAAGCAGCTGACAACAAGGTCGATGAATTAAAGAATATAATTGACGACGCTGCAAATGATATGAACAAAGAGCAACCAAGTGCGAATGACCCAAATGACACGAATGCTACATTCCATGGGGAGAGTTTTGAATCAACTTCCAATGCAACCGTTTAGGGGGAGCACTCAACTCCACAAGATACCCACGAAAGTCCACTCCACGGGGAGAATCCGACGACTGAAGAAGAGACATTCTCATCATTCGAGGGGGAGAAAGATAATACGAATGATGATTCGGATGTACAGTTAGAATTTGAGGACATAAATGCTGAATTGGATCCCTCTTATGATCCTAATTATCCTCCTCTGACTAAATGGACTATAGATCATCCAAAAACGCAGGTAATAGGTGTATCGTCTTCAGGAGTTCTTGCAAGAGCACAAAAAAAGGCGAAACGAACAACTTTATTCTCCAAAGTAGAATATTGCATGTTTAATTCATTCATCTCCAATGTCGAACCCAAAAATGTTCAGATTGCTCTGGATCATTCGGATTGGGTACAAGCGATGCAAGAGGAGCTCAATGAATTCGAATGAAACAGAGTCTGGAGACTGATTCCTACTCCAAAGGATGCATCGGTTGTAGGGTTAAAGTGGGTGTTTCGCAACAAGCTTGATAAAGAAGGAAACGTTATACGAAACAAAGCGCGACTGGTTGTAAAGGGGTATTGTCAAGAAGAAGGAATTGGCTACGAAGAGACCTTCGGACGTGTTGCTAGGCTATAATCTGTTCACATCTTTTTGGCTTATGCGACACATAAAAACTTTGAGGTATACTATATGGACGTCAAATGTGCATTCTTGAACGGGGAACTTGAAGAGACAGTGTATGTGGAGCAACCACCTGGCTTCATAAATGAGAAGTATCCTAATCACTGTTACATTCTAGACAAAGCAATTTATGGTCTGGAACAAGCTCCAAGGGCCTGGTACGAAACTCTCACTCGTTTCTTAAAAATGTCCAAATTTAAACAAGGTTCGATTGACCCAGCCTTCTTTCGCAAGAAAGAGGGTGACCACTTAATGATTGTCTAAATCTACATTGGTGACATTATCTTCGGATCAACTAACCCCAACTTAACAGCTAAATACGAAAGCTAATGGAAACGAAATTTGAGATGAGTTCAATGGTGGGAGATTCAAAAACGAAGGTTCCAATGGCATTCAGAACGAAATTAACACCATCTCTGAAAAAACCAGCTGCTGATATGACCCTTTATCATCAGATGATAGGTTCATTGATGTATTTAACAGCTAGTCGACCAGACATTATGCTCTATGTTTGTTATTGTGCTAGGTTCCAAGCGAATCCTCGAGAACCTCACACGGTAGCTGTCAAGAATATTTTCAGGTACTTAAAACGAACGTCCTCACTAAGCATATGGTATCCATCAAACTCAGGTTTCTTCGTACAAGCATTTTCGGATGCTAATATTGGAGGGTCCGGCCTAGATAGAAAGAGTACAACGAGAGGATGCCAATTCTTGGATGGCAAGCTCGTAAGTTGGCAGTCGAAAAAGCAAACTTGTGTATCCCTCTCAACTGCTGAAGCAGAGTACATAGTTGCAGCCTCATGCACTTCACAAGTCATTTGGATTCAAAGCCAACTTCGTGACTATGTTCTGAATATGAGACAAATCCCCTTATACTGTGACTCCGAAAGTGCAATTCGCATCTGTCATAATCCAGTGCAACACTCAAAAACGAAACACATAACACTGATGTATCATTTTATCAAGGATCATGTGGAAGATGGTAATGTTGAAATACACTTCGTAAGCTCTTCTGATCAGTTAGTTGATATATTCAAAAAAGCCTTAATTGAACCTACCTTCAATCGGATTCTTCAAATCTTGGGAATGATCGAAGCTGAATCTGTTCCAAAACCACTTTCGCATTCATAATGACACTTTCGTTTTTGGTTGTACTTTCGCACTCGTAGTCTAAAGCATGTAATGGGAATTGGTGCGAACGCTCGCAGTAATTCGCAGTCATCTTTTGTTCCGCGAATCGGTGCAAACGCTCGTAGCCATTAGTAACCCTTGTTTATCATGCGACTTCATGCGAAAGCTCTACATATCTCATGATCATCTATTCGTTTATGGTTTGGAGAGTTTTATATCCTTTTGTATATTATGTATATTTTTATTTTCGTTTATTTTTGTTTTCTCACTATTTTATTTATTCCTTTTCTGTTCCTTTATTTTAATTTTTTTTTAAGAAAATCCAAATTACAAAAACATTTTCTTTATTTTTTTATTTTTATTTTATTTATTGTCAAGAATATAAAAATACAAAAACATTTTACTTCTATTTATTTTTTTACTTCTTGTTCAGAAAACCACAAAATTCAATTTTTTTTTTCAAGTCTCTTTCATTAATTGTTTGTGCAATTTGAAGGCAAAATCTTTACTTTTCATCCCGAATGATGGGGCAGGTATAAAACTCTTTATCTATGTACTAGCTAAGTGTCTCTATAAACATGTTGTTGCATGTTGTTTAACGCCTCGACGACTTTATGTTGAAGCCTTACTGAATCGATAATACAAATCGTTTCTTCCCAATTAGGCTACGAATTCACATAAGTCATGAGCTACCAAACTCTTCTCACATTGAGTAAAGAGTTAGCTGCTTGGTCATTTTCGCAAAGCAGGGGTACACTATCTTTCTTGAAACCACCTCATACTTTTCTCCATCACTTTCGCTTTCATGATGGTAACCCTTGAGACTCCCAGAAATTACCACTGAGGTTTATGGTTACACAACATCTGTGTTAATGATCTTAGTTTCGTTCAACCACAAATGGAGTGAAACCCAAAATTCAACACACTCTTTTGGATTGACGGTGAATGTAACGCCCAGGTTTCGGGGCTAAGCATTATCAGATGATGTAATAGTCTAGGTCAACTATTGTAACTCTTTTGAAGTAATAAAGATGAAATATTTGAGTATTATGTGAATTATTTGCATTTATGTGCTTATTACTTATTTATAAATGTATAATAAATAAAGGATAAAAATAAGCGTCAAAATTAAAGTGTGAAATAACCCCGATATCTCTACATAAAGTTGTAGTGGTCGAAACGAGGATTCAGGGGATATAAAGAACGCCGAAATCCGAGTTATAACGAAGAAGTTATGACCCGTCGAAGTTTCGCGACGGAACCGGCACGACACCGGGAAGCGTAAATAGTGAATTTACGATAGAGCAACTTTTGGCCTTAGTAATCTAAACAAAAGTTGTAGTATACATTAAACCGAGAACATACAAAAAAAGAACGCCCAAATCTGACTTCGTATGAGGAAGTTATGATTTTTCTAAGATTTGGCTTAGCTGTGCACGGCCCGAAACTCGAGTTTTAGTTCGAGCGGTTTTTGGCTTACGCGACCTAAATGAGAGTTGAAGATCTCATTAATAGGAACTCAACGGTAAAAAGACAGATGAAAACGGAGTCCGTATGAAGGAGTTACGAATTTTTCGCAGTCATTTAACAGTCTAATCTCCTCCTACTGTTAAATTTAAGATCGGTTGAGAATTAGCCGACGGAGTCTAAACGAAAGTTGTAGATTATGATCCTACCTATGCGTGGATATAAAGAACGTCGAAAACAGAGCTTGTATGCGAGAGTTATGATTTTTCTAAGTCGGGAGGGTGCTGTGCGAGTTTGGGTGACGTGACGCGATCACAGCCGTTGCTTCCTCCCCAAGGCTAGCCACCAGATGGTGACACGTGACACATTACGCCCAGCGTACTTTTGAGTACGCTCAGCATAACCCTTAAAAACCCATTACGCTCAGCGGAAATTTTGAGTACGCTCAGCGTACTCGACGCTGGCAGCCTATAAATAGAGGCACAAATCTCCCATGTTCTTCACAACTCTCCACTTCTTTCCCCCCCAAATACCCCCAAACCTTCAAGGGTTTTCCCTAGCACCTCCAAGGTGTTAGAAGCAAGTCCCGGAGCACCGGGAAGCTCCGAGAAGAAGAGCTTTCGGCTTAGAACCGCTGCTCCAAGCGAAGCCCGGTTTTCTATAAAACCCACTGTAAGTGAGCTACGCATACGCTATTTTTAATATAGCTTTTATTTAATTATAGTAACATTATTAGGAACTTAAAATAATTATTTGGGCTATTATTATGAGGTATATAGAGTGTTGTTTAATGCTTATATAACAATAATAATAGCTAGACTATTAATTAGTCGCGGTTAACGTTAGACTAAACCCTAGTGGTATTGATACTAGGTTTTGTCAAGGGAAAATTGTTTTGAGATAACGAAGTGCTGTCCGAGTACCGAGTCACCACCTAATCAGGTGAGTGCATAGTTACTTTCATCTTACACATAGATATGAAGTATTTTAGATAAATTACGTGCTATGTGTGCATATTATCTGAATACTTGCTGTCTATGTTGGATGAATGATATTTATACACGTTTTTCATGATTTAAACTGTATATGTATTTTATATCTACAAAAATGTTGGGGTAAAACATGGGTAGATGTAATAATACGATGTGTGATAAAATGATGAGAGGCCTCGATGTTGTTGGTGATCCAGTCATCTAGCGGAGTATAGATGACGACCACGGACTCTTCTAGACAGTCCAGTGGAACGCTAGCAGGCACGCAACCTGTAGGTGTTTGTGAACGATATGTTCACCAGTGTACTCCATCCCCCTCATGGTTGCCTATCGGACATTTATTGCTGAGGAAACCCCTTAGCAGTAGTTTCCATCCCGATGATGATCCTTAGTCTAGGTCCCTTATGATAGGTGTTTAGGGACGTAAAGTGAGGATAACGGGAATGGGTAATCGGGTTATTGTTGATTGATGAAATTAATAAATTTATTTATTGTGGGTTGAAAACCCTATGTGCTCACCAGGCTGCCAAGACTGACCCACTCAGTTTCATGTATTACAGGTAGTGGCGTTCGAGCATAGATGTGATGTTTTGGATGAGGGATTACGGATATAGGCATGTAGATATGAAATAATGTGGTAAGACTTATATTGTACTGTTTATGCTTTTGATCTGTATCGAACATGACATCCCGAGTCTTTTTAATGAAATAGCATTTCTACGGAAATGCTTTGATAAATCTTTATCATATTTTTATTTTGGGAACAAATTCCGCAACACTTTTATGTAAAATGTTACTCTGATTTTCAAACATGCATAAACAAAATCGGTCTTTTCTGGCCGTGAAAATGGGGATGTCACAGTGAACAAGTATATGTTCTAGATATTTCACCAAGGAATTAACGAAACTCCACTTTCATGGTTTGTACCAAGAAATCTCTTTCTATTTTGCGAGATCTTAATGAAGTGCTTTAGACCTAAGACATTTCTTCCCAATAGATCCAGTTTTTATTTGCTTGGGATTTCTACATTTATCCAAGTCACTAAAATAATTCCAAAGCTACTCATTCAACTGACTACACTGGTCACACGAGTACTTCATCCGAACATTCGTACTTATATCAAGTTTCGGAGTTTGGTTGAAGATAGAGCCACCCTATAAAGCCTAAAGAAAAGAAGCCTTTCACTGTTTCTTAATAAAGAAGTGATCATAACTCAACGGGGAACCACACAGACACTTCTTAGTCTCTCATGACTTCGAAGAAAGAGATCTTTGCCCGGGATCTACTGTTTCGTGTCTTAAATAGACATCACTAAAATTCCACACATATGCTTTGCTTTATTTCTTTGTCTTTGGCACACTCTAGCATGAAGATCCTTTTGATTTTCCAAAAGTCTGGTTCGTGGTACTTATGCTCATTTTCAGTTTCGCCGTTCAACTCAAGTTTTCTTAAAGGTGAAAGTCCGTTTCTCAATGCGAAAGGTGGTATACACTTAAATGGGAAAGGGAGAAACTGGCGTGACACTCTAATGGATAAGACACACGTTTCTGACGTAACAGTTGTCAAATAACGCTTTTGCAGGCGACTTTTCAGTGCACGATACAATCCCTCTCCGGATTTCTCTCACCAAACAAACGGTATAAAGGGTTTTTGACGCTACATCTCTCCTTACCACTCTCAAATATTCTCAAAGAATTCTCGCAATCAAAAAGCTCTCTATTGTTAATCATCTTCATCTTCAAGAAATCATCAATGGCGGGATCTTTTGAAACTCCTTCTATTCAAGAACAAACAGGGAAGTCATCACTTCTTGCAATCAAGCAAAACCAAATCTTGATTCTCGATCTCGATCCTCTCAAGTACGACATCTTCATGTTACCGATCGTTGAATGCTTGAAGTACTCACCGCTGGTTAAAGCTTTGACCACGTGTGAGATTGTTCCAATGTCCCTTCTATCAAAGGCTTACTCATCTGCCAGCTACATCAAGGAAGAACAAAGAATCACATTCTAAGTTCTCGATAAGAAAACCTCCATCACTATGTCCCGATTTTGTTCACTGCTAGGCCTTGAACTTACCGCTGATATGGTAGACCCTTATTCCATCACAATCGCCGCTATTATGGAGATGTTCTACCAAATAGGTTACGAAGAAACCCTAACCTCCATCTCAAAGTTCAGGAAACCTAATCTACCGCCTTAATGGAATGGGCTTTTTACTTTACTATTCTGAGCGTGTGACTGGCTCTAACTGTGCCAACAAATTATTCATAACCATCATGTATGGGATCTACAAGGGGAAAACATTGACTTTGGGGCAGTTCTTTGGGATCAATTAGTCCAAAGTACTCATTCTTCAAACCGACATAGTGAAATTTCCTGTGCTCGATTCTGGACGATTGTTGTTCAAAGGGCCATTGAGAAGCTTAAACTTCCTGTGATGCGAGATTCATTCATGTATGCTATTTCCATCTTTCACCCTACGAACTTCATCATTGCTGACAACTCAAAATTTTCGTTTGTGGGTTCAATTCCTGAATCCATGTTTCGCTCTGTTCTTGCTGCTAGCAAGATACTTGAGTCTTACAGGAAAATTCCAGTCTCAGGCTTTCGTCGTTTGACTGATGAGATGCTAGCAATATTAGCAGAGGCTGATAAGCCTAAGAAAAGAGGAAAGAAGAAAACTGCGAAAGAAGGTACTTCAACAACGGCTGCAACCCCCAATAAACGAAAGGGAAAAGCTGGCTCATCTGCACCAGCTCCTCCTCCACCTAAGAAACGAAAGACAAAGAAAGCAGCTCGCAAGGCCAAATCTCCAACTGCAAGTGAGAGCGAACATTCTCAGTCTGAAACTCAGTCAGATGTTCACCATGAAGTGGAAGAGCCTATCCAAACTGAAGATATTGCTGCCACTTCCCAACCAAAGGTTCCACAGCCTACTTCTCCAAACCCAGAGGTAATCCTTCAGATTCCAGTCTCAGTTCCTATTAATGATGACTTCTTTAAGAATGCATCTTTTCCCTCTCCTACTGCTACCATTTCTACCCCGATTATCATTGCACCATGTCCACCTCCTGTTAGTTCGCAAGTTTCAACCACTCTTGCTTCTTCCATTCCTATATTCACTGACTCTACTCCTACCACCTCCACTATGAACATGACCAATGAACCTCCTGTTACATTAGTCATTCAACACCTCCAATTTCTCCTCTGAGGCAAGATGATTCTTATACATTTTTCGAAGGAGATGGGTTCGCTTTTAGTTTTTTTCAGTTCAGTCCATTCCGAGTTCAAGAGGATAGCGATGATGATGCCCCTATAACTCAACACCAGTTCAAAGTTATCACCGAGAAGCTAGATTCGCTGATCAATTATTCTCAAGCTTCATCCAGTGATGCTTATTCTAAGGCAACAGTTGAGGCCTTTTTTCCAGTCAATGACGAAAGAACATCAGGCTAATCTTGACAAGGCAAATAAGGCAGTTTCTGATTCTACTGCTTTGTGTACTGAGGTGACTGAAAAAGTCGAAAAACTCCTCTCTGAAGCTTAGGCCTTCATGACTACCTTAAAAACATCTGCTGAGTCCAACACAATTAAAGCGAATGATGCGATCATGAGTCTTAACACCACCCTACGAAAGGAGAAAGAAGCTCTTGTGCAAGTTCGCAAAGGTCTGCAAAAAGACGACGCTGCGTTTTAAGCTTCAATCTCTACAAAGATGAACAAGCTTGCTAATGATCTGGCCGCTAAAAACTCCATTATGGACCAACTTGCTGCTCACACCACTGCAGTCAAAGTTCACGCAACCAAAATTGCCCACGCCAATAAAGAAATCAAGGAACTTTAGTCTGAGCGAGCAGTTGTTAAAAGTAGTTGTTCGAAGTAATAAAGATACTTATGATAATTGATATTGATAAGTTTATTGATAAACGATCGAAGGATATCGTAAAATAATAAATATGAAGTGTAATCGTAAATAGTGTATTAATACCTATAAAGTGGTATTATGCATTTAAAATATGTAAGATAATATAATAACATCTTTGGAAGAAAGATGTGCGTTTGAAATACATTTGGATGAGATAAATGTTTTGGCATAACCGATGAAGTTGTTCAACCGCTGTCCAGATTAAAACAGTGATAGTTTATAGAGTCGAAAGAACCGATGATGGTGATAAATACTTCAACAGTATTAAATTAATGTATTCCAGGATTTAGAAGAATTAAATGAAGATCAAAGGAAAGGCTAATGAAGTTTTTCGACTTATTAGGCCAAGGCTTGGTGATGTAGTATGTAGTTCAAGTAGTAACCCTAAAGAAGATGATCAGACTTAGTATTTGATAAATACTGAGTGATGATTGACTTCTATCACATCTATGGAAGTTCCATTGTGTGTTAAGCCGACTTTAACATACAAGATTGGGATAGTGAAATATGTTATTCGGTTGTGAAAAGGCTGAGTGACTTACTTGTTAGAGTAAGGTAGAGTACTTAGTTGAAGAAGTTATACACTCATATTATTGTATGAGAAGAAATGTTGTAGTTAAGAATGACAGAGAACCAAGTTGAAGCTAGTAGAGCTTGCTGAGATGCAGCTATAATGCAGACTTCTTAGGATAGACTCCTATGAAGTAGACTTAAAAGATACAACCATGAGAAGAAGACTTACTCAGATACAGGAATGACGATGTCATGAAAGGATAATGAAACCAACAAATATGCATGATGGTTTGCATGAGTTAGAAGATGATGTAAGTAGTTGGAAACTATTTGTCATTACACTGCTAGAGGAAATTTTGGGTGTAGTATGTCTTGCAGAGTAGACACTACCCGAGAAAGAATTTATAAGAAGAAATGGAAGTAAAATTTCTATCGACCTATGGAAAAATACTAGAATATTCTAGATCGAGTATATGCATGAGAAGAATCCTAGAAGGCGAGTATAGGTAATCCAATATATGTTTGATAGAAATGTGAAAACCCTAGTTGAGTCTAGGAGAAACTGTTGTATGTACTTGTTTGAATGCACTTAGGTGTGAAATTTTTTTTTGCTTTGTGAAAACTTTTGAATGGTGACTTGGGAACTGCGAGACAATACTTGGGACGAGTAAGAGTAGGTGTGAATAGTAGTAGAGGCCTATACTACTGGAAGCACAGGACTCACGCTTGGATCAGGCAAAGTCACAAGGTTACCAAGAAGCTAGTAAATGATTCCGTTTTATTCATGTGTGTCGTTACCTTCGTTTCGGTAATGACTAAGAAGATAATTATCGTTCAAATCTTAATTTCATAAAGAATCGAGTCTGATTAGTATAAATCTGCGAAAGGAGTTGATTGGTTCAGAGAACCATGTCTTATATAGTGACGAAACTTCAGTAGGAATACTGAAGAAGTAAATGGTCGAGGTAGTCGATAGAAATATAACGATCTTCGTTAAAGGATTGAGCAATCATTAGCCAGAGATGTGACTGGCTATGTGGTGTTACTGGCCACAAGAAATGTTTCCGCCCTACTCTTACTAGTCAAATGACGGGGAGTCAAGTTTCCGTTCAACAATCAAAGAGTACTCCAACTAAAAAGGAGGAGGTGCTAAAAGCTAAAAGATGTATATGTCCGAAAGCACGAATTAGGGATACGTGGTGCTATTCTTTCTATTCCGAAGCATCCACGTGTTGTTCAAACTCTTTTTGTTTTCTTTATTCCATCAGCTTGATTTATTCGATCTGATTCTAATACAAGAGTTTGGTTCGTTACGTGTCTTGTGCGTTATAAAATCAAAGGTCATTAGAATAAGACCATTCGAGTTGTTGTTATAACAAAAGTAAAGGCCTTATCTTGGGTTTAGTCTATAAACCAAGAAGGAGCAGGAGTTTGCAATGAGAATTGAGTTTTAACTCAAAGATTAGGATCGAAGGCCCAATAGAGAATGATGAGCGGGTGCAAGTTTGAGCACCGCTAGTAATTAAGAAGTTTGAAGAGTTTGACAATCGTTTGGCAAACCAAAAGATAAATATCGTACATTTTAGATTACCACAAAGGAAGTAAGATAGGACTCGAATGTTGTGACTAGTAATTTTCTCGTAAACTTTAGATCTTCTCACATCTTATTTGATTATGATGCCTCAGATTCTTTCGTGGATTATAAATTCGCACATTCTTTTCAAATTGCTTGTTATGCAATTGTCCAATCATTTCACATAGATAACATAGGACATATATATTTACTTGCTGATAAAGTCTATAGAGATAGTGTTATAGGAATTGAAAGTTATAATCTTCCTGCTAACCTAATTCCTATCTTTGATATTATTCTCGACATGGATTGGTTGTTAAAGAACTACGCAGATCTCTTATGCTACGAAGAGATGATATGCATCCCTATCGAAAGGGAAGATTCTATTTATGTCTACGGTGAAAATAATAAATTTCTTTCTTAAAAACTCGTAAATTTATGTCGAAGGGATATTCTACTTATCCGGCTTATACAGTTAATACCTTGAAAGAGGAGAAGAAAACTGTGAATGATAGCCTTTGGATAATTATCGACCGGCTGATTAAGAGTGCATATTTTCTCGCCATACGTACAACGGTTCTAATGAAGAAATACGCACAAGTTTACTTAGACGAAATTGTGGCGAGACATGGTGTGCCACTAAAGATTATTTCCGATTGTGATACTCACTTCACTTCTCACTTTTGGGCGAGTATGAAGAGTGAATTGGGATCTCGAGTTACTCCCAACACAACTTATCATCCCCAGACAGATGATTAGACGGAGAGAGCAATCCAAGCAGTAGAAGATATGCTTCGTGCATATGTCTTAGAGTTCGGTAGTATCTGTGAACACCATTATGTTGGCATAATGTAGGATAGAAAATCCTTGGTGGTCCTGAAATGATTCAAGACACCACTGATAAGATTCAAATTATACGAGAAAGAATGAAAGTAGCCCAGGATCGACAAAAGACCTGTGTAGAAATGGAGGAGACGATCCATAGAATTCCAAGTGGGTGATACTGAAGGTAACCCCGTGGAAAAGTATTATGAAATTTGAGAAGAAAAGGAGATTGAGTCCAAGATTTATTGGACTTTTCAAAATTATCTAACAAGCATACCGCTTGGAATTGCCTGAAGATTTGGCAGGTATTCATGATGTATTTCATGTAAGATATCTACGTAAATGCTTGAGCATATATGATGAAATGGTTCCATTATCCAAGATGAAACGGGATAATAAACTTATACTTAGGGAAAATAAGAATGAGATAAGAGCGAAATATCCTCATTTGTCCAAATCGTTGTGATTTCGGGGACAAAATTCTCAAAAGGAGGAGGTAATTGTAACATACACGTTTTGAAATCGTGTTATGTAATCCAAAAAGTTAAAAATATTATGAAATATTATGTGAAATTGAGTGTTGAGTTCTAACAGATAGTTTTTACTAGAAATAAGGTAAAACTATGTTTAGAATCACTCATAAATTATTGGAAGTCTTATGAGATTCCAATTAAAAGCCAAATAGTGAAATTTAGTGAAAATGTAAAATTTGAAATATGTAAAATTTTATTATTGAAAGTTGTAGATAATCTCGTTAGAAACATGTAGGCGAAAACCTCATCGAAATCCGAGTTATAACGAAGAAGTTATGACCAATCGGAGATCCGCGATAAAATCGGCACAGTGCCGAATGACGTAAAAAGTGAGTTTTTGATAAACTACTTTTTAGCCTTAGTGATCTAAATGAAAGTCGTAGTATCCGTTAAACCGAGAATTTTGATAAAAAGAACGCCAAAATCTGACTTCGTATGAGGAAGTTATGATTTTTACAAGTTTCAGCTTAGCAGTAGACAGCTAAAAACTCGAATTTTAGATCGAGTATTTTTTAGCCGACACAACCTAAATGAGAATCGAAGGTCTTGTCATTAGTAGTACAACGGTAAAAAGTCTGACGAAAACTGACGTCGGATGAAGAAGTTATGAATTTTTAACGGATTCACCAGTCCCGGTCTGTTAAAAATAATAATATAAAAATAAAGTCAAAATTTTCCGATGAAGTCTAAACGAAAGTTGTAGAGCATAATTTTCTCTACACGTGCATATAAAGAACGTCAAAAACGGAGCTCGTATGAGAAAGTTATGGATTTTACAAGATTTGGCACAATTTTCGAGAAAAATCGCATAAATAGTACTGCCACGTCACCCTTCGCATGCGAGGGTTCCACGTGTCGGACACGTGTTCGCTGCTGATTGGACCGCAGTACGCGTGTCACCCGATGATTGGTCCGAAGTCGTCATAGGCGCCTCCTGATTGGACCGAAGTCCGGTCCTCTCCTGGTCCGACACGCATCCGAGGCGGCCACTCTTCTCGCTTCTCCTTCTGACGCGTGGCTGCTGACTCGCCTTCGCAGATGACTCCTCCGGATCCGAGCCTCGCTCCAGCTGCCGCGTGTCCTTCTTTCTTCAGTCGAAGCTCCGGACCTCGCTACTATAAATAGTAGCTGCGAGACTTCCCGGCTAACTTTGGAAATTTCACACTTTTTCACCCTTTTTCAATATTTTTACTATCCCGACATCCCCCGAAGCCCCGGTACTTATTCCAAAGCCCGAAACGTGCCTCGAGATTCCTGAGAAGCCCAAAAAATTTATCTTTTCGGTTTCGAAGCTCTACCTTCGCAGGGCCCGGTTTTCAAGAAAACTCCCGGTTTTCAACGACGAAAGTCATATTTAGAGCCGAAGTGCTGCCCAAATTATTATTTTGACCCCGGTTAATTCAAGGTGAGTTTAATATGTAGAAACAATTGTATGTTATGTGTTATATGTGTTATGTGCTTTTTCCATGTTATCCTCTCGAGTTGTTGTATCCGCTATTTTTATAGCAAGGTTGTACCTCTGACTTGAAGTGTATGATATAGGCATCACTTGGGTATTGGTATGAACCGTTGACCATGAAGTGCATGACATAGGCATCACTTTGGCTTCGGTAGAATGATTTTTCTGAGTATTTTCCCGTGTTATTTTTATTTCTGCTATTAATGATAGCAAAGCTATACCTTTGACCATGTGATCAGTTTAAGAACTCAGATTCACAGTGGTACTGGTATGTAGCCTCTGGCCATGTAGAACATGCCCCCCAGTAAGTGAATGACTCTATTCTATGGTATTGGCAAAAAGGGTTAGACAGGGCGTGAAAACCTGAAATCTACCAAAAGGTTAATCCGAAGTTGTATGTCTTCTGTGCCATTTGGGCCAAAGCGTTATTGATGTATATCAAGTATGGAAATTGTTATGTTTCAATGATTGTATATCTTTGAATCAAATCAATGATTGTTAGGGAAAGCTTATCACATTATGCCTTTGTTGTTCCTTGCTCCTATTTGCTTCTGCCATATTGGTATATATATATGGCATAACGTTATATTGTATCTATTATTGAACTCACTAGGCGTTATCGCTTACCCCTCCCAATGTTTAAACATAATGCAGGCAATAAGCACCCAGTATAGTTGGAAGACTTAGAATAGTTTGTAATAGTACTTTGTACTTCAGTTTATGTTTGTATAAAATTACAATATCCTGGGTAGTTATGTAAAATTTTAAAACATAGTCGGTTTGTATCCAATCTTTTGTAATGACCTTATCAATGTAAAAATATTGTTTTATGAATATGCATGTAGCATGTTTTGGAGTACCTATATTGTCAAGTATGAAAGTTTGGGTCTTTCAGAAATATGAAAGTATAGAAAGGGGTTCTTTCAAATCAGATGCAGATGGGGAAGATTGAAAAAGAGAACTGGATCGTGATGTTTCATCGTGGTACCAGAGCTAGCTTGAATAAATGCCTCTTCGCATTGCCTGATAAGCATCTGTCCTCTACAGTTTGCGTGGAGTTCATTTTGGACATCACAGGACAATGTAAACTGAATGATCATGCTGCGAAGAAGAACTACTCAGATATGATTCGTTGGTACATTGCGTTTCGCATACATCTTCTCGTAGTTATTCCCAAGCTCTTCAAGACTACAAAGAAGACACAACAGTGAAGAGCCTCTCGCCTCAATGGACGCAAAGGGGGATATTGTTGGGAATTAGAGTTGCGTCATTGTGTCTTATTTAATAGTTCATTTATGTAAACGGGCTTGGGCTTGTCCACCCATAATTTATTAGGGTTATAGTATTTAAGGTTCATGCATTCACCGTGTTTTGTTAACTTTGGCAATTATTCTTGTAACCCTAATGACGCCTCTATAGTAGCAATTCTTAATCGAGTTCTTCTGAGGCTGTGGCTTATAGTCATTAAGCACATTTTGAATCATTATCTTGTTCTTGTTCATAATCTGTTTTGAATCTAATCGATCATTCAAGGATTAATATCCTAACACCTTGCTCTTCACCACAAGTGCATTTTCCCGGCTCTGGCGGTCGTCAGTAATCCAAAGAGTTGCAGGAGAGGGTGCTGACACCGGTCCTGCTGCAGCCAAACTCGGACAACAGGCCTTCTTGTGGACCCTCTAATTGCAATGAAAGCAAATCAAATCAGATCCCAGGGTGGTGGTAGTAGTACAATCCATGCTATAATGACCCGTTCGACCGTATTTGAAGCAACCATAACCACCAACCCTGCACGATCCCTCGTGTGTCCTGTCGCACTTCCCACAGCGGCTCCAACCCTGATAGCCTCTCGGTCTCAAATCATACACCTTGGGCCTCTTGCCCGATCCCCCTGATCCGTGAGCCTAATCCAACTTCCTCTTCCTCTCCATCTCAATGTCAATCTCCCTCTCATGAGCTCTCGCTATCATGTCCTCAAATATCCTGCAACTGGATCGGCTCACAAACTGCTGAATGTCACTCGTCAGCATCTCATAATATCTAGCCTTCTTCATCTCCTCATCCACCACATACTGCGAAACCAAAAGCACCCTCTCCCGAAACATCACGGTGATCTCAGCCACCGTCTCCGTAGTCTGGCGGAGATCCTGAAACTCTTGCGCCAATTGCTGCACCTCAATCACCGGTGAAAACTCAGCTCGGAACCTGGTCAAGAAATCATCCCACATCATTGTATCCACAACATCATCACCCACCGCACGTCCTACCTCCTCCCACTATTCTCGTGCCTTGTCCTTCAAAATGCAGGAAGCTAGTCTGACCTTTGCCTCCTCGGGGCAACTGCTGGTGCAGAAAGCGTTAGCAACATCTGCTAACCATTGTCTACTCGCTATCGGGTCCTTCTCCCATGGTAGTCCGAAGCCCCACATGCCCGGAACTCCCTAAATGTCAAAGAACGTGCTCCCACTAGTGTCACCGCCTCAGAACGAAACGAGCTCAACCGCTCATCCAGAATCTCCAAAATGTCCTCCTTGACCGTGCCAAAGATCACAAGAGTCTGCTCAAGAATACTACGTGTAATCTCAGACGAGATGAACTCCCTCGTCTGATCATCTAGCTGCCCGAATCTAGAACCTGTGCCCGAGCCCTCTCCAGCACCAGAACTGCCAGGAGGTCTGCCTCGCAATGTCACCATACTGAAAATAGACAATATAAACCATCAGAATACGCATCAAAATATATTGAGGGATCACGACTCTACAAGCTCCCTGGTTTCATCGCAACTCTCCTCAAATTGAGTACGGATCCTCTGCTTCCAGTAGTACGAACCCATACTACCTTCCACATCTATTTGTACTTTCCTCAAGAATTTCCTTGGCTCTACCACTTTATATACATACCACTTCCCCTCTCAGATAAGGCTCACAACACTAGATCTCATCTTAGGTTTTTCCTAGCGCAAACTCCACACCACTCTCCGCCATCAGCTGCAGAAGGAACTTCCGCTAACTTCCTCTAACTAGCTCATGAATACAATTACATATTACTAAAACCAGATAATTCTTTGAATGAGATGTCTCACACTACAACGGTTGGACTCAAACAAGAGTTGTGCCATAGGGTTAAAACCTAACCTACTAAAATTATTTAGCTCCCATAATATGTAACTTATGATATTCGCTCACTAGTTAGCTGAAGCTAGTAAGAACTCCTAAAAGCACAAAGCAAGCAACATTCGGGCATCAAGTAACCAAAATCAAGCATCACCTAATCAGGCCATCCTATCACAGACAAATCAACACTAGCATGTGAATCTACAAAATCATACAATAGGCACACAAAGGCATCTCTCCTAGCATTCTATCATGCAAAAACTAAGCAGATCCTTAGCCTTAACTAGCATGCGATTCACAAATTCACAAATCAAATCATATCAGATAACATGTATGGGTATTTTGAGAAAACTTACTTGAGCTCGGCTGATTTCATGCACCACACCCTTTCTTGTCTTAAAAAAACTTTTTTCTTAAAAATATTTTTTCCTTTTCAAAAACTTTACCAAGCCCACAGTTTAAGTTCAGACACACCCGAGAGTATGTCTGAATCCCTCAAACTAAGGCTCTGATACCAACATATAACGTCCTATAAATAAGACCCAAAATTTTCATTATTAAATTAATAAAAACGGTATTCCAAAAACATTGTCATACAATTCCAGATAAACAAATGTATCAATCATCATGACATATCAGAGTAAATCAAGAAAATGCGGAATGAGGTGGTGTGTGCCCCTGCAATAATCCCGAGCTCTTCTCTTTGGAACCAGAAGTACCTGAAACATAAACTAAAAACCATAAGCACAAAGCTTAGTGAGTTCCCCAAACTACCCCATACAATACATAATAAATCACATATTGGGCCGTTGCCCTCCATCGGGCCCCGCCCGGTATCGAGTCCCACTCGGATTCGGGCCCCCCTCGGTATACATATCTATTATTCTTAAGCCCCGCCCACTATACATAAAGAGATATATCACATAATCATACTAAGAAATACAATGATCATAAAACAATAGCATACGATACAGTCATCGGGCCTCGCTTGGCATTGAGCCCCGCCCAATATATAAAGCAGCGCATATCACATGCAAGGCTCATACACACTCCTAGCATCCTAACATAAATAACAAGGGCCGACATTGGTGCCTTAGACCCACTAAACCCAGTGAGGAAACTCACCTCGACTGATGAATCACACGACTAAATCTCTGGCTAGTGACCGACGAATCCCCGAGCTATCAATACAAAATAACGTCCAATTAATAATTAGATTCCAATCTATAACTATCAATCCATACCTAGGGTAAAAAGACCATTTTACCCCTTACCTAGTTTGGACCAAGACTTAGGCCCAAACCTATAATCTAAAAGGCCCAAAACCAAGTAATCATCCAAGGCCCATTCATGGACCAAATTTCCAAAGTGGGCCCAAACCCTTACATGGGCCTTACCCCTAGGACGACCAATTTTCCTAGTCCAAAAAACATGCACTTAGATGGCCCAACAAGGCCCTAAGCATCCAAGACCAAAAGAACGGCCCAAACCCAAAGCCCAAAATGCGAAGCCCATCAGACTGAGTATACAGGGCGTATTCAGCACGCACGCGCATCATACTCGCTTGAGGGCTTGTACGTTAAGCGTGCCTGCTTGTACGCCTGGTGTACTCACCTATTCATCCAAAACTCGATTTTTCCACTTAATCCATTAAGACATTGCTCCAAAACGTAGATCTGACTTCCCTGAGATGGATTATCACGTAAAATGCTAACTTTACGTTCATGCATGGATAAATGAAGCTCTTAAGCTGGAGAAGGAGTTAATAGCTGATTTAATGCATGCATGAGACCCAATACGCCATAAAGTTGGGACCTTTATGCTTAAAGAACTCCTAATAAGATCAGATCTAAAAGAATAAGTCCTTCAAACGCCTTAATTCATCAACCAACGCAAAATGGGACCAAAAGCATAACAAATCAAGACATAAAGAGATCTAAGCATTTACAAGCCAAGGTATGAACTTGATACCTCCAAAGTCTTGCAAAAAGGGTGATGATTCTGGATCTATAGACTCCTCACCAAACAAATCACCTTCAATCTTGTTTACTTCCTTCACAAAGGGCAAAATAACCACCAAAATCTTCTTAAGAGCTCAAGAACACCACAAAGAAGGCTTAAGGGTCGATTTAGGGTTTTAAGAGGTTTGGGGGTTGGTAAAGAGGCCATCCCTAGGGACTTAAGGTCCTTAAATAGGGTACAACACCCTAAAATTAAGGTTTCATAAACACCGAGTACGCTAAGCGTAACCCTAGTACGCCCAACGTACGAGGCCTCGTAATCCCGACTGCCATCTCACTTAGTATGCTAAGCATACCATGTGGTACGCCCCACGTACTACTCCAAGGGCTAAAATGAAACATTTTCAAAATAAAAGGGCAATAAGGAACATACCAGAAATCCAAGTGTTACACAAAACATGATTTCATCATTCCCAACAAATTTAATATTCTTATAAATGATTTTTCATCAAGAGGTTTGGTAAAAATATAGTAATTTGATCTATGGTATTAACAAAATGAACTTCGATATTGCCATCTTCAACATGATATTTGATAAAATGGTATCGAATAGCAATATGTTTAGTCTTATAATGTTGAATTAGATTATGACATATGCGAATGGCACTCTGAGAATCACAGAACAAAGAAATTCCCTTCATGTTGATCGCATAATCACGTAGGTGACTTTGAATCTAGATCACTTGCGAAGTACATGCAACAACAACAATATACATCGCTTCTGTTGTGGATATCGATACACTTGTTTTGTTCTTCGACTGCCAACTCACAAGTTTCTCATCAAGAAACTGACAACCACCAGTTATACTTTTTATATCAAATTTACAACCTCCCAGATCAACATCAGAATATGCTTGAATGAAACATCATGTATTCGTAGGATACCAAATTCCAAACGTAGGAGTTCTATATAGATATTGAAAGATATTTTTTACAACAGTGAGCTGTGGTTCCCTTGGGTTTGCTTGATACTTGCTACAAAGAACCTATCATGCTTCGATATGTCTTCAGATCAACAACAGGTTTATCAAAAGATGGACTAAGCGTGTGCTACATGCCATAGGAACCTTCGCATATGAACAAATGCCCATGCCAAATCACCCAAGCGAATTCTTCGTGTAAGAATCTTGATTGATAAAAATGCCTTCTTTGCTCTGGAAAAAGTTCAACCCCAAGAAATAGTTGATTTTACCCATCATGCTCATCTTAAACTAGTTGTGCATCAAATCCTCAAATTCCTTTGACAAAACACGGTCATTAGAACCAAAAGTTATAACATCTATATAAATTTGAACAAGCATAAGATGATCCTTAACTTTCTTTCGAAATAAAGCGAGATCAACTGATCCTTGCTTAAAATTAAAGATTTTCAAAAATTGATTAATGTTGGATACCAATCCCTCAGTGCTTGTTTAAAACCATAAACAACCTTTTCTAGAATATAACAATGATTAGGAAACTTATCATTCACAAATCCAGGTGGTTGTTAAACATATAAAGTCTCTTCGAGCACACCATTGGGAAATGCGCATTTCACATCCATTTAGAACACATTAAAGTTCTTGTGAGTTAGATATGTAAGAAAAATGTGAACTTCTTCGATTCTTGTGACAGAAGAAAATGTTTCATCATAATCAATACCTTCCTGCTGACAATAACCTTTAACAATTAGTCTTGCCTTATTGCGAACACCATTCCCTTATTTATCAACTTTATTTTTAACAACCATTTAAGACCAACCACAAAAACACCTTTTGGTTTAGGAATTAACCCTTACTCTTTATTTTTGAAAGTATTACCTTTGAAGTTTCCCTTAAGAGGATTCTTATAAAAAAATTTCACATTATTGTTTGAATAATATGCAACGCCTTAACATCTGAATTCACTATCAATCCTTCTTCTTCAACATCTTCTTCTTCCTCAGAACACATATATTTCACATTTTTTTAGACACGAGTGCCAAAGGACCACCATGATTCATTTTATCCTTCACTTCAAATAGTTCCTTAACTTCATTTTCATGAGCAAGGATGTTATAAAGATTCGATAGAGAATAAGAATCAAATTTCTCTTGTGTCTTGATAATCAAAAAAATGTTCTTCCCACCTTTCCTTAAACCTTGAATAAATGTGATGTTGAATTCAAGAACTGTGCGAACAACTTTGTACCTTGAACATTTGTAAATCAGGTCATTGAATCGATCATGGTAGGCTTTAATTGATTATGATTCCTTCTGTTTGAATTCAGACAATTCAAAAACGCATTGTGTCACTAAACTCTTTTTGGTACATTTGTTGCCCTGAAACTTCTCCTTCAATGTGTTCCAGATCTCCTGAGCAGTTTTGAATCCATGGATGTAATTGTAAACAACTTGTGGTAATGCTCCACATAATTCACGAATACTCCTTTTGTCATTTTCTTCCATCTTCCTTCGTGTTACGGTGAGATTAGCATCCTGAGTACTTATACAAACAACTTCCACCATCGATGCTCATAATAGACCATCTCTGATTGAACACCAAAGATCTTCATCTATTCCGTTGAGGTAATCTTCCATTCAATCTGCCCATTGATCAGAATACTCTGGGAGAAACATTAGGGTTTTCGTTGAAGAACCGAGAAGATTAGCATAGTTCATCATTGTGTTTACATTCAAATTAGTCATGGAATTGTTAGTATTGTGTGGGTTATTTTGGGGGAAACTCACTAAACTATTGCTTGTAGTTTGATTTTATGGTTTCAGGTACATCTGAGGATAGGGGTAAGGTGAAGGCGTGGTTGTGCACATCTTTCTTGATATTTACTTGACCTATGTAGGACTCATGTAGAGTTCTACTGCTCGAATGATGCTTTCTTTGTGCTTTGTAGGACTCATATTGATGTGGGTTAACTATTAAATGAATACGTTATGTTACATGTTGCAATGGTTAAATAATATTAGAGTAAAGGATTTGGTCATATTGCGTAGCTCTTCTCCGAGTCTAATCATTATAGGGTTGAGTCTTTTAGTCTAAGATTAATTATGCTTTGTGCATGTGATTATATTCATGAAGTAGTTAGTTGACATTAATAGGGGTCTTTCAGCAACTGATGGCAGGGTGATGTGGGGTACCTTGTGTTGGAAAAGGTGTCTAAGCCCATAACTATAATTGGTATGTACTTCACCCGATAATAGCATGGTCCATTTGGGTCGCATTCATCAAAGCAATATGTTAGGAAGGATATTTGAGTAAGAGGTTATTTATGATTTATTAATATATTATAAGTATAATATATTAATTGAGGAATCATATTTTTTAATTAGTATTGGTCAAGAATTAATTTAGTGATCAAAAGAGACTAATTAAAATGATACATATGAGTTGGGCTAAAGATCCATGGTTTGATTTGTGATGGGCTTATGGGTTAATCCATGAAATATTTATCCAAATCAAATGGATGGGTCATGGGCTAATGTGTATGGATTAGGGTTACACATGACCCTTGATATTCTACACACACACACACATGTATATATATATATATATATATATATATATATATATATATATATATATATATATAAGCTTGAAATCGGTTACACCTTGCATTCCAAGAAGTAGAATCCAATTTTAGAGTCTCCATAACCTTTCTATATTCCTCCTAATTGTTCTTGGCGTTTTGTGATTCCATTTGAGGCATCACACTATTGGTGCTAAGCTTTCTTGAAACCGAGTAATTCAAGCTACTACACAAGGTAATATTCTAACTAGTTTTTATTATTCAAATATCACCTTGCATGCTAGTTTAGGCTTCATGCTTTGGAAAAATGTTTATTGCATGTATAATAGAGAAAACTTAGATCCAAAGCATTAGGGTTGTATTTGTACCATAGGGATGTTAGAGTACATAAAACCCTACAGTGGTATTAGAGCCTAGGATGTTTTCTACTGTATTGATGCAACTATGTAATTTTCAAAGCTGAAAAAACTGCATTTCGGGATTTTGACAGGGCCAACTCGCCGAGTCCATCATTGAACTCGACGAGTTGGATGATGTTTTCCTTGAACTCGACGAGTCCTTTATGGCACTCGACGAGTTGATGCATCTGTTGGCATAATCTTCGAGTTTTTGGCTTGTTTTGGATTAGGAACATTACCACAAACTGTTTTGGTTCATAAAATTCGATTTTAATGATATAGTAATGTTAATCCCCATCCAATAACATGATGTTTGTCAAATTCTAAGATAACTACTTGATTTTTGTGAAATACTAGTTATTTAAAATTTGAAACTATCTTGAATATGAATCAAATTAGGTCAAATTGGTAAATGATCATCATATCATAATTGGACTAGTTAATTTGATCCATATGTGTTCTTGAGAAGTTCCATAACTTGTCCTCAAGTTATGGAATATGAAAAGTCCTTATTTATGAAACCATTAACTAATGTAAGTTATAGAATTCTAAGAGTCTTGGAAGGTTTCATAACTTGTACAAAATTTTGGAATTGGAAAGGTCTCATTCATGGAACATAAAAGTTCATAAGTTATGAATTTCAAAAGTCTTGACAAGTTACGAAACTTGCCCTCAATTTTTTGGAACTTGAAAAGTTACATTAATGAAACTTTAATTCCAAACCCTAGAGTTTTAAAAAGTTTAGAATTCAACCCTTATACTATTATAATATTAAAGTTTAATACTTATATATATGTATAAGACAAGTCAGCCTTACCGTTAGTAGGCCTCATTCAAGAAGTCGGCCTATAAGGGGGGGGGCGTATAAGGTTACTGCCTATAAAATGGTGGTTTAATAGGTGTCCACTCTCACCCACTGCTTCCTTGACTGGTGGAGGGTCGTTAGCTGAACGAGTAGGATGGGACACTAATTCTCATTAATAAGTATAATGAAAATTATTAAAGTAACTAAACTTTTATAAATTCCCAATCTTAGTTACTTTAGGAAAAATGTGAAAAATGGTGCTATTCCATGAAATTGCACTTTGCACCTTGTTAAGTCGTTAATGGAGCGTGTGTGGTTAACCGACACACTAATTTGGGATTGAAAATATGTGGCAAAGGGTAGCTTGGTGTTAATCATGAATCAATGGAGCATGTGTGGTTAACCGACACATTGATTAGGTGATTTGTAACATCGAGAGTACCAAGCTAATTTGCATGGTTATTCACACCTTGTTTGTGATCCTCGATATCCCAGTCACAAACTTGAAGGGCATAATCGAGATTTAAACATGCCATTGAAAAGTTCAATGAATTTCAAAAACATCTAGGAATTTCAAATTCATTTCAAACCTGATCTTCAATTTCATTTTTCATGGTGGAAATTAGTAAATCGTCATTTACCTACATTCAAATATTTTGCAATTGGATTACGGCATTCCTCTTCCGAATTGTAAAATATTGTGTTGGGTCCTAGCCTTAATATTCCATTTTGGGTGTTATATTAAGGATCCTTATCTAATCTAAACTTTGTCTTTCTTTTCAGATGTCTACTTCAAACAATGCTTCCAACCCAATCCCTTCCGGCTTTTTCTCCCTCATGAACTTATGTGGGAGGGTCATCTTCGATGGATCGAATTTCAATGATTGGATTCAAAACATCAGAATGGAAATTCGTTATGAGGACAAAGAATATGTCCTTGATAAAGAGCTTAAGGATATTGATGAAACTACTGCTACTCCCGAACAGATTGCTGAGTACAAAACTCATGAGAGGGACACGACCAAAGTGTCGTGTATAATGATTGCAACCATGACTGCTGAGCTCCAAAAGTCATATGAGGACTTTTGGCCTTATGAAATGCACTAGGACTTGATGGAAAGGTACCATCAAAGTGCTCGGAAGGAGAGGTATGAGATCATTGCCTCCATGATCAAGACCAAAACGAAGGATGGAGAGTCCATCACGACCCACTTGCAAAAGATGCAGAGGTTTGTGGACCGCTTGCTAAAGCTGAATGTCAATTTCGATGAAGAATTGGCAATTGACATTATTATTCACTCCTTACCTCCATTTTATGATCAGTTTTGTATGACTTATCATATGAACAAGGAGGAGGTGACGCTAAGCAAGCTTCAAGGTCTCTTGAGAACTGCGGAAAGCAGTTTAAAAGGCAAATCTGTTGTACCTAATCCTACTGCAACTGCCCCTGTCCTGGCAATTATACATGGAAAGGGAAAGAAGAGGAAGACTCCATACAAGAGTCATAAGGGAAAGTCCCATGTTGGATCCTCTTCCAGTGGAACCAAAGTTGGTTCTGTCACACCCTCTTCCAACCCAAAGGAAGCCGAGTGCTTCCATTTCCATGAAAAAGGGCATTGGAGACGAAGCTGCCTGAAATACTTGCAGGTCATAACGGATAGGAAGATCAAACCCACCTTTGCAGGTATTTATACTATTCTATCTAATAACTCATCTGAAACATCCCAAAAATACTAGCCAAAAATTTCGTTTTCAAAATCATTTAACAACGTAAATATCATCGCCATAGTATAAAATTATAAAACATGTATCTCAAATATCATAAAATCTGTCATCATATCACAATCTCATATAACATATCAGAGTAAACTCCCAGGCTAAGAAAACTGTGGTGTGTGCCATGCCATCATCCCGAGCCCTTTCCCTTGCTAGCTGAAGTACCTGAAACCAAAACTGAAACTGTAAGCACGAAGCTTAGTGAGCTCCCCCAAACTACCACATACCATACAAAGCACGTATAGCAAATAACATAACTATGGGACTACTCCCAACTACATCGGAATGAATCCCGGCATCAGCTTACCCGACATCGAACTCCTGTCCGGCATCGGGCTCACCCAGACATCCGACCGCATCGGACATCGGGCTTACCCCGGCACATACACAGCAAAACATATATCATAAACATATAATCTGCATCGGGATTGTCCCGGCATCGGACCGAAGCCCGGAACACATAATCATAACATATAAACTAGCATACCTCGGGCTTGCCCCGAAACATATAATCTGTGGCATAATAATTAACATACATCAGGCTTTCCCTGGCATCGGGCTTACCCCGGTACACATAACACATAAACATGCATGAATCACAAAGACATCAGGCATACATAACTACTTCTCGGGACCGCCCCGACATCGGACCGAGGTCCGGAACCTATAAACTGCATCGGGCTAACCCCGGCATAGGGCTCACCCCGACATACTCTACAACTTAAACGGACCGGCGTTGTAGCCGTAGACCCGTTCCTACTGGAAGAAAAACTCACCTCGTATGGCTGACTGCTGAAAAACTGGGTGAGGGATTCCTATCTGCTGCTCTGGCGACTCTCCCGCTATAATTCCATAACAACACTTAATCAAAAACTGATAATCCTTCTTAGGGTAAAATGACCATTTTACCCCTCTGGTTAAAGTCAACGCCAAATTCAAAGTCAACTCTCAGTCAACCCAACTCACCGAGTCCCTCTACCGACTCATCGAGTTCAAACGGTCATAACATCGGGACATCTCGATTCTACTCGTCGAGTATCTCCTTGGACTCGTCGAGTTCTTTTGCTTCCGAGTCTCACTCATGTCCAACTTGCTGAGTCATCTCCTCAACTCAGTGGTTTCACTCATAATCAAAGAAGGGTTTGGCGACATCGATCCGACTCGTCGAGTCCATTGCATGCACAGATTATACAGTTGATCCTAGGTGATTCCACTGCCACTAATTCATAGATCTGGACTCCTTAGGCTAGCATAACACGTAAAGTTGCTAACTTTACGTGCATGCATGATGCTAAGAAGCTAAATCACCCAAAACAAGCTAGGAATGAAAGTCTAGGGCATAGAATGGGATCTTGGCCGAATAAAGGTGGCAACTTTGAGCTTCTGGAGCTCAAGAGTGCCTAGATCTAAAGTCCTTACAATCCCAAAAGCTCTCTACCCGAAATTAGCTTGGAAAGGACCCAAAAGTGGCAACAAACAAGCTTTCATGAATATGTAAATGAAAATAAGCCATGGTACAAGCTTTATACCTTCAAGGGCTCTGAAATGCAACAAAAACTCTGGATCTCCTGCCTCTTCTTGAATCACCAATAGTTCTCTTCCTTTTCCTAACTGTTGGATTAGTGTCTAAGTCCATAACTATTTTGGTATGTACTTGACCCGATTATGAGCATGGTCCTTTTGGGTTGCCTTCACCATAGCAATATGTAGGATGAATTAAGGAGAGAAAGGTTTAATTATGATTTATTAATATATTATGAGAATAATATATTAAAGGAGAAATCATATTGTTTAATTAATATTAGTCAAGAATTAATTAAGAATTAATTTTGTGGCTAAAAGAGATTAATTAAACTTAGGGGACTGGAATTGTAATTATAGGATAATTGCAATTGGGCTATGGATCACCTTGGAATAATAGGTTGGACGAATTCTATGGGGAAGCCCATTAGAAATCGTCCAAGGCATGTTCCAGAAGGGGTCCATGGGTTGCTTAGGGCTTAAGCAGTCAAATTAGGGTTTCCTTGTTGAATAACCCTAATAGCCTAAGTATATAAGGAACCCTTGGGCACCAAAAACGTGGCTAACACTTGGATTAGGGTTTCCAGCCGTTTTTTGGTGCCTCCTCTCTCTTCTCTCCTTCATCCAATTGCTTAGTGGTGTTTGTGACTCCATTAGAGGTGCAACACTTGAGACACTAAGCTTTCTGAAGCCAAGGATTGATTGTTATTGCTATATAACAATCAAAGGTAAGATCTAAACCCTAATTTCAGTTATAGTTTATTAGATCTAGGGTTTATGGCTTTGGATTATCAATTGCATGTTCATTAGACAAACTAGATCCAAAGCTATTAGGGTTTGCATGTACACCATAGGATTGATGTATTGCTCAAAACCCATCAGTGGTATCAGAGCCTAGAGCAGTTTGTTAGTGAATTTGATGCTTGATTGATCGAAAATTGCATGAAAAACGAAGTTTTTTTGCCCTCTGCCTTCCGACTCGGCGAGTCAGTGGATGAACTCGGCGAGTCCATGGATCTGGCAGCCTGTTTTTGCGATTTTCTTGCCTATTTTGTTGTGGGATAATTACCAAAACAGTTTTTATCAATAAAATCCGGATTTTATGTATATATGGTGATTATCCTGGCCAAAATAGAAGATAATTGTCAAAATTTAGATAATCTTTTGTTTTATTAGATAAAGATTGATTATTTGTAATTTAGATTTGAATTATCTTGTGAAAAAGTTTCAATTTTCCCCTTTAGGTTTTATTTTGAACTCAAAGTTTTGTTTTTTGAAATTTAAATAGTTAAACCCTAATGTTTTGAAAGTTTCAAAACTTGCCCTCAAGTTTTGGAATTTAAATTTTTTGATTAAAAGTTTAATTTTGAAATATTTAAATTCTAAACCCTAATGTTTTGAAAAGTTCAAAACTTGCCCTCAAGTTTTGGAATTTAAAAGTTGATTAAAAGATTAATTTTGAAATGTTAAATTCTAAAACCCTTGTATTTTGAAAAGGTTCAAATTACACCCTTATGGTTTTATTTATTAATTAAGGTGTATAATTAAAAGAGATTTAATAAACCCATAAAGTTTTAGTTTACATTTAATTAAATTAAAAGTATAATTTATTAAGTTAGACCACCTAGTATTTTAAAAGTGTAAAATACACCCTATACTATATATAACATTAAAAGTCTAATATTATATATATGTATGAGTAAACAGTCAGTCTTACCGTTAGTAGGCCTCATTCATGAAGCTGGTCTATAAGGGGTGTTTAAGGAAATTGCCTATAAAATGGCGATTGAATGGGTATCCACTCTTACCCACCGCACTCTTGACTAGTGGAGGGTCGTTAGCCGAACGGGTAGGATAGGACGAAACCTTCCATTATAAGTATAATGAAGTACAAAGTAACTACATGCTTTTACAAATTCCCAAATTCTAGTTACTTTAGGCAAATGTGAAATTGTATGCTAATCCATGGAATTACACTTCGTACCCTTGTCAAACGTTAGTGGAGTGTGTGTGGTTAACCGGCACACTAATTTGGGATTGACATTGGTAGCGAAGGGTGGCTCGATGTTTATCATAGATCAATGGAGCGTGTGTGGTTAACCGACACATTGATTAGGTGGTAGTAGCATTGAGTGCACCATGTAAGTTTGCATGGTCATTCACACCCTGTTTTGTGATCCTCGACATCCCAGTCACAAATCGAGGGGCATATCGAGATTTAAACATGCCATTGAAAAGTTCAATGAATCTCAAAAGATCTAGGAGTTTTCAATACATTTAAAACTTAATCTCCTTTTCGTTTTTCATGGTAGAAAATTAGTGAATCGTCATTCACTTACCTTCAAATGTTCTGCAAGTTGGATTACGGCATCCCTCTTGTAGAATATTGTATTGGATCCTAGCCTTAATATCTCATTTGGGTGTTTTATTAAAGACTCAATCAACTAACTTGAATTTTCTCCCGTTTTATAGATCTCAAAGTCTGACAACTATGGTCTTCCTAAATCTGTTGGAAAAAGTTTTCCACGTGAAGATGATGTTCCACGATTGTATTGTGGAAATAGAAATCATGCTTCATTTCCTCCACCTCCTCCAGTAATTCTCCCTGACCCACATGTTCGAATACTTGAAATTTTCAAGGTCACTCAAGCCCTATTGGCAAAAGACACGAAAATGGAAAGTCTATATGTGCTCATATCTTGGATAAAAGGTTACATATTGATAAATTAGGATTGTTAGGTGTCGATGATTAAAGGAAGTTGGCTGTTGACTTGGTTCTTCAGTCACTTCCCGAATCATATGGTAAGTTCGTTAGAGAGTACTATATGATGGACCACGACATGACCCTTATTGATTTGACTTATTTGCTTATCGCTGATGAATCAGAAATGATTTGGCGCACTGGTCAGTAAATTTTTCTGGTAAATCAATATCCCACCCTCTATGGGCAATGGTAACATTGGAAGTCCAGAAAAGTTTTCTCTCTGCAAGAGAAAGGCTGAGTCTGAGATAGTCTTGTATGGCATTCCAGAGAGTCCATAAGTTTCTACTGCCAAAGGAAGGGGCATTGATTACGAAGCTTCCCTGTTTACCTGAGAGATCTAAGAGATGGGAGAGTCAAGACGTATGGCTCTACTTCAGGTAAAATCCAATAACTAACTCTATAAGTTCCTATTCTTTGATTTTCAATACATGATATGATAAGATTACATTTTGATGTTTTGCAGGATCGAAGAAAAGAGAGGAAGCTTAAGGAAGAAGCGTGCTGAATCTGATCATGAAGAAATGGATTTTGATCGCATGGATTCGAAGATCAGATTTTTGAGCTGCTACTCTAGAGTTAGAATAGATTGATAAGAAATATGTAATAGCATAGTTTTTCAGTTGAATTACATTGTAAGGAAAAAAAATTTCCGCAGTAAAATAAATTTTGATTTTGTCTTACTTATTTATCCTTGCAATGGTGTGTATGAAAAATTGATGTTTAATTGTTTCTACTATTAGCAATAATGGATTTGATTCTTAATTATGTTATTTGTGGAAATGTCAAGAATTTGCCAGATAAAGGAAGATTCTCATCGCCCAAGTTTCAATTGGACAGAAACTTGGAATCATACAACTTGGTTGCATGATGAATGAGAAGCCTCATATTTGGAAATTAGAATGTCTTGACAAAGTGTCAAGAGAAGGACTAGGAGATCAAGTACACTAGGTTGTGCGTTGATCAAGTCCACCACAAGAGTGATAAAGATATTCGTCATGATTTACTAAAGTTTAGTAAATATGGTTATACTTACAAGATTAAGTATAATTCTGAGTTGATTAAAATAGTTTCAATCAATAGCAGAACGAATAAGAAGAATCTAGTAGGCAGAAAGATAAAAGTTTCTCTATTCTAAGAAAAAGGGAGAGTAACTTTTATTGTGTTTTATGATAGGTCTTAATGATTAACAACCATGTCTCAATTGATCCTTTAAGTGAGTCTTAGTGCAATTGCATGTCTAAGAAGAGGAATCGAGAATTGTAGAAATGGCTAAAAATGAAGAAGTCAATCATACTTCGTTCCAATATCAAGTCTTAGAGTTATATTCCAAGATTGTGAATTGAGTGACAAGTCTTTAGTAGGTTTATAACACTCAACAAATGTGGAATTGGAAAAGGTCTTCTTATTCCTGCACATTTGAGATTGGTAAGTTGTGATGTCTTGGATAAGACAAAGACCAACCAGAACCAATTATGTGAAGTGATAGTCTTGATAAAAACTACACTAACTCTTGAATATTTGTTTTTGTCAAGGAATGTTTCTTGACAAGAGAATCTTATATGTCAAGGAGTCAGTGGGAGTCTTAATGGTCTTGAAAAGTTTCAAGAACAAATCAAGAATAAACCTAGTTAATCATCACTAGCACACGACTTGAGGTTTATAACCTATCGTGCTGACATTATCTTGTTTCTGCGCCATTCCAGTTGAGTTAATTGTGCATGTGAGTTCTATGAGTTCTCATTTGAATGCATAAAGACAAAGCACCTTGATCAATGGAAAGTACATTGATATGTAGGGGTGAGTTTCTTGGAAGACATGGTGGGCACTCGTGTTACCATGAGGCAAGAAATCAAGATTGAACAAGTTCAGTCCATATGGTTTTGAATTTGTCGCAAACTTTCGTTTTGACAAATTCACATGGATAGGAACACATACATCATAAAATCTAAGTGTCATAAGGTTTCCTCCTTCATGAAAATGATTGTGAGGAAATGCTTTCACTAAGAGAGATTTTAAGAAGACAACAATTGTGAAAATTGTATTCTCAAATTCAATTATGATTACGGCATCCCTTTTCATAGTTCGAATTGTGAGATTTGGCAATTAGTCTGAACATCTGGGACTTAGTAACATAAATTCTGAATTGTTTAGACACACATGTGAGCTATCTAAGGCAAAGGTGTATGAGCTTTAAAAGCTTTGATAAAGGCTTATCAAAGTATTAGGTATTAGAAATATGAACTTGAGAAATTCAATAAGCATTGTTTTCTAGAAGTTCAATTGTTTTCTGAATACAAGTCACAGCTAGTGGGAGCATAAGTGTTATGCTGGTAAGAAAATAATCATCATGTTACTGGGAGCATGATTATTATGGTAAATATTACAGGTAAGTGATATTAATTATAGAAAACAAAGATTCACTTTGCAAAGTTGCAAGGGTTGAAAAGTTGTTTTGCTATAATTAAGGGAGAGAATATTATACTTCGTTTCAAAATTCTAAAGCTTAGATCGAGAAATGTTAATAAATTTAGTCAAGAATATATAGTGCATTCTCAAAATTCGATTATGATTACGGCATCCCTCTTCATAGTTCGAATTGCGGGAACATGGCACATAAAATATTATGGAAGAAGGATGATAAAGTATCACGTCTCTATGTGAGACATTATGCATCGTGTCCAATACGCTTCGGGTATAGGATCGATTGCATATGCTATAATATTTGACCATTCTAAAATTTTCCAAATGCCTAGGGCATTAAGAGGGAAAAGGAACTAGAATCGGTTTTGACTAAAATAATTAAACAACTATCAAAGGACGATCTGAGGTTCACTGAGGATTTGTCGCTTGTGAGTAGTTGGAAGTATAGTATTGGATGGACTATATTGACATTATTATAAAAGATAAGATTCTTTCAAGAATGATTTGTCATATAGCAAATATGGAAATGTTTCCATAAATGGGAGTTGGAAATTAAGAATCTATGTAGATTAGAAACTTTTATGCAAAATGATGTTCAAAGGAATGTACTTTGAGTGAGAGACATCACATCTATAGAATTGTTTTGTAACAATTTCTGATAGAGAACTTAGTAATTTCATTAGCCAAGTCCTCGTGACTTTTGTGCTATGACTTTACGAAAGGGTCGTTGCATAAAATGTTAGAATCTAACATATTCTAATAGTGGCAAGAACCTTGTATTTTTACACTAATGATAAGGATTAGGGATTGTGAAATGAGTTTCGTTGGAAAAGTTTTTCAATTGATCTATTTCACAAAGTATGGACCATAGGAAACCAAAGTGTGTATGCTTGGAGCATGGGACAATTGTGGTTATAATTCGAGTAATAAGTTGAGTTTCTGAAACAGTAAGCAATGAATAATGAGTAATCAATATGGTGTTTAAATAAAAGTGTCTTATTTACGCTCAAAAGTTTTGGGGCCATATAGGATTAATATTATTATTGCGTTTCACTTTGCATGTTTTGACTTCCAGAATAACTGGGTTATTCGAACCTCCACAGTCGGTCATACGTTGGAAGTAGGTATGAAGGAAGACTGTCATGAATTTGTCTGTAGATTGTCTAAAGTGTTTAGACATAGCACAAGTTTTCTACAGAGTTCATGAGTGCTTTGATAAGATTAAAGTATTGGATTAAACCCACGCTCAGTTGAATCACTTCATGGATTTATCATGGGTGATTAGTGAGACGATAACATTGTATATTCTTGAAACCGAGACGTGTGAGTTGTTATTTGCTGGTCGGTTGCACATTGATGATAAGTAAACGCACCAGTAACTTGGTGTTATAAAACTTATTGTTGCGTGTGATTCGATTAGTAGGTGCAAGCAAGCATTTGAGTCGAAGTTTATCCATTCCTTTTACCCAAAGTGGGATAAAAGCGATATCTGTGGGCCCCTCGATGATTTAGTGATGACACCTAAGCGCTTGGCCAAGTCGGGACTAAGTTGATGTGTTCAATTGTAGTCTATTGTCAGTCGTCATAAATCAGATGTCGGGAAACAATGCATAGACAGAGAGAATGATTTAAATCCATGTCTCATGTCTATACGATATCTTGTAGAATGGAGGAATATATGATCCCTTATCTAAAGGACATGCGTATCTGATAAGATCAGAGTTGACAGCGGCTTTTGAAAGCTACGATTGCTGATCAGGTTCTGAAGTTATGCAAAATAGTTATTAGACTTATCCAAGTGGGAGACTGTTGGATTAGTGTCTAAGTCCATAACTATTTTGGTATGTACTTGACCCGATTATGAGCATGGTCCTTTTGGGTTGCCTTCACCATAGCAATATGTAGGATGAATTAAGGAGAGAAAGGTTTAATTATGATTTATTAATATATTATGAGAATAATATATTAAAGGAGAAATCATATTGTTTAATTAATATTAGTCAAGAATTAATTAAGAATTAATTTTGTGGCTAAAAGAGATTAATTAAACTTAGGGGACTGGAATTGTAATTATAGGATAATTGCAATTGGGCTATGGATCACCTTGGAATAATAGGTTGGACGAATTCTATGGGGAAGCCCATTAGAAATCGTCCAAGGCATGTTCCAGAAGGGGTCCATGGGCTGCTTAGGGCTTAAGCAGTCAAATTAGGGTTTCCTTGTTGAATAGCCCTAATAGCCTAAGTATATAAGGAACCATTGGGCACTAAAAACGTGGCTAACACTTGGATTAGGGTTTCCAGCCGTTTTTTGGTGCCTCATCTCTCTTCTCTCCTTCATCCAATTGCTTAGTGGTGTTTGTGACTCCATTAGAGGTGCAACACTTGAGGCACTAAGCTTTCTGAAGCCAAGGATTGATTGTTATTGCTATATAACAATCAAAGGTAAGATCTAAACCCTAATTTCAGTTATAGTTTATTAGATCTAGGGTTTATGGCTTTGGATTATCAATTGCATGTTCATTAGACAAACTAGATCCAAAGCTATTAGGGTTTGCATGTACACCATAGGATTGATGTATTGCTCAAAACCCATCACTAACTTCTAATCACACAAAAATGGCAAGAAAGGCTTTAGGTCACTAAATGGTTGCTAGGGTTTCGAGAATGGACTGTGGAGGTGATGGAGGCTGGGGTGGAGGTCCATAATGTTGCCTAAATAGCGTGCAAACCTTAAGGATTAGGGTTTCCTCCTGATGGACCTACTCTCCGAGTCCATTCCTGACTCGTCGAGTAGTCCACTTAAACCCCGCGGTCCAGCTCACATCTACTCGACGAGTTAGGGCTACCAACTCGTCGAGTAGCTCTTATAAAATGAACATTTAGCGAATTACTTTCGCACCAGGAATGGGGCATTACATCATCACATGCTAATTCTTGGGTCCTTGATACAGGATGTGGCTTACAGATTTGTTCTGATTTGCAGGGTCTAAAAAGAAGTAGGGATGTGGAGCACAGGAAGATGAACTTAATCATGGGGAATAGGGGAAAGTCACTTGTCACCAAGATTGGAGTTTATTCTTTATTTCTTAGTAATGGTTTAAAATTAGATTTGAATAATTGTTGCTACTCGTCTAATATGGTGAGAAATATTATTTCTTTTCATAGTTTTTATGAACAAGGTTTTACCTTTTCTTTTAATAATGAAATTGGTAGTATTAATGCTTATTGTAATGGTGTATTTTATTTTGAAGCATTACCTTGCAATGGCATATATGAAACTGTGATGGTTGTAGATAACTTAGGAAATAATGTGTTGCATATCGATTCATCAAATGATTTGGATAAAGCATGCTTATGGCATTGACGCCTTGGACATGTTAACAAGAAGCGCATAGTCCAACTCCAAAAGGATGGAGTGTTGGAGTCATTTAACTTAAAGTTAGATGACACTTGTGAATCTTGTTTACTTGGAAAGATGACAAAGTCACCCTTCAATGGCACTTGTGCAAGGGGTGAGGGTCTGTTGTATCTCATACATACAGATGTGTGTGGACCCTTCAGAACCGCCACAAGGGATGCTAACCGCTTCTATGTGACTTTTACTGATGATTATAGTATATATGGGTATGTCTACTTAATCAAGCATAAGTCAAAAGCTTTTGAAAAGTTCAAAGAGTTTAAGCAAGAATTGGAGAATCAATTGGGCAGGAAGATAAATATGCTCTGGTCCGATCGAGGAGAAGAGTATCTTAGTATCGAGTTCCACGACTATCTTAAGGAATGTGGAATTGTTTCACAATTGACGCCGCCTAGGACACCACAACTTAATGGTGTAGAGAGGCGGAATCGAACCTTGCTGGACATGGTTCGTTCTATGATGAGTCGAGCTTCGTTACCTATCTCATTATGGGGGTATGCCTTAGAGACTGCCGCCCATATCCTTAATCTAGTCCCAACTAAAACGGTTTCCAAAACACCTCACGAGATGTGGACAAGGAAGGTTCCCTTGTTAGCACACATCAAAGTTTGGGGTTGCAGGTTTTTGTGAGAAAAGAAACTCATGACAAGCTCGAATCTCGTAGTGAGCGATGTATTTTCATCGGCTACCCACAAAAATCCTTTGGATATCTCTTCTATAGACCGAGTGAGAATATTGTCTTCGTTACGAGGAGAGGAGTTTTCCGCGAGAGATAACTCATATGCCAGAATGACAGTGGGAGGCAAATTGACCTTGAAGAGCTTCAAGAGTTAAGTGATGAAGGAACCTCAAACACTAGCGCTCAACCTGAGGAGGAAACTCCAGTTGAACCAATTGACGAGTCCTTACCTCTAAGATGTTCCAATAGAGTTAGATAGACACCTGAGTTTTATGGTTTCCATATTACTTCTGAGGGTGATACATTTATCAGTGATAGTACACTGGTAAAATTTGATGAACCTAACAACTACAAGGAATCCATGGCAGGCCCCGAGTCTGCAAAAATGGAAAGAGGCAATGGACAACGAGATTCAGTCCATGTATGACAATCAAGTTTGGAACATGGTTGACAATGTACCAGGCCGTAAGACAGTCGGGTGCAAATGGATTTTCAAGAAGAAGACTGACATGGATGGGAAAGTGCACACTTATAAGGCTCGATTGGTTGCGAAGGGCTTTACTCAAACTCCTAGAGTTGACTATGATGATACCTTTTCACTGGTGGACAAAATTAAATCTATAATGGTTATGGTAGCCATAGCTGCATTTCATGATTATGAAATATGGCAAATGGATGTCAAAACCGCTTTCCTTAATGGGAAGTTGGCTGAGGATGTTTACATGAATCAGCCAGAGGGTTTTGTCGATGCAAAGTACCCTAATAGAGTATGTAAGCTTGAGAAATCCATTTATGGATTAAAACAAGCATCTCGCAGATGGAATCTTTGTTTCGATAAGAAAGTCTAAGAGTTTGGATTTTAGAGAAGTGAGGATGAGTCTTGTGTATATGTCATAGCTAGTGGGAGTATAGTTAGCTTTCTCGTGTTGTATGTGGATAACATACAGTTCATAGGAAATGACATCCCAACCTTGCGGGAGGTTAAGTCCTGGCTTGGGAAGTGTTTCGCTATGAAGGACCTCGGAGAAGCTGCTTACATTCTAGGGATAAGGATATTGAGAAACATGAGTAAAAGACTAATAGGACTTAGTCAAACTACTCACTTGGACAAGGTGTTGAAACGTTTCAACATGCAAGATTCCAAGAGAGGAGAATTACCTATCCAAAGCAATGCAAGACTGACTCAAAGTCCGAGTACCGATGCTGAAATAGTAGAAATGAGTCGAATACCATATGCTTCTGCCGTTGGCTCAATCATGTATGCTATGAACTGTACTCACCCTGATGTAGCCTTTGCATTGTGCATGGTTAGCAGATATCAAGGGAATCCTGGTAAAGCTCACTGGACTGCGGTAAAGAACATTCTTAAGTACCTGTGAAGGACTAAGGACTAGATCCTTACTCTTGGTGGGAGTGATGAATTAAGAGTGGTAGGGTATAGTGATGCCAGCTTTCAAACCGACAAAGATAATTTCCGCTGTCAGTCGGGCTGGATATTTACCCTAAATAGAGGAGCAATAACTTGGAAAAGTTCCAAATAGGAGATTGTAGCTGATTCAACGTGTGAATCAGAGTATATAGCGGCGAGTGAAGCATCGAAAGAGGCGATATGGCTGAAGAACTTCATCGGAGACCTTGGAGTTGTACCAACTATAAAGGAGCCTATGGAGATTTTCTGTGATATCGATAGTGTAGTTGCCTTATCCAAGGAACCAAGAGATCATAGCAGATCAAGACACATCAACAGAAAATATCACTTCATAAGACATCAAGTAGAAGAGGGACTCCTCGTGGTTAAGAGGGTATCGTCAGAAGAAAATCCAGCAAATCCCCTTACAAAGGGACTAAGTAGGGTTAAGCACTTGCAACACAATAGTAGTGTCGGGCTGAAGGACGATATTAGTTTTTAGTGATTAGATAGAATTTTAGAAACTTGTAATAGTCAACATGTAATTGACATTTGATGATTGAATAAAAGGTGTTTTTATTTATAAGTAACGTTACTGTCTTGTGTCAATTATTTACTATTGTTTCATTTTGCATGTTTTGACTTCTAGAATAATAAGATTATTCAAACTATCCACAGCCGATCATACTTTGGAAGTAGGTCATGAAAGAAGATTGTCATGAATGGGTTTTTGTATGATTGTCTAAGGTGTTACACATAGCAAAAGATTGGTACAAACATTCATGAGTGCTCTTGAAATAAGATTTGAGTATTGGACTAAACCCACACTTACATATCACTTCATGGAATTTATCACGAGTGATTGTGAGACGATAATATTATATAATCTTCAAACCAAGATATATGAGTTGGCGATTATTTTTTGATTGTACATTAATAGTACGAAAACGCATCAGTAACTCGATGTTATAAAACGTGTTGTTATGTATGATTCAATGAATAATTAGTACAAGCATATAAGTCGAAGTTTATCTGTTCCTTTTATCCTATGAGGATTAAAAACGATATCTTGGGCCCCTCGATGATTTTGTTTTGACTTATGTGTCGGTCCCGGTCAGAACTCTATTGATGTGTTCAATTAAGTTATTTGTCAAACAAATCGGAAATCGGGAAACAAAATGATGGACAATGAGTATGACTTTAATTCCATGTCTTTGTCCACACGATATCTTGTAGAATAGAGGATTATATGATCATTTATCTAATGGACACATCAGAGTATGTCAGTGGTTTTTGAGAGCTACGATTGCTAGTCGGATTTTAAGTTACATTGGCAATTTCAGTTATTAGACTTATCCAAGTGGGAGACTGTTGGAAAAAGTGTCTAAGCCCATAACTATAATTGGTATGTACTTGACCCGATAGTAGCGTGGTCCATTTGGGTTGCATTCATCAAAGCAATATAATAGGAAATATATTTGAGTAAGAGGTTATTTATGATTTATTAATATAATATAAGTATAATATATTAATTAAGGAATCATATTATTTAATTAGTATTGGTCAAGAATTAATTTAAGAATTAATTTAGTGATCAAAAGAGACTAATTAAAATGATACATATGAGTTGGGCTAAAGATCCATGGTTTGATTTGTGATGGGCATATGGGTTAATCCATGAAGTATTTATTCAAATCAAATGGATGGGTCATGGGCTAATGTGTATGGATTAGGGTTACACATGGCCCTTGATATTCTATACACACACACACACACACACACACATATATATATATATATATATATATATATATATATATATATATATATATATATATATAAGCTTGAAATCGATACACCTTGCATTCCAAGAAGTAGAATCCGATTTTAGAGTCTCCATAACCTCTCTATATTCCTCCTAATTGTTCTTGGTGTTTTGTGATTCCATTTGATGCATCACGCTATTGGTGCTAAGTTTTCTTGAAGCCAAGTTATTCAAGCTACTACACAAGGTAATATTCTAACTAGGTTTTATGATTCAAATATCACCTTGCATGCTAGTTTAGGCTTCATGCTTTGGAAAAATGTTTATTGCATGTATAATAGAGAAAACTTAGATCTAAAGCATTAGGGTTGTATGTGCACCATAGGGATGTTAGAGTACATAAAACCCAACACCTAGGAGAGCCTAGGAAGTATTGTAGTGCGTATGGAGTACTGTTTAGCAGGTTTTGGGAGTACCATTATGAGAATGTGACTTAGAGGACTCAGTATGATTCTAGAGGAAAGTATAGATAGGTATGGAAGGTAGTATTGGGCTCATACTAATGAAACCATAGGATTCGTACTCGAATCGATGAAAGTCATAAGGATTCTAAGAAGCCAGTATAGGATTGATGTGAGGATTTCTGTATATTGGGTGAAGTGTGATGGATTAATCATGACAATTTGGTCTTGCTTAATAAGATGTCGATGTCTAGGCAGGAAGCAGAGTCCTCTAAGACTTATGCAGGTGATATAGGGTTATGCAGTTGGATTACCATTGAGGTTTCACAGATATTACTAGAAAATTTACCTGGTATCATTGGTCGAATCACTGATAAGATGATTTCCAAGTTCGAGGAGATAACTGAAACCTTTCAGACTGTAGGGGAGACTGTTGAGGCGACTAGGGGCTGATCTTGATATGGGAACGCGACATGGAAAGAGAAAGATGGCTCATGATTCATCATTTTCAGTGATGGATGAAGAGTTCGAGGTTGCTAACCTGAGTATTGGAAGTCAGGAGAATTTTGATACTTGTGGAAATGGTTGTGGAACCCATGGGTTTGCTTGCCACAAGTTCAAATACTACAAGTGTGGAGAGAAAGGGCATGTCGTTCACGATTGCAAGAAGGGTTGGACGTGTTTTCACTGTAACCAGTCGGGTCATCTCAAACCCGACTGTCCTGCATGGGTAGCGGAGGGAGTGAAAGCCCCAACACCTATCATCCCGTAGGAGGTCAAGGTTGGATCGCAAGAAATCACAGGTATGAATTTTGATATTCAGTCTTATCTAGAATGAATATGTACTGATTATTGTGGTTCCAACGAATGGATAGTCATTCGTATAGTTAGCATGTTAGAGCTATTATGCTAGGGTCTATAAGTTTTAATGGAGCGGGGATTCACCCTTCGGGGTGCTTCATAAATCGAAAGGTATGTGGATTGTTGTAAAGGGTTGGAATTGTAATATGAGGTAAGTTTTTGACCTCGCTATCTAAGGTTCAGATTTCTTTGCGATTGTTGGTTATTATTCATATAATTTTCATATGCCATTTTGCATATCAAGAGTCGTGTTTAGAGGGTTTTGGATGAACCAATTTTAGGCTTCGACATGGAAGACGTTGGCCAATGAGGGAGCAAGCTCGGAGTAAAGGAGGACCAAGTGTTCTGCTTGAAGGGTCAGCAACCACATTGATTTTGATGGTTCCAGCACAATGGGTCGGAGGAAGTTACAGTGTAAGTTTGTTGGATTTCTGGTATTTGAGATTGTTGAGATATTTTATGGTGGAGAGGATTACGGTGGGTGACTTGCTGTCAGATTCATGATTTCAAGGTTGTGTGTGTGGTCCTTGCGTCGGAAGCTTCTAGTCAAGATCTCGATGCAGCTGGTTGTCCCTTTTGGTACAATGAAATAGAGTTAAGAGAAGCATGTGTCACTCAGGTTGAATAACAATTGAAGGGGTGGTTAATTCGTTGAACCGATAGCCATCATTGGTAAGGGTAGAGCTATTTTTGATTATCAACCTACTCCAGGGTGTGGTGGATGCATTCTCGCATGGGTTTGGTTCAGTGGTTGAGAATGTTTGAGAATTGTTGAGTTGTATTAGTCGGCGACGCTGTAGGTACGGTCATACCAACACTAATGCAACAGATCCCATCAGAACTCTGTAGTTAAGCGTGGTTGGGCATATAGTGGAATTCTTGAAGTCGTTATGGAGTGGCTGATTCCAAGTAGGGGAGAACTGCTTGGGGTATCAGAAATATTTTCAAGTGCGAATTAACTTGGAGTTCGTATCTAAGGACAAAAGGATAGTTGGTTTCTGGTTGTAATCAGGGAATCATAGATTAAGGATTTAGGTTATGTTGTTCGGGGACGTAAAGCAGAGGTAGGGACGCATTTTGGATCCATCGATAGGTTCAAGATGAGGGTTGTGTTAGGACCTTTCTGCTTGTTCTTGTTTGATGAAGGCTATGGAGTTCGAAGCAAATCCCGAACGCCTGATAGGGTTCATCAGGCTAGGGGTTCGACTCATATTGATATTTGATTAGGTATTCTCATAGGTGGTTAGCAAGACCATGGGCTGGGCCCATGGCAGTTGTGGAAGTCTTGTAAGACTGCAGGGTAGTCATAACGTTCATTAGGGTTGTAGACAAGTGTGGAAGTATGGTAAGTCTATGACTTGGCTCATAGTATTCTATAGGATAAGTTAGGTCGTATCGGGAATGGTTGTGAGACTGTGTAAGGTTTGTGTATTGTAGTGTGGTATGGCTTAAATGGTTTTGGTAAGTGTTAGGTGGGATGTTGACTGGATTCCTGCATGTCGGTGGGATGACGGTCGTATGTCTATAGGCCCATCGGGCACTGATCGGAAATCTTAATGGCCGAGATTGGGTGATGGAAAGAACGGTGAGGAACTGTGAGCTTCTCATTCCAATGGTTGGATGGTGTCACAACATTTCAAGGACCCTCTTTGATTTCACTTATGTGTTGGGTCGGTAGTTATGTCGTGGAGATCTGCACGGTGTAAATCGTTTGGTCTTAGGAATAATTGGGTATTTTGAGCAGTATAGGAATAATGTTGATGGCTCAGTAGCTGGAGGGTATGTGTCAGTTTTTGGTAGGATTTTGACTTGTTGTAAAAGTCACCTTTTTTATCCAAAGTTCCTCGTGGGGTACCTTAGTGGGTCCTTATTTGTTGTTGCAATATCGGTTTCAAGTTAGCCGAGTTGCCAGTGGTAGGGTTAGTTGTAGGAACCTTGGATGAATTGTTACTTCAATTGTATCTTGAGTGCATGGTAGTATGTATGTCACACAAGATTTTCTTCTGGATTGACCATTGATATGCTTGAGAGAGCGGTGGGATAGTGATGACTTGGCATGAAGTCAAGTGTATATCTGAGAACTTTTAGGCGGTTTCTGAGCTTGGCTTGAAATTCTTGATCAAAATATTTTGAGTATCGTTATACTCGGTTTGGTGGTGTTCCTGGTCAGATATTTGGGATAAGTATGAAGACTGGATGATCATCATCCAGTTAGGGAGAGAAATAAGGTTGTTGCGGTTGAGTATTTTCAAGTTGTTGGGTTATTTGTTGGAAGTTGTGGGTTTCTGAGTAGTCTCTCGAGTTTTCTTTATAAGATTCCTTGATTTCAAAATGGTTAAAGGGAGCTTATAGAATATGTTGGCATTGTTTCAAAGATTCTAACCAAGACAAATTTCGAGGACAAAATCTAATTTAAGTTGGGGGAGAGTTGTAACACCTAGTTCTAGATGTTTCTTTTATCAAGATAGAGGCCATAATTGGATTGAGTAAATGTCTTGGACTTTACGGTAATAGATCTTAGACCCCATTGGATGATGACGATGCTTGGTTAAGTGTTTCAAACCCTCGAATTTGCGTTTCGAAGAAAAGGGTAATATGGGGAATATATATATATATATATATATATATATATATATATATATATATATATATATATATATATATATATATATTAGGCTTCCTTCATGGACTATGGTTTTAGTTCGATATGCTTTAAGCTAAATATAACTATATAGAATTGTAGGGCTCGTCGATATCTTTCCGTGCATATAAAGAATGCCAAAAACGGAGTTGAAACAAAAAAGTTATGGTTGTTTGAAGTTGAAGTGGAAATTGGGAACTTTTGGATTACGTATGGCGTAACTAAAAGTTACGCAGGGCGTAACTTGTTGATTTTGGATGTGTTTTTAATGAGTTACACGGGGCGTAACTTAGGTTACGCAGGGTGTAATCTAGGCAGATCAAAACCCTAATTCTTCGGTTTTGAGCCTTATTTAAGGGCTCTAACTTGTGGGAAACCCTCTCATTACCAGCCTCCATCACCTGAGACCATTCCTTGAGAAACCCTAGCCTCCTATCACTTGTTTTTTAGTCTTAACATAATTTATGAGTTTATTTCTCTATTGGAAGGTTGAATCTTGAAGAAAAAGGTGGCGGCAAAGTGTATTGAAGAAGGGTTCAAGTATAGATCCAACAAGGTTACATCATTCTTGAACCATTGTGAGTAAAAATCTTCTATCTTGCTCATTGATTTCTTAGATATAGGTATTTGTCTGAATTGCCACTTTCTGGTCCTTTGATCTTGTGTTTGGGAGTTGAGCCAACTCCATCACCTTTTGAGCTATATGGAACAATCTTGAGACTTATTGGGCTTGAAAAGTTGTGCTTTGGTGCTTGTACATTTAGCCATGCACGTTGTGTTAACATTTTTGATCATTTTAGTGCATAAAGTTTAGATCTTGAAAGTTTGTTACCTTGTTATGGATAAAGTTGGAAACTTTATCCATCTAAACATCATATTGATTCAGATATGAAGTTTGGAGACTTGGACTTAATGGATTAAGTTGAGAAAGATGCATTTTTAGTCCCTTTGAGACTTAAAGACTAGATCTTGGTTGTTTGGACCATGCTAATGGATAAAGATGGAAACTTTATCCATTATGGAGCTATTATGAACAAGATCTGAGAATTGGATGGTTAATTTTTTGTATTAAGCACTTAATAGGAAGTTTGGGTTCAACGTGAGTATGCAGGGCGTACATATGGGTACGCAACGCGTAGCTCTGTGTTGTCTCATAAAAGCCAAGAAATACTTTATGCATGGCGTATATATGGAGTATGCAGGGCGTACTCGATCTGATGTTGACCTCTGACTTTTGACCGTTAACCGTTGACCGTTGATTTTGACCAAGTTTGACTTTAGGTCATTTGGGGGTAATTTGAATAGTAGATTGAGTTTGGGTCCCTGTTTGATGTTTAGGTAACCTGTATAGCCGGTATTTGGAGTAGTGATAACTTCAAATATCTTCTAGAATTTGAGGTGAGTCTTCCTCACTGTACTCATGGGTCGAAGGCACCAATGTCGGCCCACTAGACTGTGTTATGTATCATGGTATATAGGATGCGTTATGTTATAGTAACCTGTTAGATTGGTAGAATTGTATGGTTACATGTATTTGTTGATTATGGTTTATCTGTTGCATATGTCGATTTGAGGCGGAAGGCCAACAAACCCTGGATAGGTGGGTTGAGGTGGTACTGCTTCATGTAGTAGACCAACAAACCCAGGATGGTTGGGTTGAGGCTATAAGCCAACAAAATTTGGACGGGTGGGTTGAGGCCATGGGCCAACAAACCCTATTTTCATGTATTGTACTTGTTAGTATTGTGTGGGGTATTCTGGGGGAAACTTACTAAGCTTTGGCTTATAGTTTGATTTTATGGTTTCAAATACATCTGAGGATAGGGGCACGACGAAGCCGTGATTGTGCACATCTTTCTCGATGTTTACTTGACCTATGATTTTGGGATACTCTGATTATGATTATGACTTTTGGAAACTATGTTTTGAATAATTTATGGATTTTGATATGGTTTTAAAAATGAAAATTTTGTCATGATTTTTGGGACATTATAATAAAACGATAAGTTTTAAAATACATTCAACTCAAAAATTAGAGTATCAAAAAATGCGGAATCATGAAAGCTACCGAGAATAGTGTACAATCAAGCTTTCACATTCCCACGGTCATCTGAAGTACCTGAAACACATTTAAATCAACATCTGTAAGCACGAAGCTTAGTGAGTTCCCTAAAATATCACAGACAACACAACATCTTAAACAATTATTAGTTATCAGCAACCCTAGGACTATTAGCAGTTTTGGGGACTATCAGCAGTCCTATGGGCTCACAACATCCCTATAGGTTATCATCAACCTTGTGGACTATCAGCAGTCCTGAAGGTGTTTCACCTTGTGGACTAAACCTTGTGGACTATCAACAGTCCTATGGGCTCACAACATCCCTATAGGTTAATAGCCCAAAAACATAAATGAATCATTTACCTGGAAAAAGGTGTTTCACAAGTTTTACTATTTAACTGCAAATTGTAGAAGTAAAAACTGTAAAACTAACTTGGTTTACCTTATGCTCTGTCGAGTGCATATCCATGATATGTATCATCAAATTTTCTAAGAAACTGAAACTCCATGTCGGGGTGTGATAGGTATCACATGTCAGATGTTCATTTTATGGGGGGGGGGAGACATGTCAAACGCCATAGACATGTAAGATATGACCTATTTTGGGTCCGAAATGACCATAAGGAATCAATGGTCATATTTGTAAAATGCAAATAACTAGGTTCTTTTGTATTATACTTAAAAAAAACAATGATTATTTTCATGAATAATTTTTTTGTTCTTTGTAATTAATACTATTTAACCACATATGTTACTAGTTGGTTTTGTTTGAATCTACATTTCACAAATTAATGATATTTAACGAAACTCGATTGATATATGCTTTCTTCATTATATTTTTTATGTTTTACTTAGAACGTGTTCGGCAAAACTAGCCGATAGAGGTTAGCGGGTAGCAGGTAGCGTTTGTTTTTGGATCGTTTTGTTGAAAGCTTACTCCATGTAGCTTTTGATTTTGGAGCGTTTTGTTTAGGTTAAAAGTTAAACGCTCCTGTCGCCGACCGAGACTTTTTCTTTTTTACTAGCGTTTTCTTAAAAGTTAGAAGTCAGAAACTCCCAAACGCTGCGTGCCGAACACACTCTTGTTTTGTTTAGGGCTAATTTACACTAATAAAGCACATATTATTGTAAATTAATGATATTTTTCATGTTTTAAATGTTTTTATTTTCATTTTTTTAATGTTTTGCTTATTTCGCAAATCAATAATATTTAACATATCGTAAATACCTTATATTCGTACAATTTACATTAAAAGGGTATTTATTTCTGGAAAATTATAACACATGTCATTTAGGGTAGAATCCAAGTTGCAATATTTATTCATCTCATTGTTGAGCTTTGGAACAAAAAGGTACATTCTAAGCATGTGTCTAATTTTCTAATTTAATTGAAACCATGTACAAAAACTTTGTTAGTGTTATTTATATATGGATAGTGTAAAACTGACGACTTGATCAATATATTTAATTTTAATTTTCCTTATAATTTAATATACGTTGGAAAAAATTATGTTACATATAAATTTGTTTATTTAAATCAATCCTTACTACTTATCATCTATAATTTGTCCTTCAAAAAATCTAATGGAATTTTTTTTTCTTTTTATTAATTCATGTTTGTTTCTCATTCATTTCTTTCACCTCTTTCACCTCAATCATTGCCTCACTTTCTTGTCATGCAAGAGATTTTAAAGGACATGTGTATCAAAATGTTCGTTTTCCTTGATTTTTAGTTTTATATCTTTTTTCCATTTCTTCTATTTTTCAAATTGATTTTTTTTTTTGTGATCGCTTTCCTTGCTACACGAATATTGAAAATGTACTTATAAACTTCTTTTTCTTTGGCCATTACATTTTTCTGTAATTTACATTTCAGGCTCTAAGTTTATTATTTGAGGTAGAATGTCAGTCACGATTTTCGACCGGTTCATTGGTGGCGAAGAAGAGGAATACATTTTTGACAAGAAATAAAAGTTTATGTTTTCAAATGTGTTAGCAAGTTTGTTATGGAATTGTTATATGTTTACACTCTTTATAAAGAGGTTTGATGTTGTAGTAGGTGGATATTAAGTGGATCTCAATAAATATCATTGTAATGTAATGTATTTAAGTCACAATAATTTATAAAAACAAAACTAAAAACTCATATAAATATATAAAGCAAACAACTTATATTTTTCTATAAATATTTTATTGCATTTGTTATATATACAAGCAATAATTGCAACTAAAAAAATATAGGAATAAATATTTAATTTTTAGTCGACAATAACTCACCAAAAATATTAATTTTCAAAACACTTTCACATGATTTGTTAGCAAACTAAGACATACTTACTTCAATTTGTATACACTAATTTCATTTTAATTAAAAAACTCCATACATATCCTCAATCTTTCTAGCTCTAATTTTCTATTCACGGACCAACCATGATAAAGGTTGAAAAAATATGTTTCTTTCATAGTTGTTAGGGGTTCCGATAATAGATTTTGCATGTATAAATTCGAAACTACTCTAGGTTTCTGATTTTTCCCCCATTTAAACATCTCACCTGTTTGTTTGTTGGGACTTATGGAAACAAAATTTTTTCTTTTGCTAACAACACAAATGTAAAAAATGATATTTCTCAACAACAATTTGATTGCAAAATGGTCTTTTTATAGATATCATCTCCAAAGATGTCATTTATAAGCAAAAATTTGATTAAGAAATACTATTTTTGCAATGATACTTGCGTAAATGGCATTTCTTAGTCAATTTTTTGTTAGGGAATGTCAATTCATCATACAATGTCTGCAAAATTGTCATTTTCAGCAATATATATATATATATATATATATATATATATATATATATATATATATTCAGAAATTTCATTGATATTGCTTACGAAAAAAATCTTTTTTTCTATTCAAATTATGGAAAAAAAACTTAAAATAAAGTTTTTATGCATTGAATATGTGGGGCCCAAAGCTTTTGCAAATGACATATATAAAAGGTAATTCTAAAGGCACGAACCATATTCCAACTACACGAAGATTTGATGTGCCGTAAGTCAATGTCAAACACAAATTTTGATTGACTGTATATCAATTTTATTTTTATTTAAATTATATATATATATATATATAGAAGTGTTTACTTTAACCCTTATTCTTTTATAATCTTGTTGTTTTTTATGATTCTTGTTTAAGATTCCAAATCATCCTTTTTAATATCAAGTAATATATAAATCCAAATATATATTGCCCAGCCGTTTTTATCTTTATTTTTATAAAAAGCTTTTTTCAATTGTGTGTAACATTAGTTATGTTTTGGTTTAATATTTTATATTGTATTGATGAATAATAAATATAATCTTGGTATTATTTCAAACACGTTTGATTTTACGGACATATATATGTTATTTCATTACGTGGATAAAAAATATATGTTATTTTCATAAATAATGATATATCTAAGTGTCAAAAACCATATGAAATAAAAGAACAACCATAAATATTCAACTTAAGAACCATAAACATATAAATTTATTTTTAGTTCCAATTATATAAAATGACACGGTGACACTAAAATCATCAACATCTTTTGAAATGATATGTTTTTTCAACAAATCTTACACTATTTTTTTTCAACATTCATTTTTAGTCAACCGTATTGGACATGTATAGAGAATTAAAAATTAATTTATTTGTATTTGTTTAAAAAAGTATTATATCAATATTAATGTTCATCTATAGAGAATTAAAAATTAAAATTTATAATATATTTGAAAAACAAAATTGAAAAAAATATCATTTCAAAATGGATTGTCAATATCATTTCTCGCGTTCTCGATTTCATAATTGTTTTCATTTGAATATATATATATATATATATATATATATTTATATATATATATAAATTTGTCAAAAACATATGTTTTGAATATATTATTATAAAAAAAGACAAACTTTTAAAGTAAAAAGATTTAAAACTTAAAGGGGTAATACAGATTATTGTTATAAGTTATAGGGTCTTAAATGAAAATATTTGACAAGTATAATGGATTTATAATGGATTGGACAGATTGGATGTGAAGGTAAGTAAAAATGGGACTTTTATGCAATACACGAATTTATTCGTGTATATAGGAGAACCCATATATAAATCATCAAAACCATCAAAATGATGATTTCGCATATGACATGTCTGTTTGGTATGACATCTACAAAAATAGTGGTTATTTTGGTGATTAGACAAATGATTTCATATATTTACATATTTATTCTTATTTTTATCTTAAAAAAAATATTGTACGATAATAATATAGAAATACAGTAAGATAATAATAAGATAATATTTTGTGTCACACAAAAACTATTACATTAATATTATATTAAGATAATAAGATAATATTGAAGAAAAAAATTCTTATGTTTTTAGGACTTAATTTACCAAAAAAAAGAATACTAAATTATTAATTTGGTTAAAACATAAGAACTTTTCAGTAAATTTTTTTCTTATTTATCATAGTTATGTTTTTATTTTTGACTAGTTTAATTATAATGTGCAAATATATTGTAATCCATATTTATGCCGGAAGTAATATTTCTTTAGTGTAACATCTACATGACTCCCAACATAAATTTATAGCATTTGTGCAAAACCAAAATCAAGACTTTTCTATAAGATCTACATTTTGATTAAATAAAAAAGTAACTTTGGTTTGGATCATAGTCTTATACATGTAATAAAATATTAAAATAATTTATTAAACTACAAAATATTTTTTATTTAACCAAACTAGATAAGATATTAAGATCTTAAAGTGTAGTGGTGGTCCAAAACTAGTCAACAAGAATCGGGTCAACCTTTCCTTCCAATTCCATGACCCACTCGCTCACTTGGTCACTTTGACATATTTTTGTAATAAAGATGCCGCCCTCTTGTTTCATTTTGTAATTTTCTGTTTTAATATGTTCACATTAAAAAACATGGCTGTATTTAATAACTAGATATTCTTTGTTCGGTATTAAAATAAATATTTGTCATAGAAAAATTAATTGAGAAAGTGTTTTTGTATACGTAGCATTGATTGTTAGTCTGTATATTTCTCAAAGAAAAACATCAGACAAAATTGCAAAAATGGTTATGTGATTTTGATCCAAAAAAGTTGCATGGTGCATAAGTGGTCCAATATTGGATCTTTTTAGTGATTTTAGTCCCTATACAATTGAAATTACTTTTATACCCTTATAGTTTATATTTTACTTTTTTTTAATTGTTGAAATGTTTTAATTAAATTAATTTAACTTATGTTTAACTTAAGACAAAAAAATAAAAACCCAACTCACCCTTTCATCCCTGTCATAATACCAAGTAGGAGAGAATCCCAATCATCACCACCACCCTCCATCACCTGTGTCTGTAACCAGCGTCGGCGGCCTCCATTTTTACCGGAGTTACCTGGTTCGCCACCATCACCCTATTATATCTCCCTACCAGACATCACTCAACTTCACTTCTTTCTATCTTTTTCAAAAACACACACAAACACACAGTCTCAAGAACACCCACACCGGAAACCAACGACAATAGGATGGAAACCCACACCTCCAGTGACCGGAAACCCACACTGCCAGATTCCCTTCTTGCACATCTGTCACCACTGCATCCTCTGCACTACAAGCTCCTTCCTGTAATATCTATGAACCCCTTCAATCTCTTTACTCTAGTACTCTACTTCACACCCAACTTTTAATTTTGGCTCCTGAAACCAAATTGGAAACAATTTTCAGATCCGATTTTAGTGGAAATTTCGATACATGGACTTTAATTTTTGGATTTAAGTTTATCAGGAAGCATTGTTGTAGTGAAACAAATCGACCATAAACAACTCCATCAATCTAGGTGGAGGTTAGTGCAGGCGGAAAAGGAAATGGGCGAGATGGAGGTTTGGGACGGCAACCTTCTTGAAGACATAGTGTTTGGGATCGATTTGTAGGTCCATTACTTGGCATCGTTTTGTAGGTCCTCTATGAGACATCAATTTGCAACCCCTGTCTCACCTTCAAAATCAGTAGGTGTATGGTATAAATCGATCTCGTTCGTCGATACTAGAGGAAGAAGGAGGGCGACTGAGGCTGGTGGCGGCAGAGTGAGTAACGGAGGGTCGTGGCGGCATAGGGAGCTAAGGTCGCCGGTGTATGAGTTTCTTTTTGGTTGGGTTTTACAGGTGTAATGCCCGTGTTTCTAGGCTATGCATTAATATTGACTTGATAGTCTAGGTTAACCTTTGTGACTCATTTTGGAGAAATGAAAAGGAATTATGTGAATATTATGTGTTTTATGTGTTTTATGCTTAATTATTAGGGTTTAAATAATTAAAAATAAAAATGAGCGTCAAAAATAAATTTAGATAAAGCCGATATCTATTAAGAAAGTTGTAGTGGTCGTGACAAGGATTACAGATATATAAAGAATGCCGAAATTCGAGTTATAACGAAGAAGTTATGACCTGTCGAAGTTTCACGACAAAACCGGCACGGTGCTGAATGTCGTAAAAAGTGAGTTTTTGATAAACTACTTTTTAGCGTTAGTGATCTAAACGAAACTCGTAGTGTTCGTTAAACCGAGAGTAGGTATAAAAAGAACGCCCAAATCTGACTTCGTATGAGGAAGTTATGATTTTTCGAAGTTTCAGCTTAGCAGTAGACAACTAAAAACTCGAATTTTAGATCGAGTGATTTTTAGCCGACACGACCTAAACGAGAATCGAAGGTCTCGTAAATAGTAGCACAACGGTAAAAAGTCCGACGAAAACGGACGTCGGATGAAGAAGTTATGAATTTTTAACGGATTTCCTGTCCCGGTCTGTTAAAAATAATAATATAAAAATTAAAGTCAAAATTAGCTGACGAAGTCTAAACGAAAGTTGTAGAGCGTAATTTTACCTACGCGTTTATATAAAGAACGTCAAAAACAGAGCTCGTATGCGAAAGTTATGGATTTTAGAAGTTTTTGCACAAAAATCGAGAAAATTCGCATAGTCACGTTTTTGCCACGTCACCCTCGCTTAGAACGTGCCACGTGTCCGAAATGGGTGAGTCAGGCGAGCCACGTGTCCGAGCTACTGAGTCATCCGAGCACCTGACCTTATCCGAAGCGGTCCAATAGCGGTGCGACACGTACCCTTTTGCACGAGACCGAACCCTCGCATGAATGCCACGATGCCTCTACTTCGGACCCTAGACCTCGGTCCAGTAAGGAGCTGCCAACAAGCCTTCGCAGGTGCGAGCCATCCCCTGTGAGTCCTCGGATCAGCACACCTGGAGGCTTCTCAGCCGTCGGATCAGGAGCTTCGGCCCCTATAAATAGGAGGGTGCGAGACCTCCCGGGGGTATTTTGAAAACTTGTCACTTTTAGCCCCCAAACCGATATTTCTTTCATTCTAACATCCCCCAAAGCCCCGATATCGATTATAAGCCCCAGAATACACCACGAAGTGCCCGTGAAGCCCGGAAAATTTATCTTTTCGGTTTCGAAGCCCGACCTTTGCAGAGCCCGGTTTCTCAATAAAACTCCCGGTTTTATTAGAAACGATCGTTTTAGGAAACGAATTGCTGCCCGATTTTCATTAAACCAGGTGAGTGTGTAGTTACTTTCACCTTACACATAGATATGAAGTATTTTACATAAAATACGTGCTGTGTGAATATATATTGTTTGTTTATTTGAGATGGGTGTTGAAGGAATGATTTATACAGGTTTTTTAAATAATTTAAACTGTATATGTATTTTTATCTACGAAAAATGTTGGGTAAAACATGGGTAGATGAAATAGTGGGTGTGATGAAAGGTGAGTTGGATAAAGGAGATGATCAGTAATATTGATCATGAGTTGAGGGTGAGTGGTGAAATTTGAGAGAATCACTTACCCAAAATATTGGCCCCTGTCATTCAGCAGAGTATGGATGACAACCATGGACTATTCTAGATGGACTGTGGAACACTAGCAGGCCCGCAACCTGTAGGTGTAATAAACTATATGTTCATTTGGAGTACTCTAAAAACCCATTGACATGTATGACAGGGGTGAATACTGTCAATAATACTGTCAATAAATAAGAGCTATGAATTTAGCCCCTATTGTATAAACCCTGGTGATGGTGTGACATTGTGCCTATTCCTTAGGATGAATCCTTAGGAAGGAGTGATAGTTGAATCTTAGGGTAAACCCTTAAGAAATTAATAAGATAACGGGGTTGGGGTAATTTGGTTGATTGATTGATGTTTAAGTACAATAAATTTATTTATTGTGGGTTGAAAACCCTATATGCTCACCAGGCTTCCAAGCCTGACCCACTCAGCTTTTTATGATTACAGGTAGTGGACCCCGAGCATAGTCGGATGATGATGATGAGTGATTTATGGATTATAGGCCAGTAGTTATAAATAACTGTTGTAAGGCTTATAATGTATTGTTTATGCTTTTGATCTGTATCGAAACATGACATCCCGATGTTTTAATATAAAAGGAAATTATATATTTCTTAAAGAAATGTTTTGATAAACTTTTATCATATGTTGTTTTGGGGACCAATTCCGCAACATCTTTTAAAAAGATTCTCTGATTTTATTTTAAAAAGCATAAATTAAATCGGTCTTTTCTGGCCGAGAAATTAGGGGATGTCACAACAGGAAAGAAAGGTAGAGTCGTATAGGGAAAGGGATTAGAAGGGTAGGGTGGGTGGGTTTTTTGTTTTGGTTTTTTAATTAAAATAATAAGGAATTAATTAAAAGAAATAAAAATAATAATTATTGAAGGGCATATTGGTCTTTTCAAGTAGGGTAGGGATCAAAACCACACAACAATGTGAACCATAGGGACCAAAACCACACAAGGTATCCAAAATTGGACCACTAATGCACCACCAAACGTTTTTGGATCAAAACCACATAATTTTGACAAGCACAGAGACCATTTTTGCAATTTTGTCAAAACATTATTAAGCCGTAACTTTTTTTAACCGGTAAATGTAAACTATTCCTAAGCTAACACCTAATTCTACTTATATCTACGGTGAGACTTGAACCTTCGACCTCAAAGAGAGAGGACTCTGTCTGATACCGCTGAGCTAGAAACCCTTTGGTTATTAAGTCGTAACTAGGGATAAGCATGGTGCGGTTCGATATGGTTAAAAAACCGAAACCGAAAACAACACATTCGGTTTTTGAAGATTAGAAACTGTGTGGTTCGGTTTTTTGCGTTTTTTTTGTTTCGCTTTTTTATGAAAATGGTCCTTGAAAATCAATTGTTCCTTATAGACATAAATAGAGGTGATCATGGTGCGATTCGGTGAGGTTTTGGCCGAAACCGAATCGAAAACCGTAAATTTGATTTTTTAAGATTAGTAACCATGCGATTCGGTTTTTGTGATTCAGGTTTTTTTGCGGTTGTTTTTTGTTTGGATTTTTGTATGAAAACAGTCCCTGAAAAGCAACTTTTCCTTATAGACATAAATAGTCCATGTACAAATATTTTATCTATATGGTTTGTGTATAACCTTTTTTCCTTATTTACATAAGTGGTCCATGTACAACATCATCTTTGACATATTTATATAAATGGTCCATGTAACTACATATATACATATAAATATAAACGGTGCAGTGTGTTTTTTTGGGCAGTTTTTCACTGAAAACCGCACCGCACTAAAAAAATTGTAGTTTTTTAAAATTTAAAATCGCACCATCGGTTTATGTTTGGTTTTTGTTTTTCGGTGTCAATTTTTCGGTTTACGATTCGATTTTTACTCATTCCTAGCGGTAACTATATATATTGAATCACTATTCGTATATTTTTAGCTATATGTTATCTAAACTATTTATCATTAATAAAAGAAATGAAATAGTATCAAAATCTGTTTTGTAGAAATTAGCGATTTAAATAACATACTTCAAATTTTGTTCGTGTTACATGTGAAGGAGTTTGTTATTTATGGAGAAAATGACAAATATATATATATATATATATATATATATATATATATATATATATATATATATATATATATATATAGAGAGAGAGAGAGAGAGAGAGAGAGGTTCTTTGGAAAACAAAAAAAAATTCCATAAAAAAACCTTCAAAATGCATAAAAAAAATACTTTGAGATCACAATTTTTTGACTTTATATTACTAAAAATGCAACTTTTTTTATAAATTTGCTGAAAAAAAATAAAAAAAATATTTTTTTTTTCAAATTTTTTTCAGCGAATTTATAAAGAAAGTTGCGATTTTTAGTAATATAAAGTTAAAAAAAAAGATTTGTGATTTCAAAGTATTTATCATGCATTTTTAAGGTTTCTAGGGTTTTTTTTGGGTTTTTTGTTTTCCATATAACGTTTCCGTATGTGTGTATATATATATATATATATATATATATATATATATATATATATATATATATATATATATATATATATATATATTAGAATAATATATTTTCTATTATCGTAAGTTTTGCTACAAAAGTTTCAAAATTTTGTCACTTTTGGTCCCTCCTCAACTTTTTCAAAGTTTTGCCACTTTTGGTTTCTCCTTAACTTTTTACCACATTAGTTTGTGAATTTGGCACTTTTGGTCCCCCAACTTCGATATTCTCTACTGCTAACCACAAAGGGTTCAAAAGTTTTCCATTTTTGGTCCCTGACATTTACCAAATGTAACAACTCAAGTTTTTGCCCACATTAGTCTGTGGAGTTGCCGCTTTTGGTCCCCCACATTCGATATTCTACCATATGTCCTTATTTTCCTTAAATAACAACACATATATTTAATTACCTATGATAGCAATAGATATCAAATAAAGTATTTGTAGCATTATATAAAAACATTGCTACTATAGGTAAAATAAATCTTTCAAAATATGATGCCCTAATTGGAAAAAATGCTTTTAAAAAAAAATACCGACCCGGGGCGAAACCTGGATTCTTTTACTAGTTTAGATTAAAATAAAAGGTGATTTCTATATTTTACTTGTTACAAAACAAATACGACAAACAAGCGTATGCAGGGGGTAGCAACGTGTTAAAAGAGAACATAAAAATAAAAATAACATACATAATTTACATTGTTCGGTCAATGTGAGTTGGAAAAAGGTCATAGCTTTTGATGGTCTCTGGGTGAATGGTATGTTTGTTCTTAACAACACCATTATCTTCAAATGATTTGGTGTTTGTGTAGGTCGTTAAATGCCTTTTGGGTTAGGTTGGTTAAGGCCTTCCACAACAATCATGGTCTTCTTGATCTTCATTTGCACAGAAACTAGAAGAAATTGGTTTGGGTTAATATTCTCAAGGCCCCAGTAGTTTACTTGGGAATGGTGTTGATCTTTTCTTACTCTATAAAAAGAGGGTTGGTAATGATTATCTTACTCGTTTTTGGGAGGACTTATGGATTGGTGGTGTTCCTTTAAAAGAGAATTTTCCAAGACTCCGTGCTCTGGAATTGGATAAGTAACTTATAGTTTCTATAAAAATGAAACAGACTGACTGGTTGGAGACTTTTCATTGGAGGTCGAGAGAAGGTGTTGAAGGTGTGCAATGGTTTGACTTCATGATCCTTCTTTTCTTGGTTATGCTCTCTCCGACCATATATAGGTAGGGTTGGAGTTTTCTTGGGATTGGTATTATTCGTTCAGTGAGACTATTTATTGATAAGCATGTCCTAATCATGACTAATATCCCTACTTGAAGGTTTTGTCTCATTCTGATCAAGGTCAATGATATGGTTTGTCTTGAACCTTGAAAAAATGCCTACCATGGGTAATCTTGCTGGTAGAGGTTGGATATCCGTTTGGTGTTGTGTCCAATATGTGATGTGAACTCAAAGCTAGTGAATCATCCTTTCTGTGATTGCTCTTTTGATACTGATATTTCAACCAAGTTGGTTAGATTGTGGGATATTCAAATGTTGTCTTTAGCTTCTTTTCAGGATTGCGTTTCTTGGTTTTCGACCTTACAGTTCCAGAAAATGAAAAAGGAGTTTCTCAAGGCGTTTTGTCACTTTGTGGTGACATTTGTAGATTTTCAAAACTTGGTTTATTTGGTCAAAATAGATAAAAAAAAGTCCATGTCTTTATAAATTTGTCACCCAAATATTTATTTGGGTGAAAATTAAGAGTATGAGCACAAATCTAAATTGGGTTGCTTAGCTTCAAGACCCAAAACTTATTCTTTCCTCTATGTAATCCATTCTTTTATTCTCTAGCTCCTTGCTAGCTCAATAGAAATATATGACATTCGAAAAAGAAAAAAAAACTAGAGATCTCTTATTTACCGTGCAAATAGTTTCCATGTGTTGACTTCAGGAATCTAGCTATAAATATTTATAACCATAAACCCTAGTTCTTAAGTTAGGTTAAGTCATAAACTCATTCAGGTCTTCATACAATTCCAATTCATACTAAAAATTCTTCACCATGACTTAAATTGCCTCCAAACTTCATGGATTTCTAAGAGTCGCCTTATTCCTGCCAAATTTCCCTTGAAATGGCTCAACTCCTTCAAACTTTTACCAAGTTAAGCAAAGCTTCTTTTTAAATAATGCCTTTTTCAACATATATTTTTTGGTTTTGTTTGCAAGTTATTGATAGAGAAACTATCGTCTTTCAAAACATCATGAATGAAATTTGGCCTAACATCAATACGTTCCGTCTTCTCATGATAGGCTGAATTCTTTACCAGACAACACACCCTGACTATCACAATACAACGTGTTTTTCTCCACATTCAACCCAAAAATCTAAATAAGATCGTGAAATCATATACACTCTTTTATCCTTCCGTCATTAACATGTTATATGCCTCAGTTGTAGATAAAGAAAATTGTCTTGTAATGTTGGCTTTCAACATATTGCATATTTGAATGAAGTACATATATAACATGTTAGTCATCTTCTCTTCAACACGTCATTATTATGATCTGAGTCTATAAAGCCAAGCAAACCACCACTATATATACTACCACCATGGACACGACAAATATTTGTTCCTTCTAGGTATTGGATAATCCACTTGACTGCTTTCCAATGAGCCTTTCTTGGATAACTTATAAATCCACTTTTCATATTTATTGTATGAGCCAGACCATGTATATTACATACCATATCATACATGAGACTTCTAATAGCACTTGAATGTGGAATTATATGCATTTAGTTCATCTCCACATATGTATTTGGTATAGTGATACAACTAAGTTTAATATATGTTGATAAATGGGTACAAAAGAGATTGGATTGATCTATACAAAATGATTGCAAAATTTTCTTGATATAGTTTTGTTGAGAATCATGTAATAGACATGCTCAACTATTGTAACATCCCAATTTTTACCACAAGATTTTTCATTTTTAATATAGATAAAACATCAAGTATTATAAAACCCAAGTCGATAAAACCATGGCGTATCAATTACAATCATCCAAATCAGAGTATCGAAGTGCGGAAATCATAAAGTATGTCAGTGAGAGTGTACAGTCAAGCCTTCGCCTTCCCGCGATCATCAGGAGTACCTAAAACACATTTAATCCATAATTATAAGTACGAAGCTTAGTGAGTTTCCCAAAATATCACATTCATCACAATATAATAAACAATTATGGGTAATCCGGAACCTTAGGAATGGGCTAACAACACGTCTAGTGGATTCACAACACGTTTCAGGGGTTATCAACAACTCTGGGGACTATCCGTAGTCCCATGGACCCACAATTGTCTAGGAGTTATCAGCAACTCAATTTCACATATATCAACAATCAATAATTAGGACCCATCTGATCAAGACACATACACCACCACACAGATAAATATAGTGAGAAGACTCATATCGCGGATAGCAGCTATCACAACAGCTCACACATAGAGTAAACAGATACAACAAGGCACCTAACAACAATAAAAAAGTATCGTGACATCCCCATTTTTACGGCCATTTTAAAACTTTTTATTTATGCTTATTTAAAATAGAGTTTATTTATAATTGCGGAATTTGGTCCCGTAAAATTATTTCCAAAGAAATGTTTTTCATTGATTTATAAAAGCTTGGAATTTCATAAATGATACAAAACATAAGCATAAAAAGGCCTTACAGTATCTTAGACTAACAGTCTACATCTCCTTAAATCTCTCATCATGCATGTAACTTTGTACCGCTACCTGTGATACAAATAATTTGTGTGGGTCACGTTGGGAAACCTAGTGAGTACGTAGGGTTTTCAACCCACAATAGTATAGTTAATATGTTTAATTATCAAACAATTAACCCAATTACCCATCCCCATTTTCATTTTTATTCTTCCTTAAGGATCTATCTTAAGGGTCATCTTAATCATCGTTGATGACAATACTGTTACAGGGATTTCTCCGTAATACGTGTCAATATGTTTTCTTTCTATTTTCATTCCTAAGGATATGTCCCATGGATCATCTTAATCATCGTTTCTGACAGTACCATTATAGGGATTTCTCCGCAATACGTGTCAGTAGGGTAGATTACATCAAATGGGTACGAAGTCCATCACCTACAGGTTATAAACCTGCCTGTTTTCCACGGGACTGACATCAAATAGTCTGGTGGTCGTCACCTATACTCTGTTAGGTAACTACATCATTGGTACACTAGTACCATTCATACATCGTTAGTACATTAATACCATTTCTATATAATTAGTACACTAGTACTATTAAATTCGTGTTACCCTATTGTCATTTTCATCATTCATCGTAGTATGGCATCTTATCATATTGTGGCATCTTAACTCTCATCACACTATGGAATCTTAACTCTCCTTAATCTTCTCATTACCCTTCATTACTCAACGTATTATATTCATGATAAATACATATATGACATAAGTCATATAAAATTTATCTTTATAATATTTCATCTATCACATAACATATTTGCACATAAGCATATATAACATTCAATTATCTAAATACTTCATATCTATATGTAAGATGAAAGTAACTATTCACTCACTTGTTAAAATGGATGACTAAAAAGTCGGGCAGCGCTTCGCTTCGGTACTCAACTTTTCCTTTTGGAACAACCTAGGTTCATATCGCTAAGTCTTAGTTTATTAAGATAGTCCAGATTCCTCAACAATCCCAATGTATACAAAGAGTATATCAAATAAAGATCAACCAGTTAGGAAAGTTGGGAGGCAAGACCATTTTGGCATATAGCCTTTCTGAAATCCGACAACCAAGCGAACGTGAACATTCTAAGCACCTCTCCCATAAGTAGACCAATAAGTGTAATAACATGGAATTACTGATAAATTTTATTTATAGATTCATAACAACGACTATGAATATAAATATAGATTACACTAAAATAAGGTTGAGTTTAATTTAACTTACAGAGATTTCCTAGACTAAAGTCCGTAAATTTCACTGGAAAAGTTCCTATTTTATAGCTACTACTTCTCAGGCACTCAGAGACCTCAAAACTTCACCGGAATACCAAAATCTAAGGTAGAATAGGGCTAAGGAAAATCAAAACTCGAAAGAAAGGGTTGTAGGGGGTAGGAGTGAAGAGCATATACGAAATGAAGCCTATTATTGACTTTTTGAAAAGCATGTCGCTGCTAGGCGCACCGCGCCTGGTGACATGGCTCCACCCAACTATTGACATGTGGCATGTATTGTCTGGAGTTGTGTGGCTGGCTTCTGGAACACTATGTGTGCCATGCACCCCGCGTGTACCGATTTTTATATTTTTCAAAATTGCGTAACTACTTCATACGAGCTCCGTTTTTTACGTTCTTTATATCCACACGTAGCTATCGACGGGATATACAAGTTACATGTAGACTTTGTTGCTAATTTTGAGTTTATTTATTTCACACAGGTTTAGGCTGTTAAAGCCCATATAAAATGCATAACTTTCTTATCTGACGTCCGTTTTCGACTGTCTTTATATCGTCAGGTTCAAATTTACGAGATATTCAATTCTAATTTATATTGTTTCGGCTAACAATCAACCGATCTGAGTTTCGATTTCCGTGCCCGCACTGTTGTGTTGAAACATCGAAAAATCATAATTTCCTTTCACGAAGTCAGATTTGGATGTTATCTATGTGCACACTCTCGTTTTAATCACTTAGGCTAAAAAGCATTTTATTAAAAATTCTCATTTAACAAAACGCAGATCCGTGTCAGTTTAATCGCGAAACTTCGAAGAAGCATAACTTCTTCATATGAAGTTGGATTTCAACATTCTTTATATGTATGGAATCCTTATCACATATAATATGACTTTGGTTTAGATTATTTATCCTAAATAATCTTCTATAAAAAGTCATTTTTAACGCTTATTATGTCTTAATTGATTATCCCGTATCTGTGGGTGTTACAAGTACCCTCTCATTCTACACCCTAAAACCCTAATTTAACCAAAAGTCAACCATGGTCAAATGTCAAAAGTCAACCCTCATTCGACCTACGCTCAGCGTACATGCTGCTCTACACGTAGCGTAGTGCTCCATATGAAAATAGGCCAAAACTACGCTATGTTCATCGTAGAGGAATGTATGTTCAACATAGCCATCTGATGTCCAAAAATCTCATTAATCTCTTAGTTCATAAAGTTAGCTCCTCAAACTTTCAAATGTGAACCAAATGAATGTTCTAATGGATAAAGTCTCTGACTTTATCCATATGCATGCTAACAAAGAGCAATAAAACCAAACCCTAAGTCCATAAAGTACTATAATGCTCAAGAACTCATGCATGGATGTATGAGAGTGAACAAGCTCTCATTTTTATGACTCAACAACCCCAAAAACATATGTAAATGGCCTTCAAATGTTCTAGAGTAACTCATACTCACAAAGACCAAGATTATGGGACAAAAAACATATAAATCCATGACCAAACTAGATATATCATGAAAGAACACCAAGATGGGAACTTTATACCTTCTCGAGATGGACTACGAGGTGAAAAATATGGATCTACAAAGCTTGGAGCTCCTAAATGCTTCTTCAATGATCTCCTCCTTCAAAGATGCACACAAGAACACTTTAAGGCCTCAAAACTCTCACAGGGTGGCTAGAGTTTCGAGATGAAAGAATAAGAGGGTGGAGGCTGAGCATGGACAGGCCCTCAAGGAGCTAGAGCCTTTAAATAGGGAACATAACCCCAAGAATTAGGGCTTTGATGTTGCACACCTATGCTCAACATAACTCAACCTACGCTCAGCATAGGTCATTAAGCCCCCTCATGAAATCTTCCACCTATGCTTTGCATAGGGGACTATCCTACGCTCAACGTAGGACATAAAAATGCAACAAAAGATAAATTTAACCTTGGAGAATCATACCTACAGAAACGGGTGTTACAACTCTCCCCCTACTAGAATTAGACTTTGTCCTTGAAGTCCGCTGCTGCAAATAACTCCGGGTAATGCTCCCTCATCTCCTCCTTGGGCTCCCATGTCCATTTCGAACCCTTTCAGTGCTTCCATTTCACCTTCACTAAGCCCACTACCTTGTTTCTCATGGTATTCGTCTTCCTGTCGTGGACCACAATCGATATCTTTACATAATTCAAGCACTCATCAAACTGAATGTCGTCCAAGGGAACCACTATGGAATTATGTAACTCAGATGTGCATACCTACTTATATATTTTTTACATCATATCTTAATATTTTTAGCTATTGTTATGCTCATTATAGGACAAACGATACTTAATCTATTATATGTTGTGTTGTAGAAGTAAAAGACATTCTCGGGAATGAAAAAGAAGGAATTTGGAAGTTGGAAGCTAGGAACTTGGATCAATGCCAAAAAGAAGAAGAAAAGTTTCTTTACGAGGACGTGGTGACATCCACCATGACTTGGCGTTTTGAAAAATCCTGATGAACTTCGAAGACTTGTTGATTATGTGATAAACCCAATGACCACATCGTGGTGAGATTTACCATGAAGTGGTGAACCGATTTTGAAAAAGTATAAATAGAATGCAGATTTCTCCGAAAACCTAACTTTTTTTGGGAGCTTTAGTCGACTTTTGAAGGCCAAGGATGTTATTTAGAAGCTTTGAAGTGCAGAGATCGATTAAAAGCTCAATTTTGAGAGATTTTGAGGCAGTACTTCTTATATTTAGTTATTCTTCTTGTGTTTGATCATGGATTACAAGTTGAATTTCGTTTTTACATGTTTGTTTGTTGAAGTTATGGGCTAAATACCCTAACTTTCGTTTAGACTAGATTACTTGCTTATTTATGAGTTGATTTATGGATTGGATTATTGTAAGTTGATTATTTGTTATGTTAGCTTATTAAAGCACCTCTCTATGTTTATGATAACTACTTTTTTGTTTATTGTTGAGTTTAATTAAGTTTGCATGACCTATCATTCTTGATTGACTTGAATCTTATGATCTTGTGATTTGCAAAATTATAGGACTAGTGTTTTGACCAAAAACCTAGGGTTAAATAGAAAAGTGACTGAGTGAATATAGGAGCTAATATATGAAGACCACTCATATATTAAATTGATTTAATCAACTAAATAGATCAATCCATTTTAAGTCTCACATAACTCGAACTAAACACTATCCGCTTGATCACCGTATGCATGAACTTATTTGCTAAAGGATTACGTTAGTGAACATTAATCTAGTCATCTTAGGATTCGGTAATCAACGAAGTATTAATCCATTACATTTCCATTAAATCAACCATAATAGCAAGTATACCGAATCTAAACAAAAGTCTCTCATTTATCTTGATTAAAATCATCTTTTGTGTTTCCTGCCTTTTAGTTTTGCCTTGTGTTTCACTAGTTGTTAATTAGTTCATTTCTAAGTTTTAGTTTGATTATTTAAGTTCGTAGTCTTGCAAAACTAGAAAAAAAACCTTTTTTAATTAAATAGTAATGTAGGTAAATTTAGTAGATAAAATAGCTAGTAATTCCGTTCCCTGTGTTCGAAACCTCACTATTTGTGTTATTCTATTTTTTACCGGGTACACTGTCTTAGGAGTAATAATTAGTTAAATTAGTTGGTTAAAACTAGTGCATATTTATTTACATCAGTAACGTCCCAAAATGCCTATAAAAAATTTCATTTTTAAACATAGAGTCAAATCAACATTGCTTCCAAATCCAATCAATATCAATTGTATTTTCAAACATCAGAGTATATCAAAAGTGATCAATGTAGAAAAAGCCATCAGGGGATATTGTGCAGTCAAGTTGGGCCCTTCCCTCTGGAACTGGAAGTACCTGAAAAAATGTTTAAACCACAAAATCGTAAGCAGAAAGCTTAGTGAGTTTCCTAAAATACCACATACCATACATAGAATAGGGAATGCTATGTGCCAACCATAGTCTTACAATCACTATTATGTCATGAGCCACATAATGGACTTTCCTTGCCATGTCGAGGGCCAAAACCTATGTCTTACAAATAAGTGCCAAGAGCCACAAACTAGTCTTCCATGCAAGTATCACAAAGACAACTAGCATCCTACATATAAGTACCAGGGGTCTAAACCTAAATCGAACCATCCTGGAAAACGGGTGTTACTACTCTTCCTCACTTAAATTAGATTCCGTCCTCGAAATCGTTCCTTACAACTTTTTTAGCTGCATCAAACGACTCAGACAATTCTTCCTGAACCCGATTAGGACTGAGAAGTCATCTCATATAGACGACTGCCTTCCAACACTATAATCAAAACCCAATCTTAGAAGAAATCACATACTCTAACAGAGAAACAAACCTTTTCACAACAACTTTAACCAATGAAGAGTAGTCGTCACTACTCTTCCCGAAATCCGAAAACCCAATACGATGTCTGACTTCCAGACAGACAAAATCTTTCTGAAACACATCCATAATGACTCCACTCCACAACTTTGACCAACAAACCCCTCCGTCCTAGAGTTATCATGCTGATAACTAGAAAACAAAACCCATGCGCATTCACCGACGCCGATACACTTGCACCCGAAATGAAGGGCGACTCCCAAAATAAGTGTCAAGCATTGGTGCCTTTACAACAAAAAATCCCATCCTGCTAATCAGCATTCGCAGTTTGATCAATCCAATATCTCTCGGTTTCCGAGTTGACCTTCTAATTAATTGGAGTGCAGAATCCCCACCCGATTAGTGAAGTTGATATCCTTACGTCCATCTGCACCACGTGACTCCCACCAAGAGTCTAACTAACCAAGGTTATCCTAGCTTGTTTGCAAACATGGCCTGATCAAACCAAGGATGACATAATCCGCCATCACATGAACACTAGCTAGTCCACTTCACTCTAGATGAATGCTACCGCCCCAACTGTAGTCTTACATCACACCCGACCCCAAATCGGCCTTCAACCATTCCCAATCTTAAGAATGTTGTGGCCCACCCATAGCCTCACAACCATTCCTACAATGGTCTTACTCATCCTAGTAGAGGTTACTAGTCGAATCATAGACCTTCAACACTTCTCGTAATATCATATCGACCTAGTGAATGCTAAGGGCCACCCCACTGTCTTACAATACTCACACAATGTCCTTCCAACCTGGTGAATGTTATGGGCCACCCCGCAGTCTTACAACACTTCTACCACTGTCTATCAATCTAATGAACGCTGCCAGCCATTCTGCAGTCTTACAACACTCCTACTACTGCCATGGTCCCATCCTATGGTATTGCCAATTATCCACAAGAATACTTAGCCAAGAATCAATACAAGTCGGAACTTAACTTGCTAACCCAACCAGGAATTCGGGTCGTGCTTCGAACCCCAAAACCTTCATCAGAAAAGAACAGGAAGAGAGGTCCTAACACAACCGTAAACTTGAGCTTAACCACAAATCCATGATATGCCACTACTGATGCTCCACGTTTTCGAACAGGATAACTTGAATCCCTATAATTTTCCTCCCTCATAATAACTGACCACCAAGCATAATCGCTTACATAAGTCTTGGCTTAAGCCACTACCAGACTTGGCTATCCATTTGACCCTGGATAGGCAACTTCACGGTGACTTGCAGTTGGAGATATTCTCACTACTCCCAAGAAATTCTCCCCGACTTGGAATCATCTACACCCTTCCAAACTCGTAACCATAGTTTCTGAACCATCTCACAACCTTACTATTCCACCACTATCATACTGCTTACAAGAATTAAGATTCCAAGATCAAACAAAATAGGGTACCCACACCCCAAATCAGATTAAACAATTCTCTTCTCCTAACGAAAGATTGATGCTCCCAAAGTACTTCCCCCGATACAATTCCAACCCTAAGAATAACCTCAACTAATGACAAAGAATGAATAATCCATTAGCATAATAGCTAGATAACCAATCCAACAACTCTCTAACTACTGGCAAAACCCATACAGACATGCATCAGCCAAAACCAGTAGTTGATAGATCCCAACAACTCTTACCCTCCTAGCAATATCAATCGATCCAGCGAGTTAGCCAGTCTTACTACTGACATTCAACCTGAACAGCACAAGCACTTCTTGATGGGTTTTGAGCACTACAACATTCCTATGGTGTACATGCAACCCTAATGCTTTGGATCCAGGTTTTTCTCAAGTTATACATGAAAGTAATCTATCCAAAGCAAAAACCTAGATCTAATATATACAATTCGAAATTCACATATATATTAGGGTTAGAAGATTACCTCACTTGTTATTTTGTAATAACAAGAACAATCCTTGACTCTTGAAAGCTTAGTGCCCCAAGTGTTGCACCTCTAATGGAGTCACAAACACCCAACAGAACAAGGATGACTTGGAGAAATGAGGAAATCGGCCAGGTTCTCTTAGAATTGCATAGGGGCCGAATTCTGTAAGCCATGGGGTCTATTTATACTTGTGGCTGCTAGGGTTTTAGGTGGAAACCCTAATTTGACTGCTTGAGCCTTAAGCATCCCATGGACACCTTCTAGGATACTCCTTGGACGAATTCTCTATGGTCTTCCCATAGAATTCGTCCAACCTTATTCCAAGGTGATCCATCAGCCTAATTGCAACTATCAATGATTTTCAATATCAGTCCCCATTCATTTAATCAGTCTCTTTTGATCACTAAATTAATTCCAAATTAATTTCTGATCAATACTAATTAAATAATATGATTTCCAAATAATATATTAATCTTATAATATATTAATAAAATCATTATGAGTACCAATTTATTATTCATATAATAAATCCTACTCTCTCTCTCTCCACTTGTCATCCTGTCAAGTTGCATGAGTGAAGGCAACCCAGAAGGACCATACTCATAATCAAATCAAGTACATACCAAATATAGTTTTGGGCTTCGACACCTAATCCAACACTTCTAAACTGTATCTTCGTTGTCTCAGAGAGGACAACCGGCTACAACAAGATTCTACCTAGAAATTTCTGATACGAGAACCACACGTATAATCCCCTAAAAGCATGAAGTTGACAGTAACTCACCTGACACTCGAGTTATGACTAATCCCTTATACCCCTCAACCACAAAATTTCTCAACCACCTCAAACTCATAAAATTCAATGAACTTACACTGCAACTTCCACTGGCCCATTGTGCTAGAACCATGAAAATCAATCTGGTTGTTGATCTTTCAAATAGAGCACTCAGTCATCCTCTACTTAAGGCTCACTCTGACATTTGCCTATGCCTCCCATGATGAAATCTAAACTGACTCATCCAAATACCTTCTAACCATGACCCTTGGTATGCAAAATGGCATATGATAATTTCTTAATAATAATATCCAAAGAATCATAAAGCAACTGCGATTCTTGGGTGGAGATTTAAATAATTCAAACATGACGTGTCGCACACACAAAGCATGAATAATAAAATCATGAAGGGAAAGAGTATGATACATACCAGCAACATCCTCTGACTGAACTCGGGCCCCCTTGCCCTGCAACTGAAACACTTGACTCCTCATCACTATATCCTCCTCCCTACCCTCACGGCCATCAGTAAACCTCAAAGTAGCTAGAGCAGATTGCCTTACTGCCCCACCCATCAATCCCGAACATTCGGCCTTATTGTGGCCTACCTGGTTGTTGTGAAAACAAATCGGACTCAACACCTAGGGATAATCCTTGCTGACATGACCAAACCCTCCACACTTCTATCAACCCATACCTCTAGATTGGCACACATCGTCATGCAGTATCCCACACTTACTACAAAGGCCCCGACCCTGCCGGCTGCTAACTTGCGAATCAGAAATCTTAAGCTTCTTCGCTGAACCCTCTACTGTCAGAACCAAAACTGGCCTCCGCTTCCCCAGAAGCTCCAAATCAATCTCCCGTTCCCGGGCTCTAGCAATAATATCCTTCAAGGTCTTGCAACTAAACATGATCACAAACTCCCAAATATCATCCTTCAACATATCATGATACCTCGTATTCTTCATCTCCTCATCTGCAACATATTGAGGAACTAAAAAAGCCCTCTCCCTAAACTTAGCGGTGATCTCCTCCACAATCTTCGTCATCTGGTGAAGGTCCTGAAACTCCCTCGCCAATTGTTGCAACTCTATTTCCGGTGCAAACTCAGCCCTGAACCTTGTCACAAATCATCCCAAGATACGGATATGCATCAGCCAAAGCCGATACTTGATAGATCCCAACAACCCTTACCCTCCTAGCAATATCAATCGATCCAGGTTGCTAACCAGCCCTACTACTGACATTCAACCTGACCAGTACAAGCACTTCTAAACTTTATCTTCGTTGTCTCAGAAGGGACAATTGGTTATAACGAGATTTCTGCCTAGAAATTTATGTTGCGAGAACCACACGCATAATCCCCTAAAAGCATGAAGTTGACAACAACTCACCCTGCACTCGTGTTATGACTAATCCCTTATACCCCTCAACCACAAAAGGTCTCAACCACCTCCACTCCAAGATTTTAATGAACTTACACAACAACTTCCACTGACCCATTGCGCTGGATCCTTGAAAATCAACCTGGTTGTTGATCTTTCAAACAGAACCCTCAATCATCCTCTACTTAAGGCTCACTCTGACACTGGCCTACACCTCCCAAGATGAAACCTAAAGCGAATCATCCAAATACCTTCTAACCATGATCTTTGGTATGTAAAATGGAATATGATAATTTCTTAATAATAATATCTAGAGCAGGAAGAGCAGAATGAGCAACAATGAACAAGGAAGAGCATGAATTGAGGAACTTTATAATGGAGCCCAAGGGGCTAATTATATAGGCTTTGGAAAAGCCCATTACATGGCTTGACCAATCAGGTGTTGACATGTCATCATGACTTAGTCATCAGTTGACACCTTTGCCCTACCTATCCAAGTTTTGAGTCTTCATATTTCTTGAGCCTTCTTGATCAACATTTAGAATATGATGAGCATCATGTTGCTTCATTGTCTTCTAAGATGCCATCAACTTCTAGAAGTGTCATTGATCAAGTTGAGTTCTTCTTTGAATGTTGGAATGTGTCTTAAACTTGAAGACGTGCAACCACGTGTTCATGATGGACCATGGATGAACTGCATGTGCCATTGAGAATTTGGACATGCCCATCATTGTACCTGATGTTCCATGTGCAATCTTTTCGATCCATAAACGTGATCATCTTGATCCATTGACTTAATGTAACAACCCGTTATTTCAAGTCCATGTAAGTTAAACTTGTTCAAATAAAAGTCTAAGCTACAACCGTGTACAAGTGAATTAACATTATAACAATAATACAATAAGAACTTTAGATACCAAGAATACATACTATATATGTTAATGTATATATATACACTTTGAAAACATACTTATATAAGTTATAAACACTTATATATTGAAAACTATGCATATAACTTAATATACAAGTCAAATAAATAAAAATATTTGATTTAATAATAGAAATAACTTTGTTATATTGTGTTTTAGAAATTTGGAATCTAAAACACTTAGACCGAAAACCTTCGCAAGCCTCATTTTCCTCGGACCGAAAACGGGTTCTCGACCGCAAACATCCTTCAGACCGCAAACATCCGTCGGACCGCAATCCTTTCTCGGCCGAAATCCCCAACACCGAAATCATATCCTTTTCTCCGGTAGAGTTCTAGGCCAAAATCTCGCAAACCGCCTATATTTTTCTTCATACTTAAGCAACAAAATGAATCATTTACACACTTCTAGTAGACATTTTCACTTCATTTCTCGCCCAAATTTCGAACCATTTCCTTTCCAACACTCACAGTGAACAACTTCTTCTAAATAATTTCAAGTTTTGGTAAGTATCATATAGTATTTAGTGTTAATATAACTGTATCACCCAAAAATTTCCAGACAAATTTGAACTTTTAAAACATTTCAAACCATTAAGAATCATTACAACTTTGTTTTCAAAATTTATAATATCATAGTTTTTTTTCCCAGAAACATAAACAAATTATGAGGAGCTGTATGATCATGCCTTCGCCTTTCCGCGATCCCCTGATGTACCTGAAACAATAAAATGAAACTGTAAGCTCGAAAGCTTAGTGAGTTCCCCCAAAATACCAACGCCATACCAATATAATCACAACAAATAACAATCACAGATCAGCATGCATAATGAGCCTTCATCCTGACTGGACCACCTCACAGGGCCTACAACCTATCTAGACCACTCCCGAGCCTTCGGCATGACTGGACCGCCTCGCAGGGCCTACAGCCTATCCAGACCGCTCCCCGGGTATGTTGGCCTACAACACAAAGCAGGACCGCCTCAACCCAACCCCCAATCAGACAAACACGTGCACATAAATATCATACGCTAGCTCATATCATATAACAGTCAAACCGATCTAACAGATTACTAATCATAGCAACATCCCAATAACCGGGATACAGACTGAACCGGTCACTAACATACCATCATCCTATAACCATGACACTGACCTAACCAGGTCACTAAGCATAAGCATACCATCATCCTAACTACCAAGATGAAATCAATAAACATATCATGCCATAATCCAGATACAATATATAAAGGGACGGCCTTGGTGCCTTAGATCCATTGGTATAGTGAGGATAACTCACCTTGCAAATGTCGACTCGAAAGATAAGCTCGCACTCTCGGATCACTGTCGAAAACTCCAAAACCTATAATCGTCATACAAGCATGTTCATAAGTTCCCAAGATGCCCCCAAAAGTCCAAAAGTCAACCCATGGTCAAAGTCAAAGTCAACTGCCAAGGTCAACAATCCATGTTTACCTGAACTCGTCGAGTGCAACTAGACACTCGTCCAGTTCCTTGCATCATTAACCCTCTCGCCGAGTCACTCTACTGACTCGCAGAGTTTACGACAATCTTCATCGAACTCGTCGAGTTGTTCATCCAACCCGTCGAGTTCATGACCATCTTCATATGACTCGCCGATTCTACCATGCGACTCGCCGATTCCCTTCAATCCTCCATCCTTACAGGTGCTTTCTAAGCCATGCAAAGGCTCCATATTGCAGATCTAAGCTCCTAGGGCATGTTTATCACGTAAAGTTGCAAACTTTACGTCCATGCAATATGATAATGCCCCAAAACAAGCTAAAGGAGTGGGTTAAGGTAGAGGAAAGATAATAGCTTGACAAAGACTGATACTTTATGACAAAGAGGGGCTAAAGGAGTCCAGATCTGAGGTTGCAAACCTCAGATCTTAACCCAAATCGGAGAACCACCTCAAAACCCCAAAAAGGGCTCTAAACCCATAAATGAAGAGATCTAACCAAAGGAGAGTCAAGGTAGCAACTTGTTACCTTCAAAACAAAGCCAAAACAGAGAAGAATCCGGATCTATAACTGCTCCTTGCTTCAAACTTCTTGAACTCCAAGCCCTTTACTCCAAAAATTTTCTTTCAAGACAAGAAGCACACAAAAATAGAGGGAAAGCACAATTAGGGTTTCTGAATTCGAGGGAGGCAGTAAGAGAGGTTAGGGGGATAAGTGATCCTTAAATAAGGTGCAAAACCCCAGAAATTAGGGTTTCATCCTCCAGCTCGTACTCGTCGAGTCCCTTCTTGGACTCGGCGAGTAGGTCACTGAAACACGTGGACCAACCCGCTGCTACGTGACGAGTAGGCCAACCAACTCGTCGAGTTGACCTTGAAATCAAGAAAATTCTTATATAAAATCGATACCTGAGAATCGGGGCGTTACAATAACACTTTATTAATCATTCATTTCACTAATTCTAAATACAATATTCTGTGTATAATATTCTTAGGATACGTTTGTTAAAACGTGTTTTAACCCGAGAATTATCACAAACACATCGTAACCAACCAAGAACACGCGAACGAGGTGAGTTCATACCCCTACTTTTTAATGATTTTTCACTGTTTTAAGGGGGGAATACAAGTGTACACAAGAAAATTTGTGTTAATATTTAAATGTTTTCAATATTTATCAATCGTTGTCGTTATATATATATATATATATATATATATATATATATATATATATATATATATATATATATATATATATATATATAATGTTCAACAGGCTTAAAATTGATAATTTGACTCCATTTCTTGTTCTTTGTTTGTTGTGGGCTTGGGTTAGAATTATTTATTCGACTGTCTATTTAATCATAAATATATATATTTATATAAGTATAAAATAATTTAAAACTTGTTAAACAAAAATATAATTTTTGCAAACTATTTTAGTACCATTTGGACATAAATGTTGAATTTCACGGAACAACAGTATCACAGATTTTACGATTTAAACTTGCCGAATTATTTACAATACAAGGTTTTCGTCACAGTAAAACACAAACATATAAACTATAATAAGTATAGTTTATGGAACTTACATATTGCTTTCAAAGTTCAGATTATAATAGGGGAAACAAACATATAAACTATAATAGGTATAGTTTATGGGTCATATGCACTACTTTAAATATTCAGAATACATTATGGAAAACAAACATATAAACTATAATAAATATAGTTTATGAGATACACTTACAAGTATATCCATTACAAAGTAACTTTTCATTATTCTACACGTAATCGTCAATATAGCATTTGTCAGACACACTTCACGTACTTCTCTAAGTACTGAAATTATAAACAGAGTCTCCTGGAGGGAGAGTGTGACACTTGTGTATAGATCTATACGGGAATGACAGTCCCACACCATAACTGTTCGCTACAGTTAGGCCGGCAGGCCTGGGGTGACAAATGTCGTACCGATTTCGACGCCTGAAGAACGTCGTGTTCAGGCCATCTTAGGTCATCAAGAATGGTTATAATAACTCACAATTTGGTATTGAACAATACGATTAGTGTATAAATAAGTAAACAACTTCTCATAGTTTTATTAAATAATAAAACTATAATATAGTATTTTACAAGTACATCTGCTGAATCTAGGTATTTACAATTTCACAGTTTTCATACAATAACAATTACAGAATACTCTTCAAGTGCAGAGAAAACATACTTTTCATGGTTTTATGTGAATTAAAACTACATTATACTATTTCAGACTACAATAACATTTACACATTTTGATTTCAACACATTGCAACAGAAAATATAGGATTTTCTGGGAAAAACATACTTACATTTCAAGGAACAAATGACAGATTTCAATCACAAACATGCTTATGAACTCATCAACTTAATTGTTGACACTCTTTTCAAAACTCCTTGTATTCTCAGGAAATCAGTAAACAGGTATCCACAGGTTTTGAGAAGACGGAGCTTCATAGACTCATGTCTTTTAACTTTTGTTATACATTTTGGTGTCAAGTATGCATTGATTTGAACACGAATGTAAAACTATACTTTATCAATATAATGGTTGTTGTATTTTGATTACTATTATGAAATTATTATGATACTGTACATGACATCCTCCACCCCTGAACGTTTATGTCGTTCCGGTTTGGGGGTGTGACACTTAAGATGAACCATCAACGTGATCATGATGCTCCATTGACTTGAGATGAGCCACCAATATTCATGTTGAGCCATCAATGTCTTGATGCTCTACATATGATCTAGATATGACATCTGAGATCATGATGGTCCAACTTGCTTTCGACAAGTGCTCCATGTCAACTGCAAGTGCTCCATGTTCAGCAAGTGCTCCATGTCAACTTCAAGTGCTCAATATCAATTTCAAGTGCTCCATGTTAACTTCAAGTGCTCCACCATGTGAGTCTTTAAACACTTTTTGAATCTTCAGGATCTTTCCAACTTGAAAGATTCTGATAATGTTTATTAGAAAATGTAAATCAATACTCAACATATTTCAAGTGAAAATCACATAACAATATTTCCAACAGTTTCCCCATATGTGATGGCTACTGAAATGAGGAGTTTTAAAAATGTGCAAAAGGAAAAATATTGATTTAACATTTTCCCCCTCTGATTCAATGGAATTTTCTGTTGAAGAAGATAAATTAAAAACATTAAAAAATGATTCGAGAGAATGTGTTCCTCAAAGTTGAAAATATTTCTTAGAGAAAATGTAACTGTCAATTATGACAATTGGTAAGAAATTTTTTTTAAAAAAAGTTAGAATTGATAAAAAAAATATGTTCGAATATGCACGACCTAGACAAAAATTTGTTTTGTCAAGATATGAAAATAAAATGACAGATAAGAATAACTTGCAAACTGGTGTTGTGTTTTATTTAGGCCATACGTTTGAAGAAAAATCAAATTTTGAATAAAAGTGAAAGACTTGATCTTTTTCTACAAACTGAAAAATAAATAAAAACTTTGATATTTTGCTAAATTATATCAACGAGTGTTATGATAAAACAAAGTTGCTAAGTAAAAGACTGAACATATCAAAAAAAATGAAAGAAGAAAAAAATAACATTTTTTTTTTATCATAAGTGATTCTTTTTTTTAAATGTTCGAATTTTTTTTTGAAAACTTATGGATATCTCTTCAATATCAGATAAATTGTAACAACCCCGATAAAAATTTGAAATTTAAATAAGGATAGTGTTTCTTGATGCCTTGAACCAATAGATAGCTACAAAAACATGGTATCCATAAATTTAAAAGAAAATAAAAAAATAAGGGTGTGAGAGAAAAAAAATTGTGTGTGAACGATGCATGTGAGTAAAAAAAATACAGTGTGTATGTGCATGTGTGTAAACATCGGCAAAAAAATTCATGTGAAAGATACGTACACCCCATGTATGTATGTATGTGTTTCTTTTGCGACATCCAAACTGTCCCAAAAAATCAAAACCTTTAGTTTGCAAGTGTCACAAAAAATTGTTATAATCTAATTTTTTTTTGTTTTTTTGAAATTTTGGTTCTTCAAAGAAACATGTGTCGGTTTCTTTGATGATTCACACACCATCCGCTAATGTGTGATTTATCAACAAGATGCACTCCAAGAGTTTAATCAACCATAAGTGAAGTGTGCGGGCAGGAGATGTGTTTGAGTCGACTTCAAAGGAAACAAATTGATGATAACGAAGAGTTGTCCAACATTTTTGGGATGATCGAAAGCATAAAAATACGAGAAGGTATATGTGATCTAAGTAACTCGAGTGCTTCCCTAAAACAAAAATTTATGCTAATGCGGTTGGGATATGTCGCAGCTACAAATAAAATTATGTATGTCTTGCTGCCATTGTTGAGGGTACACATGCTAGTGGTTGTTCAACTTCTTATGCAAGTATGTATGTGCTTGAACCAAAAACACAAACCAGACAGGAGGGTTGAAAGATGTGTCAGGGAAGTAAATTTTTCTTCTCAAGAAAAGGTGTTGGGAAGGGGGTGTACTTGAGTAAGTCACTTTGTTTTGAATAGAAGCACACATACTAGTCTTCAAGTAGTGCACCGAAAGATGGCGCACTCGAGGACAATTGAGGAAGACAAGCAGCAAAAATAAAAAGGTGCACTAGACCACTTTGATAACCCAAAAAAAATGTGGCCATGATGATCACGATGGTGATGGATGATAAAAAAATGTGATATATTGATGCTTACCTGATGATCTGTAACACCCTGTTCTGAATTCTTTCCTAATTTGGGGTTGTGACCTGAAGGCCGGTTATCATAAGGCTTAGGGCCTTTAGGAGAGGGAGGCTTAGACCCATTTGGGTGTGGGTAATGTAATCTAGATGATCCGGGAGTCCGGTTTTTGATTTGGATCCTAAGGGTATAACTGAAAAGTGGCAGTTCGGGCTTTTATGGATATTGGATTTTAGTTCGGGAAGTTTTAAGGCAATAATGAGTTGATAGACGTGTAGAGCTTCTCGTTACCTTTCCGTGGAGATAAGGATCGTCGAAAACAAACTTAGAACGAAGAAGTTATGGCCTTCGGAAGTTTGGCAGTTTTTGGGGTTGAACCTAGTACGTGGGGCATGCATAGGAGTACGTAGGGCGTACTAGGAAGATGTATCGTGGGTGCTCCTTGGAGTACGGTGGGTGTACCAGAGTTACACATGGCGTACTCCAATCAGACCCAAACCCTAATTTAGGGTCTTGGACCCTATTTAAGCTCCTTAACTCAACACCAAACCCTATTATCTTCATCCTCCATCCCTTTAAACCCTAGAAACGAAACCCTAGCCTCCATTGGTGTGGTTCTTGAGCTTTTGGAGTGTTTTCATGCATTTTGGTGATCATTGAAGAAGGAGCTTCTTGGAGAAGTGTGGGATTGCTTGGAGCTTTTGGATCCAGGAGTTGTGCATCTTGATCTATCTTCTGGAGGTAAAAAGCTTCTAACTTGATGACTCTAGGTGTTAGATTCAGTTTAAGGAATGTTTTGGGTTCACTTTGGTCCTTAGAGTCATCCATGTGAGTATGAGCTACTCCATGAGCTTAAAATGTTGGATATTGGCATTTATGAGGTCCATTGTTCATAAAAATGTCATCTTGATGAGTTGTGTTAGACCATGCATGAGTTTGGGTGCTTATTATGGTTTGTATTAAGGTTATGGTCCCATTAAGCCATGATAATGGGGTAAAGTTTCCAACTTTACGTGTTAAGACATCTTGTTAGGGTCATATATGAGTTTGGAAGTCATTGTCTAAATCATTAAGAGCTTAATGTTGGTTTTTAGGTCCCTGATGAGTACGTTGGGTGTACGTTCAGCGTATTGCTAGAATTCTGCATCAATCGCTTGTACGTTGTGCTTCATGGCTGAGTACGCGGGGCGTATGTCTCTGGTACGCATGGCGTACTCCCAGGATGGACATTTTGGGCTTTTTAAGGTTTGGTCCTTGTTGGGCCATTGGACTTCTGGCTTTGGGCCATGGATAGTCTGTGGGCCTTCTTGGTTTTGGTCCCATGATGGTTTTTGGGCCCAATTAGGAAGTTGGGCCATATTGGGCTTTGGGTTGCCATTTAGAGAGTTGGGCTTTTTGTGCTAAAGGGTTGGATCTTGGTTTTGGGCCAAGTAAGCAAAGGGTAAAATGGTCTTTTACCCTTTAGGATGTTGAATTATGGAGTGGGCCTCGGATTTTGGGTTATCGGATTAATTATTAACAAAGTTTATATTTATTGTTAGTTGGTGCGAGGTTATCCAGTTCAGTGACCCAAGCAGTTATTTGATTATCAGCGATTTGAGGTGAGTCTTCATTCGCAGTATCTGTGGGTCGAAGGCACCAAGGTCAGCCCACTAGTTTATGTCATAGTCTGATGATTGTCTTTGTAATAATTTTCAGTTATGCCTGTATTTGCTTGATGACTCTGTGATTTATGTTATGATATTATATGGTAGTAATAGGGGTGAAATAGAGCCGGTATCCGGTTGAAACGGACCGAAGGGGATTGCAAGCACCTAGATATGCTTGATAGTATCCGGGTGAAATAGACCGAAGGGGATTGCAAGCACCCAGATATCCTTGGTGGCATCCGGTTGAAATAGAACGAAGAGGTAGGTCGGCATCCAGATATGTTTGGCAGTATGTTTGTTTAGTATGTGGTATTTTGGGGAACTCACTAAACTTTGTGCTTATGGTTTTTAGTTTATTTTTCAAGTACTTCCAGTTTGAAAGGAAAGAGCACAGCTTGAACGCAACGCATCCACCCATGTTTCCGCACTATGATGATTTTGGGATTGTACTCTGATAACTGATTTCTTATAAAGTTGTAACACCCATAAAATTCAAGCCAATTTAAAACTTGTTTTCAAAATGTTTCATATTAGAGTATCCCTGAAACAAATTCATAAAAAGTGAGGATCTGTACGATCACGCCTTCGCCTTGCCGCGATCCCCTGATGTACCTGAAACAATATATTGAAACTGTAAGCCCGAAAGCTTAGTGAGTTCCCCCAAAATACCCATAGCACAACAATACACATATAATCATAAACAACATACTATGGGTCCAATCAACCATCGGGTTGGAATACCCCAGACCCTCAACCAACAGGTTGGAATGCCAACACACTATGGGTCCAATCAACCATCAGGTTGGAATACCCCAGGCCCTCAACCAACAGGTTGGAATGCCAACACACTATGGGTCCAATCCACCATCAGGTTGGGATACCCCAGGCCCACAACCAACAGGTTGGAATGCCAACATACTATGAGTCCAATCATCCTCGGGATGGAATACTCACGGCCCACAACCAACAGGTTGGAATGCCCAGGTCTATTGGCTTTCGCACAAAGCAGATAAGCCTCAACCGCTAAACAAACATGTGCACATATATAACAGATAATCACATAACAGTCTATAAGCAGACAAACTGATCTAACAGATCATAACAGCATAGCACATCCTATCTACCAGGATACTGATCTAACGGATCATAGCAACATATAATATCCTATTTACCAGGATACGGATCTAACGGATCATACCACATAACACATAATACCATCCTATCTATCAGGATACCGATCTAAACGATCATACCACATATAACATAGTATTATCCTACCCTCTAGGATACCGATCTAACAGATCATACTAACATACATAACCAGCTAACAATAAAAAGGGCCGGCCTTGGTGCCTTAGACCCTTGAGTATAGTGAGGATAACTCACCTTGCAATGCCGGACTGAACCATGAAATCACGTTCCCGAAACACTGCCCCAAGCTCCAACACCTATAACCATCAATGATCCAATTCATAAATACCCGCTTACCAATTATTCTCAAAAGTCAAAACGGTCAACCCTTGGTCAAAGTCAAAGTCAACTATCACGGTCAACAGTCCAAGTTGACCTCAACTCATCGAGTACCCTCAGCTACTCGTCGAGTTCCTTGCATAACTTGCCAACTCGCCGAGTCACCATGCCACTCGCCGAGCCCAAGGCAATCCTCATCGGACTCGCCGAGTTGTTCATCCAACCCGTCGAGTTCAAGACCATCTTCATATGACTCGCCGAGTCTACCATGCGACTCGCCGAGTCCCTTCAGTCCTTCATCCATACAGATACTTTTTAATCCATGCCAAGACGCCATACTGCAGATCCAACTTCCCAAGGCATGCTTATCATGTAAAGTTGCAAACTTTACGTGCATGCAAGGCTCTAATGACTCATAATGCCAAATCCAAGCTTGAAATCGGGTTTTACACTTAAGGAGGGGTTCATACTTGTCAAAGCTGATAGCTTTATGGACCTAAAGACCAAGGAGAGTTCAGATCTGAAGTTGTAACTTCAGATCTTAGCTCATACCCAAGAATAGCTTCATAACATGTTGAAAAGCCCTAATCTTCAACCCAAAAGAGATCTAAAAGGAAAGAAGGTCAACGTAACGACTTGATGCCTTCAAATGGTGCTAACTGAGGTAGATTTCAGGTCCACACAAGCTCCTTGCTGCTAGCTACTTAATCTTCAAGTTTCTCTCTCTAAGAACCATCTTCCAAGGCTTGAAACACACAAATGGAGCACACACACAAAATAGGGTTTTGTTGAACTCTCTAGAGGTTGTAAGGGATTAAGGGAGGCTAATGATCCCTTAAATAGGGTGCAAAACCCTGGAAATTAGGGTTTCACCCTCCAGCTCCAACTCATCGAATCACTCTTCTGATTCGGCGAGTTGGTCACTTAAAACGTGGTCCAAACCCGCTGCTACTCGACGAGTCAGACAACCGACTCGTCGAGTAGACCTTGAATTCATGAGAAATAATAACTATAAATTGGTATTCGAGAATCGGGGCGTTACAATTCTCCCCCACTTGAACTAGACTCCGTCCTCGAAGTCGGCTGCGGTGAACATCCTTGGATAGTGCTCTCACATCTCTGTCTTCCGGCTCTCACGTCCACTCGGACGCTCTTTGGTGCTCCCACTGTACCCTTACCGAAGGTACCTCCTTGTCCCGCAGAACCTTCACCCCTCTCTCCAGAATGGCCACAAGCCTCTTCACATATTCCAGGCGTTCACCGACCTGAATGTCATCCAACGATACTACCGCCTCCTGATCCATGACGCACTTTCGTAAGTGCGAATCGTGAAAGGTGATGAGAATCCCAATCAAACCTTTTCATAAGGTCTATCCTTCATGCCACTTTCCCAACTTGACAAATCCTGATGATCCAAAGTATCAGAAACCCAACTTTCCCTTCTCCTGGAGCGAACCCTTTTTGGCTGACATGATAATGCATCCTTCAACTCTCAGAATATCATACATAATCAATCCACTAATGAATACGAACACTCATGCCTGGCCCAATCAGCCTCGGGCTAGAATACCAGGCATGCCTACGATGGGCCCAGTCATCCCTAGGATGGAATACCCCCCATCCTACACACGAATCCCAAGTCTCACATCGACTTCAACTCTTCCTGCTACAATATGGTGCTTCCCAGACGAAGTCGAAACCTCTCCGGTCCCAACTTGTCTGCTCACTACCCGAAACATCGGACACCTCACTGATGGCTAAACCAAAAGACACACACAAACAGCAGTCCCACGCGTCTTCCGAAAAGGAACCGACTGGACGGACTTGCTTCCACGTCCTGCCATCAACTTCTTCCATCATAATGAACGTTACAAGACCCAAGTCAGCCTCACATCCTTCCTGGTCTTCAGTGACCCATCTTCTCCTTACTTCAGACACACTATGGCTCTATCACAGATGAAACCAACCCAAGACACATCACAATAACTCAAACCATCATCAACATACCTACCACTATCGGCCAACCAGAACGGCCCTCATATCTAATCCATATCACCCCCCTTCGGGTTGGAATACCAACATGTCTAATCAATTCAACTATCAAGTTGAAATCCTCAGGGTTTGTTGGCCTACCACCTCAACCCTACCGCTCCCTTCGAGCCTCCGTGCCTACGACTTACAGTCGGCCCGCACCGGGTATCTTGGCCTACTGCATAGAGCAGGACCGCCTCAACCCTATCCAAATGCCATAGACGATCATGAGAAAGATCTAACTTGGTTCCCAGAACCTGAATGATAGGATATCCTAATCCCAAACCTTCCCCAAAACTGACGAATACCCATTCGGATCCACTCTCAGTCCCCAACTGGAGTATTACCCGATCCAAGACGATGAAACCTCGGAGACACTCCGAACTGATGAGATCACCAAGAACCTTTGAACTCCGTCCGACCACTAACAACAACTTCCGATCAACCAAAATACACCGGAGTCCTCAGCCTACTCCAGCAGCATGTTCAATACTTGGAACATACCTATTGATTGCTATAGCATAGCAGCCTACTCAATACCCGAACATAGATTTACAAACATATACAGAGTCTTCAGCATGACTGGACCGCCCTACCAGGCCTTCAGTCTATCTGGACCACTCTCAGAACCTTCAGCATGTCTGGACCGCCTCTCTGGGCCTTCAACCTGTCTGGACCGTTCTCCGAGCCTTTGGTCTGACTGGTAATCCCCACTGGCCTTCAGTCTATCCGGACCGCTCTAAACTGTTGAGCATCTCCTTGGACCACCCCTCCTGATGCTCTCTCCCATGCATCCCGTTCTCACCCACTTGGGGCTTCGAACTCCTGATCTACTATGTGGGATATATCCTCGGCCTAACCCTAGGCCTCATGTCGATCGTCCATACTCTCAGAAAACCGTGGTCTGTTCCCTGACCCACGTGTCTACCCCACACACTAAATAACTCGCATACTCGTGCTGAATGCATTGCTGAGCATTGGCAGCTAACAAAACCCTCAATCTATCAATCCAAAAACTCCCTCAGAGTCGAGCACACCCTAGACAGAATACTGGAACTGAACTCGATTCTTGACTAGAACTCCAACCTGGTTCCCCAACTTCTGTTATCAAGCACCCCCAATCAAACAACCCTCAAACCAAGCAGCCACTAGGGCCTCCATTCTCCCTGTCGGGTTGTGAAACTTATCCCCGTTTCAAAACCTTTCCCACTTCCGCATCTCGGGGCAACACTCCCCCACTTAGATTCGACTAAGGCCCCGTTTGATATGTATATTTCCAGGTCCAAACAGATCTTTCTGGCTAAATGAACCGGAAAGACTGTTTGATTTGCACAAAAGAAGGGGTCTTTCCCGGTAAGATATGTCTTTCCCAGAAAGCCCCAAAATCATATATTTCTGGCTAAATGGGCTGGAAAGACAATTATACACCAAACCCCGCCTCTTTCTTTTTTTATTGGATTATTAATTTTTTTAAATAACTTTTTTTTAATTTATTTTTTATTGAATTATTACTTTTTTTCATCATTCAGCACAGTCAATCAGATGTACAATCAAACAACATGGTTTCTTTCCTAGTCAGAAAACTTTCCTAGACAGTACTTTACCAGACAACACTTTCCCAGACAGAAACTATCAAACGGGACCTAAGCCTTCATAATTCATGAAAATTGGAGGATTCTCAATCCTTCTCACTTCACAACGATCGATCCGATGACAACGAACTCTTTCCCACTAGTGCCCCATTGCTAGTTAGTCCCAATTGATCACACACTTCTAAGAACCAGATGAACACTTCCTGAATCCCAGTGAAACCGACAGCTACTAATGCTTGAATGACCCCTCACTCACGTCCTGAAGACCACAAGATAGATGCTCCAACTAATACCTCGGCAACGAGTTACTTCTCTTGGCGCTCTAGTCCGTCAATCACTAACGGTTGCTAACCACTGAATCCTGAAAATGTTGAATAACCCTTCTACGGGACCCTATCCGCAAGCCTCCCACATAATACCCCTTTTCCAAAGGTGTTCCAAACAAGCTTCCCGCTATCGGGATCTAGAAATCATTCTCTTCAGGGTTCGCACCCTGACTCACTTACCAGCTCAAGTTCCCATAGCTAAGCTGCAGCAGCTGAAACAACTTCTGTCCTAAACTGGGCTACAAACTACTCCCAAGAGATAGTCTACAATCCTAAAAGTGCAATAGATCGCACAATCAATCCTTTCCGTCCGATACAAGAGATCCCAGGCAAACCGGACCTCACAATTTCTTATGCCACGTCGACCGTCCTGCGGTCACCGATGCTGAAATAATGTTGCCTATTCCTCCAACCAACTGACCCCGAGCTGGAATACAACCTGATCCTGGGGTCACAAGCCTGCTCACTCCTTCGAGCTCAGAAAACTGAGAGGGCGCAATCCTTGCCCTACAAAGCGACGGTCCAATCCATCAATTAACCATTCCACTTCCAGCTGCAAAACCCCAGTTGAACATAATCATCACTCCAATCTGGAGTTCCCGCGACCCATATTCCGGCCTCGAGCAAACCCCCGAGCCTCAAATCTAGAAACTTGCATGCTAACCTCTCCCGCTCCACCCGCGGAAATATAACGAGTACAGATCATCTTCCCAATCCCAAATAACTGCAGCCCTCTGGTCATCAGAATATATTCCAAAACTAGGAAGCTCGACCAGCTCCTCCCCTTGTCGTCGTTACAGTTGTTAAAGCTGCTGCGGCAACCATCTCGGCAATGGCTGCATATCGCTCGTCGAAATACTGAACCATGACGGTCTTAATAGACCCGACATCTCCGGAAACTGCCCCCGGACAATCTTGATCACCTTCTCCTGGATGATCTCACTAAAACGATCCCCTGAAAATGCCGGCCTATCTTGGATGCCCGCTCTCGATCCCAACCTGGATTCGGTCTCAAGACATCTCGTAACCATCATTCTGGTAAAATACCAGAAGGATCGCTGATAACCCATATAATAACAGGGAACCAACTCCCAACCCAACCCTAGGGGTTGTGACTTCCTTGATACGCGTATGGGTCCTGTGCTTTCAGTAGTACGGGCCCATACTACCTTCCACACCTACCCATATTTGTCTCAAGTATCACCACAACACCCTACAATATACATATACATAGCGAGCGATAAATCCTCATTCGTAGAGGAATGCTAAATATCTCATAACTGGCCTCCCGACCTCTCACTACCCACCCATCCATGAAACTTTCACCAACTGCCACACAACCCTCCATTGGTGCCAGTTAATTATTGCATGAATACAATCACATACAACACGGCTTAAACAATCTTAGACTAAAAGATTTAATCCCACAACGGTTGGACTCAGACAAGAGCTGCACATCAGGACCAAATCCCTTACCCTAAGACCATTTAACCCATGTAGCATGTGACTTAGAGTATTCACCCAATAGTTAGTTCACACGCGAAAGAGTCACAAACAATCAATTGAGGTACTCTACATAAGATAAGGCATCAAAGATCAGGCAATTCTATCATACGATTCATGAGGATCCCTATCTTATTACTAGCATGTTGTTCTAACATATCACATAATATCAAATAACTTGTATGGTATTTTAGGGTCTACTTACTGGCTCCGGCTGATCGTACCCTTCGCATCCTCTTTTACTTATTTTGAAAATCATTTAAAATCATTTTGAAAATCTTTCCTTGAGTTCCCCTGATGTACCTGAAACAATAAACTGGAACTGTAAGCCCGAAAGCTTAGTGAGTTCCCCCAAAATACCCATACCACAACAATACACATATAATCATAAACAACATACTATGGGTCCAATCAACCATCGGGTTGGAATACCTCAGGCCCTCAACCAACAGGTTGGAATGCCAACACACTATGGGTCCAATCAACCATCAGGTTGGAATACCCCAGGCCCTCAACCAACAGGTTAGAATGCCAACACACTATGGGTCCAATCAACCATCAGGTTGGGATACCCCAGGCCCACAACCAACAGGTTGGAATGCCAACATAATATGAGTCCAATCATCCTCGGGATGGAATACTCATGGCCCACAACCAACAGGTTAGAATGCCCAGGTCTATTGGCTTTCGCACAAAGCAGATAAGCCTCAACCGCCAAACAAACATGTGCACATATATAGCAGATAATCACATAACAGTCTATAAGCAGACAAACCGATCTAACAGATCATAACAGCATAGCACATCCTATCTACCAGGATACTGATCTAACGGATCATAGCAACATATAATATCCTATTTACCAGGATACGGATCTAACGGATCATACCACATAACACATAATACCATCATATCTATCAGGATACCGATCTAAACGATCATACCACATATAACATAGTATTATCCTACCCTCTAGGATACCGATCTAACAGATCATACTAACATACATAACCAGCTAACAATCAAAAGGGCCGGCCTTGGTGCCTTAGACCCTTGAGTATAGTGAGGATAACTCACCTTGCAATGCCGGACTGAACCATGAAATCACGTTCCCAAAACACTGCCCCAAGCTCCAACACCTATAACCATCAATGATCCAATTCATAAATACCCGCTTACCAATTATTCTCAAAAGTCAAAACGGTCAACCCTTGGTCAAAGACAAAGTCAACTATCAAGGTCAACAGTCCATGTTGACCTCAACTCGTCGAGTACCCTCAGCTACTCGTCGAGTTCCTTGCATAACTTGCCAACTCGCCGAGTCACCATGCCACTCGCCGAGCCTAAGGCAATCCTCATCGGACTCGCCGAGTTGTTCATCCAACCCGTCGAGTTCAAGACCATCTTCATACGACTCGCCGAGTCTACCATGCGACTCGCCGATTCCCTTCAGTCCTTCATCCATACAGATACTTTTTAAGCCATGCCAAGACGCCATACTGCAGATCCAACTTCCCAAGGCATGCTTATCATGTAAAGTTGCAAACTTTACGTGCATGCAAGGCTCTAATAACTCATAATGCCAAATCCAAGCTTGAAATCGGGTTTTACACTTAAGGAGGGGTTCATACTTGTCAAAGCTGATAGCTTTATGGATCTAAAGACCAAGGAGAGTTCAGATCTGAAGTTGCAACTTCAGATCTTAGCTCATACCCAAGAATAGCTTCATAACATGTTGAAAAGCCCTAATCTTCAACCCAAAAGAGATCTAGAAGGAAAGAAGGTCAAGGTAACGACTTGATACCTTCAAATGGTGCTAAATGAGGTAGATTTCAGGTCCACACAAGCTCCTTGCTGTTAGCTACTTGATCTTCAAGTTTCTCCCTCTAAGAACCTTCTTCCAAGGCTTGAAACACACAAATGGAGCACACACACACGAAATAGGGTTTTGTTGAACTCTCTAGAGGCTGTAAGGGACTAAGGGAGGCTAATGATCCCTTAAATAGGGTGCAAAACCTCGGAAATTAGGGTTTCACCCTCTAGCTCCAACTCGTCGAGTCACTCTTCCGACTCGGCGAGGTGGTCACTTAAAACGTGGTCCAAACCCGCTCCTACTCGACGAGTCAGACAACCGACTCGTCTAGTAGACCTTGAATTCATGAGAATTCATAACTATAAATTGGTATTCAAGAATCGGGGCGTTACAAAAGTACTCTTGAATATTTAGTTAAAGGATAATGAATGTTTGACTTAAAGATAGTTAATGTTTTGGTTGAATTAAAAATGAAAATTTTACCTCATAATTTTTGGGTCATTACATGATCATAAGAGGATGCCCACTTATTTTGATTGAAGAATGGTCAAATGATGATGTGCACTTGCTTGATGGAGGATGAAAATCAAAGATGCTCACTATGAGACTTGAGTATGTTGGATACTATAGATGCTTACTCGATCGAGATGAATGATGTGCATAGGGTTTTGGCGCACTCGGTGATCAGATGCACCAAAAAAAAACTGATGTTGCACCGAGTCCTGATCAAGAAAATTGTATGATCGATGGATGTACCAAGAAGTTGTGAGGCATCAGGTGGTGCAAGAAAGTGTTTTCGGTAGAAGTAGATGCGCCAAAAGGTTTTGAGGATATTCTCGATAGTGAGAATGATGCTCGATCTTGATGTTGCGCCAATAGGTTAAACCGATGGTGGCACAGGATGGTGATGATAATCACGAGATGCACTTGAATCTTGATTTTCACGAAAATCATGAATGACCTGGGTTCGTAGATGGCGTAAGAAGGAGTCACCAGAGTGAGGATTGTGGATACGCCAAGATGATGATTCTAAGCCTTGGATCAACGAGTCAAGGATAAGGTTTAATGGGATACGCACAATATCTGATGATGGCACAAGAGGTTAGGTTTTTTACTCACAACAAGTTTGATGGCGCAATAGGGTTATACTTAACCGAAAATGTTGCGCCAATGGGTTTTTTTGGTGGTTGATCATGCACCAAAAAAATTGATCAGGAAGGTGCGCCAAAGGAGGATAACATACCTGATTGATCATAATACAGATGCTCCAAAGCTAATATCGAAGTATGTAATTGGCATAAGGAATGTTGGCACAAGTTTTTGATGGCACAAGATGTTGATTTTGGGCCAAAGGTATTTGTGTGATATGGGTCACAAGGTATGTTGTGCCAATAGCTATTCGGAAACGAGATTGAATGTGCACCAACATAATATGCACCAATGTGGTGATGATGTTGCTCCAAAGTTGAGGTTTGGTACTCTCGGTGATCAGATGTGCCAAAAAAAAACTTGGATCCCATAAAATAAGGAGGATGGCGCAAGTGGTGATGTTGCTCCAAAAAAAAAATCTTTGATGCTCCAATAAAAAAAATTTCTCATGCTCCCTAAAAAATTTCGGATGCTCCAAAAATAATTATGTTGCTTGAGAATGAAGTGTCATAGACGCCAAGATATATATATATATATATATATATATATATATATATATATATATATATATATATATATATATATATATATATATGTATATTCGAATTTGCGCCAAGGAGATGGCGAAGGGAAGAGTGATGTTGTGGCAAGCTGCTGCGAGGGTGAGGTGTGGCCCCATGGCCTACAAGGGGAAGAGTTGGTCACGAATGAAGTTGTGCAACGAGATGGAAGTTGCGCCAAGAAGAAGTTGGTATTCGTAGGTTGAGTGTTGCGCCAAAAAAATATGCGCCTTGGTTTAGAGTATTGTATTGCGCAAGAAGTAGATGTAGTAGAGCAAGTGGAAGGGTGACGCAAGAAGGAGGTTGTGGCATAGGTAGGTTATGGCGCAAGAAGGATATGTAGTGGAAGAGTGATGTTGATCATGTGCCAAGGGGATGCGAGGGGGGGGGGGGGGGTTGAAGCTACGCCAAGAATATATTGTGCCAAGAGATATGTGAAAGGGAGGAGATGGACCAAGACCGAAGGCTGTTTGTGCGAGAAAGACATGGCCCAAGAGGAAAGATGTATTTATGACACAAGAAGGGTTATGCGAGGGGGAGATGCGCCAACAGTTTCTTTTGCGAGGTTAAGGTGTTGTGCCAAGTAACCTGCAAAGAGAAGAGTGATGTGTCACAAAAGGAGTTGGTACAAGTGGTTGTTGCACCAAGATCTTTGGTGAGGGGGAAGTTGTTGCGCCAAGAAGAGTTGCTTACTAAGTTATGTTGCTCCAAGGCTAAATTGAACTGAAGATGCTCCAAGGATCAAAGTAGGTTCTAAAGTTGCTCTAAATGGAATTTTAGCTAGAAGTTGCTCCAAATGGTTGTGAGAGAAAGAATTTGTGAGAGAGTTTGAAAAACAAGAATGAGAAATAGAAGTGAAGTGTTTATAGGTGGAGGTTTCTAGGGTTTCTAACGGGCCAAAGTAGGGCTTGTATGGGCCAACTTTTGGGCCCAGAGGGCTTGGATAATACTCAAGTATAAATAGGATGATATCAATCTTGAGAAACAAGCGAGATAATGATGACTTGAGATTTAAGAGAGCAAAGGTGGCACATGCATGGATGTGATATTAAGATGTTAGAGACGTGCATGGCACCTAAGGAATGTTCATGGACTACTCGAGACGTACATGGCCTACTTGAAACGTGCATGGCCTACTTGAAATGTGCATGGTGCATTTGCGATGTTCTATGTAGACATGATGATCCATACGGACGTGATGCACTAAGTGGATGAAGATGCTCCTAGTTCGTGAACATGCTCCAATGTTCTTGAACATGCTCCAAGTTCTTGAACATGCTCCAAATTAGTGAAGATGCTCCAAGATGGTCTAAGTGAAGCAAGTTGTTCCAAGCTGGTGCACGTGCATGAAGTTGCTTCATGTTTTCCAACTTACTCCAAGTGACTTCCAGTTTATCCAAGGTAGTGGAGATGGTCCAAGATGCTCCAAGAGATTAAGTTGGTGAAGATGGTCCAAGATGATCTAATATGAATGAAGATGCTTCAATCATACATCCAGTTGGTCCAAGGAAGTGGAGATGGTCCAAGATGGTCCAAGAGATCAAGTTGGTGAAGATGGTCAAAGATGATCCAAGATGAATGAAGATGCTTCAATCATACATCCAATTGGTCCAATGAAAGGAAGATGGTCCAAGATGATTTAAGTGCATGAAGTTACTTCAAGTTGGTCCAAGTTGAATGAAGATGGTCCAAATTTGGTTCATGTACTAGAAGTTTCTCCAAGTTGATCCAAGATGGTTCATAAAGATCCTGTAAAGCTTTTGATCTTTTCCTTCTTCACTATATATGATAATGCCCCATGAACCACGACAATAACATATGTTTTTCTTGAAGAGGATGGTCCACTTGTCATAAGATGCTCCACTTGGGTAAGGATGCTCCATGATCAAGGAAGTGATTTTCTCTATCTAACTCAGCTGCTTTTCCTAGATTCTAAGGCATGAGATAAATAGAAAGCATGAAATGCTACACTAGATAATATAGCTTTTATGGTGATGTGTGTGCATGTGGATAGAGAATCTGAGAAGGAAACAGTAAAATACGGTGAATTGTGTGGATGTGGAAGAAATAATCATAAAGAAAAATTAAAACTTATAAGGATGACAAATTTAGAAGCATTGTGGATTATCTTGCTATCACTTACAAATTTATCAAGCAACTAAATTTTGTGCATGACCCTTCACTTCGCATTGTACAAAATTTCCTTTGTTGATTATTAATTTTGAACTCATTAACATCACATAGAATAACCCATTTTGAACTCACCAATTATGTCTCACCGCAATGCATATATTTGTGTCTAAGGCCTAGTTACTTCCCAAATCCTAAATAATGACAATCCTCATAAACGTTCCCCACTTATTTTGAACAACATTAACTTTCGGCATTCCTACCACCTATACCCTTTTATTTACCCCTTTCGTTTCAAAAGTTATTGCCAACTTCCAAGTGACAAGATTTTAAAAGATAAAATACTATATATATATATATATATATATATATATATATATATATATATATATATATATATATATATATATATATATATATATATATATATATATATATATATATATATATATATATAAATGAATTAAGAATATAACTACACTTTTTTTATTTTTTTTATCTTTTCTCATAACTGACCAATCTGCCTCCTAAGAATTGACAACTATCAGAAATGCTCTTTCTGTCGAGCTTTCACCCTCCATAATCTGAGTCAGCAAAGGATTGGAGATATAAGTTGCCTTTAGCAGGATAGAATAGACCTAGAGAAGCAGATCCTTTTAGATATTTGAAGATTCTTTTGACTACCACGAGGTGTCATTCCTTTGGATTTGCTTGAAAGCGTGCACACAGAAATGTTGAAAACCTGATGTTTGGTCGACTAGATGTAAGGTACAACAATGAACCAATAATTCCTCTGTAGTTCTTCTGATCTATAGATTTTCCATCAAGGTCTGAATCAAGGTTGTAGGATGTAGACATTGGTGTCTTTGCAGTTGATGCATTCTCCATGGAGTATCTCTTCAATAGGTTTTTGATATACTTCTCTCGACCAATGAAGATTCCTTTAGGAGATTGACGAACCTATAGACCTAGGAATTAATTGACCACACCTATCATACTCATTCTAAATTTTCTTTTCATCAACTCAGCAAACTCATCACTAAGGTCCTTGTTGGTTGAACCGAATATGATATCGTCGACATAGATTTTCACGACGATCAAATGGTTTTTGTGGATTTTCCTAAAGAGAGTGGGATTGATAGAACCTCTTTGAAATTTGGAATCTTCCAAGAACTTGGACAATGTTCCATATCATGCTCTTGGAGCTTGCTTCAATCCATATACAGCCTTTTGAAGCTTATAGCAATGGTTAGGGAACTTTGAATCTTCTAATCCAGGAGGTTGTTGAACATATACATGATGGGTTTTCAACATTCTAACACTCCTATGGTGTACATGCAACCCTAGAAACCTTGGATCTATGTTTGACTAAGATACATGCAAATAATTATTTTTCCAAGGTTCTTATCCTAACTAGCATGGCATGGGGTACTTGAATCAAATAAAACTAGTAGAATTACTTACCTTGTAGTAGTAGTTGATTGCTTGGATTTTGAGAGCCTAGCACCGATAATGTGGATGCCTCAAATGGAAGTCACAAATCACCACAAACTTGGAAACTAAAGAGAATAGTCACAACCTTCTTGAAATCGGCCCTCTTAGTTTACTCACATCAACTAGTGTAATTTCAAGAACCAAAGCCTCCTTTATATAGTGTTATGGATTAGGGTTACATCCATGTAAACCCTAATACCCATGTCTTTTCATTTCCATGAGATCCATGGGTTAAAGCTCCATGGAGTATCCATGGACTTTCCATGCAAACCTGGCCCATTCCAAATAAGCATTAGCCCACACTATATAAATACAAGAGCCCATATTTAATTAGTCATACTTTTGATCTCTAAATTAATTCTAAATTAATTATAGATCAATACTAATTAAATAATATGATTTTATATTAATATATTAGAACTTATAATATATTAATAAATCATAACTTATACTATTCTCAAAAGATTATCCATAAATTGTTCGGGTGAAGTGCAACCCAAATGGACCATGCCGGGTCGGGTCAAGTACATACCAAATATAGTTATGGACTTAGACACTATATCTAACAGTCTCCCACTTGGATAAGTCTAATAACTATAGTTGCAAGTATGACTTCAGGAACCGATCAGCAATCGTAGCTCTTTAAACTCTGTTGAACTATGAAGCACCATTTTAGATAAGTGATCTTATAATCCTCTGTTCTAGATATCAGTCGGACAAATACATGGAACATGGTCTTGCTTATTGTCCATCATTTGTTTCCCGATTTCTGATTTGTTTGACATAGAACTTAACTGAACACATCAATTTAGTTCTGACCGGGCCCGGTACATAGGTCAAAACAAAATCATCGAGGGGCCCAGATATCGCTTCTAATCCTAGAAGGAACAGATAAACTTCGACTCATATGTTTGCTCTACTACTTGTTGAACTACACACAAAGGCACGGTTTATAACATCGAGTTACCAATGCGTTTTCGTGCAATCAATGCATAACCAACTCATAGGCAACAAATCATATCTCCAGGTTTGAAGACTTATATGATATTACCGTCTCACGATCACTAGAGATAAATTCCATGAAGTGATACAAGTGAGTGTGGGTTGAATCCAATACTCAGAACTTATGAGCACTCATGAGTGTTGTAGCCCCGCTTTGTCTAACATCTTAGACCTCTACTTCCAACATATGACCGACTGTGGAGAGTTTAAATAATATGATATAAACCATAACATAATTATTCTGGAAGTCAAAACATGCAAAAAGAAATAATAGTAAACGATTGACAAGAGATAGCAACATTTTACTCATAAATAACAGCTTTTATTTATCATCAAATGTCAATTACATTTTACAAATTTCAAGATTATCTAACTACTAAAACTAATATTATCCTTCAGCCCTATGCTCCGAGCATGCTGGAGATGCTTAGCCCGAGTTAGTCCCTTCGTGAGGGGATCTGTTGGGTTCTCATCCGATGATACCCTCTTTGCCACGAGGATTCCTTCTTCTATTCGATGTCTGATGAAGTGATATTTTCTGTCAATGTGTCTGGATCTCCCATGATCTCTTGGTTCCTTGGCTAAGGCAACCGCACTATTGCTGTCACAGAAAATCTCCATTGGCTCCTTTATAGCTGGTACAACTCCAAGGTCTCCGATGAAGTTCTTTAGCCATATAGCCTCCTTTGCTGCCTCGCTTGATGCTATATACTCTGATTCACAAGTGGAATCAGACATTGTCTCCTGCTTGGAACTTTTCCAAGTAATTGCCCCTCCGTTTAGAGTAAAGACCCATCCCGACTGAGAGCGGAAATTATCCCTGTCAGTCTGAAAGCTAGCATCACTGTACCCTACAACTCTCAAGTCCTCACTGCCACCGAGGGTAAGGACCCAGTCCTTAGTCCTCCGTAGGTACTTGAGGATATTCTTTACCGCAGTCCAGTGTGCCTTGCCAGGGTTCCCCTGATACCTGCTAACCATGCTCAAAGCAAAGGCTACATCAGGTCGAGTACACATCATAGCATACATGATCGATCCTACAGCTTAAGCATAAGGTATTCGACTCATTTCTGCTATCTCAGCCTCAGTACTAGGGCTTTGTGTCTTACTCAATCTGGCGTTACTCTGGATGGGTAACTCTCCTTTCTTGGAGTTATGCATGTTGAACCCTTTCAACACTTTGTCCACATAGGTGCTTTGACTAAGTCCAATTAGTCTTTTACTCCTGTTTCTCAAAATCCTTATCCCTAGGATATAGGCAGCTTCTCCAAGGTCCTTCATAGCGAAACACTTCCCAAGCCAGGACTTTACTTCCTGCAGGGTTGGGATGTCATTTCCTATGAGTAGTATGTCATCCACATACAGTACCAAAAAGCTGACTATACTTCCACTAGCCTTGATATAGACACAAGATTCATCTTCACTCCTTGAAAAGCCAAATTCTTTGATTTTCTCATCAAAGCAAAGATTCCATCTGCGAGGTGCCTGTTTTAATCCATAAATGGATTTCTCGAGCTTACACACTCTACTGGGGTACTCTGTACTGACAAAACCCTCTGGCTGAACCATGTAAACATCTTCAGCCAACTTTCCATTAAGGAAAGCGGTTTTGACATCCATTTGCCATATTTCATAATCATGAAATGCAGCAATGGCTAACAGAACCCTAATAGACTTAATCTTGGCCACTGGTGAAAAGGTATCATCATAATCAACTCCCGAAGTTTGAGAATAACCCTTTGCAACCAGTCGTGCCTTATAAGTGTGTACATTACCATCCATGCCAGTCTTCTTCTTGAAGATCCATTTGCACCCAACTATCTTACGATCAGGTACATTGTCAACCAAGTTCCAAACTTGATTGTCATACATGGACTGTATCTCGCTATCCATAGCCTCTTTCCATTTAGCAGCCTCAGGGCCTGCCATGGCTTCCGTGTAGCTGTTAGACTCATCCAGATTTACCAGTGTGTTATCACTGATAAGTGTCTCACCTTCTGCAGTAATATAAAAACCATAATAATGCTCAGGTGCATTCCTAACTCTGGTGGAACGCCTCAGAGGTATAGATTCTTCAGTCGGCTCAACAAGAGTTTCTTCCTCAGGTTGAGGGCTAGGGTTTGAGGTTCCTTCACCACTTGACTCTTGAATTTCCTCAAGGTCAATTTGCCTCCCACTGTCTCCTTGGCTCATGAATTCTCTCTCTCGAAAGAATCCTCTTCTTGCTACAAAAACCACATTATCACTGGGTCTGTAGAAGATGTAACCAAAGGATTTCTGTGGGTAGCCGATGAAAATAGACCTTTCGCTTCGGGGTTCGAGCTTATCGTGAGTCTCGCGTCTCACGAAAGCCTCGCAACCCCAAATCTTGATGTGGTATAGATTGGGAACTTTTCCAGTCCACACCTCGTGAGGTGTTTTGGCAACCTTCTTTGTAGGGACTAGATTAAGGATATGGGCGACAGTCTCTAAGGCATAGCCCCAAAATGAGATTGGTAGCGAAGCTCGACTCATCATGGAACGAACCATGTCCAACAAGGTCCGATTGCGCCTCTCAGCTACACCATTCAACTGTGGTGTCCTAGGAGGTGTCAATTGTGAGACAATCCCACATTCCTTAAGATAGTCAAGGAACTCAGTACTAAGATACTCACCACCACGATCGGATCGAAGCATCTTAATGTTCCTGCCCAACTGATTCTCCACTTCTTGCTTAAACTCTTTGAATTTCTCAAAGGTTTCTGACTTATGCTTGATTAGGTAGACATATCCATATCTACTAAAATCATCTGTAAAAGTCACATAGAACCGATTAGCATCTCTTGTGGCGGTTCTGAAGGGTCCACACACATCCGTGTGTATGAGGTCCAACAAACCTTCACCCCTAGCACAAGTGCCAGTAAAAGGTGACTTTGTCATTTTACCAAGCAAACAAGATTCACAACTATCATCTGACTTTAGGTCAAATGACTCCAAGACTCCATCCTTTTGGAGTTGGCCTATGCGTTTCTTGCTTACATTTCCAAGACGACAATGCCATAAGGATGCTTTATCTAAGCTAGTGGAAGAGTTAATACACAATACATTATTTCCTAGACTATCTACAACAGATACAGTTTCATACACACCATCACAAGGTAATGCTTTAAAATAAAGAACATTATTAAAGAAAGCATCAATACTACCATTATTATTATCAAAATAAAAGGTAAAACCTTGTTTATACAATGCATGAAAGGAAATAACATTTCTTGCCATTTCTGGCGAATAATAACATTTATTCAAATCTAATGTAAACCCACTATTTAGCACTAAGGAATAAACTCCTATCTTGGTGACAGGTGAAGCTTTCCTGTTTCCCATGATCAAGTTTATCTTTCCCTGCTCCACATTCTCACTTCTTTTTAGTCCCTGCAAATCACAACATATGTGAATACCACAACCTGTATCAAGGACCCAAGACTTAGAATGAGGTGAGTTATTAGACAATATAGTGTATATACCTGCATGGTTGGGTTTTACTTTCCGATCCTTCAAATCTTGCTGGTACTTTGGGCAGTTTCGCTTCCAGTGCGACTTTTCATGGCAATAGAAGCATTCAGCCTCATCAGGGTTAGCAGAAGGAGTGACAAAACCTTTCTTGGTTTTGCTTGAAGAGGAGCCTTCAAGGGTCTTACCCTTGGTACCCTTAGAAGGGTTCTTTCTCTTCTTCCCTTTGCCATGCCCGATTGCCAAGACATTGGCCGCAGTTGTAGTAGGAGTAGGAGTAGTAACAACCGACTTACCCTTTAGACCACTTTCGGCGGTCTTCAAGAGTCCTTGAAGTTTGCTGAGGGTGACTTCTTCCTTGTTCATGTGATATGTCATGCGGAATTGATCATAACACGATGGCAAGGAGTGCAAAATGATGTCTATTGCTAACTCCTCAGGGAAGTTCACATTCAGCTTCAGTAAACGGTCCACATACCTTTGCATTTTCTGCATGTGGCCCGTGATGGGTTCACCATCCTTCATTCGGGTTGTTATCATGGAGGAGATTATTTCATATCGCTCTTGACGAGCACTTTGATGGTAGCGGTCCATCAAGTCCTGGTGCATCTCAAAAGGATAATAGTCCTCATAGGACTTTTGGAGCTCGGCTGTCATGGTGGCCATCATGATGCATGCCACTTTTGTAGCATCTTTTTCATGTACCTCATATTCAGCAAGCTCTTCAGGAGTAGTAGTTGGCTCGGGTACCTTCAGCTCCTTGTCGAGAACATATTCTTTGTTCTCATACCGAGTGACCATCCTGATGTTTCTGATCCAATCTGTAAAGTTGGAGCAATCAAAGATGACTCTCCCACAAAGATTCATGAGAGAGAAGGAGCTAATATGGTTTGAGCCAGAAGCATTGTTATTGGAAGACATCTGAAAAGAAGAGGGAATAGATTAGATTAGATATAGAGATAGTCCTTAACAAAACACCCAAATGTAATATTAAGGCTAGGACCCAACACAATATTTTATAACTTAGAAGAGGGATGCCGTAATCTAAGCTATAAGATATTTGAAGGTAGGTGAATGAAGATTCACCAATTTCCACCATGAAAAACGAAATATTTAATTAGGTTTTAATTGGTTTAGAAACTCCTAGATTCTTTGAGATTCATTGAACTTTCTTCAATGGCATGTTTCAATCTCGAGTGTGCCCTTCAAGTTTTGTGACTGGGATGCCGAGGATCACAAAACAAGGTGTGAAGTAACCATGCAAATTACTTGGTACCCTTAATGTATTACCCCTCAATCGATGTTCCGGTTAACCACACACGCTCCATCGATACTATGATAAACATTAAGTCACCCTTTACCTACCTTGTTAAGTTCAAGTTAGTGTGCCTGTTAACCACACACGCTCCACTAACAACTTAAACAAAGTGTAAAGTGTAATTTCATGGATTAGCACCTTATTCACATTTTCCTAAAATAACTAAGATTGGGAATTCAATAAAGTTTAGTTACTTTGTATTATCATTATACTTTTAATGAGAATTTATAAGTCCTTGTCCTACCCGTTCGGCTAACGACCCTCCACCGATCAAGGAAGCGGTGGGTGAGAGTGGACACCTATTAAGTTGCCATTTTATAGGCAACAACCTTATACCCCCCTTATAGACCGGCTTCGTGAATGAGGCGTACTAGCGGTAAGACGACTTGATCTTATACATATATAAATATTATTAAACTTATAATATTAAAAAGTATAAGGGTTGAATTTTAACTTTTAAAATTCTAGGGATTGGAACTAAAGTTTTTAATATGACTTTACATGTTCCAAAACTTGAGGGCAAGTTTTGTAAACTTTCAAAACTTTTCATTTCTCATAACTTATGAGTTAATGGTTATTAAAAATGAAGACTCTTCATTTTTTTTTGTAACCTATGTGTTCTTTTAATGGTTATTTATAAATGTGACTTTCGGTTATCCATAACTTAAGAACTAGTTGTGGACTCCATTAAAACACATAAAGATCAAGAATTAATCTAATAAATTATTAGCACATAATTTCTATGATCTTCTAAACTCATATGTTTATGAATGTTCATATATAAAATTTCAAGAATCGTAAAAACATATACAAAACTTGAAATTTTGATACGAGCTTTTGAACAAAACTTCGATTTTCAAGTTTTTTTTTTTTTTTTTGCATCAAGTATCAAATAAACTAACCTGGCTCTGATACCACTGATGGGTTTTCAGCATTCTAACACTCCTATGGTGTACATGCAACCCTAGAAACCTTGGATCTATGTTTGACTAAGATACATGCAAATAATTATTTTTCCAAGGTTCTTATCCTAACTAGCATGGCATGGGGTACTTGAATCAAATAAAAGTAGTAGAATTACTTACGTATAATAATATTTACTGATGGGTTTTCAGCATTCTAACACTCCTATGGTGTACATGCAACCCTAGAAACCTTGGATCTATGTTTGACTAAGATACATGCAAATAATTATTTTTCCAAGGTTCTTATCCTAACTAGCATGGCATGGGGTACTTGAATCAAATAAAACTAGTAGAATTACTTACCTTGTAGTAGTAGTTGATTGCTTGGAGTTTGAGAGCCTAGCACCAATAATGTGGATGCCTCAAATGGAAGTCACAAATCACCACAAACTTGGAAACTTGAGAGAATAGTCACAACCTTCTTGAAATCGGCCCTCTTAGTTTACTCACATCAACTAGTGTGATTTCAAGAACCAAAGCCTCCTTTATATAGTGTGATGGATTAGGGTTACATCCATGTAAACCCTAATACCCATGTCTTTTCATTTCCATGAGATCCATGGGTTAAAGCTCCATGGAGTATCCATGGACTTTCCATGCAAGCCTAGCCCATTCCAAATAAGCATTAGCCCACACTATATAAATACAAGAGCCCATATTTAATTAGTCATACTTTTGATCTCTAAATTAATTATAGATCAATACTAATTAAATAATATGATTTTATATTAATATATTAGACCTTATAATATATTAATAAATCATAACTTATACTATTCTCAAAAGATTATCCATAAATTGTTCGGGTGAAGTGAAACCCAAATGGACCATGACGGGTCGGGTCAAGTACATACCAAATATAGTTATGGACTTAGACACTATATCCAACAATACATCCCTATCAATTTCACCGTTTAAGAATGCACACTGCACATCCATTTGGTAAACCTTAAAGTTCTTGTGCGTAGCAAATGCCAATAAAATCCTAATGGCTTCTATTCTTGCAACACGTGCAAAGGTTTCATCATAGTCTATGCCTTCTTGTTGCGAGTAGCCTTTGACAACCAGTCTAGCTTTGTTCCTGATGATACTCCATCTTCATCACTATTGTTTCTATAGACCCATCTTGAACCAACAACGGATACTCCTTCTGGTGTTGGCACTAAGTCCAACACATTGTTGCGTTCAAATTCAGCTAACTCTTCTTGCATTGCTTTTAGCCAATCTGCATCTTGTAGAGCCTCTTTGATTCCTTTAGGCTCTATCATGGATAGAAAGTTGGCATATAAGCATTCATTCTTGGTTGCTGAATGAGTCACTACTCCCAAATCTAGATCACCTATGATTTGTTTGGCTGGATGATCCTTTGTCCATTTTGTAAGACGAGTTTCCTTTAGCATTTAAGGAGTGCAAACTGTCTCATATTATTCTTTTAGAAAAGGTGGGTAGTCAGAAGTGAATGTTCCGTCAAAAAGAACGTCTTGAAAGAGTCCGGAACTACCTGAAACAGGTGGTTCCCCCTCAACTGTTGCATGCTTGAATTCAACAGATGAAGTGGATGTGAAGGAACTTGAAGGACTGGAACTAGTCGAGTGGGGTTCCCCCTGAAACCATGGAATGGATGGTTGGTAGGATTGTAAAGTGCCTTTAAGAATGGAACCATTCAAAGGTGGTTACCCCTCAAAAGATGTAGTGTTTGGTGATATGATTGGTCCATATTGATGATGGGATGTTGGGGTAGATGGTTTAGAATATTCTAAAGGACTTTTAGGAATGGAATCATTCGAAGATGGTTCCCCATGAACCTGAACTTTGGTGGAACTTGAGTCTCTCAGAGAATTGGAGTCTTTTGATGGTTGATGAGGCTGAGAGACATCAGGAGAAACTAATTTAGTGAGCTTTTTGGATTCTAAGGCAGAGGGTTGAGTTGGAAAGAGGAATTCGAAATCTACTTCAATAGCATGGACTGGAGTAGAAGTATTAGCAGGTGATGATTGGTTCATTTTATCAAAAGGTACTACCATTTGAGGACCAAAGTAGTTTGGATCCAGAACCCTCACATAGCTTTCGTCAAATGTTACATCACTGTTTTCCTCTATCACCCTGGTTCGCTTATTCAAAACTCTATAGGTTACAGCATGAAGTCAATATCCAAGAAAGATACCTTCATCAGCCATGGGTGCGAATTTTCCTAGTTGATCCCTATTGTTCTTAATGTAGCAACGACAGCCAAAGATGTCAAAGAATTTGAAATTGGCTTCCTCTTGTTCATTGCTTCATAAGGAGTGACTTCAAGCATGTTGTTGATCAGGGATCTGTTTTGAGTGAAACAGGCGGTTGCAGTGGCTTCGGCCCAGAAGTATTTTGGTAGGTTTGTGAAGATCAACATTGATCGATCAGCTTCACATAGTGTTTGGTTCTTCCTTTCAACTACATCATTCTATTATGGAGTGTAGGGTGCAAAAAAGTTGTGCTTAATGCCTTTGGATACAAGAAAGCTATCTAAGGCGTTGTTCTTGAATTCACCACCACTGTCACTTCTCAACCTTCTAAGTGGCTTGCCTACCCTAACTTCTATGTAGCGAATGAAATTAATAAGCTCATTGGTGGTTTCATATTTGTTTCGTAGAAAGTAAACCCAAGTGAATTTGGTATGGTCATCAACAATCATTAGGATGAATTTCTTACCACCTAAGCTAGGAACAGTAGTGGAACCACACAGATCGATATGTATAAGTTGAAGAGGTTCAGATACACTGTGTTTTGTTATACTTTTGTGAGGTGATTTTGAAAATTTTCCTTGTTTACAAGCAGCACAAAGTATCATTGTCAAGATTTAACAATGGTAGTCCTCTCACAAGATCCTTTCCTATGAGTTTGTTGATATAACCAAAGTTGAGGTGAGAGAGTCTTCTATGCCCACAACCAACTGATGTCAGAAGCAGCTTTGGAAAGAAGACATATATCTGGGGTTCCCTCAATTAGTTCAATATCAAGAGGATACATGTTCCCATTTTGTAGGAAATCAACAATGATGCGCTTTTTGGTATCCATAATCAAACTCTTAGTTTTGGTGAACAAAACCTCATGATCATTGTCACACAGTTGTGCAACACTGATACGGTTATGCTTAAGACCATCTACGCATGCTACACACTTAACGGTAAAGTTCTCGTTCGAGATGTTTCCATGTCCTAACTCCTCCTTTCATGTTGTTTCCAAAAGTAACATACTGACCTGGCGTTGTGATTTTGAAATCTCAGAGGTAACCTTTGTGCCCAGTCATGTTCCTGGAACATCCATTGTCAATGTACCATGTATCATCGTGTGGTACCCTGGCACAAAAAGCATGCATTTAGAGAGAAGATTTAGGTACCCAATTTTGTTTGGGTCCTTGAGTATTAGCTTTCTTTGGACTTGTTGGAGTTGGGACAGTCTTTTCTTGTTTTGCATCAACCTCTTTGGGTTTTGCTTGGTTTTTAGATACCTTGGTTTTGGCTTTCTTAGAGGTCTTCTTTTGAGGTTTGGTCTGAGAGAAAGATGGTGGGTTGGTGAACTGAGTAGTAATTCCTAGAGAAGGAAATCCATAGTTTACAGGCATTCCAAATTAATCAAACATGGGAAACTTGGTATTTCCTCCAAACTGATTGATCATTGGAAACCTAGAGTTTCCCCCAAACATGTGGTTCCCTCCCATGGATGGATCAAAACCACAATATGGACCAAGAATAGAACTCATAGGGTAATTACTATTCTTATACATGAATGGCTTGGTTGGAACAGGTCTTGGTCTCATCATTTCAGACAAATCTGGAAGATTGTTAGGTCTGAAACTATTCTGATAGTGGATTCCAGTTTGGTTTGGAAATCTAGAATTTGAGAAACCACGATTTGAAGGAGAGGTTCTTTGGGTCTTCGAAGTTTTAGGAAGAATGGTGTGTCTGGTCTTCCCTTGGCTTGGCTTAGCCTTTGGTACTTTATTGTTCTTTCTTTCCTTCTCATCATGTGTGGCCTTAACCACTTTGGGTTTTGAAGAATGGACTACAGTTGGACCTTGGTTTTTAGATACATTAACTTTCTCTTTTCCCTTATCTTTAGAGACATTAGTTGGCTTTACAGTTGTCTCTTGTTGTTTGGGACTGGGTGAAGTGATTTTTATTGGAACGAAGGTTTTCTTGAGTATTTGAACAACAGTTTTCTCATCACTCATAGTCTTAAAGGTTTCACCCTTGTTGACTTGAATTGGAGATTTCCCAGTCTGTTGTTTCTTAGAATATTTACGTCCTAAGTCCTCAGTTCCAGAGGCTGAATCATTAAGAGATGGAAATGTTTCTTGAATAAAGAAGCCAATGGGTTCACTCTTGGAATATCCTACCGCCTCATATGATTTGGGTTGTTTACCATTAGATTTTAAGCCATAGATATCTGATTATTCAGAAGTGGCATTTTCTGAATTGGAACTTTCCATTGTGGGACATTAAATAAAATTTTCAACTGGAGAGTTAGTCTTAGTGTTCAAGTCTAGAAAATCATGGGATGATGTGACTTCCAATGGGATGCGTGATAATGAAGTGGTAATTACACTAGGACTACAAGCTACCACCTCTTCTTGATCCTCATTGTCTCCAGTGAAGAGACTTGGACGACATGGCAACAACTTTGGTTGAGTATCGGGACTCATGATTTGTTTGTTAATTTCATCATAACCAAGACCATATTGGATCCATGATGGTTTGTTCCATTAAGAATGGCATGTGAGTTCTCTTCAAGAAGGGTTTTGGATGCCTTATAACTATTGATCTTTGTGTTGATCTTGGCGTACAACTCACGATTGTCTTTTGTAATGATGTCACGTCGATTCAATACAATTTCATATTGTTCAATTGAAATAAGACGTGCCTTAGTTTTGATTTCAAGGTCATTTTCTAACTTAGCCATTTTACATTTCAATTCTTCAAACCTGAACTGGGTGGCGATCAACTCGTATTTGTAGTGATTCACATGATATTCAACATTGGCGACATATTCTTTGATTATTTCAGAAATGTGGTCAATGTCATCTAAAAAAGGCTCAATAGTTAAATGATTATCACGAAGCATGAAATGTACCTTCTCAACAGCTTGTTGATGGGGAGGAGAAGCTCTTTTTCATCATCAGCCATGAAGCAGAAATAGTTCTTGTAAGCTTTTGTTTCTTCTACTTGATCTGCTTCATCATCTGCTTCCCAAACTTCCACACTTGGAGTCTCCATGACCATGAAAGATTTGTCCTTTTATTTCTTTTTGAGTTCTTCAACTTTCTGAAGGTAGTATGCTTCATCTTTGAGCTTCTTGCTCTTCATTTTGCAATCCTTAGCAAAATGATTCTCACCTTGATAGTTGTGGCACCTAATCACTTCATCATCATAAGACTTTGACTTGTTATCATGAACTATTATGTTTGACCTCTAGGAATCAGAATTTGAATTCTGAGAATTGTACTTCTGTTGGCTGGAGGAGTTCTGAGAGTTGAAGCTCTGTTGATTGTTGTTCCCTCCTTGGAAGTTTCTAGAGTTCTGATGATAGTGTTGGGGTTGCTGATAACTTTGTGTATGGGTGGCAGTTTATGACATGACACGACAAAAATACACGACACGAAACGAAATTGGGATGAAACTGAAATTTGAATTTGTGTTCGTGTCGTATTCATGTTAACCGTAAAAAACACGATGACGTGTCGTGTCATGTTTGTGTTCAAAATTTGACATGAAATTGACATGATTTAGCAGTTCTTTATCATGTTTGTCGTGTTTGTCATGTTATATTTGATAAAGTATTCATTAAATAAACTAGTTTTTAGTATATGTTATATTTTTTTGTGTCGTGTTGTGTTTATCGTTTTTTAATTCGTTCATTTTCGTGTTAGTCAAAAAAACATGACATCATGTCATGTCGTGTTTGTGTTACATAAAACCTTGTCGTGTCATGTCAGACAAAAACACGAAACGATAGCACGATTTTCCACCCCTAACTTTGTGCTCTGAAGTTCCCAGTTGGCTTGTTCAAAAACTTCTTGAATTTTGGATTGAACTTGGTTAAGAGTGCCAAGCATTCTTCATACTCATTTTCCTCATTGATTTGAGGTGATTCTATTGTGGTTCCAATGAAAGTTTGGTGATTTTCCATGTACCCATTTGCTATTTGAAGAGGTTGTTGATTTGGCATGTAAGGATTTTGATTGTACTGTTGAGCCATACTTGATCTATGATAAGGATACACTCTATATCCTTGGTTGGCAAACTGATCAGCAAAGTGGTTTGGGATTGGATTATGATGTGCAATAAAGTTTTGAGACTGATTTTCCATGGTTGCTGAATTTCCCATGACAAGTCCTTGATTATCAAAGGGAGTTTCTCGAGCTAGCTTGTTGACTTTAGGATTATGTTGTTGAATTTCAGCATACATATCAAACAGAGACTTAATATCCAGTTTGATTGTAGTTTATAGCATGATCATGTGCACTGTGTCTAATGAGTTGAAAACTCTTATGATCGATAAGATTCTTAACAAATAAAACAGAAAGTAAACCAAATAACGAAAAGAATGAATCAAACGAATGTCGAATGATTAAAACGGCAACACCCCAGAAGATCTCGATGAAGAACTTCTACTTTAGAGGTGTGCTAGGGATACAGTATTATCAAAGTAAATATTCAAGAAGCGTAATTAATATAATGCATGCATGCACTATATATACTAAACCCTAAAAACAATACAAGATTGGACAGGTCTAAACCGTGAATACATATAGACCGAACTAACTAAGCCCAATGGCGCAACCCATATACCCAACAATCTCCCCTTTTGTGCCAATTGAGGCGAGAGATCACTTCGGTTGAGTAACAGTGGTTTTCTTCACAGTCTTGAACAGCTTGGGGATGATGGCAAGAAGTGTTTGACAAAAGTTAGTGTACCACCGAAGCATATTTGAAAACATCTTCTTGTCAGCTTCACTTTTCTGATCGCACCTGTATATGATATCGAGAATATGCTCCAAGCAGGCAGTGGAGAACATGTGTTTGTCAACAAGATCGAACAGGCATTTTTTACCTTCGCCCCTTGTGAACATGACTGTATGAAACTATGGATCGATTTTGCCTTTTATCATCACGTTGATGTCGCTTTCCTTCCCAATTGGCTTGATAGAGGTCTTCATCTTTAAGGCAGAGGCGATCTCCTGATCCATCTTCGCGACTTCATGAATATAAGACACCAACATTCTCTTGTTGTGATCAATGATAGGCTCATACTCTTGTTGATTAGTCAACAAAATATTGTTTAGGAGAATCTAGTCATGAGGATTCAAATTTGGCAAATCAGCCAGGGAGATCATATGAACCGAACTATCTGAGCATTGGGTCACTTTAAACTTGATATTGATAAGCTTCCCTGCTGAAGTAGGTTTCAACACCTTGATTGTTGTGATCTTCTGTTTACTCCAAGTCAAGTATTGAGGTTGAGAGAACGCAAGATAGTATTCAATCAGGTCTCGATCAACCTTCGGGTCAGGAGAGGGGATGGCAATTGTTGAATCAAAACAATGAAAGATGAATGCCTTTCGGGTGATTGGCATATCAAATTGAGAATCTTTGGAATTCTCAAGATCGAATGAAAGAACCGGTTCAAGCCAATGTGTGCTTGGAGCTTCAATTACCTCCTTCAGAAGCTTTTCCAGAGTCCACAGAGGGAACATTGATTTCCTTTGTTCTAATGCATCGTTCGCTTCTTTTTGTTTCCTCTCCCTATCAAATCCTTACATAGCTTTACGAACCTTTTCCGCAATCTCTTAATCATTTGGCTTGATTTTTAAGGTTTACGGTTTTGGAAGCAATTTGATCTGTTTCAGACACATCTTCTTCAATTTCAACATCATCATCATCACCAATTTGCTTCTTTCGTTTTGCCCTTCATACTGACCGAAGCTTCATTACCCTTCGGTTCAGCAGTGACTTTCAGTTGGGAGATAGGTTTGCCTTTTGGAGGTTGGTGTGGTTCATCATTGACTTTTGTTTCTTTCATAATCTCTTCTCCCCTTGTTTCAGAGGCACAACGGGCTCAGGAACACCTTCAATCCAGCTAAGAATGTCTAGAGCAGGTCTCAATTTCTCAGCCAAGTGGCATCGAACCGATATGGTAAGGACCGAGTCATATGCTTCCAGAAGATGTAAAAGAATAGAATGCACATCACCAATAGAGCTTTTGACCACTGATCGCTCAGACTTGAATTCTTCAATTTCCTTGGTTGCCGTCTTGAGCTTCAAGTTCTGAATTTTAAGCTGAGAAGTTCGACGATCCAGCTCATCCATAATCTTGTTTTCCACAGCAAGTTCGGCTTCAAGTTGAGTAAGATGGACATCAACTGAGGTGTGAATCTCGGTGTTGGCAGTCTGGATAGCTAGGTGAGCCTCTACAAAGTGCTTCTTTTCAGCTTGAAGCGAGCGGGTGAGATTATCAACAGAAGCATTCACCGTTTGGGCATTCTTCTGTGCTGCAGCCTGAAGAGAGTCAAGAAAAATTTGAGCATCAGAAACTAGTTTTTCAACGTTTGTGGTCGCTTGCTTGCAATATTTGGTGGAGGCTTCTACTGCAATAGAAGCTTTCTGACATGTGGAAGTGGAAGCATCAATAGCTTTGACAGCATTAGTAATGGAAGTGTCATGCTCCTTGACAAAGGTTTCCAACAGAGCCTTGATTGCAGCTTCAGAGTACGCTGTACTTGGAGTAGAAGAGGAAAAAGAAATAAACTTATCAAGCTTATCATTGAGATCCTTTAAATGCCTCTTCGTGACAGGAGCGTCATCATCATCATCGCTCTGGACTCGATAAGGGCTAAAATAGACTGAATCAAATTCCATATCTGCTCCACCAAGAACTGTATCAAATTCGGGTGATGGAGGTGGAGATAAAGGTTTCGAGGTAATCGGGAGTTCAGGTTCAGAAGTAGGTGCCCCCGTATCAGATACGTTGACACGAACCTGAGGTTCGGTTGGAGTAGTAGTTGTTGTGGTAACTTGGTGAATAAAGGGGTTGGAATTAGAATTGAGGTTGTAGTGAAAGATGAGATGGGATGAGGGAACGAAGCAATGATAATGGGAACCGATTGTGTAGGAGAAGGAGGAGGTGAGTTTCGGTTACCTTCATGAGTTGGTGAGGGTGGAGGCGAATTACCTCGAGGCGAACTTTCGTGTTGAGAGACGTCATCATCACTGGACTCTGGGTCGGGTTGTGGGTCTGATGGAACGTAGTCAGAGTCACTTGTAGAAGGAGAAGGAGCCTTCGGCATGTGTGCCTTCTTCTTAGTCTTTCGTTTCTTCGGAACAGTAGGGGCTGGTTGTTCAGGCTTTCGTTTCTTGGGAGTTGAAACTTTAGAGGATTGACCGTCCTTCTCCCCTTTTCTTTCAGGCTTCTTCCCTCTTTTCACAGGTTTATCTGCTGCGTCTAGGGAGTTTTGCATTTCAGGATTAAGTTGCCTAGGCCCTGAAGGAGGTAGTTTCTTGTATTCAGCTATCACTTTGATGTCCCTGGGAACACACCTGAACATGGATTCCGGAACCGAACCAATAAAGTGAAACTTGGTTGGATCGGAGACAATTAACCTCGTTGTGTGGAAAGTAGAAATAGACGACATCAGTGAGTCCGCCATCGCCCAGTGAGTAACAAGAGTCCAAAACCTAGCAAAAGAGATTTCAGAGTAGCGTGAAGTAGAACCAATACTTTGAACCAGTTGAGACCATAAGATAGATCCAAACTGTCCATTGCCCAGTGAGTAACAAGAGTCCAAAACCTAGCACAAGAGATTTCAGAGTAGCGTGAAGTAGAACCAATACTTTGTACCAGTTGAGACCATAAGATAGATCCAAAGTCCATGTTAACCCCATGGTACAGACCGTAGAGAAGGGACATGAACGCCTTGCTTGCTCCATCAGAACCGGCAACCCTCTCCGATAAACCCTTTGAGAGGATGGTAAACAGACCATTCCACTAAGGAGGAAGACATGATTTCTTGAACTTTGTTACAGTGGTAAGAACCTCAGTGTATCCCATATCATAGAACATTGTGAAGAGTTGAGTGTTGGTAATGGAATCAGGGTTAATCATGGAGTCGTCGACAACAATCCCTAGCAACAGACAAAACCTAGCTTTTGAAATTGATGTCTTTTGATTGACAATCTCAAAGAAAATTCGCCCCTTGGATTTATCGTAGACAGCAGTTGAGTAGACCTGAGAAAGTAGCGACATTGGAACATACTCCACCTTGGTTAGGGCAACGACAAGTGGTGAATATTTGAGGCATTCAACCACTTGCAGTATGTAGGGATCATACTGGAAAGGTGAGAGCTCAATGATGAGGTTTTGATTTGGTTTTATGGTGAGAAGAGAGGACTGGGCAGATTGTTCATAAACAGATGAAGATTCAGCCATTGTTGCAGGTGTGAAGAAGAAGATGAATAGTAGAAATTCGTCGGTATGTTCTTGAGAGAGTTGTGAATTGGTAAAGTGGTACAAGGTGTGTGAGAAAACCTTATATACCATCTCCAGGAGAGAGAAAAAATCCACAGTAATGATGCGACGATCTTCTGAATCGACGCCTGAAAAAGCATGATTTGACAGCTGTGTTTCCCTAGGAAAACGTCATCAGGCGTGGTGTCAGGAACCGTTTCAAATTCACACGCCCGTTGCAAATCTTATCCAATGACGTGTTTTGAAATCTTATCTTGTTACCGCCGTTTCAACTTCAAAAGCTTTTCAAATGTCATTTCAAACTGTGACCAACCCTTTCGCTTCATATAAGACTGGCAATGTTCGCGCCTCAACATAGTATACCACCATAACATTTACAACTGAAGCACCGAATCTGAAAACTTGCCATTAGTACCACGAACAAGAATTGGGAAAATCATAAAGATCTTCGTGCAAGGGTGTGCCAATAAAAAAGAATTAAAGCAAAGTATTTGTGGGATTTAAGTGATGTCTATTTAGACACGAAACTGAGGATCCCGGGCACGAATCTCTTCCTTCAAAGTCAAGAGAGACTTAGAAGTGTCTGTGTGGTTTCCCGTTGAAACACGATCAAATGTTTATTAAGAAACATTGAAAGGCATCTTTTCAAATTTAAGCTATAAGGGGTGGCTCATCTTCAACTGAACTTCAGTACTTGACATAAGACCGAAAGTTGGATGAAGTACTTGTGAGACCAGTGTAGCCTATTAAACAAGTAGGTTAGATAATATATTCAGTGACTTGGTGATAAATGTAGAAATCTCAAAAACAGAAATATAATCTGGATCTTATGGGAAGAAATGCCTGGGTATCAGACAATTTCATAAAGATCGCACAAAAATTAAAAGGAGATTTCTTGGTACCTTCCACTTAAGTGGTTTCGTTAAAACGTGGGTGAAAACTAGAACATTTGATTGTTCACCGTCAATTCAATATTGGATTTGGATTTTGGGTTTCACTTAGCACGTGGGGAAACGAAGCTAAGATCATTAACACAGATGTTATGTAACCATAAACCTTAGTGGTAAATTCTGAGAGTCTCAAGGGTTACGATGATGAACCGAAATGAGATGGAGAAGAGTGATAAGGAGGTTAAGAACTGAAAGTACCTCTGCTATATAGTAAGGACCGAGCAGAGAACTTTTAAATCAATGTGAGACGAGTAAGGTAGCTCATGACATAAGTGATTTTAGTAGCCTGATTGGGAAGATTTGATTTGTGTATATCAAACCAGTAAGGCTTCACTTGAAGTCTTTGAGGCTTTGGTCTACATACAGCAGCATGCTTCTAGAGACACTTAATGAGTACTAAGATAAAGAAATGTATACATGTCCCAGCTCCATCATTTGAATGATCGATGATACCTTTCAGTGATATTTTTGGAATTTTTTATTTTAAGAAAAGCAATAAAAACAAAAACAAAACAAAAATATATTTTTGAATTTTATGAATTTTATGAAAAAGAATAAAAAAACAGAAAGGAAAATATTTTTTATTTTTATGAATTTTTTGAAAAAGAATTAAAAACAGAAAGAAAAATATTTTTGAGTTTTATGAGAAGAAATGAGTTGAACAAAATATACATAGTGTACAAACTATACAACCGAAACTTCACCTAAAAGTAGTGAAGCGAAATGGACCGAGCGTTTGGTTCATTTCGGTTCCCAAAAAACCAGGAGCCGAAATAGACCGAGCGTTCACTCTATTTCACGTTCGATTCATTTCGGTTCCCGAAAAATTTGGAGCCGAAATAGACCGAGCGTTCGCTCTATTTCGCATTCGGTCCATTTCGGTTCCTGAAAGAAACTGGAGCCGAAATAGACCGAGCGTTCGCTCTATTTCGCTTGATCAATTTTAAGGAGGCGACATAAGTTTCGGTACTGATTCAGCTTCCATCATTCCTAAACCTTGGAGAATTTTATTAAAACTTACTTCAGATAAGGCTTTTGTGAAGATGTCATCTAGTTGATCAGCGGATCTAACAAAGTGGATTTCCACATTACCATCTTCAACGTGATCTTTGATGAAATGGTATCTCAGTGCTATATGTTTCGTTTTGGAGTGTTGCACTGAATTGTGACATATCTGAATAGCACTTTCTGAGTCACAATAAAGTGGAGTCTTCTTCATGTTTAGGCCATAGTCCCTAAGTTGGCTTTGTATCCAAATGACCTGCGACGTACAATATGCTGCAGCAATATATTCAGCTTCGGCTGTAGAGAGTGAGACGCATGTTTGTTTCTTGGACTGCCAGCTGACGAGTTTACCATCGAGGAATTGACATCCACCTGTAGTGCTCTTTCAGTCCAAACCACATCCTCCAAGATCAGCATTAGAGAATGCTTGAAAAAAAAATCTTGATTTAGCAGGATACCATAGACCGAGAGATGAGGTTCGTTTCAAATATGTGAAGATGTTCTTAACTGCCACTATATGAGCTTCGCGTGGATTAGCTGGGAACCTAGCACAGTAACAAACAGAAAACATAATATCTGGTCTACTAGTTGTTATATACATTAGAGACCCTATCATTTGACGATAGAGGGTCATATCCACAGCCGGTTTCTCCAAAGATGGTGTTAACTTCGTTCCAAACGCCATAGGAACCCTTACTTTGGAATCTCCCATCATGCCAAACATAGCCAGTAGTGTCTTTGTGTATGCCTCATGATTAATAAATATGCCTTTGGGTCCCTGTCTAATATTCAAGCCAAGGAAAAATTAATAGGACCCATTGAACTCATCTCAAACTTAGTCTCCATCAACTTCCTGAATTCAGCTGTGAGGCCGGGATTCATGGAACCGAAGATGATATCATCGACGTAAATTTGGACGATCATTAAGTGGTCACCCTCTTTCTTGCGAAAGAAGGTTGGGTCAACCGAACCTTGTTTAAACTTGGACATTTTTAGAAATCGAGTAAGGGTTTCATACCAGGCTCTAGGAGCTTGCGTCAAGCCATAGACGGCTTTATCCAGAATATAGCAATGATCAGGGTACCTTTTGTTCACGAAACCCGGTGGTTGCTCAACATATATAGTCTCCTCTAGTTCTCCATTCAAGAAGGCACACTTGACATCCATTTGAAAAACTTCAAAGTTTTTATGTGTAACATATGCCAGAAAGATCCGAACGGATTCTAACCTTGCTACAAGAGCGAAAGTTTCTTCGTAATCTATACCTTCTTCCTGACAATATCCCTTGAAAACCAGCCTTGCCTTATTGCAAATTACATTTTCCTCTTTATCCATCTTGTTCCTGAATACCCATTTCAATCCAACTACATATGCATCCTTTGGGGTAGGGATCAGTCTCCAGACTCGATTTTGCTCAAACTCATTGAGTTCGTCTTGCATAGCTTGTACCCAATCAGAGTGATCAAGTGCAGTGCTAATTGTTTTCGGTTCAATTTTGGAGACAAACGAATTAAACATACATAATTCCACTTGAGAGAATAGAGTTGTTTGCTTCGCTTTCAGTTGAGATTGTGTAAGAACTCCCTCAGATGATTCACCTATTACATGAGTTTGTAGATGATTTTTTTTCCATTTTGTAAGCGGGGGAAAGTTTGGATCATAAGCAGGATCCAATTCAGCATTTATTTCTTCTTCGAATTCCGATTGAGACTCTTCGTCATTTGTATTGTTATTCTCCCCCTCGATTGACGAAACACTTTCAACATCCAGTTCAGAATTCTCCCCCTCGATTGGACTTTCATGGGTCATTGTTGGAGATGGGTTCTCCCCATGGAATGGTAAATCAGGTCGCCTTGGTGTAGATGAACTCTCCCCCTGGAATGTAGAACATTTATGAGTAGGATCACTCAAGTGTGGAGGTTCGCCTTGAACTTGAGGTTCGCCTTGAACCCGAGGTTCGCTTGGACTGTGAGGTTTGTTTTGACCGTGAGGTTTGCTTTGACCTGGCTGTTCGGTTGGTCCATGATGTTCGCTTTTGCATTTCTTTTGCTGCTTCATCGATAATTTTCTTCAAGTTGTCGATCTTGTTGTCAGCTGCTTTTTCCTCATAATGAATTGCTCTCTCTGGTTCATCAAAGAGCAACATGTATTCCTCAAATAGATTGGAAATTGGAACCGAGACTTGACCTGATTTTGGAATGATTTCCTCAGTTGGTACTTTGTTGGATTGCAGTTTCTTCACATAATCATCATCAAAGGTGACATAGTATGTTTCTTCAAGTTTCTTTGAACGCTTATTCAGAACCCTATATGCCTTTGAAGTAAGTGAGTAACCAAGAAAAATCCCTTCATCTGCCTTTACATCGAACTTGTTTCGGTTCTCTTTGGAGTTGAAAATAAAGCACCTTGAACCGAACACGTGGAAGAACTTGACATTTGGCTTGCGATTATTCAAGATTTCGTATGGAGTGATGGGAAATCTCTTGTTGAGGGAGGTTTGGTTCTGGGTATAGCACGCAACAGCAATTGCATCAGCCTAGAAGTACAGAGGTAGAGAAGCGAAACTGAGCATGGTTCGGGCTGCTTCACACAACGAACTGTTTTGTCTTTCAACTACGTCATTTTGCTGTGAAGTATAGGGAGCAGAGAAGTTGTGAGACACTCCCTTTTCAGCGAGAAATTTTTCAAATTCTTGGTTTTTAAATTCCAGCCCATTGTCACTTCGGACATTTCTAACCACCTTTCGCAATTGAAGTTCCACTTGCTTTATAAATTCTTTGAGCTTTGGAGTTGTCTCTGATTTCTGTTTAAGAAAGAAAACCCAGGTGAAACGTGAAAAGTCATCAACAATAACTAAAATGTACTTACTACCACCGATGCTTTCTATGGCCGAAGGACCACATAGATCGATGTGAAGAAGCTCGAGAGATTCGATGATCTTTGTGTTGACAATTGTGGGATGACTCTTTCGGCCTTGCTTTCCCATCTCGCATGCTGCGCATAAGTGTTCCTTATCGAATTTGAGAAGTGGAAGTCCTCGTACATGATCACTGATAACCAACTTGTTGATATCCTTAAAGTTGAGATGTGAGAGCCTTCGGTGCCATAGCCAACTTTCGTCAGAGTGTGCTTGTGTTAATAGGCATACAACTGGCTTTCCTCGAATTGGGTTAAGATTTAGAGGATACATTTCTCCTTTTCTCTTGGATTTTAACAATACAGCCTTCATTTTCTTTTCAACAATCTCTGAAACTTCATCATCGAACGAGACCTTCAAGCCAGTTTCCACAACCAGTTGACAGACACTGATGAAATTGTGTTGCAATCCCTCTACATATGCTACCTTTCGGATTGAGAATTCCCCGTTTGTGATCATTCTGTAGCCTTTGATCGTGCCATAGGAATTATTCCCGTATTTGACACATCCACCATCCTTAAGAGCCCGAAACTCCCTTAGCTCTTCCCTCCTTCCTGTCATGTGACGTGAGCATCCACTATCGATGTACCATTCGTCATCGAACTGCTCGTCACTTATAACCTGCAAAAATCAAGCAGATTTAGGAACCCAAAGTTGCTTGGGTCCTTGTGAGCCTTTTACAGAACAGGGAATAGCAATAGAAAGATCAACCATATAGGTTCTTTTTATTAGTGTGGTTTCGTCTTTTCTGTTGATGGTAAAGACCTTAAGTTTGTTTAAATCAGATTGAGGATTTTTGTTTTGATTCTTATCGGACTTGTTTTCGTGATTCTTAGGGTGTTAGCTAACGTCTTCTTTGTTTGCGTTTTGTCTTCAGAGACGAGCTTCCCTTTTCCCTTGCCGTCCTTGACATCCTTGTTAGGATTCTGCTTTGGTCGAGAATGAGGAGGATGGGATTTAGGACTGAAACTTATCTTTCGGTTCTTATCAAGGCTAGTCTTGGGACCAAAACTAGTCTTTCAGTTCTTGTCGCTGCAAGGATTGGGATCAAAACTAGGCTTTCGGTTCGCTTGTCTGCAGGATTGGCAGAGAGTGCATGGATCAAAATTATCCTTTGATCCAGCTTTCACCTTGAGATTTGACGCCTTTTCTGTGCGAACATAATTGGAGTTTTGGGAGTTCCAAAACTGCTTCCTTTCATTGAGATTCTTTTGATATCTTTTCTTTCGCTGACGTTTTTGTTCAGCAAGCTGCTTTTGAGACTTGTGTATGTTTGCTCTTGGCTTTGGTCTCTGAGTATGAATTTCTCTCTTCAATGAAGAGGTTTCGCTTGCAGCCGTTATTGGTTCGCTTGGGATTTCTTTGGTACCACTTGTGCTTGGGACATCAAAGCTTGTAGGCTTGTTTAGTGGTTCTGCCACGTATCTCCCTTTAACCCTCCATGAGTTTCTCTCTGATAGACCGACGGTCTCATCTGCATTGTCGATTGGAGTAGACCAAAAATAATTATCACAACCATCTGCGTTACCTTCGTTTACTATGGCTTTCAGTTCGGCTGTGTGTTTCTAAGTAACCTCTGACGTGGTGTATACCTGATTTGGTACAGTTTGTACCTTTTGATAAACCAGTGCTTTTGGTTTCAGAACTTTGGGTTTATCTTGGGACACTCGAGCGAACTCAACCGAATTTTCAGATATAAGACCTTTGGTAGGTTCGGTTTCGCTCTTGACAATTTCTGAACAGTCAACCACATCCTCTACAGAAATTTCACTCATATCACTATCTTCATCAAATTCAGAAGTGTTCTCAACATTTATTTTGTTTTCTGAACTTAACTTTGCATTCAATGAGTCAAATTTCTGTAAGGTTTCGGTCTTGATTTTCAATTTATCATTCTCGTCCAAAAGATTTTTAAGCATGTCCTCATGGTCTTTGGACTTGATAAAGGACTCAATTTTGTCTAGACCAACCCTGTAGGTGTCAGATATTTTATCTGAAGTAACAATAGATTCACAGTTATAACCATCAATATCAACTTCGTCCTCCTTTAACTCCAGGAAGGGCAAAATCATTTTGTGAATCTTTTTGCCGATTTCACAGTCTAAATGCAATTGAGTAATATTAGTATATAAACGTTTAGCAATCAAGCAAAAAATGTTTCTTTGTTTCATTAGTTTCAAGTTATCGCGTTGAAAATAAATAGCTTCATCTCTCGTCCTAACTAACTCTAACTTCGTCTTCTCTATCCACAACCTTCGCTCCTCATTCTTGGATGTCACCCTGCTAATTTGATCGGTCAGGTTAGCATTTGTCAGGCGTGTTTGCATTAGACTACCACTTAAACTAGAAAATTTGAATTTCAAGTCGTTTAGTTCCTTTTCATAGTTTGTTACAGGTATTTTAAGTGATTTGAGAATGGATAGTACCTTCTTGATCAACTGATCGCAGTCGTTGATCCTCTCGCTCACAGGTTTGGCTGCAAAACACTTATATTCCTTCTGATTCGCCTCATCGTACTCGCCTTCGGTTGAGTAGCCCCTCATATTTGACACTCCAGCTATCACCATCAAGCATCTCCCAGCAAACTCAATACTCTTTTCTTTCGCCACAAATTCCATGCCATGTGTGGGTTTACGTACTTCTTCATCTTCAGAGTTTGTAGACCAGAACTCTACACCACCGAACTCATCATCCACAACGTTCTCCTACATAATCAAAGCATTCATTGAACTGTTAGAGGCTTTCTTTTTCTTTATCTCCTCCAGCTTGCGCATATAGTATGCTTCATCATCTTCACCCTCCTTCTTCTCCGCTATCTTTCTTAACATACAATCTTTGGCAAAGTGGTTTTTTCCATGGCAGAAGTTGCAATCGTATCCGGAGTCTCCTACCAGTTTTCTCTCCTTCTTCTCTTCTTCTTTCTGAGGAGTATTTTTGATCTCCTCTTTTGCCTTTTCTGAGCTATAGCTTCCCTGCCAGTTTCGGTTCTTGGCAATAGGAAACTCTTTTGCGAGCAAACCTCTTCGGGTTGGAAACCATCATTGCATACTCTTTGCTTGTCAGATCACATTGTGACATCTTTGACTCCTCTCCATCCCCTGCCACATTCTTCGCCTTAGAGAGAAGGGGCAGGGATCCCATACCAGACCCCACTTTCGCTTCCTTTGTCACAACACTTTCATGAGACTTGAGAATACCTACCATCTTCGCCAATGAATAGGTTTTAAATTGCTCGTGAGCCTTCACAGTTGATACCACAGCCATCCATTCGGGTCTTAAACCATTCATAAATGTGACCTTCTGTTCGATCACTTCTCTTCCAATACCGTGCTTGATCATCTTGCCCAAAAGATGGTTGAAACGATCGAATGCCTGAATAAGTTTTTCATTTGGCTTTTGTTGGAAAGCACCGAACTCAGAGAGCAATAGAGTTTGGATAGAATGCTCCAGGTATTCATCAGTGGAATACAGCTCTTTAAGTCTATCCCATATCTCTTTTTTCGTGGTGCATGGGCTAACCAAACGAAAAGTATTAGACTCTAAAGCAAATCGGATCATTCTCATGGCTTTAACATAACACAACAACTTATCTTTTTCGTCTTGAGGAATCTTCTCCACATCAGTTAAAAGTTTGTTGTACTCCTTTTGAGTCTTAATAGTTCTATTTGTACCAGAATGAACAAAAGGACCCAATGTTATTGCTTCCCAGATAAGATAACCATTGTCTTCGGAACCAATGACGTAGTCCTCAAAGTGATGCGTCCAAACTTCATAATCTTGAGTATATAGAATCTGGATTCTGGTTTTAGATCCAATGTTGTTGGAGATATTGATCGCATTGGTTTGTGAATCTTCGTGAGACATGATGACCTTTTTCAGATATCTGCTAAGAATCAGACTTGTAAAGATTGAATAGGGTAATATCGAGATCTATGAACAACGTCAATGAAGGAATGACGACTTAACAGATCCAATAAAATCGGAAACCCTAAGAAAATTCGTTAAACAGAAGAGATGTGTATGATTTACACAGCCTCCTGCTCTGATACCAATTGATGAGTTGAAAACTCTTTTATAATCGATAAGATTCTTAACAAATAAAACATAAAGTAAACCAAATAACGAACACAATGAATCAAACGAATGTCGAATGATTAAAACGGAAACACCCCAGAAGAGCTCGATGAAGAACTTCTACTTTAGAGGTGTGCTGGGGTTACAGTACTATCAAAGGAAATATTCAAGAAGCGTAATTAATATAATGCATGCATGCACTATATATACTAAACCCTAAAAACAATACACGGTTGGACAGGCCCAAACCGTGAATACATATGGACCGAACTAACTAAGCCCAATGGTGCAACCCATATACCCAACATTGTCCCATTTAGGAGATAGATTGTTCAAAAATTTCATATTGAAATCCTTTTGCGATCTTTCACCTTTGAGCTTCTTCACCCTGTTGACAACAATGTTGTACCTGGTTTATGCATCAAAGAGAGTTTTATTAGGTAACATTTTGAAGTTCTCCACATCTAATAAGGCGGCTTACTTCCTGTTTGAAAGAATCTTGTCAGTTCCCTCGCACTGTTTGCAAGAATCTTGTCAGTTCCCTCGAACTGTTTCTTCATCAGGAAGTTGCTCACAGATGTCATGATGAATTCCAGATCACAGCTCTTGCATGGCCTTAGCCTTAAATTTCTTAATTTTTTTTCACAGAGTTGAACAGTAGGAGAACTAGATCCAAAAATGACTTTAGAGGTTTCAGGAGAAACATAGGCTTCAGGAACTTTGGTATCTCTAATGAATTCTACAGTATGTTTCCCAGTGGGAATGAAGGTCCAGATGTCCGAGTCATGACCTTCCAGGTAGTACTTGATGTGATCTTCCCATGAAGAGTATTCACTCGGTACAAGGATAGGTGCACGATTTCCTGCACCAAGACTGTTTACAACTGAAACTGAATAGAGAACATTTTGGTTTTGATTCACATTTGCCTTTGAGAACAAGTGATACTAGTTTAAAACTAAAAAAATATTTGTGAAAAATTTTCTAAGTATCAAAGTCGATCACACGAGCTCAGATGCCAACTGATGATATGAGAAAATCAGTTGTTGTGATACCAATTGAAGAAATGATGAGAATTTAGTAAACCTATTCTTGAATAGTCCAAGTGTTGAAAATACTGAAACAGAGTTTCAGAATCGTCAAGTGGCAAGTAATGCGGAAAATAAAGAGTTGTGAATCAACCACACTTATGATAAAAACGTTTTTGTATGTTCAAGATCAATGATTCAAAAGTGTCTCGTATTCATAAAGATTCAGTTACAAGTGTTTGAATGTAAAACACAGTAAAACTCTCAAGTGGCTCTCTAAAAACTAGTCTAAACAGCAAATGAGCAGAATTAAACAAAGAAGAGCAGGAATTGATCACTTTTATAATGGAGCCCAAGGGGCATATTTATAGGCTTTGGAAAATCCCATGACATGCATTGACCAATCAGGTGTTGACATGTCATCATGACTTAGTCATCAATTGACACCTTTGCCCTACTTAACAGAGAATGGATGGAATATTCCAATTTCGTTAGTATCTCGTTAGGGTTCCATCCAAGTTTTGAGTCTTCATATTTCTTGAGCCTTCTTAATACAAATTGATAATATGATGTGCATCATGAGCATCATGTTTCTCCATTGTCTTCTAAGATGTCATTTACTTCTATAAGTTTCATTAATCAAGTTGAGTTCTTCTTTGAATGTTGGAATATGTCTTGAACTTGAAGATGTGCAACCACGTGTTCATGATGGACCATGGACGAACTGCATGTGCCCTTGACAATTTGGACGTGCCATCATTGTCCATGATGTTCCATGTACAATCTTGTTGATCCATCAACGTGATCATGTTGATCCATTGACATGACATGATCCATCAACGTGATCATGATGCTCCAATGACTTGAGATGAGCCACCAATATTCATGTTGAGCCATCAACGTCTTGATGCTCCACATATGATCTAGATATGCCATCTGAGATCATGATGGTCCAACTTGCTTTCTGCAAGTGCTCCATGTTCAGCAAGTGCTCCATGTCAACTGCAAGTGCTCCATGTTCAGGAAGTGCTTCATGTCAACTTCAAGTGATCCATGTCAATTTCAAGTGCTCCATGTTAACTTCAAGTGCTCCAACATGTGATTCTTTAAACATTTGTTGAATCTTTAGGATCTTTCCAACCTGAAACATTCTGATAATGTTTATTAGAAAATGTAAATCAATACTCAACTTATTTCAAGTGGCAATCACATAAAAATATTTCCAACACCATTAAGTCTTTAATATGACCAAAACTTAAACATGGAACTAAGAACACTCTAGCTAAGACCTTTTTCTCACTATCCTAGGAGTTCTTGACCAGATGAGCACCACATCAAGCTCTAGAGTTCCTCAAACTCCAAGAGAACTCAATAATGAGACCAAAACATCCAAAAATGTGCTCATACTTGAAACAAGAAGAACAAATGACAAGGTATGAACTTTTTACCTCCGAGAACTCAGAAATATGAAGAAGATCTTGGATCCAAGCTTGATCTTTGCTTCCTTGCACCAAAATGAATCATATCCTTCTCCAAGTTTCACCAAATGAAGCAAACAACCTCAAGATAGAGTCACCAAGCTCGAAATTAAGGAAAGGAGATTAGGGTTTCGGATTGGGGAGATGGAGGCTGAATTAAATGACCTAGAATATGAGTTAAGGGGATTTAATATGGGAGAACCCCTAAAAATACATGGGCTTGGGCTACTATCGCTCCCACGTCGTGGCCATCCATTGACACGCCATGGCGTCCCTCTAAACATGCGATCCATTAATTTTACGCCACATCATGGGCATCCATGCCCCATGTAGTCGCTGAGGGTTTGCTCCAAAAACCTTATTTTGATTCCTTTATTCTTTGCCAACCTTCTTCGGTTAATGGGTGTTACATCAGTAATCCTCAAAGTAGCTGGAGTATGTGCCCTTAGTGCCCCACCCTTCAATCCCGGACATTCTGCTTTCTTGTGTCCCACCTAGTTGTAGTGAAAACAAATCGGACTCGACCCATGGGGATAATCCCTGCTGACATGACCAGACCCTCCACACTTGTAGCAACCCATACCTCTAGATCGACACACCCCATCATTTGGTTTATCACACTTACCGCAAAGGCCCCGGACCAGCCGACTGCAACCTTGCGAATCAGAAATCTTTGGTTTCTTCGATGAGCCCTCCGCTGTCAGAACCGAAACTGGCTTCCGCTTCCCCAGAAGCTCCAAATCAATCTCCCGTTCCCGGGCTCTACCAATCATATCCTCCAAGGTATTGCAACTGGACATGCTCACAAACTCCTGAATATCATCCCTCAGCATATCATGATACCTCGTCTTCTTCATCTCGTCATCCGCAGAATATTGAGGAACTAGAAAATTCCTCTCCCTGAACTTGGCGATGATCTCCTCCACAGTATTCGTCGTCTGGAGAAGGTCCTGAAACTCCCTCATCAACTGTTTCACCTCAATGGCTGGTGCAAACTCAGCCTTGAACCTTGTCACAAAATCATCCCAAGTCATGGCCGCCATGGTCGTCGATCCCAAAGCATGACCAACCTCCTCCCACCAATCACGAGCTTGATCCCTCTGAAGGCAGGACACGAATCCCACCTACGACCCATCGGGGAAAAAGCTCGTTCATTGAGCACTCTCCATGTCAACGATCCATCGACGGCTAGCAATAGGGTCTTTCGCCCTGAAGAAATTTGGGGCTCCACAATCCTTGAACTCCCAAAAAGAGAGAGCTCGAGCCCCCAACTTCCCTCTGCAATCTCGGCCTAGAAATCTCCGAGACACTCATCCAATAGCTCCATGATCCCCTCCTTGATGGTACCAAACATCACAGGAGTCGCATCCAAAATACCGTGAGTGACATCAGACGAAACGAACCCGCGAATCCTCTCATCAATCGGATCAGCGCCGGAGCCTGAACCTGAACTAGAAACAGAACCTCCTCCACGAGTGCTCTTCACCATACTGAAAAGAAACCAAACAATGATTAGGACAGACCCGAAGGAATCCTTACTCTACAGGATTCCTAGAATCTCCATGACTTTCCTTGATTTGAGTACAGATCCTTTACTTTCAGTAGTACAGCTCTAATACTACCTTACACACTTATCTATACTTTCCTCAAGAATCATCTTGAATCCTCTAATTCACCTTCTCAAACTGGCACTACCAACATCCTCTAAGTCACCTTCTCAGCTAACTACTTCATGAATACAATTACATGAAAAAAAGCTTAAATAATCCTTCGACTAAAGCACTCAATCCTACAACGGTTGGACTCAAACAAGAATTGCGCAATAGTGTCAAATCAATCATCCTAAGATTATCTAACCTTTGTAGAATGTAACTTAACATATTCACGTAATAATTAACTCACATCAATATTAGTCCTACAAAGCACAAAACAAGCAGCATTCGAGCAGTAACACTCTCTACAGGACACAAAACCTCAATAGGTATCCTTCCCAATAGGCACATCTCCTAATTGGAATTCCAGCATGCAACCCTGAACATATCCTTATGTTAACTTCTAGCATGCAAAACATATAACATAACATGTATGGGTATTCTGGTAATCACTTACTTGAGTTCGGCTGATTGCATGCATCGCACCCCTTTTCTTTATAAAAATCCTTAAGAAAATTTATTTTCCTTTTAAAAAAATTTACCAATTCCTCAGTTTGAGTTCAGACACACCCAAGAGTGTACCCGAATCCCTCGAAACAAGGCTTTTATACCAACTTGTAACGTCCCAAAAATGCCAATAAAAAATTTCATTTTTAAAACATAAATTCATATAAACATTGGTTCCAAATCCAATCAATATCAATTGTATTTTCAAACATCATAGTATATCAAAAGTGGCCAATGCGGAAAAAACCATCCGGGGATGTTGTGCAGTCAAGTTGGGCCCTTCCCTCTGGAACTAGAAGTACCTTAAAAATGTTTAAACCATAAAACGATAAGCACAAAGCTTAGTGAGTTCCCCAAAATACCACATAGCATACATAGAATACGGAATGATATGTGCCAACCATAGTCTTACAATCACTATTATGCCATGAGCCACATCATGGTCTTTCCTTCATGTCGGGGGCCAATACCCAGGTTTTACAAACAAGTGCCAAAAGCCACCTCCTAGTATTCCATGCAAGCATAACAAAGACAACTAGCATCTTACATATAACTGCCACGGTCCAAACCCTAGTCTTGCATACAATTGTCGGGATCCATATCCAGGTCTTTCATACAACTGCTAGGGGCCACCACCTGTTCTTCCTACATGCTATAGTGAGAAGACTCACCTGACTCATAAAGCTGACCATACCTCAGCTCAATTCCACGCCGACAACAACTAACTGATACCCTCCTCCATCCAACGAATAGGTACTACACACCTCCATATAATCCACACAATGTAAACCCTAAGTCTACCTTCTAAAAACAGAAAATTCGACCAAAAGTCAACCCATGCCAAAACTCAACGGTAAAGTCAAGGTCAATAACCAATAATGTCAACCATCGATCCTCACGTCATGACCAACCCTTTCTCACATCGTGAGAGCACACTCAACCCAATTCCAACTCGACTCGTTCAACCTCAGCCAACTCGGTCACGGGCAATCCATTAAGCAAACCTCACGACGTAAACATTCCTCTGTCACGTCGCGAGCATCAAAAGATATAAAAAAAGTGGGATCCTTTCGTGGTCGCATCGTGAAACCCCTAGTGTCACGTCGTGACTACAGTCTGAAGCAAAAATCCAAATATTTAAGTCCTTAATCCATTAATTCTTTCACTCTAACTTTTCCAGAAGCTAAAGAGGACGCCAAAGGTCCATAAAAATGATTACTTTATGGACATGCATGCCTCATGCATGTCCTCTATCCATTCTAGTTCAAAAGTGAAGAGATAATACCAAAAATCACATGCATAGATCCAGTAATCAACCAACTTCTAGATACGAACCTTATCATACTCAAAGGACCCTTAGAACCCATAAAGTTGCTAACTTTATGTTCCCCTTCCATCCAAGCTTGTACAAACAAGAAGAAAATGGGACAAAACCTAGATCTAGCAACATTAAGCCACCAAGTTTGGATCTTGGACACTTACCAAGGTCCAGAATGAGAAAAAGATGAAGATGATGAAGTTTCCTTGCTACATCCACAACAAGAACACCTTCTTCTCCTCCTTCCTCTTTTTCTTCAAACTACCAAATACACCAAAAGGCCAAGAATCATCAAGGGAAATAGGGTTACGGTTTTTCTAAGGTAGGAGGGTGTTGGAGGCTGATAATGAACCCTAAAATCGACTTAGATGAGTTTAAATATGAAGGAAACCCTAAAAGATCATGGGCTTAGGTTGCAAACTTCCTTAGTGACCCGGTTAGGTCTGTATCCTGGTTATAGGATGTTGCTATGATTGATGATCTGTTAGATCGGTTTCACTGTTATATATGCTAGCGTATGATATTATGTGCACATGTTTATTTGAATGGGGAATGGGTTGAGGCAGGTCCTGCTTCGTGCTGTAGGGCAAGCTACCCACGGTGGTCGGGATAGAATACAGACCTAGGAGGGTATGTCAGTTAGACCGAAGGCCCGCGAGCGGTCCGGATAGGCTGTAGGCCCTGCGAGGCGGTACAGACGTGTCGAAGACTCGGAGTGCGGACCAGATAGGCTAAAGGCCTTTGAGGCGGTCCAGTTAGGCTGATGGATCATTATGCATGTTGTTTGTTTATATGTATTGATATGTTTATGGCGTTGGTATTTTGGGGATAACTCACTAAGCCTTTGAGCTTACATTTATCGATTATTGTCTCAGGTACTTCTGATGATCGCGGGAAGGCGAAGGCATGATCATACCGCTCCTCACACTTTATGATTTTATGTTTTGATTCTGGGATACTCTGAAAATATACTATTTTGAAAACAACTTTGGTAATAATCATGGGTTTTGAAATATTTAAAAAAACAGTTTAAATTTGGCATGATTTTTATGGATGTTACAAGTTGGTATCAGAGCCTTGGTTTGAGTGAATTGGAGGAAACACTCGGGTGTCTCCAGTTACAAACTGAGGACAAAATTTTAGAACAATTTTCTTAAAATGTTTTCAAAATAATAAAGGAGGATGCGAGTGTACGATCAGTCGGAGCTCGCGGATAGACCCCAAAATACCTTACGGATTATTTGGTTATCCGATATGTTAGAATAGCATGCTAGTACTAGGCTAGGGATCTTCAGGAAATGCATGATAGAATTTCCTGATTATATGATGCCTGATAGCCTAGGGTTTACCTCATATGAAATTGACATCATTACTGTAGTTGCTTAGTGTATGCATTATGGCTATACGTAATTAAGATCTTATAGCCTGAGAATGTTTGGTTTGGCCTTATTTCCTGTTCTTTTTTGATGAAGGGCTTAGGGTAGGATCAGGTATTCGAAAGTCTATAGGGTCCAGCTTTATGTATGATTAGCATACACGAGTGCTGCAGCGATAGTGAAAGTTTCATGCATGGGTAGGTTGTTTGGGATGAGTCTGCCGGTTATGAGACATTTAGCCTTCCTCTAGGAGTGAGGACTGAGCGTATGCCATGCTTATGTATAGTTTTAGGGCGTTGTGATGATACTTGAGATAAATATGGGTAGGTGTGGAAGGTAGTATGAGCCCGTACTACTCAAAGCACAGGACCCATACGCGTAGAAAGGAAGTCATAACCCCTAGGGTTTTGTTGGGAGTTGGTTCCCTGATTGTTATGTGGAATATATGATATCTTTTTGGTATGTTTACAGCATGGTTGTTACACGACGATTCGTGACTGGATCCGGGTCAGGATCAGGAGAGGGCGGACAGGAGGCGCCAACAGCGCCCAAGACTATCGGCCAGATGAGGCCAGATGAGATGGATGACAGGATCCGGGAGATCCTGCATGATGAGGTTGCTGCTATGTTCCGGGCATAGTTTCCGGAGATTTTTGGGTCTATCAAGACCGCCATGGTGGAGTACTTTGATGATCCATATGCAGCCCTCTTTGAGGCGGCTGCCATAGCAGCCACATCAGTTGTATCGGCGACAGGGTTGGGAGCCGGTAAGGCTTTTTAGTATCGGGACTTTGACAACACGAAGCCCCCTACTTTTAATGAGACTCAGGATCCCATCAAGGCTATGAGGTGGTTATCTGATGTGGAGGGGGTTCTTCTTCACATGTTCATGTCGTACTGACCAGAAGTTCAGATGTGCCCTGAACCTGCTGAGGTCTGGGGCAAAGGACTGGTGGAGGTTGATGATTGGGTCTTACATTGATGAACAGAGAGCTACGGTGACTTGAGAGCAGTTCAGGGATATGTTTCACGCTCGTTACATACCACGGGTCGAGCGTGAGCGTTTAGCTCAAGAGTTCTTGGATCTGAGACAGGGTACTGAGTCGGTAACAAAGATCACCCACATGTTCACCAAGAGGGCGATGTTCTGCCCGGAGTTTGCTTCTGAGCAAGCTCAGATGACTCGTTATCTGAGCATGCTCAAGACGGATATTCGACAGTTTGTGGCGACCCAACATTGTGATACACTTCTAGATTTACAGAAGGCCGCTAAGCGGCGTGAGCTTGAGATTGAGCTATAAATGAGAGAGCAGGGTCAGGCCATGACACAGACACAGCCGGCGCCGAAGCGGTCTAAGATCGTTGATTCCAGATCAGGGGGACAGCAGGGCCGCACTTGTGGCAAGTGCGGGACGGGTCACTCAGGGGTTTGTAGATTTAGCAGCGCGTACCGCAAATGCGGCCAGGAGGGGCATTTTGTGATGGATTGTCGACAGTTAGCCCTGGCTCAGGATATGAGGATCTGCTACCACTGTCATCAGGTTGGTCACGTGAAGACCAGTTGTCCACAGCTCGCAACCAGGCCGGCGTAGGCTCCCGCGCCGGCTACGCTGAGGATTACTGACGGGAGTCAAGGTCGAGCAGCGCCCCCGAGGGCCCAGGGACGCGCCTTCCAGCTTACAGCCGAGGAAGCCAGAGCAGCACTGGATGTGGTTGCTGGTATGTTTCTATCCCTTATCTTATTGATTATATTTGTTCTATGCTTATATGTTGTACCTGTGATTAGGTACGTTTTTAGCGAACTCCTTACCTGCTTTGGTATTATTTGACTCGGGGGCGAGTCGGTCGTTTGTTTCTCAGACTTTTAGTAGGGAGTTCGGGTTGCCAGTGGGAGAGTTAGAGTGTCCGTTGCGAGTCTCCATCACCAACGAACACGGGATTTTCGCTTCCTCGGTCTATCGGGATTGCGTATTGGAGATTTTCGGAGTATCTTTTCCGATAGACCTGATTCTGATTCCCATGGGGGATGTATGTGTGATCGTGGGTATGGACTTGCTTAGTCATTTTGGTACCAAGATCGACTGCGAGGGTCAGCGAGTTGTAGTTTGAACCCCAAGTGGGGGAGAACTAATTGTTTATGGAAAGGGCACCAAGTTGGGATCAGGGTTTTGTTCAGCTGCCAGGACTCGGCAGTACATTCAGCATGGGTGTGCGGGTTATCTAGCGTACGTGGTAGATACGCGGGCCAGAGATCAGGTTTCAGTTTTAGAGGTTCCGGTGGTCAGGGAGTTTGTTGATGTGTTCCCGGAGGAGTTACCCAGAGTGCCTCCGGAGAGGCAATTCGAGTTTAGGATTGACCTAGTGCCAGGTGCAGCCCCTATCGCCAAGGCGTCGTACCAGTTTGTACCACCAGAGATGCAGGAGTTGTCATCACAGCTGCAGGAACTGATGGGGAAGCAGTTCATTCGTCCGAGTGGTTCCCCGTGGGGAGCGTCGATACTCTTCTTCAGGAAGAAGGATGGTTCACACTGGATGTGCATTGATTCCCGGGAGTTGAACAAGTTGACGATGAAGAACCGTTATTCACTCCCGAGGATAGATGATATTTTCGATCAGTTGCAGGGAGCATCTTGGTTCTCCAAGATAGACCTAAGGTCCGGGTACCATCAGGTCAGGGTTAGGGAGGAGGACGTGGAGAAGACCGTGTTCCGAACTCGTTATGGACATTACGAGTTCATGGTGATGCCGTTTGGGCTCACCAACGCGCCAGCAATATTTATGGACCTGATGAATCGGGTCTGCAAGCCGATGCTTCATTGCTCGGTCATAGTATTCAACGACGATATCTTAGTGTATTCCAAGACCCGAGAGCAACATAAGGAGCATCTACGAGAGTTATTAGGAGTTCTGAGGCGGGAACGGCTTTATGCCAAGTTCTCGAAGTGTGGGTTTCGGTTACGAGAGGTCCAGTTCCTGGGACACCTCGTTAACCAGGAGGGAATTTTGGTCGATCCGGCCAAAATCGAGGCAATTATGCAGTGGGAGGTTCCGAAATCTCCCTCGGACATCAGGAGCTTTTTGGGATTGGCAGGGTACTATTGGAGATTCATACAGGATTTCTACAAGATTACAATACCTCTCACTCGTCTGACGAGGAAGGGGGTGGATTTCCGGTGGGACCCCGAGTAGCAGAGGGCGTTTGAGACCCTCAGACAGCGACTATGCGAGGCTCCATTCTTGACTCTTCCGGAGGGAGTTGAGGATTTTGTGGTGTTCTATGATGCATCCATCACAGGACTAGGAGTGGTCCTCATGCAGAGGGGACGAGTGAGATGAGATACCCTACGCATGATCTGGAGTTGGGGACGGTGGTATTCGCTCTCAAGATATGGAGGCATTACCTCTATGGGGTACGTTGTACCATCTACACGGACCACAAGAGCCTGAGACACATCATGGATCAGCCGAACCTGAACATGAGACAGCGCAGATGGTTAGATATACTCAAGGACTACGATTATGAGATCCTTTACCACCCAGGTAAAGTGAATGTGGTTGCGGACGCTCTGAGCCGCAAGTCAGCTGGATCTTCTATTCCAGTGACATGCATGAGGATTTCAATAGATTCTCCACTTATGGGCTTGATCAGCGAAGCCCAGGCTGAGGGTATGTGTGACATCCCCTAATTTCTCGGTCAGAAAAGACCGATTTAATTTATGCTTTTTAAAATAAAATCAGAGAAATCTTTTCAAAAGATGTTGCGGAATTGGTCCCCAAACAACATATGATAAAAGTTTATCAAAACCCTTCATTAAGAAGGTATATATTTTTCATATATATCAAAACCTCGGGATGTCATGTTCCGATACAGATCAAAAGCATAAACAAGACATTATAAGCCTTACACAGTTATTTACAACTACTGGCCTATAATCCAAAATCACTCATTGTCATCCGACTATGCTCGGGGTCCACTACCTGTAACATAAAAAGCTGAGTGGGTCAGGCTTGGGAGCCTGGTGAGCATATAGGGTTTTCAAACCACAATAATAATAAACTTATTAAGTTCACCAATCAACAATAACCCTGATTACCCATTTCCCGTTATCCTCACTTTACGTCCCTAAACACTTAACACAAGGGACCTAGCCTAAAGAATATCATCGGGATGGACACTACTGCTAAGGGGTTTCCTCAGCCATACATGTCCTAAAGGCAACCCTGTGGGGGATGGAGTACAGCGAATGAACACCCAAGTTCATTAACACCTACAGGTTGCGGACCTGCTAATGTTTCCCACTGGACTGTCTAGAAAGTATGTGGTCGTCATCCAAACTCCGCTAGATGACTAAATCTCAAATCACGACGAAATGTCTCATCACTTTAATTTATCACACACCAACTATCTACCCATGTTCTACCCAACATATTTGTAGATAAATATATATATATATATATATATATATATATATATATATATATATATATATATATACAGTTTAAAACTTGTATAAAATATCAACACAACAGTCACCTCAAATAAACAATTAATATATTTACACATAGTACGTATTTTAAAGAAAATACTTCATATATATGTGTAAGGTGAAAGTAACTACACACTCACTTGTTTTGATGAAAATCGGGCAGCAATTCGTTTCCTAAAACGTTCGTTTCTAATAAAACCGGGAGTTTTATTGAGAAACCGAGCTCTGCAAAAGTCGGGCTTCGAAACCGAAAAGATAAATTTTCCGGGCTTTACGGGCACTTCGTGGCGTATTCCGGGGCTTATAATCGATACCGGGGCTTCGGGGGATTCTAAGATGAAGAAAATATGAAGAAAGGGGTGAAAGATGGCAAAATTCCAAAAGTATCCAAGAAGGCTCGCATACCCCTTGTATTTATAGGGGTCCGAAGTCGGCTTGGTGGTGGGGTCCGCAGGCGAGGGTGCGTAGGTGGCTGCACGTGCGAAGGCCTCGGTGGCAGCTGCTGATTGGACCGCGGACTAGTGACCCATGTGCGAGGCTCGGAGGCTAGGCGGTGCGAGGTTCGGTCCATGTGCGAGGCTCGGATTGGGCCTCCCTTCGGTCGAATCAAAATCCGACACGCAGCTACTGTTCATGCGAGGGAACGTGACACGTGGCTTCGCATGACTCACCAATTTTGGACACGTGGCACTCTTTCAGCGAAGGTGACGTGGCAAAACGTGACTATTCGAATTTTCTCGATTTTCGCGCCAAAACTTCTAAAATCCATAACATTCGCATACGAACTCCGTTTTTGACGTTCTTTATATGCACGCGTAGGTAAAATTACGCTCTACAACTTTCGTTTAGACTTCGTTGGCTAATTTTGATTTTAATTTTTATATTATTATTTTTAACAGACCGGGACACGAAATCCGTTAAAAATTCATAATTTCTTCATCCGACGTCCGTTTTCGTCAGACTTTTTACCGTTGTGCTACTAATGACGAGACCTTCGATTCTCGTTTAGGTAGTGTCGGCTAAAAATCACTCGATCTAAAATTCGAGTTTTTAGCTGTCTACTGCTAAGCTGAAACTTCGAAAAATCATAACTTCCTCATACGAAGTCAGATTTGGGCGTTCTTTTTATACCTAATCTCGGTTTAACGAACACTACAAGTTTCGTTTAGATCACTAAGGCCAAAAAGTAGTTTATCGAAAACTCACTTTTTACGACATTCGGCCCCGTGCCGGTTTGTCGCGAAACTTCGACAGGTCATAACTTCTTCGTTATAACTTGGATTTCGGCGTTCTTTATATTTTCGAAAACCTCGAGACATATACTACAACTTGTTTAAGATTAATCCTTCTAATTAATCTTCCATCAAAAAGTCATTTTTGATGCTTATCGTCTCTAAATTGACTAGCCCGGATCTACGGGCATTACAATTATCTCCCCCTTAGGATGATTACGTCCCGGAATCATCAACGAAAATAGGACTTGTATAATGATTCCATACGTTATCTTTCCATCCTAAGTAATAACCATAATGCTCAATCTTACACCTGCTCTTCGTACTAGGTTGGACTTTCAATCGTAACCTACAAGTTACAAAATAAATCCTTATTGAGGACTTCTTCTTCTTCTTAGGATAAGTACTTCCCCTTATCTATTGTAACAAATCGATGGGTCATGTTCTAATGAACTTCATCGGATGATGCAACGTCTAGACTCAAGTCTCTTTGAGTCAAATTCCAGAATGGAATATACCTTCGTTCGTATCTTAATGTGATATAATCACATTTTAGCATATAGCATTTCCAGCTACAAGCTTTATTAACAACGAGCGCGATGTTATCGATCGCATTAATTTCAACCTTCTGACTTTAGTCAGATGCTACATCGAACTTGGTTCTCTGAACCATGTAAACAACTCATCGTAGTCGGACTCAATTTGATATGACCTCTAGGGTCAGAATAACAATCATCTTCTTAGTCATTACCGAAACGAAGGTAATGAAGTACTCGAACAATAACGGAATCAATTTCTAGCTTCTTGGTAACCTTGTGACTTTCCTTGATCCAGGTACGAGTCCTGTGCTTCTGGTAGTATAGGCCTCTACTACCATTCACACCTACACATACTCGTCCCAAGTATTGTCTCGCAGTTCTCCAAGTCACCATACAAGAATTTCACATAGTCATTCAATTCATTAGATGACAAAACCAGGGTTTATATTATTTCTTGAAATAATTACACAGAGGTTCAAGTTTACCCTATACTACGCCTCTAATAGGCTACACTACGATTTATTAACTGCATTACTACTTTATGTCTTAGTTTTGGGAATATAAGGTCCTTACTCCTGACCCCTTATATTTTCATCTGCTTCATTAAGGATCATTTGGAATGCCTTTGGTTTTGGCGGTGTGTTTTTCTTTGGGCGGTTTCTAGAAATATGCCCTTCTTCACGGCACTCAAAACATACCCTCTTGTCGGATGGCCACACGTTGGCATAATGCCCAGTCTTTCCACATTTGTAGCAAGTCACCTCCTCGCTACATTTCCCAGAGTGCTTCTTCTTGCAATTCTCACACCATTTCACTTCACCTTCTCCTCCTCCAAACTTCTTAGACTCAGAAAATTTGCTTTTCTTATTGGAACATGAAGTTCCTTCAAATTTTCTCTTTTCACCAACTTCTGCCCTCTCCAGACCCTTCTCTCTGATATGAACCTCAACACTCTTAGCGGCCCAGATGGCGGCTTTCAAAGTGGTTGCTTGCTTGACCATCGGACCAAAGTCCGCTGGTAATCCGAGGGCAAACTTGTTGACCTTAGAGAGTTCAGTTGGAACTAGGTAAGGAACAAGCTTTATCTTTTCAGTAAAACTAGTAGCATATTCAGTAACGCTCATCTTTCCCTTCTTTAAATTCTGGAACTCATTATTAATTTCCAGAAGGTACTGCCCAGAGCAGTACTGCAACTTCAGTTGTACCACAAAATCTTCCCAAGACATCTTACTAGCTTCTCCCTTGGGCATTGAATTAGCTAGTAACTTCCACCAGTTCAACACACCAGACTTTAACAGAGGAATTGCAAGTGTGGTCTTCTGTTTGTTGTTGCACTCACAGCTTTCAAACATTGTCTCCATTTCGGAGATCCAGTTCATGACTTCCACCGGTGTCGGACTCCCAGATAGACATGGTGGTTTAGATGCCATGAAATCTTTATATTTGCACCCGCATACATCAGCTCCTCCATCCTGGTTGTCTTGTCTAACTATCAGTGGGTTGGCTTGACCAAGAGTCCCACTGTAGTTCCCTCCTACTGATTGCCCTTCATTCACTACGGGCTGTTCAACAGGTATCGTAGTCTTTTCCCTATGTTGTTGTAGTAATCGCCTTGTCTCCTCCATCTGGCGATCTAACATCATCTGCATCATTGCTTGTACCCCAGCCATCGTCATTGGCTCAGGTGCAGCTCCTACAACAGGTACTTGCTCAACTACTTGAGGTTGAGGCTGTTGATCCCTGTTGTCGTTTGCATTTGCAACTCCACTACGAGTTCTTGCCATTACAATCTATATACCGAATAAGGCGAATTTAGGTCTTTATCCTTGTTAGACGTTTCAATTCCCTTATTGCTCCGAAACGTTTACATGTTAGTTCTAATCTCGTAATCATACGCTTAGAATCCTACACACATAAGGTTTCCAGATCCGGTCGGCAACAGTCCATAGATCCGAACAATTAATGGCACACATGGCAAACACATAGCATTTAGCACATAAGGGCATTTTAGGCATCTTTCCTAAAATAAACTAGTGCTCGTGTCTAAAATATGGTAGACACTCATCTCACAATCATCACTTAGCATTCTAAGTTTAAGTCTATAAATCCTACAATTTCTTAGTTCGCTTAAAGTAATGCTCTGATACCAACTGTGACATCCCCTAATTTCTCGGTCAGAAAAGACCGATTTAATTTATGCTTTTTAAAATAAAATCAGAGAAATCTTTTCAAAAGATGTTGCGGAATTGGTCCCCAAACAACATATGATAAAAGTTTATCAAAACCCTTCATTAAGAAGGTATATATTTTTCATATATATCAAAATCTCGGGATGTCATGTTCCGATACAGATCAAAAGCATAAACAAGACATTATAAGCCTTACACAGTTATTTACAACTACTTGCCTATAATCCAAAATCACTTATCGTCATCCGACTATGCTCGGGGTCCACTACCTGTAACATAAAAATCTGAGTGGGTCAGGCTTGGGAGCCTGGTGAGCATATAGGGTTTTCAACCCACAATAATAATAAACTTATTAAGTTCACCAATCAACAATAACCCTGATTACCCATTTCCCGTTATCCTCACTTTACGTCCCTAAACACTTAACACAAGGGACCTAGCCTAAAGAATATCATCGGGATGGACACTACTGCTAAGGGGTTTCCTCAGCCATACATGTCCTAAAGGCAACCCTGTGGGGGATGGAGTACAGCGAATGAACACCCAAGTTCATTAACACCTACAGGTTGCGGACCTGCTAATGTTTCCCACTGGACTGTCTAGAAAGTCTGTGGTCGTCATCCAAGCTCCGCTAGATGACTGAATCTCAAATCACGTCGAAACGTCTCATCACTTTAATTTATCACACACCAACTATCTACCCATGTTCTACCCAACATATTTGTAGATAAAAATATATATACAGTTTAAAACTTGAATAAAATATCAACACAACAGTAACCTCAAATAAACAATTAATATACTTACACATAGCACGTATTTTAAAGAAAATACTTCATATATATGTGTAAGGTGAAAGTAACTACACACTCACTTGTTTTGATGAAAATCGGGCAGCAATTCGTTTCCTAAAACGTTCGTTTCTAATAAAACCGGGAGTTTTATTGAGAAACCGGGCTCTGCAAAAGTCGGGCTTCGAAACCGAAAAGATAAATTTTCCGGGCTTCACGGGCACTTCTTGGCGTATTCCGGGGCTTATAATCGATACCGGGGCTTCGGGGGATTCTAAGATGAAGAAAATATGAAGAAAGGGGTGAAAGATGGCAAAATTCCAAAAGTATCCGAGAAAGCTCGCATACCCCTTGTATTTATAGGGGTCCGAAGTCGGCTTGGTGGTGGGGTCCGCAGGCGAGGGTGCGCAAGTGGCTGCACGTGCGAAGGCCTCGGTGGCAGCTGCTGATTGGACCGCGGACTAGTGACCCATGTGCGAGGCTCGGAGGCTAGGCGGTGCGAGGTTCGGTCCATGTGCGAGGCTCGGATTGGGCCTCCCTTCGGTCGAATCAAAATCCGACACGCAGCTACTGTTCATGCGAGGGAAGGTGACACGTGGCTTCGCATGACTCACCAATTTCGGACACGTGGCACTCTTTCAGCGAAGGTGACGTGGCAAAACGTGACTATGCGAATTTTCTCGATTTTCGAGCCAAAACTTCTAAAATCCATAACTTTCGCATACGAACTCCGTTTTTGACGTTCTTTATATGCACGCGTAGGTAAAATTACTCTCTACAACTTTCGTTTAGACTTCGTCGGCTAATTTTGATTTTAATTTTTATATTATTATTTTTAACAGACCGGGACAGGAAATCCGTTAAAAATTCATAACTTCTTCATCCGACGTTCGTTTTCGTCAGACTTTTTACAGTTGTGCTACTAATGACGAGACCTTCGATTCTCGTTTAGGTCGTGTCGGCTAAAAATCACTCGATCTAAAATTCGAGTTTTTAGCTGTCTACTGCTAAGCTGAAACTTCGAAAAATCTTAACTTCCTCATACGAAGTCAGATTTGGGCGTTCTTTTTATACCTACTCTCGGTTTAACGAACACTACAAGTTTCGTTTAGATCACTAAGGCCAAAAAGTAGTTTATCGAAAACTCACTTTTTACGACATTCGGCCCCGTGCCGGTTTGTCGCGAAACTTTGACAAGTCATAACTTCTTCGTTATAACTCGGATTTCAGCGTTCTTTATATTTTCGGAAACCTCGAGACATATACTACAACTTGGTTAAGATTAACCCTTCTAATTAATCTTCCATCAAAAAGTCATTTTTGATGCTTATCATCTCTAAATTGACTAGCCCGGATCTACGGGCGTTACAGTATGCGTCATGAGAACCGGAAACATGAGAGGATATGGGGTGAGAACACCCGGTTTGAGGAGGATAGTCGGGGATTATTGACCCGTTGTGGTCGGTTCTGGGTTCCGATGTCTGGTGGCGTCAGACAGACTATATTGGAGGAGGCTCATAAGTCTCGTTTCTCTATTCACCCGGGGGCCACCAAGATGTATCGGGACTTGCGATTGAGTTACTGGTGGCCGTGCACGAAGCAAGAAATCGCTTGGTATGTTGAGAGGTGCTTGACCTGCAGGATGGTCAAGGCCGAGCACCAGAGGCCGCATGGCAAGCTGCAGCCTCTGGAGATTCCCATGTGGAAATGGGAACATATAACGATGGACTTCATCACCAAGCTACCGAGAACGGCGAAGGGGTTTGACACTATTTGGGTCATCGTAGATCGATTGACCAAGAGTGCTCATTTTATGCCCATCTGGGAGAGCTAATCGGCCGAGAAGCTAGTTGATGTGTATATACGCGAGATTGTAGCTTGCCATGGGGTTCCGATCTCTATCGTCTCAGACCGTGATGTTCAGTTTACCTCTCGATTTTGGCAGAAGTTCCATGAGGAACTGGGCATGCGACTGCACTTCAGTACAGCCTATCATCCGCAGACGGACGGCCAGAGTGAGCGGACTATACAGACTCTTGAGGACATGTTGAGAGCCTGTGTTATTGACTTCAGTGGGAGTTGGGACTCCTACATACCCCTGGAAGAGTTCTCCTACAACAACATCTTTCACTCCAGCATTGGTGCTCTACCCTATGAGATGTTGTATGGGCGGAGATGCCGCACCCCAGTCTGTTGGGGTGAGGTGGGTCACAGGGTGATGGGTCGGACCGAGGTAGTCCTACAGACTACCGAAATGATTCAGCATATTAGACAGCGGCTGTAGACCGCGCATAGTCGTCAGAAGAGCTACGCCGACCGACGCCGATCTGAGTTAGAGTTTTAGGTCGGTGACATGGTACTCCTGAAGGTCTCACCCTGGAAGGGTGTGATCCGCTTCAGGAAGAGAGGGAAATTAGGTCCCCGGTACATTGGACCATTTCGGATCATTTCCATAGTCGGCAAGGTGGCATATAGACTCTAGTTACCAGAGGAGCTTAGTCAGATCCACAGTACTTTCCACGTTTCCTAGTTACGAAAGTGCATTCCGGATGAGGAGGCGGTGGTGTCATTAGATGATATACAGGTCGATGAGCGCCTGAACAATGTAGAGAGGCCGGTAGCCGTTCTGGAAAGGAAAGTGAAGGTTCTACGGAATAAGGAAGTACCTTTGGTAAAGGTACAATGGGAGCACCGGAGGGGATCTGACTGGACTTGGGAGCCGGAGGCTAAGATGCGAAAGCATTATCCGGAGATGTTCACTGCAGCGGACTTCGAGGACGAATTCTAGTTCAAGTGGGGGAGAATTGTAATGCCCCTACTCTCAGGTATTAATTTTCAGCTTTACTATTTCATATTGAATAGTCTACTCGACGAGTTGGAGGCCCTGACTCGTCGAGTAGGAACTCGTTTGGACCGCAAACTTAAGTGACCAACTCGCCGAGTCGGAGGACACGACTCGACGAGTTGGAGCTGGAGGATGAAAACCTAATTTTCGGGATTTTTCACCCTATTTAAAGGGTCATTAGCCTCCCTTAGCCTCCCATATAGCCCCTTGTGAGTCCAAAAACCCTGAATCGCCATTTTCTCTCCATACCTGTGTGTTTTAAGCATTTGAAGGTCGATCTTGGTGAGAGGTACTTGAAGATCAAGAACATTGAGGCAAGGAATGTGTGTGGATCTGAAGTCTACCCCAAGTTAGCATCATTTGAAGGTATCAAGTCGTTACCTTGATCTCCTTCTAGCTAGATCCTTCTATATTTGAGTTTTGGGGCCATTTTGGCATATTGGTGCTTCATTTCAAGTGATGAACCAAGATCTGAAGTTGCAACTTCAGATCTAGGCTCATCTTGGCCCTTACAATCATAAAGTCTCAGTATTTAGCATGCTAGTGTAATTCCCTTGCCTAGAACCTCTTCTTTAGCTTGATTTAAGTCATTAGCACCTTGCATGTACGTAAAGTTTGCAACTTTACGTAAGAAGTATGCCTTAGGAGCTTAGATCTACGTTATGGAGCTTTGGAATGGCTTAAAAGCATCTGAATGGAGAAAAGACTGAAGGGACTCGACGAGTTGCATGGTCAACTCGACGAGTCCGATGAAGATTGTCGTGCAAGGACTTTTGCATGGAATCGGCGAGTCAGTAGGGTGACTCAGCGAGTCAGCTAAGGTTTTCCCGACATTTGGACATGCATGAACTCGGCGAGTTAAGGGAAAACTCGACGAGTCAACCGGGGATTTCACGACTTCTCGAGTTCAGGAAGGACTCGATGAGTCGGTGGACTGCAATGGACGAGTTGGGTAAACATGGATCGTTGACCTTGACTTTGACCAAGGATTGACTAGTTGACTTCTGGGGTATTTGGTAATTTGGAAATTCAGGGAAATGGTCTTATGGTAAATATAGGTGTTGGAGTTCATGTCAGTGATTCGAGAGTTTGAGCTTATCACTTCAGTGCGACAGTTGTGAGGTGAGTTATCCTCACTATATCAACAGGGTCTAAGGCACCAATACAAGCCCTTATCGGATTTGTATCCGAGTTATTACATGATATGCTTATTGATTTACATCCTGCTAGTTAGGATGGTGATAGGCTTAGTGACCCGGTTAGGTCTGTATCTTGGTTATAGGATGTTGGTATGATTGATGATCTGTTAGATTGGTTTGACTTTTATATATGCTAGCATATGATATTATGTGCATATGTTTGTTTGAATGGGGAATGGGTTGAGGCAGGTCCTGCTTCGTGCTATAGGCCAAGATACCCAGGGCGGTCCGGATAGACTACAGACCTAGGAGGGTATGTATGTCATACCGAAGGCCCGCGAGCGGTCCGGATAGGTTGTAGGCCCTGCGAGGCGGTTCAGACGTGCCGAAGACGCGGAGTGTAGACCAGATAGGCTGAAGGCTTGTGAGGCGGTCCAGTCAGGCTAATGGCTCATTATGCATGTTGTTTGTTTATATGCATTGATATGTTTATAGCATTGGTATTTTGGGGGTAACTCACTATGCCTTCGAGCTTACATTTATCGATTATTGTTTCAGGTACTTCTGATGACCGCGGGAAGGCGAAGGCGTGATCGTACCGCTCCTCACACTTTATGATTTTATGTTTTGATTCTGGGATACTCTGACAATATACTATTTTGAAAACAATTTTTGTAATAATCATGGGTTTTGAAATATTTAAAAAAAAAAGTTTAAATTTGGCATGATTTTTATGGATGTTACATCAATGAAACAAGCCTAAACATATCCTCGATCATCTAAATGGTCGGCTCGATTTGCCCATCCGTCTGTAGATGGTAGGAGATGCTAAAGTACAACTCGGTACCCAACTTCTCGTGGGACCACTTCCAACTTCTGAAAGTGAAATGAATATCCCAATCTAAAACAATAAAATTAGGCACACCATGGCGAGCAACCACCTCTCGAACATAAATATTGGCTAATTTCTCAGCCGAAGAACTATCCTGGATAGCCAGAATGTGATCACTCTTGGTAACCGATCGAAAATCACCCATATACCATAAAATCCTTCGCAATCTTTGGTAATTTTGTGATGAAATCCAAGGTGATATGCTCCCATTTCTATAATCGGACCTCCAGAGGCTGCAATTTTCTATGAGGGCACTGATGTTCGGCCTTAACCTTCCGACAGGTCAAGCACCACTCCAGAAACCAATTTATATCTCTCTTAGTACATGGCCACAAGTAGTTGTGTCTCAAATCATGATACGTCTTTGTCACGCCCATATAGATAGAAAATTAAATTTGTGTGCCTTATCCTTCAAATCTATCGGGTCCCGCCCAAATAAGAAACCTGAATCCTGCCATGTAGCATCAACAACCCCCGGATATCAAAATCAAATGTTGATACATAAGCGACCACTCGCTCGCTCTTCTAATTCTCTTCCATGATGGCCTCCGACTGTGTAACCCTAATCATCTCTAATACTAGAGTCACAATTGTCGTCCTCAAACATAGATTCTGAATCGGGGTACTGACCGCCTTGTGACTCATAGCATCGCCCACCACGTTAACCTTACTGGGGTGGTACAAAATCTCACGGTCGTAATCATTCACTACGTCACGCCACCTCCGTTGCCTCATATTCAAGTTCGGTTGATCCATTAGATACCTTAGACTCTTATGGTTCGCGTAAATGCTACATCGGACTCCGTACAAGTAGTGACGCCAAATCTTCAGTACGGAAATCACAACCCCCAACTCCAGATCATGAGTGGGATAATTCTCCTCATGAGGCTTCAACTAACTCGATGTGTAAGTAGACACGCGCCCCCTTTACATCAAAACTGCACCCCTACTCAGTATCGATGCATCACAGTACACCACAAAATTCTCGACTCCCTCATGGAGGGTAACTATTTGTGCCTCACAAATCTTTTGTCATAGAGTCTCGAATGTTGCATGTTGCTCATGTTCCCAACGAAAAGTGACATCCTTCCTCCCTCATACAATCTCATGTAGTAACCTAACACCCTAAGGAAACCCTGAATCTCATATAGAGTCTTCGGAACTTCCCACCGCATAATTGTCTCGATCTTGGCTGGGTCGACCAAAATAACATTCTGGTTGACGAGGTGCCCCAGGAACTGGACCTCTCGCAACCAGAACTCACACTGGAGAACTTGTCGCATAACCTCTCCACCCTAAGGACTCCAAGAATCTCATGTAGGTGCTCCTCATGCTGATCCTTGGTATTAGAATAGACCAATATATCATTGATAAAAACAAAATCATTGATCAATCCAACATAGGCCTATACACCTGGTTCATGAGATCCATGAACGTTATCAGTGCGTTGGTGAGACCAAAAGGCATCACTGCAAACTCATAATGCCCATAACGAGTTCGGAAGGTCGTCTTCATAATTTCCTCCTCATGAACCCTCATATGATAATAATCGGATCTCAAGTCAATCTTGTAAAATCAAGATGCTCCCTCAACTGATCAAATAGATCATTAATCCGCGTTAATGGGTAACGGTTCTTCACCGTCATCTTGTTCAACTCCCGGTAATCAATGCACATCCGATGTGAACCATCTTTCTTCCTGACAAAAAGGATCGATGCTCCCTACAATGAACTACTCAGCCGAATGAACTCCTTGCCCAATAGTTCCTGGAGCTGATAGGACAACGCCTACATCTAGGGCGGCACATGACGATATGGCACCTTAGAAATCGGGGCAGCACCAGGGATCAGATCGATCTGGAACTCCACCTGCATCTCGGGAGGCACACCAGGAAAATCCTCAGGGAAAACATCAGGAAATTCCCTCACAATCGACACATCAGAAACTGGCTTCTTCCCCTCACCCTGCGCATCGACCACATACGTTAGATACCCCATACACCCATTATGAAGACACTGACTCGTCCTGGCGGCAGAATAGAAAGCAGAACCAACTCTGGTACCACAAAATCCTCAACTACCTCATGGAGGGTAAGTATTAGCTCCTCACAAAGCATTTGTCGTAGAGTCTCGACTGCCTCCTGCTGCTCAGGCTCCCAACAAAAAGTGACATCCTTCCTCGTCAATCTAGTTAGAGGAACTGCAATCTTGGATAACTTGTGAATGAATCTCCGGTAATAACCTGTCAGCCCAAGGAAACTCTGAATCTCAGATGGAGTCTTCGGAACTTCCCACCGCATAACTGTCTCGATCTTGGCTTGGACAACCAAAATACCATTCTGGTTGATGAGGTGCCCTAAGAACTGGACCTCGTGCAACCAGAAATCACACTTGGAGAACTTTTCGTACAACCTCTCCACCTTAACGACTCCAAGTATCTCATGTAGGTGCTCCTCACGCTACTCCTTGGTCTTAGAATAGACCAAGATATCATCGATAAAAACAATCATTGATCGATCCAACATAGGCCTACACACCCGATTCATGAGATCCATGAACGTTATCGGTGCGTTGGTGAGCCCAAAAGGCATCACCGCGAACTCATTATTCCCATAACGAGTTCGGAAGGCCATCTTCGGAACATCCTCCTCACGAACCCTCATCTGATCATAACTGAATCTCAAGTTAATCTTGAAAAGCCAAGATGCTCCCTAAAACTGATTAAATAGATCATTAATCTGTGTTAATGGGTAACGGTTCTTCACCGCCAGCTTGTTCAACTCCCGATAATCAATGCACATCCGGTGTGAACCATCCTTCTTCCTGAAAAAAAAAGGATCGGTGCTCCCCACAATGAACTACTCGGCTGAATGAACTCCTTGCCCAATAGTTCCTAGAGCTGATAGGACAACTCATGCATCTCGAGCGGCGCACGACGATATGGCATCTTGGCGATCAGGGCAGCACCAGGGATCAGATCGATCTGGAACTTTACCTGCTTCTCGGGAGGCACAGTAGGAAAATCCTCAAGGAAAACATCAGGAAATTCCATCACAATCGGTACATCTGAATTTGACTTCTTCCCCTCAACCAGTGAATCGGCCACATACACTAGATACCCCATGCACCCATTATGAAGACACTTCGTCCTAGCAGCAGAACAGAAAGCATAAACAACTATGGTACCCTCACTATAGATAGTCAACACTCCCCCACTTGGGTCACGAATCGTCACCAACTACTTTTCACAGTTAACTGATTCTCAGAATCAGCTCAACCAATCCATATTTACGATAACGCAGACATCCCTCGTCGCAATAGGGATAAGATCAATCGAAAATCTCCAATACACAATCCCGGTATATCTCAAAAGCTGAAATATGTGATCACCAGCTATAGCGACCCTCATGGGTCGATCCAAAGCCTCACGTACAGATGTGAAATCTCTACAAATGGATGTCGACACAAAAGACTGAATCGCACCCACGTCAAATAGCACTAAAGCAGGTACATAATTCACAAGGAAAGTACTTAACATGAGCACGACATAAGCATATATATAAAATAACTCAACATAATAAAAATAACACATACCGGAAATGACATCTGGTGTTGCTCTGGCCTCCTCTACAGTCAACTGAAAAGCTCGACCTCGGGCCTTTGGGGCCCTAACCTTCCCATGACGACTATCGGTGATGCGCAGGGTCACAGGAACAGGAGTCTGAGTTATCCTAGATGCAAGTAGTGGCACCCGGCCTTCACATGGACCGCTTGGTTATAGCTGAAACATACTCGTAAACCCTTTGGATAAACCTTCATAAAGTGCCTCTCCTTGCAACAAAAGTAGCATATCGTCCCTATCTAACAGGAACCCTCATGACCCTTATTGTACTTGCTACAAGTGCGGCTCCTCTGACCTCCTGATCTCGAATCATCGGGTTTAACCTGCTTAGCCTCCGGCTGCGACTAGACTCGCCTCCTATCTCTTATCTGCGTATCTACCTTGGCCTCTCTCACTTACAGATCCAACTCAATTTCCCTCTTCCTAGAATTGGACTGCAGTTCAGCCAATGCCCGGTACTAGGAGTTCCTCATGAACTCTCTGATAGCCCTCTTGAGCATACTCAAGTATCGGGTTATATGTACATGCTCATAGGATGCATACTCAGAACAGAATAGGGCTCTCTCATGGAACATACTATGAGCAACAAGTACTCTTGAGCCAGCCATTCCCTCTCCACCAAAGGAACATACTCATCACAAAACATCTCATAAAATCGATCCCATGTCACTGTGGCCCGCTCCTTAGGTGAATAGCAGTAGTCATAAACTTCCACCAGTCATTCGCTCCCTAGTCAAGTAGGTTCAGCGCAAAGCAAACCTTTAGACCATCCAGACACAAGCAAGTGTAAAAGCATACCTTAATACCAGAGATCCACCTCATGGCCGCAATCGAGTCCTTGACCCCATCAAAATCTGGGGGCTTCGTGTTGTTGAACTACAGGTACTACATCATATCACTCATGTGTGGTCTCACATCGATAATAGTTGCAATGGTTGCGGCAGCAGCAGCCTCTATGACGGCAGTGTAGCGTTCGTTAAACATCTTGATAATATCGGTCTTGATAGACCCAAACACCTCTAGGATAGCCTCCCTGACCTCTGTGGTCACCTATGTGGCAATGATCTTACGTATCTCATCATCACTGGTACCTGCCTCTTTAGATCGCCAGAGCTTGAACCTTGAGTAACCACCATACTGAAATACACAAAGAAAATGTCAAAACCGGCTAAAGCGCATACAGACATTGTATATATCCCAAATAATTCCTCAGTACCCTTGAGAGTCTTTCTAAATCGCATATGGATCCTTTGCTTTCTATAGTACTGGCACATACTACCTTCCACACCTATCCGTAGTTGACTTAGACTTTCTCTTGAGGTCCTAAGTCACAAAATCAATCCGCTCTCATTGTAACGACCCACAAAACATATGTGCTCAAGGGAGCCACATATAAACTCCTAGGTACTCATCCTAGGTCCCTTCTTAGCCATAGCTCTGCTTTGTAAGTAGTCTCCACTAATCTCACCAATGGCTCTGCGTATACCAATTGTATATAACCCATACTCGATAAACATTCGAATAAAAGATTCCACCCCAAATCTACAACCAGAAAAGGAACATGAAGTAAGGTTTAACCAGGAATTCTAAGGCTATAAAATCCTAGTTATGTAGAACAATGTAGTATACACAAAGAATTTAGCAATCTTAGTTTCAACCCTAGAAAAGCATCCACAAGTAATCTCCTAGACTATAATGCATTACAAAATCAGGCAACCCTATCCTGAAATTCCATAGGGATCCTTAGCTTATCAACTAGTATGTATTTCTATCAGCTTAGATAATAGCAACTATAACACAACATATAACACAAATATAGATATTTTAGGAGATCACTTCCTCGAGCTCCGTCTGAATGTACACGTTGTTTCCTCTGTTCTTTCGTTTGAAATTCATTCTTTCTGTAAAAAGGTTTTTATAAAACTTTCAGATCCTTAGTTTGAGTCTGGAATCCCACAAACTTTTATCCAAATCTCTTAAGCCAAGGCTCTGATACCAACTTGTAACATCTCAATTTTTACCATAAAATTTTCCATTTTTAATATAGATAAAACATCAAGTATTATAAAAACCAAGTCAATAAAACCCACCCCGGTGTATCAAATACAATCATCTGAATCAAAGTATCAAAGTGCCAAAATCATAAAATCTGCAAGCTAAGTGGACAGTCAAGCCGTCGCCTTCCCACGATCATCAGAAGTACCTAAAACACATTCAATCCACAACTATAAGCATGAAGCTTAGTGATTTTCCCAAAATATCACATACAGTACAACATTATAAAAAACTATGGGTTATCAATAACCCTGGGGCTTATCAGCAATCCCAATAGGCAAACAGCACGCCTAGTGGATTAACGGCATGTTTTAGGGGTTATCATCAACCATGGGGAATATCAGTAGTCCCGTGGACCCACAACTATCTAGGAGTTATCAGCAACTCAATTTCACATATAACAGCAATCAACAATTAGGACCCAGCTGGTCAATACACATACACTACCACATAGATAAATATCGTGAGAAAACTCACCTTGCGGACAGCAGCTAGACACAACAGCCCACACACAGGGTAGATAGGTATAACAAGACACCTAGCAACAATAAAGAAGTATCCTCTCAGTCTACACTCTGAAACCCTAATTTGACCAAAACGTCAACCATGGTCAAAAGTCACCAGTCAACCCTCATTTGACCTACGCTCAACATACGTGCTACTCTATGCATAGCATAGAGCTCTAGATGAAAACCGGCCAGAACTACACTACGCTCAGCGTAGAGGAATCTATGCTCAACGTAGACATCTAATGTCCAAAAATCTCATTAAACTCTTAATACAGAAAGTTAGTTCCTCAAACTTTAAGATGTGAACCTAATGAACGTTCTAATGGATAAAGTCTTTGACTTTATCCATTTGTATGCCAACAAAGTGGAATAAAATCAATCCCTAAGTCCATGAAGTACTCTAATGCTCAAGAACTCATGCATGGATGGATGAGAGTAACCAAAATCTCATTTTTATGACTTAACAACCTTGAAAACATCTGTAAATTGCCTTTAAATGGTCGGGAGTAACTCATACTCAAAAATACCAATATTATGGGACAAAAAGCGTATAAATTGTAACATCCCAAAATTCAAGACCAAAAATTTCATTTTTAATTAAGTAATTATAAAACCAATAGTCTGAAAACATCCATAATGTCATCCCATATCAAAACCAATATGTCAAAAATCAAATCAAGTCATAATAAAACAACATAAGAGTATAATTCCCAAAGATCTTATGTGCGGAAACCATGGTGTGATGCGATGCGATCATGTCGGTTCCTTTCCTTTTGAAGAAGAAATACCTAAAACCAAAATTTAAAAATGTAAGCACGAAGCTTAGTGAGTTCCCCCACCATACCGCACACCATACAATAAACATACTGCCCAGCATATCCGGGTGTTGGCCTCCCCTTCGGTCTCTTTCAACCGGTAACCGCCTAGCATATCAGGGTGCTGGCCTACCCCTTAGGTCTCTTTCAACCGGTAACCGCCTAGCATATATGGGTGCTGGCCTACCCCTTCGGTCTCTTTCAACTAGTTACGGGGTCTATTTCACCCCTTACCACTACCACATAACATCCTAGCATATACACATAAATCACACACTACCTAGCATATATGGGTGCTGGCCTACCCCTTCGATCCTTTTGACCGGTTTCAAGGACTATTTCACCCCCTACTACTACTACATGATAACATAGCATACGAGCACATAAATCTCAACCAATAGTGACATACCAGACAATTATCACAAGGACAATTATCTCTACTGTAACAACTACTGGTGGGCCGGCATTGGTGCCTTCGACCTACTCATACCGGGAAGGTAACTCACCTCAACTGTGTGCCGAAATCGTGCTCCTCGGATGGCTCGGGACTCTTTTCCCTAAAGCATGACAAGTCCCCTAATTAGTTATTGGGTCCAAGAATAACTCTCTTATGGCCCAACTTCTAATTCAAGTCCCAAGGCAAGGTCCCCTAGTCCTTGCCCTAATGGTCCTTTTCCCCTAAGGCCCAATCCATAATCAATTTAAGGCCCAAGTCCATTACTTTAAGTTTTAAAGCCCAATAAGGCCCAAAAGGCCCAACACCATAAATCTCAGTCCTAAGCCGAGAGGCCTTACTCTACAGTGGCCCATGAGGCCCAACAAATTCAGGTCCAATCTTCTAAGGCCCAAAAACCCATGTTAACCATTTTATATGCGTACGCGTGGCGTACCTAGCACGTACGCCCGGCGTACGCTGGCCTTAACCAGAAGCGAGAAACTGACCCAGAACGCGCAGCGTACAAGGGGGTACGCCCAGCGTTCCTGCCAATCACCCTAAAATTCTTCTTTTGACTTAATCCATTAAGTCCCAATATCCAGAACATAGATCTAGGCTCCTAACAACGTCCTAAACCATAAAGTTACAAACTTTATGCCTTTGCATGCATGGATGAGGATTAAGACACACATTAAGTCTATAAGCTCACTTAGTGGTCATCTAGCACTTGCATGGTTGGGGCTAAATCATCAAGATCTGATTTTTATGGTTCTAAATGCTTCCAAGAGCTCAAAAGGACAGCTCTTATGGACATATTCTTCCAAAACTCAAATGACCTCAAGTATGCGACCAAAATGTGACATAAAACAACCCAAAACCAAATCTAAGCATGCATTAGCCAACTTGAAAGCTTTATACCTCCAATGGGTCAGAAATGATGCCAAACTTCTGGATCTACAAGCCCTTTCCAAGCTCGTGCTCTTTCTTCAAACTCCTTCTTCTTTAAAACCACCAAAATTACACCAAAAACTCAAAGTAAGCTCCAAAATACAAACAAGAGGGTTAGGGTTCGAGTTGGGTACTGAGAGGACAAGGGAGGCTGAGAGGATAAGGGTTTTGGAGGTTATAAGTTGTTTAAATAGAGTGCAAACCCTAAAATTTAGGGTTTGCATCTGGTCACCCTACGCGCAACGTACACATCGGTACGCCTAGCGTACGTGTGGGGCTCCCCCGATCTGCGCCTCATATGCGTACGCCCTGTACGCCCAGCGTACGCTTCACCCCAAAAATTCCAAGATTTTAATAATTATAACTTGAATAAAAACAATACAATACCTGATAAATCCCGGGCGTTACAAATCTCCCCCACTTGAATTAGACTTCGTCCTCGAAGTCTGATGCTGCTGCCGGGAATAACTCGGGATATTTCTCCCTCATCTCGTCCTCTGGTTCCCACGTCCATTCTGAGCCCTTACGGTGTTGCCACTGCACCTTCACCAGTTCTACTTCCTTGTTTCTCAGATCCTTCATCTTCCTGTTGAGAATGGCTACAGGCATCTCGATGTAGTTCAGTCGGTCATCCACATGTATGTCCTCCAAAGGAACCACTGCGGAATCATCGGCTATGCACTTCCGCAGCTGCGAGACATGAAAAGTGTTGTGGATCCGTCTAAGCTCCGCCGGAAGGTCCAACCGATATGCTACCTTGCCCATCCGGGCTACCACCCTAAAAGGTCTGATATACCTGGGGCCCAACTTGACCCGCTTTCTGAAGCGGATGACACCTTTCCAAGGTGACACCTTCAGAAGGACCATATCCCCGACCTGGAACTCCAAGTCAGATTGGCGTATGTCGGCATATATCTTCTGCCGACTCTGAGCTGTCTCGAGTCTACTCCGGACCTCCTGGATCTTCTCCGTCATCTTGAGTACCACCTCGGTACTCCCCATGACTCTCTGACCAACCTCACCCCAACATATTGGGGTCCTGCACTTCCTCCCGTAAAGCATCTCGAAGGGAGGTCGATCGATACTGGCGTGGTAGCTATTATTGTAAGAAACCTATGCCAAGGGAAGGTAGGTATCCCAGCTACCACTGAAGTCTAGAACGCACGCTTGCAACATATCCTCCAAGGTTTGGATGGTTTGCTCGCTCTGACCATCCTTTTGCGGGTGAAAAGTCGTACTAAAGTGCAGACGAGTACCCAACTCGTCATGAAATTTCTTCCAGAATCTGGAAGTGAATCGCACATCCCTGTCAGAAATCACGGAAACTGGCACCCCGTGTCGAGCCACTACCTCCCTGATGTATATTTCTGCCAGCTTCTCAGCCGAAATACTCTCCTGAATCGGTATAAAATGGGCGCTCTTGGTCAATCGATCCACGATGACCCATATCGCGTCAACTCCGTGCGTCGTCCGAGGTAACTTCGTAATGAAGTCCATGGTAATATCCTCCCATTTCCACACAGGGATATCCAAAAGTTGCGTCTTGCTGTGAGGCCTCTGGTGTTCGGCCTTCACCTTCCTACAGGTCAAGCACCTCTCGACGTACCAGGCTACATCCCGCTTCATGCAGGGCCACCAATAATCAGGACGGGGATCTCTATACGTCTTCGTCGCCCCGGGATGGATGGAAAATCTGGATTTGTATGCCTCCTCCATCAGGACTTGGTGCACACTGCCCGTGTACGGAACCCATACTCTACGATGGAGTGTCAATAGCCCGCGGCTATCATAGTCGAAGGCGTAAATCTGTCTCACGATACGCTCACTCTTCCGGTGTTCCTCCTTCATAGCCTCCTGCTGAGCCTCCCGAATCCGCTCCAAAAGCGGGGTCACTACTGTCATCCTCAGGCAGATGTCTCTGATTGGGGCCACGAATGCCTTGCGGCTAAGTGCATCGGCCACAACATTGGCCTTCCCCGGGTGGTAGAGGATCTCGTAATCGTAATCCTTCACCACGTCCAACTACCATCGCTGTCTCATGTTCAGATTTGGCTGGTCCATCAAGTACCTCAACCTCTTGTGATCTGTGTAAATGGTACAACGGACCCCATAGATGTAGTGTCTCCAAATATTGAGGGAAAAAACAAATGCCCCCAACTCCAGGTCGTGTGTCGGGTAATTCACCTCATGAGGCTTCAACTGCCTCGAGGCGTAAGCAATGATGTGCCCTCTCTACATCAACATTGCACCCAATCCCGAGAAAGATGCATCACAATACACTACAAAATCCTCTACGCCCTCTGGCAGTGCTAATATCGGCGCCTCGTACAGCCTCTGCCTCAAAGGCTGCCTACTGCTCAGGCCCCCAGCAGAAAGTCACTGACTTCTTGGTCAGTCGGGTCAAGGGTACCGCTATCTTGGAGAAATCCTGAATGAATCTTCGATAATATCCTGCTAAAACGAGGAAGCTCCGAATCTCGGATGGAGACGTCGGAACCTCCCATCTCATCACGGCCTCCACCTTGGCCGGATCGACCAGTATACCGTTCTGGTTGACGAGGTGCCCCAGAAACTGCACCTCGCGCAACCAAAACTCACACTTGGAGAACTTTGCAAAAAGTCTCTCCCTCCTCAGTGTCTCCAACACCTCCCTCAAGTGCTCCTCGTGCTACTCCTGCGTCTTGGAATAAACCAAGATATCATCAATAAAGACAATCACAAACCGATCCAGCATCGGCCTGCATACGCGGTTCATGAGATCCATGAACGCAGCAAGAGCATTGGTGAGCCCAAATGGCATCACCACGAACTCATAGTGACCATAGTGAGTCCAGAAAGCAGTCTTCTGTACATCCTTATCTTTGACCCTCATCTGGTGATAGCCTGAACGCAAATCGATCTTGGAAAACCAAGATTCCCCCTGAATCTGGTCAAAGAGATCGTCAATCCCCGGGAGTGGGTAACGGTTCTTCACAGTTACCTTATTCAGCTCCCGGTAGTCTATACACATCCGGTGAGACCCGTCCTTCTTCTTCACAAACAGAATCAAGTGTCCCCAAGGTTAACTGCTCGGCCTGATAAATCCCTTGTCTAATAGCTCCTTAACCTGTGTAGACAACTCCTGCATCTCGGGAGGAGCCAATCGACGGTGCCTTTGCTATCGGAACCGCACCTAGAACTAGTTTAATCTTCAACTCCACTTGTCTCTCCGGAGGTACCCCAGGCAAGTCCTCCGGGAACACGTCCGGATACTCCCGTACAACTGGAACATCATCCACGGTCGCCTTAACCTCCTCCCGGGTATCCATAACATAGGAGACAAAGCTTGTACATCCCTGATGAATGTAGCCTCTGGCTCTCGCTGCTAAACACATTACCGGTCCACGTTGCGGTCTCTCACCCTGAATCACCAGCTCTCCCCCCCTTGGGGTCCTGACCCGAACCAACTGCTGCTCAAAGTCAATCACCGCCCCATTAGGGCTCAACCAATCCATGCCTATGATGACCTTGTTCCCACGCAAAGGAATAGGAACCAAATCCACGAGGTAACGCTCGTCATACATCCTCAGGACACAATCTCTATAAACCTCTGATGCCCGGACGGATCGGTCGTCTGCAATCTCGACCTTTAAAGGACAATCTAACATGCCTGAAGACTCAGCAAAACTCTTGGTGAGTGCAAGAGAAACGAAAGACCGGGTAGCACCCGAATCAAATAACACCAACACTAGGATACCGTTCACATGGAACGATCCTAAAACAGAATACGTGAAACATAAATATCAAAACTGAAACATAATAAATGATAGGGAGAAGAAACATACCCGTCACCACATTTGGTGCAACACGCACCTCCTCGGCGGTCAGCTGGAAGGCTCGGCTCCTCACAACAGGAGCATCTGGCTTACCCTGTTGTCCATCTGTGATCTGCAGGGTCGCTGGAGTTGGCGCCACCACTGATGCTTCTGATAACAATCTCGGGCAGTTGGCCTTCTTATGGCCTCGCTGGTTGTAGTGAAAACACAGCATGTCTGATGTCTGAATAGTGGTGGTAGGGGCAGTGCAATCCCTGTTAAAGTGCCCCAACTTTCCGCACTTGTAGCATCCCGATCCCCCTAACCTGAAAAATCCCTCATGCGTCTTGCCGCATTTCCCACAGCGAATCCGACCCTGATGGCCCTTCGACCTAGAGTCGAATCCCTTGGGTTTCTTCACCGAAACCTCAGTCGTCTGCCCAGTCTCTGCCTTCCTCTTCCTGACGTGCTCTATATCGATCTCCCCTCTTGTGTCCTGGCTATCATATAATCCAAGGTCGGGTATGCCGAGTAGCTGACGTATTTCCGAATGTCAGCTCTCAGCATATCGTGTTACCGGGTATTCTTCATCTCCTCATCACCCGCGTACTGAGGCACCAACAAGGCCCTTTCCCTGAACTTAGCGGTAATCTCCACCACCGTCTCAGTAGTCTGTCTCATATCTAAGAACTCTCTGGCCAGCTACTGAACCTCCACAGCCGGCACAAACTCCGCCCGAAACCTGGACATAAAATCTGACCAGGTCATAGCCTCAATGGTTGGGGCTCCCAAAGTATCGTTGATTGCCTCCCACCAGTCTTTGGCTCGCTCCCCCAAACAACCAGCAACAAACCTGACCTTCGACCCCTCGGGGCAGAAGCTTGTCACTTGTGCAGACTCAATGTATATGATCCATCGCCTAGCTATAATGGGTGTTTCACCCCGTAGAAGTCTGGTACTCCGCATCCCCTGAAATCCTTAAAGGAAAGCGTACGAGTCCCCGACTGGCCAGGTGCCATGTTGCTCCTTATTGCCCTAATTCGATCCTCCATCAGATCAATGATACCCTCCTTGATCGACCCAAAAATCACCGGGGTCGACTCAAGGATGCTTCTCGTAGTATCGGATGCAATGAACTCGCACAATCCATCATCAATCGGCTTGGAACTCGTACCTGAACCAGACCCAGACCCTGAACCTCCTGCTCCGTGACGTGTCATCACCATTCTGAAACAAACCACATAATCGTCAGAATCATACATAATATCGAGAGACCTCATGATCACTACAAGTTCCCTGGTTTAATCTCAGTTCTCCATGACTTGAGTACGGATCATCTGCTTTCAGTAGTACTGACCCATATTACCTTCCACATCTATCCGTACTTTCCTTAAGGATTTCCTTGACCTCACCAAGTCCCTTTCCCTATTTCTGCTCTCCACACTAATCTCATCCTAGGCTTGCCCTAGGGTAATCTCCGACCCACTCTCCACCATCAGGTGCATAAGAATTCCCTACTATCTCTCCCTAACTAGCTCGCGAATACCATTACATATTACTAAGACCAGATAATTCTTCGAATGAGAGGTCCTACCCTACAACGGTTAGACTCGGACAAGAGCTGCGAAATAAGGCTAGACCTAACCTTCTGAAATTATTTAGTCCTTGTAATATGTAACTTAACGTATTCGTTTACTAGTTAATTAAAGATAACTAGAACTCCTATAAGCACAAAGAAAGTAGCATTTGAGCATTGAGTAACCAAAACCAGGCATATCCTAAACAGGCCATCATATCACTGACTAATCGGTACTATCATGCAGTTCAATAAGCACATACAGTAGGCATATAAGGCATCCTTCCTAGATCCTTACCCCTAATCTAGCATGCAGTTCAATAAGCACATACAGTACACATACAAGGCATCCTTCCTAGATCCTTAACCCTAATCTAGCATGCAGTTCACATATTCACACTTCATATCATAATATAACATGTATGGGTATCTTGGGGAAAACTTTCTTGAGCTCGGCCGATTGCACGCATCACACTCCTTGTTCTTTATAAAAACCCTTAATCTTAATTTTAGAAAATTATTTTCCTTTTAAAAATCTCTCAAACCCTCGATATGAGTCCATACATCCCCGAAGGTGTGTCCGAATCCCTCAAACCAAGGCTCTGATGCCAACTTGTAACATCCCAAAAATTCAAGACCAAAAATTTCATTTTTAATTAAGTAATTATAAAACCAATAGTCTGAAAACATCCATAATGTCATCCCATATCAAAACCAATATGTCAATAATCAAATCAAGTCATAATAAAACAACATCAGAGTATAATTCCCAAAGATCTCATGTGCGGAAATCATGGTGTGATGCGCTGCGATCATGTCGGCTCCTTTCCTTTCGAAGAAGAAATACCTGAAACCAAAACTGAAAACCTTAAGCACGAAGCTTAGTGAGTTCCCCCACCGTACCGCATACCATACAATAAACATACTGTCCAGCATATCCGGGTGTTGGCCTCCCCTTCGGTCTCTTTCAACCGGTAACCGCCTAGCATATCAGGATGCTGGCCTACCCCTTCGGTCTCTTTCAACTGGTAACCGCGTAGCATATCTGGGTGCTGGCCTACCCCTTCGGTCTCTTTCAACCAGTTACGGGGACTATTTCACCCCTACCACTACCACATAACATCCTAGCATATACACATAAATCACATACTACCTAGCATATATGGGTGCAGGCCTACCCCTTCGATCCTTTCGACCGGTTTCGGGGACTATTTCACCCCTACTACTACCACGTGATAACATAGCATACAAGCACATAAATATCAACCGATAGTGATATACCAGACAATTATCACAAGGACAATTCTCTCTACTGTAACAACTACTAGTGGGTCGGCATTGGTTCCTTCGACCCACTCATACCGGGAAGGTAACTCACCTCAACTGTGTGCCAAAATCGTGCTCCTTGGATGGCTCGGGACTCCTTTCCCTAAAGCATGACAAGTCCCCTAATTAGTTATTGGGTCCAAGTATAACTCTCTTATGGCCGAGATCTGATTTTTATGGTTCTAAATGCTTCCAAGAGCTCAAAAGGACAACTCTTATGGACATATTCTTCTAAAACTCAAAGGACCTCAAGTATAGGACCAAAATGTGACATAAAACAACCCAAAACAAAATCTAAGCATGCATTAGCCAAGTTGAAAGCTTTATACCTCCAATGGGACAGAAATGATGCCAAACTTCTGGATCTACAAGCCCTTTCCAAGCTCTTGCTCCTTCTTCAAACTCCTTTTTCTTCAAAACCACCAAAATTACACAAAAAACTCAAAGTAAGCTCCAAAATACAAACAAGAGGGTTAGGGTTCGATTTGGGCACTGAGAGCACAAGGGAGGCTGAGAGGATAAGGGTTTTAGAGGTTATAAGTTTTTTAAATAGGGTGCAAACCCTAAAGTTTAGGGTTTGCATATGGTCACCCTACGCCCAGTGTACGCATGGGGATCCCCCGATTCGCGCCTCATATGCGTACGCCCTGTACGCCCAGCATACGCTCTGCCCCAGAAACTCCTAGATTTTAATAATTACAACTGGAATAAAAACAATACAATACCTGATAAATCTCGGACATTACATATATTCATGACAAAACTAGATCTAGCATGAAAGAACACCGAGATGGGAACTTTATACCTTCTCGAGGTGGACTATGAGGTACAAAATTTGGATCTAAAAAGCTTGGAACTCCTAAATGCTTCTCCAATTATCTCTTCCTTCAAAGATGCACACAAGAACACTCTAAGGCCTCAAAACTCTCACTAGGTGGCTTCGAGATGACTGAATAAGAGGATGGAGGTTGAGCATGGAGAGGCCCTCAAGGAGTTAAAGCCTTTAAATAGGGCTCACAACCCCAAGAATTAGGGTTTTGGTGTTGCGCACCTACGCTCAGTGTAAATCAACCTACGCTCAGCGTAGGTTATTATGGTTGTTTTTGGCGCGCTACAGCTAGCTCATAACTTAGCTTATTTTTAAGCTTTTTTAAGTTGTCATGTTTGGCAAGTCAAAAAAGTACCTTATAAGCTAGCTTTTTAGGAGCTTTTTTAAAAAATTTCAAATATACTCCTTAATTAATTATAGAAACACATTTTTTTAAATACCCTTTTATGTCATTTTATATCTTTCAGCTTGTTTTACCAAACACCATTTTTTATCAGCTAGTTTTTCAACTATCAGCTAGCTTTTTATTTAACAGCTAGCTTCTCAGCTAGTACGCCAAACATAACCTAATCCCCCGCATGAAATCTTCCACCTATGCTTAGTGTTGGGGACTATCCTACGCTCAACATAGGACAAAAAAATGCAACAAAAGAAAATTTTAACCTTAGAGAATCATACCAGCGAATACAGATGTTACATCTATCCCTCTAGATCTCCATGCATGGTATCTGCTTTGTTGCACTTAGATCCTTTATCTCGAACTCACTTTTCAAGAAAGCTTTCAAGCCATTAATTTTTATCAATATTTTTAGTTGGAAGTAGCATGTCATCCACGTATAGAAACAAAGTAAGTTCATCAATAGTAACACATGACTTTCCTTGGAATCAAGGATCCTTTCGGCTAAGATATATAAATCTCCACTTATAAACTACCATGTAAGAATGCAATTTTTACATCAACCTACTCAAGCTCCAAATTAAATGCACTTACCATGGCCAATAGAACCCAAAACATTTTTATTTCACAATAGGATAGAAAACTTTATGATGGTAAATCTCTTTTCACCTCTGCCACCATCCTTGCATTGACCCATGCTAATTCAACTCCAAAAATCCATTTTTTTCATTTTTAAAGACCTATTTGCATCCCACTTGTTTTGATCCCTTTGGTATTGGTAATAGATCTCATGTTTCATTCTTCTTTAGTGATTTCATTTCCTCATACATTGTCACTAACCATTATGATGCTAAAAAACCTGTGAAAAACCCTACGCGTCCGGCGATTTCGGAAGCTTCCCGGCGGGATCAAATGCCGGTCGACTGATCGTGAAATCTTTCTAGTTTGGCTCATTATTTTTTGTTTCGTTTTCCTGGTAGGGTTTCTCTGTAGTCTTTTTCGATTCTTCATTCTGGATTGTTCAAATGAGTCGTAAGGAAACGTCGGATTGGAAAATTGCCAATAAAAATAAGGGTGGGTGGAATGTCGATAAGGTTTCTACACCTTTCTTTCTCACCTATTTTCCTCCTGACTTGGATAATAAGCAACTTTGGTCCATTTGTGAAAAGTATGGGAGGGTTGTGGATGTTTATATTGCCTGAAAGTTGTCCTAGTTTAGGAAACGGTTTGCATTTGTTAGATTTCTTAAAGTGCAAGACGAGAAACAGCTTGAATTGAAGCTTCATGATCTGTGGATTGACAGTCATCATGTTTTTGTTTCTTTGGCCAAGTTTGGAAAGGAGAACACTCGTGTGCATGGGGAGTCATAGGTACATGTGCATACTGTTGGTGGGGGTAAGGTTAAGTCTATTGATATGGAGAATGATAATTCATTTGGCATTGAGCAGGATTCTGTTAGTAACAAGGGGCAGGTTTTGTGGACCGAAAAGGCCGATTTTTTCAAATAGATTCATTAAAATTTGATGCCAACAGGAGGGTGTTCAATTCGGTGCCAGTAGATGTTCCTGTGGCTGGTCCAGTAGATGTTGATGTTGACGGTTCTGGAATAGTTCCGACTGTTTCGATTGCTACAGTGGCAGGTCCTACGGTGGAGGTTATTCAAGGGTTGTGTGATGATAATGTATCGACTGAGTCTCTTTCACAGCCACCTAGTTTCAGGCGTGATGCTAAGTTGGATCCTGGGACTAGTAAAATAAAGTCTAATTCTGCTAGTTCTCATGGTTCTTCGAGATTGTTGAAAAAACGAGTCTCGGCTAATATTGAAGATATTTCGGATATCATGAAACAGTATGTTGAAATGGGAAGGTTGTTTGGTTATGATATGGAGGGTAACAAAGATAAGGTGAAACAAATTTTGGCTAGTATTGGTGTGATTCAGGTTGTTTAATGAATTGCATGTCTTTGAATATATGTAGCACCCGTTCTTGTCATAAAGGTAATTGGGTGAAGTCTTTGTGTGTTCAAAATGGTGTGTCATTTTTGGGGTTACAAGAAACTAGAATGACTCAGTTGGATCTCTTCAAAGTTAGAAGTATGTGAGGGAATTGTAATTTTGATTTGCTTTTAGTAGTGCTCGTGGGAGATCGGGGGTATTTTATCGATTTGGGATCCTAAGGTGTAAAAAAATAGCATTGTTTGTACCAGCAATGTTGTTATTGTTCGAGGTATCTGGGTGCCATTTAATATGGAATGTTGTATGGTGAATGTTTTTGCTCCTCAAGATGTTATAGAGAAATGATTGTTATGGAATTATATTTCTTCTTTTATTAGCATATATGGGGGTAATTATGTTATTTTTGGTGATTTTAATGTGGTTAGAAGTGCTGAGGAGAGGTTTGGATCCATTTTCTGTTCATCTTCTGCTGGTGATTTTAATGATTTTATAGATGATGTGGGGTTGTGGATGTGCCTATGATTGGGAAGAAATTTACTAGGGTTGACTTTTCTAATGTCAAGCTTAGTAAATTAGATCCATTTTTGGTGTCTAAGGGTATTTATGATCGGTTTCAGGGTTTATAGGTGGCAGTGTTAGATCGGTTGTGATCTGATCATTGTCCTATTTTGCTACATGAAGTTAAGGTTGCTTATGGTCCTCCTCCTTTTAGATTCTTTAATTCGTGGATGTTGTTGGATGGTTTTGATGAGATGATTCGAGCAAGTGCTTCAGAGTTTGTGGTGAATCAAAGTTGGAGTAAATTTGTTGTGTTCAAAAATAAGCTTAAGTTTATTAAGAATTGGATTCGGGAGTAGCATGTCCAGGCTAAGGAGATCTGTGAGTATCAGAAGGCTGATTTGAAGTCTCGGTTGCATGATATTGATAATTGTATTGATAGTGGCGATATCTCTGTTGATTTAAGTAATGAAAGAAAACAGGTTCTTGGGTCTTTGGCTTCTATTGAAAAACAAGACGTTTCGGATGTGGTCCAGAAAGCTAAGGTGAAATGGTCTATTGAAGGTGATGAGAATACTGGCTTTTTTCATGGTATGTTGAAAAAAAGAAGACGTCAGATGTTAGTTCGTGGGGTCTCGGTTAATGGGGAGTGGGTTATGGATCCGGTGGCAGTAAAAAAAGATTTTTTTTTATTTTTACTCTTCTAAGTTTCAAGCGTTTAAAGGTATTCGGATGGCGGAGAGAAGTAATCGATTTTCTACTATTACATCGGAGAATGCTTTGGGATTAGAGAGGCCTTTTACTATAGAAGAGAATAAGGAGGCGATTTGGGATTGTGGTGGGGATATAGCCTCTGGTCCGGATGGCTTTTCCTTTTAGTTTCTTAAACACTATTGGGATATCTTGGGTGATGATGTGATTGCGTTTGTGCAGAAATTTTTTTATAAACCTATTATTTCGGTGGGTTGTAATTCCTCGTTCATTACTCTTATCCCCAATGTTGAGAATCCGTTACTTGTGAAGGATTTCCGGCCTATTAGCCTTATTGGGATGCAATTCAAGATTATTGCTAAACTTTTAGCAAAATGTTTGGCGGTGGTGCTTCCTGATGTTATTAGTGTGGAGCAGTCGGCTTTTCTTAAAGGTCGACAAATTTTAGATGGGCCCCTTATGGTTAGTGAGATGGTTTCTTGGGGAAAAATAAAAATAAGAAATTTCTTATTTTTAAAGTTGACTTTGAGAAAGCTTATGATTTTGTTAGTTGGGACTATTTGGATCAAAATATGGGGTTCATGAGCTTTAGTGATAGGTGGCGGTCTTGGATTTATGGTTTAGTGAAAAATGCTAGATCTTCTATTCTTGTTAATGGTAGCCCAACTAAAGAGTTTCAACTGTTTAGAGGTTTACGTCAAGGTGATCCAATCTCCCCTTTTTTGTTTCTTATTGCTATGGAGGGTCTTCATATAGCCATGGAGGATGCGGTTGCTTCTGGAAATTTTCGTAGGGTTAAGGTTGAAGAGGCTAATTTAGAGATTTCTCATCTTTTATATGTCGATGATGCTTTGTTTTTGGGTAAATGGGAGGAGGGTAATGTTCGAAATCTTATCACTATTCTTCGTTGTTTTTATATGGTTTTGGGTTTAAAGATTAATCTCTTTAAATCTAGTTTGTTGGGTGTTTGTGTTAATCAGTCAGAAGTTACTTCTCTTGCTTCTATTACGGGATGTGTTGCAGCTAATTTTCCTTTTTCTTACCTTGGAATTCCAGTGGGTGGGTCTATGAGTTGTGTCAGTAGCTGGGATGTGATTGTGGATAGGTTTCGCAAGAGACTTTCTAATTGGAAAGTTAAAATTCTTTCCATAGGTGGTCGTTTAACTCTGATTAAATCTGTTTTGGGCAGCCTTGAGATTTATTTCTTTTCTTTGTTTCGTATGCTGGTTACAGTTTGTCATTTATTGGAGACTTTTAGGGCTCGTTGTTTAGGGGAATGGAGGAAGACCAAAGACGTATTCATTGGGTCAAATGGGATATTATCCTTAATTGGCGGTTTCTTCATGAGCATTCGTCTTTATGGGTGAGGCTCATTAAAGGGTTACATGGTGATTCTGGGGCTTTGGCTCATAATTCTCGGCCTTCTGGACGTATGGGAGTTTGGCAGAGAATTGTGGACTCTATCAAGAAGATGGAAAGTCAGAATGTCTTAGAAACCGACTCGATTTCGATTATTGTAGGTGATGGGTCTGTGGCTCGGTTTTAGGAGGATGTGTGGTGTGGAGGTGTGTTGTTTAAAACGCAATTTCATAGGCTGATTTCGTTATCCTTACTGAAAGATGGGTTGGTCTCGGATTTCTGGAATTCTGGTGGGTGGAACTTCTCTTGGAGGCGTGGCATTATAGGAGGAGTTGAAGCAAAGAAATTAGAGAGTTTTATGCAGATTTTGACTCCTATTCAGTTGACTTCCATTCCCGACAGGTGGTCCTGGAGTCTTGATCAAAGTGGGGTGTTTTCTGTTAGTTCCACTAGAAGGAATATTGATTCTCTTTCTCTCCCGGTCAGTGGAGTGGGGACTAGATGGAATCAGAATGTTCCAATTAAAGTTAACATTTTTTTGTGGAGATTTCGGTTAAATAGAATCCCTATTCGTTCGGTTTTAGTGGATAGAAGTGTAGAGTTGGAGTCTATTCTATGCCCAGTTTGGCAGTTTGTCATTCTATTGAAGAAAATGTTTCACATCTTTTTTTCCAGTGTGAGGTGGCTCGTCATATTTGGAGGAGAATAGGCCTTTGGCTTGATGTTTCATTTCCTATTTATCTTGGTGTTGCAGAGATGCTTGATTGGGTTGATTCTTCGTTGATTCTTGGTAGAAATCAGCCTATCTTGGAGTCGGTTTGCATGGTGAGTTTATGGGTTATTTGGTCGTATATGAATGGTGTCATCTTTAGCCCTAATAAGTTTGAAAAGCATCTTTTGTATGATACTATTGTTGATTTGTCTTTTCGTTGATTTTCTTTTCGGAACTCTAAGGCTTGTGTTAGTTGGATTGATTGGATGCGCAATCCGCTAACGCCTTAATTTTGTACTTTTTATCTAGCTCCTAGCTAGCTTTTTTCTTATTTTGAGTTTTGTTGTTGTTCAAAAAAACTAACCATTATGATGCTTCTTTACTCATAATAGCCTTTTTTATACAATTTTTGCTCGTCTAAACCAATTTTTATCCAACATCCACTACATATGTAATTAAAACAATTTCATAAGTATTAACACATATTGCATACATAGAAGGATTCTGAGAGTTCCTCTTTTTCTTCCTTTTTGCTTAGATCCGTACTTATTTTCTTCATCCTCAACATCATCATCCTTATGCTCTTATTCCCTCAATTCTTTTCGAGACTCATCTTGACTAGGGTGTTAATCACTAAGGTGTTGTTTATCATTTATCATCATTATGTCTGGAGTATTTGTTTATCATTTATCATCATCATGTATTGAGCTTATATGGTTTGACTACAAAATATAATGTATTAGTGGTTAATCTGCAAAACTGTCCAAAATATAATGATTTCTTTTTGTAATTTGCACTAATAAAAATATTTTTTCATTGTTTTAAAAAACTTCAATTGTATTATGACAAAAATATGTGTCATTAAATATCTATCTATCTCTTATAAATAAGGTCATTCAAATGAATATGGTTCAAGATAGGTCATCTATCTTGAATCATATTCATTTAAAACTCACAAACTCTTCAACTTATTTCACTTAAATGATAATACAACTCAAGAGTTTTTAACCTATGATACTTAATTGGTACTTATGACACATGATTGGTTATTAGATATATATAGTTCATATAGGAAGATGATCATACTGATATGTTTTAGAGAATGATATGAACAGAAATATGATTTAAGAACACATAAATATCTATTTGTGGTTCATATATTTATTTTGAACGAGAAAGAGGTAGGTGCGACTTTTAAAGATGTCAATTTGTATAAGTTAAGTCATTTGTTTTATAGTTTTTGTTATTCATGTCGGTATTCTTAAAAGCTACTATATATTCTTTTTTATATATGAAAAGGATATGATGAAGATATTGATTGTAACTAAATAGGAATTTGATCATTTCTTTTACTATGCATATGTATTTTTTTAGTTCCTATACGTATTGTTCTTGAGAAAAAATGTAGAAGTTATATTTGTTTTTTTTTTGTTTCATAGATAATCCATGTATCTTCAATCACATTAATTTGAGTTTTAATATATATTAATTTTTTTTATTTAAATTATGTCCATGTCAGTATTCTTAAAAGCTATTATATATTCTTTTTGTTATATGAAAATGACGTGATGAAGATGTTGAATGTAAGTAAATAAGAGTTTGATCATTTCTTTTATTGTGTATATGTATTTTTTTAGTTCCTATATGTATTGTTTCTCTAGAAAAAATATAGAAGTTATATTTGTTTTTTTGTTTCATATATAATCCATTTATCTTCAACCATATTAATTTGAATTTTTAATATATTAAACTTCTATATTATTCTAATTTTAAAGCTAACTATTTAACTTTTAAGATAATATATTTAGTTTATTAGTTTAAATATGTTGTTTTATATAAAATATTATCATTTCAATGTCATAACGTTTGAACTATTTATATCATATATTTAATTGTATAATATGTTGCAATCACCTAATGTATTTATGTGATTGTTGCAAACCAGAATTATATAGCTTTAAGTGTATAACATAGATATGAAATTATTGTCTCAAATATATAACTTTGTATTATATATTTGATTAATATGTACGTAGAGAAAAAAAATAACAAACACTCGTATATAAATAAATACACACAAAATATTGGAGACACATAATTAAGTTTTTAATAATTGGGTTGAAGGATTTTGGTATAATGTCTGGATTTTAGATGATTATATTATACATTTAATTGAGTAAACATAATTTAAATATTTTAATCTTATTTAATTAAATCTCATAAGTATCGATTAAATACAATAAATGCAAAACCTCTTTGATTTAATTCTAAATATAACATATACTAGAAATTTGGAGAGTTGTAATATTAAAATAGCATTTTAATGCAATTAACCAATTTTCATTAATTAATGTAGCTAAAGATATATATTTTTAATTAATCTTACCAATACTGAGTTAAATAATCACAATTTATATAATAAATTAGAGGCTTATATAATTTATGTTATATGAATAATACATAAAATATTGTATGCATGTAATTAAATTTTAAATAGTAGATTCGAAGGTTTTGGTACAGTATTCAATCTACACGTTATGTTCTCATGTTCTTCATTTATATGACTAAACACAAATAAAATATTTCAATCACATTTAATTAATTCTTATAAGTAATTATATAAATAAAAAGACCTATTTAGTTGTAGTAGTTTAATTTTAAATAACATTTAGTTGAAATTTGAAAGGTTGTCGTGTTAACAATATCAATGCAAAATTAACCAATTTTAATTTAAAGGTTGTCGTGTTAACAATATCAATGCAAAATTAACCAATTTTAATTTTTTGTGGTCGAAGGTATATATATATATATATATATATATATATATATATATATATATATATATATATATATATATATATATATAGGCTTAGGTTATTCTATTTAAACTAAGTATTGTGTTATTGTATGTACAATTGTGGGCCAATCATTTTACTTATTTTTGGAAAGTGAATAATACATATTATTAAATTAAATATAATTAAAAAATACCATCTAATTTCATTCTAAGGGTATTTTAGTCAATTAACATAAATTTAAAAAAGGAAAATTGCATATTTTAAGGGAAAATAGATTCTATTAATTTTAAAAATCTGATTTTATAGATGATAATTCTCCTAATTCGAAAATTCTGACGGAATGTGTTTATCAATATATTGAAAAATAACAAATATGATTGAGTCATACAAGAATACACATTCTAACATAATATATATTTTGATTTAATGAACTTCTTGAAGAATAACAAAAATTTGGTTACAAGTTAAAAAAAATTCATTACATTCTTAGAAAAGAAAAAAAATGTAACATCCATAAATTTTACGCCAAATTTAAACTTTTCAATCCATAATAAAAACCAAATAGTATTTGTTTACAAAACATTTTCAAATCAATCTCCATCAGAGTGTCCCGAAAACAGATCATAAGGATGAGGAGCGGTACGGTCACGTCTTCACCTTGTCACGATCTCCTGAAGTACCTGAAACAATCACTGAAAACTGTAAGCCCAATGGCTTAGTGAGCTACCCCCAAAATACCAATACCACACTGAAATGCCAAATCTGTAACCATAAATCAACAACATGCATACTGGGCCATTGGCCTGACTGGACCGCCCTACACGGCCTACAGTCTAACTAAATCTATACCGAGCCTTCGGCATGACTAGACCGCCACGTGGGCCTACAGTCTTCCCGGACCGCTCATAGGTATGTTGGCCTTCAGCACAAAGCAGGACCGCCGCAACCCAAATCAACGAACAAACAATCATATACGCATAACTAATATATACTGACATATATAAGCATCGAACATAACTAACTCACTGTTCATCAATCATAGCAATCTCTCATAACCAGAATACCGACCTAGCAGACCACTAACATACCGATCCTTAAGGATCATAGAAACATAACATACTGTCTATCCTGATTTCAATCTATCAGATCATAACCATATATATATATATATATATATATATATATATATATATATATATATATCATAACGATAACAACTAAAGGGCCGGCCTTGGTGCCTTAGACCCTTTTGATATAGTGAGGATAACTCACCTCGCAGATGTCGACTTAGAAGGTAAACTCCAACTCTCGGATTACTTGACACAGGCTCCACCACCTATTACCATAGTACAATATACACATAAGTCCTTAACCTTATAAGGTACTCCATAACCCACTAGTCAACCCCTGGTCAAAGTCAAATTCCTCAGTCAAGGTCAACAGTCCATGTTGACCTTAACTCGCTGAGTTCCTTGAAGCACTTTCCAACTCGCCGAGTCATCGAGGTGACTCGTCGAGTTCCTCCGATTCTCGATCAAACTTTAAGGCCACCCGTCGAGTTTCCTTCTTGCAACTCGACGGATACACACGCATACATATTCTGGAGAAAACTCATCCGACTCGCCGAGTTGTTCATACAACTCGCCGAGTCTATGGCAATCTTCATCGGACTCACCGAGTTGTTCATCCAACTCGTCGAGTTTATGGCCATCTTCATATGACTCGCCGAGTCAACCTTGCGACTCGCCGAGTACATGCGGTTCTTCATCCATACAGAAGCTTATTAGGCCATGCAACGCCTCCAAACCACAGATCCAAGCTCCTAGGGCATGTCTATCACGTAAAGTTGCAAACTTTACGTGCATGCAATGAGGTAATTGTTGGATTAATGTCTAAGTCCATAACTATATTTGGTATGTACTTGACCCGACCCGGCATGGTCCATTTGGGTTGCACTTCACCGGCACAATTTATATAGATAGTCTTTTGAGAATAGTATATTTATGATTTATATTAATATATTATAAGTTCTAATATAATAATATGGAATCATATTATTTAATTAGTATTGATCAAGAATTAATTTAGAATTAATTAAGTGATCATAAAGAACTAATTAAATATTGTCTCTTATATATATGGAATGGGCCAAGTTCATTTAGGTTGGGCTAAGCTTTCATGGATGGTCCATGGAGCTTTTGTTGGATATAGTGTCTAAGTCCATAACTTTATTTGGTATGTACTTGACCCGACCCGGCATGGTCCATTTGGGTTGCATGGCATTGCAATACTTGGATATACTAAATGAGAGAATAAGGCACTTATGATTATTAATATATTATAAGTTCTAATATATTAATAATAGTATTATTTGATTAGTATTGATCAAGTATTAATCTAGTATTAATCTAGTGATCAAAGTGAGACTAATTAAATATATAGGGTTGATTATGACAATCATCAATTCTTTTATGGTGGATTAATGATACATGGTTTATGGGTTTGGTTATAACCATATGGAGCTCCATGGATAGTCTATGGGAGTTACAAACCCATGGGTCATGAGAAATCAAGAGTCATGACAATTAAGGGCATTCATGTGTAAACCCTAATTGTGACAACACTATAAAAGGAACCCTATGGCTAGCAAAATGGTGACCTAGTGGACATAGTGTTACTAGAGAGGGCATAACCGATTTTGAGTGTTAGAAGTATTCTCTCAAGTTATTCCAAGTCTTGTGGTGTTGTGTGAAGCATTTGAGGCACAACATTTGGGGTGCTAGGCTCACAAAGTCTTGAAGGAATCCAAGCAACAACAAGGTATGTATTTCTACTAGTTTTTATGTTTTATGTAATCCCCATGCCATGCTAGTTAGGAAATAACCTTGAAAAAGAAATTTGCATGTATATAGAGAAAACATAGATTCAAGGTTATTAGGGTTGCATGTACACTTAAGAAGTGTTAGAATGCTTAAAAACCCATCAGTGGTATCAGAACCTAGGATTGTTTTCTGTATACTTGATGCAAAACTGCTTAAAAATCGAAAATTCTGCATTCTGACGACTGGACTCGCCGAGTCCATGGGGAGGACTTGCCGAGTCCATGAACAAATTCATTCTACTTGCCGAGTAGAATAATGCACTCGGCGAGTAGGAGCGTCCTGGGCAGTTTTTTCGAGTTTTGTTGCTGGAAATGGATTAAGATCATTATCCCAATCTGTTTTGGACTTGTAAAATCTGTTTTTCAAAATGATAATGATTATGTTAACCAATTTTACATGACTTATATCAATTTTCAAGTATTGTATATAGTTATATGATTTCTTGAAATTGCTTAACATGAATTTGTGTTCTTATGAGTTTTTAGAAGATCATAGGAATTATATGTAACCTCCATGTGTGTTTAATTCATGATCTTAATGGCTATGATGGTGTCCATAACTTGTCCTCAAGTTATGGATAACCAAAAGTCACTTCTTTTAGTTATGATTAAAGAATTAAAGAGGTTTCATAAAATGAAGAGTCTTCATTTTTATGAATCATTAAAACTCATAAGTTACAAATTGAAGAGACTTGGAATAGTTTCAATTCTTGCCCTCAAGTTTTGGAATTTGAAAAGTCTTACACTTTAATACTTTAATTCCAAATTAAACCTTAGATTTTTAAAAAGTTTAAAAATCAACACTTATACTATTATTATAATTTTATTATATAGATATGTATAAGAATATGTCATTCTTACCGTTAGTAGGCCTCATTCACGAAGCCGGTCTATAAGGGGGGTATAAGGTTGTTGCCTATAAAATGGTGACTTAATGGGTGTCCACTCTCACCCACCACTTCCTTGATCGGTGGAGGGTCGTTAGCCGAACGGGTAGGATACGAATTTAAATACTTGTTAAAAGTATAATGAATTATAAAGTAACTATACATTATAAATTCCCAATCTTAGTTACTTTAGGAAAATGTAAAATTGGTGCTAGCCCATAAAATTACACTTTGTACCTTACCAAGTCGTTAGTGGAGCGTGTGTGGTTAACCGGCACACTAACATGGACTAGTAAGAGTGGCAAAGGGTAACTTGACTTTATTATAGATCGGTGGAGCGTGTGTGGTTAACCGGCACATCGATTAGGTAATATTGTTGAGGGTACCAAGTCAATTTGTATGGTTATTCACACCTTGTTTGTGATCCTCGGCATCCCAGTCACAAACTTGAGAGGGCACAATCGAGATTCAAACATGCCATTGAAAAGTTCAATGTATCTCAAAAGATCTAGGAGTTTCAAAACCAATAAAACCTAATAATAAAATATTTCGTTCTTATGGTGGAAATTGGTAAATCGTCATTTACTTACCTTCAAATATTTTATAGTATGGATTACGGCATCCCTCTTCCAACTATAAATAGTTTGTTGGATCCTAGCCTTAATATTTCATTTGGGTGAATTATTAAGGATTCCTAATCTAATGAAACTTGTCTTTCATTCCTTTCAGATGTCTTCCAACAATGCTTCTGGCTCAAACCCAACAGGCTCCTTTTCCCTTATGAACTTGTGTGGGGTAAGGTCATCTTTGATGGATCCAATTTCAATGAATGGATCAGAAACATCAGAATGATTACCCGCTATGAGGACAAAGAATATGTCCTCGATAGGGAGCTTAAGGTTGTGAGTGAAGCCACTGCTACTCCTGAAGAGTTTGCGGAGTTTGTTGCACATGAAAAGGATGCTACTAAAGTAGCATGCATCATGATGGCCACCATGACTCCTGAACTTCAAAAATCCTATGAAGATTTCTACCCCTATGAGATGCACCTGGATCTGATGGAAAGGTACCATCAGATCGTGCGTCAGGAGAGGTATGAAATCATCTCCTCCATGATAACCGCAAGGATGAAGGATGGTGAACCCATCACCGGTCACTTGCAGAAGATGCAAAGGTTCGTTGACCGGTTGCTGAAGCTAAATGTTGACTTTCCTGAGGAAATGGCGATTGACATCATTCTCCATTCCTTACCTCCAAGTTATGATCAGTTTCGTATGACTTATCATATGAACAAGGAGGAAGTCACACTTAGAAAACTTCAAGGACTCTTAAGGACAGCTGAAAATGGCCTTAAGGGTAAAGCGGTTGCTACTTCAACAGCCCCTGTTCTGGCTATTGGGCAGGGAAAGGGTAAGAAGAGGAAAAACCCTTCGAAGGGTACCAAGGGTAAGACTCTTGATGGTTCCTCTTCAAGTGGGACAAAGAAAGGTCCCATTACTCCTTCTTCAAACCCAAAGGAAGCACAGTGCTTCTATTGCCAGGATAAGGGACACTTCAAGCGAAGCTGCCCTAAATATCTGCAAGATGTAAAGGATGGGAAGGTTAAACCCACCCATGCAGGTATTTACACAATATTGTCTAATAACTCATCTAATGCTAATTCTTGGGTGCTTGATACAGGTTGTGGTATTCACATCTGTACTGATTTGCAGGCACTAAGAAGAAGTGAGGAAGTGGAGCACGGGAAGATAAACTTAGTCATGGGCAACAGGAAAGCATCACATGTTACCAAGATATGAGTTTATTCTTTATTGCTTAATAATGGGTTAATGTTAGATTTGAATAAGTGTTGTTACTCGCCCGAAATGGCGAGAAATATTATTTCTTTTCATGGCTTGTACAAACAAGGTTTTTCATTTTCATTTGATAATAAAAATGGTGCTATTAACGTTTATTACAATGATGTATTTTACTTTAAAGCATTACCTTGTGATGGTGTATATGAAGCCGTGAATGTTGTAGACAATCTAGGAAATAATGTGTTGTATATTGATTCTTCAGATAGCTTGGATAAAGCATCCTTGTGGCATTGTCGTCTTGGACATGTTAACAAGAAGCGCATAGGCCAACTCCAAAAGGCTGGAGTCTTGGAATCATTTGACCTCAAGTCAGATGATAGATGCGAGTCTTGTTTACTTGGAAAAATGACAAAGTCACCCTTCACAGGTACTTGTGATAGGGATGAAGGTTTGTTGGACCTTGTACACACGGATGTGTGTGGGCCCTTCAGAGTTGCTACAAGGGATGCTAATCGCTATTATGTGACTTTTACTGATGATTACAGTAGATATGGATATATTTACTTAATCAAGCATAAGTCAGAAACCTTTGAAAAATTCAAAGAGTTTAAGCAGGAAGTCGAGAATCAATTGGGCAGGAACATCAAGATGCTCCGATCCGATCGGGGAGGAGAGTATCTTAGCATTGAGTTCCTTGACTATCTTAAGGAATGTGGGATTGTCTTACAATTGACACCTCCCAGAACACCACAGTTGAATGGTGTAGCTGAGAGGCGCAATCGAACCTTGCTGGATATGGTTCGTTCCATGATGAGTCGAGCTTCGTTACCAATCTCTTTCTGGGGGTATGCCTTAGAGACTGCCGCCCATATCCTTAATCTAGTCCCTACTAAAAAGGTTGCCAAAACACCTCACGAGATGTGGACTGGGAAAGTTCCCAATTTGGACCACATCAAGATTTGGGGTTGTGAAGCTTTCGTGAGGCGTGAGACTCATGATAAGCTTGAACCTCGAAGTGAGAGGTGTATTTTCATCGGCTACCCACATAGATCCTTTGGTTACCTCTTCTACAGACCCAGTGATAATGTGGTCTTTGTAGCAAGAAGAGGAGTCTTTCGTGAGAGAGAATTCATAAGCCAAGGGGACAGTGGGAGGCAAATTGACCTTGAAGAGCTTCAAGAGTCAAGTGGTGAAGGATCCTCAAATGCTATCGACCAACCTGAGGAGGAAACTCATGTTGATCCGATAGATGAGTCTGTACCTCCAAGACGTTCCACTAGGGTGAGGAACATACCTGTTTTTTATTATGGTTATCACATCACCACTGAAGGTGATACATTTATTAGTGATAGTACACTAATAGATTTGGATGAACCTAATAATTACAGGGAAGCCATGGCAGGCCCTGAGTCTGCTAAATGGAAGGAGGCTATGGACAGCGAGATTCAGTCCATGTATGACAATCAAGTTTGGAACTTGGTTGACAATGTACCAGGTCGTAAGACAGTTGGGTGCAAATGGATCTTCAAGAAGAAGACCAACATGGATGGGAAGGTACACACTTACAAAGCACGACTGGTTGCGAAGGGCTTTACTCAAACTCCGGGAGTTGACTATGATGAGAACTTCTCACCAGTAGCTAAGATTAAGTCTATTAGAGTATTGTTAGCCATAGCTACATTTCATGATTATGAAATATGGCAAATGGATGTCAAAACCGCTTTCCTTAATGGAAAGTTGGCTGAGGATGTTTACATGGCTCAACCAGAGGGTTTTGTCGATACAAGATACCCTAATAGAGTGTGTAAGCTTGATAAATCCATTTATGGATTGAAACAAGCATCTCGCAGATGGAATCTTTGCTTTGATGAGAAAGTCAAAGAGTTTGGCTTTTCTAGGAGTGAGGATGAGTCTTGTGTGTATGTCAGGGCTAGTGGGAGCATAGTTAGCTTCTTGGTGTTGTATGTGGATGACATACTTCTCATAGGAAACGACGTCCCAACCTTGCAGGAGGTTAAGTCCTGGCTTGGGAAGTGTTTCGCTATGAAGGACCTTGGGGAAGCTGTCTATATCCTAGGGATAAGGATATTGAGAGATAGGAGTAAGAGACTAATTGGACTTAGTCAAAGTACTTACTTGGATAAGGTGCTGAAGAGGTTCAGTATGCAAGATTCCAAGAAAGGAGAATTACCAATCCAGAGTAATGCCAAGCTGAGTAAAACTCAGAGTCCGAGTGCAGAGGCTGAGATAGCTGAAATGAGTCATATACCATATGCTTCCGCTGTGGGCTCGATCATGTATGCTATGACTTGTACTCGCCCTCATGTGGCCTTTGCTTTGAGCATGGTCAGTAGATATCAAGGGAACCCTGGCAAGGCACACTGGACAGCGGTAAAGAACATTCTCAAGTATCTGCGGAGGACTAAGGATTGGGTCCTTACCCTCGGAGGCAGTGATGACTTGAGAGTGGAAGGATATAGTGATGCTAGCTTCCAGACTGATAGGGATAATTTCCGCTCTCAGTCAGGCTGGGTCTTTATCCTAAATGGAGGGGCAATTACTTGGAAAAGTTCCAAGCAGGAGACAGTAGCTGATTCTACTTGTGAATCAGAGTACATAGCAGCAAGTGAAGCAGCTAAGGAGGCGATATGGCTAAGGAACTTCATTGGAGACCTTGGAGTTGTACCAGCTATAAAGGAGCCAATGGAAATTTTCTGTGACAGCGAAAGTGCGGTTGCTTTGGCTAAGGAACCAAGAGATCACGGGAGATCTAGGCACATTGACAGAAAATACCATTTCATAAGACATAGAATAGAAGAAGGACTCCTCGTGGCAAAGAGGGTATCATCAGATGAGAACCCGGCAGATCCCCTCACGAAGGGACTGATCAGGGTTAAGCATTTACAGCATGCGAGGCGCATTGGGCTGAAGGATGATATTAGTTTCAATAATTAGATTCCTGAAACTTGTAAAATGTAATTGACATTTGATGATAAATAAAAGTTGTTATTTATTTATGAGTAAGGTGTTACTATCTTGTGTTGATTGTTTACTATGTTTCAATTTTGCATGTTTTTACTTCCAGAATAATTATGTTATTATTCAAACCATCCACAGTCAGTCAAACTTTGGAAGTAAGTATTGATTTAAGACTGTCATGAATTTGGCTTGCATGATTTGTCTAAAAGTGCTTTGGACAATGCAATGGTTGCTACAACATTCATGAGTACTCATAAGGGCTGAGTATTGGATCCAACCCACGCTCACTTGCATCACTTCATGGAATTTATCTCGAGTGATCGTGAGATGGTAATATCATATAAATCTTCAAACCTAGAGATATGAGTTGTTGACTATGAGTTAGTTATTCATTGATTGTACGAAAACGCATTGGTAACTCGATGTTATAAAACGTGCCTTTGTGAATAATTCAACAAGTAGTTAGTACAAGCATATCAGTCGAAGTTTATCTGTTCCTTCTAGAAATAGAAGCGATATCTGGGCCCCTCGATGATTTGGTTTTGACCTATGTACCGGGCCCGGTCAGAACCTAATTGATGTGTTCAATTTAGCTCTATGTCGAAACAAATCAGAGATCGAGAAACAAATGCTGGACAATAAGCAAGACCATGTTCCATGTGTTTGTCCGGCTGATATCATGAGAACAGAGGATTATATGATCACTTATCTTAAATGGCGTATCATCATCATCTCAGTTCCGAGAGACTTTGAAAGAGCTACGATTGCTAGTCGGATTTTGAAGTCATATTTGCAAATATAGTTATTAGACTTATCCAAGTGGGAGACTGTTGGATATAGTGTCTAAGTCCATAACTTTATTTGGTATGTACTTGACCCGACCCGGCATGGTCCATGTGGGTTGCATGGCATTGCAATACTTGGATAGACTAAATGAGAGAATAAGGCACTTATGATTATTAATATATTATAAGTTCTAATATATTAATAATAGTATTATTTGATTAGTATTGATCAAGTATTAATCTAGTATTAATCTAGTGATCAAAGTGAGACTAATTAAATATATAGGGTTGATTATGAGAATCATCAATTCTTTTATGGTGGATTAATGATCCATGGTTTATGGGTTTGGTTATAACCATATGGAGCTCCATGGATAGTCTATGGGAGTTACAAACCCATGGGTCATGAGAAATCAAGAGTCATGACAATTAAGGGCATTCATGTGTAAACCCTAATTGTGACAACACTATAAAAGGAACCCTATGGCTAGCAAAATGGTGACCTAGTGGACATAGTGTTACTAGAGAGGGCATAACCGATTTTGAGTGCTAGAAGTATTCTCTCAAGTTATTCCAAGTCTTGTGGTGTTGTGTGAAGCATTTGAGGCACAACATTTGGGGTGCTAGGCTCACAAAGTCTTGAAGGAATCCAAGCAACAACAAGGTATGTATTTCTACTAGTTTTTATGTTTTATGTAATCCCCATGCCATGCTAGTTAGGAAATAACCTTGAAAAAGAAATTTGCATGTATATAGAGAAAACATAGATTCAAGGTTATTAGGGTTGCATGTACACTTAGGAAGTGTTAGAATGCTTAAAAACCCATCAGCTTTTAACCCATGGATCCTATGTAAATGAAAGGTCATGGGTATTAGGGTTTACATGGATGTAACCCTAATCCTCCATAATATATAAAGGGGTCCTTGGCTCACAAAATTGGCACAAGTGTGTGAAAATAAGAGTGGGCCGATTTTAGTGTGCATACATATTCTCTCAAGTTCTTCCAAGGTGTTTTGGTGATTTGTGATTCCATTTGAGGCTTCCACACTATTGGGGCTAAGCTCTTAAAGCTTGAAGACATCAAGCTACATCAAAAGATATGTCATCTAACTAGAACTTTGTAGTATAGGTGCTTCATAATATGCTAGTTAGGATGAAACCTTGGAATAGTTAATATTTGCATGTATAATAGATAAAAACATAGATCCAAGGTTTATAGGGTTGCATGTACACCATAGGAGTGTTAGAATTCTCAAAACCCAACAGTGGTATCAGAGCCATGGGTTGTTTTCTGTTATATTGATGCAAATGTTTTATTTTCAAGTTGAAAAAAAAAAGAAAAAAAAACATGACGTTTGTCAAATTTTAAGATAATTACTTGTTTTTGTGAAAAACTAATTATTTGTAAAATTTAAATCATTTGCTATATGAGTTGAATTAGGTCAAATTTAGTAAAAGATAAAGAGATATGATTATTTTATTAGTTTTAAAAGTTTGATCTAAAGAGTTTTTTGAAACCTCCATAAGTTATGGATATGAAAAGGTTTTTAAAAAAAATTGATTCAAAGTTTTTTATGGAGTTACAAAACTTGGTCTTAATGTTTTAAAGAATTTCATAACTTGTTCTTAAGTTATGGAACATGAAAAGTTTCACCATAAAACAAGTATTTAACTCCATAAGTTATGGAATCCAAAAGTTTTCAAGAGTTACAAAACTTGCCCTCAAGTTTTGGAATTTGGAAAAAGTTTTTTTATGATAAAAAAAAAAGAATTGAATTCTAAAACTCTTGGGTTCATAACTTAAACAATTAATTAAATGGTTTTAATTTTGAATTTAATAATTGAAATTATGATGTTTTTATTGAATAATTCAATTAACTCTTATGGACTTTATTAATAGATAATTAAAGTGTTTAATTAAAAGAGAATTAATAATTCCATAATGACATGGTTTAAATTTAATTCAATTAAGAGTATAGTTTAATTAATAGATTAAACCACCAAGTATTTTAAATATCTAAAATACACCCTTATACTATTATAATATTAAAAGTTTAATATATTATATGTATAAGAGCAAGTCGTCTTACCATTAGTAGGCCTTATTCACGAAGCCGGTCTATAAGAGGGGTATAAGGTTACTGCCTATAAAATGGCAGTTTAATGGGTGTCCACTCTCACCCACCGCTTCCTTGACTGGTGGAGGGTCGTTAGCCGAACAGGTAGGACAAGGACTATAATTCTCCCTTCATTATAAGTATAATGATAAATACTAAGTAACTAAACACTTATAAATTCCCAATCTTAGTTACTTAGGAAAATGTGAATAAGGTGCTAATCCATGAAATTACACTTTGCACTTTGTTTAAGCTGTTAGTGGAGCGTGTGTGGTTAACCGGCATACTAACCTGGACTTAACAAGGTAGGCAAAGGGTAACTTAATGTTTATCATAGTATCGTTGGAGCGTGTGTGGTTAACCGGCACATCGATTGAGGGGTAAATATTAAGGGTACCAAGTATATTTGCATGGTTACTTCACACCTTGTTTTGTGATCCTCGGCATCCCAGTCACAAAACCTGAAGGGCACACTCGAGATTGAAACATGCCATTGAAAAGTTCAATGAATCTCAAAAGAATCTAGGAGTTTCAAAACCAATTAAAACCTAATAATACATTTCGTTTATCTTGGTGGAAATTGGTGAATCGTCATTCACCTACCTTCAAATATTTTATAGCTTGGATTACGGCATCCCTCTTCCAAGTTATAAAATAGTTTGTTGGGTCCTAGCCTTAATATATCATATTGGGTGTTATATTAAGGACTTAAATCAACTTTACGTGAATTTCTCCCATTGTTGATGTCTGGTTTAGACAACAATGATCTTCCCAAACCAAGCTTTCCTAATGAATATGACTTCCCGAGTTTGGCTCATGGAAGTCATACTTCTCTTCCTCCACCTCCTCCAATTATTCTCCCTAACCCACAAGTTCAAGGTCACTCAAGCCCTAATGGCAAGCAAGGTCTATGTGTGATCACATCTTAGAGATGAAGTCACATATTGACAAGTCGGGAGAGTTGGGTGTCAAAGTCTTGAGAAAGTTGGATGTTCAATCACTTTCTAAGTCACATAGTGATTTCCTTTGGGACTACTATGAAACAGACTATGACATGAACCTTAATGATCATATCTATTTGCTTGGTGCTGCTGAATCAGCAATGATTTGGAACGATAGTAAAGCAAATTTGATTAGAAGATCAACTTCCCAAAAACTTTATGGACAGTGACAATGGTGACACTGGAAATCCAGAAAACGCATTCTCTTCCCAACGGAAAGGGATTGGCCATAGTCAACCCGGTTGACCAAATGGTAAAGAGAAAGGCTAATTCTGAGATAGTCCCATTACCAAAGGGTCCATATGTTTATTTTGCCAAAGGAAGGGGCGTTGATTGCAAAGCTGCCAAATTTACCTAAGGATGTTAAAGTCAATAAGTTTGACTCTACATCAGGTAGAGCCCATTATCTAACTCTGTTAAGTTCTATTATGAGATCCTCATTACATGATGTGACTGGGTCACATGTTGATGTTTTAAGAATCAAAGAATAGAGAGAAATCTTAAAGGAAGTATATGCTGATTCTGATCGCGAAGGTGGATTTCGATCGCATCAGAATTTTGAGCAGTTGCTTAAGAAGTTATGATATATTGCTAAGGAATAGATAACAACAATTTTCCATGTGGATTGTAAGGATAATTTTTTCCGCAAAGTTTTAAAATAAAAGAAAATTGTTTAATTTTATTTATTTGAAGTATCCTTACAATGGCATCTGTGGAAAATTATTGCTTATATGATTCCACTGACAGCAATATTGGAAAATGGATTTGATTCTTTCATTTGTGGTAGTGTCTAAATTTACCAAATCAGGAAAGTTCCTCATCACCCAAGTTTCAATTGGACCGAAACTTGGAATCATGCAAGTTGAATAGTATGATGAATGAGAACTTTCAAGCATTGGAAAATCAAGACTAATTACTTGTTCACATGGATGTGTGAGTCAAGTGAAGGACTAAAGGGATCGAGTACACATTATTGTGCACTGGTCATGTCCACTACAAAGCTCGTTAAGACTATTTGATTTACTAAAGTTTAGTAAATATGGTTATACTTACAAGTTTAAGTATAATTCTGAAACATTGGAAAAGTCTCAATGTATGGTAGAACGAATGGGAAGAATCAAATTAGGCAGAAAGATAAAAGTTTCTCAAATCTGAAAAGATGGGAGAGTACTTTAGTATCATGTTTGTGATCATCTTAATGATTTAGAAATCATATCACAATTAGTCCTCTAAAGGTCATCTTAGTGCATTCTTATGACTAAGAAGAGGAGTCATGAATTGTTGAAATGGTTAGATCAGGAAGATGAGTCATACTTCGTTCTAAAACAATTCTTAGAGTCATACTCCAAGATTGTAACTTGAGTGACATATCTTAAAGAAAGGTTTAAAACACTTGTCAAATGTAAGAGTAAAAGTGTCCTACTCTTGTACATTTGAAATTGGTAAGTTGTGATGTTTTGGATAAAACAAAGACCAACTAAGGCCAATTGGGTGAAGTGTTTGTCTTGATAAAGAATCTGCACTATCTCTTGAATATTTGGCAAGATAGTCTTATATGTCAAGAGGATAGTGGGAGTCTTAAAGATCCTAAAAAGAATTTCAAGAACTAATCAAGAATAAAACCTGAGGTTCTTCACTAGCACACGACTTGAGGTTTATAACCTATCGTGTTGACATATTCTGTGCCCATTCCAGTTAAAGTTGGCTTTGCATAGGAGTTCTGAAAGTTCTCAATTGGTTGCATAACAACTTGGAAGCAATGGCAGGCCCTGTACTGCCAGGTGGCAAGAAGTTAAGATTGCATAAGTTCAGTCCATATGAGTCTGGATTTGTCATTATCCTTGTCTTGTGACTATGGTTTTGACGATTCACATGGATAAGAACACATACACCATAAAATCTAAGGGTCATAAGGTTTCTCTCCGATTCATGAAAATGATGGTGAGGAAACACTTCCACCAAGTAGATTTGAAGCAGATGGCAAAAGGTCTAAACAATTGAGACTATGATTACGACATCCCTTTTCATAGTTCTGAAATTGTTTAGACACACATGCATGCTATCTAAGGAAAGGTGTATGATTTTGATAAAGTTTTATCAAAGCATCTCGTATCAGAAATCTGAACTTTGGTAAGAAAGTCAATAAAGTATTGATTTCTAGAAGTCCAGCTGATTTCTGAGTACATGTCAAAGCTAGTGGGAGCATAAGTGTTATGCTAATAATCATCATGTTAGTGGGAGCATGATAATTATTGTTAGTGTTGCAAGTTAGCAATGTTAATTATAGAAAACAAAAGTTTCAATTCGTGAGGTTGCAGGGATTGAAAAAGTTGTTTTGCTATAATTAAGGGAGAGGATATACTTCATTTCAGTTCTAAACGCTTAGATTGAGACCTTAATCATCTTTAGTCAAGAATATATATATGAATTTCATGTTGGATTGGTTCAACTTAAGGAAATTCTATATATTGCGTTCTCAAAATTCGATTATGATTACGGCATCCCTCTTCATAGTCAAATTTTGAAAACATGGCAAATAAAAATATTGTAGCAAAAGACTGGTCTAGAATCATGTCTTTATGTGAGACATCATGAATCGTGTACCATTTGCTTTGGGTACAGGATCGATTGCATGTGCTATAATATTTGTCATTTCTAAATTTTTCCAAATGCCCAGAGGCATTAAGAAGGGAAAAGGTCTAGAATTGGATATGACTAAAATGATTAAGCAATTATCGAGGACAATCTGAGGTTTACCAAAGATTGGTTGCTCAGGGACAGTTGGAAGTATAGTGCTAATTTTGGAAGGACCATATTGACATATTCTGAAAAGAGGCATCTCTTATTCAGAAGTGATCGTCAAAATGAGAATATGGAGTTGTCTCCATAGGTGGAAGTTATCTGTGTAAGATTAGAAAACTTAATGCAAGAAGCATGTCCAAAGCAATGTACTTTGAATATGAGACTTAGTTTCCATGGAGTTGATCTCCATTGGAATACCTTATAATGACTGTTGACAAGTCTTTGTGACTTTGTACATATTCATTACAGGAGGGTCAGTGCATATAAGTTTAAAATCTAAACAGATTTCGATAAATGATAGGAATTTGAAATTCTCACATTTTTCGATAAGGATTTGGGAGTGTGAACTTAGAATCATTGAAATTATGTTCAATTGGTTTATTTCACAAAGTAAGGATCATAGACAAACATAGAGTGCATACTTGGTGTATGGCAAAGCTATTGTTTAAGAAAAACATAGTGTACATGCTTGGAGCATGGGACAACTAGTGTTTTTAATTCAAGTATAAAGTTGATAAAACCGAAACAATGAATAATGAGTAATCAGTATGGTGATAAATAAAAGTGTTTATTTATATTCATAGGATTTGATACCATATTTGATTCATTTATTCTTGTGTTTCACTTTGCATGTTTTGACTTCCAGAATACCTAAGTCGCTCTTCCTGAATGATTAAGTTATTCAAACCATCCACAGTCGGTCATATGTTGGAAGTAGATATGAATCAAGACTGTCATGGGTTGGTTTGTAGAGGTCCAAGTTGGTGGACAAAGTGGTGCTACAACACTCATGAGTGCTCATAAGTTCTGAGTATTGGATTCAACCCGCGCTCAATTAAATCACTTCATGGATTTTATCACGAGTGATCATGAGACGATAATATCTTATATTCTTCAAACCTAGAGATATGAGTTGTTACTATGAGTTGGTTATACATTGATTGCACGAAAACGCATTTGGTAACTCGATGTTATAAAACGTGCCTTTGTGTATGATTCAACAAGTAGTAGAACAACCCATATGAGTCGAAGTTTATCCATTCCTTTTACCTTCGGGATAAAAGCGATATCTGTGGGCCCCTCGATGAATTAGCGATGACACATGTGAGTGCTTGGCCAAGCCAGGACTGATTTGATTTGTTCAATCAGTCAGTCATCATAAATCGAAAATCAGGAAACAACAAATGGACAGAGAGAATGATTATAATCCATGTCTCAGTCCATATGATATCTAGAATGGAGGAATATATGATCCCTTATCTAATGGACAAGTCATTGACAAGGTCAGAGTTCGACAGCGCCTTTAAGAGCTATGATTGTCAGTTAGGTTTTGAAGTCATACTCAATAATAGTTTTAGACTTATCCAAGTGGGAGACTGTTGGATTAATGTCCAAGTCCATAACTATATTTGGTATGTACTTGACCCGACCCGGCATGGTCCATTTGGGTTGCACTTCATCGGCACAATTTATATGGATAGTCTTTTGAGAATAGTATATTTATGATTTATATTAATATATTATAAGTTCTAATATATTAATATGGAATCATATTATTTAATTAGTATTGATCAAGAATTAATTTAGAATTAATTAAGTGATCAAAAAGAACTAATTAAATATTGTCTCTTATATATATGGAATGGGCCAAGTTCATTTAGGTTGGGCTAAGCTTTCATGGATGGTCCATGGAGCTTTTAACCCATGGATCCTATGTAAATGAAAGGTCATGGGTATTAGGGTTTACATGGATGTAACCCTAATCCTCCATAATATATAAAGGGGTCCTTGGCTCACAAAATTGGCACAAGTGTGTGAAAATAAGAGTGGGCCGATTTTAGTGTGCATACATATTCTCTCAAGTTCTTCCAAGGTGTTTTGGTGATTTGTGATTCCATTTGAGGCTTCCACACTATTGGGGCTAAGCTCTTAAAGCTTGAAGACATCAAGCTACATCAAAAGGTATGTCATCTAACTAGAACTTTGTAGTATAGGTGCTTCATAATATGCTAGTTAGGATGAAACCTTGGAATAGTTAATATTTGCATGTATAATAGAGAAAACATAGATCCAAGGTTTATAGGGTTGCATGTACACCATAGGAGTGTTATAATGCTCAAAACCCAACAGTAATGACCCATAATGAGATAAAGAGAAGGTTCTAGGCAAAAAGGACTCCATCAACATGCTAAAAGTTGGGTTCTGACGATAATGATGGCCAAGATGAGCCCAGATCTGAAGTTACAACTTCAGATCTTGGCTCCTTACTCGAAATGAAACACCAAAGCCCCAAAATGATCCCAAACTCAAATATAGAAAAGGGGTTTTATTAAAAGAAGCTCAAGGTGATGAATGAATACCTCCAAAAGATGATAAACTGAGATAAACTTCAGATCCTCGACTGCTTCCGTGCTCAAAGCTCCTTGACCCTCAACTTTTCCTCACTCAACTCCTTCTTCCAAGCTAAAGGGCACACCAAAGAAGAGAATATCACGAATTAGGGTTTCTGGATTAGATGGGAGTAGTAAAAGAGGCTGAGGGGGAAAACATGGTCCTTAAATAGGGTGCAAAACCCCGAATTTAGGGTTTCCTCTGCCAGCTCCTACTCGTCGAGTCCCTCCTTGGACTCGGCGAGTAGATCACTAAATACACGATCTCACCCCGTTGCTACTCGATGAGTAGGGCAACCAACTCGTCGAGTAGGTCTTAAAACCAAGGAAATTCTTATTTAATCAATACCTGAGAATCGGGGCGTTACAATTCTCCCCCACTTGAACTAGACTTCGCCCTCGAAGTCCGCTGGGATAAACAATTTTGGGTAATACTCGCGCATCTCCGCCTCCGGCTCCCATGTCCACTCGGATCCCTTCCGAAGTTCCCACTGCACTTTCACCAAAGGTATTTCTTTGTTCTGCAAAATCTTCTTCTTCTTTTCCAAGATGGCCACAGGCCTCTCCATATAGTTTAGGCGCTCATCGACCTGAATATCATCCAGTGATACCACTACCTCCTGGTCCATAATACACTTCCGCAATTGCGAAACATGAAACGTGCTATGGATCCGGCTAAGCTCCTCCGGGAGCTCCAACCTGTAAGCCACCTTGCCAACCCTGGAAATGATCCTGAACGGCCCAATAAAACGGGGACCCAATTTTCCCATCTTCCTGAAACGGATCACACCCTTCCAGGGTGAGACTTTCAGAAGTACCATGTCACCCACCTGAAATTCCAACTCATATCCGCGTCTGTCGGCATAACTCTTCTGCCGACTCTGAGCGGTCTGCAAACGCTGTCTAATCTGCTGTATCTTTTCGGTAGTCTGCAGAACTACCTCTGTCCGCCCCATTACCCTGTGCCCAATCTCACCCCAGCAGACTGGGGTTCTACACTTCCGACCATACAACAACTCGAAAGGCGGGGCGCCAATACTGGAATGATAGCTTTTGTTGTAGGCGAACTCTGCAGGCGGTAGGTGGGAATCCCAACTCCCACCAAAATCAATAACGCACGCCCTCAACATATCCTCGAGGGTCTGGATGGTCCGCTCACTTTTCCCATCTGTCTGCGGATGGAAAGCTGTACTAAAATGCAGTCGCGTACCCAGTTCCTCATGGAACTTCTGCCAAAAACGGGAAGTAAACCTGACATCCCTATCGGAAACGATAGAAACTGGAACCCCATGGCGAGAGACAATCTCGCTGACATACATGTCGGCCAATTTCTCAGCCGAGGAACTCTCCCGTATGGCCAAGAAATGGGCACTCTTGGTCAACCGATCCACGATGACCCATATAGCATCAAACCCCTTTGCCATCCTCGGAAACTTTGTAATGAAGTCCATCGTGATCTGCTCCCATTTCCACATGGGAATCTCCAGAGGCTGCAGCTTGCCATGCAGCCTCTGATGCTCGGCCTTGACCATCCTACAGGTCAAGCACCTCTCAACATACTCAGCGATTTCTCGCTTCATTCCGGGCCACCAATAACTCAAACTCAAATCACGATACATCTTGGTGGCCCCCGGATGAATAGAAAAGTGAGACTTATGAGCCTCCTCCATCACCGTCTGCCGAACCCCTCCAGTCATCAGAACCCAAACCCGACCGTATCGAGTCAACAATCTGTGGCTATCCTGAACAAACCGGGCGCTCTCACCCTTAATTCTCTCCAACTTCCAGTACTCCGGTCTCATACCCTCAACCTGAGCATCCTTAATCAAGCTCACAAGTGGGGAATCCACCGTTATCCTCATACACCTTGCTGGGTTAGAAGACCCAGCTGACTTGCGGCTCAAAGCATCCGCAACCACATTCGCTTTACCAGGATAGTAAAGGATCTCACAATCATAGTCCTTGATCACATCCAGCCACCTGCGCTGCCTCATGTTCAGGTTCGGCTGATCCATGATGTGTCTCAAACTCTTGTGATCCGTATATATAGTGCAACGGACACCGTACAGATAATGCCTCCAAATCTTGAGAGCGAAAACGACCGCTCCCAACTCAAGATCGTGCGTAGGGTATCTCGTCTCATGTGGCTTCAGCTGCCGCGATGCATAGGCTACCACCCGTCCTCTCTGCATGAGGACTGCCCCCAAGCCCGTGATGGACGCATCACAAAACACTACAAAGTCCTCGACTCCCTCGGGGAGTATCAACACTGGCGCCTCACATAAACACTGCCGGAGGGTCTCAAACGCCCTCTGCTGCTCAGGGCCCCACCGGAAATCCACCCCCTTCCTCGTAAGACGAGTGAGGGGTACTGCGATCTTGGAGAAATCTCGAATAAATCTCCAGTAGTACCCTGCTAAACCCAAGAAACTCCTGATGTCTGAGGGAGATTTCGGAGTCTCCCACTGCATAACCGCCTCCACCTTGGCCGGATCGACCAAAATCCCCTCCTTGTTAACAAGATGTCCGAGGAACTGGACCTCTCGTAACCAAAACTCACACTTCGAGAACTTGGCATACAGTCGTTCTCGCCGCAGAACCTCCAGCAGCTCCCTGAGATGCTCCTCATGCTGCTCTCGGGTCTTGGAATACACCAATATATCGTCTATGAACACAATGACCGAGCGATCGAGCATCGGTCTGCAGACCCGGTTCATCAAATCCATGAACACTGTCGGCACGTTGGTGAGCCCAAACGGCATCACCACGAACTCGTAATGACCATAACGAGTCCGAAACGCGGTCTTCTCCACGTCTTCCTCCCTCACCCTGACCTGGTGATATCCGGACCTCAAATCGATCTTGGAAAACCAAGATGCACCCTGCAGTTGATCGAAAAGATCATCTATCCTCGGGAGTGGATAACGGTTCTTCACCGTTAACTTATTCAACTCCCTATAGTCAATGCACATCCTGTGCGAGCCGTCCTTCCTCCTGACGAAAAGGATCGGTGCTCCCCAAGGTGAACTACTCGGACGAATAAACTGCTTACCCAGCAGTTCCTGCAACTGAGATGACAGCTCCTGCATCTCAGGCGGTGCCAGACGGTATGGCGCCTTAGCGATAGGGGCCGCATCCGGCAATAGATCAATCCTAAACTCAACCTGCCTCTCCGGAGGCACTCCGGGTAACTCCTCTGGAAACATGTCAGCAAACTCTCTAACTACTGGGACCTCCGAAACTGATGGCTGATCCCTAACCCGCGTACCTACCACATACGCTAAATAACCGGCACACCCGTGCTGAATATACTGTCGAGCCCTGGCCGCCGAACAAAACCCTGATCCCATCCTGGTGCCCTCGCCATATACCACCAGTTCTCCCCCACTTGGGGTTCGAACTACCACACGCTATCCCTCACAGTCGATCATGGCGCCAAATTGACTGAACCAATCCATCCCTATGATCACGCACACTTCCCCCATAGGAATAGGAATCAAATCTATCGGGAAGGGCACCCCGAAAATCTCCAAATCGCATCCCCGGTAGACCAAAGAAGCAGAAACCCCGTGCTCGTTGGCGATCGAAACTCGCAACGGACACTCAAGCTCATCTGTCGGCACACTAAACCCTCTACTGAAAGTCTGAGATACGAACGACCGACTCGCCCCCGAGTCAAATAAAACCAAAGCAGGCAAAGAATTCACTAAAAACGTACCTAATCACAGGTACAACCAATAAGCATAACAAAAATACAATAACTGAGACAGAGAATAAAAACGTACCAGCAACCACATCCGGTGCTGCCTTGGCCTCCTCGGCCGTGAGCTGGAAGGCGCGACCCTGAGCCTTCGGAGGCTCCACCTTGACTGGCCTTCCATCTCCAATCCTCACAGTAGCTGGCGCGGGACCCTGCGTCGGCTTGGCGGCGAGCTGCGGACAGTTGGTCTTCACATGACCAACCTGATGACAATGGTAACAAATCCTCATATCTGCTGGAGGGGCGGACTGACGGCAGTCCCTGGCATAGTGCCCCTCCTTGCCATATTTGTGGCACCCACCTCCTGCTCGACAAACCCCCGAATGACCCCTGCCACACTTTCCATAAGTGCGGCTCTGCTGACTCCCAGTCCGAGTATCAACGGTCTTAGACCGCTTAGGCGCCGGCTGAGACTGTGTCGGTGCCTGACGTTGCTCCTTCAACTGCAGCTCTATCTCCAACTCACGCCGCCTCGCGGCTTCCTGAAGATCCAGGAGGGTATCACATCGATGTGTAGACACAAACTGTCGAATATCAGTCTTGAGCATACTCAGATAACGAGTCATCTAACGAGTCATCTGAGACTGTTCTAAAGCAAACTCCGGGCAAAACATAGCCCTCTCCGTGAACATACAGGTAATCTCCATCACAGACTCCCCATCCTGTCTCAATGTCAAAAACTCCTAAGCAAGCCACTCCCGCTCAACGCGCGGAACGTAGCGGGTGCGGAACATATCCTTGAACTGCTTCCAAGTAACAGCATCCCGCTGATCATCAGTGTACAACCCAGTCGTCAACCTCCACCAGTCCTTTGCCCCAAGCCTCAGCAGGTTCAGAGCACACCTGACCTTCTGGTCAGCAGGACATGAGCACGTGAAGAAACAGCCCTCCACGTCAGATAACCACCTCATATCCCTAATCGCATCCTGTGTACCATCAAACGTCGGGGGCTTCGTGTTATCGAAGTCCCGGTACTGAAAAGCCCTGCCGGCTCCTCCTCCAACCCCTGCCGTGGTTACAGCCGAAGTGGCTGCAGCGGCAGCTGTCTCTGCTAGAGCTGCATATCGCTCATCAAAGTACTCAACCATCGCGGTCTTAATCAACCCGAACATCTCTGGCAGCTGCGCTCGGAATGTCGCAGCAATCTCGTCGTGCATAATCTCCCGGATCCTGGCATCCAACTCCTATATCCCTATCTGTACCACGGGCTCAGGTGCTACCAGCACCTCCGACCCTCCGTCTCCCGACCCTGACCCCGATCCGGACCCTGATCCTGATCCGGGCCCAGCAGCAAAATGTCTCGTCACCACCATACTGAAAGATATACTCAAATCATCAGATAAATAACATAATATCGGGAGACCAAAACCCACAAACCCTATGGGTTGTGACTTCCTTGCTACGCGTATGGGTCCTGTGCTTTCAGTAGTACGGGCCCATACTACCTTCCACACCTACCCATATTTGTCTCAAGTATCACCACAACACCCTAACACTAGCATCAATATAAAATGCGTTCAACCCTCACCCCTAGAGGAATATCAACTATCTCGCAACTGGTCTTACCGCTTCTCACAACTCACACATCCATGAAACTTTCATCAGCCCCTGCAGCGCTAGTGTATGCTAGCCGCACATAACGCTGGACCCCATAGACTTTCGAATACCCAATCCTACCCGAAGGCCGAATCAACATTCTCAGGCTAGAAGGTCTTAATTATGTACAGTCGCGATGCCTACACTAAACATCTACGGTTATGATGTCAATTCCACATACAAGAAACCCTAGGCTAATGGGCATCATATAATCAGGCAAGTCTATCATGCGATTCCTGAAGATCCCTAGCCTAGCATTAGCATGCTGTTCTAACATATCAAAATATCAAATAACTGTATGGTATTTTGGGGTTTACTTACAGGCTTCGGCTGATCGTACCCTCTGCATCCTCCATCCTTTATTTTGAAAACCATTTTAAAAATTTTACTTTCCGAAAATCTCCTTGATTTGAGACTGGATTCACACGAGTGTTCCTCCAATTCACTCAAACCAAGGCTCTGATGCCAACTTGTAACATCCATAAATTTTACGCCAAATTTAAACTTTTCAATCCATAATAAAAACCAAATAGTATTTGTTTACAAAACATTTTCAAATCAATGTTCATCAGAGTGTCCCGAAAACAGATCATAAGGATGAGGAGCGGTACGGTCACGCCTTCACCTTGCCACGATCTCCTGAAGTACCTGAAACAATCACTGAAAACTGTAAGCCCAAGAGCTTAGTGAGTTACCCCCAAAATACCAATACCACACTGAAATGCCAAATCTGTAACCATAAATCAACAACATGCATACTGGGCCATTGGCCTGACTGGACCGCCCTATAGGGCCTACAGTCTAACTGAATCTATACCGAGCCTTCGGCATGACTGGACCGCCACGTGGGCCTACAGTCTTCCCGGACCGCTCATAGGGTATGTTGGCCTTCAGCACAAAGCAGGACCGCCGCAACCCAAATCAACGAACAAACAATCATGTACGCATAACTAACATATACTGGCATATATAAGCATCGAACATAACTAACTCACTGTTCATCAATCATAGCAATCTCTCATAACTAGAATACCGACCTAGCAGACCACTAACATACCGATCCCTAAGGATCATAGAAACATAACATATTGTCTATCATGATTCCAATCTATCAGATCATAACCATATATATATATATATATATATATATATATATCATAACGATAACAACTAAAGGGCCGGCCTTGGTGCCTTAGACCCTTTTGATATAGTGAGGATAACTCACCTCGCAGATGTCGACTCAGAAGGTAAACTCCAACTCTCGGATTACTTGACACAGGCTCCACCACCTATTACCATAGTACAATATACGCATAAGTCCTTAACCTTATAAGGTACTCCATAACCCACTAGTCAACCCCTGGTCAAAGTCAAAGTCATCAGTCAAGGTCAACAGTCCATGTTGACCTTAACTCGCCGAGTACCCTCGGCTACTCGCCGAGTTCCTTGAAGCACTTTCCAACTCGCCGAGTCATCGAGGTGACTCGTCGAGTTCCTCCGAATCTCGATCAAACTTTAAGGCCACACGTCGAGTTTCCTTCTTGCAACTCGACGGATACATACGCATACATATTCTGGAGAAAACTCATCCGACTCGCCGAGTTGTTCATACAACTCGCCGGGTCTATGGCAATCTTCATCGGACTCGCCGAGTTGTTCATCCAACTCGTCGAGTTTATGGCCATCTTCATATGACTCGCCGAGTCAACCTTGCGACTCGCCGAGTACATGCGGTTCTTCATCCATACAGAAGCTTATTAGGCCATGCAACGCCTCCAAACCACAGATCCAAGCTCCTAGGGCATGTCTATCATGTAAAGTTGCAAACTTTACATGCATGCAATGAGGTAATGACCCATAATGAGATAAAGAGAAGGTTCTAGGCAAAAAGGACTCCATCAACATGCTAAAAGTTGGGTTCTTGCGATAATGATGGCCAAGATGAGCCCAGATCTGAAGTTACAGCTTCAGATCTTGGCTCCTTACTCGAAATGCAACACCAAAGCCCCAAAATGATCCCAAACTCAAATATAGAAAAGGAGTTTTATTAAAAGAAGCTCAAGGTGATGAATGAATACCTCCAAAAGATGATAAACTGAGATAAACTTCAGATCCTCGACTGCTTCCTTGCTCAAAGCTCCTTGACCCTCAACTTTTCCTCACTCAACTCCTTCTTCCAAGCTAAAGGGCACACCAAATAAGAGAATATCATGAATTAGTGTTTCTGGATTAGAGGGGAGTAGTAAAAGAGGCTGAGGGGGAAAACATGGTCCTTAAATAGGGTGCAAAACCCCGAATTTAGGGTTTCCTCTGCCAGCTCCTACTCGTCGAGTCCCTCCTTAGACTCGGCGAGTAGATCACTAAATACGCGATCCCACCCCGCTGCTACTCGACGAGTAGGGCAACCAACTCGTCGAGTAGGTCTTAAAACCAAGGAAATTCTTATTTAATCAATACCCGAGAATCGGGGCGTTACAAAAAAATTTATATAGTATTCTATGAGAATGTTACACTTATTAATAACAAAAAAACACAATATATAAATCATTCTACCAGAATATACTATTACATATATTTTCTTCATTATATTGTATATTATTCTGGTAGAATAATCCATTCTTTTTGTAAGATTGGTGGTCATTGTTCATCTTCATCCTATACAATATTCATCTTCAAGATTCTATTCTGACCGAATCAGAATTCAAGATTCCATTCCAGTAGAATGTTGTAAGTTTCATATGTACCATGTTTTGCTTTGATATCTCTCGTTTCGTTCCCAGCCAAGAAAACAAGAACATTCTTGTTCTTGATTTCATGTATACCTGCAAATGAGAAGTACAACCACTGATTATTATTGCTTAATCTTCTTTCCATGGAAATTTCAAGCAATAAACACCACATCAAATTTTGTCAAGCAAAAAGAACAATTTCCTGTAAAACATTAACCCCAAAAATCCATTCCATTCATCCATTTCTATCAAGAACAATCAAACCCAAACCCCATCAACACTCCACTGAATTTTTGTCAAAACAATGGATCAGAACATTCTCCACTTGTTATATAATAAAACCGAGAAGCAAAAGATCAGAACATTCTTACCTTTCTATGGTTATCCTACAAGAAGTTGCTAAAGTCAATAAAAATATTTTTGCACATATGTTTGTTGAAAGCAAATGTCGAAGTCCTATGATGAACAGATGATGAACGCATGAACTGCATTGTATCTCAATTTGGATTTTCAATCAATAAAAAGTCAAAATCAGAATAGTGATTACAATCGGAACAAATGGTATTGAATTCGCAGTCGGTAGTGTGATAATCGGAGCGAATGAAATCGGGTTTTGAATTTAACTGGATTGATCTAAGGATATTCGCCATTGAATGGTCAAACAGAAAAGTCAAAATTGAGATATTGCAAACTTCTTACCTGCGAACGATCTAAGATTCGGAGTTGAAAATCTGGGCTTGCACTCATATCCTCAATGATGCCTCTTCACAGCGCAATTGCATCTGCAAGCAGATCAGCGTTAATGTCTGGTATGCGAACAATCGCATCTCAAACCACCATAATTTCAAGAACCCTTGCCCCAAAACATGTACCTATTTCTCCATTTTCATCATCTACAAGAACACTCCCTCGTGCAGCTTCAAGGTAGATGCTTTACCGATTACACATACAAAAAAACACACCGAAACACGCACTACAACCAACCCTATTTCTAAATTCTGCGAAATTGGTTTAAAATTGGTGGTGTTATTCTTCAGGATTGTTGGGGCATTGGGAATGGTTGAATCCATGATGCCTCTTCACAGCGCAATTGCATCTGCTCGTCTCAAATCGAGCATTGCAGTTGATTCTGCCTGCTGGCCGACATTGGTGGATGAAGGTGACGAGTGGTGGAGGACCGTCGGTGATGACGGTAATTATGGTTGTGTTGTGCCCTTCAACATCGGCAGTAATGGTTGGGATCGAATAGGTGGTGGTTTTAAAAAGCCGGTGGAGAAAACCTAGGCAGCTAAAGTCAATGGTTACCATAATTATAGGATATTATTTGTGGAAACTGATTATCAAATTACCTATTTATCCTTATTTATTTATTTAATTATTTATTTATATTTTAAATTTTGATTGGCCCACATTTATGCATACAATAACACAATAGATACATTAAACACCTGAACCTAGCTCATAGTTTCCCGAGAACCTGAGAACTAAAAGTGGACCGTTAGATCAAAACTAATTCAATAAGGGCATGATCGTAATCATACCAATCTCATTTAATGTTTAATTTTTTGTGTTATTGGAAACATTAATAAAAAGTTTTAAAAAATAATATGATTTACATGTGAATCACATATGATTTACATGTGAATTACATGTAAATCAAATGTGATTAATAGTTTCATTCAAAACATGAGTATATAAGAAATGATGATAAATGGTTTAATAAAATAGAAATTAAAAGATAATTTGGAGTTTGATATTTATTTACCTCCATGTGTGTGAATATTGGCAACAGATCTTTGCACTGATTAATCTTGAAACATTCGTTTGTTGATATATCTAATACTCTTACTGTTTTGTCTATTTATTCAAAATAGACATTGACTCTCAATTTCAACTCACTGATGCCTCATGAATCCGTCATAGCTCCTCTCCTGCATAGCAACAATGACAAATGAAATTGAAATTCGAGACAACTACCATTTTGATTATGCAGTTGAAATTTGACACAATTAGAACAGTAAGCAAATGGTTCTATGTTTTTGCTTTGTTTTCAATTCCAAATCTTGTCTTAAAGACTTAAACAAACCAAAGAAACAAAAATAGTGTTGATAATCAAATAATATTGAATCTTCTTCATAGAAACACCTATACACAAAAGTATATATAGAAGTGAAAGTATTATATTTGTTGCATTTAACCCTTTTAAATGCATTGCTACCTGCAGGTTCATAACTGTCCAGATTCTGGACGTTACTGGGATACTGTTGACAAATACAAAGTGACAATATTCTACACTGCTCCAACACTAGTGAGATCCCTTATGTATGATGGAAATAAGGCAAGTTCGTATTTTCTTATAAATATTTTGCTGTTTCTATTGGAATTTCTTTTGTTTAATCATATACCATGATTATTAGATCATAACTCAATAAAACAACCCATACGAAAATATCTTAGTTATCGACAATACCAATAGATGCTGTTAATCAAGAAAAATATTGTGTTTGCATTGTTGTTTAATAACAATGTTACCTTGCTCTTCTCCTTCTTTACTTTACTTGTTATGTAAGAGGGCGGAAGGTCTGATTCTGATATGAACTCACTGAGAAGATAAATCACAACATGAAGAATAAACAAGCTTCACTGATTGTAATTGGTAATACTCAAAATAACACAAGAAAAAGCCTATTGCTTACTACAATTTTCAATTTTGAGAGTCTATCGCACAAAATCACGAACTAGGTTCTTGATATAGATTTAGTTTTCATGGAACTAAGACACATGTGTAACTGGAAATTAACATCACGATCAGAAATGTAATTTAGATTTTCATATGAGATGCAACTGAAATGAGGTTCGAAGTAATCACTGAAACGGAATGATATTTACCTGGAACTTGACATCAGGGTCAGAAAGTGGTTTTAAATCTTCGAAGGAGACGTAATCAACAGAATCAACAGCGGGAGCAACAGGATCAAAAGAAGTTATGTCTCGTCATTAACCTCGGATCTACAAGCTGTTTAGGGTTAGGTTTTGTGATGGAATTCGAAATTTTAATAGACTTTTTAAGGGGTTCAGGGGTTAAGGGCAATGTCGAGTGACGCCATGGACCGTCGATGGATCAAGCTTCTGGTTACGCTTTCCGAGGCGGAGGTTACTTTTGAAGACGGTGAACTGGTAATTGTCTTCTGGTTTGGAATGTAGAGGGGGAATGGCGTCGATCAAAGGAGATGGAGGTGGTTGGACGCGAGGAGATGTGTGCATACGGAGTAATCTTTTTAACCCTAAAATGCCCTTAATACCATTTAATTTCAATGCCCCCGCCCCTTTATTTTTCCACTTATTTACAAAAATGCCACAATGCATCATGGTCATCCCTTTTTTTGATCTAACGCTCCACTTTTAGTTCTCAGGTTCTCGAGAAACTATGAGTTCTCAAATGATCATTCCTATATATATATATATATATATATATATATATATATATATATATATATATATATATATATATATATATATATATATATAAACACTTCAATTTACTAGTAGTTTTGTCCCTTTCAATATTGAAACGACATATGCTAAAATAAGTGAACTTAACTCATTTTTATATTATAGTTTTCAATATATAAAGTTTGGTATATCGGAATATCGCTGAGACCATTTCATTTTTATCAACTTTCAAATATAAACTTTTATTGTAATATGACATAAACAAACAATGTATTCAAAAAATTTGGGTCTTACACTATCATTTTCTTTACTTTATTATATAGTAACTTTTTTGTACATGTTCTTTGTAAATGATACCAAATCCTTATCGTAATAGTAATATAGCACATCTATCGTCATTTACGATTAACATAGTACACAAAATATCATATCACTGTTATTTGCTCACTTTTATTGACAAAAATGTGTTCATAAAAGTTATTATAACAATATGGAAAATGCCCAAAAAACGTAGACAAAATGTAAATTCTGAGATATTTTAACCATATAATTGCTTTCCTACACAATGTAGAGTATTCGCCTAGTTTAATAATAATGTCTTCCATTATAATTTTTCACTCCATCGAGTCCATCAAGTCCATTCCATGGTGGAACTAAAAAAACCACTAAAGAATGAAATTTAGCAAAATGGAAGAAGTACATTCTATTCCATCAAGCATAATTCTTTTTTTTTAATTATCATGGATCAAGCTTCCAATACTTTATATTTTTAGTTACATATCCTTTACACAAGCTTTACAATACATTATCTTCCTAGTTACATGTCCATAAATCTATCTTTTTTACCTAAGATCAATATCACATTTCGAGCATGTAACCCAATTTATGATTCCACACTTTGATTTATCATTGAAAGATATGGATATATCCAATATTCATGTCGCCGTTATTTTTTTTTGAGAAAAAATCACATGTTTGTTTTCCTTTCATTAACATTAGAGAACCTTCAACTAAACATCTTCACCAAAATACTTATGTTCATGCTTGGCTAAAGTGTAAGAGAAAGCAAATTCTTCTAAAGGTCATGAATATTTCATCAGTCGAGTGATCTGACTATACCATCGTGAGTCTTAATCTACATTGTGTCATTTTCGATATACAACATATCCCATTTATCTCCCAACTTTATCGTACCGTTCCAATCTTTAAAGGAAACAAATAAAGCATACGAGAAAGTCATCTATTAAGGTGGACTCATGTACAACGTCTATAAATCTGCAAAACTAGTCATCCATCCGGTCAAAACCTCACACTTATATCCTTCATCAGAACTATCATGAACAACAACTGTATTATCGTTATTTCTTGGTTCTCCCTTACAATTTCCCATTTTTGTGGATAATCTCTTTTTCAAGTTCCCATGTTCCTTGCACTGATAGCATTTGACTTTAGCATTCGATTTGGAACATGACTTCCCCGTGTTTCCATCATCCCTTTTTTTACTTTTCTACCCCTAGAAACGAACAGGCCAAACCAGACCCATCTTCGGTACTACAAACCTCTCATTTTAGCTCTTTAGACAACAAAGCATCATTAACATTATTGTTGTTCTACCATACAACATGGCATCCACAAAATTCTCATATGAATTCTGTAGCAAACACAAAAGAATAAGAGTTTGATCATCATCGTCATCAATTTTAGCCTTGATACCTTGTAAATCTACAACAATACTATTAAAAGTGCTCGCATGTTCTTTAACTTAGAGTACTTTCTAACATTTGGATATATACAAATGTTGCTTCTGATGCAGCTGATTTGTGGGAGTATTCTTCTAATATTTGTGACAAGGTTTCTGTCATAACTCAACGACAGTTGTTTAATCCACAACTTTGAATAAAACTTTGTCTATCATACATAAAAGAATCGCACTATGCTTGTTTGCTAAAATATTTTTCTTCATATTTGTTGCATCAGAAGAGTCTTCATCTTTACCTTCCATAAAATGAAGTCATTTGAGCCATTAAATTTATACAAATCAAACATGTAAGATACATCTCTTTAATCAACAAAATAAACCATTTGAATGATCTTGCTCTCGTACCACTTGTTATGTAAAGCGTTTAAAGGGAAACAAAGAAAAAATGACAAAGAATTTTTGTAATTCGCCTACATTTACAAGCAAGAACCGAAGAACTCTTATTCATCATGCATATAGTTTTTCACATGTTACATTAGGAAACTAGCTATGAATATTATAAACGTAAACCTAGTTCATATGGTGTCGGGGCACATAAGTAATAACTCCTGAAATATTTGAACATGTAACAAAGTCACGTCGAGTCATAAACCCATTTGGGTCGCCATACAATTCCAAGTTACATTCTAACAAAGGTAATAAGTTATCCAATGTCAGTTTTAGGTTTTCACAACTTTTTTACCGTCAAAGTTTTTAAACATAAGTTTTTTTTTTCTTCATAATTATCAGTTATGGAATGCTACAGTACCACCCAGTTTGACTTGAAAATTAATTGGTAACAGAAGGAACGATATCTGGCATTTCAATCGTTGGTGGTAGTTTCTACATATTATTGTTGCTCTAATGGTTAAAAGCAACATATAAGTTAGTTTCAGCTCTAGTTTACTCGTTGGTAAAAGATTGGCTACAATACATGTATCAGTTTAATTTGGTTCAATATGACTAAAAAAACCTTTGATGTGGTTATCCACACAACTTATCAATGTTAACCATTTTAACACGCCAAAATCCATAAAGGTTCTTATTTTGAATTTTTGATAATATTGTAGTTCAATCTTATTGTTGGCTTTCTAGTTCTAGTATAAACCATAGAAAGAAATTGTATTAGGTTAAACAAACTAAAGATCCAAATGTGACGCTTTATACCTTGTAACTTCGGGAAATCTCCGATAAAGCCCTAATATTTTGGGTCAGTTTACGGTTTAATCCCAACTTTTATTTTTGACAGAAAAATCCCGATTATTTTATATTTTGCTCAAATTAATGAAACAAACTTTTTTTAACAGAAAATGACAGATTATCGTATAAAATTAGATAATCGGGATTTTTCTATTCAAAAAATAAATGTTAGGATTAAACCGTAAACTGGCCCAAAATATTGGGACTTTATCGGAGATTTGCCAGTGACTTCTTCAACTACTTTTGAATAAAATTGCCGTTTAAGAAAAAAAAAAGTTAGTTAGAGTCTAAAGCCTTATAAAATCAAGATTAATCAATATTTGTCAAACGTTGATAAAAGTTCATTTGGTTTTTTATTACTTCATATTAGAAAATCCCTTTTCAAAACACATATCCAAACATCTTCAAATAAAAAGCAAAATAGTTAAAAAAAAAAAAATGAAAAACAAAGTATAGCATATGATAGACATGTGAAATTGATAATAATGAGTTGGGAATTTCCAAATTCTTACATATAGGACCACAAAGTTCTTGCCATATTTACAATGGTCCCATCCCATTTGACCTCAATACCCATGTGGTCAAAAGGATCTTCAACACTTATTAATTTACTCTCTTTCTCCTCAAATTTTGTCCCCAAGATTAATAAAGACGACCAAAAGTACCACTATACATTTTTGTTTCACTCTATGCTACTAGTGCTACTATGTTTGTTAGTATGTGGGGATAGGTTTCAGAAAATGAGAGCTCATAGCTCTCATCTTTCATTAAAGAGTGGTCCAAATTCACCACCATAATTGACAATTGAGATTTGAGTTTGTGTTTGTTTGTCATTTGGTCTCATAGATAAGAAGCATATTATCTTTCAATCATAAGTTTCAAACTTTATGGTTTCCTATATTGTTTTAGCTATATACTTAACTTAATCTTTTTGGTAACAACCTTTCTGAATGAGTTACCACTAATAAAACTAGTACAAGTCATTGATTATTAGGTAACCGGTTTACACATGGTCTCCTCAAAAATTCTTTACATTATATATATACAACAATACATATCATTCCTAATCAAAAACTAACCGATTCCAATATAATCAAAAATCAATCAAACAAATCACAGCCGTCCATTTCCAAATCATCATCAACGGCTCAAAAGTCAAAACACTAGTTGTGATTTGTCTTGCTTTTCTTAAGCATTGACGCGTGGGTCCCACCAATGAGATGATCTATAGCCTCGGCTGCAGCATCTTTTTCAGCTTGTTTCTTGTTGTGACAAGGGTGGCCTGTTATCTGCAAGCCATTAAATTCACAAACTGACCTAAACTGGTTGTTTGGCAGCTGGCTTGTTCGGTAGATTGGGGCAGGGTACCCTGCCCGGGTCAGTAGTGTCTGGAGCTGACTTTTTGAATTGTCGCCACCTGGACCACTTTCCACCCTGGACACTGGCGGCAGTTGTGTTTGTGGTTGTTGTGGTGGTGGTGGTGGTGGAGGTACAGACGCGATGTATGGTTTTGAATTGTTGTATAAAACCTGGCGGTTGAATACAAATCTGCCAATGGATTGATCTTCAGGGAGGAGTAAGCGCACAGCGGATAAAAGCTCGTGGTGGGTGTGTAAATCCAATTTGGGATTCAATAGCTGAAATGAATTTTTATAGACAAAAATCAATTCTTGGAGGACTAAAAGTGAAAAATAATGATTTATTACTTACTTTATACTGGAATAACTCATCGAGCTCTTTTCTTAAGTTGAGATACATTTCAGCCAATGAAGGTTCCATGAAGAACTCCAAGTATCCTCCCAACATTTTCAAGTGCCCATCCTGTTTCATATCATATCATATCATGGAATGGAATCATTATAAGAAAGGAACAGAATGGAATGGACAATGGAATAATAGACTTACTATATCGCCTTTTGAGATGCTTCCACCGAACAGTAGCAGGACGGAATCGGAAACAGCAGTTGTATCTCGGAGAAAAACAGAGTTCACTTTGATCTTTTCATTAAAGACCAACCACGGGAATGGAATTCTCAAATCCCGGGAATTAACCGAGTTCTATAGCAATCAAAAAAAAAAAAAAAAAAAACAGATGAAAAAAAAAATAAAGTTATTAGAATTTAGACAAGCGAACTTACCGAGTGTAAAAGCACCTGACCATCCTCCATGGTTTTTAGCGAGAACGACTTTTCATTATGCTGATGTCAGCAAAAGTGAACTCAACATGAGTGTTATTACTTACAAATTTATAATTATAAAGAGATTAATTTTTATTTTATTTTTTTAAAAAAAAACTTACGACAATGGAGGAAATTCCGGGATACAAGCCGTAGCAGATAATTGCGCGAATGAGATTTTCATCATAACTCCAAGCATTGAAAATGACCATATTGCCATCAACAAGACCAGTATCTTTAAGCAAAGATAAAAACTCCCTTCTCAAAGAATCAATAGCTTTCATGGACTGAGCAGACAGAAAATTCTTCCAACAATATTCATATCCACCAAGTGCATGTTCAGCCACTTTCCAACCCTCATACGCCCTCACAAGGGCAAAATGGTCACTATGATCTTGCGAAAATTGCGCTTTCACCGCCTCCGCCAGCTGTACAAAAAGAAAGAATTATTTTCATAAAATATAAATTATTATTATAAAAAGTGACTTACTTCTTTTTTATCTAAAGGTGCTAAAAAAGGATCTCTGACACTAAGTCCAGCAACAACTGTGAGTATTGGATCAAGGCAATTAAGAATTGCTCCCAAAATCAACATTTTTCCAAGTTTCGGCTCCACAGGAAGCATTGTCAAATAACGACCTATAAAATGTAGGTTGCCAAAAGTTTATTATAAAAATTTTGGAATATAAAAAAATAAAAATAAATAAACATATACCAAGTACAGTTAGATCTTCATTCTCATCTAAAGCACCAATAATCTTGAGATACTCAATGGCATTTTGAACCTACAAATGGGAAATAATAAGTATGATATTTTTTCCTTTTTACAGCATTGTACTTATTATATATAGATAAATCCATTGAAAAATGAGGAAGAGAAATTACTGCTAATAACTCGGGTGATTGTAGAGCTTTAGATAAGAATTCAGAAATACTTCCAAGTTTTAATGTTTTAATTTGAAGACAAAGTGACTGAAGAGGTGTTCTCAATATTTCAGGCAACTGATATTCTGCAAAAGCATTGAAGACACATCGAGGGTATAAATGGTAACATTCTCCTGGCTGAACACGCCCTGCTCGACCTCGCCTCTGTTAATCATATCAAAAACAATATAATAATCAAATGATACAGAAAAATATAAAAATTACCAAAATACCCTTTTTCCCAAGAAACTCACTTGTTTAGCAGAAACTTTTGATATCCAAGCAGGAAGGAGACAAGGGGTATTATTCAAAGCATCATATGATGTTTCTTTAGCTTTTCCACAATCAATAACAAAAACAACATCATCTATTGTGATACTTGTTTCAGCCATATTTGTAGCCAAAACTATCTTTCTCACCCCATTTTCTGGCTTTTCAAATATTTGTCTCTACATGAAGAAGATAAAAAAATAAATAAAGATTAAAAAAGTTTTAGTTTTTTTTAATGATATTAGTTTCTACCTGTTCTGAGCTGGCCATAGAGCCATGACATGCAAGCAACAAAACTCGATTTGCATCCCCCAAAAGATGATTTGCTTGTAACTTTTCCTTCAAAGAACTTATGTCATCCCATCCAGTCATAAATACCAAAACTGCCCCTGGCTTTTCACTCCCGCATATACTCAATAGTAGAAACTCAATGAGATTGAATCCCATGCAATCAGGATTCCAACATGACATAGACTCCCGAGTTTGTGGACTATAGCCTCTAAAGTCAGCATACCCAAGTGCCTCCTCAACAGCTGAAGCAATTTGGCTTTTCCTTTTTCTAATAAATTGTTTATTTGATTTCCATGTTCTTTCTTGACCATAATCATCGATTTGATTCTCTGCTGTCAATCTGTATCCAGTTGTTTCCAGAACATCTTCAAGAAAATAGGAATGCACAGGGTGCGTAAAACCCTACAAGATTTCAAAAAATTAATTAGATAAATAATTAAACATGGATAAAATTTACAAAAAAACAAAATATTACCGGAATCTGAACCACTGGAACACCACCAAAGTAGGTTGAAAAAAGATTTGCATCCAATGTTGCACTCATCAAAACAAGCCTTAATTCTGGCCTTCTAGGAAGTAATTCTTTCAAAACAATAAGCAGAAAATCTGAAAACAAGAAAGAACTTTAATTATTTTTTACATATATTTAACCATAATAGTTCTATTATAAACATTAATTACCTTCATTCATGCCACGTTCATGAATCTCATCTACAATAACATGAGTAACATCTTTCAGGTTTCTATCAACAAGTAATCTTCTCAACAAGATTCCTGTAGTGCAAAACAGAAGGCGAGTGTCTCTTCCTTTTATACCCTCTAACCGAACTTTATATCCAACCTTTAAGAAGAAAGAAAAAGGTTTAAATTTAATAAAGCTATGAGAAAGTCAATGAAAGTCAAAGATTCTTGGGGTAAATAAAGTATTGCTTACAGTTCCACCCAATTTTTCGCCTCTCTCTGTGGCAATTCTTTCTGAAACAGACATGGTGGAAATTCGTCTAGGTTGAGTGCATATGATACTACATGTGGCCCCACGAAAAGAATCAATCTCTGATTCTAGAATAAACTGAGGAATCTGTGTTGTTTTCCCACAACCGGTTTCACCGGAGATGATAACAACCTATAAAAAAAATGTATATTATTTGAATATGCATATCTGCTATCTTCACATAAAAGCTTGACTTTACAATGAAGTTAGAGTTGGAAGGTTCAAGAACAACTTTAGTGATGAAAGAGGATATAAAAAGCATCAAAAACTATGAAAGAAAGTGTATGAAATACCTGATTCTGTGAAATGGCATTTAATATTGTATTTCTCTCTTTGTAAGCAGGGAGATTTTTACGAAGCTGTTGCATCCTCCAACCATCTGAAGATTCCTATAATAAATGAACATTTGTCATAATAGTATTTGTACTACTATTATTTTACATATTCAATTCTTTAGATTTACAAAATAACAAAGTGCATAACATTACCACATGCTATCAACAAATAACTATGAATGATAATAACTGGAGAAACAATTAGTACCCTTTAAATAATAACCATGAGAAAGGTCTCTAGAGATAAATAAAACTTTGAATCGTTAATTATCAACATTTAACATTAGTCAACTGACAAAAGATCTACATAACAGGTCTAAAATCAGTTCTTGATTAGTTTTAAGAATTGAACCTGCCAAGCTTGTTGTTCAGCCTGCAGTTGCACACTCCTCCTCCAAAGGAGTTTCTCAATGGCAGCCTTGCCTTGTGATGACAACTCTGGTAGCTCAAACAAACTTTCATCAGTACCATTGCTACCTGTCTTTGAAATCAAATCATCTTGAGACCGTTTCATACTTTCAGCCTTAAAAGAAAGATACTCTTTCAAATGAGCATCAACTCTCTTTTGCAACCCATCAGGCAAGGCCACCTCCCTCTGAGGGCGTTTATCATCAAGATCAAATCGGTAGTTTGGCAATGGAACCTTGCTAATGACAAGCACTTTGGCATACAAGTGGCTGTCAAGATTTAGAGGGAAAAGGTTATTTTGGTCAATAATATATATATAAGTAGGCATGTGTGCTAACTCTTGAGATGATGATAGCACCTGTGCAAACCCATGCTAGTTGCTAGGGCTGATATTTGTTCATAGTCACGCCTGTCTTTTTTTTCCCTTGAAACCAGTTCTTGTTTATCCTTGCTGTTTATTAGTGTTGTTAGCTTCCACTTCCAAGATTCTATATCAGATGTGTAAGCACCCTGGAAATGTATAAAGAATATTAAAATACAACAGCAAGTTTTATGATTGATTCCTAACAAAAAAAAAGAGACCATGTTGATATTTTCTATGATTTCTTGCAAGTTTTATCATTGATTCTTCCTATGATTACTTCAAATTGCACACAGTGATGCTTGTCCTGACAATTTTACGAACCATAGCGCTTAGTATCACTTAAGAAACGACACAATGATCGAAGTGAACTGAGGAGGAAGCATGTTACTAAACACTTACGTTATTCTTGTCATGAACTTGGTTAAATAACTTCAATTATATTCTTTACTAAAAAAACTAAAATTCCTAATTTACAAGGAATGTAGCTAAATAAAACTCACAGGATGGAAAGAGAAATCGAATTCGCGATGGGGGGCTTCTTGAGAGACGGCAACGGCCTGAGATTTCATAATTTGGTGAGGAGGCAAGTAAGGATAAGGAACTGTAAACCTATTGTTAATATTGCTCTGAGATGAACTAACAAAAGAGGTTTTGTTGTCAAGAACAGCATGAGGAGTAGATGAGATATCGGGTAAAGGGGCAGGGACAGGGGCAGGGACAGGGGCAGGGGCAAGGGCAGGGGCAGAGGTAGTGACGACGGAGCGAAGGCGATGGTGTGGAGGCACGTACACGGAGCCGTACGAAGACGGACGCGGTATGTCCTTCATCGCCGTAAACGGTGGTGATTGTGAGGTTTTATCAAGGGCTTTAGGGCACGAAATATAATGGTGAAAAGCGATTTACATACACAAGAAGGCTAATTAGCCACCGCACCAGGATGGTGGTATGTTGTCAGTAAAACGGCGGCGGTGGCGACGGGGACGGTGAAAATGGTGGTGAGGGTGCTGATAGATGGTTGAATCCGGTGGATTGCTAGAAAGGGTTTGGTTTGTACCAAATAAATTTCAGATGCAGTCCTGAGCATATACCAATAATAACATATTATTATTTGAGAACTGAAAGAAAGAGTTGTTCTTTTTTTTCATCATTAAAAGGACATGATTATTGCTAAAGTATTTTATAGAATAAAATCATAAAATGCTTTTGAATGTAATAATATATTGTTTTTAGGGTTATTTAAATAATAATAAATAAATAAATAAATGACCATATCATATTGGATTTGACTAACTATTTTGTTACTCAACGAAATGAAATGAGCAATGAGTCTAGAAACGTAATGTTCCGGACTATACTAAAATCATGTTGGATAATTTAGGTTTTGATATGATATGAATCTTTTTTTTTACATGTATTGGACTTAAACTGTCCGTTTGTTATCTCAAATATATATATAAAAAAAATTGAGTTTTGTAGTGATTAATTAGTTTAATGTTGAAATCATAAGTATATATAACTAATCATAAATACATATAAGTTTGTCGTCACGACTTGGCATCACTAGACCATGTTGTGGTGATCTTATATTTTGCGACCATTACGACTTCAAACTCGACACCACGTCGTGGCTGATGTTCAGTACACTTTTTGAAGAATGATTCTTTAGTTCATTTCGATCTGGCTCATTTATATTCACAAGAAGAGAGCTCAGAAGTACTGTTTTCAGCCATAACTAAAGAAGTCCAAGTTTTTCTACTCACTTTCAAGAATTCGATCTCGCCACTAGTATTTTAGGGGAGTCTGTTCTATTTTCTCCTCTTTAATTTTATGTTCTTTAATTGTTTAAATATGCAATGGGGACATCGCATCATTTAAGTGTGTGGTAGGGGGTTGAATATAGTAATGCAAGCATATTGATAAAAATTTGAAAAAATGACTAGGATTTAAACATTATTAGAAAGATTTGAAAAAAATAATCTAAAAATTGAATCTAGTTAAAAATTGTTATGTTGAGATCTAGGTTGCTAGCGTTGTGTAGGACAATCTGATGCGAGTTTCGATGTTTATTTGAGCCAACATATGTTCTAATGTATTTGTGGCTTCCCTATCCTAGTGAAATCATGGAACAAAAATACAACCTTGCTTAGTTTGAGGGTCATAATATGTTTAGCATTGTGTATCAGAAATGTATCCAGTAGAGCTTATATACTCATTACCCCTTAGATTTAATATCTCTAACCAATAAGGTTGAATTTAAGTTCCATTGCTTAAGCATATGTTTTTATAGGATTTTTAGTTTTGAGTGAAAAAAGTGAGAAAAAATAGAAAAGTAAAAAAAAAATTGCAAAAGTTTGAAAGAGTCTACAAAGTTATGAAGATCAAGAAATATCATGAAGAAAAGTTCAAAAGTTCCAAAAGTTGAAGACTCAAGAATAAGACAATTTGCCAAGTTATTATTGTATTTTTTTATTTTCTAAGTTATTTTTCCATATGTATGATTGGGGACTTAACCAAAAATTATCTTGAGGTTAAGAAAGATTTATGAGGATATATTCGGAAGGATGCATAAAATGAGTGTTGTTCAAAAGAAGTGAGGAAGTGTTTATGAAGATTGTAAGTATATTTAGGATTGGGGAAGTTCTTAGGAAAAATTAGACACAAATACATGCATTGTGGTCTTGATGTAATGGAGAGGCTCAAAATGGATTGTCTTGTGCGATGTTGGTGGCTAGAGTTTTTCTATAATAATAATAAAATTAGTTTTGCTTGAGGGCAAGCAAAAGTCAGGTGTGGGGTATTTTAATATGTGCATATTTAGTCATATAATTCATGCATATTTCTTAATACTTTTAGTTATAATTATGCTTAATTCGGGGCAAAAGGTATTTATTATGTTTGAAATCTGTTTTGTAGTAGCAAAGACATGCTTAGGACAAAAAGAAAGCAAACGAGGAGTTGGAAACATGAATGGATGAGCTAAAGCAGGAATGAAGAAAAAGAAGACTTGAAGATAGAAGACCACGACATGGTGATCGTCCACCAGACCACCACGACGTAGTGAATGGAAGATTCCTTATCATTAACGATGACTTGGAGAATACGGGATTTCGACGAAGACCACAACGTGATGGCGGTTGACCACGTCGCGGTGACCAATTTTATGGAAACTATAAGTATTCGATTATTAGGTCGAATGTAGAGACTTCCAACAGGCTTTCTGAGGAAAATTGCGACTAAAAACCTCTGGAAACCCAGGAAAAGATCGAGAAACAAGTGGAGCTCAAGGATTCACGAAGATTAAAAGAATTATACACAGATTTAATTAGTCTACTCATGTCTAGTCTTAATTACATAACTTTTATGTGTTTTTCTGCTATCATGAGAGACTAAAAACTTTTTACTTCTGTTTGGTGAAGATGAACCTAATCCTTATGTGTTGATTTCGATTATTAGATGTTTTATATTGATTTTACTTGTGTTTGATATTTAAAACCTAAAATGTTTTAGTTCTAGTTTATATTGCTTATTAATCAGATTCTGTGTGATAGATCAATCATTCTAATTGCATGAATTTGTCACATAATTATTTATGATCATTAAATAATTAGAGCTAAGATTTTTCACATATTAGATTGAGTAATTAAAGCTAGTAACTTTAACTATGTTAGAGAGCATAATTAATCTTAATTTCTGCTTGGTTGCTTAACTTGATCATAGTAAAGTAACTATTATCATTCATAGTCCAATTTGTGCTCGTTGTCGATTTGGTGTTTAACTTGTGCTTGATCATTGCATGGTAATTCATAAATTGATAAGTCTAGATATTTGATCATAATATCTAGTTAACAAATTGGTAATCAATATATTTTATCCACTAGAAATCAACCTGTAACACCGTAAATTTTCAAACAAATTTTCATTTTTAAATCACATAATTTCTCATTAGCACATTTCACAAAAACCCCAAAGTGTTAAATTATCAAAAACACAAATCCATAATTGTTTAAATAAAAAACCAGGTTCCTCAAAAACATGACTCCATCTCCTGTGTACAATCAAGCCGACGCCTTCCCGCGATCCTGAGAAGTACCTGAAACACATATCACATAACACGGTAAGCCCAAAGCTTAGTGAGTTCCCCAAAATACCACACACATCTCATTAGCCTCTCATGGCTATCTCTCAATAAAGACCCTCCGGTCGATGTGTCTCAGTGGAGACCCTCCGGTCCCACGACTCGGGTTGGACCCTCCGGTCCTAACTCAGTAAAGCTCAGAATAATACACAACATAAATCACAAAGACATAATGCAGGATATCACAATACTCAATAATATCATACAAGACCATCCGGTCACACAAGTTACCACTTATGGTAAGTATAGTGAGAAGACTCACCTCGTAAGCAAGCAAGTAAACCTCGTACCCCTCGAACGGTCTAATCCCCGCCTACATGTCATAACCATCTCTAATTAACACTTATAACCACAACTCTAAATAGATTCGGTCATCCTCTCTCCCTAACTCTTGGGATGGGTAAAAAACCATTTTACCCCTCCATGGTCTCCATAATCCAAGTCTTGACCAAACCCTAAAAGTCAACAGAAGTCAACACTCGAGTCAACAATCCTTGTTGACCCAACTCGTCGGGTGCATCTATGTGACTCGTCGAGTCCCCTCGTTTCCTCAGAAGTATCGTGAAAATCCAACTTAACTCGTCGAGTTGTCTCATCAACTCACCGAGTTACACGTGTCCAGACTCATCGGGGAAAACCCTAACCGACTCATCGAGTCAGCTCACCGACTCGTCGAGTCCTTTCAAACCATTTCCTCATTCAGACGTTTTTAGGCAGAAATGACGTCTCATACTCTGGATCTAATCTTCTAAGGCTCACTTATCACGTAAAGCTGCAAGCTTTACGTTCATGCATGGCATATAGGGCTCAAAATGTCATAACAAGCTCTATTATAGGGTTTAATGCATAAAGGCTTGCCTCTAGCTTGATAAAGCTTGGATCTTTGGGCTCAAAGGACCTCCTATAGTCCAAATTTGAGGTTTCAATCTCATGACATGCTCATATGACTAAATAATTAACCAAAAGATGGATGAGAGAAACCCTAAAACTCCCTAGGATGAGATCTAACAAAAGAAATGGTCAAGATAGCAGCTTTTTACCTCCAAACAAAAGCTAAAAATGAGTGAACACCGGATCCAGAAGCTCCTTCTTGTCCAAGGTCTCTTGCTCTTCAACTCTCCTCCAAGAATGCACTAAAACCCACAATATTAGCCTCTCTTTCCCTCACACAAGGTTACAGCTCGGTTAGGGTTTCTCACAGTGTAGTAGGGTGACAAGGGTGGCGGAAATGAGGGCTTAAGGTCCTTTAAATAAGACACAAACCCGGAAAATTAGGGTTTCCTCGCACAACTCCTACTCGTCGAGTCGGGGTCCTCCGACTCGTCGAGTAGACTCTAAAATCCCACGGCCATAAAAGTCTCTACTCGGCGAGTTGGTGCTCCCCAACTCATCGAGTTGCCCTGTCAAAAGAAATAAAATAATTAAATATCATACCTGGGAGACGGGATGTTACACAACCATAGGAGAAGGTGAAAATCGGATCTAAGGAGAAGTACTCTTTAATTCTTGAAGTTAATTTGTGTTTCTTTGCTTGTTAGTTGATATTAGTTGAATTAAGTTCTTCTAATCTTGAAAAATCAGTAAAAACCCCCCAATCAAAGTTTTTTTCTTGGTTTAATTAGAAGTAATTATTTTATTTAATTAAATTTCATTCCTAGTGTTCGACACCCGACTTACCCAAGCTATTCTATAATCCGACTAGGTACACTACCTATAAGTGCATAGATAGTTAAGTTTTCTTAGGTTATAAATTTAAAGCTAGTAGGTACTTTTGTGCACATCATTACTAATCCATCATGGTGGGGATCCTGGATGTCTTCACTATCTGCTTCATCGAATGTGATTTCCTTATTATTCGTGACCGACGTATTTTTTCAGGGTCTTTCTTCTTTTTTCTGTTTTAGACACTTTGGTATGCCTTTTTGCTGCAGAATAAGAAGTTTTACAAATGTCGGAACCCCCAGAGTTAACATTGATACCAACTTGTAACACCCATAAAAATCATGCCAAATTTAAACTTTTAAAAACATTTCAAAACCATTAATCATTACAAAACTTGTTTTCAAAATGTATAATATCAGAGTATCCCAGAAACATAAACATAAATAGGAGGAGTTGTACGATCACGCCTTTGCCTTTCCGCGATCCCCTGATGTACCTGAAACAATAAACTGAAACCGTAAGCCCGAGGCTTAGTGAGTTCCCCCAAAATATCCATACACACAACAATACACGTATAATCATAAACAACATACTATGGGTCTAGTCAACCATCGGGTTGGAATACCCCAGGCCCTCAACCATCCGGTTGGAATGCCAACATATTATGGGTCCAGTCATCATCGGGATGGAATACCCCAGGCCCACAACCAACATGTTGGAATGCCCACATACTATGAATCCAATCTGTTGGATTAGATGTCTAAGACTATAACTATTATTGGTATGTACTCGACCCGAGAGTAGCATGGTCCATTTGGGTTGCATAACACCGGGACAATTTGTTAGGATGGACTTTTGAGAGAAGGTTATATGTGATTTATTAATATATTATAAGTTATAATATATTAATATGAAATCATATGTTTTAATTAGTATTGATCAAGAATTAATTTGGAATTAATTTAGTGATCAAAAGAGACTAATTAAATCTATGGGGACTAATTATGTTAATTAGTTATATTTATATGTGTTGGGCTTATGATCCATGGATACATAAAGAGTTGGGCCACATGAACCATGGATCATAAAACCCATGGGTATGGGTTTGGGTTATACCCATGACTCTTACAATTCAACACATATAAATACATATATGATGACCTAAAACCGCCACCTTATGTGGGTGTGCATGTTCTTGGAGTTCATGGTGGTTTTTGGTGCATGGAATTCTCTCTGAAGAGTCACCTTTGTTCTAGGTGAGTTGTGATTCCATTTAAGGTGCAACACTTGGGGCACTAAGTTCTTAAAGGTCAAATGCATCAAGACTTCCAGCTGCATAAAAGGTATGTTATACTAACTAGCATCTTCTGTATTTTACATCTTTGCATGCTAGTTATAGGCTTAATACCTTGGAAACACCTTTGCATGTATAATTAGTGAAAACATAGATCCAAGGTATTTAGGGTTGTATGTACACCATAGGATTTTGTATTATACCAAAACCCTTCAGTGGTATCAGAGCCATGGGTTGCTTTCAATTATACTTGATGCATATTGCTGAAAAAAGCTGAAAAAACGAATTTTTTGCTTTCTGGATAGGGGACTCGACGAGTCCATTAAGGGACTCGACGAGTCCATGTGTAAATTCATCCAACTCGTCGAGTTGGTTCTTGCACCCGACGAGTTGGAGCCCCTGACAACATATATTCGACGTTTTTGGCTGGACTTGGACTAGGAACATTACCCTAAGCTGTTTTTGAACTTATAAACCTGTTTTTGATGTGGTAATGTTCATGCTAATCCAATTTCAAATATAATTGTCATAATTTCAAGATTTTTATTAGTTTATATGTTCATGCTAATTTCTTGAAGATTGATGATTTGAATTATCTTGTTCTTATGAGTTAGTTTAGATTAATAGAAAATTTATGTGATAATTTGTTTTCGATCCATATTGATCTAAAAGTTGTTCATAAAATGTGTTTTTGTAACTTGTCCTCAAGTTATATGAAAAGTCTCATTTATGATTTGTAAAACTCATAAGATTTCCATAAGTTATGAAAATGAAGAGTCTCATTTTTAATTGTTTTTAAAGTCTTCCATAACTTGTCCTCAAGTTATGGAACTTGAAGAGTTTTTTCATTAAAACTACTTTAAACTCATAAGTTGTGGAAACCAAAAGTCTTGAATTGTTCAAAACTTGTCCTCAAGTTTTGGAATTTGTAAAGTTCCCCCCCCCCCATGAATACTTTAATTCCAAGTTAAACCCTAGAGTTTTAAAAGTTAAAATTCAACCCTTATACTAGTATAATATTAATAGTTAATATATATATATATATATATATATATATATATATATGTGTGTGTGTGTGTGTGTGTATAAGAGTAAAAGTCAGTCTTACCGTCAGTAGGCCTCATTCACGAAGCCGGTCTATAAGGGGGGTATAAGGTTACTCCCTATAAAATGGTAGTTTAATGGGTGTCCACTCTCACTCACCGCTTCCTTGACTGTTGGAGGGTCGTTAGCCGAACGGGTAGGACAGGACTATAATCTCCCTTCATTAAAAGTATAATGATAAATACTAAGTAACTAAACACTTATAAATTCCCAATTTTAATTACTTAGGAAAATGTGAATTTGGTGCTAACCCATGAAATTGCACTTTGTACCATACCAAGTCGTTGGAGGAGCGTGTGTGGGTAACCGGCACACTAACATGGACTAGTAAGAGTGGCAAAGGGTAACTTAATGTTTATCATATATCGGTCGAGCGCGTGTGATTAACCGGTACATCAATTTGGTGATAAAGTTAAGGGTACCAAGTTAATTTGCATGGTTATTCACACCTTGTTTGTGATCCTCGGCATCCCAGTCACAAACTTGAGAGGGCAAAATCGAGATTTAAACATGCCATTGAATAGTTCAATGAATCTCAAATGATCTAGGAGTTTCAATTCACTTAAAACCTAAAATTCCTTTTTCCATTTTTTGTGGTGGAAATTGGTAAATCGTCATTTACCTACCTTCAAATATTTTATAGCTTGGATTACGACATCCCTCTTCCAAGTTATAAAATATTGTGTTGGGTCCTAGCCTTAATATTTCATATTGGGTGTTATATTAAGGACTTAAATCAACTAACTTGAATTTATCCCATTGTAGATGTCTGGTTCAGACAACTATGATCTTCCCAAATCTCTTGGAACAAGCTTACCTGATGAAGATGATGTCCCGTGGTTAGATCATGGAAATCATACTTCTCTTCCTCCACCTCCTCCAATTAATTCTCCCTAACCCACAAGTTCAAGGTCACTCAAGCCCTATTGGCAAGCAAAGTCTGTGTGTGCTCACATCTTGGAGATGAAGTCATATATAGACAGGACGGGAGAGTTGGGTGTCAAAGTCTTGAGGAAGTTGGTTGTTGACTAGGTTCTTCAATCAATTCCTAAGTCACATAGTGAGTTCCTTTGGGACTGCTATATGACAGACCATGACATGACCCTTAATGATCTTACCTATTTGCTTGTTGCTCGTGAATCAACAATGATTTGGAGCACTGGTAAAGCAAATTTGATTGGAAGATCTACTTCCCAAACTTCTATGGACATTGACAATGGTGACATTGGAAATCCAGAAAAGCTTTCTCTTCCCAATGGAAAGGGATCGGCCATTGTCAACTCGGTTGACCAAATGGTAAAGAGAAAGGCTAAGTCTGAGATACCATTACCAAAGAGTCCATATGTTTCTATTGCCAAAGGAAGCTGCCCTATTTACCTGAAAGATCATAAGGATGGTAAAGTCAAAAAGGTTGACTCTACGTCAGGTAAGTCCACTATCTAACTCTGTTAAGTTCCTATTTGGATATTCTTATTACATGATGTGACTAGGTCGCATTTTGATGTTTTAAGAATCAAAGAAAAGAGAGGAAGCTTAAAGGAAAAATATGTTGATTTTGATCGTGAAGATGGATTTCGATCGCATGGTTCGGTGATCGGAATTTTTAGGTGTTGCTTAAGAGTTGTGATAGATTGCTTAGGAATAGATAGAAACATAGTTTTCATATGTATTTGCATTGTAAGGATAAGTTTTTCCGCAAGTTTTTAAAATAAAAGGAAAATTTTTGTTTTTTATTTATTTTAAATATCCTTATAATGGCATTTGTGAAAAATTGTTGTTTATATGTTTCCATTGATAGCAATATTGGAAAATGGATTTGATTCTTTCGTTTGTGGTAGTGTCATAATTTACCAAATAAGGAAAGATTCTCATCACCCAAGTTTCAGTTGGATAGAAACTTGGAATCATGCAACCAATATTGTGTGATGAATGAGAAATTTCATCTTTAGGAAATTAAGACTAATTCCTTATTCACATGTACATGTGAGTCAAGTGAAGGACTAGGAGATTGGGTACATTTGGTTGTGCGCTGGTCAGGTCCACCACAAAGATCGATAAGACTATTCGTCATGATTTACTAAAGCTTAGTAAATATGGTTATATTTACAAGTTTAAGTATAATTCTGAAACATTGGCAAAGTTTCAATGTAAGGCAGAACGAATGAGAAGAATCAAATTAGGCAGAAAGATAAAAGTTTCTCCAATCTGAAAAGATGGGAGAGTACTTGAGTATCTTGTTTTATGATTATCTTAGTGATTATGAAACCATATAACAATTGATTCTCTAAGGACATCTTAGTGCATTTGTTTGACTAAGAAGAGGAATCGTGAATTGTTGAATTGGTTAAATCAAAAAGATGAATCATACTTCGTTCCAAAATTGAATCTTGGGGTAACACTCCAAGATTGTAACTTGAGTGACATAATCTTAAGAAGGTTTATAACACTTATCAAATGTAGAGTAAAATGTTTTCTACTCTTGTACATTTGAAATTGGTGAGTTGTGATGTTTTGGATAAAACAAAGAACAACTAAGGCCAATTGTGTGAAGTGTTTATCTTGATAAGAATTCGCACTAACTCTTGAATATTTGTTTTGTCAAGGAATGGTTCTTGACATGAGAAACATATATGTCAAGAGGTCAGTGGGAGTTCTAAAGATCTTGAAAAGTTTCACGAACTAATCAAGAATAAAACATGTTGTTTATCACTAGCACACGACTTGAGGTTTGTAACCTATCGTGTTGACATATTCTTATTTATGTGCCCATTCCAGTAAAAGTTGTCTATGCATGTGAGTTCTATGAGTTCTCATATGTTTGCATAACAACTTGGAAGACATGGTAGGCCCTTGTGCTGCCAAGTGACAAGAAATTAAGATTCAACAAGTTCAATCCATATGAGTTTGGATTTGTCACTAACCTAGTCTTGTGATTATGGGTTTGACAAATTCATATGGATAGGAACACATACACCATTAAATAAAAATCTAAGTGTTATAAGGTTTCTCTCTGATTCATGAAAATGATGGTGAGGAAACGCTTTCACTAAGTAGATTTTACGTAGATAGAAATTGTGATATTTGCATTCTCAAAGTCGTTAGTGGAGAGTGTGTGGTTAACCGGCACACTAACATGGACTTGTGAGAAATGGCAAAGGTCTAAACAATTGAGACTATGATTACGGCATCCCTTTTCATAGTTCTAAAAATTGTTTAGACACACATGTGAGCTATCTAAGGAAAGGTGTATGATTTTGGGAAGCTTAGATAAAGTGTTATCGAAGCATCTCGTATAAGAAATCTGAACTTTGGTAATGAAAGTCGATAAAATATTGATTTCTAGAAGTCCAACTGATTTCCGGATACATGTCAAAGCTAGTGGGAGCATAAGTGTTATGCTAATAATTATCATGATAGTGGGAGCATGATTATTATATTAAATGTTGCAAGTTAGCGATGTTAATTATTGGAAAAAGTTTCAATTCGTGAAGTTGCAGGGATTGAAAAGGTTGTTTTGCTATAATTAAGGGAGAGGATATTATACTTCATTTCAATTCTAAAAAGCTTAGATTGTGAGATTTTAATCAAATTTAGTCATGATTACATTATTGGTGTTCTAAAATGCGATTATGATTACGGCATCCCTCTTCATAATCTGAGTTATGAGAACATGACAAATAGAAATAGAAATATTATAGCAAAAGACTGGTCTAGTATCAGGTCTTTATGTGAAACATCATGAATCGTGTCCCATATGCTTCGGATATAGGATCGATTGCATGCGATGTAATATTTATCCGTTCTAAATTTTCCAAAATGCCTAGGGCATTAAGAGGGAAAAAGGAATAGAACCGGATATGGCTAAAATGATTAACAATTGTCGAGGACAATCCGAGGTTTATCAAAGATTGGTTGCTCATGGACAGTTGGAAGTATAGTGTAAATTTTGGAAGGACCATATTGACATATTCTGAAAAAGAGGCAACTCTTATTCAGAAGTGATAGTCAAAATGGAAATATGGAAATGTTTCCATAGATGGAAGTTATTCTTCAAATCTATGTAAGATTAGAAAACTTAATGCAAGAAGGATATTCAAAGGAATCTACTTTGAATGTGAGACTTCGTTTCCATGGAATTGCTCTCCATTGGAATACCTTGTAATGTCTGTTGCCAAGTCTTTGTGACTTTTATGCAGAGTCATTACAAGAGGATCATGGCATATAAGTTTAGAATCTACCCGATTACAGTAAATGGCAAGATTTTGGTATTCTTACATTTGCAGGAAGGATTTAGGATTGTGAAATGAGAATCATTGGAATTATGTTCAATTGATCTATTCCACAAAGTAAAGATCATAGACAAACATAGTATGCATACTTGGAGTATGACATAACTATTGTTTGGACAAACATAGTGTGCATGCTTGGAGCATGGCATGACTATTGTTTTGATTCAAGTATTAGGTTGATAAATCGAAACATTATACAATTAATAATGTGTAATCAATATGGTGATAAATAAAAGGTGTTTTATTTATATTCATAAGTTCTGAGACCATATTGGATTCGATTATTCTTGTGTTTCACTTTGCATGTTTTAACTTCCAGAATCACTAGGTTATTCTTTCCGAATGACTAAGTTATTCAAACTCTCCACAGTCAATCATACATTGGAAGTAGGTATGAATCAATACTGTCATGAATTGGGTTTGTAGATGTCTAAAGTGTTTAGACATATCAAAAGTTGCTGCAACATTCATGAGTACTCCTGGAATGAGATTCGAGTATTGGATTAAACCCACGCTCATTTGACTCACTTCATGGATTTTATCACGAGTGATCATGAGACGATAATATCTTATATTCTTCAAACCAAGAGATATGAGTTGCAGTCTACAAGTCGGTTACACATTGATTATGTGAAAACGCACCAGTAACTTGGTGCTATAAAACGCATTTTTGTGTGTGATTTGGTGCATATATAGAGCAAGCATATGAGTCGAAGTTTATCCATTCCTTTTACCCTTATAGGGGTAAAAGCGATATTTATGGGCCCCTCGATGATTTGGTGATGACAAACGTAAGTGCTCGGCCGGGCCTGGACTAATTTGATTTGTTCAATAAGTCAGTCGTCATAAATCGGAAATCGGGAAACAACAAATGGACAGAGAGAATGATTATAATCCATGTCTCAGTCCATATGATATCTAGAATGTAGGAATATATGATCCCTTATCTAATGGACACGTCATTGACTAGGTCAGAGTTCGACAGCGGCTTTTAAGAGCTACGATTGCTAGTCGGGATCTTGGAGTCATACGCAATGATAGTTTTAGACTTATCCAAGTGGGAGACTGTTGGATTAGATGTCTAAGCCCATAACTATTATTGGTATGTACTTGACCCGAGAGTAGCATGGTCCATTTGGGTTGCATAACACCAGGACAATTTGTTAGGATGGACTTTTGAGAGAAGGTTATATATGATTTATTAATATATTATAAGTTATAATATATTAATATGAAATCATATGTTTTAATTAGTATTGATCAAGAATTAATTTGGAATTAATTTAGTGATCAAAAGAGACTAATTAAATCTATGGGGACTAATTATGGTAATTAGTTATATTTATATGTGTTGGGCTTATGATCCATGTTGGACCAAGTTTATGTATGGATACATAAAGAGTTGGGCCATATGAACTATGGATCATAAAACCCATGGGTATGGGTTTGGGTTATACCCATGACTCTTAGAATTCAACGCATATAAATACATATATGATGACCTAAAACCGCCACCTCATGTGGGTGTGCATGTTCTTGGAGTTCATGGTGGTTTTTGGTGCGTGGAATTCTCTCTGAAGAGTCACCTTTGTTCTAGGTGAGTTGTGATTCCATTTGAGGTGCAACACTTGGGGCACTAAGTTCTTAAAGGTCAAATGCATCAAGACTTCCAGCCACATAAAAGGTATGTTATACTAACTAGCATCTTGTGTATTTTACATCTTTGCATGCTAGTTATAGGCTTAATACCTTGGAAACACCTTTGCATGTATAATTAGTGAAAACATAGATCCAAGGTATTTAGGGTTGTATGTGCACCATAGGATGTTGTATTATACCAAAACCCTTCACAATCATCCTCGGGATGGAATACTCACGGCCCACAACCAACAGGTTGGAATGCCCAGGTCTACTGGCTTTCTTACAAAGCAGATAAGCCTCAACCGCCAAACAAACATGCGCACATATAACAGATAATCACATAACAGTCTATAGACAAACAAACCGATCTAACGGATCATAGCCACATAATACATAATACCATCCTATCTACCAGGATACCGATCTAATAGATCATACTAGCATAACATATCTAGATAACAATCCAAAGGGCCGTCCTTGGTGCCTTAGACCCTTGAGTATAGTGAGGATAACTCACCTCGCAATGTCGATCTCAGCTGATGAATCGAACTCCCAAATCGCTGTCTTACCAAAAATCCCGAACTATCCAAATAATAAACACTATGTCAATACAGGGAACATCAATCTTGACTAAGGGTTCACATAATCCATTTTGTCCTTTCCCTTAATTGGGCCAAGGCCCAATTGCCAAATCCATGATCTTAAAAGCCCATATATGCAAGGCCCATTATTGGCCCAATTTACCAAATTGGGCCCAACTCCCTAATTGGGCCTCATTCCAAGATCCATATTCAAAACTGGCCCAAAACGCCATATTCATACAGTCCAGCAAGGGACCAACATCTAGTCCATAAACAGCCCAAAACCCGAAGCCCAAATGTCAAAAGCCCAACAGAGGACATAGGCGGGGCGTACTCCTCTGGTACGCTGGGCGTACTCGTTCTGATGTTGACCACCATCGGGGCGGTTGACCCCGTACGCTGGGCATACTGGATTTACACTGGGCGTACGTAATGGTTTGCCAAAATCTTAATAAGTGCTTAATGGCTTAAGCACTTAAGCCCAAACTTCAGATCCAATGACCAAATATGCCCAGGACCCATAAAGTCAAGAACTTTATCACTTTGGGCGTCCAGAAAGTTCTTAATACATGGTCTTAATCCATTAAGACCCTTCTACTACATGCATGGGACACCTTCAGCCACTGGGACATCATTTTTATCACTTAGGACCCTTTCTAGAGTCTGAAAGGACAACTCATTTCGTCCAAATCATAACATGAACCAACTTGGGGATTTTTGGGACAAGAATGGTTCCATAAAGCTAGAATGGCTAGATCTATATCATACAAGCATAAAGTTTGAAGCTTTTTACCTTCTGGAGCTTCTAGGGCACAAACCAACTTCAGATCTACAAGCTTGGTCTTCTTCTCCAACTCCTTGATGCAACACCTTCTTCTTAAAACACTCAAGAAACACTCAGTAAGCTCACACACTCAAGGAAATGTCTAGGGTTTGGGGAGAACGACTCTAAGCAGTGGAGGTTGAGGTAAGGGAGGGTTTTGTGCTCATAATGTTGCTTATATACCCCCCAAACCCTAAATATTAGGGTTTTCTCTTGACGTAAGTACGCCCAACGTACACAAGTGTATGCCCAGCGTACTAAGGCGTACCTTAATACGCTTAGCGTACTCTTATGTACGCTCGGCGTACTCCTTCCAGCTCCAAAGTTGCAACTTTGGTCCTTGGACTTACCTTGGCTCTACACTTCCAACCCCAAGGACTACAAATAACCAAATAATGATAGTGGAGAGGGTTCAGAAATACCTGCAAAATCTCGGGATGTTACAATCTTGGCATCTGTAGGAGGGAATCCTGTTTTTTCTAGGATCTTAGGAGGATCATGATCTTTCTCTCTGTATTTTTCGTTCCTTCTTCGTAAGACCTCTTTGAGGTATCCTTTTCTTAGGAGGTAGTCGATATCCTTCCTGAGGGCTAGACAATTCTTTGTAATGTGGCCAAAGTCTTCGTGGTATACACACCACTTAGATTTATCCTTCCAGTTGTTGGACTTTTCTCTTTCTTTGACCACCTTGCTTTTTCGCCAAGATCCTGCATAAAATAAATTATATCTAAAACATCCACAGAAAAACAATAATCAGTGATCTTGGTGAATTCATCTTCCTCTTCTTCACCCTCAAAGGCATTAGCCCGATGATGATCATGTTTGGAAAAAAGGCTTCGACTTATAGGATCATTGGACCGAGGAGTCGGACTTCTTGTTGGGGTTATCATATGAGTTAGAAGGGTTGCTCATCTTCTAGATCTCTTTTTCCTCTTCCATCCCGATGAACCTTAATTCTCTGCTTCTGACTTCGTCCATTCTTTTTCAAGGAGTCATTACAAGGTCTTCATAAAAAGGAGAGTCCTTCTTCAGACCCATTTTGAAGGCTTCTACGGTAGTTGTCATATCAATGTTAGGGATAGTTAATGTTTCTCTGCTAAAGTTAGTTACAAAGTCCGTAAGGGATTCCTTAGGATCCTGGGTTACCCGATAAAGATCACTAGTGATCTTTTCGAAAGTTTTACTACAAGAAAATTGATTATTAAAAAGATTAACTAAATATGCAAATGAGGTAATAGAGTAAGGATGAGCATTAAGTAGCCATTTTAAGGCTGATCCTGTGAGGATTGTGTTGGATAAGGTGTCTAAGTCCATAACCTTATTTGGTATATACTTGACCCGACCCGGCATCGTCCATTTGGGTTGCACTTCACCCGAACTATTTGTGTGGTTAAACCTTTGAGAATTGTATGTTTATGATTTGTTAATATATTATAAGTTATAATATATTAATATGAAATCATATTATTTAATTAGTATTTGATCATAAATTAATTTAGAATTAATTTGGTGATAAAAAAGGTGGCTAATTAAATATGGGCTCTTGTATTTATATAAGTGTGGGCTAATACTCATTTGGAATGGGCTTGGCATGCATGGGAGTCCATGGATAGTCCATGGAGCTTTTAACCCATGGATCCTTGGAAAGGAAGAGTCATGGATATTAGGGTTTACATGGATGTAACCCTAATCCTCCACACTATATAAATGAGCTTATGATGCTTGAAATGGCACTAGTTGTTTGTGTGCAAGAAGGTGGCCGATTTCTATAAGAAAACATACACTCTCATAGTTTTTCCAAGTTTGTGGTGATTTGTGATTTCCATTTGAGGCATCCACACTATTGGTGCTTGGCTCTCAAACTCCAAGGAATCAACTCACTATTGAAAGGTATGTAATTCTTATAGCTTTTATGTTTAAAGTTCCCCATGTCATGCTAGATAGGTTATGAACCTTGGAAAAACAAATTTGCATGTATTCATAGTAAAACATAGATCCAAGGTTTCTAGGGTTGCATGTACACCACAGGAGTTTTAGGATGCTCAAAACCCAACAGTGGTATCAGAGACTAGGATTGTTTTCTTGAATACTTGATGCAAACTGTGTAAAAATCGAAAAATTGTGCTGTCTGGACAGTGGACTCGCCGAGTCCATGGGGGGACTCGACGATTCCAAGCACAAAATCATCCTACTCGTCGAGTAGGTTCCTGCACTCAACGAGTAGGAGGCTCTGACTGCAGTTTTTCGACTTTTGCTGCTGGAAATGGACTAGAAACATTGCCCTAAACTGTTTTGATGTTTTAAAACCTGTTTTAGATGGTGTAATGGTTATGCTAATCCATTTACAATGGCCAATATCAAAATTCCATGTTTTATATGTGTTCATATGATTCTTGAAATTTTGATATGATATTAATGTTCTTATGAGTTATTGTTAGATCATAGGAATTACTTGCTAAATTGTTTAATGATTAATTCTTGATCAATTATGTGTTTTAATGGAATCCATAATTTGTCCTGAAGTTATGGATTTCCAAAGGTCACTTTCTTTAATGAACATTTAAAACACATAAGTTACATAAAAATGAAGAGTCTTCACTTTTATGAACCATTAACTCATAAGTTATGAAATGAAAAGTTTTGAATAGTTTCAAAACTTGCCCTCAAGTTTTGGAATTTGTAAAGTCACACACACTTTAATTCCAACCCTTAGGATTTTAAAAGTTAAAATTCAACCCTTATAGTATTATAAGATTAATGGTTAATATTTATATATATGTATAAGATCAAGTCGTTTTACCGTTAGTAGGCCTCATTCACGAAGCCGGTCTATAAGGGGGGTATAAGGTTGTTTCCTATAAAATGGCAGCTTAATGGGTGTCCACTCTTATCCACCGCTTCCTTGATCGGTGGAGGGTCGTTAGCCGAACGGGTAGGACAATGACTTTAATTCTCATTAAAAGTATAATGAATATTATAAAGTAACTAAATGTTTTATAAATTACCAATCTTAGTTACTTTAGGAAAATGTGAAAATGGTGCTAGCCCATGAAATTCACACTTTGTACCTTACCAAGTCGTTTGTGGAGCGTGTGTGGTTAACCGGCACACTAACTTGGACTAGTAAGGATAACAAAGGGTGAATTAATGTTTATCATAGATCGGTGGAGCGTGTGTGGTTAACCAACACATCGATTAGGTGATAATATTAAGGGTACCAAGTGAATCTGCATGGTTATTCACACCTTGTTTTGTGATCCTCGGCATCCCAATCACAAAACCTGAAGGGCACAATCGAGATTGAAACATGCCATTGAAAAGTTCAATGAATCTCAAAAGAATCTAGGAATTTCAAAAACCAATTAAACCTAATAATTTATTTCGTTTTCATGGTGGAAATTGGTGAATCGTCATTCACCTACCTTCAAATATGCTATAGCTTAGATTACGACATCCCTCTTCTAAGTTATAATATATTGTGTTGGGTCCTAGCCTTAATATTACATTTGGGTGTCTTATTAAGGACTCTATATATCTAATCTAAACTTGTCTTTCTTCTTTTCAGATGTCTTCCAACAATGCTTCGGGTTCTAACCCTACCGGCTCCTTCTCTCTCATGAACCTTTGTGGGAGAGTCATCTTTGATGGTTCCAACTTTATGGATTGGATCCGGAACATCAGGATGGTCACTCGTTACGAGGACAAGGAATATGTCCTCGACAAGGAGCTTAAGGAACTCGATGATACTACTGCTACTCCTGAGGAGATCACTGAATACAGGACACATGAGAGAGATGCCACCAAAGTGGCATGCATCATGATGGCCACAATGACAGCCGAGCTCCAAAAGTCTTATGAGGACTATTACCCTTTTGAGATGCACCAGGACTTGATGGAAAGGTACCATCAAAGTGCTCGTCAAGAGCAGTATGAAATAATCTCCTCCATGATAACAACCCGAATGAAGGATGGTGAACCCATCACGGGCCACATGCAGAAAATGCAAAGGTATGTGGACCGTTTGCAGAAATTGAATGTGAACTTCCCTGAGAAGTTGGCAATTGACATCATTCTGCACTCCCTACCCTCGTGTTATGATCAATTCTGCATGACATACCACATGAACAAGGAGGAAGTTACACTCAGCAAGCTTCAAGGACTTCTGAAGACCGCCGAAAGTGGTCTTAAAGGTAAGTCGGTTGTTACTACTCCTACTCCTACAGCTACCCCTGTTTTGGATATCGGGCAAGGCAAAGGGAAGAAGAGGAAGACCCGTTCGAAGGGTACCAAAGGAAAGTCTCTTGATGGCTCCTCATCAAGTGGAACCAAAGGTGGTTCTGCTACTCCTTCTGCCATCCCTAAGGATGCTGATTGCTTCTACTGCCAGAATAAGGGGCACTGGAAGCGAAATTGCCGAAAGTACTTGCAGGATGTCAAGGATGGGAAAGTGAAACCATCCCATGCAGGTATTTACACTATATTGTCTAATAACTCACCATATTTTAACTCTTGGGGTCCTTGATACAGGTTGTGGTATTCACATATGTTGTGATTTGCAGGGCCTAAGAAGAAGTGAGGATGTGGAGCACGGGAAGATAAACTTAATCATGGGGAATATGAAGGCTTCACCTGTTACCAAGATTGGAGTTTATACTTTGTTGCTAAGTAGTGGGTCAAAGTTAGATTTGAATAAATGTGTTTACTCGTCTGAAATGGCAAGGAATATTATTTCTTTTCATGGTTTGTACAAACAAGGGTTTACCTTTTCTTTTGATAATGAAGTTGGTGGTATTAATGCTTTCTTTAATAATGTTCTTTATTTTACAGCATTACCTTGTGATGGTGTGTATGAAACTATGTCGGTTGTAGATAACCTAGGAAATAATGTGTTGTGTATTGATTCCTCTACTAGCTTGGATAAAGCATCATTGTTGCATTGTCGTCTTGGACATGTAAGCAAGAAACACATAGGCCAACTCCAAAAGGATGGAGTCTTGGAGTCATTTGACCTAAAGGCAGATGATAGTTGTGAATCTTGTTTGCTTGGGAAAATGACAAAATCACCCTTCACTGGTACTTGTGAAAGGGGTGAGGGTTTGTTGGACCTTATACATACTGATGTATGTGGACCCTTCAAAACCGCCACAAGGGATGCTAATCGCTATTATCTGACTTTTACTGATGATTATAGTAGATATGGTTATGTCTACTTAATCAAGCATAAGTCAGAGACTTTTGAGAGGTTTAAAAAGTTTAAACAGGAAGTAGAAAATCAATTGGGCAGGAACATTAAGATGCTTCGATCCGATCGTGGTGGTAAGTATCTTAGTACAGAGTTCCTCGACTATCTTAAGGAGTGTGGGATTGTCTCACAATTGACACCTCCCAGGACACCACAGCTGAATGGTGTGGCTGAGAGGCGTAATCAGACTTTGTTGGACATGGTTCGTTCCATGATTAGTCGAGCTTCGCTACCAATCTCTTTTTGAGGGTATGCCTTAGAGACTGTCGCCCATATCCTTAATCTAGTCCCTACAAAGAAGGTTGCCAAAACACCTCATGAGATGTGGACTGGGAAAGTTCCCAACTCGGACCACATCAAGATTTGGGGTTGAGAGGCTTTTGTGAGGCTCGAGACTCACGATAAGATCGAACCTCGAAGTGAGAGGTGTATTTTCATCGGCTTCCCACAAAAATCCTTTTGTTACCTCTTCTGCAGACCCAGTGAGAATGTGGTCTTTGTGGCAAGGAGAGGGGTCTTTCGTGAGAGAGAGTTCATGAGCCAAGGAAACAGTGGGAGGCAAATTGACCTTGAAGAACTTCAAGAGTCAAGTGGTGAAGGAACCTCAAACCATAGCAATCAACCTGAGGAGGAAACTCATGTTGATCCAACTGACGAGTCTGTACCTCTGAGGCGTTCCACGAGAGTTAGGAATGCACCTGAGCATTACTATGGTTTCCATATTACTGCGGAAGGTGATACACTTATCAGTGATAGTACACTGGTAAATCTGGATGAACCTAACAGCTACACGGAAGCCATGGCAGGCCCTGAGACTGCTAAATGGAAAGAGGCTATGGACAGCGAGATACAGTCCATGTATGACAATCAAGTTTGGAACTTGGTTGACAATGTACCAAGTCGTAAGACAGTCGGGTGCAAATGGATCTTCAAGAAGAAGACCGACATGGATGGTAATGTACACACTTATAAGGCGTGACTGGTTGCAAAGGGCTTTTCTACACTTCGGGAGTTGATTATGATGAGACCTTTTCACCAGTAGCGAAAATTAAGTCTATTAGGGTTATGTTAGCCATTGCTGCATTTCATGACTATGAAATATGGAAAATGGATGTTAAAACTGCTTTCCTTAATGGGAAGTTGACTGAGGATGTTTACATGAATCAGCCAGAGGGTTTTGTCAGTACGGAGTACCCGAATAGAGTGTGTAAGCTTGAGAAATCCATCTATGGATTGAAACAAGCACCTCGCAGATGGAATCTTTGTTTCGATGAGAAAGTCAAAGAGTTTAGCTTTTCGAGAAGTGAAGATGAGTCCTGTGTATATGTCAGAGCTAGTGGGAGTATAGTTAGCTTCTTGGTGTTGTATGTGGATGACATACTGCTCATAGGAAATGACATCCCAACTTTGCAGGAGGTGAAGTCCTGGCTTGGGAAGTGTTTTGCTATGAAGGACCTTGGAGAGGCTGCCTATATCCTAGGGATAAGGATATTAAGAAACAGGAGTAAAATACTAATTGGACTTAGTCAGAGTACCTACTTGGATAAGGTGTTGAAGAGATTCAACATGCAGAATTCCAAGAAAGGAGAATTACCATTCCAAAGCAATTCCAAACTGAGCAAGGCTCAGAGTCCGAGTACAGAGGCTGAGATAGCTGAGATGAGTCGATTACCATATGCTTCCCCTGTTGGCTCGATCATGTATGCTATGACTTGTACCCGCCCTGATGTGGCCTTCGCTTTGAGCATGGTCAACAGATATCAGGGGAACCCTGTCAAGGCTCACTGGACTGCGGTAAAGAATATTCTCAAGTACCTGCGGAGGACTAAGGATTGGATCCTTACCCTTGGTGTGAGTGATGACTTGAGAGTAGTAGGGTATAGTGATGCTAGCTTTCAGACTGATATGGATAACTTCCGTTCTCAGTCGGGTTGGGTCTTTACCCTAAATGGAGGGGTAGTCACTTGGAAGAGTTCCAAGCAGGAGACGGTAGCTGATTCGACTTGTGAATCAGAGTACATAGCAGCGAGTGAAGCGACAAAGGAGGCGATATGGATGAAGAACTTCATCGGAGACCTTGGAGTTCTACCAGCTATTAAGGAGCCTATGGAGATTTTCTGTGACAGCAATAGTGCGGTTGCCTTAGCCAAGGAACCGAGAGATCATGGCAGATCCAGACACATTGACAGAAAATAGCACTTCATAAGACATAAGATAGAAGAAGGACTCCTCGTGGCAAAGAGGGTATCATCACAAGAGAACCCTGCAGATCCCCTCACGAAGGGACTGACGAGGGTTAGGCATTTACAACATGTGAGGCGCATCGGGCTGAAGGATGATATTCGTTTTACAGATTAGATAGCTATTTCTGAAACTTGTAAAATGTAATCGACATTTGATGATGAATAAAAGGTGTGTTTAGTTATGAGTAAGGTGTTACTGTCTTTTGTCAATTATTTACTATTGTTTCAGCTTTGCATGTCTTGACTTCCAGAATAATTTACTTTATTCAAACTTCCACAGTCGGTCATACGTCGGAAGTAGGTATGAATTAAGACTGTCATGAATTGGGCTTGTAGATGACTAAATGTATTTAGCCATAGCAATGGTTGCTACAACATTCATGAGTGCTCATAAGTTCTGAGTATTGGAATAAACCCACGCTCACTTGCATCACTTCATGGAATGTATCTCGAGTGATCGTGAGACGATAATATCATATAAGTCTTCAAACCTAGAGATTTGAGTTGTTGCCTATGAGTTGGTTATGCATTGATTGCACGAAAACGCATCAGTAACTTGATCTTATAAAACGTGCCTTTGTGTATAATTCAACAAGTAGTAGAAACAAGTATATGAGTCGAAGTTTATCTGTTCCTTCTAGTCCTTGGAGGATTAGAAGCGATATCTGGGCCCCTCGATGATTTTGTTTTGACCTATGTATCGGGCCCGGTCAGAACCTAATTGACGTGTTCAATTTAGTTCTATGTCAAACAAATCGGAAATCGGGAAAAAAACCGTTGGACAATAAGTACGACGTTGTTCCATGTATTTGTCCGGCTGATATCTTGAGAACAGAGGATTATATGATCACTTATCTAAAATGGCGCTTCATAGTTCAACATAGTTTTAAGAGCTACGATTGTCGGTTGGTTCCTGAAGTAATATAGGCAAATATAGTTATTAGACTTATCCAAGTGGGAGACTGTTGGATAAGGTGTCTAAGTCCATAACCTTATTTGGTATATACTTGACCCGACCCGGCATGGTCCATTTGGGTTGCACTTCACCCGAACTATTTGTGTGGTTAAACCTTTGAGAATTGTATGTTTATGATTTGTTAATATATTATAAGTTATAATATATTAATATGAAATCATATTATTTAATTAGTATTTGATCATAAATTAATTTAGAATTAATTTGGTGATAAAAAAGGTGGCTAATTAAATATGGGCTCTTGTATTTATATAAGTGTGGGCTAATACTCATTTGGATGGGCTTGGCATGCATGGGATTCCATGGATAGTCTATGGAGCTTTTAACCCATGAATCCTTGGAAAGGAAGAGTCATAGTTATTAGGGTTTACATGTATGTAACCCTAATCCTCCACACTATATAAAGGAGCTTATGATGCTTGAAATGGCACTAGTTGTGTGTGTGCAAGAAGGTGGCCGATTTCTATAAGCAAACATACACTCTCATAGTTTTTCCAAGTTTGTGGTGATTTGTGATTTCCATTTGAGGCATCCACACTATTGGTGCTTGGCTCTCAAACTCCAAGGAATCAACTCACTATTGAAAGGTATGTAATTCTTCTAGCTTTTATGTTTAAAGTTCCCCATGTCATGCTAGATAGGTTATGAACCTTGGAAAAAACAAATTTGCATGTATTCATAGTAAAACATAGATCCAAGGTTTCTAGGGTTGCATGTACACCATAGGAGTGTTAGGATGCTCAAAACCCAACAGATTGAACCAAAATCCTTGAACAATCAAGCTTCCTTCAAGTGTGAGGGAATGGGGATGATCTCCATTCTTTCCCTATCTCGTGCCACATGTTCCTCGGGATCCGTAGTCCCATCATAAGATTTCATGCTGGGAGTTTGAAGGCGTTTTGGGACTTCAATATCATCTATCACAGGAGAAAATCTCGAGATCATGTGACTGATGGGAGATACTTTGGGAATAAGTTGGACTATTGTTGGGATTAAAAACGCTAATTGTGATTTGATGAACAAGATGCGGAAAATAAGAACAAACACAAATAAAGAAGATATGTCGAATGATCACTCGATTTATTGATAACATGAGGAATAAATTACACTTTCAGCATAGACTAAAGAATCTAACACTACATAAGAAACCTCACAATGTGGCGGCTACATTTTGTCTCACTCTTAACCCTAATTGTGAATAATACATGACTATTTATAGGGAAAAGACAAGTCTTGGGCTTTTAACCTACACTTCATCAAGGGGGCCCATTGCCATAATCCATGGAGTACTTTGAAACCCTACAATCTCCCCCTCAAAGTATGGAATGGATGACAATGCTTCAACTTCCAAACAAGCATCTACCAAATAAGAAATGATCTTGCGACGAGCAATATATGAAGCAATCCATGAAACTTGATTCTTCAATAGTCTTCAAAAACGGGTTCTAGGATATAAGAACTAAGCACTGAAGTAATGTCTTTAAACTTCATTTTCTGATGTAATCCCAAAGATTCGTCAATAAAGCCAAACCCGCCATAAAAACCCATTTCAGAACAAAGAAACCAAATCACTTCTTGTCTTTGAAGAGCTCCCCCTCCAAGTCACAATGATCTTCAAATAAGCTAATGATATAAGCCACCAAAAATTATCATGTAACAACCCAAATTTTAAGATTGTAACGCCACTTGATCGAGAAAATACTAGAAGTCAGATATATAAAGGCTTTAGACGAGCTCGATGAAGAACTACTTCTGTAAAAACAACTTCTTTGTAAAAGCTTTAGATGAGCTCGATGAAGAACTTCTTCTGTAAAAGCTACCTTCATATTACTACCACAAGTTTCATCAAAAATCGTCAAATTTGAAAAGTCACAATCCAATTTCGAATGGTCATACCAAATTCTCCCCCGATTTATAATAAAAAATATGATTATAAAGCCTTCAAATGGTCATGAGAATGATCTTGAATGGATAAAAAATTACTATGCTCCCCCGCGACAAAATGATATACACAATGAAGTATAAAATTCGAAAAAGTCGTGAAAATTTGACTTTATCATGAAAAACGACTTTCCGAACCGCCAAGACTTGATGGAATCTTTATTTTTCTGTTCACGAAAAAATATGTGCGTTAAAGAATTCAAAATTGTTCACCAGCCCTTAAAATTGTAAACTTTTTCGAAAAATGGGTTGAAATTGTCACATTGCTGAAAGTTAGGGGATTAAAATAATAAATCTGCATCATATTCCCCTTCATTTGTAACAATTTCTGAATATAATCCCAAACAACCAAGCTGTGAAAACAACGGGGATCAAAAGTGTCTAATCGTTGAAGTTTCAGGGACCAAAAGTAAAACTTTGAGTTTTCTTCCCCACGAATGATTGACGAACACAACAATTTACAGTCGTTTACTAAAAACTTTGATTCCACCGATTATACCATTCGTTCTGAGCAAAAAAAAATGCGAATCTGAGTCCAGTCCCAACGCGAGCACAAATCAATTTTGACATTCATATGGGAAGTAATGCGAATCACCAGCAACAACGAATCCAAGCACAGATTCGCTACGAACCACAGTCAGCGAGCGTTCGTGGGTGAAGAACGAGTGTCAGCCCAAGATCATTTACCGAATCCAAGTCATTCGCAGGTAGTGAATCCATTCACAAATTTGACTTTTCGATTTTGACCGTCGTTCATCTCAGATGAGATCGATTCCATTCGCAGGTGGTCAAGCTCCAACCATTCGCATGTGACACAGTTCGTACCAAAGGATTCACAAATTCAATTTTGACTTTTTTTCCCTTGACTGCCAAGAACATCTGCTCAAATCATGTCGATTAAGATCAAATTCCGATTTCAATCGTTCGCATTACACATCCGGTTACGAATCTGATTAAGATGGCGGTCCCAATTTTGACTTTCTATGGTTTGACAATTCAAATCGAAAATCAATTCTCATTCCTTCTTTGAATATGAAAAACATTAACCATCGGAACTCAATTTTTGAAAAACACCGAATTCACTTCCTTCAAATTGATTTTAGATCAAATACCCAAATTTCAACCAAAATCGCAATCACTCTACATCCGTTCTGCATCTGTTCTTCATCGGTTCTCAAAATATCAATTCATCAACAAGAATACCCAATAAACATCGAATCTCTAAATCATCTTTAACTTCTCAGATCAATACAGTCAAGAAACAAAATTGATTTTGGAACATGACAGATTAGATCGACTCAATTCAAACATATAATCAAATAACAAAATCAAAATCGATTTTGAGAATGATACTTTTCAGAAATTTCGACTCAAGAACAAAAATCGATTAGTAAATCAAATAAGAGTAGTGAACAGAAATCGACTCAAGACTCTCTTAGTTTGAGCAAAGGATTTCGAGATATAAGATGAGTCGACTTGCGTTATTCAGAAGAACGATTTCAAAGAACAAAAATATGTGGGCTAAACCAATGAACAATATCAACATCTATGGGCCATAAAAAATGAATGAACAGCGAAAAGAAATAATAAGGATCGGCTGAATGCATAGTGATTAGATCAAGAATATGGATAAAAAAAATTGGGCAAGACGATTTGGTTAAGGGTAAGAAACCAGATCAGATCCAAAAACAAATTAAGAATGAAAAGAGAATTTGATCGAAATTATACCCAGATGAACAGTAGAAAAACATCATAAATCTCCATGAACAATAGCTTGAATAGAATTTTGATTCCAAGACGCTAAAACGCCAATAATCTTCACTAATTTGTGCAGAAAATCATCAAATCAAGAACCGAAACTTCAAAAATCAATAGATCTTCAAAGACCCGCTCTGATACCACTTGTTGGGATTAAAAACCCTAAGTGTGATTTGATGAACAAGATGCGAAAAATAAGAACAAACACAAATAAAGAAGATATGTCGAATGATCACTTGATTTATTGATAACATGAGGAATAAATTACACTTTCAGCATAGACTAAAGAATCTAACACTACATAAGAAACCTCACAACGTGGCGACTACATTTTGTCTCACACTTAACCCTAATTGTGAATAATACATGACTATTTATAGGGAAAAGACAAGTCTTGGGCTTTTAACCTACACTTCATCAAGGGGGGCCATTATCATAATCCATGGAGTACTTTGAAACCCTACAACTATCCCTGGTACACTCGAGATCATTTGCCTTAGTTTTTGAAGTTCTTTGGTTATGACCAGACTTATTCCTGCATTGAGATCCATGAAGTTAGTACTAAAGGTGTTATTATTCATGAAGTTACCATGATCTTGGTTATTATGCTTAGTGAAGATTTCGTTGGGATCCTGGATTATAGGAGTTTGGATGTTTGGGATTGTTCTCCCTGTTGGGGTAGCGACAGATGTTGGAACTATCGATTTTGGGCGTTTCCCATGGATTCCGAGTTATCAAAATTCAGGATCCTCGATTGTAAGATTGAAGGTGTCGCCTCCTGAGGTTTGCGGATTTCTGTCCTCACCCTTTCCACTTCCTTGAGTAGCGTTTTGTTGTCTTCCTGTTGCTGAGTCACCTGTTGTGTCAATGTTTCCATCATGGTGAAGAGTTCGTGATTGGAGATCGTGGCAGGAGGATCTTGGGATCCCGAAGTAGCCGGATGAGTATTCTTCCTCTGCACATCGAACGTTTTCCTCTGACCAGGTAGCCCGCTTGGAGGAGGTGAATGATTTTTTGGAGAAATCGATGGAACAAAGGAGGAAGAAAGAGTTGGTTGTGTAGACATGATTTTTGAGGATTACAAACACCACAGCCCTACGGTGGGTGCCAAATTATTTTGGTCAAAAAATTAATCAAATATAAATTAACCAAATTGTATGAGAGGTTGTGATGTTGTAATCGAAACAATTGGACAAATCAAGAGCAAGCGACACAATTGGTGTTGGATTAGTGTCTAAGCCCATAACTATATTTGGTATGTACTTGACCCGGTTGTGCATGGTCCTTTTGGGTTGCCTTCACCAAAGCAACTTGATAGGATGATTTATGGAGAAAAAGGATTAGTTATGATTCATTAATATATTATTAGAATAATATATTAATAAGAGAAATCATATTATTTAATTAATATTAGTCATAGATTAAAATAAGAATTAATTTGGTGACTAAAATAGATTAATTGAAGAAAGGGGACTTAAACTGTCAAATGTGTGATAGTTGAATTTTGGGCTGGGAAACCTAATGGATCAAAGGGGTGAACAAAATTATGATGGGAGGCCATCATATTTTCGTCCATGGCCTTATTCTAGAAGGTTCCATGGGCTGCTTAGAGTTTAAGCTGTCCATTAGGGTTTTGACTGAAACCCTAACTGCCCACAGTATAAATAGAACCCTTAGGCTACAGAAATCGGCTAACCTATTCCTAAGAGCTATAGAGCCGATTTCCAGAAGCCTCCAACCTCTCTCCAAGATCATTCTTTTGCTATTGGTGTTTGTAAGCCATTAGAGGAGTGACACTTGCGACTCTAAGCTCCAAAGACAAGAAGATTCAAGCCATTGAAGAAAAGGTAATCATCTAGATCTGTTTGATTATGTCCAATTCGAAATATATATAACTAGATCTAAAGTTTGTAAGTCTTTGATGAATTGCATGTACAATAGAGAAACCTAGATCCAAGCATTAGGGTTTGCATGAGCATATAGGATGTTCTTTTGGCCTAAAACTCATCAGTGGTATCAGAGCCTTGATTGGTTTCTATTGTATTGATGCCTTGTTGTTTCATTCTTGCTTGCAAAATCGATTTTTTGGCCATTTGCCTAACAAACTCGTCGAGTCCCATTGTGGACTCGGCGAGTCCATATGTTGACTCGGCGAGTCTGGCTGTCAGACAGACGGATTTTCGGGATTTTTGCCTATTTTGACTTAGGATAATTACCATAACTGTTTCAAATTAAAAAAAAATACGAGTTTTATTGATTCCTTATGATTATCTTTGTCAAAATAAAAGATTTTTGTCATCTAATTAGATAATTGTTACCTTATTTGATAAATGTTAAATTATTTGAATTATTTAGACAATTATCTTGCATGAAATTGGATTAGGTCAAAAAAGATAATCACCAATTAATTGTTTAATTGCCTTATTTGTATTTTGATCTAGATAGTTTTGAAATGTTTCAAAACTTGCCCTCAAGTTTTGGAATTTGAATTTTGATTAAAAGTTAATTTTGATATATTTAAATTCTAAACCCTATTTTTTGAAATGTTTTAAAACTTGCCCTCAAGTTTTGGAATTTAAATTTTAATTAAAAGTTTAATTTTAAAATGTTAAATTCTAAAACCCAAATTTTTTGAAAAGGTTCAAATTGCACCCTTATGGTTTTATTAAATTAATTAAGTGTATAATTAAAAGAGAGTTAATAAATCCATAATGATATGGTAACAAATTAAAAGTGTAATTTGTTAAATTAGACCACATAGTATTTTAAAAGTGTAAAATACACCCTTATACTATATATAACATTAAAAGTCTAATATTATATATGTATAACTTAAACTGTTAGTCTTACTGTTAGTAGACCTCATTCACGAAGCCGATCTATAAGGGGGTATAAGGTTATGGCCTATAAAATGGCCGTTTAATGGGTGTCCACTCTCACCCACCGCTTTCTTGATTGGTGGAGGGTCGTTAGTCGAACGGGTGGGATAGGGCAAACCCTCTCCTCATTAAAAGTATAATGAATGATTAAGTAACTAAATGTTTTACAAAATTCTCAATCTTAGTTACTTTAGGCAAAAGTGAATTGATGCAATTCCATGAAATTACACTTTGTACCCTTGCTAAGACGTTAGTGGAGCGTGTGTGGTTAACCGGCACACTAATAGGGTTCTAAGCAAAGGTAGCAAAGGGTGACTCGATGTTTGTCATAGTTCGATGGAGCGTGTGTGGTTAACCGGCACATCGAATAGATGACTGTAACATTGGGGGCACCATGTATATTTGCATGGTTATTCACACCCTGTTTTGTGATCCTCGGCATCCCAGTCACAAATCGAGGGGCATATCGAGATTTAAACATGCCATTGAAAAGTTCAATGAATCTCAAAGGATCTAAGAGTTTTCAATACATTTAAAACTTAATCTCTTTTTCGTTTTTCATGGTGGAAAATTAGTGAATCGTCATTCACTTACCTTCAAATGTTCTGCAAGTTGGATTACGAAATCCCTCTTCCAATTTGTAGGATATTGTGTTGGGTCCTAGCCTTAATATCTTATTTGGGTGTTTTATTAAGGACTCAATCAACTAAACTTGAAATTTCTCCCGTTTGTAGATGTCAAAGTCTGACAACTATGGTCTTCCTAAATCCATTGGAAAAAGTTCTCCACGTGAAGATGATATTCCACGATTGGATTGTGGAAATGGAAATCATGCTTCACTTCCTCCACCTTCTCCAATAATTCTCCCTGGACCACGTGTTCGAAAACTTAAAAAGTTCAAGGTCACTCATGCCCTATTGGCAATAAGACACAAAGATGGAAAGTCTGTGTGTGCACAGGTCTTAAAGATGAAGTCACACATTGACAGGTTAAGGATGTTGGGTGTCGATGTCTCAAGGAAGTTGGTTGTTGACTTGGTTCTTCAATCACTTCCCGAATCATATGGTAAGTTCGTTAGAGAGTACTATATGATGGACCACGACATGACCCTCATTGATTTGACTTATTTGCTTATTGCTGCTGAATCAGAAATGATTTGGCGCACTGGTTGAGCAAATTTGTCTGATAAATCAATATCCCAACCTTCTATGGGAAATGGCAACATTGGAAGTCTATATAAGTTTTCTCTACGCAAGAGAAAGACTGAGTCTGAGATAGTCCTGTGTACCATTCCAGAAGAATCCATATGTTTCTGCTACCAAAAGAAAGGGGCATTGGTTACGAAGCTGCCCTGACTACCTGGGAGATCTAAGAGATGGGAGAGTCAAGATGTATGACTCTGTTTCAGGTAAAATCCACTATCTAACTCCATTAAGTTCCTATTTGGAGATTCTTAATACATGATGTGATAAGATTACATTTTGATGTTTTGAAGGATCGAAGAAAAGGAAGGAAGCTTAAAGGAAGGAGCGAGCAGAGTCTGATCGCGAAGAAATGGATTACGATCGCATGGATTCGATGATCGGATTTTTGAGCTGCTGCTTAGAGTTATGATAGATTGCTTAGGAATATGTAATAGCATAGTTTTCGTTTGCGTTGTAAGGATATATTTTTTCCGCAATAAAATAAATTTTGATTTTATCTTATTTATATTTCCTTGCAATGGCAATTGTGAAAATTGATGTCTGTGTGTTTCTATTATAAGCAATATTAAGTGGATGTGATTCTTAGTTATGTTATTTATGGTAGCGTCGTGATTTTCTAAGTAAGGAAAGATTCCTATCGCCCAAGTTTCAATTGGACAGAAGCTTGGAATCATATGATTTGAATCATGTGATGTATGGAAATCTTGGTACTTAGAAATTTTAAGGCTAATTCCTTGACAAAGAGTCAAGTGAAGGACTAGGGGATCGAGTTCACAATGTTGTGTACTGGTCAAGTCCACCATAAATAACAATAAGATTATTCGTCATGATTTACTAAAAGTCTAGTAAATATGATTATGCTTACAAGATTAAGTGTAATTCTGAATCATTGAAAAGTTTCAATGAATGGCGGAACGAATAAGAAGAATCAATTAGGCAGAAAGATAAAAGGTTCTCCAATCTAAGAAGAAGGGAGAGTACTTTTGTATCGTGTTTTATGATCGTCTTAAAGATTATAAGAACCATATTACAATTCATCCTCTAAGGACATCTTGGTGTACTAGTATGGCTAAGAAGGGGAATGGGAATTGTTGAAATGGTTAAGTCAATAAGATGAATCGTACTTCGTACCAAAATCAATTCTTAGAGTCATACTCCAAGATTGTGACTTGAGTGACATAATATTAAGTAGGAATGTTCTTACACTTGCTTATTTTGGTAAGTTGTGATGTCTTGAATAAGACAAAGACCAACTAGTACCGAATTGCGTGTAGGTTTTGTTTTGATATAGACACACACTAACTCTTGGATATTTGTTTTTTTGTCAAGAAATGTTTTTTGATAAGAGAATCTTATATGTCAAGAGGTCAGTGGGAGTCTAAATGATCTTGAAAAGGGTTCAAGAACTAATCAAGAGTAAACCTATTATTAAACACTAGCACACGATTTGAGTTTTGTAACCTATCGTGTTGACATATTCTTGTTTCTGTGCCATTCCAGTTTGGTCAACTGTGCATGTGAGTTCTATGAGTTCTCAATGGGTTGCATAGGGGCAAGGCACCTTGATCAATGGAAAGTACATTGAAAGATAGGGGTGAGCTGCTAAATAACTTGGAAGCAATGGTGGGACCCTTGATGGCAAGAAATTAAGAATAACAAGTTCTGTCCATAAGAGATGGATTTGTCACAAACATTGTCTTGTGATTATGGTTATGACAAATTCACATGGATAGGAACATATACACCACAAGATGTAAGTGTCATAAGGTTTCTCTCCTTCATGAAAATGATTGTGAGGAAACGCTTTCACTAAGAAAGATTTTAAGGAGATAGCGATTATGTAAATTGCATTCTCAAATTCGATTATGATTACGACATCCCTCTTCATAGTTCGAATTGTGAGATTTGGCAATTAGTATGAACATTTGGGACTTAGTAATATAAGTTCTGAATTAGTTTAGACACACATGTGAGCTGTCTAAGGAAAGGTGTGTGAGTTTGAGAAGCTTAGATAAAGACTTATCGAAGAACATCGTATTGGAAATATGAACTTTGGAAGTCAATAAGTATTGTCTTTTAGAAGTCCAACTGTTTTCTGAATACGTGTCAAAGCTAGTGGGAGTATAAATGTTATGTTGGAATGGATATAATCATCATGTTAGTGGGAACATGATTATTATTATTTTAAGTATTGCAAGTTGGCAATATTAATTATAGAAAAACAAAAGTTTCACTTTCCAAAGTTGCAGGGGTTGAAAAGTTGTTTTTGCCATAATTAAGGGAGAGAATGTTGTACTTCGTTTCCAATCTAAAAGCTTAGATCGAGAAATTTTAATTGAATTTAGTCAAGAATATATTTATTGTTTGCATTCTCAAAGTTCGATTATGATTACGGCATCCCTCTTCATAGTTCGAATTTTGAGAACACGGCAAATAGAAATATTATGGCAATATTATAGCAAGAAACTGGTAAAGTATCACGTTTTTCATTATGAATCGTATCCCACACGCTTCGGGTATAGGATCGATCGCATATGATGTAATATTCGACCATTCTAAAATTTTCCAAATGCCTAGGGCATTTAAGGGGAAAAAGGGAATAGAACCGGTTTTGACTAAAATAATTAAACAACTCTCATGGACAATCTAAGGTTCGCCAAGGATTGGTCGCTTGTGGACAGTTGGAAGTATAGTCATGGATGGACCATATTGACATTATCATGAATAGATAAGATTCTATTTAGAATGAGTTGTCATATGACAAATATGGAAATGTTTCCATATTGGGAGTTGGATATCGAGAATCAATGTCAAGATTAGAAACTTTTATGCAGGAAGGATGTTTAAAGGAATGTACTTTGAATGTGAGACTTCATGACTATGGAATTGTCTTGTAACAATCTCCAATAGTGCACTTTGTAATTTCATTGGCAAAGTCTTGGTGACTTTGGCGCTATGATATTACGAAAGGACCGTTGCATAAAATGTTAGAATCTAACATATTCTATAAGTGGAAAGGTTTTGGTATTCTCACACTTGTGGTAAGGATTGAGAATTGTGAAATAAGTGTTATTTAATTATACTATTTCACAAAGTAAGGACCATAGGTAAACATAGTGTGTATGCTAAGAGCATGGGACAATTATTGTCATAATTCAAGTAAGAAGTTGATTACCGGAAACAACAAATAATGAGTAATCAATATGGTGATTAAATAAAAGTGTTTTATTTATACTCAAAGGTTTGAGGCCATATAGTATTAATATTATTCTTGTGTTTCACTTTGAATGTTTTGACTTCCCGAATAATAAGATTATTCAAACCCTCCACAGTCGCTCATAATTTGGAAGTAGGTATGAAAGAAGACTGTCATGAATCCGTCTGTAGATTGCCTAAAGTGTTTAGACATAGCGCAAGTTTGCTGCAGAGTTCATGAGTGCTGCTATAAGATTAGAGTATTGGATTAAACCCACGCTCACTTGGATCGCTTCATGGATTTTATCACGAGTGATTAGTGAGACGATAATATCTTATATTTTTGAAACTGAGATGTGTGAGTTGTATCTTGCGAGTCGGTTACACATTGATAATATGTAAACGCACCAGTAACTTGGTGTTATAAAACGTATTATTGTGTGTGATTCGGTGAGTGAGTACAAGCGAGCATTAAGTCGAAGTTTATCCGTTCATTTTACCCAAGGTGGGATAAAAGCGATATTTGTGGCCCCCTCGATGATTTAGTGATGACACCCTAAGCGCTTGGCCAAGTCGGGACTGAGTTGATGTGTTCAATTGTAGTCTTTTGTCAGTTGCCATAAATCGGAAGTCGGGAAACAACATATAGACAGAGAGAATGATTTAAATCCATGTCTCAGTCTGTACGATATCTAGAATGGAGGAATATATGATCCCTTATCTAAAGGACAGGTTACTGATAAGATCAGAGTTCGACAGCGTCTTTGAGAGCTACGATTGCTAATCGGATTCCGAAGTCATACTTGTAAATTTAGTTATTAGACTTATCCAAGTGGGAGACTATTGGATTAGTGTCTAAGCCCATAACTATATTTGGTATGTACTTGACCCGGTTGTGCATGGTCCTTTTGGGTTGCCTTCACCAAAGCAAGTTGATAGGATGATTTATGGAGAAAGAGGATTAGTTATGATTCATTAATATATTATTAGAATAATATATTAATAAGAGAAATCATATTATTTAATTAATATTAGTCATAGATTAATTAAGAATTAATTTGGTGACTAAAAGAGATTAATTGAAGAAAGGGGACTTAAACTGTCAAATGTGTGATAGTTGAATTTTGGGCTGGGAAACCTAATGGATCAAAGGGGTGAACGAAATTATGATGGGAGGCCATCATATTTTCGTCCATGGCCTTATTCCAGAAGGCACCATGGGCTGCTTAGAGTTTAAGCTGTCCATTAGGGTTTTGACTGAAACCCTAACTGCCCATAGTATAAATAGAACCCTTAGGCTACAGAAATCGGCTAACCTATTCCTAAGAGCTATAGAGCCGATTTTAAGAAGCCTCCACCCTCTCTCCAAGATCATTCTTTTGCTATTGGTGTTTGTAAGCCATTAGAGGAGTGACACTTGTGACTCTAAGCTCCAAAGACAAGAAGATTCAAGCCATTGAAGAAAAGGTAATCATCTAGATCTGTTTTATTATGTCCAATTCGAAATATATATAACTAGATCTAGGGTTTGTAAGTCTTGGATGAATTGCATGTATAATAGAGAAACCTAGATCCAAGCATTAGGGTTTGCATGAGCATATAGGATATTCTTTTGGCCTAAAACCCATCAATTGGTTTACAAGGAAAGCTCTTGATCCTTGATAGGATCTCCGACATAAAACCTTGGGAGGTGATAATAATCACATGCCTTGTTATTTTTTATTGAAAATAAACTATTGAGTACAGAGGAGTAGTATGAATGCAAATACAAATGTCGTAGATGAGCTAGTTGTGTTTGTAGTGTGCATATTACAGGTGTATTTATAGTCTAGCCTGAACAATAATAAGTCCAATATTTTCAGGATTCTCTTGAATTAGTATTCACATGTTGTTTGACTTGGTATTCCCAGGTCTTAAGTCTGGTTGAAGTGATTATTCGTTGAGAATATGTCTTATTTGACTAATTCTGCACATATGAGAAAAATACTAGAAATATATTTGTTATAAATATTAGGAAATAAATATAATAATGGTCAGGATCTTGAGATGTGTCTGGGATCCTGAAAGTTCTTGAAGATCCGGGTTCCTGAATAAGGTTGAGGATCTTCGCCCTAACAATTACTTGAATACGTTGCCTTGATTTCTCGGATGATGACCTGAAAACTAGCTCCGTTGTCTTGATTTTCCCCGACATCGTGCGCATACTAAAAATTATGCATCGTCAGGGAAATCAATATATGTTCCTGTCACCACGCTCTTTGTGCAATATATATATATATATATATATATATATATATATATATATATATATATATATATATATATATATATATATATATATATATATATAGGGTTGAGATCCTTTGAGAACTCAAAGTTTCCCGAGAACCTGAGAACTAAAAGTGGAGCGTTAGATCAAAATTAATTCATTAAGAGCATGATCGTCATCTTACCGATCTAATTTAATGTTTAATTTCTTTTTGTTATTGGAAATATTAATAAAAAGTTCTAAAAATTAACATAATAAATCAAATTTTGGATTTTTTTTTAAAAAAATAATTTTGGATTTTTTTTTAAAAAAAATGGAGATTTTTTTATTTTTTAATTGAAAAAAATATATATTTTTAAAAAAAAAAACTGCATTTAAAAAAAAACTGCATTTTTTTCAAAAACAAAACTGCAATTTTTTCAAAAAAACTGTAATTTTCTTTAAAAAAAACTGTATTTAAAAAAAAAAACTATAATTTTTTCAAAAAAGCTACAATTTTTTTAGAAAAATAAACTTTTAAAAATCAATAAGTTTAAAAAAAGCTGGAATATTTAAAAAAAAACTCTAATTTTTTTAACAAAAAAAATCAACGTTTTAGATGCATATTTGTATATTTTTGAGTACATATATATATATATATATATATATATATATATATATATATATATATATATATATATATATATATATATCTTTCTTATACTATAATATTCGTAAGTAAACATATAAAAAAAATCCATTTTTATTTAATAATCTATAAACACAATAATACGAGTATTTTATTCGATACAAAATAAAATATAAAAAACCAAAAAATACTACAAAATTTCAAAGCGTTTTTATGTGTTCGTGTTCCATATTTTCTTTATTTTATCATTTTTCATCTCTTCAATGTTTTCCACAAATTCTTCCAAATCTACAAGAAAAAAAAATGATTAATGCAAGAAAACTCACAAAAATACATGTGTGCATATAGACGTAATTTATATGTGGTTCACTAATGATTTATATGCGAATCACATGTAATTCATATGAAATTTACTTGTGAGTTAAATGTAGTTAGCATGCGAATTACATGTGAATCACATGTAATTCATATGTGATTCACTTGTGATTTACATGTGAATTACATGTGAATCACATGTAATTCATATGTGAATCACTTGTGAATTACATGTGATTTATATGTAAATTACATACGTATCACATGTAACTCATATGTGATTTACTTGTGATTTACATGTGAATTACATGTGATTTACATGTGAATCACATGTAATTCATATGTGAATCACTTGTGGATTACTTGTTAATTACATGTGATTCACTTGTGATTTACATGTGAATCACATGTAATTCATATGTGATTCACTTGTGATATATTGCTAAACTGAAACAAATTAAAATAAACTAAATGGTTAGAAAAAATAAATAATTAATATGATTTACATGTGATTCACATGTAAATCACAAGTGATTCACATGTGAATCACAAGTGATTCACATGTAAATCACAAGTGATTTATGAAGCCTAATATAAAAACAATTAAAATAAACTATATGGTTAGAAAAAATAAATAATTAACATGATTTACATGTGAATTACATGTGATTCACATGTAAATCACAAATGATTCACATGTGTCACAAGTGATTCACATGTGAATCACAAGTGATTCACATGTAAATCTCTTTATTCATCATCATTTTTCTATATAAAATTTTTGATATTATGTGAGAATTACCTGAAATCCAAGAAATCTGCAATTGTAGAAAGCTCTCACAACTATAGCTTGATAGGAACCTGAATGGAAAAATCCGAATGATATTTGTGACACATCACACATACATTCAAAGAATCTGTTTGTAGTTTCTACTCTTGAAGAAAGGAAAACCCCCCAAATCATGAGATTATAAGTGTGTCTTGAAGGAATAGATCTTTCTTGAAATGAGGCCTTGACACCTGTCACAAAGAGTAGGGTTTCAAACAATTCTGCAAAAAAAAAGTTATTTTTAACTTTTTATAGTAATCTTTAGTTGGTTTTAAGGTTTACCTGGTAAAAGAATGGGCTTTGTCTTTCAACAGCTAAAACAAAATCATATTTGGAAAAGCTTTGAGTTCCTCCATTATATAAAGTTTCTGAAAATTCACTTGAGGAAGCACGTGACATGTCATACTCATAGGGTTCATTAGGGTATAATTTGTTCCATGTTTCTTTTGTTTCCTTTCTTGATGTTCTTTGATTAATAGAAGAGACAACATTAGAGTTGTCAAGAATACTTCCATAGAATTCTTCACAATCTGATTTGTATCTAACCTGTAAAAAAATATATCAATAACATAAAGTTTTTTACAGAAATTATCATTGGAAAAATGAGTATTTGTTTCATAATCATATACCAGATTAAGTCCGTGACAATGCCAAATCCATTCACAATCAAGAGGAACAACTAAAGGTCCTTCAGTGATTTTAGACTCTGAATGTTTAGCAAGCAATGGAAGCCAACATGCATTGTACCTGAAATTAGTTTTTTTCATTAAATTATAAGTTTTTGTTACTAAAAAAGTAATAATCAGTTGAGTTACCTATAGATTGCCCATTGCAATGTCTGGCCTTGATAAAGCCAACGGTTTCTGTCTACAACTGCAACAAATTGCAGCTAAAGCTTAGCAACAGTCAAAAGATCTTCACTGATAAAGATACTATGTGCTGCATTCCATTCAGACTCCTGTTCTGTGTCCATTTTGATACACACCTAGAAATCAAGATGAATACAAGTAAGAAATCTATTAGTTTTTTTCAATATAAGATGAGTGTTGCTACCAATGTGGAAAACTCTAAAAGAGCCCCACCAAATCCAAAAATAGGCCTGTAACTACAATTAAGATAAGAACATATTAAAATTATCTTACAAACCACTTCTTCTTTACTTATGACATAAAGAACGACTTGACAGAGAAAGTAAATGTGGATTTCCAAGTTAACTTCTAATAGTTAACAAATATTTCCCTAATTTGGCATTGTAGCATCATCTTTAGTGATAGCTGGTCAACAAAATCTTGCCAATCATTTGGTTTGGAAATATCCTTAGGTGGCAGGTCACAAGAACCATAGTCAATGGGATGAAATTACCAATACAAAAGCACAATTAACAAAGGTAAAAGGGTGAAAACATTCTTTGAAGCATTTCAACAAACACGTTGTTTGCTAAAAACAAACAAAAGATATTTTCCAACTCTGAACGGTTGAAAATCCATCAAGGTGAAGGAAACTAATACAATATTCAAGATTAGAGAAAGAAAATAGGAAACAAGCAACGGTAGTTACAAATATGAGAATAAATGAAGAACACTTATCCTTTTCTCCTTCTGTTATCTAATCAGTAGTTGGCGCAACGACAGAGGAAGAAGAGAGATCTCGATCGTAATGGAGCAGTCCGATGATGATAGAGAAACAAGGGAGAACGGATGTGCAATAATGGCGGACAAACCGATTCAAATCAAAGCATCTTCAGTGGAGTTTTTTCTATGAAGAACATGATATCAAGGAGTGTGGCGGTGGACAGAGGTAGAGGTGGCCGGTGAAGGGAGGAGGGAGGCGATCGACGGCGGATGATGGAGGAGGTTGGAGGCTATTCGACGGAGGTGAGTCGTCGGAGGATGGATCGTAGGTTTGAGCGAGAGAGGAAAACGGGTAGGATAGAGAGAGAGATGAAAATTTATTTTATCAGATATTAGATTTAAGAAATCATTTAATTATACTTTTATTCCTAAAATACCCCTGACTGGATTAATTAAGATACCCCTCCTTTTTTTGTCTACTTATTTATAAAAACGTCACCTTGCATCTCGACCCTTCCTTTTTTTGATCCAACGTTCCACCTTTAGTTATCGGGTTCTCGGGAAACTTTGAGTTTTCAAATGATCCTCTCTCTCTCTCTCTCTCTCTCTCTCTCTATATATATATATATATATATATATATATATATATATATATATATATATATATATATATATCAAGTATCATCTCATATCTTCAAATTGGTATGGGTCGGTACCGCTTTCGATACAATGTCGATACATAATTGAGATGTGGTACTAACTGCTCGTCCTTACAAGACAAGATATTAAGAGAATGATTTATTCTTGAAAATATATGAATAATTATCGAAAGTTTCCTGCTCATTTTCTCTTTGTTATTCCTACATTTTTTTTAGAGCTTTGGTATTTCGGTTGCCTTTTGGTTGATTGGAATAGTCTATTTCGGGCGCATATTACTCAATTGTAACTTATTATTTAATCTCTATGCAATATAACAAGAAAAGAAACAAAATATGATATTCTTGCATTGTATTTTTAAAATACGGGTTATTTCAAATATAGATTGAGGAACCACACTGACATAATGTAGAATAACACTGTTAAGATACAAAAATTTACTAATGGTGAATTACATAAATATAAGAGTATAACACGTCATTTCAGGTAAACCCGATGAATTTAAACATTTTCAAGGTAGGATGTTGAGTGATTTTTCTTTAGTAGAGACAGTGCAATGGAAAGAAAACATACTTTTTATAGTGCCCGGAATCTGAAATGGTCCGGTTGGACTGGTTGTTCATTTCGGTAAACGGCAAAAGGTTGGTCAAATCCTCTTATTCCATGCTATGATGTTGTCAATTTTATAAATATCCCTTATTTTTATGAGTTGCTCGTTAAGATGGTCATATAAAATGAAAACGTATCACCACAAATCACATTTTTTTATTTAAAATAAAATAACAATTAGAAATACGAAAATATGTCAGCAACATCATGGTAATATTTTTCTGACCACTACAAGAAAAATAGTCATATGCGCCTAAAGTGTTAAAAGAGTGATTAACTTGTCATTTCATAAACTTTCATCGATTATTCAAGCAAATCTATGGTTACATGTGAAGAAACAACAAAGGTTTTGGATCATTAAATTCTCAAAATCGATCAAGTCTTTCTCAATTTCAATAACTAAAAATCACATACAAAAACCTTAATAGGTATACCCTTTAACAAACATTCCCTTCTTGGCATCTTCACCTTCACCCTCTGCAGAGTATTTTCCAAGTTGGGCCAAGGAATTTGCTTTTGTACGGGCCAAAAGGGCTTTTTGGCCCGCTTCTATGTTCTCAGGCTGCCCTTTCCATGCCTTGAGCACAGAGTTTTGTAGGGCACGTGCATATGAGAAGGACACGTGCCATGGGTTTGGGCTTTGGTTCATTGCATGAAGATTCAAAGTAGCTTCCATTTCAGATTGCCCTCCAGATAAAAACTTAAAAAAAAAAAAAAAAAAAAATCTTTTAGTGTCATCTAGCAAAATGGAAGGTAAGTGGAACCCACAAAACCAAAGATAGTGAAATGACCAAAATGACCTTTTTCAAAGTCAACATATGAAGGGATTTTTTTATGTTAAACTTAATGTGTAAACTAAAGAAAGAAAATAATGAATGAATGTACCATGATCCCTGGAACAGCAGGTGGGACCCGCCTGTTGAGCATGGTGAGGGTATATTTGGCAATTGTCTCTGGGGAGGCTTTTTGTTTATGGTCAGCCCCTGGGGTAACCATACTAGGTTTAAGCAAGATTCCTTCAAACATAACATTGTTTTCTGCTAAATAATGGAACACTTCAGCCCAAACTTGTTCAGCAACTTCAAGTGTCCTTTCAATTGAGTGGTCCCCATCAAGAAGAATTTCCGGCTCCACTATAGGCACCAAACCATTATCCTACACCACCAAATACCAATCTACTTTCATATATTTCTTTATTACATTATTACAATATTACCCCATATTAAAACATTGTTATTTCTTGCATTTAGCCTTGTAATAATTAAGAACACACACCTGAGAAATAGCAGCATAACGTGCAAGTCCCCATGCAGCTTCTTTCACAGCCAAAGCAGAAGGACCACAAGGAATGCTGACAACAGTCCTCCTACAAACAATGAAGATAAATTACAAATTTAACCCTGAACTGGAAAGTGAAAAGGATGCAAAAACAACAATATGTCTCTCTCACCATTTAGCAAAGCGAGCTCCTTGACTGTAATACTCAGCAGATCTAGATGCCAATCCATCTAACCCTTGACACCAAGATTCATTGTTGGATCCTGGTAAGGGTACTAAACCCTTTTAAGAATCGGAAATCAAACAGTTAAAAGAAGTTACAGATATGTTTTATACAAAAGAATGGATTTTTTTTTTGTCATACCTTATCAACTTTGATGCCAGGGACAATGTTTTGCTCACGTAAGCAGTCAACCATCTTCTTGCCATCTGTTGTTGACTGATATAGAGTTTCCTCAAATAGGATTGCACCAGAGATGTATTGACCTAATCCAGGAGTTGTAAGTAAAAGCTGTCTATAAGCTTGTCTGTTGGCTTCAGTGTTGTCTAATCCAATGGAATCCAATCTCTTCCCACAAGTTGCATTTGATTCATCAATGGCAAGGATACCACGCCCAGGTGATGCGATTGTTTTCTACTCAACAAGTAATTCGATTATAATCTTTAGTAAGCTTAGAGCTTTAATTGATTCTTTGAGTAAGCTTATAGTGCATACTTTAATGTGGTTATCATCGATTTTCTTCAATTTTGGTACAATTCATCTAAACCTAAACATGATCTACCTAATGATGAGCCAAAAAGATGATGCGTTTGAACATAAATGCCAAAGTGAGCTAATTTTGTAGCTGATGGAGCCACACACTATGTCTATTCAGTTATCACCAGAGTTCAATTCATTATCATGATAGCATATCAGCATTACACATCAACTCACCTTCCCATGCAAAAATCCAAGAGCAAACTAAAAAGCCAACCATGTCAGGTGCAGTTGTAGAAGTTAACTTATGTTGTGCTTACGATTTACGAAATGAGAACAAAAATTTGCGCACGCGAATGTGTAAGTAGCAGGTATATGTGAGATGGCTGTTCATGATACTAAAAGGTCAACATAACAGTGATTAAACGAATTTAATTCAGTTGCGATGAAATTAAACCCTAAATCAACTAATACCAACAGCAACATTCTATGATCAGATCCTCCGATAATAACGTAAACAAAGCATCGAAATTCAAAATTCTCGCAAAAAAAAAAAACGGAAACCAATCGAAAATAAAATCTGAAGTAGAAAAACTCACGGCGGTCTTGACAAGTTCCTCGGAGTACGATCCAGCACGAACGACTGAAACACGACGGACGGGCAACCGTGAAGAAGATGCCGGACGTTGATTGAAGGATTGCTGACCGATCCACTGTGAAGAAGACGCATTTAACTTGGTGAAACTAGCACACGCCATTGAGATCGATTCGAGAGTTTTCTCCTTTGATCTCTGTGTGTGAAAATGGAGGATTACTCTTTACACCAGAGAGATTTCGGGGGTTGCAAGAAGAAGGCGTTGCTTATAACAAGGAAAACGAGGAAGTAAGCGATGCTAATATGAGTTTTCTTGGGGGGTCCGAAGGTAACAACAATAAGACAAGTGCACCAAACAACCAAATTGACTATTTTGCCCTCGTTTTAAATGCATTGCGAAATAGATTAATGGAGGCTTCTTCTTCTTTTTTAATATTTTGATTATTTTCTTTTTAAAAAACATAAAGGAAAAATCAATTTTACTAAACATCATACAATTTCGGCATTTTTTATTTTTTTTAAAGAAACAAGCGAAAGGGGCTTTTTGGTAAATTAAGATTGAGGGGTTGGTGATAGTTGGGGACTTGACCTAACAATTGACAACTTTCCCTTTGTGTTCTCCTCCCTTTTTAGCAAAGATAGTTATGTACATCAACCATCCTCAAGGTTTAAGTATAATTACAAAAACTTTACAAAAGTCTAATTTATTGCATAGATATTATCTCTATAAGTTTGCATTTTTTAAACATCAGAACTTAAAAACAGCCATTTTTCATTTTCTTTTCAAGATAATTTTGAGTTTTAGCACTTTTGGAGTTATTGTATGTAACCTATTTTGTCTCCCTTAAATCTCAATTCTCAATAATCATATAACAACTATGTATAATACTAAATTATGAAAAACAAGTTGTATGTATCTCATGTAAAAGGTGTTCAATAATTAAATAAACAAAAAGGAATACATAGAACTTATAACTTCCAAATAACCTATAGAAATTACACAAACAAAGCTACAACAAATTAATTTGGTAGAAAACACTGAAGATCACATCTTAAAACAATTAAGAGGAGAAAATGTTAGTATGTTACTCCCCACCAATTGGTTTCCTTTTCCTACCAAGAACAGCAGCCTTTTGAAACCTTGGTCCACCCATTCTCCATGTTTTAAATGCAGCAGTTGATGACTTAGCAGCATCATACACTTCAAAATCACAAAACAAAGTCAAAAAAAATAAAAAGTATATATGATTATGTCATTATGATGATTTTTTGGAAATCTTACATTTAGTTTCTTCTTTTGTTAATAAAGATAGAAATTTTGGGGTGAGTGCTGATGCTGCAGTATGTGCCTTGATCAAGACTTCTTTGTACCTTGTCTGGAAAGCAACCAATAGTAAAGATCCAATGCTTTTGTCACCCATTCTGTCATCCATTCACATCATAAACATAAATCTTGTTTTTTTTTTTAAAAACACAAATATAAAAGAAAAAAAAAATACTCACAATTGCACTATCTTGCATCCTAACTCATAGAAATATGAGCTTCGAGATCTTAAGTCCACATGTGCACCATCAGCCCCTATTTCTTCCCTAGTCCTAACATATATATAGCAACATACTTTTATTCATTTCTTTATAGTATTTGTTATAACTTATAAATGTATAAGCTTTTTATAAAAATCAAAAGCTTACTTTTTATTGAAACAGGGAGGAATGGTGACAGATACTGCTTGTCTTAGGTGCAGTTCTCTTGCAAGCCAGAATGGTAATTCTACCTTTGACCTTGGTTCTACCTGATTTTACAAAATATTGACTTTTTTTTATTAAAAAAAATTAGTTATCAACATATTGAAGTGAAGATTATGTGAAATTATTACCCTGTTTGCTTCATTTGATTCAAACAAACCAACTCCATTCACTGCCTCTAGGAATACTGCTGGAACAAGCTATAAAGAAGAATAGACAATGTATTAGATTTGCATACTTTCTAAAAGTGACATGAGTGAAGAATTGTGAAAAGAAATGAGTTTAAACCTCTTCATCTGCTAGAATGTCATCAATATCATAATAGTTTGCCATGATTGTAGGAAGAAGCTGCTGTTCTTTAACCTTTTGTCACAACTCAACACTTGAACACACTTAAAGTATCAAGAACCAGATCAAACTGCACAACAAGTTAACAAAAGCTAAAGTACTCAAGAACATCAACTATCTATGGTGAAAATGAAAAAATTGATAAATTAAGAAATTGTTGAAAGGTAATAGTGAAACCAGTCTACTATACAAGACCAAATTAGTTGAGTCAGAGTTCATCCTCTATTTAATATCTTCTTAAGACAAAAACGTTAACAAAAACAGACAATAAGAAATCACGAATGATATGTAGCAGAGACAAAAGGATCAAATTTTGATTTCCAAACTAAATTGAATAAAAAATAATCGCCATCCACGTACTCTTTAAGCACTGATCTAGACATCAATTTCCTAATTTCAACAAAAATCAAAAACTGAAATGATTACCTTCCTCCTCAGCAGTCAACATCATACCAACTGAGGAGTGAAGAACAACAAAACGAAACCCTAACCCTAAAAAATGGTCCAATTTGAGCAAAAAAATCAGGGAAATCATACCTTCGCGCTTTTTTCAAGTTCGGAGATACGGTGTAGAGCGCTGAGACGGTTGCTGGAGCCGGAATTTCCGCCGATTCTTTTTTCCACCGGAGAGCAGGATTTGGGTTTGCGGATTGTGTGTTTTGGAACTCGCGGGTTATTTTGTTCTGAAAATGAAATTTGGTTAAGCGGGAATTTAAATTTGGGTGTTGTCGACATCACGCAAGCCACATCAGATTGCATCTCCTTTGTTGTCATCTCAGTTTTGACATATATGGTAAAGCTAAAGAGTGATTACATTTCTAACATCTGTCATTTCATTTTATTTTACTACCACATTGTTTGCATATGTTTTTGGGATAATGACTTAGGAGGGTAATTAGGTTTCCAGTTTGTCCGTATTAGGTCATTAAGGTTTTTTTTTGTGCGTATTAGACCAATATGGTTGTTATTACCGTTTAGAAATAGTCATTTTTACCGGTAAAAATGCCTATTTCTAAACGGTAATAACAACCATATTGGTCTAATACGCACAAAAAAATATTAGTGACCTAATACGGACAAACTGGAAACCTAATTACCCTCCTAAGTCATTAACCCTAATTATTTAGAAAACATGCTTACTAATCAATGTGACTGACTTGCTTGACTGAAAATAGTTGCTTCCATTTAAACTTATCACAACCCTTTCAGAATTTTCAAGTCCAAAAAACTCATATGATTGATGATCTTCATTACATAAATATGCAACATTTTATCAATAACTTCTTTTTTGTCATTTAAATGTTTACATGAACACATCCATATATACAAACACAATCTCACTTTCATACCTCCCATCAATGTCTACATTTGATAACGAATGGAAATGTAAAACCAATGGGGACTTGCAAAGGATGCCTATTATCAATTATTTTATAAACAGCAAAACCACAATATGAACTAAGAAACTGAAGTTGCAAAATGAATAAAAAATCAGCACATAAACAAACACATACAGACTATATATACAACACATAAACGAAAGTTTATAAAGCATGAAACTTAATGACATGAAAAGTAAAAAACTTAAAGGAGACTTTATAGAAAGAAAGATCACCATTACTTGCCACAAATGGTTGAAGACATCAACAAGAAGATCAATCTGATCATGGAATCCACATACTATCTGATCATGACTTCAGTAGTTCATCTACTGAAACGTAAGAATTGCAATTGAACTCTATTAACATTTGAAAAGGGAATTAGGGTTTCATAGAAGACGACGAAGGGTTTAAATTTTTTTTTGACATTTCTCGATTTGTGCATGTCATCCTTGCGCAAGGGTCATGCTAATCTTCTCTGTATCGTTCCAATTTTATCGGATGTCCCCGAAGGGACGACTATAGATGAAGAGCTTCGCCATATAAAGGAGTAGCAGGTTCTTCTTCTGGTCGATATGGGACGACGCGAGTTCTAAACGAACTAGTTTACTGTTGATGGTCATATATTCTCAATGTCTTTAAAATTAAGGTTAATAACTTAGGTGGGTAATTAGGTTTCCAGTTTGTCTGTATTAGGTCACTAAGGTTTTTTTTGTGCGTATTAGACCAATATGGTTGATATTACTGTTTAGAAATAGACTTTTTTACCGGTTAAACAGGAAGAAACCGGTAAAAATGACTATTTCTAAACGGTAATAACAACTATATTAGTGACCTAGTACGAACAAACTAAAAACCTAATTACCCTCCTAAGTCACTATCCCTATTTTTTTTAGTATTTGATAGAGAGTAGTACCCCCAGTGTATATGTATATTCTTTATCAAAACTAAATAAATTATATTTTTATAAACATAAAAATTTAATATCAAATAAAAAGGTTTTTGTTTTTGGACAAAAAATACAAAGTTGCCTAAACTTTGTATATAACTTCTTTATCTTCTTCAATTCTATGGTTAAAAAGAATACACCAAATTAGCAACAAATTGGTTAAATGTGAAGTGGGATCCAGTCAAAATAAGATGCACCAATCACAACCCTTGAATACTATCTTATTTTTCTCTCTCCTCTAATTACACATGTGGCGAGTCATGGGTGGCGAATTGCTTAGCGACTTCAATGGGAGTGGTTAAGACGAGGCTAGCGAGTTGGAGACTAACGAGCTGGAGGCGAGCTTGGCTAGCGAGCCACTCCCTCTGGTAAATAGCATGCCACTTTGAAGGGGTAGGTCAAAATTGCTTTTTTGAAGAAAAAAAAATAGTCTTTAACCCTCCATCTCTCTCTCCTCTCTTAGCGGCATTTGAATGTCGGTCAATACCACCATAGGGGGGGGGGGAGAGTGGTGTTTGCCAAAATTAGCCTAAGTTAAAAGTTGAAACTATTATTCATCATCACCATATAGCTATAAAAAAAACATTTGACAAGCGACAAGCTCACATCACATACTCTTTTGTTTCTACCCTAAGCTAAAAGTTGAAACTATTATTCATCTTCCCCATATACCTATAAAAAAGATTTGACAAACGACAAGCTCACATCACATACTCTTTTATTTCTTTGTCTATTATACGTTTTATTTATTTATTATGTTTTTGATTTTGATATATAAACTTATTCATTTATATAAATGACTGTGAAATATTTATCATATTTATTTTATATTAATTTTAGCATATATGGAAGGCATAACAAAACAGTTTCAATTATTTCAATTATTTCGTAACATTTTAATACTTAGTCAAAGTTATAAAAGTCATTAGGAGGTAGTAAATTGATTGCCACTATGGATTAGTCGGTCTGATCGGAGATTAGTGGGCGAGTAATTAGAGACCGTAAATTGTAACTCGTTAAATTTTAAAAAATCAAATATGACTAATATTATTATAAAGTTGATAAATACAACTAATATAATATCAAAATATGTTAATGATTAATACTATTCCTCAAATAATTTTTATTGGGATAATTTTTCCAAATTGTTAAAAATTCACCGATTTCTACAACTTAACTCATTTTCTAGGCATGAATTAATTGGGGATTGATCGAAATTTTTACAAGACGGTTTTTAATATATTTTTAACTACTTAACACATTTTAATAAATAACTCATCATTCTTTTTACAACTTGCAAATGTCAAAAAATAATATATTATATCATTATCTTTTACACATTTAAAACAACAATTAATTATTTTTAGACAAAGCTTCAAAAATGGTCCCTGTGGTTTCAAAAAATCTGAAGTTTGGTCCTTAATTTACAAAAATCTCACGAATCGTCCCTGTGGTTTCAAAACTTTTAACATTTGGTCATTCCGGCTAACTCCGTTACCATTTAGCCGTTAAGTCAGGGGCATTTTTTCATTTTTGGACCATTTATGAGGTTTTTAATTATTTTTTTTTAAATAAAAAGATAAATAATATTTAATATGCAAGGGGTCCCACACACACTCTCTCTCTATCTATATATATATATATATATATATATATATATATATATATATATATATATATATATATATATCTCTCTCGTCACAAAAAAATCATCTTCACGCCTCCACCACCTGCAACATCATCAAACCGCCATTGTCAAATGCGTAAGAATGGGGGTTGTTTGGAGATGGGTTGAACGTGACTAAAGCAAAGGCCTTTTTTCCATACAAAACCAACTTTAATTATAACAGAAATGAACCCACTCATTACATACATGAAATTATAATGAATACAAACTTGTTGAAGAAAATATTTGATTCAAGCATTTCATCGAACACTTGGTGTGCATGTAAAGTTAGAGTTTAGTGCCAGAAAATCATGCTTGTGAAAATGGTGTTAGATAGTGTTTGAAATCAAATGACAAAGAAACTTAGGAACGTACATACGTTTCAGTTTATATCCACTTCATATATTGTTGTTGAGCACCTTAAAAAATGAGCCCTGCAACGATGATGATTTGGTGCTTCTATTGCTTGTACTATCAAAACCAAATGTGTTTGGAAACAACCCAACATGAAACGATGAACTATTCCCTGCTTCTTTTTTCACTCGTCACTGACTCCTCCCTTCTCGATGTATTTGATTGAGCTTTTGTCAGCAGCGGGTTATTGAAGGTTTGAGGAATTAGACGGGGTGATGTAAGTTTGCAAGAGAGAAAGATAGATGGATAACATATGTGAGTTTTTTCTTTATTTTTAAGTTGCAGGTGTGTAAGGAAATATATGTGGGTTTTTTCTTTATTTTTGAGTTACAAGTTGAAATAAGAAAGAAGATGATGTAGGTTGAGTTAAAATGCAGTTAAAATGAGAGAGAGAGAGAGAGAGAGAGAGAGAGAGAGAGAGAGAGAGAGAGAGAGAGAGAGAGAGAGAGAGAGAGAGAGAGAGAGAGAGAGAGAGAGAGAGAGACCTTGCATATTAAATATTATTTATTTATTTATTTTAAAAAAAAGTAATTAAAAACCTCATAAATGGTCTCTGTGTAATGAAATGATAAAAATGTCTCTGACTTAACGGCTAAATGGTAACGGAGTTAGCCGGAAGGACCAAATATTAAAAGTTTTGAAACCACAGAGACGATCCGTGAGGTTTTTGCAAATTAATGACCAAACTTCAGATTTTTTGAAACCACATGGACCATTTTTGAAGTTTTATCTTATTTTTATGTATTGCAAATTGGGCGAGTAAATAGCAAATTATTATGTCAAAGTGGTATTACGAAAATAATATACAATATGTTTTTTTTTATAATGGAATCCATATAACGAATAAACTTGTACGCATAATATTTAAATTTTAATCAAATTTTTTATAATTACGAAGATATAATAGAAGTTTGGTTGATTTTTTTATTATTTATTGATGTTTTAAATTATTTATGTTTTCTTATGTAATTAAAAATAGAAATTAATAGCAAATTAGCAATCGACAAACAAAGGAGTTAGTGTGTATATATATATATATATATATATATATATATATATATATATATATATATATATATATATATATATATAAGTGTTTCTAACATCTATTGTGTGCTCGTACGCACAAATCTAGACCAACGGATGGAATAAAATCAATGGTCATGATCTCAGGGTCTAAGATATTATAATAGAGTAACATGTACCATATAATCACACAAATTTCAACATAAGGGTATTTTAGTCAATTAACCTATATTAGAAAAGGAAAATTTCGAATTTTTAGGGATAATTAATTCTCTTAATTTTTAAAATCTGGATTTTTTAAATTAATTCAATTTTAATTCTAACGTAATTTTTTAAAATAAACCGATTTTTTTCTGACAGAATGTCAACCATAAACTAGTAACGATATTTCCGTTTTTATTCTTATAGAATATAGTTCCAATTCAGATATTTTTTATAATTAACCATATTTAAGAATTCTACATATTCTTCATATATTCGACCTTAAATACAAATTCATACATATTCTTACAGAATAATAGTCTTATACATTTTAATATAGTTACGTAGATTCTAACAGAATATTATAAAAAATGATAAATTTCTTAAGAAATAGAATTCTTAAATATACAATTATTGAACAAATACACCTGATCTTCTTCAGTGGTCCAAATAATCCACTTGATTCCAACTATTCTTACGAAAATGTGATGTATTTTCATAAGAATGTAATTCTTTGCAAATATATTTGCTGTTGAATTCGATTCCAAGTCAATCTCTTGTATGATTAATATTTGATCATTTTCAAGTCATTCTGAAAGAATAACATGCACTACTCGTTAGTATTACCAATTAAGCAGATATACTTGTTATTAACAAACATTCTTAAAGACATTCTGACAGAATGCATTTATTCAAATAAATTCTGACAGAATACAGTACATAATATTCTATAAGAATACATATACTTTATTCTTACAAGATATTACTTAGAGTCTAATAGCTATAAAAAATGTGTTTATTTTGCAAGAATGGTACCGTAAATATTCTTCCAAATGGTTTTGATTATTCTTAAAGAGTATGAAATTAATTCAAAGAAATTAAACTAAATCATCATGTTTGTGAAATAACTAACCATAAGCAAAGCTAAAATAGAGAAAATAAAGATCACATTAGACCAACACAAACCATATTAACAAAACTACATTGACTAATTTTCAAATGGATATAAAGACTTATCAGTGGACATCATGTGCAAATGAATGGATGAAATATTTGGTTCAAGCATTTTAACAAACAACTGGTGGGCAAAATCAGATGTTGTTTTAGTCTGAAGCTAGATGCTAGTTTAGGGAACAAGACAATCAAAGTTTTATGTTAATCTAGTTATTTAAAAAGAAAACTTAGAAAGTCGAGTTTTGGGACTGTAACAGAATAAGACTTCACCATTTAAGAAACATTAACAATCCTTAAACTAACTGGGAAAGGAACAGACCTGTTGAATTAATCAACTTATGATGGTCAATGCTCAAGATCGATTACAAATCCTTTGTGGTGATCTTGATATAAATTCATACATACACAAATACGCCTATATACCTCGTCTTTAGTTCTTCGTGCCTTCATTCTTGCATCGAGTTAAAGAAGAGGGGTAGGTTCCTGCGAGGCCACTGGTGTTTACAACAATCTCCTTGTTCACTGGACAGAAAATCGAACATGATGGAGGTGAGTGATGGCAACAACTAGTGGAGGACCGGCAGTAAAGATTGCCACTAAAGTTTTGTGGTCGACAATTGAAGGATTTAGGGTTGTGGTCGAAGTCAACATTTTTCAGGTGATGGTAATGAAAGAGATGTCTAATTTAACAAACAAATTCACCCAATTTAAAGGATATTAAATGTTTTAAATATTTACCATAATTAAGTGTAGCCAAGATTACTATTATACCCTTTTATGATTTATTATTGAATTTATTTTTGTTTTATTTTGATTGGTTGTTAGAGGCACACACAATACTTATTGAAAACATTTGAACCTAATTCTCTCTCTCTCTCTCTCTATATATATATATATATATATATATATATATATATATATATATATATGAGTAGAATCAAATGAGAACGCCTAAAAGGTTGAGAACGCGAGAACAGATATGGACTATCTAAATACTAAGATCTATGGTTACTATTAAATGGAGGATTTATGAAAAATTCTAAAAGTACTGGCATTTAAGTGTAACATTTGAATGGTCAGAAGGGCATAATAGGAATTGCAACTTTACCTAATTCCTATAATTTCTCACCCTCTCACCTCTTACCTTTCTTATTCTCGTATCTATATCCTCTCTCTCTAGGGTTTCATAAGAACCATGGACTGTGACAACCAACATAAGAAGCCGACCTTCCCCTGGTCTAAACAACATCACTTGCAAGAGGATTCAGAGAAATAGAAAGAGAGATCGAGAAGGAAAAAATGTCCGCCGATTTGGGTTGTTAGTGGCGAATAGCACAATAGGATTCATAGAGATATTGAGAAGGGGGAGTAAAAAGTCGTTTGTGTTCTCGGTTCTTGATCTACTCCAAATCGATCGAAGAGTATTATGCCATCGTTTTCTAACAAACTGAATCTCGATTTCCAGTGTGTTGTTTGAATCGCATACAGATAATTCGATATATAAATTCAATGTCAAATTCAAATTGATCGACACGTACAGACCTGCCTACTATTCGAGCAAATACTTGATTGCATATCGTTTTGGTTACAAATATTCCAGACCTACATCCAGATTCAAGAGGCGAAATTCTTTTTCTTGTGTATGTTTCTCAGGTACGGTACTTTACTTATTTAAATTGGCTAATAGAGGAAGAAGATAAGTTGTGCACATAAGGTGCTTGATGAAATGCCTGAATTAAGAAAACTGGAACTTGAATGCTTGCTCGTTTCTTTCTCAATCTTTTCTTTGATTTTCTTTTTCTGGCAATATTCAATGAAAGAAAATCAAAGCTAACATTTTGCTACACCCTCAATGACAAGCAAAACCAATAGAACATTCAAATTTATCTGTATTGATGCAAACAAAATTACTCAAATATTTCTAATTGTTTTCCCTTTGTTTTTTTCTTCCTTTTCTGGAATAATCATGCATGAATATAGTTATAATCATACATGAATATAACTATAACCATATATACAAGTGTTTGTGAATAAATGAAGATGCATATATACATTATTATAGTTTGTGAATTATTTTCAGGAATAATCATACACAAATATAGCTATAATCATACATGAAAATTACTCAAATATTTCTAATTGTTTGCCCTTTGTTTTTTTACAGGTATGAATGTAAGAATAACAAAGATCACATGTGCCTTTGTTTTTGGGTGTGATGGTAGCATCAAGATTAACGATCATGAGCGCAACATCGTTTTTTATGATTATAAATGTATTAGATATTTTTTATCTGTTTCATTCTTTAGTGATTTCAACTGATTTTTTTAACTTCCCATTGTGCTTTATTCATTTGCGATTACACATGTATTCAATTTTTTTTACCTTTGTATTGTGATTTCTTCATTTATGATTATAATTGTTTTGAGTTTTTTTATCTATCATATTGTATGTTATTAATTAAAGTATTTGTTGTTATTTATAATTATTCATGATTAACATAACCCGATCAAATAAAATTCTAAACAATTATGTAAAAGTTTATTTTTATGTACATTTCAATCATTAACGAATTTAACATAAAAGTATTTTTTTTAATCTAAATAAAGCATAGTTAAAAAACAAAAACCTAGAAGTTATAAAAAAATTATTTTTCATTCATTAATGATTGAATTCGTATGAATCATCTGGTATAAAAATGATTTTTTAAATTAGAAAAATGATAATTTTTTTAAAAATTATTTTATTAATAAAAAAATATATATTTTTTGGAAACGGTCCCTAAATTTAAGGAAAGTGGTTTCTAATTTTATATAATTTAATTAAAACAATTACTAATATGCCCTTATATAATGATTGGTCCAGAATTGTTCTCGCATTCTCAACATTTTAGGCGTTCTCATTTGATCATTTCCCTATATATATATATATATATATATATATATATATATATATATATATATATATATATATATATATATATATATATATATATATATATATATATATATATATATATAGGGAAGGGTTATTTGGAAAACAAAAAAACCCTAAAAATCATAAAAATACATAAAAAAATACCAAGACATCACAAAACTTTTTTTTGAATTTTTTTATCAAAAAATCGCAACTTTTAGGTCAAAATCGTTGAAAAAGAAAATAAAAAATATTTTTTTTTTTTGTAAAAAAAAAAATTTCAAATTTTTTTTTCAGCGGTTTTGACCTAAAAGTTGCGATTTTTTGATAAAAAAATTCAAAAAAAAGTTTTGTGATTTATAAGTATTTTTTTTATGCATTTTAATGATTTTTAGGGTTTTTTGTTTTCCATAGAACCTAAACCTATATATATATATATATATATATATTCAAATGTGGATAGACATCTGTTGTACGGACGTATGTGGACAATGTTATTCTATAAGAATGACTAAGTGGATATGTTCTTTTGTAATGTGAATACGTTAAACCTTACAAAACTATTGTCATTCATTATCATGAATTAATTCTTATTCATTTTTGTTCTCATGAGCTATATTACCCTATTATGAACATGTCAAACAAGTTTAACTGGTTAAATTTGTACCAAAAAATACAGTTGCCTAAATATGGACAAAAACCAAAGTTCCTTACCCATTTTGGTAATATTAATTTCTTTATGCTAAGTGCAAGTAGACATAAGACACACTAATGTCATGTGGAATCTTGTCATCGGGTCTTGGTGTCATATTTGGATTGTAGATCGGAAATAGGTGTCTTTATGCGAGTTCCTGACTTGATTCTTAGTTGCCATCAGAGAATAAAACCATTAGACTGCCTCAAGGACCGTAACTCATGAGCATCCACTGTATGCATACACTCTTCCCACCAATATGGTTTTCCATCCAAGAGAAACCATCTCCTCATACATGTTGATCTAACTTTCCAGTGCACAATTCATGAGATTGAACCATCCTAAAATTTAGAGCCAAAAATTTCATTTTTGAATAAGTAATTATAAAATCCAGTAGTATGAAACATCAATAGTGTCAACTCATTTTATAATCAAAGACTAATATTTCAAATAACCACAAAAATGTCATATAAAAGTAATATCAGAGTACAACTCCCAAAGATCTCATAATGCGGAAATCATAGTGTGATGCGCTGCGATGATGCCGACTCCTTTCCTTTTGAAGAAGAAGTACCTGAAACCAAAACTGAAAACCGTAAGCACGAAACTTAGTGAGTTCCCTCATCATACCATATACCATACAATAAACATATTGCCTAGCATATTCGGGTGCTGGCCTACCCCTTCGGTCTCTTTCAACTGGTAACCGTCTAGCATATCAGGGTGTTGGCCTACCCCTTTGGTCTCTTTCAACTGGTAACCGCCTAGCATATCATGGTGCTGGCCTACCCCTTTGGTCTCTTTCAACCGGTAACTGCCTATCATATATGGGTGTTGGCCTACCCCTTCGGTCTCCTTCAACCAGTTACGGGGTCTATTTCACCCCTATCACTACCACATAATATCCTAGCATATAAGCACATAAATCACATACTGCCTAGAATATATGGGTGTTGGCCTACCCCTTTGGTCTCTTTCGACCGGTTACGGGGTCTACTTCACCCCTACCACTACCACGTAATAGCATAGCATACAAGCACATAAATCTCAACAGATAGTGGCAAACCAGACAATTATCACAAAGACAATCATCTTTACTGTAAAAAACAACTAGTGGGCCGGTATTGGTGCCTTCGACCCACTTATACCGGGAATGTAACTCACCTCACACTGCTGGAGTCCACTGCAAGAAATCCTTAGCTACTATCCTGGAAACTCCTTGGGCTATCAATACCAAAATATCACCCAATTAGCAATTGGGTTCCAAACCATGATCCATAATCCTTACTTGGGGTGAAATGATCGTTTCACCCCCGACCCATCAAGGCCCAAACTATAAAATCCATGAAAGCCCATCAATGGCCCAATTTTCCAACATGGGCCTAAACCCTTACATGAAACCACCCTCTAGAACCCATTTTGTACTTCATAACCCTACAGGGGTCAACATTGGTCAAAGTCAAGTCAAGGTCAAAGTCAACATCCAAGACAAAGTCAAAGTCAATGCTCCGAGTTGACTCAACTCATCGAGTTACTCTTCAACTCGGCGAGTTCCCATAAATCACAGAATCGTAATTTTGCGATCCAACTCGTCGATTTCCTCCATGAACTCGTCGAGTTCTTCCTTATCAATAGAGTCAGGAATTTTTAAATTAACTCGTCGAGTCCATCCATGAACTCGTTGAGTTCCTCAGTCTGTTAGCCCCTTCTTAACCCATTAAGTCCCTTTCTTCAAATCAAGGCCCTATCTTCTGGATCCAAGCTGGAAATACATCTAGAAGGGTAAAGTTTCCAACTTTACCTATTAAGGACCTCTCCTAACGCATAAAACTCAAACCCTAACCCCAAAATGACTTAGATCCAACTCCAATGGCCATCAATACTTCAAGATAGACCATGAGGTCATAGATCTGGACTCTAGGGACAATTTGGTCACATAAAGCTCCCATCTTTACTTGCATGCATGACCTACCAAGGCTCAAAAGACCAAAATGATGGTCTAAAGGTTGCACAGGACTTCCAAGGACATAAAGTTGGCACCTTTATGCCATGAAGTCCCCTCAAGATCCTAGACATGAAGGGTTTGCCCAAATGGGACGTCCAAATCCCAACCATTAACATACTTGAACCAAAACATGAAGCAAAACATCCTAAGACTAGATCTAAGCATGCCATGGACAAGGTTGAAGTTTTATACCTCAGATGAATCAGAAAAGAAGCCCAACTTCTGGATCTACTCTCCTTCCCCACGTTCTGGCTCTTCCTTCAAGCTTCCTCTTTTCCAAACCCACCAAGAATGCACAAGATTGGATCACAACCACCAAAAATGGCTTAGGGTTTCGAGATTTAGGGTTTGGAACTTGGAGGCTGGAAATGAGGCCAAACCCTAGAGCTTAAGTTGTTTAAATATGGTGCAAAGTCCCAATTTTAGGGTTTCCCAAGCCCAGTCCAACTCGTCGAGTTGGTCCCCTCCAACTCGTCGAGTTGGTCTTCCAAAAACACGCGACCTTGATTTCCAACACGTTGAGTTCTTCCCCATGGACTCGACGAGTTAGCTTTCTAATTGAATATTTTTTTTCTTAATCGGCCTTCTAGATTCCGGGTGTTACAACTCTCCCCCACTTAAACTAGACTTCGTCCTCGAAGTCCACTACAATCACCTACCCCGAAAACAGCTCACGCGCTACGCCTGCGACTCCCACTATTTGTCATGACCCAACTGACGTTTCCAACGAGTACTAACACCCACCATCCTGATGGGTACAACCATCACCCTGTGCCGTCAATGGCCTTCCCAAGGCAACCGAAACTTCTATCATGTAAATAACACCCGAACCTTCAACCCTTGCAAGCCACTTCTACTTTCTGAAATCTGAAATCTACAATAACCTGACTTCCCGACAGCTTGCCCATACTGAAACAACTCTCTGTCAATCTCTTAGCCTATGGCAAACCAGTCACAACCCTTCCAAAACTGATCATACAACAAATCCTTAGAATAATTCTTCAAGCCTGGTGAAGAACAAATCCTCAATCTCTCAAATAAAACCAACCCTACTTCGCCTGAAATTCGAAGCCTAAGTCTCCATGGCCTGACTCCCTTTCAGATCTGCCACACAACCAACCTCATAGAGTCTCACATTACACAAATTGCTTCCAATCCCTACTCACCTTGCTATCTCGAACGGAGAGAAATCACTGACCGTATACCGTTACAGAACACTCATACTCGACAAAAGGCTTAGATAATCCTTCGAGTAGAAGATTCATCCTTGCAACGGTTAGACTCAGATGAGAGATGCACAACAGGGCCAAATCATTTACTCTGAGATTATTTAATTCCGCTGTGAGTGACTTAGCATTACCCAAGCAATCAGTTACCCATCCATACATGAAATCCTAAAACATTAATGTTGCCAAGCATATCTGGGTGCTGGCCTCCCCTTCAGTCTATTTCAACCAGATATTGCCGAACATATCTGGGTGCTCGACCTACCCCCTTCGGTCTAATCCGATCGGATATTGCCGAGTATATCTGGGTGCTCGACCTACCCCTTCAGTCTAACCCGACCGGATACTGCCCGAAATACGGGAACTATCCGAAACAGCATACTGCCTCCTGGCTGCTTTCCAAAATCCACCAAGACATCCTTGGTCTCAATTCGTTTGCCAGTCATCTGAAATAACGGGTTCTGGCCCGGTTGCTGAGCCAAAAGACTCCCACACAGTCACCCCACACGACTTCCGAACAAAATCCTCGCCTGTCAGTAGTTGCCATTAGTTATCTTGCCGCTATGGCTCTAACGACCTTCTGATCCAACCGATCGGGTCCATACATCGAATACTGACATCACCAAATCCAAGGCTAAAAGTGATTGCTACATGACCAAGGGTAGCTTTATATCACAAACGACCTTAAATGATCCATCGCTTTCTTGATCCCATGACTGTTGTGGTGTTCCCACGGTCTTATCACTGGCTCAACCAAGTCTAATTCATCTGGGGAGATCCGTAAACCAATCCGTGGATTTGCCACGCCCTCACTGATGCGCCCGAACTGGTGGGTATTATTGTTCCTTCCGCGATCTAACAACACTCCCATGCTATCTACCAACCTAGTGAATGCTACGGTTACACCCACAGTCTTACAACACTCTAGTACTATCTGCCAACCTCGTGAATGCTACGGTTATACCCTCAACCTTAAAACACTCTAGCACTATCTGCCAACCTTGTGAATGCTACGGCTACACCCGCAGTCTTATAACACCCTTGCACTATCTGTCAACCTTGTGAATGCTACGGCTACACCCGCAGTCTTACAACACTCTAGCACTATCTACCAACCTTGGTCCTACCACAAATCCAACTATACCCATCCTGGGTCGAACACGTACTTGACCTAACACTCAACTGAACTCGATTCGTAACTAGACCTTTAACCTGGTCCCCGAAGTCTGCTATCCGGTGCCACGGAAAAGCGTGGACCAAATGTTGGAACATTTTCCGAACCCCCAACTCACACAATCCTCAACCTAGACAGCCACTCGGCCGCCTTCCTCCCTGATGGGGATGCGAAACTCATCCTAGTTTCACACATATTACTGCTTCTGAATACATGATCGATTCTCCCCCACTTAGATTCGACTAAGTCTTCACGGTACCTGAGAATTGAAGAATTCCCCATCCTTCTTACCCTCTAAAATCTGACTGTTGACAACCTGCACTTACCGATGCTAGCGATCAATTACCAGTCAAATCCTAAGATCGCCCACCCTCTAGAATCTTGAAGAGTACCCTTGAAATCTGGTCCGGTCTGATACCTCAATCCACTTCCCTTGATACTATACCAACTCCTTGAGTCCCCATACTGGCGACTAGAAGCCTTAACCTTTACCTTGGCTGATGAATCCTCGCTCTAGCTTCCATTCTCGCAGAACCACTGAACTCTAACCAAACACAACCCATGCGAAAATACAATTCCCTTGGAACATCCAATAATCAATCAACCCATGCGACTAACACCTGTATCGTTCTGCTACCGCTCATTTCCTAGCAACGGTAGTGCTAGAACCCAAAAGTCCTCCCATAGGCTACCGCCGCTCATACCAGAACAAATGATGAAACCACTATACCCCATCGATACAGGAGAACTAGCCCTGATGAAGCTAACCACAGACCTTCCACATAATATCCCTGAGCCGATCTCGACCATAAATCAGGATAACACTGAACACTCCCAGCCCGCTAAAAGGGAAACAACTTTATACTAACCACTAATAATTCATGGTATGCAAATGACATATGAAAATAATTGAAGATATAACCCAATCATGAGCAAAGAAATGAGCCGAATATGTGCTTACCCAAACTGATGTAAGATTCCGGCAACCATAATTACTGATAGAAACTATGAGGGAAGCAAAATATAACATACCCGCAATATCGCATGAAGAAACCCTGAATCTCTCTTCGTGCTGAAGTATCTGCGATGAAACCTGAGCTGCCTCAACCACTAAGCGGGGGAAATTTGCCCTGATATGACCAGGTTGATGACAACGATGGCACTGCTCTACCTCCAACGTGCATTCCCGGCGTAGGTGACCCTTCCATCTGCACCTGCCGCACTTTGACCTACTGCGAATATCCTCATGTGCCCCTTCAGCCCTCATGCAATCGCCACGACCCGTTAGGTCTCTGACACTAGCCGTAGTCGCATCTAACTGCTCAAGTCGCCGATCCAGACCATGATCCCACTTTCTCTTCCCCAGTTGCCTATCCAAACCAATATCCTGCTCCCAAGTTACCCCGACTACCCCATAAATTGCCTGACCAGTCGCGGTCTGACCTTGGAATTTAGCGATCAACCTATCAGTGACATGCCCAATGATGTCGGGTAACTCCTCGCGTAGGGCTCGTGAAGCCTCCATTGTGATCCAATCATGTGATAGACTCTCCTAAAGACAAGGTGCATAACCCACCTCCAATCCCAAATGACCATAGCTAACAATAGGATCCTCCTTCCTGAAGGATCTTAGGGATCCATAAGCATTGGGCTCCAGATGAGCCCCCAATTTCCTCATAACGATTTCGGACCGAAAGGCCCCGATGAGACTATCCAATAGCTCCAAAATCCCCTCCTTGACTGAACCAAAGATCACAGGGGTCTGTTCCAAAATACCGCGGGTAATATCCGACGAGATGAACTCCTGTATCTGCTCACTAATCGACTCAGCACCTGCACTTGAGTTGGAACCCAAACCAGAACCACCTCCCTGAGTGCTCATCTCCAAATTGAAAAACCACAAACCATTGATCAAAACATACTCAAGGATTATCCTCCCCGAAGCTTCTCATATTCTCCAAGACTCTCACCGATTCGAGTATGGATCCTGTGCTTCCAGTAGTATGGGCCCAATGCTACCTTCCACACATATCAATACTTTCCTCAACAATCCTTCCAAATCCTCTAAGTCACTTCCTCAAACGGATGCACCCGGAACTCACTAAACCGCACTACTAACCCACTGAAGCATATCCTAGGCTTTCCTAGGTTCTCGAACCCATCCAGTCCTCAGCTGCTGAAGGATTTCCCATTAATATCAACTACATACCTCATGAATATAGCCACATGCAACAGAGATCAGATAATCCTTCGAGTAAAAGACCCAATCCTAGAACGGTTGGACTCAAATGAGAGCTGCGCAATAAGGTCAGGTCCATCACTCTGAGATTATCCAGCTCGTGCCACATGTGACTTAACATATTCACTTAGTAGCTAGCTCACATCCCTAGGAGTCCCACAAAGCACAAAGCAAACGACACTCAGACAATGGAAATTCTAACCAACATACACTAATCAAGCCATTCTATCCTCTGATCAGGAATCTGTACTAGCATGCAATTCTAAGGCTCATAACCTATACAGGCCATCCTACCAATGGCTGATCAGTTCTAGCATGCAAATCTACAAGCTCATACAAGCATACAAGGCATCTCTCCTAGATCCTTAGCTCTAATCTAGCATGAAATTCTCATAATCATATCATATATCATGGCAAACATGTATGGGTATCTTGGGGGAAACTTACTTGAGCTCCACCGATTGCACATATCACACTTCTTGTTCTTTCTCAAAACCCTTAATTTTAAATTTTAGAAAAATCATTTTTCTTATAAAAACCTCTCAAACCCTCGATTTGAGCCCAGACACCACCGAAAGTGTGTCCGAATCCCTCAAACCAAGGCTCTGATACAAACTTGAAACATCCCAAAATTTAGAGCCAAAAATTTCATTTTTGAATAAGTATTTATAAAATCCAGTAGTATGAAACATCAATAGTGTAAACTCATTTCATAATTAAAAACCAGTATTTCAAATAACCCAAAACATGTCATAGAAAATTAATATCAGAGTAAAACTCCCAAATATCTCATAATGCGGAAATCATAGTGTGATGCGCTGTGATCATGCCGACTCCTTTCATTTTGAAGAAGAAGTAACTGAAACCAAAACTGAAAACCGTAAGCACGAAGCTTAGTGATTTCCCCCACCATACCACATACCATACAATAAACATAATGCCTAGCATATCCGGGTGTTGGCCTACCCTTTCGGTCTCTTTCAACCGGTAACCTCCTAGCATATTAGGATACCGGCCTACCCCTTCCGCCTCTTTCAACTGGTAACCACCTAGCATATTAGGGTGCTAGCCTACTCCTTCGGTCTCTTTCAACCGGTAACTGCCTAGCATATCTGGGTGCTGGCCTACCCCTTCGGTCTCTTTCAACCGGTTATGGGGTCTATTTCACCCCTTATCACTACCACATAATATCATAGCATATAAGCACATAAATCACATACTGTCTAGCATATCTGGGTGCTGGCCTACCCCTTCGGTCTCTTTCGACCGGTTACGAGGTGTACTTCACCCCTACCACTACCACGTAATAGCATAGCATACAAGCACATAAATCTCAACAGATATTGGTAAACCAGACAATTATCACAAAGACAATCTTCTCTACTGTTAACAACTACTAGTGGTCCGGCATTGGTGCCTTCGATCCACTTATACCGGGAAGGTAACTCACCTCACACTGCTGAAGTCCATTACAAGAAATCCTTAGTCGCTGTCCTGGCAACTCCCTGGGCTATCAATACCAAAATATCACCCAATTAGCAATTGGGTTCCAAACCATGAGCCATAATCCTTACTTGGGGTGAAATGATCGTTTCACCCCCGACACATCAAGGCCCAAACTACAAAATCCATGAAATCCCATCAATGGCCTAATTTTCCAACTTGGGCCTAAACCCTTACAAGAAACCGTGACAACCCAAAAAAAATTGTCTTGTAAGTCCAGCCATTTAATTCAATCGAGAGTCAGACTCGTTTATGCTATCTTTTAGCATTGTTTAGGGTCTGTTTGAGTGTTCTAAGCCTAGCACATTCAAGTTTTGGGTTTAGGGATGAGTTAACCTAGGTTCTTCATGTTGCACTCAAGCCAAACACTCCACCAAGAGGAGTATACGGCCACACACATGGGTGTATGGCCGTACCCCTAAGGTGGCCGTGAACCCATGCCCATATATAAGCCATCCCTTCATTTTTCATTCATTTCTTCATCTTCCAGTCAAGGACTCGAGTTCTCTCTCAACTATCATCAAGCTTTTCACCTTGATCTTCAAAAACGTAAGTATTCCTTCCATTGATTAGTTGATACATTGCTTTATCTAGTGAAGATCCATGATTTCATCCATGAAACATCATCAAACTCAAGAACATCAAGAGTGTACGACCGTACACTCTATCTACGGCCGTATGCCCTTGTTTGGTTCATAATCTAAGGCCTTAAACACTTGCTAGGTACTTGTTATCCATTAGAACTCTTTAACCCTTGAATCCATATGAATCAAGACCCAAAAAAGCATCCATTTTGGAGTGTGTACGGCCGTACACACTTGGTGTGGCCGTACACACCTCAAGTCCATCCAAAATGAAAGTTTTGTTCATCCACTTGTTGTGCAATTATCACACTAGTTCCCCATGGATCAAACACCCTCTTTTTGCATGTTTTCCCATGAGTGTACGGCCGTACACTCCATGGCTGTACACCCCTTGTCCGTACACTCCCGTGCATGGCCGTAAACCCCCTTTAGTTAATCACATGTGATTATAACACTTAGTTCAAGTGTTTCCTAGTCCCTAAGGGTGTTTCCTTGCATGTTAGTTGTGTAAAACACTAATTACATGCCTATATATGCCTTTATATGTCATTTAGGACTCGTTTGTGTCTCGAGAATTCATTCGAGGAACTTCTCATCCTTACGTGAATCTGCAATTGAATCACCCACATAAGGTGAGTTCATACCCCTATAATCAATCTTTTAAATGTTTTAAATGCTTTTAAGGGGGGGAATACAAGTTGAACACAATGTTAATTGTGTAAATGTTATTTGTGATAACCATCATATTCAAAGGATTTCTTATACCTTATAAGTGATCAAAACCATTTCAAAAACTCTTTTAAATTATGTTCCTTGTTTGGTTGTGGGCTTAGGGCAGATTCACACAATTTACTATCTGTTTGATATTAGATTATATATAGCTAGTATAAACTAAGTGATTATAGAAGGAACTATTATGGTTACCATTTTTACTAAAGAAAATAAGGGTTTTTTCTTAAAGAATGTTTTCATCATATATAAAAGAACTATTACAGTTAACTCTGTGAGTACCAAGTGAATACACCAGGGTTATATAAAATGAAGACCTAACAAACAATGGGATGTGTGACTTCCGCCTCATTTCCTGTTCCTTGTTTGGTTATGGGCTTAGGGCAGATTCACACAACCGATTGTTTGTTTACTCTGGGTTTTATATAACTTGTATCCATTTAGTACTCATAGAAAGGATTGTAGAGTCATTTTTACTTATCTTTCATCATATCAGGAAATATAGGATTTTCTGGAGGAACAGACGAACTTTTCTAAAAGAACTTTCAACTTACTATACATCAATAAAATCTTATGAACTCACCAGCTTAAATGCTGATCTACGCTTTCAAAATAATTTGTATTCTCGGGAAACTAGTAGACAGGTACGCGCGCTGGGATTCAGAAGATAAAGTATAGTAGCTTCATGTCTTGTTTTGTTATTTACTTTTGGATTCAATTTTTTGTGAATCACTACTTGTAAACACTTTAATATTAATACAATGGTTGTTTGTTACTTTGATTACTATGAAGCATGTCTTGTGATACTAAACATGACGCCCTCCTCCCCCGAACGTTTCCGCCGTTCTGGTTTGGGGGTGTGACAGATTGGTATCAGAGCATTGTTTATCGTGAACTAAGTATATCAACCGATAAAAGATATACAACTATAAATACAATGGGGCCGAAGTGATCTGGATAATAATATATTTTAAAAATATAACAATACCTTATAAAAGTATACATACATGATTATACATATATACATACTAGAACAAGTATCACAAGAAGAACAGAACATAAGTATTTAAAGGTTGAACACTGCGGTCAAACCTGGACAGTTATGTAATCATATATAGGATCAATATAACCTGATCAACTATATTCATTCGAGATGTGACCAACATGTGTTTGGGAGTGATGCGGTGTTGCAACAGTCTTAAAACTTACCTAACTCTATTCAAGGTATTTCTAGATAGAATATAAAGTTAAAATACTATGGGAGTATTTTATGATACTATAAGGCAACAACAAGTTTAAAACATACCAAGTTCAATACATTAAAATACTATAGGAGTATTTTAGGCACTATAAATAATTTATGTGAGAATTTAAAAGACCCTTCTGGTAGGTCTATGATTCCGGAGTGTATACTTCCGAGGTTATTATATAATTGAGATTTTATAGACTTAGAATTTGTGATCTATGCTTCACTATCTGTTCCTTGTTTGGTTGTGGTTTTGGAGTAGGATCACTTATTCGAAGGTCTATTTAATCTTAAATTATATACAACTTGTATACATTTCGCACTTATAGGAGGACCCAGTAAGGATCACCCCATAATGTTTCACTTAATCTCATAGATTCTTTAGACACTTCCATTCTCGCACGACAAACCCAGATAGATGTAACCACTTCCTCATAGCGGTCAGTAGAAGAGTCAAGGAGGAACAAAAGCAGGTTCATGAGAAGTTTTCAGAGAAGGATCAACCGAAGAAACAAAACGTCTTATGCGTCACACTAATAAATGATACCCATGAATGACTTAGTGAGCTAGTGAATACACTACTCACACTATGTGTTAGGAATATTTTCTTCTTTTTCATGCAACTAGTATCAGTTATTCTATTTCCATAAATTCATTCGAGGATAGCCACTTCTAATTCATAAAGTTTATTTTATATAGACTCCCTTTATGAATTGTTTCTAGAACCCTATGAAAGTCAGAACCAGATACGCTCAGAACTAGAATAACTTAGTCTTTCAGCTTTCGACTTACATCCACTGCTATAGACTTATTTCCATCTTGTCTTTGTATTTTTTTTAGCAAGATGCCTCCTCGCAGATCGAACAGGCGCACTACTCCGATAACCCCAACTCAAACTCCACAATTCGATCCTGCTGCTCTCCAAGAAGCGATATCAGTCGCAGTGGCAGCTGCTCTAGCTCACATCAGTGAAAGTGGTACCTACGGAACTGGTAGCGGTACCCACTTAACCGACCCCAGAGTTACCCACTCACACCCACGGGAGTGTTCATATAAAGACTTCATGAACTGCAAACCCAAATCCTTTAATGGAAATGGGGGATTCATTGCTCTGATGCGATGGTTCGAGAAAACAGATTCTGTCTTCGTAATCTGTTCGTGCCCAGAAGGGAGCAAAGTTCAGTTTGCTGCCTGCACCTTCTCCGACAGAGCCTTGACATGGTGGAATAGCCATGTTAAGTCACTGACCCTATCAGTGGCTAACTCAATAGGTTGGGAGAACCTGAAAGAGATGATGTTGGAAGAATACTGCCCGAGGGGCGAAGTCCAAAAGCTGGAACAAGAACTATGGGAGCACACCATGGTCGGTTCGGACATAGTGACCTACACTGACAGGTTTAGCGACCTAGCAGCACTATGCCCCAGGATGGTTACCCCGGAAAGTAAGAAGATAGAAAGGTACATCTGGGGTTTATCTACCCCGATTCAAGGAGATGTATTGTCTTCTAACCCAACTACATTCGATAGCGCTAAACGCCTGGCCCAACGACTCATTGACCATAGAGTCCGCCACGGCGTAGTGGTCCCTGTTCCCGAGCCATCAAAAGGAGGAGACTATAAATGAAATTTGGGGAAAAAGAGGAAGGAACGAACAACCCAGGAAACCCCGCAGGAGCAACAAATGGGTACTATATACGCCGCCACAACACCTACTATTCCAGCACCTGCCAGTCGATATGTTGGAACTCTCCCGAAGTGTGGAAAGTGTAACTACCACCACACCGAAGTATGTCGGGAAATGCAATGGTTGAATTTGATGGGTTTTGAGCATTCTAACACTCCTATGGTGTACATGCAACCCTATAAACCTTGAATCTATGTTTTCTCTAATATACATGCAAATTTGATTTTTCAAGGTTTACTTCCTAACTAGCATAACATTCATATATACTAGCATGGCATGGGGAATATGTAATATAAAAAATAGTAGAAGTACATACCTTTCTTATTGCTTGGATTCCTTGAAGACTTTGTAAGCCTAGCACCCCAAATGTTGTGCCTCAAATGCTTCACACAACACTACAAGACTTGGAATAACTTGAGAGAATACACTTGCACTCAAAAATCGGTTATTCCCTCTTAGAATCAACTAGTGGACGATTTTGCTAGCCATAGGGTTCCTTTTATAGTGTTGTCACAATTAGGGTTTACACATGAATGCCCTTAATTGTCATGACTCTTCATTTCTAATGATCCATGGGTTTGTAACTCCCATATCCATGGAGCTCCAAATGGTTATAACCCAACACCATAAACCATGGATCATGAATCCACCATAAAAGATTAGATGATTGTCATAATCAACCCTATGTATTTAATTAGTCTTATTTTGATCACCAAATTAATTCTAAATTAATACTTGATCAACACTAATTAAATAATACTATTATTAATATATTAGAACTTATAATATATTAATAATCACAAGTGTCCTCTCTCTCATTTAGTCTATCCAAGTATTGCAATGCCATGCAACCCAAATGGACCATGCCGGGTCGGGTCAAGTACATACCAAATAAAGTTATGGACTTAGACACTATATCCAACAGTCTCCCACTTGGATAAGTCTAATAACTATATTTGCAAATATGACTTCAGAATCCGACTAGCAATCGTAGCTCTTTCAAAGTCTCTCGGAACTGAGATAATAATGATACGCCATTTAAGATAAGTGATCATATAATCCTCTGCTCTCAAGATATCAGCCGGACAAAGACATGGAACACGGTCTTACTTATTGTCCAGCATTTGTTTCTCGATCTATGATTTGTTTCGACATAGAACTAAATTGAACACATCAATTAGGTTCTGACCGGGCCCGGTACATAAGTCAAAACCAAATCATCGAGGGGCCCATATATCGCTTCTATTTCTAGAAGGAATAGATAAACTTCGACTCATATGCTTGTACTGACTACTTGTTGAATTATGCATAAAAGCACGTTTTATAACATCGAGTTACCAATGCGTTTTCATACAATCAATGGATAACCAACTCATAGTCAACAACTCATATCTCTAGGTTTGAAGATTTATATGATATTACCGTCTCACGATCACTCGAGATAAATTCCATGAAGTGATGCAAGTGAGCGTGGGTTGAATCCAATACTCATAACTTATGAGCACTCATGAATGTTGCAACAACTATTGCTATGTCTAATACCCTTCAGACATATCATACAAACCAAATTCATGAGAGTCTTAAATCAATACCTACTTCCAAAGTATGACCGACTGTGGAGAGTTTGAATAATATGATATATACCATAACATAATTATTCTGGAAGTCAAAACATGCAAAGTGAAACACAAGAATAATACTAATCTTATATGGCCCCAACACTTTGAGTGTAAATAAAAACACCTTTTATTTAAGCACCATATTGATTACTCATTATTTATGTTTCGATTAATCAACTTTATACTTGAATTAAAACACTAGTTGTCCCATGCTCCAAGCATGTACACTATGTTTTCTAGACAATAGTTGTCTTTACTTTGTGAAATAGACCAATTTGAACATAATTTCAATGATTCTCATTTCACAATCCTAAATCCTTATTGCAAATGTAAGAATACCAAACTCTTACCATTTACAGTAATCTGTTAGATTCTAAACTTATATGAAATGATCCTCTTGTAATGAATATGCACACAAGTCACCAAGACTTAGCAACAATCATTACAAAGTATTCCAATGGAGATCAATTCCATGGAAATGAAGTCTCAGATTCAAAGTACATTCCTTTGAATATCCTTCTTTGCATTAAGTTTTTCTAATCTTCAAAGAATAACTTCCACCTATGGAAATATTTCCATATGCCCATTTTGACTATCACTTTTGAAGAAGAGTTGCCTCTTTTCAGAATATGGCAATATGGTCCTAACTATATACTTCCAATTGTCCATGAGCCACCAATCTTTGGTAAACCTCAGATTGTCCTCGACAATTGCTTAATCATTTTAGTCATATCCAGTTCTATTCCTTTTTTCCCTGTTAATGCCCCAGGCATTTGAAAATTTTAGAATGCATAAATATTATAGCACATGTAATCGATCCTATATCCGAAGAATATGGGACACGATCCAAGCTATAAAAGATTTTATTTGCCATGTTCTCACAATTCGAACTATGAAGAGGTATGCCGTAATCATAAACGAATTTTGAGAACGCAACATATATAGAATTTCCTTATGTTGAACCATTCCAGCATAACATTCATATATTTTCTTGACTAAAGTAGATTAAAATCTCAATCTAAGCTAACATATATAGAATTTCCTTATGTTGAACCATTCCAGCATAACATTCATATATATTCTTGACTAAAGTAGATTAAAATCTCAATCTAAGCTTGTAGAATTGGAATGAAGTATAAAATCCTCTCCCTTAATTAAAGCAAAACAACTTTTTCAAGGCGAATTGAAACTTTTGTTTTCTATAATTAATATTGCTGACTTGCAACACTTAACATAATAATCATGCTCCCACTAGCATAATGATTACTATCATACTAGCATAACACTTATGCTCCCACTAGCTTTGACATGTATCCAGAGATCAGCTGGACTTTTAGAAACCAACACTTTATTGACTTTCTTACCAAAGTTCAGATTTCTGATACGCAATTGCTTTGATAAGACTTTATCAAAATCATACACCTTTCCTTAGATAGCTCACTTGTTTGTCTAAACAATTATGAAGAGGGATGCCGTAATCATAATGTTTAGACCTTTTGTCATTCTCACAATTGCTATCTACTCAAAATCTACTTAGTGAAAGAGTTTCCTCACCATCATTTTCATGAATCGGAGAGAAACCTTATGAAACTTAGATTTTATGGTGTAAGTGTTCCTATCCATGTGAATTTGTCATAACCATAATCACAAGACAAGGTTAGTGTCAAATCCAAACACATATGGACTGAACTTGTTCAATCTTAATTTCTTGCCACCCGGCAGCACAAGGGCCTACCACTGCTTCCAGGTTGTTATGCAAACAATTGAGAACTCATAGAACTCATAAGCATACCCAACTTTAACTGGAATGGCACACAAACAAGAATATGTCAACACGATAGGTTACAGACCTCAAGTCGTGGGCTAGTGACTAACACAACTATTGACTAGTTCTTGAAACTTTTTCCAACATCTTTAAGACTCCCACTGTCCTCTTGACATATAAGATTCTCTTGTAAAGAACCATTCCTTGGCAAAACAAATATTCAAGAGTTAGTATGGATTCTTATCAAGTTAAACACTTCACACAATTGTTCTTAGTTGGTCTTTGTTTTATTCAAAACATCACAACTTACCAATTTCAAATGTACAAGAGTAGAAAACATCTTACTCTACATTTGACAAGTGTTATAACTTTTCTTAAGATTATGTCACTCAAGGCTCAATCTTGGAGTATGACTCTAAGATTTGTTTACGGATCGAAGTATGATTTATCTTTTGATTTAACCATTTCAACAATTCATGATTCCTCTCCTTAGCCAAGCAAATGTACTAAGGTGTCCTTAGAGGATCAATTGTGATATAGTTTTATGATCACTAAGATAATCATAAAACAAGATGCTCAAGTACTCTCCCATCTCTTCAGATTGGAGAAACTTTTATCTTTCTGCCTAATTGATTCTTCTTATTCATTCTGCCAGACATTGAAACATTTCCACTGTTTCAGAATTACACTTAAACTTGTAAGCATAACCATATTTACTAAACTTTAGTAAATCATAATGAATAACCTTATTAGCCTTTGTGGCGGACCTGTCCAGTGCACAACCTAGTGTACCCGATCCTTTAGTCTTTCACTCGACTCACACATACATGTGAACAAGGAATTAGTCTTAATTTCCCAAAGATGAAAATATCATTCATCACACAACACAACTTGCATGATTCCAAGTTTCGGTCCAATTGAAACTTGGGTGATGAGAATCTTTCCTTATTTGGTAAATTTAGACACTACCACAAATGAAAGAACCAAATTTACCTTTCCATTATTGCTAAAAACATACAAACATCTTTTTCATAAATATCATTGCAAGGAAATATAAAACAAAAATTTTATTTATTTATAAATGCGGAATAAACTTTTTCCTTACAATGCAACTTTAATAAAACTATGATATTACATATCTTCTAACAATCTATCATAACTCTAAATAGTAGCTCAAGAATCTGATCTTCAACCATGCGGTAGAAATCCATCTTCGCAATCAGACTCAACATATTTTTTAAGTTCCCTTCCCTTTGCTTGATCCTTCCAAACATCTAAATGTATTAAAAATCTTCAAATAGGAACTTAAGAGAGTTAGACAGTGGACTTACCTGAAGTAGAGTCAAACATTTTGATTCCTGTCTCCTTTAGGTCCTTCAGGTAGCTAGGGCAGCTTCGCGTCCAATGCCCCTTTTCTTTGCAATGAAAACATATAGACTCTTTGGGAATGGTACAACAAGCTATCCCAGACTTAAACCTTCTCCTTAGCTTCCGGTCAACCGGGTTGACTAAGGCCGATCCCTTTCGATTGTGAAGAGAAAATTTTTCTGGACATCCAATGTTACCATTGCCCATGTCCATGCAGGTTTGAGAAATAGACCTTCCTTCCATATTTGCTTGACTATTGCGCCACATCATTTCTGATTCAGCAGCAATAAGCAAATAAGAAAGATCTATAAGGGTCATGTCGTGATCTGTCACGTAGTAGTCATTAATAAACACATTATATGACTCAGGAAGAGACTGAAGAACCCAGTCAATAGCCAACTTCCTTGGGACATCGACACCCAACATTCTCAACCTGTCAATCTGTGACTTCATCCCTAAGACATGAGTGCACACAGGACTTCCATCTTTATGTTTCATTGCAAGCAGGGTTTGAGTGATTTTGAACTTTTCAAGTCTTTGAGCTTGTAGGTCAGGGAGAATAATTGGAGGAGGTGGAGGAAGAGAAGTATGATTTCCATGAATCAATTGTAGGAAATCATTTCCTTGAGATTTGGGAAGATCATTGTTGTCTAATCCAGACATCTATAAGGGAGAAATTCAAGTTAGTTGATTTAAAGTCCATAATATAACACCCAATATGAAATATTATGGCTAGGACCCTACAACCTACTTATAACCGGAAGAGGGATGCCGTAATCCAAGTTATAAAATAGTTGAAGGTAGGTAAATGACGATTTACCAATTTCCACCATGAAAAACGAAATATAATTAAGTTTTAATTGGATTTGAAACTCCTAGATCCTTTTGAGATACATGGAACTTTTCAATGGCATGTTTGAATCTCGATTGTGCCCTCTCAAGTTTGTGACTGGGATGCCGAGGATCACAAACAAGGTGTGAATAACCATACAAACTGACTTGGTACCCTTAACTTTATCACCTAATCGATGTGCCGGTTAGCCACACAGCTCCACCGATCTATAATAAGGTCAAGTTACCCCTTGCCACACTTACTAGTCCTTGTTAGTGTGCCGATTAACCACACACGCTCCACTAACGACTTGGTAAGGTACAAAGTGTAATTTTATGGGTTAGCACCGATTTCACATTTTCCTAAAGTTACTAAGATTGGGCATTATTAAGGTATAGTTACTTTATAATTTCATTATACTTTTAATGAGGATTAAGGTCCTATCCTACCTTTTTCGGCTAACGACCCTCCACCAGTCAAGGAAGCGGTGGGTGAGAGTGGACACCCATTAAACGCCATTTTATAGGCAGTAACCTTATACCCCCCTTATAGACCGGCTTCGTGAATGAGGCCTACTAATGGTAAGATTGACTTATTCTTATACATATCTATATAATTAAAATTATAATAATAGTATAAGGGTGTATTTTAAACATTTAAAATACTTGGTGGTTTAATCTATTAATTAAACTATGCTCTTAATTTAATTAAACTTAAACCATGTCTTTATGGAATTATTAACTCTTTTAATTAAACACTTTAATTAATTTAATGAAGTCCATAAAGTTTGAATTTTTTTTTATACTTTTAAAAAAAATAAGGATTAATTTGGAACTAAAGTATTTAAGTGTAAGACTTTACAAATTCCAAAACTTGAGGGCAAGTTTTGAAACTATTTCAAGACTCTTCAATTTGTAACTTATGAGTTTTAATGGTTCATAAAGTTGAAGACTCTTCATTTTATGAAACCTCCTATTCTTTAATGACAACTTTTAAAGAAGTGACTTTTGGTTATCCATAACTTGAGGACAAGTTATGGACACCATCATTAACATTAAGATCATGAATTAAACAAGCATGTAGGTTACACACAATTCCTATGATCTTCTAAAACTCATAAGAACAAATATTAATATCAAACAATTTCAAGAAATCATATTAACACATATAAAACTTGAAAATTGATAATAGTCATTTGAAATGGGTTAACATAATCATTACCACTAAAAAAAACAGATTTTACAAGTCCAAAACAGTTTGGGATAATGATTCTAGCCCATTTGCAGCAACAAAACTCGGAAAACTGCCCAACACGCACCTACTCGTCGAGTGCATTATCCTACTCGACGAGTAGGATGAATTTTGTCTTGGACTCGTCGAGTTCTCCCCTTGCACTCGGCGAGTCCAGTCGAACAGTGAACAGTTTTTCAATTTTTTCAAGCAGTTTGCATCAAATATACAGAAAACAATCATAGGCTCTGATACCACTGATGAGTTTTGAGCATTCTAACAATCCTATGGTATACATGCAACCCTATAAACCTTGAATCTATGTTTTCTCTAATATAAATGCGAATTTGATTTTTCAAGGTTTACTTCCTAACTAGCATAACATTCATATATACTAGCATGGCATGGGGAATATGTAATATAAAAAACTAGTAGAAGTACATACCTTTCTTATTGCTTGGATTCCTTGAAGACTTTGTAAGCCTAGCACCCCAAATGTTGTGCCTCAAATGCTTCACACAACACTACAAGACTTGGAATAACTTGAGAGAATACACTTGCACTCAAAAATCGGTTATGCCCTCTTAGAATCAACTAGTGGCCGATTTTGCTAGCTATAGGGTTCCTTTTATAGTGTTGTCACAATTAGGGTTTACACATGAATGCCCTTAATTGTCATGACTCTTCATTTCTAATGATCCATGGGTTTGTAACTCCCATATCCATGGAGCTCCAAATGGTTATAACCCAACACCATAAACCATGGATCATGAATCCACCATAAAAGATTAGATGATTGTCATAATCAACCCTATGTATTTAATTAGTCTCATTTTGATCACCAAATTAATTCTAAATTAATACTTGATCAACACTAATTAAATAATACTATTATTAATATATTAGAACTTATAATATATTAATAATCACAAGTGTCCTTTCTCTCATGTAGTCTATCCAAGTATTGCAATGCCATGCAACCCAAATGGACCATGCCGGGTCGGGTCAAGTACATACCAAATAAAGTTATGGACTTAGACACTATATCCAACAGAATTGCCACAGGAAGGGGCATACTGCCCGGTTCTGCAGGGCACCGGCACAACTGATCTCCCAAGTCCCCGGAGTTGAAGTAAACCTGGCCTGTTATGGTTGTGGTGAGACAGGACATTACAAGAGGGACTACCCGATAACGAGGAACTCAGGCGCGGATGGACGAATTCTGATGATCACCGTAGGAGAATCTACCCCGGAGTCCCCAGCGACCAGCGGTACGTCTTCGAATTTAGAATTGCTTTAAAAATTAATTTATATTTATATGAGATTAAAACTTGGGGAAAACATTTAAAAGTAATTATAATAACTCACTAATCTGATCAAGTCACAACATTCATAAGAGAACTAAAAAGATCCGTTCAGGGAAGCTATGATGGCTTAGTATGTACATCAGGGTTGTGCATAGCTAAGATTTTGCTGACTTAGAGTGAGTGATTCCGCCTTAATTCCTATTCCTTGTTTGGTTGTGGATTTAGGGCAGAGTTACTCAGTCGACCGTCTTGTTCATCTTAATTATACATAACATGTATATGTCAGGCGATCATAGTGGTACCAAGGAGGATCATAACATATAGTATCGACACTAGTTATCAAAAAACTTGCCCTGTTAGTACTCGCTCATCGCGGTACGATTTATGGTAGTGGTAATATCAAGGGGAAAACAGAAAGCACTAGAACATTTACACAGAGTACTTTGTCGAACACACTCGGGATACACCGTCGTATAACAAGCGTTTTTTTCAAATCAGCCTAACTTTTGTTTCGGTAAAGAGTCTGTTGTCATCATTCGTCATGGATTAGCGTGGTCCTCACCATACTAAGTTCATATGTTTCCATCATCGTAACCGTAAAATTCATGAAACCCTCGTCATTCGTAACGACAGCCCGAACCAGACCTCGGAATTGTCTACCTCGTATTCTAAACCCCGAAGTACTCATGCGAGGAGTACCTTGCCCTCCGAAACCTTGCCGCCGTATATTCAACAGACCTTCTCGAACTACCACTCGTCCAGCAGATCAAGTTCAAGGACAGAGGCTAAGGACGAATACAACCCACCTATCACTAATAAGTGTATACGCGAAGGTGATATATAATTATGATTATGCAAATTTAGTATGTGTGTTTCCGCCCTATCTCCTGTTCCTTGTTTGGTTGTGGACCTGGGGCAGAGTCGCTGATGGGTTTTGAGCATAACATCAATCGTATGGTGTTCATGCAACCCTAATTGCTTGGATCTAGTTTTTCTACTTTGAACATGCAATAAACTTTCAATACTTATAAACCCTAGATCTAGCATACAATTAATCAAATTAACATATAAACTAGGGTTTAGATCTTACCTTGATTGTTATGTAGCAATAACAATCAATTCCTTGCTTTGATTGGCTTCAGAAAGCTTAGTGCCTCATGTGTTGCACCTCTAATGGAGTCACAAACACCACTAAGCAACTTGGATGAAGAGGGAGGAGAGAGGAGGCACCAAAAACGGCTGGAAACCCTAGAGGAACTCTTGGCCACGTTTTTGGGGCATAGGGGTCCTATATACACATGTAGGCTATTAGGGTTTGCAACTAGGAAACCCTAATCTGACTGCTTAAGCCCTAAGCAGCCCATGGACCCCTTCTGGAACATGCCTTGGACGATTTCTAATGGGCTTCCCCATAGAATTCGTCCAACCTATTATTCCAAGGTGATCCATAGCCCAATTGTAATTATCCTATAATTACAATTCAAGTCCCCTAAGTTTAATTAATCTCTTTTAGTCACAAAATTAATTCTTAATTAATTCTTGACTAATATTAATTAAACAATATGATTTCTCCTTTAATATATTATTCTTATAATATATTAATAAATCATAATTAAACATTTCTCTCCTTAATTCATCCTACATATTGCTATGGTGAAGGCAACCCAAAAGGACCATGCTCATAATCGGGTCAAGTACATACCAAAATAGTTATGAACTTAGACACTAATCCAACAGTCTCCCACTTGGATAAGTCTAATAACTATTTTGCATAACTTTAGAACCTGATCAGCAATCGTAGCTTTCAAAAGCCGCTGTCAACTCTGATCTTATCAGATACGCGTGTCCTTTAGATAAGGGATCATATATTCCTCCATTCTACAAGATATCATATAGACATGAGACATGGTTTGAAATCATTCTCTCAGTCTATGTGTCGTTTCCCGATTTCCGATTCATGACGACTGACAACAGACTACAATTGAACACATCAACTTGGTCCCGGCTTGGCCAAGCGCTTAGGTGTCATCACTAAATCATCGAGGGGCCCACATATATCGCTTTTATCCCACTTTGGGTAAAAGGAATGGATAAACTTCGACTTCAAATGCTTGCTTGCACCTACTAATCGAATCACACACAACAATAAGTTTTATAACACCAAGTTACTGGTGCGTTTACTTATCATCAATGTGTAACCGACCAGCAAATAACAACTCACACGTCTCGGTTTCAAGAATATACAATATTATCGTCTCACAATCACTCGTGATAAAATCCATGAAGTGATTCAAGTGAGTGTGGGTTTAATCCAATACTCTAATCTTATCAAAGCACTCACGAACTCTGCAACAAACTTGTGCTATGTCTAATCACTTTAGACAAATCTACAGACAGATTCATGACAGTCTTCCTTCATACTTACTTCCAACGTATGACCGACTGTGGAGGTTCGAATAACCCAGTTATTCTGGAAGTCAAAACATGCAAAGTGAAACGCAATAATAATATTAATCCTATATGGCCCCAAAACTTTTGAGCGTAAATAAAAACACTTTTATTTAAAACCATATTGATTACTCATTATTCATTGCTTACTGTTTCAGAAAATCAACTTATTACTCGAATTATAACTACAATTGTCCCATGCTCCAAGTATGCACACTTTAGTTTCCTATGGTCCACACTTTGTGAAATAGATCAATTGAAAAACTTTTCCAATGAAACTCATTTCACAATCCCTAATCCTTATTTTTAGTATAAGAATACCAAATTCTTGCCACTTTTAGAATATGTCAGATTCTAATATTTTATGCAATGATTCTTTCGTAATGTCATAGCACAAAAGTCACCAAGACCCGGCTAATGAAATTACAAAGTACTCTATCGGAAATTGTTACAATACAATTCCATAGACGTGAAGTCTCACATTCAAAGTACATTCATTTGAACATCCTTCTCGCATAAAAGTTTCTAATCTAGACATATTTCGTAATATCCAACTCCCATTAATGGAAACATTTCCATATTTTCCATATGACAACTCATTCTTAATAGAATCTTATCTATTCATAATAATGTCAATATAGTCCATCCAATACTATACTTCCAACTACTCACAAGCGACAAATCCTCAGTGAACCTCAGATCGTCATTTGATAGTTGTTTAATTATTTTAGTCAAAACCGATTCTAGTCCCTTTTTCCCTCTTAATGCCCTAGGCATTTGGAAAATTTTAGAATGGTCAAATATTATAGCATGTGCAATCGATCCTATACCCGAAGCGTATTGGACACGATGCATAATGTCTCACATAAAGACGTGATACTTTATCAGCCTTCTGCCATAATATTTTATGTGCCATGTTCCCACAATTCGAACTATGAAGAGGGATGCCGTAATCATAATCGAATTTTGAGAATGCACTATGTATCCTTGACTAATTTATTAACATTTCTCGATCTAAGCTTTAGAATTTTGAAACGAAGTATAATATTCTATCCCTTAATTATAGCAAAACAACTTTTCAACCATTGCAACTTTGCAAAGTGAATCTTTGTTTTCTATAATTAATATTGCTAACTTGCAATACTTACCATAATAATCATGCTCCCACTAACATGATGATTATTTTCTTACCAGCATAACACTTATGCTCCCACTAGCTTTGACATGTATTCAGAAAACAATTGAACTTCCATAAAACAATGCTTATTGAATTCCTTAAGTTCATATTTCTAATACCTAATGCTTTGATAAGCCTTTATCAAAGCTTTTTAAGCTCATACACCTTTGCCTTAGATAGCTCACATGTGTGTCTAAACAATTCAAAATTTATGTTACTAAGTCCCAAATGTTCAGATCAATTGCCAAATCTCACAATTCGAACTATGAAGAGGGATGCCGTAATCATAATCGAATTTGAGAATATAATTTTCACAATTACAATCTTCTTAAAATCTCTCTTAGTGAAAGCATTTACTTACAATCATTTTCATGAAGAAGGTAAATCTCATGACACTTAGATTTTAAAGCGTATGTGTTCCTATCCATGTGAATTTGTCAAAACCAAAGTTTGCAACGAATCCAAAAACCATATGGACTGAACTTGTTCAATCTTGATTTCTTGCCTCATGGTAACACGAGTGCCCACCATGTCTTCCAAGTGGTTCACCCCTACATATCAATGTACTTTCCATTGATCAAGGTGCTTTGTCTTTATGCATTCAAATGAGAACTCATAGAACTCACATGCACAATTAGCTCAACTGGAATGGCACAGAAACAAGATAATGTCAACACGATAGGCTTTAAACCTTAAGTCGTGTGCTAGTGATGATCAACTAGGTTTAACTCTTGATTTGTTCTTGAATCCATTCAAGACCATTAAGACTCCCACTGACTCCTTGACATATAAGATTCTCTTGTCAAGAAACATTTCTTGACAAACAAATATTCAAAAGTTAGTGTAGCCTTTTGTCAAGTTTAACACTTCACACAATTGGTCCTGGTTGGTCTTTGTCTTATCCAAGACATCACAACTTACCAATTTCAAATGTGCAAGAATAAGAAAACTTTTCCAAATTCCACATTTGACGAGTGTTATAAACCTACTTAAGACTTGTCACTCAAGTCACAATCTTGGAGTATGACTCTTAAGACTTGATATTGGAACGAAATATGATTGACTTATTGATTTAACTATTTCCATAATTCTCGATTCCTTTTCTTAGACATACAAATGCACTAAGACTCACTTAGAAGACCAATGGAGAAATAGTTCTTAATCATTAAGACTTATCATAAAACACAATAAAGGTACTCTCCCTTCTTCTTAGAATAGAGAAACTTTTATCTTTCTGCCTACTTGATTCTTCTTATTCATTCTGCTATTGACTGAAACTCTTTCAATTAACTCAGAATTATACTAAATCTTATAAGTATAACCATATTTACTAAACTTTAGTAAATCATGACGAATATCTTTATCACTCTTGTGGGGAACTTGATCAACGCACAACCTAGTGTACTCGATCTCCTAGTCCTTCTCTTGACACTTTGTCAAAGAATTAGTCTATTTTCCAAATATGAAGTTTCTCATTCATCACGCAACCAAGTTGTATGATTCCAAGTTTCTGTCCAATTGAAACTTGGGCGATGAGAATCTTCCCTTATTTGGCAAATTCTCGACATTTCCACAAATAACATAATTAAGAATCAAATCCATTATTGCTAACAATAGAAACAATCAAACATCAATTTTCATACACACCATTGCAAGGATAAATAAATAAGACAAAATCAAAATTTATTTTATTGCGGAAAAATTTGTCCTTACAATGCAATTCAACTGAAAAACTATGCTATTACATATTTCTTATCAATCTATCCTAACTCTAGAGTAGCAGCTCAAAAATCTGATCCTCGAGTCCATGCGATCGAAATCCATTTCTTCATGATCAGATTCAGCACGCTTCTTCCTTAAGCTTCCTCTCTTTTCTTCGATCCTGCAAAAACATCAAAATATAATCTTATCACATCATGTGTTAAGAATCAAAGAATAGGAACTTATAGAGTTAGTTAATAGATTTTACCTGAAGTAGAGCCATACGTCTTGACTCTCCCATCTCTCAGATCTCTCAGGTAGTTTGGGCAGCTTCGTCTCCAAAGCCCCTTCTCTTGGAAATAAAGAAAATGGACTCCTTTGGCACAGCACATCGAACAATCACAGACTTAGTCTTTTCTGGACTTCCAATGTTGCCAGTGTCCATTGAAGTTTGGGAGTTTGATTCACCAGACAAATTTGATTGACCAGCACGCCAAATCATTGCTGATTCAGCAGCTATAAGCAAATAGGTGAGATCAATGAGGGTCACGTCGTGTTCCATCATATAGTACTCTCTTACGAAGTCACTATATGATTCAGGAAGCGACTGAAGAACCCAGTCAACAGCCAACTCACCTGAAATCTTGACACCCAACATCCTTAACGTGTCAATGTGTGACTTTATCTCCAAGACGTGTGCACACACAGGTTTCCCATCTTCGTGTTTACTTGCCAATAGGGCTTGAGTGAGCTTGAACTTTTCAAGCCTTTGAACTTTTCAAGCCTTTGAACTTGTGGGTTAGGGAGAATAATTGGAGGAGGTGGAGGAAGTGAAGCATGACTCTCATTTCCTCGATCGTATCGTGAAACGTCATCTTCATTTGGAAAGCTTGTTCCAAGGGACTTGGGAAGACCATTGTAAGATTTAGACATCTACAAAACGGGAGAAAATTCAAGTTAGTTGATAAAATTCCTTGATGTAACACCCAAATGAAACATCAAGGCTAGGATCCAACACAATACTCTACAACCTAGAAGAGGGATGCCGTAATCTAGTTGCAGAATATTTGAAGGTAGGTAAATGACGATTTACCAATTCCCACCATGAAAAACAAAAATGAAGTTTAAGTTTTAAATGAATTGAAACTCCTAGATCTTTTGAGATTTATTGAACTTTTCAATGGCATGTTTAATCTCGATTATGCCCTTCTATTTGTGACTGGGATGCCGAAGATCACAAATAAGGTGTGAATAACCATGCGAATCTACGTGGTGAAATCAATGTCTCCATCACCTAATCAATGTGCCGGTTAGCCACACACGCTCCATTGATCAATGATAAGCATCGAGCCACCCTTCGCCACCAATGTCAATCCCAAATTAGTGTGCCGGTTAACCACGCACGCTCCACTAACGTTTGACAAGGGTACGAAGTGTAATTCCATGGATTAACATACAAATTCACATTTTTGCCTAAAGTAACTATGATTTGGGAATTTGTAAAAGCATTTAGTTACTTTGTACTTCATTATACTTATAATGGAAGGTTTCGTCCTATCTTACCCGTTCGGCTAACGACCCTCCACTAGTCAAGAGTGCGGTGGGTAAGAGTGGATACCCATTCAATCGCCATTTTATAGGCAATTTCCTTAAACACCCCTTATAGACCAACTTCGTGAATGAGGCCTACTAACGGTAAGACTGACTGTTTACTCATACATATATATAATATTAGACTTTTAATGTTATATATAGTATAGAGTGTATTTTACACTTTTAAAATACTAGATGGTCTAATTTAATAAATTATGCTTTTAATTTAATTAAATGTAAACCAAAACTTTATGGGTTTATTAAATCTCTTTTAATTATACACCTTAATTAATTAATAAAACCATAAGAGTGTAATTTGAACCTTTCAAAATACTAGAGTTTTAGAATTTAAATATTACATAATTAAACTATTAATCAAAAATTTTAAATTCTAAAACTTGAGGGCAAGTTTTGAAACATTTCAAAACATTAGGGTTTAGAATTTAAATATTTCAAAATTAAACTTTTAATCAAAAAATTTAAATTCCAAAACTTGAGGGCAAGTTTTGAAACTTTTCAAAACATTAGGGTTTAACTATTTAAATTTCAAAAAACAAAACTATTAAGTTCAAATTTAAACTATAAAACCTAAAGGGTGTAAATTGAAACTTTTCAAACTTACTAGGTCAAATATTTATCTTATAATAATCCTATATAATCCATATTTAACCAAATCCATCAATTTTGATAAGGATAAACATTCCAAAAATGAAAAATCGATTTTAGGCAATAAAAACGAGTTTTGGTAATTATCCTTAACAAAATCTGCTCAAAAAATTGAAAATCCCGTCAACAGCACCCTGGACTCGCCGAGTCCACTGATGAACTCACCGAGTTCAGCCTACTCGTCGAGTCCACTGATGGACTCGCCGAGTCGGCGGCGCAGACAACAAAATTTTTTCGATTTTCTGATCTTTGTCAGTCTAATTTTGCATCTATTCAATAGAAAAACGACCTAGGCTCTGATACCACTGATGAGTTTTGAGCATAACATCAATCGTATGGTGTTCATGCAACTCTAATTGCTTGGATCTAGTTTTTCTACTTTGAACATGCAATAAACTTCCAAGACTTATAAACCCTAGATCTAGCATACAATTAATCAAATTAACATATAAACTAGGGTTTAGATCTTACCTTGATTGTTATGTAGCAATAACAATCAATTCCTTGCTTTGATTGGCTTCAGAAAGCTTAGTGCCTCAAGTGTTGCACCTCTAATGGAGTCACAAACACCACTAAGCAACTTGGATGAAGAGGGAGGAGAGAGGAGGCACCAAAAACGGCTGGAAACCCTAGAGGAACTCTTGGCCACGTTTTTGGGGCATAGGGGTCCTATATATACATGTAGGCTATTAGGGTTTGCAACTAGGAAACCCTAATCTGACTACTTAAGCCCTAAGCAGCCCATGGACCCTTTCTGGAACATGCCTTGGACGATTTCTAATGGGCTTCCCCATAGAATTCGTCCAACCTATTATTCCAAGGTGATCCATAGCCTAATTGCAATTATCCTATAATTACAATTCAAGTCCCCTAAGTTTAATTAATCTCTTTTAGTCACAAAATTAATTCTTAATTAATTCTTGACTAATATTAATTAAACAATATGATTTCTCCTTTAATATATTATTCTTATAATATATTAATAAATCATAATTAAACCTTTCTCTCCTTAATTCATCCTACATATTGCTATGGTGAAGGCAACCCAAAAGGACCATACTTATAATCGGGTCAAGTACATACCAAAATAGTTATGGACTTAGACACTAATCCAACAGTCGCACATCCGACCGTCTTACTATTCTTAATTATATACGACTTGTATACACGAGGTAATGATAGATGGACCAGGTATGAATCCTATCATGGACATTAGGGCAAAGTTGCCCAGGTCTACGAGTGGGTATTCCGCCAATCAGAAGAGCACAACCCCAGGACTACAGCGAAGAAAGCTAATTTCGGGACGAAATTCCATCTAACGGGGGGATGATGTGACAACCCAAAATTTTTTGTCTTGTAAGTCCAACCATTCAATTCAATCGAGAGTCAAACTCGTTTCTGCTACCTTTTAACATTGTTTGGGGTCTGTTTGAGTGTTCTAAGCCTAGTACATTCAAGTTTTGGGTTTAGGGATGAGTTAACTTAGGTTCTTCATGTTGCACTCGAGCCAAACACTCCACCAAGAGGAGTGTACGGCCGCACACATGGGTGTACGGCCGTACACCCAAGGTGGCCGTGAACCCATGCCCATATATAAGCCATCCCTTCATTTTTCATTCATTTCTTCATCTTCCAGTCAAGAACTCGAGTTCTCTCTCAACTATCATCAAGCTTTTCACATTGATCTTCAAAAACGTAAGTATTCCTTCCATTGATTAGTTGATACATTGCTTTATCTAGTGAAGATCCATGATTTCATCCATGAAACATCATCAAACTCAAGAACATCAAGAGTGTACAAGCGTACACTCTATCTATGGCCGTATACCGTTGTTTGGTTCATAATCTAAGGCCTTAAACACTTGCTATGTACTTTTTATCCATTAGAACTCTTGAACCCTTGAATCCCTATGAATCAAGACCCAAAAATGCATCCATTTTGGAGTGTGTACGACCGTAAACACTTGGTGTGGCCGTACACACCTCAAGTCCTTCCAAAATGAAAGTTTTGTTCATCCACTTGTTGTGCAATTGTCACACTAGTTTCCCCATGGATCAAACACCCTCTTTTTGCATGCTTTCCCATGAGTGTACAGACGTACACTCCATGGCCGTACACCCCTTGTCCGTACACTCCAGTGCATGGCCGTAAACCCCCTTTAGTTAATCACATGTGATTATAACACTTAGTTCAAGTGTTTCCTAGTCCCTAAGGGCGTTTCCTTGCATGGTAGTTGTGTAAAACACTAATTACATGCCTATATATGCCTTTATATGTCATTTAGGACTCGTTTGTGCCTCGAGATTTCATTCGTGGAACTTCTCATCCTCACGTGAATCTGCAATTGAATCACCCACATAAGGTGAGTTCATACCCCTATAATCAATCTTTTAAATGTTTTAAATGCTTTTAAGGGGGGGGGATACAAGTTGAACACAATGTTAATTGTGTAAATGTTATTTGTGACAACCATCATATTCAAAGGATTTCTTATACCTTATAAGTGATCAAAACCATTTCAAAAACTCTTTTAAATTATGTTACTTTATTGTTTATAAATCACCGTTATTAAAGTACAATCATAATTTAGTAGATAAATGAGTCTTTTATTCAAGTCGGTAACAGTTCAAGTAAACATACTAGTAAACTATAATAGGTATAGTTTAGGGGTTCAGTAAATACTATAACTAGGACAGGGAGGAACATACTATATAGAGAAACAGGGAGGAACATACAATATACTATAACAAAAGAACAAATCATGATTAACACAATTATACTAATTATTCCCAGTAACCTAGGAAGGGAACGTATCATTAACTCATTGTTCTAAACAAAAGATGATAATAAAAGTGGTATAATGGATATATATATATATATATATATATATATATATATATATATATATATATATATATATATATATGGTGCATCTACAATATGCCATGATTTATATATATATATATATATATATATATATATATATATATATATATATATATATATATATATATATATATATATGGGGTACATCTACAAAGTAGCGGGTTTATTTATAAAGGGGTACATCTACAAAGTACTGTACAATAATAAACAAAACACATAAATATATACAAAACTCACAACAGTATCAACTGAGTCGTTAAGAGTACATGATTTCATTACTTCTAGTAGTCGTCCAAACAATAGAACAACGCCACATAACTTCCTAGTAACATGAACATTCAGTAGAAAGGGGCCTATAATGCTAACTTTATGATTCCTTAGTTTATACATCAGGGATATATATTAATCGGGTCCGACAGGTAGTAGGATATGTGCTTTCCGCTTCATTTCTTGTTCCTTGTTTGGTTGTGGGCTTAGAGCAGATGCACCCAGTCTACTATCTATTCGATCTTAGCTATATATATATATATATATATATATATATATATATATATATATATATATATATATATATATATATATATATATATATATATATATATTCCGTATACACCAAGTAATCATAAGGAGTACCAGGTATGGGTCAGGTCATAATATACTAATTCAATACACTGTTTTCTAGTACAAAAACATACTTTTCCAGATAGAACATTGAGTAAACTAAACTAGAAACTTACCAGTAAAGGGTTTAATCCATTTTATTAAACGAGTATAACTTAAAGGACCTTAAGTGGTGAATTCTAGAATACCTTAGTTTATACATCAGAGTTATATATAATTAATATCTGATAAGTAGTTGGATGTGTGATTTCCGCCTTACTTCCTATTCCTTGTTTGGTTGTGGGCTTAGGACAAGTTCACACAATTAACTATCTGTTCGATATTAGATTATATATAGCTAGTATAAACTAAGTGATTATAGAAGGAACTATTGTGGTTACCATTTTTACTAAAGAAAATAAGGTTTTTTCTTAAAGAATGTTTTCATCATATATAAAAGAACTATTACTGTTAACTCCGTGAGTACCAAGTGAATACACCAGGGTTATATAAAACGAAGACCTAACAAACAATGGGATGTGTGACTTCCGCCTCATTTCCTGTTCCTTGTTTGGTTGTGGGCTTAGGGCAGATTCACACAACCGATTGTTTGTTTACTCTGGGTTTTATATAACTTGTATCCATTTAGTACTCATAGAAATGATTTTAGAGTCATTTTTACTTATCTTTCATCATATCAGGAAATATAGGATTTTTTGGAGGAACAGACAAACTTTTCTAAAAGAACTTTCAACTTACTATACATCACTAAAATCTTATGAACTCACCAGCTTAAATGCTGATCTACGCTTTCAAAATAATTTGTATTCTCAGGAAACTAGTAGACAGGTACGCACGCTGGGATTCAGAAGATAAAGTATAGTAGCTTCATGTCTTGTTTTGTTATTTACTTTTGGATTCAATCTTTTGTGAATCACTACTTGTAAACACTTTAATATTAATACAATGATTGTTTGTTACTTTGATTACTATGATGCATGTCTTGTGATACTAAACATGACGTCCTCCGCCCCCGAACGTTTCCGCCGTTCCGGTTTGGGGTGTGACAGAAACCATCCTTTAGAACCCATTTTGTACTTCATAACCCTACAGGGGTCAAAGTCAACATCCAAGTCAAAGTCAAAGTCAACGCTCCGAGTTGACTCAACTCGTCGAGTTATTCTTCAACTCGGCGAGTTCCCATAAATCACAAAATCGTGATTTCGCGATCCAACTCGTCGAGTTCCTCCATGAACTCGTCGAGTTCTTCCTTATCAACAGAGTCGGGACTTTTTAAATCAACTTGTCGATTCTATCCTTGAACTCGTCGAGTTCCTCAGTCTATTAGCACCTTCTTAACCCATTAAGTCCCTATTCTTCAAATCAAGGCCCTATCTTCTGGATCCAAGCTGGAAATACGTCTAGAAGGGTAATGTTTCCAACTTTACCCATTAAGGACCTCTCCCAACACATAAAACTCAAACCCTAACCCCAAAATGACTTAGATCCAACTCCAAAGGCCATCAAATACTTCAAGATAGACCATGAAGTCATAGATCTGGACACTAGGGACAATTTGGTCACGTAAAGCTCCCATCTTTACTTACATGCATGACCTACTAGGGCTCAAAAGACCAAAATGATGGTCTAAAGGTTGCATGGGACTTCCATGGCCATAAAGTTGGCACCTTTATGCCATAAAGTCCCCTCAAGACCCTAGATCTGAAGGGTTTGCCCAAATGAGACGTCCAAATCCCAACCATCAACATACTTGAACCAAAACATGAAGCAAAACATCCTAATACTAGATCTAAGCATGTCATGGACAAGGTTGAAGCTTTATACCTCGGATGAATAAAAAAAGAAGCACAACTTTTGGATCTACTCTCCTTCCCCCATGTTCTTGCTCTTCCTTTAAGCTTCCTCTTCTCCAAACCCACCAAGAATGCACAAGATTAGCTCACAACCACCAAAAATGGCTTAGGGTTTGGAACTTGGAGGTTGGAAATGAGGTCAAACCCTAGAGCTTAAGTTGTTTAAATAGGGTGCAAAGTCCCGATTTTAGGGTTTCCCAAACCCAGTCCAACTCGTCGAGTTGATCCCCTCCAACTCGTCGAGTTGGTCTTCCAAAAACACGCGGCCTTGATTTCCAACACGTCGAGTTCTTCCCCATGGACTCGATGAGTTGGCTTTCTAATTGAATATTTTTCTTTCCTTATTCGGCCTTCTAGATTCCGAGTGTTACAGAGATGGTTCTAACGATTTTGTTCTCTAATTGTAGCCAGGAATCAAATTAGGAACCCACTAACGACACCTACTCCACATCTGACACCAAGATTCGATAGCCCGATTTCATGTCACATCAACGGGTCTTATGATTAGGGGTGAGCAGAATAACTGGGTACTCGCTTTTGGAACCAGGACTACCTTGGAACCGTTGGTTCTAGAACCGGAACCGTCTTAGGCGGTTCCGATTCAGGTTCCTAAAGTTTTGGAACCGCCTTAAGCGGTTCCGATTCCAGTTTTCATTTTTTCGAAACCGCTACCTGCCGGGTACCCGTCAAAACCGGTTTGTATATATATATATATATATATATATATATATATATATATATATATATATATATATATATATATATATATATATATATATATATCCATGAATCCCTCATCAAACATGTCATTTCTCTTGTGTTCAAAATTAAATTAATATCTATTAGTCGCTCGTATAATTCCCAAATAAGTGTGTTTAATTTTGACTTCTAGTTGAGTTTGTAACAGGTGAGTATCAATTTAGTGACCTTCGTACTTTATATATTTTAAATGATAATAGATATTGTTATCTTATCTCTTTTTTATTGGTTGTCCGTTTAATTTTTTTTGCATTTAAAGATGACCTTCGTACTTTATATGCAGCCAAATTGATATGTATGTGTTGATCGTGTGGAACTGTGTTATAAAAAAATTAAATTAATCATGGTATGAACTGAAATACCAACAATTAACCTCCTGTAAGTAACACACATATGACATCTACATGTGGTGGTCATAAAAATAAAAAAATAAAAAAAAACCCTTTTTTCTTTGATTGCTATTTGGCCCATTTATGATTGACTCTCTAACAGGTGGAGTGTAAATTTTTGTTCGAGATCTAAATTTTCAATGGTCAATGTTTAATGTTTTTAGTTTTTTAATAGTTTGTATTGGTTCCAAGACCGGTTCCAAAATCTAAAGAACCGGTGTAATTGGTTCCGGTTCCTACATTCCAAGAACCACCGGTTCCGATTCCGATTCCGGTTCTAGTTCCGGACCATTAAGGCGGGTACCCGCCTATGCTTACCCCTACTTATGATTACTTACACTTAGCATAAAGTACCCAATATTACCAAAGCGGTTAAGGAACTTTGGTTTTTTCCACATATAGTTAACCATATTTTTTCGTATACATTTGAGTATAAACTTGTTAGACCTATTCATAATAAGTTAATATTACCAGTAATTACCAATTATATTACTCTATTTTGAAAAGGTAACACAAGTTTAATGATCAAATGTGTACAGAAAAGACATAATTACTTAAATATGGACAAACACCAAAATTCGTTACCCGCCTAGAACATTAATGATTTTATATATTTATATTATTGACATTGAAAATAACTATAAATAACTATGTTATAATAGGTGTTTGTACAACTTTTTTATTGACATAAAAAAACACTAAAAACTTTATAAAAAAATCCTTCATATTGTAAATTATAAATACTCTAAGACAAATTAGTCAAAAACACCAATAAAATTCTTATTCGAAAAGGTCACATCATTACTACCCATATTACAATTAATCAATTTACTAAAGTGACTTATTTACATATGAAGAGAAGGGTAAAGACGAAAATGAAGCTAGTAAGGCCCGTTATTGGCATTTTGAAGGTCCTTTGGGCCTAAAAATCCTTGATTTAAAAGAAAAAAGCAAAGGTATTTAAATGTATTCCATCTTCTTTTATTTTGATTTATATAATATGGTAATATTAAATGCTACCAAAAATCTTAATTCCACTTGAAATTGTTACATGAAAAAAGAAAAAAAAAGTAACTTCACCATCTAAACAATTCAATATAAAACATTAATAATTTTGAAAATACCAATGTTTAAACCATAGAAGCAATTCGACCAGGATCGACCCCGAGCTTTTGAAGACCCTGTGCAATTTAGTAAAAATAGCTTTTAAACCTTATAAATTTTTAAATTAAAATTTAAAATTTTCATTTAATATGTAATTATATTTATAAGACAATCCCATTCAACAAACCGAAATAAAACAAATATATTACAATACCAATTTTTTAAAGCAACAAACAAGTCTTCACTTCATCTACCGATTCAAAAATGGCAAAGACATCATCACATTGCATTTATCCCACATAAATATGACAAACATATCATCAAACCAACATAGAACAATGACTAAATTCTTCAACAAAATCTATCAAAAAGAATATTCAGCTTTGAGGTTGTAGTTAGTAAAGCCTTTGTTGTACTTGACAAACTTCATTGGAAAATAATTAGCACAAGGGCAACAACCAATACTTCTTAAATTGTAATTTTTGGAAAACATTTACGCTCATAAATATAAATATGATACCTTTAAATGAAAACTAAGAAATCTACTTTTTACAATAAATGAATTCATACCCATAAACTTTAGTTAGTCTGTATACACTAAAATTATATGTCGTAGAATAGTTCATGAATGAAATTATATTTCATTTACAGATCACCTAAAACAAAGAAAAAAAAAACTTATGTACAAAAAACTCTACATATCACTGTTAAAATGAGTAACTCATCTGTAATTCTACATTTGTAAGAAACACGTGGACTGCTTTTCGGAAAAGTTTAAACCAAAATCAAAATTTTATGCACCATATTTTCCAGCAATCTTCTTGTAAGCCTAAACATTATTGCTAAAAAATAGGAACTTTCAGATGAATGAATTGAGGCCGGTTTCTGATGAAGAAGACAATAACCGGCTACTAAGATTATCAAGAAGGCAAGATTCTTGCTGCAAAGGAGTCTAGACGATTCAATTTAAAGAGACCTACAAGGAGTCTAGAGGATTTAACCATTGTTAATTTGTATCACAACCGAAATCGCAATCACTAATCAACATACTGACTGAAGGAGCCAAGGCGACGTTCACTTTTCCCAAAAAAAATTGATTCTCGATCATCTGATGATTGTGTCGTTTCTGTTACCGCTCATCAGATGATGCGTGGCGTTCCTAAAAGTTTCGCAAAATACATTCCTAACTCGACAACCTAATATAATTTGGGCCGGAAAATAACGTAGGCTAATACACAAAGCAAAATAAATTTGGGCCCTAAATTTTTGGTGGACCCTATTCAGTGGAACATTTAGAACACGCCTTGGGTCGACTTTGTTCCAAGGCTATATATATGTTAAAAAAGTAGAAGCACGTCGCGCACCTTTTTTGGGCACCTCGTCCAAGTTGTTGGATGATGACATGTTGCAATCTCATGGTGACACGTGTAGCAATCTTGTGGCATGTCCAAGGCGCACCGCGCCTGTTGTCTGTGCACACGGCTGCGTGCAAATTTTTATAAAACCTTTAAAAATTCATATCTTCTTCATACGAGCTCCAATTTTGACGCGTTTTATGTCCACGCGTAACTATTGACGAGATCTACAACTTCCAATTAGAATTCGTCCGCTAATTTTGATTTTATTTTTAAAGTTATATTTTTAACAGGATTAAACTTTTAAAGTCCGTTAAAAATTCAGAATTCTCTCATCCGTTGTCCGTTCTCGACTGTCTTTATATCGACGGATAGGTGGTGACGAGATCTTCAACTCTCGTTTAGATTGTTTTTCCTAACAATCGACCGATTTTTATTTCGGTTTCTGTGTCGCATAGTGTTGCGTTGAAAATTCTAAAAATCATAACTTTTTTTTTCATGAAGTCAGATTTGGATGTTCTCTATATGCATGCTCTCGGTTTAACGAATACTGTGACTTTCGTTTAGATTACTTAAGATAATAAGCAATCTATCAAAAATTTACTTTTTACGATGTGCATAGTCGCGTCGGTTAATCGCGAAACTTCGAAGAAACATAACTTCTTCCTACGAAGTCGAATTTCTGTGTTCTTTATATGTACGAAATCCTTGTCACAGACACTATCAATTTGGTTAATGTTGCTTATCCTAAATAACCTTCTATAAAAATGTCGTTTATATCGTTTATTCTCTTTTAATTGACTAGCCCGAATCTGTGGGTGTTACATGCATCTTTAGTCGGTATTCCTTTGGCAAGAAAGCTTATAAACTTTAAAATATGGAAACCAAAAGCATCATGATTTTAAGAGATGTCATTTTTAATGAGAGTGTTTTCCCATATCACCTCAAAATTTCAATTTCAAAAACTTTTTTCCACATGAAAAAAATACTCGTGATGAAGAACCTAATCTACCTAATGTACAATCTGATTCTTCATCATCATAAGCCACATTTGAATATAACTCTCAATGTTCTTCTCAACCACACATCCATCCTTAACAATCTCATTCTCAACCACCATTAACAAGGACCACAAGAAATCACATAACCCCTACTTATTTACAAGATTATATTTTCAATAATGTTTCTTATGACAATATTTACAATTCATGCATTTGTTTTGCTTCTTGTATGCACACTATTACTCAAACTATGTTGCCCAAACATGTTTGTTTTAGTTCTTTATCCATTGACAGTAAACAAATGATATGCAATATGGATAGATTTATTAAACCCTTAACTTATGAAGAAGCAACCTCTATTACTGAATGGCAAGAAGTAATGGCAAAGGAATTTGAAGCATTAGAAGCAAATAATACATGGATTCTTATTGATCTTCCTAAAAGGAAGAAACCTATCAGTTACAAATTGGTATACAAAGCCAATGGGGACATAAAAATATGCAAATATAGATTGGTTGTCAATAGGTTCACTAAAAAACAAGTCACTCATTATAATGAAACCGTTTCTCCTGTTGTCAAAATGACAACAATTAGAGCTCTTATTGCTACTATTGTTAAAAAGGGTTGGCCCATGTTTCAACTGGATGTTAACAATGCCTTTCTACATAAAGAAATTTATATGAAGCCTCCACATTATCTTCAAATATCACATCCTAATTAAGTGTGAAAATTACAAAATCACTATATGGGTTAAAATAGGCTTCTACGAAATGGTATGAAAAGTTATATTCTGCCTTGAAAGGGTTTATCTTAAGGACTATGAATGATGATTTGTTGTGTTAATTTCCTTCTCGTCTATAATGAACATGAGTTTTTTCTATGGGTGGAAACTCTCAACCCAACCCGTAACCCGAGATGAAAATAAATGGGGTTGGGTTGAGATTTCTGACCCACCAACCCATATATTATATGGGTTGGGTGGGTTACCCGTTTGGGTTCACGGGTCAACCCGCCAACTCGTTTATATATATATATATATATATATATATATATATATATATATATATATATATATATATATATATATATATATATATATATATAATTTTAAAAAAATTAAAATGTATTTATGAATTAATGGAAATATTGGAATATATCAACTATCATTCAATATACGACATGCCTTAGCTAACACTTTTAAGTCCTAACCCCAACCGAATTCTCGAATTGATCCAGACACGAACCTATATACTTAAACGGGTTATGTGGGTTGAATTGGGTTGATGTTTCCAACCCGCCAACCCAAACACGACCCAATTTTCAGGCCTAGTTTTTTCTCTCGTGTTTTTCTGATTTATCGTCACCTTATTTGTTTATTTTAATTCCTTCTCTCCCCCACTTCATTTTCCAACGTTGAGTAGTAGTTGAGGACTTTTTAAGAGCCAAATAATTTTTAGCCATGTTCCGTCGATCACCTTGAACTTGCGTATGGTCAACCTTAAGAACTAGTTTTTTTGGCCTCCTAGGAGCCAAGGTTTCTGACATGATCTATGAGCTGAATAATCCTTGCGTGACTACACGCTTCGCGAGTAGCTCAAAATCATCATGGTTGAACATGTGTTTATATGCTTTTTATAGTCTCTACCATGGTTCCAAGCTGAGAATCATGAGCATAAAAATATTGATTTACAAAGTTGTTTGGATTTTGATATTTGACATGTAGGCTAGCTATATCATGTAAGAGAGTTATGATGGTAGCACATTTTTACCCTTAGATACTAAAATAAAAGAAATGTATAGATTTCTTCGTGATAACTTCTGTATATTATACATGTTCCAAATGATATCTAATGATAAAAGACGACAAAGTCAAGACTTATGATTTAGACATAAATACTTAATGATGAAGAGAAAATACTAAAGACTAAATATGCATGATTTGGATATAAACATCTTAATTTTGAAAAGTAGAGACTAAAGACTAAACATTTATGTTTTAGGCAAATGTCCAAAGATGATGTTTTAAGACTAAAGACTTGAGAAAGTTTAATGAAATAGATTAATTTATAATACTTAGAATACTAAAAAATGATTTTCATGATTCTCATTGTTTTAAGAATTATGCTAATTCCTTCGCCTATAAAGATGTTGAATCTTGAGTCTCGACATTACTCATTAGGTATTCATAATGCCTAAACTACATACTATGACATATATTCAAGTGAGAGTAGTGATTAAAGACCACAAAGGAGGTCATCGATATATATATATATATATATATATATATATATATATATATATATATATATATATATATATATATATATATATATATATATATATATATATATAAGGTTGCAATGAATGTAATGGTTTATTTGAACTTATGTAATAATATTATGATTAATCAATCATCTTTTTATAACTCTTTTGAACTGTTAAACTTTTACAACCAAAAACTGTGAGACTGTATTTTTTGAAAACAACATTTTTAAAAGGAAGTTAAATGATCTTTCAACTATAATAATATGTTAATTTAAATATGGACGTTTCATTTTAGGATCCCTAACCGAGATTGACAATCCAAATAGCTAAACTAGCAAGAGTTGGGCACTTGTGGGTGTAGTGACAGAAGATGGCACTAGAACGATCGAGGAAAAAAACGTAAGGATCAGGTATACCCTATCATAGGGCTTAATTTTAGTCTATGTAGTTCTCTAACCAAGAAGTCCAACCATTCTTGTCTATCTATGTTAAAAAACAAATTGATCTTCTTTTTGCCTTTGTTTTAGATGTTTTTTTATATTTTCCTTTGATTTTCATATGTTTTCAAGTTATTTGTCTTCTTTTTGCTATATAATTGCTAAGATTACAAATAGTAGGTTATTTCATAATCTTATCTAAGTAAGCGTTTCACATACACTTAGGATATGTCTATGTGCTTTTAGTTTTTTTTTTTTTGCCTCAAATTAAAAAAAAAGTGTGTTTGAGAGTATGAGCTTAAAACTTTTATTACAAAGAAAAACTTGATAATTGAGCAGTCGATTTCACATTACGTTTATTAGATAATATTACATTGCAAATGACTGTTTCTATCTAACAAATTTTGTAACTTGAGTGTTATTTAAAATAAATGTGAAGATGCGGAAAAAGATCAAATGTAACTCCTGAAAAATTAATACAAAATACATCCAAAAATTTTTATTTTTAATTTATAAAATAAATTGGTGTATAATCATATTAATGGTTGAACACAAGAAGTTATCAAAAGGGATCGTAAACACAAAATTAAATAAAGATCTGAGTCAAGCGTTACCATCTCTCATAGAAGCTACAATATTCAATCACATGAACAATGCACAAGTCTACTCTTATAATGCCTTTCAAATTAACTCGCCAAATTACTCAAAATACATTTATCATAAAATCTAATCCGGTCTACGGGCTTTGTCTCAAATACTTATTATACTCAATGAAACTCATTATAAAGATTCACCTTATTCAAGGGTCTATATCTCAACGGTTCACCATACACAATGGTTGTCGTTATGTGACTCATCATACTCGTTAGGTAATGCCACAAAGTTATTGTTATACGAATCACCATACTCATTGGATAATGTCACAAGGTTCTAGTTATGCGACTCACAATACTCGTTAGATATTGGCATAATGTTCTTGTTATGTGACCCATCATACTCAATGGATATTATAGTTTTCATATAACTCGTCAATAACAATATAACTAACTATAATGAGTTAAGTGTTAAGGTAAAGTCACTCATCTAAGGTATTATGGTCACAAAATGACAAATCAGTTAATAACACTCAACTGTGATATTACAGTCACAGAGGAGACCATCTCAATTAACAATGTGTCGATATGTTATTACGACCACTCAAGCTACCTTTTATTATTTAACAAAATATATAAATGGCATTACAACCACCCATGCTACCATTAATTATTTAACAACATCTAGTTATAAAACTTTGCATAATTAAACTCTATTTGTTAGTCACAACTAATAATAGACTCAATTATACAAGATTTCTCTATCATTCAACAATTACAAATAATAAACTCAACTATACATTAACTCTATGTAACATCCTATTTCGAGAAGTTTCTTATTTCGGGATTATGGACAATAAATGGATCAAGTAAAGGCATTCGAATTTATGGGAATAGGTTTTAGACCCTATTGAATGTGGATAATATTGGTTATGTGATCCAATCTCTTGGTTTGTGTTTTGGAGTCAAAGGGTAAAATGGGAAAAGTGAGGTTTTGGACTTCTTTCATGAATTAAGGATTTTAGTTTGCTGTGTTTTAAGTCAAATGTAATTATACAGAGTTGTGGGGCTCCTCAATACCTTTCTATGCATATAAAGAGCACTGAAAACGGAGTTGAAACGAAGAAGTTATGATTGTTTGAAGTTGGAGTGAAATTTGGTGAAAACCCATTCTCACGAGGTGAGAAATAATTCACATGATGTGAGAACTGTGCAACCCAACCCCACAAATTTTTAGGGTTTTCAAGGTATTTAAAGGTTAGGATTCATGTTTTAGGGTATTTTCTTAGCCTCCATCATATCTAGAACCTCTTAGGAGAAAACCTAGCCTCCATTTTAAAGATTTGAGCCTCCCCTCTCCCCTCTCATCCATTTTGGAGTTTTTTTGTGGTTTTGGAGCAATGTTTTCATGCAAGTTTGATCCTTGAAGCTTGGAAATTGAATATCTCAACTTTCATCTACCTTCTAGACCTTTGTAAGTTAGAAAGTTTCAATATTTATTGCATTTCATCATGGATATAAGTGTATTTTGTGTTTTGGTCCATTTTAATGAATTTTGAGTGAGAGTGGAGAATAAAGTTTGCAACTTTATTACTCTCCTAGGTCCCAAGAACATTGTATGTTTCAGATTTGGACTGCAACACCTTTTGATTAGTTTAGAATGTTTTCTTGGACCTTATAGACTACAAAAGTTTTGGTCTTTTGCCTTCCCTTTCAACCATTCAAGTTATCTTGGTCATTTAGGCCATTTTGGTGTATTAAATTTCAAATCTTGAAAGCTTGAAAAATTATTATGGATAAAGTTTCCAACTTTATCCGTCTAAACATCATGTTGATTCAGATCTAAAGGGTGGAGACTTGGACTTAATGGATTTAGCTGAGAAAGATGCATTATTAGTCCCTTTGAGACTTAAAGACTAGATCTTGGTTGTTTGGACCATACTAATGGATAAATTTGGAAACTTTATCCATTATGCATCTATTTAGGAACTAGATATGAGGCTATAGGCCTTGTTCTGAAGATATTAAGCACTTAATGAGGATTTTGGCCTTCTGACCAGAAGTTACGACGTGACATAAGATATGTCACGATGTGATGGTGCCTAGAATCATGATTGTTTTGTCGTTGCTGTAACATCCTGTTTTGCATGGTAACCATTTTGAGTTGATGATCAAAAGACTGGGTATTAGTAGGCTTCGGACCCTCGAGAAGTTGGAATCTGGACTCAGTTGGAGTGGTTAAGGTATTTTGAATAGTTTGGGTATTCAGTTTGTGTTCGGAATCAAAAGGTTATTTTGGTAATTTATCAGCTCGGGTTTTTATGGAAAGCGGATGTTCGTTCGGTACATCTTAGGGTGAGTATGAATTGGTATCAGTATTGAGCGTCTCTGTTCCTTTATATGGATATAAGGATCATCGGAATCGGAGTTGTATCGAGAGAGTTATGGAATTCGGAAGAATTAGGGTTTGGGGAAAACCCTAGTACACAGGGCGTACTGATGTGAAGCCGGTTATGCAAGGCGTAGAGTTGAGTACGTGCAGCGTAGGTGCGAGGTTTGGTCGGGGTGCGAGACCACGTACGCTGGGCGCACGAGGTGGTACGCGGGGCATACGAAGGGCAGATTAAAATCCCTAATCTTAGGGTTGTACCTTATATAAGCATTATGTTACCCTCTTTCTTCATTTCCTAAGTCATCCCCCATCCTCTAAAACCCTATAATTTATCCTTAAGTCTTCATGGTGGCATATTGAGTTTATGGTGTCCACGTTTGGTGTATTTGGTCCATTTCTATGAATATGGAGCTTGGTGCAAGGATGTGAATCAAGCAAGAGCTTATGGATCTGGCTTATGTGTCTCATTTCCAGTTTGTTGGAGGGATAAAGCTTTGAACTTGATCATTGATGTCTTAGATCTATCATTTATGAGTTTTGGTTCATTTTGGTCCCAAGTATGAGATCTAGTGGCCTTGATTTCATTCCAGGAGCTTTGAGTTGCCCCTCTTAGTGTTCCTGAGGTTCCAGGTCCATAAAGTTGGCACCTTTAGAGTTTAAACCCATCCATGCATGAGTTGGGGCCATTTCCATGATAGTAGAGTGTTATATTTTGAGTTTAGGTTCATTAGGGGCATGCAAAGTCATCAGGTCAGTGTCGTTATGGGTCTAGACGTTATTTGGGAATCGGATATGTGGTTTGGACTTATGGGCTAAGCATTAAGTGCTTAATGGAAAAAGTGGGATTAAGAGGGGAGTACGTTGGGCGTACAAGCCAGTACGCGCAACGTACAAGCCATTAAGCGAGTACGCACAGCGTACTGCTGAGTACGCCCTACGTACTCAGTCAGTTAGGACTTCGCAATTATGGGCCTCGAGTTGTGCCATTTCTTGGACTAGGTTGCTGTGGGCCTTCGTGGATTTCCGGAAAACAGGTTTTGGACCAAGGAAATTATTGGGCTTTAGGATAAGGTCCATTGGAGAGGTTTGGTCCCAATTTAGAAAATTGAGCCATTGATTGGTTAATTGGCCTTTTGGGCCTTTCAGATTTCAGTTTGGCCCATAGTTTTGGTCAAGGCTAGGTTGGGGGGGGGGGATAAATGGTCTTTTTACCCCAGGGTTGGAGTTATGATTATGGTTAGGACCCAATTGTTAATTGCGTATTGTTTTGTTATTGGTAGTTGAGGATCTGTCAGCCAGCAGCCAAGGGTTTTCTTTATGTTTCAGCAGTGCGCGGCGAGTCTCCTCACCATATCCATAGGTCCAAGGCACCAATGCCGACCCATTATGTGTTATGTGGTATGCAAGTTGTCGTTGTCATATGTGGTATGCTAGTTGTCTCTGTGATACTTGCATGGAAGACCCCGGGAGGTTCCCGAGGCAATTGGATGTCAGACCATGGGGGGTTCCCATGACATTCCATGTGGGGGTTCCCATGGCACCAGAGTAAGATCGTGGAGGGTTTCCATGGCATCCAATATATGTTTGTATGCATGACTTATGTGGTTTCACGTGTGGTATGTTTTGGGGAACTCACTAAGCTTTGTGCTTACACTTTTTAGTTTATGTTTCAGGTACTCTGGTTTTCAAATGGAAGAGCTCGGGATGATTGCAAATCACACACCACATGATTCCGCTTTCTGTGATTACTCTGGTTTAATGATGTTTTACTAAATATTGGTTACTATGGTTTTATGAAAACAATCTGTATTAACGATTTATTAACCTAAAAACAAAAATTTTTATGTCTTGATTTTTGGGACGTTACAATTGTATTTTCACGATGTGACCAAGGAATGGTCACGACGTGACGTTGACTTTGAATAAGGATTGGTTTCGATTTGAGTATTTGACTAAGAATTGGTTTCAATTTGGTTTTAGGAAGTTTAGGTTGGCTGTTTTGATGCTGAGGTGGCTGTTGGGCTTCTGTTGAGTAGTTCAGGTAAGTCCTCTCACTATACTTGCCTGTATGGTAGTACGTGCATGTTGACCAACTGGGTCATATTTGCTGATAGCTGTTATGTATGAACTGAGTTGCTGATAACTCCTGGACTGTTGTGAGTCTATGAGACTGTTGATAGTCCCCAGAGTTGCTGATAACTCGTGAGGTGTGTTTTTAATCCACAGGGCGTGCTGTTAGATTGTGATTTGAGATTCCATCTTATCTTCTTATTAACTATGATTTCGTAATAATAGTTTATGAATAAATGGTTGTAACTTTATTAAGAATGGATGTTATATTATTTTAAAAATGAAAAAATAACCCTGGTTTTTGGGATGTTACACTCTATCTATCAACAATGACCAATAATAACTTTAGCTATTCAATCTCACTCTATTAGTCAACAATTACTAGTACAATTTCAACTAAACAAGCTTACTACACCGTAATACAATAATTAGATGTAAATCATAATTATATCAACTTATTAACTCATATAAAAATAATAAACATATTCTATATGTAACGACACGAAAAATTAGTATATTGGTATACTCTAATCGACATATAAAACCAGTTGGGTTCAACATGTTTGAGAAAAGTCGAGAAAACAAAAAAAAGAAAGGAACATGATGTGTCTAAGAGATAGACACATGTCACCGGGGCATGTCATGTAGAAATGGATAAGCTTTGTGGTAAAGTCACGACGCATCGTAATGGCAGAGAGGCAGGACACGTGTCGTCTTACTATGGCATGTGGCAAAATTTGGGAAGACATGTGGATCACAACGCGATCTAGAGGGTGATGCAACGCGATTCCGCTAGCATATATATATATATATATATATATATATATATATATATATATATATATATATATATATATATGTGTGCGTGTGTGTGTGTGTGTGTGATTCGTGCATTTGAGAAAGGTCTTTTTCCCGGGGTACGACAAAAGTCGGTATAATGTTCTTATAAGTATAGCGTTTAAAGGTTCCCTACAGGAACAATGTTAAAGAATCCTACGAAAAATATACAAACATGTGATTCCTACGAGAATGTAAATATGTGATTCTTATGGGAATGTGAAAAAATTTAACCCACAATTGTAAGCACGAAGCTTAGTGAGTTCTCTAAAATACCACATACAATGCAAAAACCAAACATAACAACAACATGTCTATTTCTACTAACATTTTTGTTTCAACTGACAAGTCTATTTTAACCGATAGGTCTGTTTCAACCGAACGAGTATGTTTCAAACCCAACAGATCTATTTCAACCGAACGAGTTTGTTTCAATCCAACAAATCTATTTCAATCAGCATAACATACAAGTAGATAAGAAATATCCTTTAAGTCTAGCTAAGCATACAATCATGTCATCACAACTATGTCATAAGAAATATAGTGAGAAAGCTCACTTGAACAGTTACTTGAGCAACTATCAGTGATCGAACCGCGAGCAAACACGCCAAACATGTATTAACCTATAATATTATAACTGATCAATATCTAAGAAAATATAGTTACTAAAACTTAAATCCTTCACTAATGCCCTTAATACTAAAATAACTTTCAAATAAGGATTAGCTACTCAAGACAGTCGGGAGGCAGGATCATTTCGGCATATAGCCTTTCTAAAATCCAACAACCAGGCCAATGTGTCTATCTTAAACACCGCTCTTGTAAGTAAATCAATCAGTATAATAACAGAGATTAATGATTAATCTAATAAACGAGTTCATAATAACAACAATCGGTATACTCTATATCAAGTTATACTTTAAGCGAAAATGTAACTTACCCGATGGGTGAATAAATCGGAAAACGGCAAGCGTAACTTCGACGTTTGATTCTCGTCTTAGGGATCCTTTCAAAACTTATAGCACTTCGCTAAAGATACTACATAATAAGAAAACAAATCATGAGGGGCAGGGATCTCAAGAGGGAGAGAGAGATTTGAGAGGAAATGGTGCAAGGAATGTGGGAGGCCAAGCCCTCTATTTATAGGCTGAGAATATCACAAACTTTCTCCTTGGGTTCGTTTCGGTTGAAGAAGGTAGTTTACCTAGAGATTCCAACCTACTACCCGAAGTAGCAAGTTGTGAAATTTGTTGCTCTAGGTTCTGATGCTTGATTTTGTCTCTTGTTTGAATGTGTGTGTGCTAGTTGTCAAACTCTTGACTATATCCTCCAAGGACATGCTTGACAAACATGACTGTTGAGGTGGATGTTGTAGTTGTATTGGCTGAAAATTTTGAGGTGGGAATGATGGCCTTTGTTGGTATGGAGGTTGTTGTGTCAGTTGATAACCCATATTTTGATCATTGTTCCACCCTTGATTACCTCAAGGCTGATCAAATTTCTATGATTTTTCCCAAAATATCCTCCAATTGATTTCACTTCTTCCATATCTTCTTGTAGTTATGGGAACATATCGGTTGGATGTTCCACTTGAGTGTAAATACCGCAAGGGCGGGGTGTGCGCTACACACCTTTATCTTTCGCTAACATCAAGACCACCTTTGTAAGATCAGATAGTTGGGCTTCAGTTTGAGGAGTATGCAGTATTCGTGTACCAATCTTCATATTGTGTTGAATGCTTAGAGTCCTCAACTATATTCTTGATAAGATAGCGAATCTCGGTTGGGGTCTTATCGGATGAAGACCCTCCACTTGAGTCATTGATTAGTCTCATTTCCCAAGGAGTCACGCCTTCAATAAAGTATTGGAGAAGTTGGTATTCACTGATTCCATGCTTTGGGCAACAATAACTTAGCTTCTTGAATCTTTCCTGTTGAGTCTAATTGTGTTGCGTCATGGGCCTATGTTTTGTATCCGGATTGGGCCTGTCCATCCGTGATTAGCTAGTAGGGTTAGACTATAAATAATGCATGCATGTATGCATTATAAGGTTAACGTTTTGTGATTATTATCGTGTTAGTTTTGTAACCCTAAAAACCTCTACAGTCGAAGTTCTTAATCGAGCTTTTCTGAGGTGTTAAAGCATTAATCATACGACATATTCAAAGCCATTCTTGTGTTCATAATTACGTTCTTTATTGTTTGTCTGCATAGAATCTATCGATCCTAACTGAACATTGTTTCAACAATTGGTATCAGAGCAGGAGACTGTGTGATCAATACACATTCCTTCTGTATTCAGAATTCTTTAGGGTTTCCGCTTTTATCGTATAAATAGAAGCCGTCATCTTCGTTTCGACGGCAACTCTGTTTCTGATAAAACCCTAATCTCAAGTTTACAGGTCTGATTCTAGCAGCTCACCATGTCTCACGAAGATTCACAAACAAATCCCATTAATATCTCAAACAACATTGGATCTACTACCAGGATACCCATACTTTACACTCAAGACTATGAAGTATGGGTGCATCACTTTGAAGACTACATGGTTGGATCTGAAGACAATGGCTTTCTGATCTGGGAAGCGATCACACTTGGGCCGTTTGTTCACTCAGGAACGAACACGACAGTTAAGTCCCAAAATGAATATAACAAGCTGGTGGCGGATGTAGAGAAGATGCCACAGGATGAGAAAGACAAGTTGCTGTGTAACGTGAAGGCCATGAGAATGATCAGATTCGCCTTGCAATCTGACACTTTTCGGTTGGTTGGTTCATGCACGACGGCCAAAGAAATCTGGGATAGGTTGAAAGAACTCTATTCAACTGATGAAGATCTAGAACACTCCATTCAAACCTTGCTGCTGTCAGAATTTGGAGTTTTCGAACAGAAACCAGAAGAAAAACTCATACAAACTTTCGATCGGTTCAATCATCTCCTAAGTAAGATGATCAAGCATGGAATAGAAAGAAAGTTGATCGAGCAGAAGGTGACCTTCATGAACGGTCTGAGACCAGAATGGATGGCTGTGGTTTCAACCGTGAAAGCGCATGAACAGATTAAATCTTACTCACTAGCGAAACTTGTGGGAATACTTAAGTCCCATGAGAGTGTAGTAACCAAAGAAGCGAAGGTAGTTTCTGGTGTGAGATCGCTGGCCCTTGTCTTAAAAGGAAAAAGCATTGCAGAAGAAGAAGAAGAGTCTGATATGTTTGAGTGTGACCTTACAAGCGAGGAGTATGCTATGATGGTCACTAATCCAAAGAAGTTTGCACGAAGAAAATTTCCTGTCAACAAGAACCGAAACTGGCAAGGAAGTTACAGTTCTGAGAAAGTGAAGGATGAAGCGAAAATCTCTTCTCAAAAGGATGAAGACAAGAAGGAGAGCAAGCTTGCAGGAGACTCTGGGTTCGACTGCAATTACTGTCACGACAAGAACCACTTTGCCAAAGATTGCATGCTGAGGAAAATGGCTGAGAAAAGAGATGGTGAAGATGATGAGGCGTACTACATGCGCAAGTTGGAAGAGATCAAGAAAAAGAAGGCGAATAACAGTTCTATGAATGACTTAATTGTGCAGGAGAATGCAGATGAAGATGAGTTCGGTGGCGTTGAAGTGTGGTCAACCGATTCTGAAGATGAAGAGGTGAGAAAGCCTACTCATGAAAGAGCTTATGTGGCAAAGGATGTAGGTTCGGCTGGAAGATGTTTGATGGTCACAACTGGTGCATCAACCGAAAGTGCAAGTGAGGAACCGAACCTAAATGAGGACAAATGTTTTGCAACCAAGCCCGTAAGTGAAAAGATCAACGACTACGATCGGCTGATAAAAAAGGTACAATCCATCCTTGAATCACTTAAAGTTCTAATAATAGATTATGAAGAAGAATTAAAAGAATTAAAATTTAAATTTTCTAACTTAAGTGGTAGTCTCATGCAAACTCGCTTAGCGAATTCTAACCTAACTGACCAACTCAGCAGGGTGTCTTCAAAAAGTGAGGAGAGAAGGATGTGGATTGAGCTGAAGGAGGCGGAATTAAATAGAGCTAGGGATGAAAGTATTTATTTGCAAAGAGACAATTTAAAGTTTTTAAAACAAAGGAATGTTTTTTGTTTGATTGCTAAGCGCTTATATACTAATATTGCTCAATTGCATTTAAGTTGTGAGATAGGGAATAAGATTCACAAGATGATCTTGCCCTTCCTTGAATTTAAGGAGGATGAGGTCATCGCTGAGTGTGAATCAATAGTGTCCTCAGAAGAGACATCCATGTCTTACAAAATCGGACTGGACAAAATAGAGACCTTCATTGACTCTAAGGAACATAAATGTATGCTAAAAAATCTTTTAGATGAAAATGATAGGTTAAAAATAAAGTATGAAACTATTCAATCATTTGACTCGTCTAACGCCAAATTAAATTCAGAAAACAAAATGAACTTAGAAAACACGTCTGAATTTGATGAGGAGAGTGAGATGAGCGAAATCTCAGTAGAAGACGTTGTTGATTGCTCTGAGTTTATGAAAAGCGAAACCGAGAGTGAGAAACCCCTCATATCTGAAAATTCGGTTGAATTCGCTCGCCTGTCAAGGGACAAGCCACAGAAACTCAAAGAGAAAGCCATGGTATATCAAAAGGTTCAAACAGTGCCGAATCAGGTCTATGCAGTTACCGGTGTCACTGCAAAACAAACAGCAGAGTTGAAAATCTTGGTCGACAAAGACAATGCTGAAGGGTGTGACGATTACTTCTGGTCAACCCCTATTGACAACGCAGATGAAACCATAGGCTTATCTGAGCAAACTTCATGGAGGGTTAAAGGAAGAGATGTTGCTGAACCCATCAACAAACCCTCGAGTTTCGACAAACCAAGCACAAGTGGAACTAAAGAAATCCCTGAAGAACCAAAGAAAGAACCGATAGTTCCAACTAGGTCAACCAAAACTCAAAAGGAGAAGCCACAGGCTAGCTTCAATATCCACAAATCGCAGAAGGAGTTAGCTGAACAGAAACGCTTAAGAAATCAAAGATACATGAAGAATCTAAATGAGCGAAAACGTCATTGGCAATCTCAAAATCCCAACTACGTTTCTCCAAAGAAAGAATCAATTGCTAAAGGAAAAACTGAAAGGAAAAGAAAATTTCAGTCCAAATTCCTACTATTCCAAATCTCAGAACCGAACATCGACTTTCGGTACCAAAACTAGTACGCAGAACTGAACGTCCAGTTTCGGTCCAAACATCAAGGCTAACAACCAAAAGCCTACTTTCGGTCCCAACAAAGGAACTCAGAACCGAAAGTCAAGTCTCAGCCCAAATGTCAAAGCTAACAACCGAACATCAACTTTCTGTCCCAACAAAGAGACTCAGAACCGAAAGTCAAGTTTCGGTCCGAAGACAAGTTTCAGTCCTTCAAACTCACAAACCAAGTTAAAACCATTAAAGGATATCAAAGGCAAAGGAAAGCTTGATTATGAGTTCAATAATAAGAGAAAGTCAGCTAACCCTAGGATTCAAAAGAAAACACCAAAAACATCTAACAACACACCATCTAATACACCAAAGTTTAAACTAGATAAAACTAAAATCAAGGTGTATACCATCAAAAGAAAAGATCAAACCACTTTAGTAAAACGAACATATTTGGTTGATGTGTCTACTGCAATTCCTTTTTCTGTGAAAAACTCACCAGGACCTAAGAAACTTTGGGTTCCTAAATCTGCTTGAATTTGCAGGTGATAAGTGACGAGCAGTTCGATGACGAATGGTATATAGATAGTGGCTGCTCGCGTCACATGACAGGAAGGAAGGAAGAGGTGAGGGAGTTTCGGTCCCTGAAGGATGGTGGATGTGTGAAGTATGGCAATAACTCCTATGGAACAATCAAAGGATATGGGATGATAACCAATGGAGACTTCTCGATTCGAAAAGTAGCGTATGTGGAAGGATTGCAGCATAACCTCATCAGTGTATCACAATTAGTTGTGGGAACAGGCTTGAAAGTTTCATTTGATGATGAGGGATCAGAAATAATTGAGAAACAATCCAAAAAGGTTATGTTGAAGTCTGAACGCAAGGGAGAGATGTATCCTTTAAATCTCAACCCAATTCGAGGAAAACCAGCTATATGTCTGCTATCAAAAGAGAACACTGATGAAAGCTGGTTGTGGCATCGACGGCTATCGCACCTGAACTTCAAAGACATTAATAAGTTGGTGCTTGGTGATCATGTTCGAGGCCTTCCTCTTCTCAAGTTTGACAAGGAACATCTATGTGCAGCTCGTGAGATGGGCAAACAAAGCAGATAGAGCCATCCTACACGCATCAATACGAAGATTGTTGAAGCTCTTGAACTTCTGCACATTGACTTTTGTGGACCTTCGGCTATCGAAAGCTTCGGTGGTAGTAAGTTCATTCTTGTCATAGTAGATGATTTTTCTCGCTTCACCTGGGTTTTCTTTCTTAAACAGAAATCAGATGCAACTCCCAAGCTGAAGACGTTCATCAAGCAAGTGGAAGTACAGCTGCGAAAGACAGTGAGGAATATCAGAAGCGACAATGGGTTGGAATTCAAGAATAAAGATTTTGAGGATTTTCTGGCAGACAAGGGGATATCTCACAACTTTTCAGCCCCCTATACTCCACAACAGAATGGGATTGTTGAAAGACGAAACCGTTCATCGTGTGAAGCAGCCAGAACTATGCTCAGCTTCGCCTCTCTTGCACTATACTTTTGGGCTGATGCAGTTGCAGCCGCGTGCTACACTCAGAACCGATCTTTGCTCAACAAAAGATTCTCAATCACTCCTTATGAGATCTTAAACAATCAAAAGCCCAACGTCAAATTTTTCCACGTGTTCGGTTCAAGGTGCTTCATCTTTAATTCAAAGGAGAACCGAAACAAGTTTGACGTCAAAGCAGATGAAGGAATTTTTCTTGGTTATTCACTCACTTCAAAAGCATACAGAGTATTGAACAAACGCTCAAAACGAATCGAAGAAACATATTATGTCACCTTTGACGATAATTACATGAAGAAAATTCAAAGGAGTGAAAGTGACTTAGGTGAAATATTTCCTGAATCTGGACAGGTCTCGGTTCCAATATCCAACTTGTTTGAAGAGTACATTCGGTTATTTGATGAACCAGAGAAAGCGGCACACTTAGAGGCGAAAGCAGCAGATAACAAAATTGATAATCTCAAAAAGATCATAGATGAAGCTGCCAAAGAAATGGAAAGTGAACCTCCTAAAACTAAAGGGGGTCAACCCTCAACTGACTCTCCAAACAACGGCTCAATGTTCAAGGGGGAGAATTCATCAACACAAAAGACAACCGAAATGTCTTTCGAGGGGGAGAATCCTATTCCATCCCCAACTTATAAAGGTTCAGGCGAGGGTGACCATACAGCTCCAAACCCACCCCATAATAGTCCAATCGAGGGGGAGAGTCCGACTTCCACAAAGGGTGACAACTTTGATCCTGATACGGGTTACACTTCGCCAGTCGAGGGGGAGAAAGAGACTACAACTGACGAAGGTGATCAATCAGAACTTGAAGAGGAAGTAAATGCAGAGTTGGATCCAGCCTATGACCCAAATTATCCTCCATTAGTGAAATGGACCAAGGATCATCCCAAAGCACAAATCATTGGTGAATCATCTGAGAAAGTTCTCACTCGTTCTCAATTGAAAGCGAAACAAACTGCATTATTCTCTCAAGTTGAATTCTGTATGTTTAATTCGTTTGTCTCCAAAGTCGAACCAAAAACAGTTAATGCTGAACTTGATCATTCTGATTGGGTTCAAGCAATGCAAGATGAGCTTCATGAGTTCGAAAGAAATCGAGTTTGGAGGCTGATTCCCACACCAAAGGATGCTTCAGTGGTTGGATTGAAATGGGTATTCAGGAATAAATTGGACAAAGAGGGGAACGTCATTAGAAACAAGGCTCGGTTGGTGGTTAAAGGATATTGCCAAGAGGAAGGGATAGATTATGAGGAAACCTTCGCTCCAGTAGCTAGGTTGGAATCAGTTAGAATCTTCCTGGCATATGCTGCTCATAAAAACTTCAAAGTTTTCCAAATGGATGTCAAATGCGCTTTCTTGAATGGAGAACTAGAAGAAACAGTGTATGTTGAGCAACCTCCCGGGTTCGTGAATGAGAAATTCCCTGATCATTGCTATGTGCTGGATAAAGCGGTATATGGTTTGAAGCAAGCACCGAGAGCCTGGTATGAAACTTTAACTCGCTTTCTGAAAATGTCGAAATTTAAGCAAGGTTCGGTTGACCCAACCTTCTTCCGAAAGAAAGAAGCCGAACATCTAATGATAGTTCAAATTTATGTCGATGACATCATCTTCGGCTCCACAAATCCCAGCTTAACGGCTGAATTCAGGAAGTTGATGGAGACTAAATTTGAAATGAGCGCAATGGGTCCGATTAATTTTTTCCTTGGTTTGAATATTAGACAGGGACCAGAAGGTATCTTTATCAACCAGGAGGCATACACAAAGAAGCTGCTAACAAAATTTGGCATGACAGGAGACTCAAAAGTGAAGGTTCTTATGGCGTTTGGCACTAAGTTAACACCTTCTCTGGAAAAACCTGCCGTTGACATAACACTATATCGACAAATGATAGGGTCCCTTATGTATCTAACAGCTAGTAGACCGGACATTATGTTTTATGTTTGTTATTGTGCCAGGTTTCAAGCTAATCCAAGAGAACCTCACATGGTGGCGGTGAAAAATATTTTCCGTTACCTGAAGCGAACCTCATCTCTCGGTCTCTGGTATCCTGCTAGATCTGGATTCTTCATTCAAGCCTTTTCTGATGCTGATCTTGGAGGATGTGGTCTGGACCGAAAGAGCACTACAGGTGGATGCCAATTTCTTGACGGAAAACTGGTTAGCTAGCAGTCCAAGAAGCAAACATGTGTGTCACTTTCAACAGCCGAAGCTGAGTATATAGCAGCAACATCTTATACCTCTCAAGTCATATGGATTCAAAGTCAACTACGAGATTATGGGCTGAGTATGAAGAAGATTCCTCTCTTTGTGACTCAGAAAGTGCAATAAGGATTTGTCACAATCCTGTGCAACACTCTAAGACTAAGCATATTGCACTTAGATATCATTTTATCAAGGACCACGTAGAAGATGGGAACGTGGAAGTACATTTCGTTCGGTCCTCTGATCAACTGGCTGACATATTCACTAAAGCCTTACCTGAAGCGAGTTTCAATAAAATTTTACAAGGCCTGGGAATGATGGAAGCGGAGTCTGTACCGAATCCTCAAATCTCTTACTAAAAATTACACAAGCGAAATGGAGCGAACGCTCGGTCTATTTCGGCTCCATAATTTTCGAGAACCGAAATGAACCGAACGCTCGGTCTATTTCGGCTCTGGAATTTTAAGGAACCGAAATGAACCGAACGCTCGGTCTATTTCGGCTCTATAATTTTCGGGAACCGAAATGAACCGAACGCTCGGTCCATTTCGGCTTTGGAATTTTAAGGAACCGAAATGAACCGAACGCTCGGTCTATTTCGCTTCATTCTTTTAAGATAAGGTTTCGGTTGTACACTTTGTTCATCCAAAAATATTTTCTTTTTCTGTTTTTATTATTTTTCAGAAAACTTCAAAAATCCAAAAATATTTACTTTTTCTGTTTTTATTATTTTTCAGAAAACTTCAAAAATCCAATTTTTTTTTCTGTTTTTATTATTTTTCAGAAAATCTCAAAACTTCAAAAATATTTTTTTTGTGGTGTGTTTGTTTGCTTGTTCTTTTTATTAGGTCACAAGTGTACCAGTACAACAGAATTTGGAGCTAAGGCAGGTATAATCATTTCCATCTGAACTAGTTAAGGGTCCCTAGAAGCATGCTGCTGCATGTTGACCAAAGCCTCTATGACTTTGAGCAAGGCCTTAATGATTCGATCTATACCTATCGTTTCTTCCCAATCAGGCTGTTAAAATCAACTCAGTCAAGAGCTACCTTACTCTTCTCAAATGAGTTAAGAGTTTTTCTGCTTAGTCATGACTTTATAGCAGAAGGTACTTTCGGTTCTTTAGCCACCCTCCTTATATTCTCCATCAACTTTCGGTTCACCACTGCAACCCTTGAGACTCTCAGTCTTTACCACTGAGGTTTATGGTTGCACAAAATCTGTGTTTGTGATCTTAGATACGCATACCACGTGCTGAGTGAAACCCACAATCCAGCACCAACAACGAATTGACGGTGAATTGTAATATTCAAGATCTTACTGGTTACCTAATGAAATCTCATTTTTTTTATTTTTGAGTGATCTTTTATGAATTTGTCTAACACCAAGGCTTTTCTTCCCAAAAAGATCCAGTTTATTTTTGTTTTTGAGATTTCTATCACTTCTTTAGTCACTATAAATTATATTCCACCTACTTGTTCAACAGACCACATCGGTCTCACAAGTACTTCTTTCAATGTTCGGTCTTATGTTAAGAATCGACGTTTGGTTGAAGATAAGCCACCCTAAGCCTATGAATTAAAAATAAGCCTTTCAATGTTTCTCTACAAACATTTGATCGTTATTTCACGGGGACCCACACAAGCACTTCAAGTCTCTCTTGACTTTGAAGGAAGCGATTCTTGCCCGGAATCACCTGCTTTCTGTCTTCTAACGAGACATCACTCACATCCAATACACATTTTGCTTTATTTCTTTATCTTTTGTCACTCTATTGCACGGAAATTTTTATTTTCCAACATTCTGGTTGCTGTTGGTTCGATTTTTGTTTATCTTTTGGCGAAACAGGGGTAATCCTAAATCTTGGAGCGAAACTGAATTTCAAACGACGATTCAGGATAAGATTTTGGGCGCGTGAATTTGAACAGTCTCTATACCCACGCGTACTGACGTATACCTAGGAGTAACCAACCTGTCACATCGCGCTTTTTCAGGCGACGTTTTAGTGATCGCGTCATTATCATGATGATTTTTCTCTCTCCTGGCAACGATATATAAAGGGTTTCTAATCTTATTTGTCTTTTACCAGCAACAAATTCTCTCAAATTACATGGCAAGTTGAAACTGTTCATCTTCTTTCTTCGATCAACAATGGCGACTTCTTCATCAGTTCACGATCAAACTGCTTCGTCCACATTGCTTTCGATCAAGCCAAATCAGAACATGATTATTGAACTCAATCCGTTTCTGTACGATTCGTATATGCTGCAGGTGGTTGAGTGTTTGAAGTATTCTCCACTGGTTCTAGCCCTAACACAGGTGGAAGCCGTCGCTATGTCACTTTTATCACAGGTTTACTCTACTGCCTCTTATGACAAGAACAAGGAACGAATCTACTTCCAAATCCATTCTCATAAGGCTTCAATTTCAAAAGGGAGATTTTGTTCCCTATTGCACCTGGCTGTGGATTCATCTGTAATTTCACCAGACTTCATCACCACTACTCAACTTTTCTCGATGCTTTATGAAATGGGATACACTGACGTGCTTACCACAGTAACGAAGGTTAAGAAGTCATGCTTACCGTCCCCATGGAATGAAATGCTTACTCTTCTCATCAAGAGTTTGGCGGAGAGAAGTGGTGGATCTGATGGCACCAGTAAGGGTTTTCTAACCCTTCTCTATGACCTTTACAATGGTCTCAATCTCGATTATGGGACGATTATTTGGTCTCAAGTGGTGCAAAGCCTCAACACTTCAACGAGGCATTCTGAAATCTCGTGTGCACGATTCTGGACTATCATTACACGAAGGGCGATTAATTCTTTGGAAATTCCGGTAATGAAGGATGCCCTACTTGCGTCTATTGCTACGTTTCACACCAAGAAAATCATAATTTCTGATCCTAAGAAGTTCCCTCACATTGGCTCTATCCCAGAGACAATGTACCGGTGTGTCACAATCGAGAGTAAAGTCATGACAGATTATCGCAAGCTTCCTCCAACAGAACCGAGAGTCCTATCTCCTGAACAGCAGGCTGCCCTAGATGCTGTGGACAAGCCTAGTAACCGAGGGAAACAGACTACTACCAAGAAAGAGCCAACAGAGGATGATAAGTCTAAGACTGCCAAGTCCAAGAAGCGAAAGTCTGAGAAAGGGGATTCTTTTAAATCGAAGAAGATTAAAAAGATGGCGAAAAGGTCCAAGAGTCCTACTCCTCCCAGTTCAGAACACGATGAGGAGGATGAAGAAGAGGAAATTCATCATGAATCACCGAGAGGTAACACTCCTCCCCGATCTCCTACTCCAACCGAATCTCCTCATAACAAACTTCCAACACCACTTCATCACCGAAACAGACAGTTCCAGTTTTGGTTGCTCCTATTCCCCCACCGACCACATCTCAAACAACAACTTCTTTTCCACCACCACCACCAGTTTCTTCTGTTCCTATTTCTACAACTCCCTTACCACCTCCTATAATTTCCCAATCAACTACCACTACTATTCCTGAACCGACAGTAAGAGTCAACGTATCTGATACGGGGGCGACTACTGAAACAGAACCTCCAGTTACTTCTACACCACTTTAACCCTCACCTTCAACCGATTCCGGTGCCACTCTCGGTGGTGCTAATGATGAGTTTGATTCAACATATTACAGTCCCTATAGGCTTCCTAATGATGAGGATGATGATGCTCCCGTCACACGTCAACACTTGCAGGGCATTCATGAGAAATTGGATAAATTGCTTGATGACAACAAGTCCTATAGTAGTGTTGTGCTCAAAGCCTTTTTGGACACAACTCTTGAGCAATACACTGATTCCATTGACAAATCCACTAAGGCGGTTAATGAGTCTACTTCCTCTTGCCAAAAGGCCATTGCTGATGTTGCTGATATTGTTCATACTACTCAGATTTTTCTCGAGTCACTTAAAGGGCATGCTGATACAAGTGCAGCCAAGGTGCAAGCCTATGTGGATTCATTTTCCAAGTCCCTTCAAGAAGAGCACACAAAGTTTGAAGCTGTTCGTTCTTCCATCCAAGCAGAGAACACTTCACTTCTCAGTTCTGTGTCTTCTCGGCTGGAATCTCTTCACGCTGATCTAGCAAAAGAAAGTGCTCTGAAGGAAGAACTTGCTCGACAAGCATCCACGATTGAAGTTCAGAAGGTTCAGCTCGCTCAAGCTGAAAAAGAAATTTCTTTGTTGAAGACGGAGAGAGCTGTTTTTCGCAGCTGTGCAGGGGATGTGAAGGATATGCTCACCAACATTCTTGGTGCTCATGATCATATCCTTACTTTGACCATTAGGAATCATCTTACTACCAAACTTCTTCCTGCCCTTGCCTTGTTACACGAGATGAAGGGTGTTTCGGAGAGATTTATTGCTCCAAAACATGGGGGAGAAGGTGCTCATCAACCGAAGGTTAAAACTGAAACTGATTCTGCTCAACCGAAGGTCAAAGTTACAACCGAACTGAAGGGTAATGTAGCTTCAGGTTCTGGTTCACAAGTCAAGCAAAAGGCGATTGATGATGATAGCAATGACGAATCTGGTGAAACTATTGCTGAGGCTCTTAAGCGAAAGAAGAGGGATAAAGAGCTGGATGAAACCTTGAGTATTGTAAGGGAAGCAGAGGAGAGGGAAAGGAGAAACAAGGAAGAAGAAGAAGCCTTAAATTGCAAGAAGGCCTTGTTTCCCCTATGGACAAAAGAGGCACTTATCAATCAAGCTATAGAGTTTCCAAGTGTTTATTGGTTGGAACCTGTTGCGTCGTTTGACTGTGACAATTCTAAGGACTCGCAGTTCGACATGCCGATAACACGAAAGGCATTCACGTTTCACTGTTTTGATTCGACTGCTGAGGTTCCTTTTCCTCATCCTAAGGTTGCTCGTGAGCTTATAGACTTTTATTTGAAGTATGGTCAACCGCAGTACTTGACATGGAGCGCACAGAAGATAATCACTGTCAAGGTACTGAAACCTACGTCTGCTGGGAGGTTTATAAATGTTAATTTTAAAATCACACGAGGATCTGCAAACTCGGTGTCGATTATTTCTCTGGCAGACCTTCCAAATCTAAATCCTCATGACTGGATTCTTTTGTTTAATATTCTGCTCACAAATCCGAGGGAATATGAGCCGATATTGGAGCACTTGAAGAGGATGTTGGCTTCTTACATCCATGAGGTTGCAGCTATGGATCATGAGATAGCGAAAGTGATGAATAAGAAACCGACCATCAAGCCAACACCGAAACCAGGAGATGTGAATAAGATGAAGATGGGCCAAATAGATTCAACACATCTTACTGTGATGTTTACAAAAGGCAAAGCACACAGATTTTTATTCGCTCTTGTTGATAAACATTTATTTTCAACCGACTGCTTGGAGCACATCAACAACATTATTCATCGGTGCAAGCAGAACTCAGAATCAGACAAAAAGAACTTCACGGACATGCTTCGGTGGTACATAACGTATCGTCATCATTTGCTGGCTATCATTCCGAAGGTGTTCAAAACAATAAAGAAGTCTTCTGCAGCTCAGCCGAAGTGAGCTTTCGGCTCCATTGACGCAAAGGGGGAGATTGTTGAGTCTAATTGTGTTGCGTCATGTGTGACAACCCGAAATTTCCATTCTGTACAACCATTCAATTCAATAGGAGTCAAAACGGTTTCTGCTAATTTTCAAGCTTTTTGGAGTAAGTTTGAGTATTTTAAGATTAGTACTTCAGGAGATAACAGGAGAGAGGATGCCCTAGGGTTTATTGTGCAACAATAATGTCCCAAAACTCCAAGAGTTTGGAGTTTACGGCCTAAACAAAGGTGTTTACGGCCGTAAACCCTAAAAGAGGGTATAAATATGACACTTAGTCATTATTTATCATTTTTCACATTTTCAAGATCCAAATCTCAATTCTCTCTCAAGTATCATCCAACATTTCTTCAAGATCTTCAACTTGTAAGTGTTTCTTACCCTAATAAGTTGATATATACCTTAATCTAGTGATCTAACATGATTCCATCTGTGAAATCATTCCAAAAGTGTAGATCTTCAAGTTTCACCAAGAACACCAAGAACACACACTAGTGTTCTTGGACTTTTAGCACCTTTTCAAGCTTCTACCTAGTAAGTACTTCTATCCTAGAGTATTATAGAGCTTGTTACACTTTTAAACATCAAGAAAACACCCAAGAAACCAAGGATCAAAGGTGTTTACGGTCCAAGATGTTCTTGGACCGTAAACCCCAAAAAGGGTGCCAAAGTGTGCCCTAGTCCCTTCTAAGCCTTGGAAACTAGCCTAGATCCATTCCTTGATGTTCTTAGTACTTGAAAACATCAAAATACCATAAACCATTTGGGTTTATGGCTGTAAACCCAAAGGGAAATGGTCCAAGGACCGTAAACTCCTAAAAGGAGTGAAATGGTGCCCTAATCTCTTCCTAAGGCTTAAACATGAAGTAGGAATGCTTCTTGTGATCTTTAAGGCTTCAAAACACAAGATGGTCAAAGAAATATGAGTTTACGACCGTAAACTCAATGAGTTATGGTCACAAAACCGTAAACTCCAATAAAGGGTTCCCTTGAACCTTAAACTCAATAGCAATGTCCTACAACACTTAGATGCAATCCTTAGGACTTATAGCACTTAAATAAGGTGTTTTACATGTCCTAGGATGTCTTAACTTTGTTAATTAGTTGTTTAAAGACTAATTGGATACATATATGTGATATTATATGTTAACTAGGATCATCGTGTGGGTACAAGTCTTCACTTGACACCTAGCATCCTATACATTCCGTTCATCCAAACCACTCACTACAGGTGAGTTCATACCCCTTAATTAACCTTTTAAATGTTTTTAAATGCTTTTATGGGGGGGAATACAAGTTGAACTATTATAGTTATTATATCAATCACATGTGATTAATAACTACCAAACAAGTGGATTTCTTACTTTTCAAACTGTTTTATCAAACTGTTTTACTTCAAACTGTTTTACAAACTCTTTTACATATCAAATACTTTTATTAAACTCTTTTAACTAATATTCTGTGTATCTATATGGATATAATTATATAAGTAGGATTGAAAGGACTTAGGACTGATAGCTCACCTTACTTCCTGTTCCTTGTTTGGTTGTGGACTTAGGGTATTCGGGTTATTTGTCCGAAGGTCGTTTGAATCCTAGTTATATATCATGTATATGTGTATAGATATAAAAGGTTACTTCTTTCATTCAGTTCAATGCCTTTGGGTAGAAAGGGTATACAAACATGTTCATATACACAAACAACATTACTAGTAAACTATAATAGGTATCGTTTAGGAAGATACTATTACTAGAACAATGAAACATACAATGAGTCAGTTCATTCATGAGTAATACATAGTGATGAGAAACAAACATAATACATAGTGATGAGAAACAAACATAATACATAGTGATGAGAAACAAACATAATACATAGTGATGAGAAACAAACATAATACACAGTTATGAGAAACAAAACATACAGGCTAGACAGAGAAAGAACACACAATACAGCTAACACATACATATACATATACATATACATTACTTACAGTTATGTGAGCCACTTAACGGGGGCATGACACTACCTGTCATGACCCGTTTTGTATCCAGAATCTCCTTAAGTGGAGAGCGTATGAGTTTGTGTATAGATCTATACTGGATTGACTATCCTACACCTTGCTGCTCGCTACAGTGGGACTTGCAAGTCTACGGGTGCCAAACGTCATTTCTTACGACGTCTTACATCGTCGTTTTTCTATAGAGTCGGTAGCAGGATACAGGCCGATCACATGGTACTTTAAATAACAATTGGTTTAAAGTAATTAGTACATCAGTAGTTACTTAATACAACACTACAGTACTATTTCATTTTCCCTTTACATTTACTTTGTGATATTCACACAATAAACAATAATGTAAAAACTATATTTTTGGTTAATGATAGTCAGATTTTGGGAAAATACACACTCTTACAAGAGACACACACAGATACTAGATGCCTTGGTAGAAGGCTACTTTTAGTAGGAAACATAGGGTTTTCTAGGAGAGTTCAAACAATTACAAACTTTTACAAAACTTATACACACAGTGGAATGCCCTAAGCTTGATTTGGTCCTCCGTGACATTATGTGGTTTCATGTCAACACACATAACATGGAAATCGATAAGAAAATTTTGGGGATCTTCATTTTCAATTCCTATAAAGGTGGGTAAGAGGTGTATAAGTCTAAATTTTAATTCGAGGTTGGTGGCTGTCGGATAGGTGATGCAAAGAGGTTGTTGAGTAACCTCTTGCCTCGCTTATTGGCGAAGGGTTTACTCGGGGGATTAATTTGGGGGATTGTTGTGTGACATATTGGTTTATGGAATTGGTGTTTCAGTGGGTGTAGGGTATGAATGCTAGGAGTGGGTGAAGAAGATGTAATGATATTTCTAGATGAGGATGGTTGAGGTGATGATGATGGGGTTAAGGTTTTCGTTTCTGAGTCACCTGAGAGAGGAACTCCCTCCCAAATGCTGATGATCGGAGGAGTAGCTGATGAAGAAATCCTGGAATCTGGTTGCTTCTTTCAAAGCTTGGATTGTTTCTTTATCATTTTACGTGTTTTCCCGATTTCTGTATCAACTTGAAAAGGGTACCTATACGAATAGATCTTGGCATACATAACTATTAACACCGTGTCCCCGACAATGACACCAATTTGTTAGGGTGTTAAACCCAAGAAATAAAGGGGTACAAAATGAACTACAAATACACAGTTACTTTGCACTAAAAAGCAAGACAATGCAAGAAGCGTCTATCCACAGATACACGAGAAAAAAGCTTTAACCTATTTGCGTAAGGTATCTATAAAGTCAAACCTTATGATCTGATGAGTCAAACACATAACATGTTGATCCATCAGTGTCAGCGTCTATGAGTCGTCAGCGCTAACATCATAAGTTCAACAACGTCAGCTTATAGTATAGTTGTTCGATTTTAATCTTTTGTATATTAGGAAGTTATTATAGATAACTATAGAATAGATCAGATTTGGTATCTTTATGATAAGATCGGTTCTTAGTATATATTAGATACAATCCCATCAATCATGGGATATAAATGTATAGATTAGTATATATAGAACATTAGGGAAAACCCTAATGTTGTGGTAGAGGTCGTAGTCAAGTAGTTTTTGTTCGTGGATTTGTGACAATTGTCTTTGTGACAAACCCGTCTTCTTGGTGAAGACAAAACCTCTTTTCTTGGTAAAAGGAACCATTAGAGAACTCTTGTGTTATTTACCTTTTGTAGATTATTTTTTTAGATTAATTTTGATTTTCTTATTCACACTTGAAGTGTATCCAATCAAATACAAACCTTCAATTGGTATGAAAGCAGGTTTATGATACACTCAAGTAATCATTTCATCTTCCTTAGTTCCTAAGTCATCTGTTTGTAAAAAGATTCCCCCGTTTGACCAATACAACTTCTTTGATTGGAAATCAAAGGCCATGAATGTTATAGAGTTCATGGATTTCGATATGCTTGATGTCGTCAACAAAGGTCCTATAGCTACTTCACATCATTTGTCAAACAATGTGCATATGGAAGTAAGCTGAAAGGGAATCATGTTCCCTGTTATATCAAGGAAGAGAAAGGATGCTAAATCTTGATGTAAAATCTAGAATTTCTATTGGAAACTCACTTCCTTTTTCTGTCTATCGTTTCGTCCAAAACTACTCAACTGCTCAAGAGATGATGATCACTCTATCATCTGCTTTTGAAAAGGAATTCTCTTCATACGATGAAGTTAAGTGTCTCATGGATCAAATTGTTGAATCTTACGCTGACACTTCACATAACAACGTTGGGATTCTTGACGCTGATTCTTTTACTGTTGATAACCTCAAGTCAGAATGGGACGATGCATCGGCGTATCAAGTAAAAAATCATGTTATTTTTTCTTCTATTGATAATATCTAAAAGGACGACACGATCGATCTCTTACTTTTCAATTTATTGATCTCAAATAAAGAAAAATCTTCTCTCAGTATTGGGCTAAAGATTCTCAATGAAAAACTTCTTTCTCTAGAAAAATTCCGTTATAATTTAAAAAGGGAAAACATTTATATATTGCTTACCAATAATTTTCTTCATTCTGAAAAAGAAAAGGTTGTTGATCATGCAAATCACGTTCAACTTGTTTTTGAATTTTTGGGCATGCTCTCACTTTAATGTCACAATAATCATTAATGCTCAGATTCCAGATGGGTGTAAGAAAATCTTTGGAGCTGATATTGAAGGTGTTGTATCTTTAACCAAAGTTGAAGCTATACAAACCTTTTATAAAGCTGATAGCTTAAAAGAATACTTTAAAAGTAGATTTGTGAGTTCTCACTTTATAAATCAAACCCTAATCAATACTCACTACTCTACTGATTCTAATGGCTTTACAAAATGTGTTACTAAATTTTCTACTCTTGATCCTTCTCTCCAACCTTCACATCGTGAGTATGTTCTTCCCTCCACTAAGACTTTGCTAAAGTTTCCTATATGTAATGGTGAAGTTTATTCTATAAATGAAATTCTTAGCTTGTTTCCTCAGTGCTTAGTTAGCAATTCTGAACCTGAAGATCAGTCAAAGCCTTCTACTCCTGACAACTCTTCAAAGGATCATGAGTCACTTGACAAGGTAGTATATAGGCATACCATTGATAACACTCATTGTTCCAAAGCTAAATCAAGAAATCTTAAATCAAATGATCAAAGTTCTTCAGATTTAACAGATGAAAAGAAATCAAAATCTAATGTTAGAAGGAAAAAATCCTGGAATTAAAGTTTGTTATCGATGTGGTGATGCCTCTCACAAAGTCAGCGAGTGCTCTTTTGAAAAGAACACCGTTCACGCTGATAATATCCTGAATCGAAATGATAAGTGGATAAAAAATGGAAACTCACTGAACTATCTCCATGATGATTTTTATAACATATTTTCTTAGTGATTCTTTGCAAACGGGTCAGTGTATATTTTTTTAGACTTATTGTACATCTTAGTTTCAGGCTAAAGAGCATATTCGATATTTAGACAGTGGCTACTCAAGATATATGACAGTATTTAAATCTCTCCTGGAAGATTTCATAAAAAAGGATGGTCTGTCGGTTACATATATCAATAATGGAAAAGGAACTACAAAGGGTTATGGAACCATCAATTGTAATTCTGTTACTTTCAAGAATGTCTCTTATGTGAAAGATCTTCAGTATAATCTCATCTCTATTAGTCAACTGTGTGACACTGGCTATGAAGTTCTATTTAACAAGAAAGAAGGAAAAGTTGTTGATCAAAAGAACACCACTGCTCTTACCGCAAATCGACAAAACGACATCTATGTTCTGGATATGTTTTCTGCTGATAAATCTCTTCGTCGTTGCTTCTTCTCTCGTGCTCAGCCTCATCTAAATTGGATATGGCACAAAAGGCTATTGCATCTGAATTTCAAGAACATCTCAAGGATTGCAGGGAATCAACTTGTGAGAGGAATTCCTAAGATGCAATTTGTCAAATACAAAGTGTGCTCAGCGTATGAAAAAGGGAAGAAAACCAAGTCTTCGTTCAAACCAAAGTGTTGCTCTTCAATCATCAAACCTCTTTATCTCCTTCATATGGACCTTTTTGAACTAGTATCGATTAAGTCAAGAGCTGGAAAGAAATAGACTCTTGTCATTGTGGATGAATTTTCAAGGTTTACATGGGTAGTGTTTTAAAGAAATAAAAGTCATGCCGCTAATGAAATCATTGCTCTAATTAAGCAATGGGAAGTCATATATGATCACAAAGTAAAGAAACTGCATAGTGATCATGGAACTGAATTCGGAAACTCTTCTCTGGAAGATTTTTGCTCTGTCTCAGGAATCTCACAAAACTTTTCAGCAGTTAGAACTCCCCAACAAAATGGTATTGCAGAAATAAGAAACAGAACTCTTACTGAAGCTGGAAGAACTATGGTTGTTTTGTCATTTTGGGCTGAAGCTGTCAATACAACGTGTTATACTCAAAACCGATCTATTATTGTGAAACGTCATGGGAAAACTACTTATGAGCTATTGAAAGGAAGAAAACCAAACATTTATTATTTTCATGTGTTTGGATGTGTTTGTTACATCTTGAATAAAAAAGATTACTGTTTGAAGTTTGAGGCTAAAACTGATGAGGGAGTGTTTCTAGGATACTTCAACGTATCCAAGGCTTTCAAAGTATTTAATCTTTCAAGAAAAATTGTTGAAGAAACAATTCATGTCACTTTTGATGAGGATTCATTCATTCATGATCGAGTTTCACCAAGAACACCAAGAACACACACTAGTGTTCTTGGACTTTTAGCACCTTTTCAAGCTTCTACCTAGTAAGTACTTCTATCCTAGAGTATTATAGAGCTTGTTACACTTCTAAACATCAAGAAAACACCCAAGAAACCAAGGATCAAAGGTGTTTACGGTCCAAGATGTTCTTGGACCGTAAAGCCCAAAAAGGGTGCCAAAGTGTGCCCTAGTCCCTTCTAAGCCTTGGAAACTAGCCTAGATCCATTCCTTGATGTGCTTAGTACTTGAAAACATCAAAATACCATAAACCATTTGGGTTTACGGCCGTAAACCCAAAGGGAAATGGTCCAAGGACCGTAAACTCCTAAAAGGAGTGAAATGGTGCCCTAATATCTTCCTAAGGCTTAAACATGAAGTAGGAATGCTTCTTGTGATCTTTAAGGCTTCAAAACACAAGATGGTCAAAGAAACATGAGTTACGGCCGTAAACTCATGGGTTTACGACCGTAAACTCAATGAGTTATGGTCACAAAACCGTAAACTCCAATATGTTGGGTTTTGAGCATTCTAACACTCCTATGGTGTACATGCAACCCTATAAACCTTGGATCTATGTTTTCTCTATTATACATGCAAATATTAACTATTCCAAGGTTTCATCCTAACTAGCATATTATGAAGCACCTATACTACAAAGTTCTAGTTAGATGACATACCTTTTGATGTAGCTTGATGTCTTCAAGCTTTAAGAGCTTAACCCCAATAGTGTGGGAGCCTCAAATGGAATCACAAATCACCAAAACACCTTGGAAGAACTTGAGAGAATATGTATGCACACTAAAATCGGCCCACTCTTATTTTCACACACTTGTGCCAATTTTGTGAGCCAAGGACCCCTTTATATATTATGGAGGATTAGGGTTACATCCATGTAAACCCTAATACCCATGACCTTTCATTTACATAGGATCCATGGGTTAAAAGCTCCATGGACCATCCATGAAAGCTTAGCCCAACCTAAATGAACTTGGCCCATTCCATATATATAAGAGTCCATATTTAATTAGTTCTTTTTGATCACTTAATTAATTCTAAATTAATTCTTGATCAATACTAATTAAATAATATGATTCCATATTAATATATTAGAACTTATAATATATTAATATAAATCATAAATATACTATTCTCAAAAGACTATCCATATAAATTGTGCCGGTGAAGTGCAACCCAAATGGACCATGCCGGGTCGGGTCAAGTACATACCAAATATAGTTATGGACTTAGACATTAATCCAACAGTCTCCCACTTGGATAAGTCTAAAACTATTATTGAGTATGACTTCAAAACCTAACTGGCAATCGTAGCTCTTAAAGCCACTGTCGAACTCTGACCTTGTCAATGACTTGTCCATTAGATAAGGGATCATATATTCCTCCATTCTAGATATCATATGGACTGAGACATGGATTATAATCATTCTCTCTGTCCATTTGTTGTTTCCTGATTTTCGATTTATGATGACTGACTGATTGAACAAATCAAATCAGTCCTGGCTTGGCCAAGCACTCACATGTGTCATCGCTAAATCATCGAGGGGCCCACATATATCGCTTTTATCCCGAAGGTAAAAGGAATGGATAAACTTCGACTCATATGGCTTGTTCTACTACTTGTTGAATCATACACAAAGGCACGTTTTATAACATCGAGTTACCAAATGCGTTTTCGTGCAATCAATGTATAACCAACTCATAGTAACAACTCATATCTCTAGGTTTGAAGAATATAAGATATTATCGTCTCATGATTACTCGTGATAAAATCCATGAAGTGATTCAAATGAGCGCGGGTTGAATCCAATACTCAGAACTTATGAGCACTCATGAGTGTTGTAGCACCACTTTGTCCACCAACTTGGACCTCTACAAACCAACCCATGACAGTCTTGATTCATATCTACTTCCAACATATGACCGACTGTGGATGGTTTGAATAACTTAATCATTCAGGAAGAGCGACTTAGTTATTCTGGAAGTCAAAACATGCAAAGTGAAACACAAGAATAAATGAATCAAATATGGTATCAAACCCTATGAATATAAATAAACACTTTTATTTATCACCATACTGATTACTGATTATTCATTGTTTCGGTTTTATCAACTTTATACTTGAATTAAAAACACTAGTTGTCCCATGCTCCAAGCATGTACACTTTGTTTTTCTTAAACAATAGCTTTGCCATACACCAAGTATGCACTCTATGTTTGTCTATGATCCTTACTTTGTGAAATAAACCAATTGAACATAATTTCAATGATTCTAATTTCACACTCCCAAATCCTTATCGAAAAATGTGAGAATTTCAAATTCCTATCATTTATCGAAATCTGTTTAGATTTTAAACTTATATGCACTGACCCTCCTGTAATGAATATGTACAAAGTCACAAAGACTTGTCAACAGTCATTATAAGGTATTCCAATGGAGATCAACTCCATGGAAACTAAGTCTCATATTCAAAGTACATTGCTTTGGACATGCTTCTTGCATTAAGTTTTCTAATCTTACACAGATAACTTCCACCTATGGAGACAACTCCATATTCTCATTTTGACTATCACTTCTGAATAAGAGATGCCTCTTTTCAGAATATGTCAATATGGTCCTTCCAAAATTATCACTATACTTCCAACTGTCCCTGAGCAACCAATCTTTGGTAAACGTCAGATTGTCCTCGACAATTGCTTAATCATTTTAGTCATATCCAATTCTAGACCTTTTCCCTTCTTAATGCCTCTGGGCATTTGGAAAAATTTAGAAATGACAAATATTATAGCACATGCAATCGATCCTGTACCCAAAGCAAATGGTACACGATTCATAAAGACATGATTCTAGACCAGTCTTTTGCTACAATATTTTTATTTGCCATGTTTTTCAAAATTTGACTATGAAGAGGGATGCCGTAATCATAATCGAATTTTGAGATCGCAATATATAGAATTTCCTTAAGTTGAACCTGTTGGATATAGTGTCTAAGTCCATAACTTTATTTGGTATGTACTTGACCCGACCCGGCATGGTCCATTTGGGTTGCATGACATTGCAATACTTGGATAGACTAAATGAGAGAATTAGGCACTTATGATTATTGATATATTATAAGTTCTAATATATTAATAATAGTATTATTTAATTAGTATTGATCAAGTATTAATCTAGTATTAATTTGGTGATCAAAGTGAGACTAATTAAATATATAGGGTTGATTATGACAATCATCAATTCTTTTATGGTGGATTAATGATCCATGGTTTATGGGTTTGGTTATAACCATATGGAGCTCCATGGATAGTCCATGGGAGTTACAAACCCATGGGTCATGAGAAATCAAGAGTCATAACAATTAAGGGCATTCATGTGTAAACCCTAATTGTGACAACACTATAGAAGGAACCCTATGGCTAGCAAAATGGGGACCTAGTGTTTCTAGAGAGGGCATAACCGATTTTGAGGCTAAGTGACATTCTCTCAAGTTATTCCAAGTCTTGTGGTGTTGTGTGAAGCATTTGAGGCACACCATTTGGGGTGCTAGGCTCACAAAGTCTTGAAGGAATCCAAGCAACAACAAGGTATGTATTTCTACTAGTTTTATGTTCTATGTAATCCCCATGCCATGCTAGTTAGGAAATAACCTTAAAAAGAAATTTGCATGTATATAGAGAAAACATAGATTCAAGGTTATTAGGGTTGCATGTACACTTAGGAAGTGTTAGAATGCTCAAAAACCCATCAGTGGTATCAGAGCCTAGGTTTGTTTTCTGTATACTTGATGCAAAACTGCTTAAAAATCGAAAATTCTGCACTCTGACGACTGGACTCGCCGAGTCCATGGGGAGGACTCGCCGAGTCCATGAACAAATTCATTCTACTCGTCGAGTAGAATAATGCACTCGGCGAGTAGGAGCGTGCTGGGCAGTTTTTTCGAGTTTTGTTGCTGGAAATGGATTAAGATCATTATCCCAATCTGTCTTGGACTTGTAAAATCTGTTTTTCAAAATGATAATGATTATGTTAACCCATTTTACATGACTTTTATCAATTTTCAAGTATTGTATATGTTTATATGATTCTCTTGAAATTGCTTGACATGAATTTGTGTTCATATGAGTTTAGAAGATCATAGGAATTATATGTAACCTCCATGTATGTTTAATTCATGATCTTAATGGCTATGATGGTGTCCATAACTTGTCCTCAAGTTATGGATAACCAAAAGTCACTTCTTTTAATTATGATTAAAGAACTAAAGAGGTTTCATAAAATGAAGAGTCTTTTTTTTATGAACCATTAAAACTCATAAGTTACAAATTAAAGAGACTTGGAATAGTTTCAAATCTTGCCCTCAAGTTTTGGAATTTGAAAAGTCTTATACTTTAATACTTTAATTCCAAATTAAACCTTAGATTTTTAAAAAGTTTAAAAATCAACACTTATACTATTATTATAATTTTATTATATAGATATGTATAAGATATATGTCATTCTTACCGTTAGTAGGCCTCATTCACGAAGCCGGTCTATAAGGGGGGTATAAGGTTGTTGCCTATAAAATGGTGACTTAATGGGTGTCCACTCTCACCCACCGCTTCCTTGATCGGTGGAGGGTCGTTAGCCGAACGGGTAGGATACGACTTTAAATACTCATTAAAAGTATAATGAATTATAAAGTAACTATACATTATAAATTCCCAATCTTAGTTACTTTAGGAAAATGTGAAATTGGTGCTAGCCCATAAAATTACACTTTGTACCTTACCAAGTCGTTAGTGGAGCGTGTGTGGTTAACCGACACACTAACATGGACTAGTAAGAGTGGAAAAGGGTAACTTGACTTTATTATAGATCGGTGGAGCGTGTGTGGTTAACCGGCACATCGATTAGGTAATATTGTTGAGGGTACCAAGTCAATTTGTATGGTTATTCACACCTTGTTTGTGATCCTCGGCATCCCAGTCACAAACTTGAGAGTGCACAATCGAGATTCAAACATGCCATTGAAAAGTTCAATGTATCTCAAAAGATCTAGGAGTTTCAAAACCAATAAAACCTAATAATAAAATATTTCGTTCTTATGGTGGAAATTGGTAAATCGTCATTTACCTACCTTCAAATATTTTATAGTATGGATTACGGCATCCCTCTTCCAACTATAAATAGTTTGTTGGATCCTAGCCTTAATATTTCATTTGGGTGAATTATTAAGGATTCCTAATCTAATGAAACTTGTCTTTCTTTCCTTTCAAATGTCTTCCAACACTGCTTCTGGCTCAAACCCAACATGCTCCTTTTCCCTTATGAACTTGTGTGGTAAGGTAATCTTTGATGGATCCAATTTCAATGAGTGGATCAGAAACATCAGAATGATTACCCGCTATGAGGACAAAGAATATGTCCTCGATAGGGAGCTTAAGGTTGTGAGTGAAGCCACTTCTACTCCTGAAGAGTTTGCGGAGTTTGTTGCACATGAAAAGGATGCTACTAAAGTAGCATGCATCATGATGGCCACCATGACTCCTAAACTTCAAAAATCCTATGAAGATTTCTACCCCTATGAGATGCACCTGGATCTGATGGAAAGGTACCATCAGAGCGCGCGTCAGGAGAGGTATGAAATCATCTCCTCCATGATAACCGCAAGGATGAAGGATGGTGAACCCATCACCGGTCACTTGCAGAAGATGCAAAGGTTCGTTGACCGGTTGCTGAAGCTAAATGTTGACTTTCCTGAGGAAATGGCGATTGACATCATTCTCCATTCCTTACCTCCAAGTTATGATCAGTTTCGTATGACTTATCATATGAACAAGGAGGAAGTCACACTTAGAAAACTTCAAGGACTCTTAAGGACAACTGAGAATGGCCTTAAGGGTAAAGCGGTTGCTACTTCTACTCCTTCAACAGCTCCTGTTCTGGCTATTGGGTAGGGAAAGGGTAAGAAGAGGAAAAGCCCTTCGAAGGGTACCAAGGGTAGGACTCTTGATGGTTCCTCTTCAAGTGGGACAAAGAAAGGTCCCATTACTCCTTCTTCAAACCCAAAGGAAGCACAATGCTTGTATTGCCAGGATAAGGGACACTTCAAGCGAAGCTGCCCTAAATATCTGCAAGATGTAAAGGATGGGAAGGTTAAACCCACCCATGCAGGTATTTACACAATATTGTCTAATAACTCATCTAATGCTAATTCTTGGGTGCTTGATACAGGTTGTGGTATTCACATCTGTACTGATTTGCAGGCACTAAGAAGAAGTGAGCAAATGGAGCACGGGAAGATAAACTTAGTCATGGGCAACAGGAAAGCATCACATGTTACCAAGATAGGAGTTTATTCTTTATTGCTTAATAATGGGTTAATGTTAGATTTGAATAAGTGTTGTTACTCGCCCGAAATGGCGAGAAATATTATTTCTTTTCATGGCTTGTACAAACAAGGTTTTTCATTTTCATTTGATAATAAAAATGGTGCTATTAATGTTTATTACAATGATATATTTTACTTTAAAGCATTACCTTGTGATGGTGTATATGAAGCTGTGAATGTTGTAGACAATCTAGGAAATAATGTGTTGTATATTGATTCTTCAGATAGCTTGGATAAAGCATCCTTGTGGCATTGTCGTCTTGGACATGTTAACAAGAAGCGCATAGGCCAACTCCAAAAGGCTGGAGTCTTGGAATCATTTGACCTCAAGTCAGATGATAGTTGCGAGTCTTGTTTACTTGGAAAAATGACAAAGTCACCCTTCACAGGTACTTGTGATAGGGGTGAAGGTTTGTTGGACCTTGTACACACGGATGTGTGTGGGCCCTTCAGAGTTGCTACAAGGGATGCTAATCGCTATTATGTGACTTTCACTGATGATTACAGTAGATATGGATATATTTACTTAATCAAGCATAAGTCAGAAACCTTTGAAAAGTTCAAAGAGTTTAAGCAGGAAGTGGAGAATCAAGTGGGCAGGAACATCAAGATGCTCCGATCCGATCGGGGAGGAGAGTATCTTAGCATTGTGTTCCTTGACTATCTTAAGGAATGTGGGATTGTCTCATAATTGACACCTCCCAGAACACCACAGTTGAACGGTGTAGCTGAGAGGCGCAATCGAACCTTGCTGGATATGATTCGTTCCATGATGAGTCGAGCTTCGTTACCAATCTCTTTCTGGGGGTATGCCTTAGAGACTGCCGCCCATATCCTTAATCTAGTCCCTACTAAAAAGGTTGCCAAAACACCTCACGAGATGTGGACTGGGAAAGTTCCCAATTTGGACCACATCAAAATTTGGGGTTGTGAAGCCTTCGTGAGGCGTGAGACTCATGATAAGCTTGAACCTCGAAGTGAGAGGTGTATTTTCATCGGCTACCCACAGAGATCCTTTGGTTACCTCTTCTACAGACCCAGTGATAATGTGGTCTTTGTAGCAAGAAGAGGAGTCTTTCGTGAGAGAGAATTAATAAGCCAAGGGGACAGTGGGAGGCAAATTGACCTTGAAGAGCTTCAAGAGTCAAGTGGTGAAGGAACCTCAAATGCTATCGACCAACCTGAGGAGGAAACTACTGTTGATCTGATAGATGAGTCTGTACCTCCAAGACGTTCCACTAGGGTGAGGAACACACCTGATTTTTATTATGGTTATCACATCACCACTGAAGGTGATACATTTATTAGTGATAGTACACTAATAGATTTGGATGAACCTAATAATTACAGGGAAGCCATGGCAGGCCCTGAGTCTGCTAAATGGAAGGAGGCTATGGACAGCGAGATTCAGTCCATGTATGACAATCAAGTTTGGAACTTGGTTGACAATGTACCAGGTCGTAAGACAGTTGGGTGCAAATGGATCTTCAAGAAGAAGACCGACATGGATGGGAAGGTACATACTTACAAAGCGCGACTGGTTGCGAAGGGCTTTACTCAAACTCCGGGAGTTGACTATGATGAGACCTTCTCACCAGTAGCTAAGATTAAGTCTATTAGAGTATTGTTAGCCATAGCTGCATTTCATGATTATGAAATATGGCAAATGGATGTCAAAACCGCTTTCCTTAATGGAAAGTTGGCTGAGGATGTTTACATGGCTCAACCAGAGGGTTTTGTCGATACAAGATACCCTAATAGAGTGTGTAAGCTTGATAAATCCATTTATGGATTGAAACAAGCATCTCGCAGATGGAATCTTTGCTTTGATGAGAAAGTCAAAGAGTTTGGCTTTTCTAGGAGTGAGGATGAGTCTTGTGTGTATGTCAGGGCTAGTGGGAGCATAGTTAGCTTCTTGGTGTTGTATGTGGATGACATACTTCTCATAGGAAACGACGTCCCAACCTTGCAGGACGTTAAGTCCTGGCTTGGGAAGTGTTTCGCTATGAAGGACCTTGGGGAAGCTGCCTATATCCTAGGGATAAGGATATTGAGAGATAGGAGTAAGAGACTAATTGGACTTAGTCAAAGTACTTATGTGGATAAGGTACTGAAGAGGTTCAGTATGCAAGATTCCAAGAAAGGAGAATTACCAATCCAGAGTAATGCCAAGCTGAGTAAAACTCAGAGTCCGAGTACAGAGGCTGAGATAGCTGAAATGAGTCATATACCATATGCTTCCGCTGTGGGCTCGATCATGTATGCTATGACTTGTAATCGACCTGATGTGGCCTTTGCTTTGAGCATGGTCAGTAGGTATCAAGGGAACCCTGGCAAGGCACACTGGACAGTGGTAAAGAACATTCTCAAGTATCTGCGGAGGACTAAGGATCGGGTCCTTACCCTCGGAGGCAGTGATGACTTGAGAGTGGAAGGATATAGCGATGCTAGCTTCCAGACTGATAGGGATAATTTCCGCTCTCAGTCAGGCTGGGTCTTTATCCTAAATGGAGGGGCAATTACTTGGAAAAGTTCCAAGCAGGAGACAGTAGCTGATTCTACTTGTGAATCAGAGTACATAGCAGCAAGTGAAGCAGCTAAGTAGGCGATATGGCTAAAGAACTTCATCGGAGACCTTGGAGTTGTACCAGCTATAAAAGAGCCAATGGAAATTTTCTGTGACAGCGAAAGTGCGGTTGCTTTGGCTAAGGAACCGAGAGATCACGGGAGATCTAGGCACATTGACAGAAAATACCATTTCATCAGACATCGAATAGAAGAAGGACTCCTCGTAGCTAAGAGGGTATCATCAGATGAGAACCCGGCAGATCCCCTCACGAAGGGACTGAGCAGGGTTAAGCATTTACAGCATGCGAGGCGCATTGGGCTGAAGGATGATACTAGTTTCAATAATTAGATTCCTGAAACTTGTAAAATGTAATTGACATTTGATGATAAATAAAAGTTGTTATTTATTTATGAGTAAGGTGTTACTATCTTGTGTTGATTGTTTACTATGTTTCAATTTTGCATGTTTTTACTTCCAGAATAATTATGTTATTATTCAAACCATCCACAGTCAGTCAAACTTTGGAAGTAAGTATTGATTTAAGACTGTCATGAATTTGGCTTGCATGATTTGTCTAAAAGTGCTTTGGACAATGCAATGGTTGCTACAACATTCATGAGTACTCATAAGGGCTGAGTATTGGATCCAACCCACGCTCACTTGCATCACTTCATGGAATTTATCTCGAGTGATCGTGAGATGGTAATATCATATAAATCTTCAAACCTAGAGATATGAGTTGTTGACTATGAGTTAGTTATTCATTGATTGTACGAAAACGCATTGGTAACTCGATGTTATAAAACGTGCCTTTGTGAATAATTCAACAAGTAGTTAGTACAAGCATATCAGTCGAAGTTTATCTGTTCCTTCTAGAAATAGAAGCGATATCTGGGCCCCTCGATGATTTGGTTTTGACCTATGTACCGGGCCCGGTCAGAACCTAATTGATGTGTTCAATTTAGCTCTATGTCGAAACAAATCAGAGATCGAGAAACAAATGCTGGACAATAAGCAAGACCATGTTCCATGTGTTTGTCCGGCTGATATCATGAGAACAGAGGATTATATGATCACTTATCTTAAATGGCGTATCATCATCATCTCAGTTCCGAGAGACTTTGAAAGAGCTACGATTGCTAGTCGGATTTTGAAGTCATATTTGCAAATATAGTTATTAGACTTATCCAAGTGGGAGACTGTTGGATATAGTGTCTAAGTCCATAACTTTATTTGGTATGTACTTGACCCGACCCGGCATGGTCCATTTGGGTTGCATGGCATTGCAATACTTGGATAGACTAAATGAGAGAATTAGGCACTTATGATTATTGATATATTATAAGTTCTAATATATTAATAATAGTATTATTTAATTAGTATTGATCAAGTATTAATCTAGTATTAATTTGGTGATCAAAGTGAGACTAATTAAATATATAGGGTTGATTATGACAATCATCAATTCTTTTATGGTGGATTAATGATCCATGGTTTATGGGTTTGGTTATAACCATATGGAGCTCCATGGATAGTCCATGGGAGTTACAAACCCATGGGTCATGAGAAATCAAGAGTCATGACAATTAAGGGCATTCATGTGTAAACCCTAATTGTGACAACACTATAAAAGGAACCCTATGGCTAGCAAAATGGGGACCTAGTGTTTCTAGAGAGGGCATAACCGATTTTGAGGCTAAGTGACATTCTCTCAAGTTATTCCAAGTCTTGTGGTGTTGTGTGAAGCATTTGAGGCACAACATTTGGGGTGCTAGGCTCACAAAGTCTTGAAGGAATCCAAGCAACAACAAGGTATGTATTTCTACTAGTTTTATGTTCTATGTAATCCCCATGCCATGCTAGTTAGGAAATAACCTTAAAAAGAAATTTGCATGTATATAGAGAAAACATAGATTCAAGGTTATTAGGGTTGCATGTACACTTAGGAACTGTTAGAATGCTCAAAAACCCATCAGAACCAATCCAACATGAAATTCATATATATATTCTTGACTAAAGATGATTAAGGTCTCAATCTAAGCCTTTAGAACTGAAATGAAGTAGATCCTCTCCCTTAATTATAGCAAAACAACTTTTTCAATCCCTACAGCCCCACGAATTGAAACTTTTGTTTTCTATAATTAACATTGCTAACTTGCAACACTAACAATAATTATCATGCTCCCACTAACATGATGATTATTAGCATAACACTTATGCTCCCACTAGCTTTGACATGTACTCAGAAATCAGCTGGACTTCTAGAAATCAATACTTTATTGACTTTCTTACCAAAGTTCAGATTTCTGATACGAGATGCTTTGATAAAACTTTATCAAAATTATACACCTTTCCTTAGATAGCATTCATGTGTGTCAAAACCATTTCAGAACTATGAAAAGGGATGCCGTAATCATAGTCTCAATTGTTTAGACCTTTTGCCGTCTGCTTCAAATCTACTTGGTGGAAGTGTTTCCTCACCATCATTTTCATGAATCGGAGAGAAACCTTATGACCCTTAGATTTTATGGTGTATGTGTTCTTATCCATGTGAATCGTCAAAACCATAGTCACAAGACAAGGATAATGACAAATCCAAACTCATATGGACTGAACTTATGCAATCTTAACTTCTTGCCACCTGGCAGTACAGGGCCTGCCATTGCTTCCAAGTTGTTATGCAACCAACTGAGAACTTTCAGAACTCCTATGCAAAGCCAACTTTAACTGGAATGGGCACAGAATATGTCAACACGATAGGTTATAAACCTCAAGTCGTGTGCTAGTGAAGAACCTCATGTTTTATTCTTGATTAGTTCTTGAAATTCTTTTTAGGATATTTAAGACTCCCACTGTCCTCTTGGCATATAAGACTGTCTTGCCAAATATTCAAGAGATAGTGCGGATTCTTTATCAAGACAAACACTTCACACAATTGGCCTTAGTTGGTCTTTGTTTTATCCAAAACATTACAACTTACCAATTTCAAATGTACAAGAGTAGGACACTTTTACTCTTACATTTGACAAGTGTTTTAAACATTTCTTTAAGATATGTCACTCAAGTTACAATCTTGGAGTATGACTCTAAGAATTGTTTTGGAACGAAGTATGACTCATCTTCCTGATCTAACCATTTCAACAATTCATGACTCCTCTTCTTAGTCATAAGAATGCACTAAGATGACCTTTAGAGGACTAATTGTGATATGATTTCTAAATCATTAAGATGATCACAAACATGATACTAAAGTACTCTCCCATCTTTTCAGATTTGAGAAACTTTTATCTTTCTGCCTAATTTGATTCTTCCCATTCGTTCTGCCATACATTGAGACTTTTCCAATGTTTCAGAATTATACTTAAAATTATAAGTATAACCATATTTACTAAACTTTAGTAAATCAAATAGTCTTAATGAGCTTTGTGGTGGACATGACCAGTGCACAAGAATGTGTACTCGATCCCTTTAGTCCTTCACTTGACTCACACATCCATGTAAACAAGTAATTAGTCTTGATTTTCCAATGCTTGAAAGTTCTCATTCATCATACTATTCAACTTGCATGATTCCAAGTTTCGGTCCAATTGAAACTTGGGTGATGAGGAACTTTCCTGATTTGGTAAATTTAGACACTACCACAAATGAAAGAATCAAATCCATTTTCCAATATTGCTGTCAGTGGAATCATATAAGCAACAATTTTCCACAAATGCCATTGTAAGGATACTTCAAATAAATAAAATTAAACAATTTTCTTTTATTTTAAAACTTTGCGGAAAAACTTATCCTTACAATCCACATGGAAAATTGTTGTTATCTATTCCTTAGCAATATATCATAACTTCTTAAGCAACTGCTAAAAATTCTGATGCGATCGGAATCCACCTTCGCGATCAGAATCAACATATACTTCCTTTAAGATTTCTCTCTATTCTTTGATTCTTAAAACATCAACATGTGACCCAGTCACATCATGTAATGAGGATCTCAGAATAGAACTTAACAGAGTTAGATAATGGGCTCTACCTGATGTAGAGTCAAACTTATTGACTTTAACATCCTTAGGTAAATTTGGCAGCTTTGCAATCAACGCCCCTTCCTTTGGCAAAATAAACATATGGACCCTTTGGTAATGGGACTATCTCAGACTTAGCCTTTCTCTTTACCATTTGGTCAACCGGGTTGACTATGGCTAATCCCTTTCCATTGGGAAGAGAATGCTTTTTCTGGATTTCCAGTGTCACCATTGTCACTGTCCATAAAGTTTTTGGGAACTTGATCTTCTAATCAAATTTGCTTTACTATCGTTCCAAATCATTGCTGATTCAGCAGCACCAAGCAAATAGATATGATCATTAAGGTTCATGTCATAGTCTGTTTCATAGTAGTCCCAAAGGAACTCACTATGTGACTTAGAAAGTGATTGAACATCCAACTTTCTCAAGACTTTGAAACCCAACTCTCCCGGCTTGTCAATATGTGACTTCATCTCTAAGATGTGATCACACATAGACCTTGCTTGCCATTAGGGCTTGAGTGACCTTGAACTTGTGGGTTAGGGAGAATAATTGGAGGAGGTGGAGGAAGAGAAGTATGACTTCCATGAGCCAAACTCGGGAAGTCATATTCATTAGGAAAGCTTGGTTTGGGAAGATCATTGTTGTCTAAACCAGACATCAACAATGGGAGAAATTCACGTAAAGTTGATTTAAGTCCTTAATATAACACCCAATATGATATATTAAGGCTAGGACCCAACAAACTATTTTATAACTTGGAAGAGGGATGCCGTAATCCAAGCTATAAAATATTTGAAGGTAGGTGAATGACGATTCACCAATTTCCACCAAGATAAACGAAATGTATTATTAGGTTTTAATTGGTTTTGAAACTCCTAGATTCTTTTGAGATTCATTGAACTTTTCAATGGCATGTTTCAATCTCGAGTGTGCCCTTCAGGTTTTGTGACTGGGATGCCGAGGATCACAAAACAAGGTGTGAAGTAACCATGCAAATATACTTGGTACCCTTAATATTTACCCCTCAATCGATGTGCCGGTTAACCACACACGCTCCAACGATACTATGATAAACATTAAGTTACCCTTTGCCTACCTTGTTAAGTCCAGGTTAGTGTGCCGGTTAACCACACACGCTCCACTAACAGCTTAAACAGAGTGCAAAGTGTAATTTCATGGATTAGCACCTTATTCACATTTTCCTAAGTAACTAAGATTGGGAATTTATAAGTGTTTAGTTACTTAGTATTTATCATTATACTTATAATGAAGGGAGAATTATAGTCCTTGTCCTACCTGTTCGGCTAACGACCCTCCACCGGCCAAGGAAGCGGTGAGTGAGAGTGAACACCCATTAAACTGCCATTTTATAGACAGTAACCTTATACCCCCCTTATAGACCGGCTTCGTGAATGAGGCCTACTAATGGTAAGACGACTTGCTCTTATACATATAATATATTAAACTTTTAATATTATAATAGTATAAGGGTGTATTTTAGACATTTAAAATACTTGGTGGTTTAATCTATTAATTAAACTAGACTTTTAATTTAATTAAACTCAAACCATATATTTATGGATTAATAATACTCTTTTAATTAAACGCTTTAATTAACTATTAATAAAGTCCATAAGAGTTAATTTGAATTATTCAACAAAACATCATAATTCCAATTATTAAACTCAAAATTAAAACCATTTAATTAATTGTTTAAGTTATGAACCCAAGAATTTTAGAATTCAATTCTTTTTTTCATAAAAAACTTTTCTCAAATTCCAAAACTTGAGGCCAAGTTTTGTAATTCTTGAAAACCTTTGGATTCCATAACTTATGGAATTAATGGTGTTTTATGATGAAACTTTCCATGTTCCATAACTTAAGAACAAGTTATGGAATTCTTTAAAACATTAACACCAAATTTTGTAACTCCATAAAAAACTTTGAATCAAATTTTTTTTTTTTAAAAAAACTTTCATATCCATAACTTATGGAAGTTTCAAAAACCCTTAAGATCACAACTTTAAAAAAAACTTTTGAGCTCCAAAATTTTATGACAAAATATGTAACTCCTTAAAACATTTAGATCAAACTTTTAAAACTAATAAAATAATCATATCATTTTATCTTTTACTAAATTTGACCTAATTCAACTCATATAACAAATGATTCAAATTTTACAAATAATTCGTTTTTCACAAAACAAGTAATTATCTTAAAATTTGACAAACGTCATGTTTTTTTTTTCCTTTTTTTTCAACTTGAAAATAAAACATTTGCATCAATATAACAGAAAACAACCCATGGCTCTGATACCACTGTTAGGTTTTGAGCATTCTAACACTCCTATGGTGTACATGCAACCCTATAAACCTTGGATCTATGTTTTCTCTATTATACATGCAAATATTAACTATTCCAAGGTTTCATCCTAACTAGCATATTATGAAGCACCTATACTACAAAGTTCTAGTTAGATGACATACCTTTTGATGTAGCTTGATGTCTTCAAGCTTTAAGAGCTTAGCCCCAATAGTGTGGAAGCCTCAAATGGAATCACAAATCACCAAAACACCTTGGAAGAACTTGAGAGAATATGTATGCACACTAAAATCGGCCCACTCTTATTTTCACACACTTGTGCCAATTTTGTGAGCCAAGGACCCCTTTATATATTATGGAGGATTAGGGTTACATCCATGTAAACCCTAATACCCATGACCTTTCATTTACATAGGATCCATGGGTTAAAAGCTCCATGGACCATCCATGAAAGCTTAGCCCAACCTAAATGAACTTGGACCATTCCATATATATAAGAGTCCATATTTAATTAGTTCTTTTTGATCACTTAATTAATTCTAAATTAATTCTTGATCAATACTAATTAAATAATATGATTCCATATTAATATATTAGAACTTATAATATATTAATATAAATCATAAATATACTATTCTCAAAAGACTATCCATATAAATTGTGTCGGTGAAGTGCAACCCAAATAGACCATGCCGGGTCGGGTCAAGTACATACCAAATATAGTTATGGACTTAGACATTAATCCAACACAATAAAGGGTTCCCTTGAACCCTAAACTCAATAGCAATGTCCTACAACACTTAGATGCAATCCTTAGGACTTATAGCACTTAAATAAGGTGCTTTACATGTCCTAGGATGTCTTAACTTTGTTAATTAGTTGTTTAAAGACTAAATGGATACATATATGTGATATTATATGTTAACTAGGATCATCGTGTGGGTACAAGTCTTCACTTGACACCTAGCATCCTATACATTCCGTTCATCCAAACCACTCACTACAGGTGAGTTCATACCCCTTAATTAACCTTTTAAATGTTTTTAAATGCTTTTATGGGGGGGGGGGGGGAATACAAGTTGAACTATTATAGTTATTATATCAATCACATGTGATTAATAATTACCAAACAAGTGGATTTCTTACTTTTCAAACTGTGTTATCAAACTGTTTTACAAACTCTTTTACATATCAAATACTTTTATTAAACTCTTTTAACTAATATTCTATGTATCTATATGGATATAATTATATAAGTAGGATTGAAAGGACTTAGGACTGATAGCTCACCTTACTTCCTGTTCCTTGTTTGGTTGTGGACTTAGGGTATTCGAGTTATTTGTCCGAAGGTCGTTTGAATCCTAGTTATATATCATGTATATGTGTATAGATATAAAAGGTTACTTCTTTCATTCAGTTTAATGCCTTTGGGTAGCAAGGGTATACAAACATGTTCATATATACAAACAACATTACTAGTAAACTATAATAGGTATAGTTTAGGAAGATACTATTACTAGAACAATGAAACATACAATGAGTCAGTTCATTCATGAGTAATACATAGTGATGAGAAACAAACATAATACATAGTGATGAGAAACAAACATAATACATAGTGATGAGAAACAAACATAATACATAGTGATGAGAAACAAACATAATACACAGTTATGAGAAACAAAACATACAGGCTAGACAGAGAAAGAACACACAATACAGCTAGCACATACATATACATATACATATACATTACTTACAGTTATGTGAGCCACTTAACGGGGGCATGACACTACCTGTCATGACCCGTTTTGTATCCAGAATCTCCTTAAGTGGAGAGCGTATGAGTTTGTGTATAGATCTATACTGGATTGACTATCCTACACCTTGCTGCTCGCTACAGTGGGACTTGCAAGTCTACGGGTGCCAAACGTCATTTGTTACGACGTCTTACATCGTCGTTTTTCTATAGATTCGGTAGCAGGATACAGGCCGATCACATGGTACTTTAAATAACAATTGGTTTAAAGTAATTAGTACATCAGTAGTTACTTAATACAACACTATAATACTATTTCATTTTCCCTTTACATTTACTTTGTGATATTCACACAATAAACAATAATGTAAAAACTATATTTTTGGTTAATGATAGTCAGATTTTGGGAAAATACACACTCTTACAAGAGACACACACAGATACTAGATGCCTTGGTAGAAGGCTACTTTTAGTAGGAAACATAGGGTTTTCTAGGAGAGTTCAAACAATTACAAACTTTTACAAAACTTATACATTACAGACTTACAAACACTTTCATACAAATACAGACACTAATATACTTATGAACTCACCAGCTTTAAAGCTGATAAACTCTTTCAAAATAACTTGTATTCTCAGGTCGCCAGTAGACAGGTACCGAAGCCAGGTTTTTGAGAAGATGGAGCTTGTTCAAGACTCATCTTTTATTTTGATGTATATTTTTGGTGTCTATAAAACTTGACAGAACACACCTGTATTAAATTATATTGTTAATGCAATAGATGATGTTGTTGCTTGTTTACTACTTTGCATTGTTGTGATACTGTACATGACGTCCTCCACCCCCGAACGTTTCCGCCGTTCCGGTTTTGGGGTGTGACATCATGGGCCTATGTTTTGTATCCGGATTGGGCCTGTCCATCCGTGATTAGCTAGTAGGGTTAGACTATAAATAATGCATGCATGTATGCATTATAAGGTTAACGTTTTGTGATTATTATCGTGTTAGTTTTGTAACCCTAAAAACCTCTACAGTCGAAGTTCTTAAACGAGCTCTTCTGAGGTGTTAAAGCATTAATCATACGACATATTCAAAGCCATTCTTGTGTTCATAATTACGTTCTTTATTGTTTGTCTGCATAGAATCTATCGATCCTAACTGAACATTGTTTCAACATTTCCCAATATGTATGGAAGGCTTCTCTCTTATGTTGCTTGATCCCGGTGATCTCTCTTCCTAGGTATGAGGCTTTCATCTTTGGGAAGTACTTGTCAAAGAAGAGGCGTGCAAGGTCTACCCATGTGGTGACCATCCCCGGTGGGAGTTCATAAATCCAATCTTTAGCTCTGTCTTACACTGCGAAGTGGAATGCCCTAAGCTTGATTTGGTCCTCCGTGACATTATGTGGTTTCATGTCAACACACATAACATGGAAATCGATAAGAAAATTTTGGGGATCTTCATTTTCAATTCCTATAAAGGTGGGTAAGAGGTGTATAAGTCTAAATTTTAATTCGAGGTTGGTGGCTGTCGGATAGGTGATGCAAAGAGGTTGTTGAGTAACCTCTTGCCTCGCTTATTGGCGAAGGGTTTACTCGGGGGATTAATTTGGGGGATTGTTGTGTGACATATTGGTTTATGGAATTGGTGTTTCAGTGGGTGTAGGGTATGAATGCTATGAGTGGGTGAAGAAGATGTAATGATATTTCTAGATGAGGATGGTTGAGGTGATGATGATGGGGTTAAGGTTTTCGTTTCTGAGTCACCTGAGAGAGGAACTCCCTCCCAAATGCTGATGATCGGAGGAGTGGCTGATGAAGAAATCTTGGAATCTGGTTGCTTCTTTCAAAGCTTGGATTGTTTCTTTATCATTTTACGTGTTTTCCCGATTTCTGTATCAACTTGAAAAGGGTACCTATACGAATAGATCTTGGCATACATAACTATTAACACCGTGTCCCCGACAACGACACCAATTTGTTAGGGTGTTAAACCCAACAAATAAAGGGGTACAAAATGACCTACAAATACACTGTTACTTTGCACTAAAAATCAAGACAATGCAAGAAGCGTCTATCCACAGATACACAAGAAAAAAGCTTTAACCTATTTGCGTAAGGTATCTATAAAGGCAAACCTTATGATCTGATGAGTCAAACACATAACATGTTGATCCATCAGTGTCAGCGTCTATGAGTCGTCAGCGCCAACATCATAAGTTCAACAACGTCAGCTTATAGTATAGTTGTTCGATTTTAATCTTTTGTATATTAGGAAGTTATTATAGATAACTATAGAATAGATCAGATTTGGTATCTTTATGATAAGATCGGTTCTTAGTATATATTAGATACAATCCCATCAATCATGGGATATAAATGTATAGATTAGTATATATAGAACATTAGGGAAAACCCTAATGTTGTGGTAGAGGTCGTAGTCAAGTAGTTTTTGTTCGTGGATTTGTGACAATTGTCTTTGTGACAAACCCGTCTTCTTGGTGAAGACAAAACCTCTTTTCTTGGTAAAAGGAACAATTAGAGAACTCTTGTGTTATTTACCTTTTGTAGATTATTTTTTTAGATTAATTTTGATTTTCTTATTCACACTTGAAGTGTATCCAATCAAATACAAACCTTCAATTGGTATGAAAGCAGGTTTATGATACACTCAAGTAATCATTTCATCTTCCTTAGTTCCTAAGTCATCTATTTGTAAAAAGATTCCCCCGTTTGACCAATACAACTTCTTTGATTGGAAATCAAAGGCCATGAATGTTATAGAGTTCATGGATTTCGATATGCTTGATGTCATCAACAAAGGTCCTATAGCTACTTCACATCATTTGTCAAACAATGTGCATATGGAAGTAAGCTGAAAGGGAATCATGTTCCCTGTTATATCAAGGAAGAGAAAGGATGCTAAATCTTGATGTAAAATCTAGAATTTCTATTGGAAACTCACTTCCTTTTTCTGTCTATCGTTTCGTCCAAAACTACTCAACTGCTCAAGAGATGATGATCACTCTATCATCTGCTTTTGAAAAGGAATTCTCTTCATACGATGAAGTTAAGTGTCTCATGGATCAAATTGTTGAATCTTACGCTAACACTTCACATAACAACGTTGGGATTCTTAACGCTGATTCTTTTACTGCTGATAACCTCAAGTCAGAATGGGACGATGCATCGGCGTATCAAGTAAAAAATCATGTTATTTTTTCTTCTATTGATAATATCTAAAAGGACGACATGATCGATCTCTTACTTTTCAATTTATTGATCTCAAATAAAGAAAAATCTTCTCTCAGTATTGGGCTAAAGATTCTCAATGAAAAACTTCTTTCTCTAGAAAAATTCCGTTATAATTTAAAAAGGGAAAACATTTATATATTGCTTACCAATAATTTTCTTCATACTGAAAAAGAAAAGGTTGTTGATCATGCAAATCACATTCAACTTGTTTTTGAATTTTTGGGCATGCTCTCACTTTAATGTCACAATAATCATTAATGCTCAGATTCCAGATGGGTGTAAGAAAATCTTTGGAGCTGATATAGAAGGTGTTGTATCTTTAACCAAAGTTGAAGCTATACAAACCTTTTATAAAGCTGATAGCTTAAAAGAATACTTTAAAAGTAGATTTGTGAGTTCTCACTTTATAAATCAAACCCTAATCAATACTCACTACTCTACTGATTCTAATGGCTTTACAAAATGTGTTACTAAATTTTCTACTCTTGATCCTTCTCTCCAACCTTCACATCGTGAGTATGTTCTTCCCTCCACTAAGACTTTGCTAAAGTTTCCTATATGTAATGGTGAAGTTTATTCTATAAATGAAATTCTTAGCTTGTTTCCTCAGTGCTTAGTTAGCAATTCTGAACCTGAAGATCAGTCAAAGGCTTCTATTCCTGACAACTCTTTAAAGGATCATGAGTCACTTGACAAGGTAGTATATAGGCATACCATTGATAACACTCATTGTTCGAAAGCTAAATCAAGAAATCTTAAATCAAATGATCAAAGTTCTTCAGATTTAACAGATGAAAAGAAATCAAAATCTAATGTTAGAAGGAAAAAATCCTGGAATTAAAGTTTGTTATCGATGTGGTGATGCCTCTCACAAAGTCAGCGAGTGCTCTTTTGAAAAGAACACCGTTCACGCTGATAATATCCTGAATCGAAATGATAAGTGGATCAAAAAGGGAAACTCACTGAACTATCTCCCTGATGATTTTTATAACATATTTTCTTAGTGATTCTTTGCAAACGGGTCAGTGTATATTTTTTTAGACTTATTGTACATCTTAGTTTCAGGCTAAAGAGCATATTCGATATTTAGACAGTGGCTACTCAAGATATATGACAGTATTTAAATCTCTCCTGGAAGATTTCATAAAAAAGGATGGTCTGTCGGTTACATATATCAATAATGGAAAAGGAACTACAAAGGGTTATGGAACCATCAATTGTAATTCTGTTACTTTCAAGAATGTCTCTTATGTGAAAGATCTTCAGTATAATCTCATCTCTATCAGTCAACTGTGTGACACTGGCTATGAAGTTCTATTTAACAAGAAAGAAGGAAAAGTTGTTGATCAAAAGAACACCACTGCTCTTACCGCAAATCGACAAAACGACATCTATGTTCTGGATATGTTTTCTGCTGACAAATCTCTTCGTCGTTGCTTCTTCTCTCGTGCTCAGCCTCATCTAAATTGGATATGGCACAAAAGGCTATTGCATCTGAATTTCAAGAACATCTCAAGGATTGCAGGGAATCAACTTGTGAGAGGAATTCCTAAGATGCAATTTGTCAAATACAAAGTGTGCTCAGCGTATGAAAAAGGGAAGAAAACCAAGTCTTCGTTCAAACCAAAGTGTTGCTCTTCAATCATCAAACCTCTTTATCTCCTTCATATGGACCTTTTTGGACTAGTATCGATTAAGTCAAGAGCTGGAAAGAAATAGACTCTTGTCATTGTGGATGAATTTTCAAGGTTTACATGGGTAGTGTTTTAAATAAATAAAAGTCATGCCGCTAATGAAATCATTGCTCTAATTAAGCAATGGGAAGTCCTATATGATCACAAAGTAAAGAAATTGCATAGTGATCATGGAACTGAATTCGGAAACTCTTCTCTGGAAGATTTTTGCTCTGTCTCAGGAATCTCACAAAACTTTTCAGCAGTTAGAACTCCCCAACAAAATGGTATTGCAGAAATAAGAAACAGAACTCTTACTGAAGCTGGAAGAACTATGGTTGTTTTGTCATTTTGGGCTGAAGCTGTCAATACAACGTGTTATACTCAAAACCGATCTATTATTGTGAAACGTCATGGGAAAACTACTTATGAGCTATTGAAAGGAAGAAAACCAAACATTTATTATTTTCATGTGTTTGGATGTGTTTGTTACATCTTGAATAAAAAAGATTACTGTTTGAAGTTTGAGGCTAAAACTGATGAGGGAGTGTTTCTAGGATACTTCAGCGTATCCAAGGCTTTCAAAGTATTTAATCTTTCAAGAAAAATTGTTGAAGAAACAATTCATGTCACTTTTGATGAGGATTCATTCATTCATGATCGAGTTGATCACCCCTCGTCAATTCTGAATGAGCTTACTTTCAGTCCTTCAGACCCAATTCCTGAGCTCTTGTCAAATGACGTTGATCCTATCCCTAAATATCAGTTTGTTGTTCATGAAGAAGCTGATTCATAAAATTAGGAAGACTCTTCCCAAAGCAATTGAAATGAAGGTTTTAACCCCAAGAATTCTTCGAGATCATACATAACCTCAAATCATTAGAGATGTACATTCTGGGATTCTCACTCGTAGCAGAGTCAACAGAAACTTTTGCATGTTTGTTAACTTTGTCTCAATGATTGAACCAAATAATTTCACTGATACATTGAAAGAGGCTGATTGGATTAAGGCCATGCAAGATGAGCTAAATGAATTCGAACGTCATCGTGTGTGGACTCTTGTTCCCAAACCTCAAGGAAAGACTATCATTGGTACTCGCTGGGTTTTCAGAAACAAGATGGATGAAGATGGAATCGTTATAAGGAACAAATCCAGGCTTGTAGCTCAAGGTTTTTGTCCGCTTGAAGGGTTAGACTATGATGAAACATTTGCTCCAGTTGCAAGACTTGAAGCAATTCGTTTGTTTCTAGCTTTTGCATCCTTCAAAAACTTCAAAGTCTACCAAATGGATGTGAAGACTGCATTTCTACATGGATTCCTTTAAGAAGAAGTCTTTCTAAAACAACCTCCATGGTTTGAAAATGAAGAGTTTCCAGATTGACATAAAGAATTACATAATCAAAAGTCGAAGATATTGAAGATATTCACGTTCGTGAAAACTTGTTTGGTACAAAGTAGTTGAGAAGCTAGATTGAAAATGTAAAATGACATAAATAGATATTTAGATATAACACTAAAAACCAGAATTAGATATGATTAAGGACATTTAAAATATTTTTGAAAAAAAAAACTCTATAAGCTTCTTAAAAGTTATTTCAAAGTAGCTTAACAAAAGTTTGATTTTAAGTTACCTGATAAGCTATAATAAACTATTTTTTTGGTTTACCAAACAACAAATTACAATAAACTAACTTATAAAATAGTTTAATTTTACGAAACAAAGCCTAAAATATCAAGTAAAAAAAATAAGAATAAGAGGAAAGAAGAAAGTGGAAATCGAAAGCAAAAAAATGGGTAGCCAAAGAATAATTGAAACTTGTAACATCCCAAAAGTAAGGGTAAATTTTTTCGTTTTTAAATCAAGAGAAATCGTTGTTTTCAGTCAAACCCTAAATTAAAACCAAACGTTTACAAAACATTGTTCTCAAAAGTAGAAATCATATATATCAGAGTGTCCCAAATCAGTTTCATCAAAACCAAGAGGATGTGCACGATCATGCCTTTGATTTCCCACGGTCATCAGAAGTACCTGAAATATTAAAGTGAAACTGTAAGCCAAAGCTTAGTGAGTTCCCCCAGAGTACCACACACAACCATACAAATAATAGCATGCATACATGAGCCTTCAACATGACTGGTCCGCCGCGCTGGGCCTACAGACTATCTGGACCGTTCTTAGAGCCTTCAACATGAATAGACCGTCGCATCGGGCCTTCAGCCTATCTGGACCGCTCTCTGAGCCTTCGACCTGACTGGACCACCTCGTAGACCTTCAGTCTATCTGGACCACCTTGCGTATCTTGGCTTCAACAAAAAGCAGGACCGCCTCAACCTAACCGACCATATCACATCCACATATACAATAACAATCAATAATCAACAAGTACATGTAGCCATATAGATCTACAAACCACTACCGCATAGTAACATCCTATATACCAGGATATAGATCTAACGGATCACTACAACATAACAACATCCTATATACCAGGATACAAATCTAACAGATCACTACAACATAGCAACATCCTATATACCAGGATAAATAATCCAGCGGGACGACCTTGGTGCCTTCGACCCATAAGTACAGTGAGGAGAAATCACCTCTTAGTCTGAAAAGATAGCTGAAGAGGACACTGCTCCGAATATCATCTCAACCAGTCACCTATTCATGAAAAATGACCAAACTCAACTACCATTCAAAATACCCAAAATACCCTTAGGTCAAAACTTGGTCAACATCTGGCCAAAGTCAAAAGTAAAGAAAATCAGTCGAGTCAACTCAGCTGAGTACGATGGGCGTACTCAGATCGTATGCGGAACGTACAAGCACCTTGACCAGATTACGGGTTGTGGACCGCGTACGTGCAAAGTACCATTTGGTTCGCCCATCGTACGCGTCTGCCAGCCACCTTTTCTAATAAGTGCTTATTCCATTAAGCTCTTCTGTCCAAAATCCAGATCTAGTTCATAAATGACGTCCTAAGTCATAAAGTTTCCAACTTTATGACTTAATATGTCTAGAAGGTTCCCAACAACAAAAATCCTAACTTATTAACCCATTAAGACATTCTAGCATATGCATGGAAAGAAACTAAGAGCCAAGATCACATTTTTATGCTTCTAAACACTCTAAAATGTCTGAAAGGATAGCTTATATGAATTAGAATAAACCATACTCATAATACCAAGCTTAAGGGACCAAAAGAACACAAATCCATGGCTAAACAAGATCTAAGTAAAACTTCATCAAGATCAAAGCTTTTTACCTCCAAATGGTGTCAAATGATGATGTGATTCTGGATCCAAAGTGCTCCACTATTCTAAGATGGTTTCCTCTTCCTTCTTCCTCCTTCAAGAACACTAAAATGCACACTCAAGGTCAATATTGCTTCTCTCAAGAGATTAGGGGTTAACTAGAGTCGAGTTGGAGGATGGAGGCTGATGAATGAAAGGGTTTTGAGGCTATAATGAGGTTTAAATATGGTGCGAACCCTAAATATTAGGGTTTGGTCCAGGCCACGTACGCCCAGCGTACGCAAGCCACTCCCAAAAATTACAAAAATACCAATGTCCCGGACCAAAATGCAAAGAATTCTCATATCAAGGGATAAATGGAATACCTAGAAATCAAGATGTTACAAAACAAATAAATAAAGAAATAAGAAGGAAATAATAAATAAGGGTGGATGGAGTAGAATCGAGCTACGTCTATGGGGTTGCGCGTACTATCGGGAAGACTCCTCCGACCAAGAGACAGGACCACATGGTTGAAGTTTGGCGGGTTATGTAACCCGTGAAGGAATCTGAAAGAAGGATGCATGCATGGAAATTGTGTCCTCTTTGATCGTTGACCGGGTCAAAGAGGTTAAATAAAAATACTTCTTTTTCCTAAACTTTTTACTTATATATTCCTTTCAATTCCATCAATTCCTTTACATTTCTCTCAATTCCCCTATCCAATTCCATTCCACGTCTCTTCATTTTCATTCAATGGATTCCTAAGGCAAATCAAAACAAGTCGGTTCTAGCCAAAAACGCAAATCCAAGCAAGGCGGTTCTAGTTAAGAAATTCCATTTCTTCTCCAAAATCCTAAAACTACTAAAAAAATCCAAATTATCAACAATACTAACACTATCACCAAAACCCATACCATCACCAATACCCAATGCAATAAACCTATAACTCATTTCATATTCCACAAGAAAATATGGGTTTTACTCAATACATGCGATATTCTTAAGGGGTTCTTGAAGCCCAATTCCAAAGTTCCCTGCCCAAGGTATCCTAGTATCGTGATACTCAAAACTTAGAATCATCAGATTCTATCGACAAGCCTGCTCCCGAACAAGATAACAAGGAGCAACAACCAATTTTTTAGGAGCAAGCGCGATTACACAAAGGGCCAAAAGTCAAAAAGGGTTGGAAAGGGAAAAAGTGGCTTTGGCTAAAGCGTGTGGCGATATTTCTGAAGAAACAAAAGCGTGAAAATCAACAAAGGTCGATTAAATTTTAGGAGCGGGCTTTTGAAACAATTTAATTCTCAACCGGGTGGTACAGATCAGACACGACATCAAGTAAACTCAAAATTGAATGACCTTTAAAAGAAATGCAACGATTTCAACTGCATCTTCAAACATAAGATGAACAGTCTCGCTAGCGGGGATTCGAGGTCGACGATCTAAAAGATGCATAGAGTGAGTACCGGGGCTTAATAATCATAAAGTTTTTCCTCATCAAAAAGCTTGAGATGTTTCTAAACACCATGCGAAATGGTTGCAGGTAAAAATAGTCGGTGAAATTCTTCGTCTCCTTCTTCAAAACAAACCAAACCATCTTCATCCAACGTCTACACAACATCTTTAGATGCACAATTTCCACCCAAATTTGACCAACAACACCAAGAAATAAACTCACCGCCTCGGAGACAACAAAAATGAAAGAAAGCGGCATTTGGATCATTAACACCAAATGAATCGTTGATCTAGTGAACAAAATTTCTGACATCCACACTATGAACAAAGCAGATACAGAAGAGAGAAAACGATACCTGGATGAAAATTTGCATCTTACACGAGAAATGAAGAACGAAAAACAAAATTGTTGGAGTTGGAGATACAGGAGAGAGACATGCATATTTTTCTCAAGACGTATGATCATTTGACAAAAGGGGTTCTGCGAATGATGCTTGAACGAAAACAAAAAAATTGCAACAAAATATGCTAGAGAGTTTTAGAATTATCATAATCACTAGTTAATTTTAATTTTCATTTTTTTCTTTTTAATTTTTTTTATTATGTTTTTTTATAATAATTATTGTTTTTTTTTAATTTATCGTGTATATATATTTTTTTGTATTGGTGTTTTTTAATTTAAAAATTGTTATGTTATATTTAATTTTATATTTTTTTAGTTTAATTAAATTAAAAATAATAATACGACAAATGAGTTAAATGTGTCGTTAGTTTGAAAAAAAAAAAAAAAGGAAAACTCACGTAGCAGTTTTTGAAGAGTTTCGTTCACTGCACCTAATAGCCCATGAGCGATCCACATGACTACATGAGCGATCCAAATTTTAAGATCATTGGATATTATTTAATGCGTGTAACTCGTCTCATTATCATAGCACCTTCTAAGAACATTCTTCCCAAATTTAAAAGAAACTTTGAAAATAAAAAAAAAAAAAAAAAAAACAAGAAAGAGGGATGGAATCATGGAGAAATCCTGCCGACTTCCTTTTCCATTTCTTATATAAATTTTGATTAAAATTTATTTATTTATTTATTTATTTATGATTGTAGACTTAATTTATAAACCTTTGAACATTAATTTAAAAAGTTTTATTCTAAGATATAAATTGTTCGCATAATGGTCCTTATTCTATAAATCAAAAATTCTTTTACATAAACGGGTAAACGAGCAACAAGTTGTGTCACACTCCCGTTTTAGATGACAAAACTAATTCTTTTAAAACAACATTCATAGATCTTAAGGTCATAACATTACTATGCATAACACATTATACTTTATTGAGGAGCTCCACAACATCTGGCGCAAAAGGAAACTGAAAGTATCAAATGCGAAAAGTTTAAATGTGTGTTGATTTTTCATGCATGTTTTCTCATGTTTTGTCACTTTGCACGAGACAACTTTTAAAGCAACATGTCACACGGTGAAATCCCCACTCCCCACGCCAACAAGAGGGGAAACCCTATTTAGATCCATACATGTGTGCTTCCCTCCAGCCCATCCAAAAGCTAAAATGTCAGCTGATCTAAGTGTTGATCTTCCTTTCGACGGATCAATCAAAAAGTTCACATGTGCCTCTTTCTTGGCAGAAACCATGGCACACCTAAATATGTCGAAAATAACATCCTTAACCAGATCGTGTGGGTACTTGAATCCTGAGTACTCTCTACAATGAACTGTATTCGCCCCAAAGGAGTCCAAGTATGCCTTGCCACAAACATGACATGTCTTATCAACCGTAAATAAAGGGATCAAAAGGCGATACTTTAGGATAGCACGATACTCCATTAGCGAAATATGTTGGCCAAGATCATCAATATGAATATTCATAAGAAAATCTTGAGCATGTGGTGCCCATACATACTCAAAACCTGCTTTTTGCCTAATAGTCATGTCAAAGTGAACTTCCATGTATTGGAAAATTTTACTAAAAAAGGCACTCGCCAATGAATGTTAGGCGTTGGGAAGGGCGGTGTCCTTCAATTTATAAAAAAGAGAGCATATGAAAATTTTAAATTTATATATGTAAAGCAATATTTATATTTTATACTTTGTTTTGCTTAATAATGGTTCACGAATTGATATATTGTTTTTGACACCATAAAAAAATCTTTCTATTTGTTTGAATAATTAAATATTAGGGTTAATGACCTAGGAGGATAACAAACTTCGGTTTTTGTCCACATTTAGGTAACAATGTTTTTTCGTACATATTTGACCATTAAACTTGTTTGACCTGTTCAAAATAGCGTAATATGACTGGTAATTACGAGTGATATTACCCTATTATGAACATGTCATACAAGTTTACTGGTCAAATTAGTACGAAAAAATATGGTTATCTAATATATGGATAAAAACCATAGTTCCTTACCTGTTTTGGTAATATTGGGTTCTTTATGCTAAGTGTTAGTCATAAGACCCACTGATGTGACATGGAATCGGGATATCGATTGTTGGTGTCAGATCTCGATTAGGTGTCGTTAGCGGGTTCCTAACTTGATTCCTAGACGCCATTAGACAACTAAACTGTTAGAACCGTCTCAGTGATTGTGTCCTGGAAGAAGGCTTCGACAATCAAGTTAGATCGATATATATATATATATATATATATATATATATATATATATATATATATATATATATATATATATATATATATATATATATATATATATATATATATGAGAATATTGTTTCTATTGGATAGAGAACCATCTTAGTGGGAAGAGTGTATGTATATAGTGGAGGCTCATGTCTGAGAATGAGAGATCCTGCCAATGGAGGAGGAGGTGTTCTATTTATATATCTAGGTCAATGGACAATTAAGTTAGGCTTGAGCTAGCCCAGTCAGGCCTAATTAATTGTGGGCTAAGCTGTAACACTGTGAGTTTTCACCTGATTTTTTTTATCTAAAAAACATTATATAACAAATTTAAGCAATGGAAGTTTTTATTATTAAAAAGAAAACATCACTAATATTACTTTCAAAAACAGACCATCAAAAAACTAAAGTTGAAACCTGATACCAAACAAGTACCATAACCAAGTATAAATGAAACATCACGACATATCTCAAAATGGTATCATCTCTAAGTAACAAAATAAGAAGTACCCAACAGTCCCAACTCACCATGCCGTCAATATCAAGCTACCTGTACCAATGTAAGGCCACAACAACAAGCAAAGAAAACAAGTATCAACATCATCACAATGAGTCAATCCCAAACACATGGATAGGAAAATAAACATACTTCATACAAGATGTTTAGCCATGCAATCTAATCGTGTCAAACACGATTCATTGCTTGTTATTATTAATATATGTTGCATATATTATTCTGGACATTCTTTTCATCATAGTAATTATTTTATTATGTTCATCGCTATAGTTAACTTTAATGTCCCTTGCTATATGGGTCTAAAACATCGCTAAATTCCCCCAAGAAAGACCTCGTTCACTATTAACGTGACCTGGCGACCCAGTACACCAAATGGAGCATGAATCCCATCCGTAACATTGTCACCAGTTCTCCGTGTTCACTATTCCGAATTTTCATGTACGAACACGATGCATTATCGTTCGAGGGTGGTACAATGGTACTTCCAAACAAATACCTACACCCAAATGTGATGCTTGATCTGGCGTCTCTAAGTAGCCAACATCACTCCAGTTCCAATGAACCATGTACACCAAAACCATGTTTCGAAATGATTACCTAGAAAACCACTCGACATCGACTTGGCTTAATCTCTTTCCACCGACGATATCCTTACACCGTGGTATCCCATAGCGCATACACCTAAGCTTAGGTTTCTACCCTTTTACCTCCGCTATATGTATTCCCCTTTATTTTAATTAATTTTATAATTAATTAATCCACTCACATAGGGAATACACACATCTCACCAATCACATTATGTAATCATGCTTTATTATTATTATTATTATTATTATTATTATTATTATTATTATTCCAAGGCATATTACATTTCATATCATACAATAAGGGCATACTTTCAAAATTACCACATAACATCATTTTGTAGCAAGTAAAGAATTACACATTTTAACAATCAACTTCTAGCATGCATTTCCTAGTTTCATTCAAGTGTGACAAAAAAAACATGAAAAACATAACATTTTAACAACATGAATAACCTAACTACTAGCATTGCCCTAAAACTATCTTTTTGCATCAAATAATCAATTTAAGAATTATAGCATGCCAAGAGTCCCCTAAATCAGTTATTTCTACAAATATTTTAGATTTTCAGATTGCATACATCTCATATGTTCAGATTATAGCATCACACAAAATCAGTTAGAATTAACATTTGTACAAGAGCATGCAGTTTTCCCAAACTTGTGCCTAAACAACCACAAGAACAGACTCACCTCTAATCCAAGATGTGTGGGGCTATGAATTGAGGAAAGACACCTTCTAACAAGAAAAATAACTCCCTTAAAAGAATACAAAAGAGCTGATCGGAAACAGAACATAAACAAAACAATTATGTTCAGACAGAAGCCATGTCGTTGACCGAGCTTCAGTCGTGATCTGGGCCGATCAACTCCCCGTTGCTACATCCCAAAAATTAGATGTCAACGTTGTGGGGACTAGAAATTACAAAATAGAAAATAGATTAACTGTTTTCTCCTGTTCAGTTTGGGTCTGATCAAAACCTCCATTGGGATGATCTTAACCCTTCAAGACCATATCTAAGTGCCTGGAATGATTAGGACATAAATAGGACCAAGCAACACACTTAAACCAAGGATTTTGCATCATCCAATGTTTCCTCTTGAGTGTGATTTGAAGGACATCAAGATAAACCAAGAAAAAGCAAAAACTTGATGCGTGCAAATAGCTACACCTAATTTTAAATTTATAACCTAACTACCTTAACTAACTAATTGCACCTAGGCAGTGTACCTAGTCAAATTATAGAATAGTCGGGGTAAGTCGGGTATCGATCACAGGGAACGGTTTTGACTAATTAATTTATCTACTACTAAATTAACCTAATTATTAACAAAGATGGGGGTTTTATCTAATTTTTCAAGTTTAGATAAACTTAATTCTTAATACAAAATTCAATCAATTAACAAAACACTTATGTTATTTCGAATCCACTCTCCCTCAATGGTTTATAATTTAGCTATGACAATTACTGTTGGTACCAATTAAGATAGTATTAGCAATTTAGTTCTAAATCTACTAACATTAATTAATTCATGTAAGCCTATGTATGGTCACACAATAGTTAACACAAAATCAATTATTGAATAAGATTGGAGCCATGTAAGATTGATTTGATAAACACAATTATGGTCATAATATGAGTTCTCTAGCACAGCCTAATTCAATGATCCAATTACTTATCTAAGATTGGTTTGATCTTAGCTCTAATAAACTAGTGTTCATTGAATTATTAGGTATTCAAATTCAGGCAGCTTCATATTTACTAACTACACAAAACAAGAATTTAAAGCAATAAAAAATTGAATCAAACATGCTAGGTAAAATCAACCAAACACAAGCATAATACCAACAAGTAAAGTCAAATCTAATGTATTAAAACCATGAGTTCCAGCTTCATCTAGCTAACAGAAGCAACTAGATTTAGCTGGACATACTAGCTAACAAACACAAATATCTCATATCCAAATACATAATAAAAGTGTATCAAATTCTTAGGCTAATATGAACTTCTTCTCTCCTTGGATGCTAATAACGAATTCCAGAACTTTTCTTCTTCTCAAAATCGTCTAAAGGAACCCTCCAAGGCGCCAAAAGACTCCCCAAGTCGTAATGATCAAGAGTTATATAATTATCCTAAAATTTAAGTTTCACGTCGTGAATTAGCACTTTACGTCGTGACTTCAGAGAAATCCTTATCGGGCAAGGATTTTACTTCGCGAATACTTATCTTCCAGAATACCCATGCCACGTCGTGGCCTTCTAGTTCACGTCATGATTTTGGCTGAATTCGTGGGTTTCTTCTACTTTTGTACTCCAAGTCTCCAAAGTTCCATGTTTTGTCATTTTTGGTCCCTTTCTTCGAAAATGCTTCAATTTGGCTGCAAAATATAATTTAAGCTTATAAGTACCATTATTCTATGCAAATAACCAAATTATTAATAAAAATGTAAATAAATACTGCCTAAAAATATGTATAAATATGGAAATATCAAAATACCCCACACTTGTGCTTTGCTTGCCCTCAAGCAAATCTAATTATTTTTAAATTAAACCTTTATCACCAACATCACATAGAACAATCCAACTCAAACTCAGCCACTATGCCAAGACCTCAATGCGTGCATTTGTGTCTAAACTTTTTCCTAAGTAACCCCCCTCAATTTTAAACACGCGCCCACTTCTTTTGAACATTGCTCATTTTATGCAACCCTACGAATCCATCCTCAGAAAACCTCCTAACCTCAAGTTATTTTTGTAAAGCTACCCAAGCATACATAAACTAGAGAATTACAACTTTAAGATACCACAATATGGAGCTCTTGAATTCTTCACTTTCTTTGATATTTGATATTTGATTTCTTCGAATTCACCACCTTCTTGTGTAATTCTTGGTATCTTCACTCTTATATTTCTTCAGAATTTTTGATCTTTGATCTTCAAACTTTGATACTTTTATATCTCCAAAAATTCTTCAACTTTTCACTTTTTGGTAATTTCTCTCTTCTTTTTTTACATGTACTCACTTTTTTTTTCTTTCAAAACCCTACATGCTTAAGCAGGGGCGCTTAACTTCAACCCTTATTGGTTAAAGATATTAGTTTTCCTGGATACATTTCAAGTACAGGCTGCTAAACATATTGCATCCCTTAAACTAAGCGAGGTTGTGTTTTTGTCTCATGATTTCACTAGAATAAAGGAGGCCACAAATGCACTATAACGTATATTGGCTCAACTACACATTTGAGCTCTCATCGGATCATCCCACATAACGCTAGCAACTTAAGTTCAAATTATCATTATTACTAGAATTTTTTATTTAGATTATTATTTCAAATCTATTTATAAAATTTTTAAATTTACTAATTTCTATCAATTAACTATTTTACTTTTTCGACCCCCTACCCCACACTCATTACATACAATGCCCTCATTGTATGCATAAACTAAATTAAAAGCAATAAAAGGGAGAAAAAGGAACAAACTCACCTGGGATAGTAGTGGCGTGATCGAACTCCAAAAGTGTGGATGAACTGTGGATCTTGAATATGGACCTCTTCTTTGAATAAGGAACTTGGATCTTGAAATGTGCGAGATATGTAAATGTGCCAACAACTTATGGAATCGAAAATTCAATCTTCAATAAAGGTGGTGAAAACAACGTGGTAAAGCATACGCCACATTGTATGGTAAAGGAAGCGAGCCATACTAATCTTCATAATAATCCCAAGAAGAAACATGGTGAACCATTAAGTAAAATACAACAATGGACTTCATTTTTGGGAAAAATATGGATTCACGTCGTGAATGTAAATACCACGACGTGAAGTAGCTGAAAAACGTATTCTGGAAATCATTGTCTCTGGTTCACGACGTGAACAGGTATGTCACATCGTGAAAACTGAACGGTCAGGAGATAAAATATTCCAATTCTTCTCTCACCAACGTCATAATGGATTAAGACTCTTCTAATGCAGCATTTTATGACTCTTATCTAACTCTATCCTCTCTCTCGACTCACCCCACACTTATTTTAAATTGTGGGTTTCGACTCTCGTCTCTAAACGACACGTGGCTAGACACAAACGTTCTCATCTCGACTCTCCTTTCCCGTGACTCCTTTAGCAAATTTGGAATAACTTAAAATGTCTTACAAACCAAATCAAATAAAAACTAAAACATAAACCAAATCAAACTAAAATAAAATAAACAAAACGATCAATCATCTTCTTCATCTTCATGAGCTCGACTAGTTCCCGCTCCATCTCCCCTTGGCATCCAAAGTTCTTCCCACGTCGGGATGTACGGGCATTGAGGTGGCATGGTTGGTGGACGCACCACATTCATATGAGAGAACATGGCTTCAAGAACTTGAGTGTTGTACGTCATCCCACCGTGAAGGTTATCCAAATAAGAACCCACCCGGCTTTGAAACGGGTCGGTGGGTACTCCACCCGCATATTGTTGCGCCGCTTGACGATCTCTCTCCATGTCTCCCCGGGCTCTTACATTTCTTGTTCAGGGCCGTGGTTGAGGTTGTTGCTCGGGTTGCCCATGTTGTTGCTCGGGTTGCCCATGTTGTTGTTCATCATCCTCTGGGGGTATCACAAATCCTCCCCCTACATTCACTACAACCCTCATAACACCCAAAAATTGAATTGTCAAAGCGTTATCCGGGAAGCGAGTAAGGTTCCTAATAAAATTAGGAGTCAAAATGTTGGAAGACCGGGCAAGGCGGCTGACTAAATGTCCACCCGTGATAGGACTCCCGGGCCTAGAGCTAGCCACCTTCTTTCCCAAAAACCGCACAAGCATATAAGGAATATCACAACAAATCCCGGGTGTGATGATGCTCCACAAGTAAAACAAATTTTAGATTGGCACCTTGTCTCCATGATGTTTGTGATTGACAGAAAAAGTGATGAGGCGATGCAAAAATCGATAAACGGGACTCCTTATTTGTCCCTCACTTGCATCACGAGGATTATTCTCCTGATTCGAAATGGTCCTCCTAAATTGGACATCCATCAATCCGGGAGTAAAATCCCGAACATACTCTTGCAAGAATGGCACAAAAAATGGTGATTGCATTTCCACCTCGGTGTATAAGCCCATACGCCATGCAAACTCAAGAAAGCTGCACTCGCGATACACCCCTCCCAACCGGAAAACAAGCGCCCGGTTGTAGTCAAAATCAATGGTCCTTTCCTCAAAGCTTACGGTAGCAAAGAACTCTACCGAAAACTCCCGATAGACAGGCTCTTGAATGGTAAAAAGATTCCTCCAACTATTGCAAGTAAATGTGAAGCCATCTCCTTCAAACACTTTTGTCCAATATCTCTCCAATTCCAAAACCATTCCAACTCCTCGAAGCCAACCCCAATCAACAATAGGTGCAATTGCAAATTCACGGTTGTATAACTATCCCAACCGATTTGCATAATTGTTCAACAAAGTGCGGGATAGGTTTTGTGGAAACCGATATAGCGGGTGTATGCTCGCAACATCAATAGGGTCATTCTCTTACTGGTCTGCTCTTCCAGGACCCATATTCCTGAAATAATCAAAAACAAAAGAAACAAAACAAAATATCCAAGACTTTACATTAGAACAGAAAACAAAATAATGATAGCCCAAAATTCACGACGTGAACTAGCGTTTCACGTCGTGAACTGCAGTCGGGTCGTGAATCTGGATCGGCTACTCTACAGTCAAAATTCGACATGTATGTTACTTGGGGTTTGTTTATTCCATACATCTAAGGCCATGAGTTCAGAAATTACCCACTAATTCAACAAATTTTAGGAATTTTACCATCTACATAAACCCTAGCCCCTAAAACGCATAAAACTTAAAAAATAGCAATAATTAGTAGATGAAATACTTACCAAACGTAGTTAGGGGACAAGAGAAGCAAAGAATTTAGAAGGAAAATGGAAGAAAATCGGCTGTGGGGGAGACTGCTTCCGTTCGTGTGCACAAAGGTAAACAAATGGGAATATGGTCAAAGTGTCTCTATAACTGGTCCCCCCTGACTTTTTCAAAGGTCACGATGTGAACGACGACTTCACGACGTGAATATCTTGCTGGGCTAAAAATATTCGGTCTATGTACAGTTACACGTGTTGGGCTTCAAATTCACGACGTGAACAGGTGTTCACGACGTGAAATATAGTCTACGTGAGATATAGTTTGAACCAAAATATAATTTAGATAATGAAACTTATTTATTCTAATTGTTTACCACTTAATATATAAAGCACCCCACATCTGATTTTTACTAATTAAGAGATTTTAAGAAGATGAAATGATCAATTTCCTAAAAATGCAAAAACTAAAAATAAAAAGAAAAGAAAATTCAAACCGAACTCGGGTTGCCTCCCGAGAAACGCTTCTTTTTGATGGAGTCGTGAGCCGGACTCCGTGCCTCCTATGTTGAGCTGTCAGAGGAGTCCATCACCACCTGGATTTTCTGCTCTTTCCATCGCCTCTTTTACGCTTGAAATCGTCTAATGTACGCCTTCTTTGAATTCTCCTTTTTAGCTTTGGCTTCATCTAGATCGAGCTTGCATTTGATCCCTTTAGAATTTAATTTTTCATCATTCTCATTAAGCTCCATAGGAATCTTTTCTTCCTTCACCAATGGACTCGTCTCCTTGGAAGTAGCCTCATCTTCAGCGCTCGTCAAATCATCTCTTTCCTCACTTATCAACGTTGTTGGTTTTGTGTAGGTAATAACTTCAACGAAGAACGGGATGGATGCTCTCGGTTTGGTGCGTTTGACTTGACGAATTGTCTTAATTTCTTCCTCCATAAGCTTCTCCAATTCTTCAACATCATTATCTTCAATCATATTGAACACTTCACCTTGAACATTTTCTCATTGAAATCCATCTTGTACTCCAAAAGTTTCCTCATCATCACCAACCCTCAAAGTAAGTTTGGATTCATGAACATCAACGAAAGCTCTGGCAGTATTAAGCAAAGGGCGACCAAGAATAATTGGGACATTAACATCCTCCTTCATATCCATAATTACAAAGTCAACTGGGAAAACAAATTTCCCAATTTTAACTAGGATGTCTTCTACTATACCCCTTGGATGAGTAACCGAACGATTAGCCATGTGGATGGTCATCTTTGTAGCCTTCATTTTTTAAATATTCAGCTTTTGATAGAATGAATATGGCATCAAGTTTATGCTAGCCCCAGAATCGGCTAAAACATAAGTCTTCAAGTTATTACCAAACTCACATGGAAGAGTGAGGCATCCAGGATCTCTCATCTTCTTAGGTATCTCTCCCAATACAACTCTTGAACTTTTTTCGCTAAGAATTACTTTAGAGTTCTTCTTTAATTTTTGGCGAGTGTCTATAAGATCTTGTAGGAACTTCGCGTATTCTGGAATTTTCGAAAGTGAATCGATAAAAGGGGTATTAATAGGAATACCCTTTTTTTGCTGAATAAATTACAGATGTTCCCTTTCCAGTGGACTGAGATGTGCTCGAGATGGAAACGGAAAAGGTGGTCGGTAAGCCGGAACGGATTCCGAATTTTTCTGTTCAGACTGAGCCCACGTCGTGAGCATAGCGGGCTCACGACGTGAGTCTGATGTTTCAGCAATAATTTCGTTTTCGAGCTTCGACTTCTTTGACTTTGGTCCGGATGGCTTTGGCTCCTCCTCTAGTGCTTCTAAGAACTCAGAGATGGCCTCTTCATCAGTATCAATCATCATAACATTGGAATTAGTCTTTTTTCAGGAAATTGGGGAGATAATCTCTCATTCACCAAAGTAGTAAGTTGACCAAGTTGAGCTTCAAGGTTGTGGATAGAGGCTTGCTGATTCCTTAATGATGTTTGCTGGTCAATCATCATTGCTTGCTGATTTTTCATCATAGTTTGATGCTCCTTTATCATTATTATTTGATCCTTCAATGCTGCATCTGTATCATCATGTCTTTTCTCTGAAGCTTCCACGAAACGAACTAACATGGTCTCCAGATCAGCTTTCTTCTCAGCTGGTGGTTGCTCCTTTTGGTAGAAGCCCCGGCCAGTCTGTCTGTATTTTTCCTCCTTCTGCTTCTTGTACTCATCGTATGTCAGCCACTCCTTCTTTGGTTTCCTCCAATATTCATCATACTTGTCCCCACTCAAGTAGCATACTTGAGCCTTCTTGTTCCCATACTCATCCAAATGGCAATCTCTAGTCAAGTGTGGACCATTGCATTTCTCACAACCAACTCTTATTGCATGAATTGATTGGTCCATTTGGGACAAACTCCGGTCCATAGTATTCAACATCGCCATCATAGCAGCCATTTCTTCAGAATGTGCACCCCATTGCCTTTTGCTCCATCTTGTCTTGGGTTGTGGTACTCACGAGAGTGTTTTGCGAATTCTTCAACTAACTCCTTGGCCTCCCTTGGATTTTTCTTTTTCAGTGGCCCTTGAGAATCAAGGAGTTGCCTTGTCATAACATTGACCCCATCATAGAAAATAGACATCTCTTGTTGAACATTAAGATAATGTTGAGGACAATTCCTTAACAATTCTTTGTAACGCTCCCATGCCTCGTATAATGACTCCCTCGGTTGTTGCTCAAAGTTGGCTATTGCCTTTTTGAGTTTAGCTATCTTGGATGGTGGGAAAAATTGGTCCAAAAAATGTTCGTGCATCTGAGCCCAAGTAGTGATTGTACCAGGTGGAAGTGCTTTTAACCAATCTTTAGCAGCTCCCTTAAAAGTAACGGGAATCATCCTTAGCAAGATGGTATTTCTATTAACATTTGGGACATTGAAATAATCTGCAATGTCATTGACCTCATCTAGATGCTTAAAAGCATCCTCATGATCCTTTCCATAAAATGGGATATCCTTTAGTGCAGTAAGGATGTGTCCCTTCAAGTCGAATGTGGCAGTGGCATGAATTGCGGGTTGTACTAATCACGAACCAAAATCTTCTCGAATACGCTTCTTGTAGGCTCCCATCGACATTTCTTCAATGTTCGCCATTTCGTTGCTTGGCTCGTCTTCGGGTTCGCTCGTATATAGTCCAAACTCGTTCTCGGACTCGTATTCAGATTCGTTTGGGATAGGTATTTGATTTAAGCTTTCTATCTTGCTCTTGTCCTTTGAAGATGAACTCGATTCTCCCGTTTTCTTCCCCGATTTCTTTGAAAACACTGAATTGAACTCTTGTAAGGGTGTCTTCTTTGGTGCTTGATCGTCTTTCACGTTCTTACCCTTCTTGTTATGAAGAGCCGACTCTGGATCTTCAAGTGGTGGCACCAAAGGTGTTTTGGAACATCTGGTCATATACTCCTGCAAAATAGACAAAATAAAAACATAAAACTAAAAAAAAAACTAAATAAAAATGTCCTACAAACTGGTCACCACGACGTGGTAAATGCTACCACCTCGTGTTGTCATAGAAAACTATCAGAAAAGAAAAACGAAGAAAATATAAAAATTACTAAACTCACGTCATGAACTTAAGGCTCACGTCGTGAATCTAGTACTGAAAATAAAACCTAAGCTGAAAAAGTAATTGTCTTAATTTCTTCCTCCATAAGCTTCTCCAATTCTTCAAGATCATTATCTTCATTCATATTGAACACTTCACCTTGAACATTTTCTCATTGAAATCCATCTTGTACTCCAAAAGTTTCCTCATCATCACCAACCCTCAAAGTAAGTTTGGATTCATGAACATCAACGAAAGCTCTGGCAGTATTAAGCAAAGGGCGACCAAGAATAATTGGGACATTAACATCCTCCTTCATATCCATAATTACAAAGTCAACTGGGAAAACAAATTTCCCAATTTTAACTAGGATGTCTTCTACTATACCCCTTGGATGAGTAACCGAACGATTAGCCATGTGGATGGTCATCTTTGTAGCCTTCATTTTTTAAATATTCAGCTTTTGATAGAATGAATATGGCATCAAGTTTATGCTAGCCCCAGAATCGGCTAAAGAATAAGTCTTCAAGTTATTACCAAACTCACATGGAAGAGTGAGGCGTCCAGGATCTCTCATCTTCTTAGGTATCTATCCCAATACAACTCTTGAACTTTTTTCGCTAAGAATTACTTTAGAGTTCTTCTTTAATTTTTGGCGAGTGTCTATAAGATCTTGTAGGAACTTCGCGTATTCTGGAATTTTCGAAAGTGAATCGATAAAAGGGGTATTAATAGGAATACCCTTTTTTTGCTGAATAAATTACAGATGTTCCCTTTCCAGTGGACTGAGATGTGCTCGAGATGGAAACGGAAAAAGGTGGTCGGTAAGCCGGAACGGATTCCAAATTTTTCTGTTCAGACCGAGCCCACGTCGTGAGCATAGCGGGCTCACGTCGTGAGTCTGATGTTTCAGCAATAATTTCGTTTTCGAGCTTCGACTTCTTTGACTTTGGTCCGGATGGCTTTGGCTCCTCCTCTAGTGCTTCTAAGAACTCAGAGATGGCCTCTTCATCAGTATCAATCATCATAACATTGGAATTAGTCTTTTTTCAGGAAATTGGGGAGATAATCTCTCATTCACCAAAGTAGTAAGTTGACCAAGTTGAGCTTCAAGGTTGTGGATAGAGGCTTGCTGATTCCTTAATGATGTTTGCTGGTCAATCATCATTGCTTGCTGATTTTTCATCATAGTTTGATGCTCCTTTATCATTATTATTTGATCCTTCAATGCTGCATCTGTATCATCATGTCTTTTCTCTGAAGCTTCCACGAAACGAAGTAACATGGTCTCCAGATCAGCTTTCTTCTCAGCTGGTGGTTGCTCCTTTTGGTAGAAGCCCCGGCCAGTCTGTCTGTATTTTTCCTCCTTCTGTTTCTTGTACTCATCGTATGTCATCCACTCCTTTGGTTTCCTCCAATATTCATCATACTTGTCCCCACTCAAGTAGCATACTTGAGCCTTCTTGTTCCCATACTCATCCAAATGGCAATCTCTAGTCAAGTGTGGACCATTGCATTTCTCACAACCAACTCTTATTGCATGAATTGATTGGTCCATTTGGGACAATCTCCGGTCCGTAGTATTCAACATCGCCATCATAGCAGCCGTTTCTTCAGAATGTGCACCCCACTGCCTTTTGCTCCATCTTGTCTTTTGTTGTGGTACTCACGAGAGTGTTTTGCGAATTCTTCAACTAACTCCTTGGCCTCCCTTGGATTTTTCTTTTTCAGTGGCCCTTGAGAATCAAGGAGTTGCCTTGTCATAACATTGACCCCATCATAGAAAATAGACATCTCTTGTTGAACATTAAGATAATGTTGAGGACAATTCCTTAACAATTCTTTGTAACGCTCCCATGCCTCGTATAATGACTCCCTCGTTTGTTGCTCAAAGTTGGCTATTGTCTTTTTGAGTTTAGCTATCTTGGATGGTGGGAAAAATTGGTCCAAAAAATGTTCGTGCATCTGAGCCCAAGTAGTGATTGTACCAGGTGGAAGTGCTTTTAACCAATCTTCAGCAGCTCCCTTAAAAGTAACGGGAAGCATCCTTAGCAAGATGGTATTTCTATTAACATTTGGGACATTGAAATAATCCGCAATGTCATTGACCTCATCTAGATGCTTAAAAGCATCCTCATGATCCTTTCCATAAAATGGGATATCCTTTAGTGCAGTAAGGATGTGTCCCTTCAAGTCGAATGTGGCAGTGGCATGAATTGCGGGTTGTAGTAATCACGGACCAAAATCTTCTCGAATACGCTTCTTGTAGGCTCCCATCGACATTTCTTCAATGTTCGCCATTTCGTTGCTTGGCTCGTCTTCGGGTTCGCTCGTATATAGTCCAAACTCGTTCTCGGACTCGTATTCAGATTCGTTTGGGATAGGTATTTGATTTAAGCTTTCTATCTTGCTCTTGTCCTTTGAAGATGAACTCGATTCTCCCGTTTTCTTCCCCGATTTCTTTGAAAACACTGAATTGAACTCTTGTAAGGGTGTCTTCTTTGGTGCTTGATCGTCTTTCACGTTCTTACCTTTCTTGTTATGAAGAGCCGACTATGGATCTTCAAGTGGTGGCACCAAAGGTGTTTTGGAACATCTGGTCATATACTCCTGCAAAATAGACAAAATAAAAACATAAAACTAAAAAAAAACTAAATAAAAATTTCCTACAAACTGGTCACCACGACGTGGTAAATGCTACCACCTCGTGTTGTCATAGAAAACTATCAGAAAAGAAAAACGAAGAAAATATAAAAATTACTAAACTCACGTCGTGAGCTTAAGGCTCACGTCGTGAATCTAGTACTGAAAATAAAACCTAAGCTGAAAAAGTAACTTTTTGCAGGTTTTACCCCACAAAAAGGATCGATCAACCTAAAGCAAATAAATCAACTAACAAATAAGCCGTTCCCCGTCAACGGCGCCAAAAACTTGATGCGTGCAAATAGCTACACCTAATTTTAAATTTATAACCTAACTACCTTAACTAACTAATTGCACCTGGGCAGTGTACCTAGTCAAATTATAGAATAGTCGGGGTAAGTCGGGTATCGATCACAGGGAACGGTTTTTGACTAATTAATTTATCTACTACTAAATTAACCTAATTATTAACAAAGATGGGGGTTTTATCTAATTTTGCAAGTTTAGATAAAATTAATTCTTAATACGAATTTCAATCAATTAACAAAACACTTATGTTAGTTCGAATCCACTCTCCCTCAATGGTTTATAATTTAGCTATGACAATTACTGTTGGTACCAATTAAGATAGTATTAGCAATTTAGTTCTAAATCTGTAAACATTAATTAATTCATGTAAGTCTATGTATGGTCACACAATAGTTAACACAAAATCAATTATTGAATAAGATTGGAGCCATGTAAGATTGATTTGATAAACAAAATTATGGTCATAATATGAGTTCTCTAGCACAGCCTAATTCAATGATCCAATAACTTATCTAAGATTGGTTTGCTCTTAGCTCTAATAAACTAGTGTTCACTGAATTATTAGGTATTCAAATTCAGGCAGCTTCATATTCACTAACTACACAGAACAAGAATTTAAAGCAATAAAAAATTGAATCAAACATGCTAGGTAAAATCAACCAAACACAAGCATAATACCAACAAGTAAAGTCAAATCTAATGTATTAAAACCATGAGTTCCAGCTTCATCTAGCTAACAAAAGCAGCTAGATTTAGCTGGATGTACTACCTAACAAACACAAATATCTCATATCCAAAGACATAATAAAAGTGTACCAAATTCTTAGGCTAATATGAACTTCTTCTCTCCTTGGATGCTAATAACCAATTCCAGAACTTTTCTTCTTCTCAAAATCGTCTCCAGGAACCCTCCAAGGCAGCCAAAAGTCTCCCAAAGTCGTAATGATAAAGAGTTTATATAATTATCCTAAAATTTGAGTTTCACGTCGTGAATTAGCACTTCACGTCACGACTTCGGAGAAATCCTTGTCGGGCAAGGATTTTACTTCATGAATACGTATCTTCCAGAATACTCATGCCACGTCGTGGCCTTCTAGTTCACGTCGTGATTTTGGCTGAATTCGTGGGTTTCTTCTACTTTTGTACTCCAAGTCTCTAAAGTTCCATGTTTTGTCATTTTTGGTCCCTTTCTTCGAAAATGCTTCAATTTGGCTGCAAAATATAATTTAAGCTTATAAGTACCATTATTCTATGCAAATAACCAAATTATTAATAAAAATGTAAATAAATATTGCCTAAAAATATGTATAAATATGGCAATATCAGAGATGTTCTTACCTTCTGGAAAATCGATAGATGAATCCACCAAGATGATTGCTAAGAGAAAAAGCTTCAAGAACACCACCAATAATCCACCAAAAACTTTGCTTCTTCTTCACTTGCTTGACACACACACTTCAAGGAAGGAAAGAAATCCAAGAACACACTTCAAAGTAGAGATGAGGCTTCCAGGTAGGGTTTAACCCCAAATTCTAGGGTTAGGGTGACTTAAATACTTGCTAACTTTCAATTTAGGCCCCTTAAGTGTGAGAAAATGACCCCATGACCCATATATATGAGCAAGTATCATTTTCTTATACTTTGTGTAACATCCCGATGATGAGGTATTTTCAATTTTAAACCTAAGTATGAAATAATATCGCATTTTGACCCTTGGGTTTGAGAAAGATTACAAGAATGGCCCATAGTGGCATTTTGTTAATGTTGTCCAGGAGGTTAGTACGTTCAACGTATGTTGTGTACGCTAGGCGTATTGAGGCAGACCTTAGTACGCTGGGCGTACACCGTGTACGCAGGGCGTACGTGGTAAATCCTCAAACCCTAATTTTTAGGGTTTTTATCCATATATATGCATCATTATCTCTCATTTCTCATTCCCTCATCAGCCTCCATCTGAGAAAAATGACCCTCTAGCTAACCCTAAGTGAAAAGAGTGCACCTTGAGCTTATCTTTATGTTTTATGGTATTCTTGAAGAAGAAGAAGGTGGTGAGAAGAACTTGTAGGTTAGAAGCAACTTGGATATGAGATTATCTCCTTGTTAGCAACCACCAGGAGATAAACAGTTCATAACTTGATCACCCTATCTTGTAGATCTAGCCATTTCTTCATTTAGGGAAGTTTGTTGGGTTTTGAGCATTCTAACACAACTAAGTGTACATGCAACCCTAAATACCTTGGATATATGTTTTCTCTATTATACATACAAATATGAATATCCAAGGTATTATCCTAACTAGCATACCAAAACATTGATACTAGGGTAATAAAATAGATAGAATACATACCTTGTTGTTGTTGCTTGACTCCATGAAGCTTGAGAGCCTAGTGACCCAAGTGTGACACCTCAAATGGTTCACACAACATCATGAACACTTGGAATAACCATGAGAAGAAGACACTCCAAGATCAAATTGACTAGCCCTCACATATGTATCACTTGTATCAAATTCTTGAGCTAAAGGGGTCCTTATATAGTGTGCACATTAGGGTTACTCCATGTAACCCATGACTTTACCCATTCCTTATGCTCCATGGGTTTTAACCTCCATGGAGTATCCATGGGTCACCACATGGGTTAAACCCAACATAAGGAATCTTGGATCATAAGCCCACATATATAAGAATGAATGATTTACACAATCAATCCCCATATATTTAATTAGTCTCTTTTGATCACTAAATTATGTCCAAACTAATTCTTGATCAATACTAATTAAATAACATGATTTCATATTAATATATTAGAACTTATAATATATTAATATGTCACAAATGTCTTCTTCTCACAAACGGTCTATCCAAATGTCCCGATGCCATGCAACCCAAATGGACCATGCCGAGTCGGGTCAAGTCTTACCAATTATAATTATGGACTTAGACACTAATCCAACAGTCTCCCACTTGGATAAGTCTAAAACTATTATTGAGTATGACTTCAAAAACCAACTGGAAATCGTAGCTCTCAAAAGCCGCTATCGAACTCTGACCTTGTCGATGAACTCTGTCCTTTGTCAATGACTTGTCCATTAGATAAGGGATCATATACTCCTCCATTCTAGATATCATATGAACTGAGACATAAATTATCAATCATTCTCTCAGTCCATTTGTTGTTTCCCAATTTCCGATTCATGACGACTGACTGATTGAGCAGATCAAATCAGACCTGGCTTGGCCAAGCACTCACATGTACATCATTAAATCATCGAGGGGCCCACATATATCGCTTTTATCCCGAAGGTAAAAGGAATGGATAAACTTCGACTCATATGTCTTTTTATACTACTTGTTGAATCATACACAAAGGCACGTTTTATAACATCGAGTTACTAATGCGTTTTTGCGCAATCAATGTACAACCAACTCATAGTAACAACTCATATCTTGAAGAATATAAGATATTATCGTCTCATGATCACTCGTGATAAAATCCATGAAGTGATTCAAATGAGCGTGGGTTGAATCCAATACTCAGAACTTATGAGCCCTCATAAATGTTGTAGCACCTCTTGGCTATGTCCACTACCTCGGACATCTACAAACCCGATTCATGACAGTCTTGCCTTAATACCTACTTCCAACGTATTATCGACTGTGGATGGTTTGAATACCTTATTCATTCGAGAAGAACGACCTAGTTATTCTGGAAGTCAAAACATGCAAAATGAAACACAAGAATAATCGAATCCAATATGGTCTCAGAACTTATGAATATAAATAAAACATCTTTTATTTATCACCATATTGATTACACATTATTCATTGTATATTGTTTCAAACTATCAACTTTATACTTGAATTAAAACAATAGTTGTCCCATGCTCCAAGCATGTACACTATGTTTTTCTAAACAATAGCTTTGCCATACACCAAGTATGCACTCTATGTTTGTCTATGATCATTACTTTGTGAAATAAACCAACTGAACATAATTTCGATGATTCTAATTTCTCACTCCAAAATCCTTATTGTAAATGTGAGAATTCCAAACTCTTATCATTTATCAAAATCTGGTAGATTTTAAACTTAAATGCACTACCCTCTTGTAATGAATGTGTACAAAGTCACAAAGACTTGTCAACAATCATTACAGGGTATTCCAATGAATATCTACTCCATGGAAACAAAGTCTCATGTACATTGCTTTGAACATGTTTCTTGCATTAAGTTTTTCTAATCTTACACAGATTGCTTCCATCTATGGAGACAACTCCATATTCTCATTTTGACTATCACTCCTGAACAAGATTTGCCTCTTTTCAGAATATGTCAATATGGTCCTTCCAAAAATTAACACTACACTTCCAACTATCCCTGAGCAACCAATCGTTGGTAAACCTTAGATTGTCCTCGACAATTGCTTAATCATTTTAGTCATATCCAATTCTAGATCTTTTCCCTTCTTAATGCCTCTGGGCATTTGGAAAATTTAGAAAGGACAAATATTATAGCACATGCAATCGATCCTGTACCCAAAGTAAATGGGACACGATTAATGATGTCTCACATAAAGACATGATTCTAGACCAGTCTTTTGCTACAATATTTTTATTTGCCATGTTTTTCAAAATTTGACTATGAAGAGGGATGTCGTAATCATAATCGAATTTTGAGAACGCAATATATAGAATTTCCTTAAGTTGAACCAATCCAACATGAAATTCATATATATATATTCTTGACTAAAGATGATTAAGGTCTCAATCTAAGCCTTTAGAACTGAAATGAGGTATATCGTCTCCCTTAATTATAGCAAAACAACTTTTTTTCAACCCCTGCAACTTCACGAATTGAAACTTTTGTTTTCAATAATTAACATTGCTAACTTGCAATACTTATCATAATTATCATGCTCCCACTAACATGATGATTATTAGCATAACACTTATGCTCCCACTAGCTTTGACATGTATTCAGAAAACAGCTGGACTTCTAGAAAAAACAATACTTTATTGACTTTCTTACCAAAGTTCAGATTTCTGATACTAGATTGCTTTGATAAGACTTTATCAATATCATACACCTTATCTTAGATAGCTCACAGGTGTGTCTAAATAATTTAAGAACTATGAAAAGGGATGCCGTAATCATAGTCTCAATTGTTTAGATCTTTTCATTTCTCATAAGTCCATGTTAGTGTGCCAGTTATCCACGCACGATCCACTAACGACTTTGAGAATGCAAAGATCACAATTGCTATCTTACTTAAAATCTACTTGGTGGAAATGTTTCCTCACCATCATTTTCATGAATCGGAGAGAAACCTTATGACCCTTAGATTTTTTATGGTGTATGCGTTCTCATCCATGTGAATTTGTCAAAACCATAATCACAAGATAAGGTTAGTGACAAATTCAAACTCATATGGACAGAACTTATGCAATCTTAACTAAATGGCCTGCCATTGCTTCCAAGTAGTTATGCAAACAATTGAGAACATGTAGAACTCAAATGTATAGCCAACTTTACTGGAATGGGCATAGAAATGTCAACACGATAGGTTATAAACCTCTAGTCGTGTGCTAGTGATGAAATACATGTTTTATTCTTGATTAGTTCTTGAAATTATTTCATGATCTTTAAGACTCCCACTGTCCTCTTGACATATAAGACTCACTTGTTAAATATTCAAGGGATAGTGCGGATTCTTTATCAAGACAAACACTTCACACAATTGGCCTTAGTTGGTCTCTGTTTTATCCAAAACATCACAACTTACCAATTTCAAATGTACAAGAGTAGGACACTTTTACTCTTACATTTGACAAGTGTTATAAACCTTTCTTTAAGATATGTCACTCAACTTACAGTCTTGGAGTATGACTCTAAGACTTGTTTTTGAACGAAGTATGAATCATCTTCTTGATTTTACCATTTCCACAATTCTTGATTCCTCTTCTTAGCCATAGGAATGCACTAAGATGTCCTTAGAAGACCAATTGTGATATGGTTTCTTAATCATTAAGATGATCACAAAACATGATACTAAAGTACTCTCCCATCTTTTCAGAATTGAGAAACTTTTATCTTTCTGCCTGATTTGATTCTTCTCATCCGTTCTGCCATGCATCGAAACTTTTCCAACGTTTCAGAATTATACTTAAACTAGTAAGTATAACCATATTTACTAAACTTTAGTAAATCATGACAAATAGTCTTATCGAGCTTTGTGGTGGACATGACCAGTGCACAAGAATGTGTACTCGATCCCTTTAGTCCTTCACTTGACTCGCACATCCATGTGAACAAGTAATTAGTCTTAATTTTCCAATGCTTGAAAGTTCTCATTCATCATACTATTCAACTTGCATGATTCCAAGTTTCGGTCCAATTGAAACTTGTGCAATGAAGATCTTTCCTTATTTGGTAAATTTAGACACTACCACAAATGAAAGAATCAAATCCATTTTCCAATATTGCTGTCAATGGAATCATATAAGCAACAATTTTTTTTCACAAATGCCATTGTAAGCATACTTCAAATAAATAAAATTAAATATTTTTCTTTTATTTTAAAACTTTGCGGAAAAACTTATCCTTACAATCCATATGAAAACTTGTTATCTATTCCTAAGCAATATATCATAACTTCTTAAGCAACTGCTCAAAATTCTGATGCGATCGAAATCCACTTTCGCGATCAGAATCAGCATATACTTCCTTTAAGCTTTCTCTCTTTTCTTTGATTCTTAAAACATCACCATGTGACTCAGCCACATTATGTAATAAGAATCTCCAAATAGTAGCTTAATAGAGTTAGACAATGGGCTTTACCTGAAGTAGAGTCAAACTTATTGACTTTAACATCCTTAGGTAAATTTGGCAGCTTCGCAATCAATGCCCCTTCCTTTGGCAAAATAAACATATGGACCCTTTGGTAATGGGACTATCTCAGACTTAGCCTTTCTCTTTACCATTTGGTCAACCGGGTTGAGTATGGCCGATCCCTTTCCATTGGGAAAAGAATGCCTTTTATGGATTTCCTGTGTCACCATTGTCATTGTCCATAAAGTTTTGGGAAGTTGATATTCTAATCAAATTTGCTTTACTATTGTTCCGAATCATTGATGATTCAGTAGCACCAAGCAAATAGACAAGATCTTTAAGGGTCATGTCATAGTCTGATTCATAGGAGTCCTAAAGGAAATCACTATGAGACTTAGGAAGTGATTGAATATCCAACTTCCTCCAGACTTTGACACCCAACTCTCCCGGCTTGTCAATATGTGACTTCATATCCAAGATGTGATCATACCTAGACCTTGCCTGCCAATAAGGCTTGAGTGACCTTAAACTTTTCAAGAACTTGTGGCTTAGGGAGAATAATTGGAGAAGGTGAAGGAAGAGCAGCATGATTTCCACGCCATCTTCATTATGAAAACTTGTTTCAAGAGATTTTGGGATGATCATAGATGTCTGAACTAGACATCTTTTGGGAGATATTCAAGATAGTTGATTTAAAGTCCTTAATATAACACCCAATATGAAATATTAAGGCTAGGACCCAACACAATACTTTTATAACTTGGAAGAGGGATGTCGTAATCCAAGTTATAAAATATTTGATGGTAGGCGAATGAAGATTCACCAATTTCCACCATGAAAACGAAATAATTTAATTAGGTTTTACTTGGATTTGAAACTCCTAGATCTTTTGAGATTCATTGAACTGGTCAATGACATGTTTCAATCTCAAGTGTGCCCTTCAGGTTTTGTGACTGGGATGCCGAGGATCACAAAACAAGGTGTGAAGTAACCATGCAAATTACTTGGTACCCTTAATATTTACCCCTTAATCGATGTGTTGGTTAAGCACACACGCTCCACCGATACTATGATAAATATTAAGTTACCCTTTGTCTACCTTGTTAAATCGAGCTAGTGTGCCGGTTAGCCACACACGCTCCACTAACCGACTTAAGCAAAGTGCAAAGTGTAATTTCATGGATTAGCACCTTATTCACATTTTCCTAAGTAACTAAGATTGGGAATTTATAAGTGTTTAGTTACTTAGTATTTATCATTAATACTTTTAATGAAGGGAGAATTATAGTTCTTGTCCTACCCGTTCAGCTAACGACCCTCAACCAGTCAAGGAAGCGGTGGGTGAGAGTGGACACCCATTAAACTACCATTTTATAGGCAGTAACCTTATACCCCCCTTATAGACTGGCTTCGTGAATGAGGCCTACTAATGGTAAAACGACTTTACTCTTATACATATATATAAATATTATTAACTTATAATATTATAAAGTATAAGGGTTGAATTTTAACTGTTAAAATTCTAAGGGCTTAACTTGGAATTAAAGTATTCACAAGGGAAAATTTTTCAAATTCCAAAACTTGAGGGCAAGTTTTGAAACTATTCAAAACTATTCAATTCCATAACTTATGTGTTTAAAGTAGTTTTAATTAAAAGACTCTTCAAGTTCCATATCTTGAGGACAAGTTATGGAAGACTTTAAACTATTAAAAGAATGTAACTTTTCCTTTATTCATAACTTAAGAAATATTTATGAGTTTTATGATTCTTAAATGTGACTTTTCATGTGACTTGAGGACAAGTTACAAAAACACATTTTAGAATCAACTCTTAGATTAAAATGGATTGAAAACAACAATTTCACATAACTTTTTTATTAATCTAAGCAACTCATAAGAACAAAGATTAAAATTTTTCATGTAATTAGCATAACTTTTAAACTAATACAAAACATGAATCTATTGACAATTATCTTTGAAATTGGATTAGCATGAACATTACCACATCAAAAACAGGTTTATAAGTTGAAAAACAGCTTAGGGTAATGTTCCTAGTCCAATTCCAGCCAAAACAATCGAATGTATGTTGTTTGGGGGTCCAACTCATCGAGTGCATGAACAAACTTGACGAGTTGGATGCTTTTTGCCTTGGGCTCGTCGAGTCCCTTCATGGACTCGGCGAGTCTGTTATGCAGACAGCACCAAACTTCGATTTTTCAGCCATTTTTGCAAGTATAACAAGAAAACAAGCCTAGGCTCTGATACTACTGTTGGGTTTTGAGCATTCTAACACTCCTAAGTGTACATGCAACACTAAATACCTTGGATCTATGTTTTCTCTATTATACATACAAATATGAATATCCAAGGTATTATCCTAACTAGCATACCAAAACATTGATACTAGGGTAATAAAATAGATAGAATACATACCTTGTTGTTGTTGCTTGACTCCATGAAGCTTGAGAGCCTAGTGCCCCAAATGTGACACCTCAAATGGTTCACACAACATCATGAACACTTGGAATAACCATGAGAAGAAGACACTCCAAGATCAAATTGACTAGCCCTCACATATGTATCACTTGTGTCAAATTCTTGAGCTAAAGGGGTCCTTATATAGTGTGCACATTAGGGTTACTCCATGTAACCCATGACTTTACCCATTCCTTATGCTCCATGGGTTTTAACCTCCATGGAGTATCCATGGGTCATCACATGGGTTAAACCCAACATAAGGAATCTTGGATCATAAGCCCACATATATAAGAATGAATGATTTACACAATCAATCCCCATATATTTAATTAGTCTCTTTTGATCACTAAATTATGTCCAAACTAATTCTTGATCAATACTAATTAAATAACATGATTTCATATTAATATATTAGAACTTATAATATATTAATATTGTTGGATTAATGTCTAAGTCGATAACTATATTTGGTATGTACTTGACCCGACCCGGCATGGTCCATTTGGGTTGCACTTCACCGGCACAATTTATATGGATAGTCTTTTGAGAATAGTATATTTATGATTTATATTAATATATTATAAGTTCTAATATATTAATATGGAATCATATTATTTAATTAGTATTGATCAAGAATTAATTTAGAATTAATTAAGTGATCAAAAAGAACTAATTAAATATGGACTCTTATATATATGGAATGGGCCAAGTTCATTTAGGTTGGGCTAAGCTTTCATGGATGGTCCATGGAGCTTTTAACCCATGGATCCTATGTAAATGAAAGGTCATGGGTATTAGGGTTTACATGGATGTAACCCTAATCCTCCATAATATATAAAGGGGTCATTGGCTCACAAAAATGGGCATAAGTGTGTGAAAATAAGAGTGGGCCGATTTTAGTGTGCATACATATTCTCTCAAGTTCTTCCAAGGTGTTTTGGTGATTTGTGATTCCATTTGACGCTTCCACACTATTGGGGCTAAGCTCTTAAAGCTTGAAGACATCAAGCTACATCAAAAGGTATGTCATCTAACTAGAACTTTGTAGTATAGGTGCTTCATAATATGCTAGTTAGGATGAAACCTTGGAATAGTTAATATTTGCATGTATAATAGAGAAAACATAGATCCAAGGTTTATAGGGTTGCATGTACACCATATGATTGTTAGAATGCTCAAAACCCAACAGTGGTATCAGAGCCAGGTTGTTTTCTGTTATATTGATGCAAATGTTTTATTTTCAAAGTTGAAAAAAAAGGGAAAAAAAACATGACGTTTGTCAAATTTTAAGATAATTACTTGTTTTTGTGAAAAACTAATTATTTGTAAAATTTGAATCATTTGCTATATGAGTTGAATTAGGTCAAATTTAGTAAAAGATAAAATGATATGATTATTTTATTAGTTTTAAAAGTTTGATCGAAAGAGTTTTTTGAAACCTCCATAAGTTATGGATATGAAAAGGTTTAAAAAAAATTGATTCAAATTTTTTTATGGAGTTACAAAACTTGGTCTTAATGTTTTAAAGAATTCCATAACTTGTTCTTAAGTTATGGAACATGAAAAGTTTCATCATAAAACAAAACATTAAACTCCATAAGTTATGGAATCCAAAAGTTATTTTTTTTTTGTGTTTCCTTGATTTATGAGTTAGTTTAGATTAATGGAAAAAAAAATTTGTGTTTTAGTTGTTTTCAATCTTAATTAATCTAGAGGTAGTTCATAAAATGTGTTTTTGTAACTTGTCCTCAAGTTACATAAAAGGTCACATTTATGAATCTTAAAACTCATAAAAGTGTCATAGGTTACATAAAAAAAATGAAGAGTCTTTTTCATTAAATAGTATTATGACTCCATAACTTGTCCTCAAGTTATGGATGTTTAAGAGTCACTTCTTTAAAAGTGTTATTGAAGAATAAGAGGTTACATAAAAAATGAAGAGTCTTCATTTTAATAAACCATTAAACTCATAAGTTATGAAATGAAATTTTTTTGATAGTTTCAAAAACTTGCCCTCAAGTTTTGGAATTTGTAAAGTTTTCCCATGAATACTTTAATTCCAAGTTAAGCCCTTAGAATTTTAAAAGTTAAAATTCAACCCTTATACTTTATAATATTATAAGTTAATAATATTTATATATATGTATAAGAGCAAGTCGTCTTACCATTAGTAGGCCTCATTCACGAAGCCGGTCTATAAGGGGGTATAAGGTTACTGCCTATAAAATGGCAGTTTAATGGGTGTCCACTCTCATCCACCGCTTCCTTGACCGGTGGAGGGTCGTTAGCCGAACGGGTAGGACAAGGACTATAATTCTCCCTTCATTAAAAGTATTAATGACAAATACTAAGTAACTAAACATTTATAAATTCTCAATCTTAGTTACTTAGGAAAATGTGAATTTGGTGCTAACCCATGAAATTACACTTTGCACTTTCTTAAGTCAGTTAGTGGAGCGTGTGTGGTTAACCGGCACACTAGCTTGATTTAACAAGGTAGGCAAAGGGTAACTTAATGTTTATCATAGCATCGGTGGAGCGTGTGTGGTTAACCGGCACATCGATTGAGGGGTAAATATTAAGGGTACCAAGTATATTTGCATGGTTACTTCACACCTTGTTTTGGGATCCTCGGCATCCCAGTCACAAAACCTGAAGGGCACACTCGAGATTGAAACATGCCATTGAAAAGTTCAATGAATCTCAAAAGAATCTACGAGTTTCAAAACCAATTAAAACCTAATAATACATTTCGTTTATCTTGGTGGAAATTGGTGAATCGTCATTCACCTACCTTCAAATATTTTATAGCTTGGATTACGACATCCCTCTTCCAAGTTATAAAATAGTTTGTTGGGTCCTAGCCTTAATATATCATATTGGGTGTTATATTAAGGACTTAAATCAACTTTACGTGAATTTCTCCCATTGTTGATGTCTGGTTTAGACAACAATGATCTTCCCAAACCAAGCTTTCCTAATGAATATGACTTCCCGAGTTTGGCTCATGGAAGTCATACTTCTCTTCCTCCACCTTCTCCAATTATTCTCCCTAACCCAGAAGTTCAAGGTCACTCAAGCCCTAATGGCAAGCAAGGTCTATGTGTGATCACATCTTAGAGATGAAGTCACATATTGACAAGCCGGGAGAGTTGGGTGTCAAAGTCTTGAGAAAGTTGCATGTTCAATCACTTTCTACGTCACATAGTGAGTTCCTTTGGGACTACTATGAAACAGACTATGACATGAACCTTAATGATCATATCTATTTGCTTGGTGCTGCTGAATCAACAATGATTTGGAACGATAGTAAAGCAAATTTTATTAGAAGATCAACTTCCCAAAAACTTTATGGACAGTGACAATGGTGACACTGGAAATCCAGAAAAAGCATTCTCTTCCCAATGGAAAGGGATTGGCCATAGTCAACCCGGTTGACCAAATGGTAAAGAGAAAGGCTAAGTCTGAGATAGTCCCATTACCAAAGGGTCCATATGTTTATTTTGCCAAAGGAAGGGGCGTTGATTGCAAAGCTGCCAAATTTACCTAAGGATGTTAAAGTCAATAAGTTTGACTCTACATCAGGTAGAGCCCATTATCTAACTCTATTAAGTTCTATTCTGAGATCCTCATTACATGATGTGACTGGGTCACATGTTGATCTTTTAAGAATCAAAGAATAGAGAGAAATCTTAAAGGAAGTATATGCTGATTCTGATCGCGAAGGTGGATTTCGATCGCATCAGAATTTTGAGCAGTTGCTTAAGAAGTTATGATATATTGTTAAGGAATAGATAACAACAATTTTCCATGTGGATTGTAAGGATAAGTTTTTCCGCAAAGTTTTAAAATAAAAGAAAATTGTCTAATTTTATTTATTTGAAGTATGCTTACAATGGCATTTGTGGAAAATTGTTGCTTATATGATTCCACTGACATCAATATTGGAAAATGGATTTGATTCTTTCATTTGTGGTAATGTCTAAATTTACCAAATCAGGAAAGTTCCTCATCACCCAAGTTTCAATTGGACCGAAACTTGGAATCATGCAAGTTGAATAGTATGATGAATGAGAACTTTCAAGCATTGGAAAATCAAGACTAATTACTTGTTCACATGGATGTGTAAGTCAAGTGAAGGACTAAAGGGATCGAGTACACATTCTTGTGCACTGGTCATGTCCACCACAAAGCTCGTTAAGACTATTTGATTTACTAATGTTTAGTAAATATGGTTATACTTACAAGTTTAAGTATAATGCTGAAACATTGGAAAAGTCTCAATGTATGGCAGAACGAATGGGAAGAATCAAATTAGGCAGAAAGATAAAAGTTTCTCAAATCTGAAAAGATGGGAGAGTACTTTAGTATCATGTTTGTGATCATCTTAATGATTTAGAAATCATATCACAATTAGTCCTCTAAAGGTCATCTTAGTGCATTCTTATGACTAAGAAGAGGAGTCATGAATTGTTGAAATGGTTAGACCAGGAAGATGAGTCATACTTCGTTCCAAAACAATTCTTAGAGTCATACTCCAAGATTGTAACTTGAGTGACATATCTTAAAGAAAGGTTTAAAACACTTGTCAAATGTAAGAGTAAAAGTGTCCTACTCTTGTACATTTGAAATTGGTAAGTTGTGATGTTTTGGATAAAACAAAGACCAACTAAGGCCAATTGTGTGAAGTGTTTGTCTTGATAAAGAATCCGCACTATCTCTTGAATATTTGGCAAGATAGTCTTATATGCCAAGAGGACAGTGGGAGTCTTAAATATCCTAAAAAGAATTTCAAGAACTAATCAAGAATAAAACCTGAGGTTCTTCACTAGCACACGACTTGAGGTTTATAACCTATCGTGTTGACATATTCTGTGCCCATTCCAGTTAAAGTTGGCTTTGCATAGGAGTTCTGAAAGTTCTCAGTTGGTTGCATAACAACTTGGAAGCAATGGCAGGCCCTGTACTGCCACGTGGCAAGAAGTTAAGATTGCATAAGTTCAGTCCATATGAGTTTAGATTTGTCATTATCCTTGTCTTGTGACTATGGTTTTGACGATTCACATGGATAAGAACACATACACCATAAAATCTAAGGGTCATAAGGTTTCTCTCCGATTCATGAAAATGATGGTGAGGAAACACTTCCACCAAGTAGATTTGAAGCAGACGGCAAAAGGTCTAAACAATTGAGACTATGATTACGACATCCCTTTTCATAGTTCTGAAATGGTTTTGACACACATGCATGCTATCTAAGGAAAGGTGTATGATTTTGATAAAGTTTTATCAAAGCATCTCGTATCAAAAATCTGAACTTTGGTAAGAAAGTCAATAAAGTATTGATTTCTAGAAGTCCAGCTGATTTCTGAGTACATGTCAAAGCTAGTGGGAGCATAAGTGTTATGCTAATAATCATCATGTTAGTGGGAGCATGATAATTATTGTTAGTGTTGCAAGTTAGCAATGTTAATTATAGAAAACAAAAGTTTCAATTCGTGAGGCTGTAGGGATTGAAAAAGTTGTTTTGCTATAATTAAGGGAGAGGATATACTTCATTTCAGTTCTAAAGGCTTAGATTGAGACCTTAATCATCTTTAGTCAAGAATATATATATGAATTTCATGTTGGATTGGTTCAACTTAAGGAAATTCTATATATTGCGATCTTAAAATTCGATTATGATTACGGTATCCCTCTTCATAGTCAAATTTTGAAAAACATGGCAAATAAAAATATTGTAGCAAAAGACTGGTCTAGAATCATGTCTTTATGAATCGTGTACCATTTGCTTTGGGTACAGGATCGATTGCATGTGCTATAATATTTGTCATTTCTAAATTTTTCCAAATGCCCAAAGGCATTAAGAAGGGAAAAGTTCTAGAATTGGATATGACTAAAATGATTAAGCAATTGTCGAGGACAATCTGAGGTTTACCAAAGATTGGTTGCTCAGGGACAGTTGGAAGTATAGTGATAATTTTGGAAGGACCATATTGACATATTCTGAAAAGAGGCATCTCTTATTCAGAAGTGATAGTCAAAATGAGAATATGGAGTTGTCTCCATAGGTGGAAGTTATCTCTGTACGATTAGAAAACTTAATGCAAGAAGCATGTCCAAAGCAATGTACTTTGAATATGAGACTTAGTTTCCATGGAGTTGATCTCCATTGGAATACCTTATAATGACTGTTGACAAGTCTTTATGACTTTGTACATATTCATTACAGGAGGGTCAGTGCATATAAGTTTAAAATCTAAACAGATTTCGATAAATGATAGGAATTTGAAATTCTCACATTTTTCGATAAGGATTTGGGAGTGTGAAATTAGAATCATTGAAATTATGTTCAATTGGTTTATTTCACAAAGTAAGGATCATAGACAAACATAGAGTGCATACTTGGTGTATGGCAAAGCTATTGTTTAAGAAAAACAAAGTGTACATGCTTGGAGCATGGGACAACTAGTGTTTTTAATTCAAGTATAAAGTTGATAAAACCGAAACAATGAATAATGAGTAATCAGTATGGTGATAAATAAAAGTGTTTATTTATATTCATAGGGTTTGATACCATATTTGATTCATTTATTCTTGTGTTTCACTTTGCATGTTTTGACTTCCAGAATAACTAAGTCGCTCTTCCTGAATGATTAAGTTATTCAAACCATCCACAGTCGGTCATATGTTGGAAGTAGATATGAATCAAGACTGTCATGGGTTGGTTTGTAGAGGTCCAAGTTGGTGGACAAAGTGGTGCTACAACACTCATGAGTGCTCATAAGTTCTGAGTATTGGATTCAACCCGCGCTCATTTGAATCACTTCATGGATTTTATCACGAGTGATCATGAGACGATAATATCTTATATTCTTCAAACCTAGAGATATGAGTTGTTACTATGAGTTGGTTATACATTGATTGCACGAAAACGCATTTGGTAACTCGATGTTATAAAACGTGCCTTTGTATATGATTCAACAAGTAGTAGAACAAGCCATATGAGTCAAAGTTTATCCATTCCTTTTACCTTCGGGATAAAAGCGATATATGTGGGCGCCTCGATGATTTAGCGATGACACATGTGAGTGCTTGGCCAAGCCAAGACTTATTTGATTTGTTCAATCAGTCAGTCATCATAAATCGAAAATCAGGAAACAACAAATGGACAGAGAGAATGATTATAATCCATGTCTCAGTCCATATGATATCTAGAATGGAGGAATATATGATCCCTTATCTAATGGACAAGTCATTGACAAGGTCAGAGTTCGACAGCGGCTTTAAGAGCTACGATTGCCAGTTAGGTTTTGAAGTCATACTCAATAATAGTTTTAGACTTATCCAAGTGGGAGACTGTTGGATTAATGTCTAAGTCCATAACTATATTTGGTATGTACTTGACCCGACCCGGCATGGTCCATTTGGGTTGCACTTCACCGGCACAATTTATATGGATAGTCTTTTGAGAATAGTATATTTATGATTTATATTAATATATTATAAGTTCTAATATATTAATATGGAATCATATTATTTAATTAGTATTGATCAAGAATTAATTAAGTGATCAAAAAGAACTAATTAAATATGGACTCTTATATATATGGAATGGGCCAAGTTCATTTAGGTTGGGCTAAGCTTTCATGGATGGTCCATGGAGCTTTTAACCCATGGATCCTATGTAAATGAAAGGTCATGGGTATTAGGGTTTACATGGATGTAACCCTAATCCTCCATAATATATAAAGGGGTCATTGGCTCACAAAAATGGGCATAAGTGTGTGAAAATAAGAGTGGGCCGATTTTAGTGTGCATACATATTCTCTCAAGTTCTTCCAAGGTGTTTTGGTGATTTGTGATTCCATTTGAGGCTTCCACGCTATTGGGGCTAAGCTCTTAAAGCTTGAAGACATCAAGCTACATCAAAAGGTATGTCATCTAACTAGAACTTTGTAGTATAGGTGCTTCATAATATGCTAGTTAGGATGAAACATTGGAATAGTTAATATTTGCATGTATAATAGAGAAAACATAGATCCAAGGTTTATAGGGTTGCATGTACACCATAGGAGTGTTAGAATGCTCAAAACCCAACAAATATGTCATAAATGTCTTCTTCTCACAAACGGTCTATCCAAATGTCCCGATGCCATGCAACCCAAATGGACCATGCCGAGTCGGGTCAAGTCTTACCAATTATAGTTATGGACTTAGACACTAATCCAACAAAGTTTTGTTCCCAAAAATGGTGATTCTTGAGCATGGCATGCTCTTAACCAAATAAGTCGTCCTTTCAGACCTTTTGAGGGGTCTTGAGTCATAAAAATGTGGTTTTGATGCTTAGTTTTTCTCCATGCATGCTCTAGAACGTCTTAAGGCATTAATATGTTGAAATTTTGTTTATTAAGTAGTTAATGGACATGCAAAGTCATAAAGTTGGAAACTTTATGACACTTAGTGGTATTTTGGCATTGAATATGAAAGTTGGATGTGAGAGCTTAATGCATTAAGCTCTTATTAAGGAAATGAGGTTCTGAGCGTACGTCGTGCGTACCTTAGCATACGCCGCACGTACGTGGTCAATCTCTCGACTCTGGTCAAATCTCGAGTATGCCCAACGTAGGATCTGAGTATGCCCCGCGTACTCGGCTGAGAGGACCAAGTTGAACCCTTGACCCGTTATCTTTGAATTTGACTTTGACCAGGGTTGACCAAGTTTGGCTTAAAGGCATTTTAGGTATTTTGAGTTATAGTTAAGCCTTGGTCTTTATTTGTTGAATAGTTTCCCTGTAGATCCAATATTTAAAGCAGTGTATTGTTCAACTATTCGTCAGAATGTGAGGTGAATTTCCTCACTGTCCTTGTGGGTCGAAGGCACCAATATCGGCCCCTCTGGTTATGTATCCTGATATCTAGGATGTTGCTATAAAATAGTAATCTGTAGATCTGCCTGCTAGTCTGTTAATTGGTTATATGAGTATATGTTGTTGGATATATGTTATTTGTTATGTGCATGTCGATATGGTATGGTAGGGTTGAGACTGTACATCTTTGTGCTGTAAGTCAACAGACCAGGGCATTCTAATCGTAAGGTTGTGGGCCAAGGCATTCCAACTGGAAAGTTGTGGGATGGGGGTATTCCAACCAGGAGGTTGTGGACCCGTTATGTATTGCGCATTCCAACTGTAAGGTTGTGGGCTAGGGGTAATCCAACCAGGAGTTTGTGGACCCGTTATTTGTTTGATTGTATGTTTGTGTGGTGGTACTTTGGGGGAACTCACTAAGCTTTGGCTTACAGTTTTAGTTTATGGTTTCAGGTACTTCCGAGGACCGTGGGAAGGCGAAGGCGTGATCGTACACAACTTCCTATTTTGTCATTGGATCTTGGGGAAAAAATCTGATTTGAAGATATACTTTTGAAACAATGACTATTTTGTAAACAATGATGATGAATGGTTGATTTTTGAAAATTTTAAAGTATTGCGATTTTTGAGTGTTACAAGTTGGTATCAGAGCCTTGGTTTGAGAGAATTGGATGAGCATTCGTGTGAATCCAGACTCAAACCAGGGAACTACAAAAGCTTTTAAACTGATTTTTCAATTTTTTTCAAAAGTAAACAAGGAAGGATGTGATGTGCGCGATCAGCCGGAGCAAGAAAGTATACCCAAAATTACCTACACTGTTATTTTCAGTTATGTTTATGATAGATAGAATGCTAGTGATAGGCTAGGGATCTTCAGGAATTGCATGATAGAATTGTCTGATAATTGATGCCTGATAGCCTAGGGTTTCTTTCTTGTATGACATTGACATCATTACTGTAGTTGCTTAGTGTATGCATCATAGTTGTATATAACTAAGATTATATAGCCTGAGAATGTTTGGTTTAGCCTTATTTTCTATTCTTGTTTAATGAAGGGCTTAGGGTAGAATCAAGTATTCGACTGTGTATGGGATCCAATGTTATGTATGATTAGCATACACGAGTGCTGCAGGGTTGGTGGAAGTTTCATGGATGAGTTATGTGGGGTCAATGGACCAGTTGAGGAACGTCTAGCCTTTCTATAGGAAGTGAGAATGAGATATATGTGTACTCTAGTATGTGTTGTTGTTGTTGGGGGGGGGGGGGGTTTGTTATGAGCTTTTGAGATAAATATGGGTATGTACGAAAGGTAGTATGGACCCGTACTACTGGAAGCACATGACCCGTACGCGTAGCAGGGAAGTCACAACCCCTAGGGTTTTGTTGTTTGGAATAGATCATATGTTTTGATATGCACCTCATCTGATATTTTCTGGTTTATTTTCAGTATGGTGGTTACAAGGAGATTTGAGTCTGGAGCTGGATTGAGTGGCCAGGATAGGCCAGGGTTAACTGAGGACTTGGTTAGGGAGATGATTCATGTTGAGGTTGTTTCTATTGTCCAGGGAAGATACTGGAGTTGTTTGGGTCTATCAAGACCACCATGATGGAGTTATTTGATAACCGACACACTGCACTTTCTAAGGCTGTTGTTGTTGTAGCTACCGCGACTGTCGTTGCTGCGGGAATTGGCACGGGGAGAGCCTTCCAATACTGAGACTTCGACAATATTAACCCACCGATGTTTAATGGGGTTCAGGATCCGATTATTCCTATGAGGTGGTTGTCAGATGTTGAGGGATGTTTCTTTAGTTGTTCCTACCCAGCTGACCAGAAGGTCAAGTGCGCTCTGAACCTTCTTTGGTCTGGAGCAAAGGATTGGTGACTAGCTCGTACACTTCGAAGTAGAGGGTTTCCGTGACTTGGGAGCAATTTTCTGACTTGTTCCGCTCGAGATATGTTCCATTAGTGGAGCGGGAGAGTCTGGCGTACGAGTATTTGGATCTGAGGCAGGGGACTGAGTCGGTGACTGAGATCACCAAGATGTTTATAGAGAGAGCTATGTTTTGTCCTGGGTTTGTTGCTATCGAGCAAGCTCAGATGACCCAGTACTTCAGAATGCTCAAGATAGATATCCGCTAGTTCGTATACACACAATGCTATGGTATACTTGTGGAGTTACAGGAGGCCGCTAGTAGGCGGTAGATTGAGATGAAGCTCCAGGTGAGAGAGTGGAGGTAGGCTCCGGTACAGACTCAACCTACGGCGAAGCAGTTCAAGCCTACTTATTCGCGATCTGGAGGGAAGAGGGGTCGCACTTGCGGTAAGTGAGGCATGGTTCATGAGGGTAACTGTCGATCTTCATCTGGTTGCTAAAAATATGGCAAGGAGGGGCATTACGCCAAGGACTGCCGTTAGCAGGTTCCAACACCGAGCACCAGGATTTGCTATCACTATTGTGAGAACAAGAATATTATGCTCAGGGACAAGGTTTGAAAACTCAAACCTTGAGTTAATGCTTAAGATCAATGTTTACTTATAATTAGATGTTCCAGTCAAGTCTGGCAATACCAATCGAGACTGAAGAGAGAAATCAACAAAGTACTCAAGTAATAAATGTAGAACTATGAGTATAATCAAGGTAAAGACTATAAATGAACAAGTAGAATGTTTTGAAAGAGTTTGATATGAGAGAAAGGTGAAATAGAGTTAATATGAGAATATTCTATCTTTAGAAGAACAATCCGTAATATTCTTGTCATTCAATCACTCCTTAAATAGTCAAGGAGGAACAATGTACAAACCGATCAACATACAAAGGACTGGATAATCACACTACTTCTGACATTCTGATTATCCAAATAAACTAAAGAGACTTGGTCCTATGAAATGTTACATCATATAAAAAGACAAGAATAATTAATGCATAGACAGACACTTGATCTCGGATCATTTCTTCATCTCGGAACATTCTCCACTTCGGACTCTAAATCCATCTCGTACCACAATACATTTCGGACTCAAGACTGACTTCAGATCTTCAAGAGTTGGAGATTGCTAGAGGTTCACTTTCAGGTTCCAACAATCTCCCCTAAGTGAACTTAGCAATCCAGTCAGCTTAGTTCGCTTCTTCCTTGATAAACACATACGTCCGGTCCAACCAATCTTTCACTTCGATATACCACTGAAGCTGACTTATGAATTTTTCCTTCACATGCTCTGGTGCTTCTAACTTTGATGCACAATTGATAAACTTCTAAAGGGATTTGGTGGGAACCAGATGCCCGTCAAGGACTCGGAAGGAGTCCTTCTTGTTTGCCTTCTTTTGAAGATACACAAACCCTAACACTGGATCATCAATTGGTCCCTCTGCCAATATCTCAGCTTCTGGCAGCTTGAAATCAGTCTTTGCTTAGTATTTTTTGGTTCCGAACAAATGCGCCAATTCAAAAGCGCATCTGTAGAATTCGGCGACATAATCTTTGAGGAAACCCAAGGCATCATGGTAAGCGCCCATGCTAAGATCGTCGATTTGGTGGCTTCTGAAGTGTGCAGCTATCGTCAGGATGTCGTTGGGATTGATTGCTCGGAAGTCGGCGTCAGTGATGGTGCTTTGAGTTTGTTTGTTTCAGAAGATGTGATATCGGAACAACACACATTTCAATTCAAATTTGGTTAAGATTTTCCTTCCGAACCCAGAGATCTTGGTGATCCTTTTCCGAGACCGTAATTCTTTTTGGGGAAGTACGTTCTTGGAGTAAAAGGTCTTCAAGCGTTCACGTTCAGTTCTGAGTCTTCTGGGTGAAGAGGAGCGAACTTGGTGTAGAATTTGCTGTATGGAGAGATGGGCTGATCAATCTGGTCCGAGTCTTTATTTAGGAGATCATAATACATAAATGGCACTATGTCCAAATCATGTATTATCCCTTCTCAGCAAAGAGGGAAAGCCCTAACATCGGATGAGGATTATCTTTAAGGGCTTGGATCCGGATGCTTTCCTCGAGGGCTTGATTTATTTCTTCCTGAGACTAACCACTTTTCACTTTAACAGGAGTCTCGGAGATGTGAAATTCCGAGATGGGTTTCTTTCCCTTATCTTGCTGTTTGTTGAGGACCGAGAAAATGTGTTGCATGTTTTCATCAAATAAGAATTTCGGAGGAGAGGAAGTCAGGGGTTCTTCCGGAATATCATCAGGATTCCGAAGAGGAGTGCCTTCATAAATGGGAGCAATCCTGGGTGAGGGAATCGGAGGCATCATCGATTTGGTGGCTCGGAAGGCGTCAACTGTTTGTTTGGTTTTTGTCGTAGCCTCTTCACGGTTTCTTTGAAGAACATCAGCCAGAGTTGATGGCCATGAGACTGACGACCATATTCGTTGCTCTTCCTTGGATAATATTTTCGCTGGGAATTTCCTTGGAGCTGGAATCCCTACGACATCATAATCATCATAATCTGGAGAACCTGTAAGGACTTGCAAAGAATCATCAGAGTCTTCATATCGGAGTCTGAACTCAGAGACAGGTTTCCAGGGGATGGATTGACTTCTCCTGATAGGCCCTTCTCCCCCTCTTACAGCGGATGACCCGACAACTGGTGCAAGCAATGTGGACTCCTGGAGTTCCGAGAAATAATCAAATACCTTTTAAAAGCTTTTATTCATCTGCAATGTTAAGGCATCATAGTCTTTAGCTGTGGGAGTCTGAGCTTTCAAGAGATCGAAGAGAGATGCAAGAATTGAGAGCATCTCATCAAATTTGTTGTTCGGAACATCCACAATGTTCCAACATGCCCTGAGGAGCTTAAGGACTTGTTGCATGATCAGGTTCATCTCATCTTTCTTCTTGATTTCCATCTCCATTCTCTGAATTTGCTTCTCGTGGCGAACGTGGGTCTATTTGATGAGCTCATTTGTTGCACCGATCATATCATCGTGAACCTTCAACATTGTGGTGATGGTGTCAAGATAGTGATCGAGGCTTGCATTGCATTGATGTTCGACCTCCTCAACTGTGTGCTTGAGATGGAAGGAAATAAGTTGATCGAGATGTGCTTCCCTTTCAGCAGTTGTTGGTCTGGAATTTGTGGCTTCGGACAAGGAGAGCAAAATGGAATCTAGCTTTGAGTATAGACCAAAAATCTTGTCATCAATCTTGGAGTCGAGTCCGGCTACAGAGGTTTCAATGGATTCGACCTTTTTGATAGTTTCAGACACATGGTCTCAGAGTTCTAATAGGGAAAAAGGATCAACATAATTACCAGCTGATGATCCCTTGTCTGAGGTGGAGGCCCGAGACTTGGCTTTATCATCATCTTGATTAACAGGCGGTTCGGAGGGGCCAGCCCGGGTTGCCATGGCTGTATTATCTTGCTTGGGAGGAATAGATTATGTTTTAACTCCGATATGCATTTGGGATTGATCATCAATCTTGATCTCTTCATCAACAAGCTCTGAAGAAGAAGAGGAGAGCCCAAAATCATACACTGGCCTTGAAGATGATGGCTTAGTTGGAAGATGAAATGAGGAAAACAGTGGTGGAGCAGCAATAGAGGCGCTATCATCATTAAACAGAACTTCATCTGAAATCTCTTCATCAGGATCAGGGTGGAAAGAGTCATGGTGTTGAGTTCTGGGAGGATCGTCCGAGACGATGTTATCTTGTGTTTCTCCTGAGGTGAACTCTAAATCAACAATTTCATCAGTTGGAGCAACAAAGGGCAAGTTGCTTTGGATGGCTCTGTTTCTCATCGAAATAAGAGTTGCTTCAACATGGGATCTGGTGAGCTCTGGATGCCTTGTATGAGCCTTGCTAACAAAATCTGACCAAAGAGGATCATTATCACCTGGTCGTCCTGTACCATTACCAGGTATCAGACCAGTTGTGGCATCCAAGGTAGGAGGGACAACTCCTGCTTCAGAATGATTGGAGTTCGAGACGGGAATATCAGACTGTGCTTGTGAAGAAAGAATGGGGTTTTCCAAATTGACTCGTGGGTTTGTTCCAGGGGGTGCAAGGAACTATGTTCAACGCCATCATCACCTTGTTGGGAAGGTGAGGATGGATTATGTGGAGACTCCCCGTGAGTGTGTGATTATGGTATTGATACTCCGAAGGGTACTTCGAAAGAGTGGGTAGGTGGGGTAAGAGGATGGCCAGAGTCAGTCAGAATGTCTTTGGTTCCTTCCTGTTGAGAGGAAGAACCGAATTCGGTTCTCTTTTTGGCTTTGGGTTTAGAGGGAGAGGTTTTTCGTTTGGCAGACTTCTTTTTCTTACCACCAGATGGAACAGTCTTGCCCACATCCGAGATAGGCTCAACGGAGACACGGGTGGATTTTGTAGGTCTATACACAATCGAAGTCTCTAAATGTTTGAGTTATTTAAGAGAAAAACGTTTCGAAACAAAATGATGAAAAGCCTTTTGAACTTCTTCTAAAAGAATTGATCTCAGAGCCAGAAGATTCCGAGGTGTTTTGAAAAATAATCTATGACAAGGAAATATCCAAGATGAATTTGAGATATGGTCTCGGAACATGAAAAGGTTTGAGATGAGTTTATGAAGTGATCTTGGAGCATAAAGGTTCCGAGATGAATTTATGAGATGATCTCGGAGCACAAAGGTTCCGAGATGAACAGTCATAAGATACTTCCAAGATTAGAATGAAAACTCTAGTACATAATATAGAACACGAGATTGCACAGACTCGGACTGAATATTAGAGGTAAACGATAGGAAGATCTCAATGGACTTATGTTAAACAAATTGTGAGACTCCGAGACAAGAAGGATCTGATCTCGGACATAGAAGGAGATGAAAGTTCAATACGGTTTCGGACTTGAATTCCGAGATAATCTTTTTATTATACTTATGAAGTAAGTTCCGAGGTGATGTTAATAACAATGTAACTATATTAGTCATGAACTCCATATGATGAGGTGAGCTGTAAAACTTAGAACTACAAGAGGTGGTTAGAAAAAAGACACGTAAAAGGATCCTATTTATTCCAAGAGGAAGTAATTCCGAGATGAAAGGAATTTGACATCGGAATTATTTTATTATCTGATGTTGCCATCAAAGAGTACAAACCTCTTGAAAGAACTGAGGATCAGGCATCATCATACCCATTTTGTTAAGAAAACCATTGAATTTGGTTTCGTCTAATGCCTTTGTAAAGACATCAGCAGTTTCATCGTCAGATGGAACAAAAATAAGTTCAATGTTACCATTTAAAACATGATCTTTAATGAAATGGTACTGTATATCAATGTGCTTCGTCATTTGCTGAATTGGATTGTGTGAGATAGCAATGGCACTTTACGAATCACAATAGATTGGGATTTGTTGAAACCGGTAACCATAGTCCAAGAGCTGTGATTTCATCCACAGAAATTGAAATGTGCAGCTAGCAGCAGCAATGTATTCCGCTTCAGCTGTTAAAAGTGCAATGCAGTTCTGTTTCTTAGATGACCAGCTAACCAATCGACTATCCAAAAATTGACAGCCACCATATGTGTTTTTTCTGTCCAATTGAAGATCGCCATAGTTTGAATTGGAATATGCTTGAAGGAGGAAACTCTCATTTGTTGGGTACCAGATTCCGAGATTCTTTATACCTTTGAGGTATCATAATATTTGCTTAACAGCCAAGAGATGAGACATCTTTGGATTGACTTGAAATCTGGCACACAAACATGTTGAAAACATAATATCCGGACGACTTGCTGTTAGGTAGAGTAGCAATCCAATCATTCATCTGTACTTCTTTTCATCAACAACAACACCTGGGGGGTCCGGAAAGATTTTGTGTCCGAAACCCATAGGTACCTTGACAGAGGCACAGGTGTCCATTGAGTATTCCTTGAGAAGCTCCAAGGAAAAAACTCAATTAATGATTCATACTCATTTGGAATTGATTGACCATCAATTTGGCAAAATCAGCAACTATTGATGAATCCATGGATCCAAAAATGATATCGTCAACATAAATTTCGACAAGCATGAGATGTTTTCCATTTGACCTTCGGAACAGGGTAGGATCGAGAATACCTATTTGAAAACCAGAACGCTTGAGAAAGTCGGTGAGAGTCTCATACCATGCGCGAGGAGCTTGCTTGAGGCCATAACCAACTTTTCAGAGTTTATACCAGTAGTTAGGATATGCGAGATTGACAAAAACGGGAGGCTGTTGGAGATATACTTCAATATCCAGTTCACCATTGAGAAATGCACTTTTGACATCCATCTGGTAAACCTTAAAGCCTTTGTGAGCAGCATAAGCAAGAAAGATTCTGATGGCTTCAAGACGGGCAACAGGAGCAAAGGTCTCATCATAGTCAAGTCCTTCGATTTGTGAGAATCCTTTGGCCACCAATATTGCTTTATTCCGAATGATAACTCCTACATCGTCTAACTTGTTTCGGAACACCCATCTTGTACCGAAAATGGGATGATTCCAAGGAGGAGGAATGAGAGTCCACACTTCATTTCTATTGAATTCTGCAAATTCTTCCTGCATGCCTGTAATCCAATCCGCATATTCTAATGCTTCCTTGATGGATTTGGGTTCAACCATTGAGATAAATGCCGATAAATGACATTCATTTTGAACACTTGTGGCAGAACGAGTTTGTACACCGGGGTTTGGATTTCCAATAATTTGGTTCGGAGGATGATCCTTAGTTCAACTGTGTAGTCTTAGAAGCTTTTGTGTAGCAGAGGATCCTATATCAACAATGGGGTTGTGTTGCTCCCCCTGAATAATTTGAACTTAGGGATGATGCTCCCCTTGAACTTCTGAACCGGACACATTAACGTCGTCTTCAGGTGGGAAATCGAAGAAAATTGCATCATTATCGTTGTTGATTGGAGGATCAAATTCAACAAATTGATCAGTTGCATCTAGGAATCCATCTACATTTGATTCAAGGGAAGGTTGACCATTCTCCCCCTCAACCTGAGAAGGTTGAAACGATTCAGAATTAAATAGAGGAAAACTGGGTGGCAGACCTGAAACATTTTGGGAAACAGGAGCTTCGGTTGATGAGGTTTTTCTTGTTCGAGATTCCGAATCAAGAGCTGTTTCTGAAGGTCCAAACAGGGTTTGAAAGTCAACTTCATAAATTGTTTGCTGGTTTGGACATCCTCGCGCTGGAGCATCAGACTCCTTGATGTGAGTTGTGACATGGGTTGGGCCAGAATTCCAAAAGAAGTTATCATCAAAGGTGACATCAAAGCTTTCTTCTAGAAGTCGAGTTCACCGATTAAGAACTCGATAAGCCTTTGATTTTGCGGAGTACCCAAGAAAGAGTGCTTCATCAACTTTGGGTTGAAACTTTGTAAGATGATCTCGGTTGTTTTTAATGAAGCATCTGCCTCTAAAAACATGAAGAAAAGAGATACTTGGCTTTCGACCGTTGATGGCTTCATACGATGTCATATTGAGGCGTCGGTTGATAATACTCCTATTCTGAGTGAAGCATGTAGTTGAGACGACTTCAGATCAAAGATATAGTGACATATTTGCAAAGTTAAGAATGGATCGAGAAGCTTCAACAAGTGTTCTGTTGCGTCGTTCGACTACACCGTTTTGTTGTGGGGTGTATGGATCAGGGAAGTTGTGGTCAATACCTTTCTCAGTGAGGAAGTTCTCAATAGTGGCATTGGTAAACTCCGAACCATTATCACTTCGGCTTCGTCTCACATGAAGTTTGATGAGAACCTCAATTCCTTTAATAAAGTTGATGAGTTCCAAGGCTGCTTCTGACTTGAGCCTTAGGAAGAAGACCCAGGTGAACCTAGTAAAATCATCCACAATCACAAGAATGTATTTTTTGTGATGTAGGCTCTCTACTGTTGAGGGTCCACACAGATCAATGTGCAGAAGTTATAATGGCTCCGAGATAGATTTTTCAATGATAATAGGATGACCCTTCTTTGATTGCTTCCCACACTCGCACGCAGTGCATAAATGATAATTCTCGAACTTGACGAGTGGCAAACCTCTTATCATTTCACCGGAAACAAGATCATTCATATATCTAAAGTTCAAATGAGTAAGCCTTCTACTCCATAACCAACTAACGTCAGGAACAACTTTTGAGAGTAAACAAAGTTGGGGCTTGCCAATGATCATGTTGATGTCAAGAGGATATATTTTCTTGTTGCGATTTGACTTGATGAAACATTCCTTCCGGTCTTCTGTCCTGACATAGTTGTGTTTCTTTCAGAATTCAACTCGACGATTTGCATCAGTGAGTTGAGCCATACTAATCAGATTATGCTTCAAATCAACTACATATGCCACATTTGAAATGGAGAAATTGCCATTAGTAAGGATGCCATAACCTCTGATATGAGAGTTTGAGTTGTTGACATACGTCACGTAGCCAACATTTGGTGAAAGTTTAAGATCTCGCAGAAAGTCCTTCTACACCGTCATGTGCATGGAGAAAGCACTAACAATATACCATATTGTTTCTTGCTCCGAAGCACAGAGTGCCAGCAAAATTAGTGAGTTGTGGAATTTTTAGGCTCCGAGTTAGGTTTTGGAACAAGGGCACGGGTTTTGGAATTTGGTTGTGACTTTTGAACAACAGATGTTTTAGAGGGTTTATTCCGAGATCCTTTTGGGAACAAACAGAAGGCCATTGTTCTTTCATCTATCCAATAATCATACTCAATGACATGTGGTTTTTGAACTATTTTCTCGGACCAGCAACTTCCGGAGCAGTGGGAATCACTGTGTCTCTCAGAGTTGCAGTTTCATTTTTGAGATTTTTTACTTTCCACACAAGATTTTGTTTTGAAGATTTTTGTGAAACTGATTTCTTAAAGACTCGTTCTTTGTTTGATGATACACTTGGTTTTGAAAGTTGTTGACGTTTGAAAATAGTACCATAAGATTTGGCTATAAAAACAGATGAAACAGTCCGAGGAGAGTTAGTTTTGACAGAGTGAGTATCTATAATGGGCTTTTTCGAGGTGGAGCTGACAACCTTCTTGTATTCTAACTGACTGGGAGGATTAGATGGCCTTTTAAGAATCTTAACAGGTAAGAAGGTGTTGTGACTCCTAGTCGATGGGCTGACTGTGCGAGACACTTTCTTTTTGGAGTTCTCATGGAATCTGGAATTTTTCTTAACTTAATTTTCTTTTTGAGGGCATTCTTGGCTTCTACCTTAGGATTAACGACATCTTCCTATTTAACATTGTTTTCTTTTTAGAGTTGGAAGTGGACATGAATGTTTGACCTAGAGATGAATTGTTAAACATAGGCTTGATTGGCACAAGATTTGTTTTTGAAATCACTTGTGAGTCTGAATCACATGAATTCGACGAATTATAAATGTCACTATCTAAAGATGCCCAAACAAACTCAGAAGTATCAGGTCCAGTTGTATCCAGAATGATTTCCTCAACAACACAATTGTTATGAGGACTGCGGTTCGGAATTTAAACGTCAGTGTTTGGAATGTTAGAGTGGGATTCTGAGGTCCGATTCAGGTCCAGGTTTGTCAGAGGCGGAAGAGGCGTGGAATCGGGAGACTTGACAACTATAGGCTGAAACTCAGGAATTAGTGATGCAAATTGGTCATAAGTCTCAGGAAGGGGTGATAAAGGCGAGACAGGGGTGTCCGAATGTTTGTGGTTCGGAACGTCTCCCATAAAATTTAGGTTTTGCAACTCCTTCAAGGGACGAGCAATAGGTTTCGGAAACTCGTTTCCGAGACCAGGATCTTTTGACCAAGGATGACAAAAACTATGAGTCATCCATTCATTTGCTTCAAGAATGTCAATAAAATTATGCAAAGCATCTATTTTGGCATTGAGACGTTTGTTATCATAAATTAGAACATTTATTTTAGAATAAGTGATTTCACATTTGTCTTTAAGAATGATACATTCATCTTTTGACATTACAAGCTCAGGTTCTAAAGAATCTATTTTTAATTTCTTATCCTCGAAACGTAACCTAAGACGACTCAGTTTACTGTCCATCTTCTCACTAGCTTCTATGGAAGACTCATAGGCTTTATAGATGGTGTTCATATCTGTTTGGATCTGGGTTAGATAAGGTTCACAGAGAGATAAATCAAAATTATTGTCAGTAATCATAGATTTTACCTATTGAGCAATGCTTCTGTCTAGTGGATCATTAGTAGCCATGGAGCAGTAGTTTGGTTAAGCACCTTCATCATCTCCCTCTAATCTAGACGAACAGTAGCCTTCATCACATTCATTTGTCTGTATATCCATAAAAGACATATTTCTACCAGTACTCACATCATCATCATCTCCACAAGACCAATATACTTCTACATCTCTTGATACAGTGGTAACAAATGCCTTTCACTCTCTGTCATCTCTTGAGCTCGACGTGCATAGTAAGCAGAGTCCTTAACCTTGGGTTTCTATGTGACTTCAGCTAAGCAGTCTTTAGCAAAATGGTTTGCATGACCACATTTCTGACAAACAATCTTGGGTTTGTCTGACTTTGGAGTCTGTGAAGATACCGAGGTGTGATTTTGTGTAGGGATGTTAGGTTTATAAGCTGGTGGGTTTTCTGAAGCTTTGTTGAATGGTTGAGGATTGCTTTGGTGAGGAGCATGGAAACGGTTGTAATATGGAAAGCAAGGCAAACTCTTGTTGGAAGCGGAGTTCGGAGTCCATTTCTTCAGGTTCGAGGTCACCATTTATTTGATAGTTGGTGTTTGTAGGAACATGTAAGATTGGTGGTGAGGGTTGAATATGTGGGATATATGGGAAAACACCTGTGAAGGCGTCCGAGACATAGAGGTTCAAAATCTGAGGATCATAAAAACTGACAAGAGCTAGAGGACCTCCTGTGAATTCTCGTAGGGTTTGTGCAACATTTGATTCATGACCTTGAAGCTCATCAAACAATTGGTAGAGCTTCAGCTTTTTCAGAGATCCATTACTCTGAAGACACGATTTCACATTTCCCCATCCCTTTCCAAGGCTGTTAATGAACTTGAGGTTGTACTCTAGTGGAGTTAGTGTTGGATATAGTCTCTAAGTCCATAACTATATTTGGTATGTACTTGACCCGACCCGGCATGGTCCATTTGGGTTGCACTTCACCCGAACAATTTATGGATAATCGTTTGAGAATAGTATAAGTTATGATATATTAATATATTATAAGTCCTAATATATTAATATAAAATCATATTATTTAATTAGTATTGATCTATAATTAATCTAGAATTAATTTAGAGATCAAAAGTATGACTAATTAAATATGGGCTCTTGTATTTATATAGTGTGGGCTAATGCTTATTTGGAATGGGCTAGGCTTGCATGGAAAGTCCATGGATACTTCATGGAGCTTTAACCTATGGATCTCATGGAAATGAAAAGACATGGGTATTAGGGTTTACATGGATGTAACCCTAATCCACCACACTATATAAAGGAGGCTTTGGTTCTTGAAATCACATGAGTTGTGGTGAGTAAAGTAAGAGGGCCGATTTCAAGAAGGTGATTACTATTCTCTCAAAGTTCCAAGTTTGTGGTGATTTGTGATTTCCATTTGAGGCATCCACACTATTGGTGCTAGGCTCTAAAACTCCAAGCAATCAACTACAACTACAAGGTAAGTAATTCTACTAGCTTTATTTGATTCAAGTTCCCCATGCCATGCTAGATAGGATAAGAACCTTGGAAAAATAATTATTTGCATGTATCATAGTCAAACATAGATCCAAGGTTTCTAGGGTTGCATGTACACCATAGGAGTGTTAGAATGCTCAAAAACCCATCAGTGGTATCAGAGACTGGTTTGTTTTATTTGATACTTAATGCAAAAAAAAAAAAAAAAAAAAAAAAAAAAAACTTGAAAAATCGAAGTTTTGTTCAAAAGCTCGTATCAAAATTTCAAGTTTTGTATATGTACTTACGATTCTTGAAATTTTTGATATGAACACTCATAAACATATGAGTTTAGAAGATCATAGAAATTATATGCTAATAATTGATTAGATTAATTCTTGATCTTTATGTGTTTTAATGGAGTCCATAACTAGTTCTTAAGTTATGGATAACCAAAAGTCACATTTATAAATAACCATTAAAAGAACACATAGGTTACCAAAAATGAAGAGTCTTCATTTTTAATAACCATTAACTCATAAGTTATGAGAAATGAAAAGTTTTGAAAGTTTAGAAAACTTGCCCTCAAGTTTTGGAACATGTAAAGTCATATTAAAAACTTTAGTTCCAACCCCTAGAATTTTAAAAGTTAAAATTCAACCCTTATACTTTATAATATTATAAGTTTAATAATATTTATATATATATATATATATATATATATATATATATATATATATATATATATATATATATATATATATATATATATATATATATATATATATATATATAAGATCAAGTCGTCTTACCGCTAGTACGCCTCATTCACGAAGCCGTTCTATAAGGGGGGTATAAGGTTGTTGCCTATAAAATGGCAACTTAATGGGTGTCCACTCTCACCCACCACTTCCTTGATCGGTGGAGGGTCGTTAGCCGAACGGGTAGGACAAGGACTTATAAATTCTCATTAAAAGTATAATGATAATACTAAAGTAACTAAACTTTATTGAATTCCCAATCTTAGTTATTTTACGAAAATGTGAATAAGGTGCTAATCCATGAAATTACACTTTACACTTTGTTTAAGTCGTTAGTGGAGCGTGTGTGGTTAACCGGCACACTAACTTGAACTTAACAAGGTAGGTAAAGGGTGACTTAATGTTTATCATAGTATCGATGGAGCGTGTGTGGTTAACCGGCACATCGATTGAGGGGTAATACATTAAGGGTACCAAGTAATTTGCATGGTTACTTCACACCTTGTTTTGTGATCCTCGACATCCCAGTCACAAAACTTGAAGGGCACACTCGAGATTGAAACATGCCATTGAAGAAAGTTCAATGAATCTCAAAGAATCTAGGAGTTTCTAAACCAATTAAAACCTAATTAAATATTTCGTTTTTCATGGTGGAAATTGGTGAATCGTCATTCACCTAACTTCAAATATCTTATAGCTTAGATTACAGCATCCCTCTTCTAAGTTATAAAATATTGTGTTGGGTCCTAGCCTTAATATTATATTTGGGTGTTTTGTTAAGGACTATCTCTATATCTAATCTAATCTATTCCCTCTTCTTTTCAGATGTCTTCCAATAACAATGATTCTGGCTCAAACCCTACTAGCTCCTTCTCTCTCATGAATCTTTGTGGGAGAGTCATCTTTGATGGGTCCAACTTTACAGATTGGATCAGAAACATCAGGATGGTCACTCGGTATGAGAACAAAGAATATGTTCTCGACAAGGAGCTGAAGGTACCCGAGCCAACTGCTACTCCTGAAGAGCTTGCTGAATATGAGGTACATGAAAGAGATGCTACAAAAGTGGCATGCATCATGATGGCCACCATGACAGGCGAGCTCCAAAAGTCCTATGAGGACTATTATCCTTTTGAGATGCACCATGAATTGATGGACCGTTACCATCAAAGTGCTCGTCAAGAGCGATATGAAATAATCTCCTCCATGATAACAACCCGAATGAAGGATGGTGAACCCATCACGGGCCACATGCAGAAAATGCAAAGGTATGTGGACCGTTTACTGAAGCTGAATGTGAACTTCCCTGAGGAGTTAGCAATAGACATCATTTTACACTCCTTGCCATCGTGTTATGATCAATTCCGCATGACATATCACATGAACAAGGAAGAGGTCACCCTCAGCAAACTTCAAGGACTCTTGAATACCGCCGAAAGTGGTCTAAAGGGTAAGTCGGTTGTTACTACTCCTACTCCTACTCCAACTGCGGCCAATGTCTTGGCAATCGGGCATGGAAAAGGGAAGAAGAGAAAGAACCCTTCTAAGGGTACCAAGGGTAAGACCCTTGAAGGCTCCTCTTCAAGCAAAACCAAGAAAGGTTTTGTCACTCCTTCTGCTAACCCTAATGAGGCTGAATGCTTCTATTGCCATGAAAAGTCGCACAGGAAGCGAAACTGCCCAAAGTACCAGCAAGATTTGAAGGATGGGAAAGTAAAACCCAACCATGTAGGTATATACAATATATTGTCTAATAACTCACCTCATTCTAAGTCTTGGGTCCTTGATACAGGTTGTGGTATTCACATATGTTGTGATTTGCAGGGACTAAAAAGAAGTGAGAATGTGGAGCAGGGAAAGATAAACTTGATCATGGGTAACAGGAAAGCTTCACCTGTCACCAAGATAGGAGTTTATTCCTTAGTGCTAAATAGTGGGTTTACATTAGATTTGAATAAATGTTATTATTCGCCAGAAATGGCAAGAAATGTTATTTCCTTTCATGCATTGTATAAACAAGGTTTTACCTTTTATTTTGATAATAATAATGGTAGTATTGATGCTTTCTTTAATAATGTTCTTTATTTTAAAGCATTACCTTGTGATGGCGTGTATGAAACTGTATCTGTTGTAGATAATCTAGGAAATAATGTATTGTGTATTAACTCTTCCAGTAGCTTAGATAAAGCATCCTTATGGCATTGTCGTCTTGGACATGTAAGCAAGAAACGCATAGGCCAACTCCAAAAGGATGGAGTCTTGGAGTCATTTGACCTAAAGTCAGATGATAGTTGTGAATCTTGTTTGCTGGGTAAAATGACAAAGTCACCTTTTACTGGCACTTGTGCTAGGGGTGAAGGTTTGTTGGACCTCATACACACGGATGTGTGTGGACCCTTCAGAACCGCCACAAAAGATGCTAATCGGTTCTATGTGACTTTTACTGATGATTTTAGTAGATATGGATATGTCTACCTAATCAAGCATAAGTCAGAAACCTTTGAGAAATTCAAAGAGTTTAAGCAAGAAGTGGAGAATCAGTTGGGCAGGAACATTAAGATGCTTCGATCCGATCGTGGTGGTGAGTATCTTAGTACTGAGTTCCTTGACTATCTTAAGGAATGTGGGATTGTCTCACAATTGACACCTCCTAGGACACCTCAGTTGAATGGTGTAGCTGAGAGGCGCAATCAGACCTTATTGGGCATGGTTCGTTCCATGATGAGTCGAGCTTCGCTACCAATCTCATTTTGGGGGTATGCCTTAGAGACTACCGCCCATATCCTTAATCTAGTCCCTACAAAGAAGGTTGCCAAAACACCTCACGAGGTGTGGACTGGAAAAGTTCCCAATCTAGACCACATCAAGATTTGGGGTTGAGAGGCTTTCGTGAGACGCGAGACTCACGATAAGCTCGAACCCCGAAGCGAAAGGTGTATTTTCATCGGCTACCCACAGAAATCCTTTGGTTACATCTTCTACAGACCCAGTGATAATGTGGTCTTTGTAGCAAGAAGAGGATTCTTTCGAGAGAGAGAATTCATGAGCCAAGGAGACAGTGGGAGGCAAATTGACCTTGAGGAAATTCAAGAGTCAAGTGGTGAAGGAGCCTCAAACCCTAGCCCTTAACCTGAGGAGAAAACTCCCGTTGAGCCGACTGAAGAATCTATACCTCTGAGGCGTTCCACCAGAGTCAGGAATGCTCCTGAGCATTATTATGGTTTTCATATTACTGCAGAAGGTGAGACACTTATCAGTGATAACACACTGGTAAATCTGGATGAGCCTAACAGCTACACGGAAGCCATGGCAGGCCCTGAGGCTGCTAAATGGAAAGAGGTTATGGATAGCGAGATACAGTCCATGTATGACAATCAAGTTTGGAACTTGGTTGACAATGTACCTGATCGTAAGATAGTTGGGTGCAAATGGATCTTCAAGAAGAAGACCGACATGGATGGTAATGTACATACTTATAAGGCACGACTGGTTGCAAAGGGTTATTCTCAAACTCCGGGAGTTGATTATGATGAGACCTTTTCACCAGTGGCCAAGATTAAGTCTATTAGGGTTCTGTTAGCCATTGCTGCATTTCATGATTATGAAATATGGCAAATGGATGTCAAAACCGCTTTCCTTAATGGAAAGTTGGCTGAAGATGTTTACATGGTTCAGCCAGAGGGTTTTGTCAGTACAGAGTACCCCAGTAGAGTGTGTAAGCTCGAGAAATCCATTTATGGATTAAAACAGGCACCTCGCAGATGGAATCTTTGCTTTGATGAGAAAATCAAAGAATTTGGCTTTTCAAGGAGTGAAGATGAATCTTGTGTCTATATCAAGGCTAGTGGGAGTATAATCAGCTTTTTGGTACTGTATTTGGATGAAATACTACTCATAGGAAATGACATCCCAACCCTGCAGGAAGTAAAGTCCTGGCTTGGGAAGTGTTTCGCTATGAAGGACCTTGGAGAAGCTGCCTATATCCTAGGGATAAGGATTTTGAGAAACAGGAGTAAAAGACTAATTGGACTTAGTCAAAGCACCTATGTGGACAAAGTGTTGAAAAGGTTCAACATGCATAACTCCAAGAAAGGAGAGTTACCCATCCAGAGTAACGCCAGATTGAGTAAGACACAAAGCCCTAGTACTGAGGCTGAGATAGCAGAAATGAGTCGAATACCTTATGCTTCAGCTGTAGGATCGATCATGTATGCTATGAAGTGTACTCGACCTGATATAGCCTTTGCTTTGAGCATGGTTAGCAGGTATCAGGGGAACCCTGGCAAGGCACACTGGACTGCGGTAAAGAATATCCTCAAGTACCTACGGAGGACTAAGGATTGTGTCCTTACCCTCGGTGGCAGTGAGGACTTGAGAGTTGTAGGGTACAGTGATGCTAGCTTTCAGACTGACAGGGATAATTTTCGCTCTCAGTCGGGCTGGGTCTTTACTCTAAACGGAGGGGCAATTACTTGGAAAAGTTCCAAGCAGGAGACAGTGGTTGATTCCACTTGTGAATCAGAGTATATAGCAGCAAGTGAGGCAGCAAAGGAGGCTATATGGCTAAAGAACTTCATCGGAGACCTTGGAGTTGTACCAACTATAAAGGAGCCAATGAAGATTTTCTGTGACAGCAATAGTGCGGTTGCCTTAGCCAAGGAACCAAGAGATCATGGGAGATCCAGACACATTGACAGAAAATATCACTTCATTAGACATCGAATAGAAGAAGGAATCCTCGTGGCAAAGAGGGTATCATCGGATGAGAACCCAACAGATCCCCTCACGAAGGGACTGACTCGGGCTAAGCATCTCCAGCATGCTCGGAGCATAGGGCTGAAGGATGATATTAGTTTTAGTAGTTAGATAATCTTGAAATTTGTAAAATGTAATTGACATTTGATGATAAATAAAAGCTGTTATTTATGAGTAAAGTGTTGCTATCTCTTGTCAATCGTTTACTATTATTTCTTTTTGCATGTTTTGACTTCCAGAATAATTATGTTATGGTTTATATCATATTATTCAAACTCTCCACAGTTGGTCATATGTTGGAAGTAGATATGAATCAAGACTGTCATGGGTTGGCTTGTAGAGGTCTAAGATGTTAGACAAAGCGGGGCTACAACACTCATGAGTGCTCATAAGTTCTGAGTATTGGATTCAACCCACGCTCACTTGTATCACTTCATGGAATTTATCTCGAGTGATCGTGAGACGGTAATATCATATAAGTCTTCAAACCTAGAGATATGATTTGTTGCCTATGACTTGGTTATGCATTGATTGCACGAAAACGCATTGGTAACTCGATGTTATAAACCGTGCTTTTGTGTGTAATTCAACAAGTATTAGAGCAAACATATGAGTCGAAGTTTATCTGTTCCTTCTAGGATTAGAAGCGATATCTGGGCCCCTCGATGATTTTGTTTTGACCTATGTACCGGGCCCGGTCTGAACTAAATTGATGTGTTCAGTTAAGTTCTATGTCAAACAAATCGAAAATCAGGAAACAAATGTTGGACAATAAGCAAGACCATGTTCCATGTATTTGTCCAGCTGATATCTAGAACAGAGGATTATATGATCACTTATCTAAAATGGCGCTTCATAGTTCAACAGAGTTTAAAGAGCTACGATTGCTGATCGGTTCCTGAAGTCATACTTGCAACTATAGTTATTAGACTTATCCAAGTGGGAGACTGTTGGATATAGTGTCTAAGTCCATAACTATATTTGGTATGTACTTGACCCGACCCGGCATGGTCCATTTGGGTTGCACTTCACCCGAACAATTTATGGATAATCGTTTGAGAATAGTATAAGTTATGATTTATTAATATATTATAAGTCCTAATATATTAATATAAAATCATATTATTTAATTAGTATTGATCTATAATTAATCTAGAAGTAATTTAGAGATCAAAAGTATGACTAATTAAATATGGGCCCTTGTATTTATATAGTGTGGGCTAATGCTTATTTGGAATGGGCTAGGCTTGCATGGAAAGTCCATGGAGCTTTAACCCATGGATCTCATGGAAATGAAAAGACATGGGTATTAGGGTTTACATGGATGTAACCCTAATCCACCACACTATATAAAGGAGGCTTTGGTTCTTGAAATCACATGAGTTGTGGTGAGTAAAGTAAGAGGGCCGATTTCAAGAAGGTGATTACTATTCTCTCAAAGTTCCAAGTTTGTGGTGATTTGTGATTTCCATTTGAGGCATCCACACTATTGGTGCTAGGCTCTAAAACTCCAAGCAATCAACTACAACTACAAGGTAAGTAATTCTACTAGCTTTATTTGATTCAAGTTCCCCATGCCATGCTAGATAGGATAAGAACCTTGGAAAAATAATTATTTGCATGTATCATAGTCAAACATAGATCCAAGGTTTCTAGGGTTGCATGTACACCATAGGAGTGTTAGAATGCTCAGAAACCCATCAGTTAGGACTATCACATGAGTTGTCATGTTCTTGACGGCGATTCGGTATCTGTTTGAAGCTGAGGCAACAGATTCACTAGGAGTTGTAGTGAAAGTATCGAACTCGTTGACAATCGAGGTTAGATGCTTGTCTTTCATATTTTATGATCCCTCAAACAGGTCTTGAAGTGTGTCCCAAATCTCTTTAGCAGATATCCACAACTTAATGTACTCAAAGAGAGAAGGTGGAAAACCAAAAACCATTTTGGAAAAGGCAACCTGATCTGCATGTAGCTTTTCGATGTCATCGGCAGTAAGAGGTGCTTGACACTGTTCATCTTGTCCTATAAGAGTTGCAGCAACATCTCTAACAATTGTTCGAACTGGAACATGTGGACCTTCTTTAACGGATCTCCAGATAGCGTCACCTTTTTCTTTACCAAGTAAAAATCTTTCCATTCTGGCTTTCCAGTGATCATACTCTTCAACAACTAGCAGTGGGGCACGAGAAGGGCAACCCACAATATTTGCTATTTGCATTGAATACATTTATTGAGAATTAGAAGCAGCCATTGAATTTAAGATATCTTGAGCAAAAGTGGTATATAAAAGAACTTTTATCCTGAACATAGAAATGATCGAAATACCAGCTTCAGGGAGCATCTTGGTTCTACAAGATTGATCTACGGTCAGGATATCACCAGATGCGGGTCAGGGATAAGGATGTGCAGAAGACCGCTTTTAGGACCCGCTATGGTCATTATGAGTTTGTGGTGATGCCGTTCGGGCTCACCAACGCTCCAGCCGCGTTCATGGATCTCATGAACCGCGTATGCAGACCGATGCTGGATCGGTCTGTGATAGTGTTCATCGATGACATTTTGGTTTATTCCAAGACTCAGGAGCAGCAAGAGGAGCACCTGAGAGAGGTGCTAGAGACGCTGAGGAGGGAGAGACTTTTCGCGAAATTCTCCAAGTGCGAGTTCTGGTTGCGCGAGGTGCAGTTCCTTGGACACCTCGTCAACCAGAACGGTATACTAGTGGATCCGGCCAAGATAGAGGCCGTGATGTAGTGGGAGGTCCCGAGATCTCCAACTGAGATTCGAAGTTTCCTAGGATTAGCAGGGTACTACAGGAGATTCATTCAGGATTTCTCCAAGATAGCAGTTCCGCTCACCCGACTGACCAAGAAGTCGGTGGTGTTTCGCTGGGGGCCTCAGCAGCAGGCAGCATTTGAGACCCTCAGGCAGAGATTGTGCGAGGCGCCGATTCTCACCCTGCCAGAAGGAGTAGAGGATTTTGTAGTCTACTGTGATGCTTCGATCACAGGTATGGGAGCAGTGTTGATGCAGCGAGGGCATGTGATAGCTTATGCCTCTAGACAGTTGAAGCCTCACGAGGCTAACTATCCGACGCATGACTTAGAGTTGGGGGCAGTAGTGTTTGCCCTCAAGATTTGGAGACATTACCTCTATGGGGTCCGCTGTATCATTTACACGGATCACAAGAGTTTGAGGTACCTCATGGATCAGCCGAATCTGAACATGAGGCAGCGCCGATGGTTAGATGTGGTAAAGGACTACGATTGTGAGATCCTTTATCATCCGGGCAAGGCCAACGTAGTGGCCGACGCCCTGAGCCGCAAGGCGGTAGCTGCCCCGATCAGGGATATTTGTCTGAGGATGACGGTGATTACTCCATTGTTGGAGCAGATCAGAGAGGCACAGGTTGAGGGCCTGAAGGAGGAGAGACAGAAGTGTGAGAGGATTGTGGGCCGAGTAGCTTCCTTTGACTATGACAGTCGAGGATTGTTGACCCTTCATGGGAGAGTTTGGGTACCGTACTGGGGAGGAGTACGGCAGGTACTGATGGACGAGGCCCACAAGTCTCGGTTCTCCATCCACCCAGGGGCGACGAAGATGTACAGAGATCTTCGACCCGACTATTGGTGGCCCTGCATGAAGCGGGACGTAGCTTGGTACGTGGAGACATGCCTGACCTGCAGGAAGGTCAAGGCGGAGCATCAGAGATCCCACGGCAAGATGCAGCCGTTAGACATTCCCGTGTGGAAATGGGAGGATATCACCATGGATTTCATCACTAAGCTTCCCAGGACCGCACGTGGAGTTGATTCGATTTGGGTCATAGTGGATCGGCTGACCAAGAGCGCGCATTTCATACCGATTCAGGAGAGTATATCGGCCGAGAAGCTAGCTGATATTTATGTGCGCGAGGTAGTGGCACGGCATGGAGTGCCTGTCTCGGTGGTGTCAGACCGAGATGTCCGGTTTACTTCCAGGTTTTGGAAGCGGTTTCATGACGAGATGGGGACTCGTCTTCACTTCAGCACCGCTTTCCACCCTCAGACGGATGGACAAAGCGAGAGGACGATTCAGACCCTCGAGGACATGCTTCGGGCATGTGTACTAGATTTCGGTGGCAGTTGGGATACGTATCTTCCGTTAGCGGAATTTTCGTATAACAACAGCTACCACTCCAGTATAGACCAACCTCCCTTCGAGATGCTCTACGGGAGGAAGTGCAGGACCCCAATCTGTTGGGGTGAGGTCGGTCAGCGAGTCATGGGGAGTACAGATGTGGTACTCAAGACCACAGAGTTGATCCAGCAGGTCCGTAGCAGACTGCAGACTGCGTAGAGTCGGCAGAAGAGTTACGCCGACAGGAGGCGTTCGGATTTGGAGTTTCAGGTGGGCGATATGGTCCTCCTGAAGGTATCACCCTGGAAGGGTGTTATCAGGTTCCGAAAGAGGGGCAAGCTGGGCCGCAGGTTCATTGGTCCTTTTAGGGTTTTGGCCCGAGTAGGTCGGGTCGCCTATCGGTTGGATCTTCCAGCAGAGCTTAGCCAGATCCACAACATTTTCCATGTTTCTCAGTTGAGGAAGTGTTTGGTGGACGAGTCAGCGGTTGTACCCTTGGAGGATATTCAGGTTGATAACAGCCTGAATTATATTGAGAGACCAGTTGCGATCTTGGATCGGAAAACGAAGACTCTGAGGAACAAGGTAGTCCAGCTAGTGAAGGTGCAGTGGCAGCACCGAAAGGGTTCAGAATGGACGTGGGAGGCCGAGGAGGAAATGAGGGAGCATTATCCAGAGTTGTTTATAGATTCAGCAGCAACGGACTTCGAGGACGAAGTCTAAGATAAGTGGGGGAGAGTTGTAACGCCCCATTTCTGGTATGTGATTTAAATAAAGTAATTTTCATTTTCTTAAGGGATACTCGACGAGTCTGTAGCCCAACTCGTCGAGTAGAGACGGGATGATCACGCATTTTAAGTTGGCTACTCGGCGAGTCCATATGAAGGGACTCGGCGAGTCTGCCTGTCTGGATGAAGCCCTAATTTCAAGGGTTTGTACCCTATATAAACGTCATTATAGCCTCCCACCCCAGCCTCCAGCACCTTTAGAGCATTTCCCCTGTAAACCCTAGCCCCCATTGTTGAGCTTGAGTGTGTTTGTGCTAGTTTGGAGGTTTTAGAAGAGAAAGAAAGAAGGAAGGATGAAAAGGAGAAGAAGAAGATCCAGAGTCTCTTGATCATCAGCCTCACATTCTGGTACTAAAGCTTGTACCTTGCTTGTTATTTCCATTTGATAGTCTTGTATGCTTAGATGTGCTTCTTTTTGGGACTTTTTGGATCCAAACTCGAGATTGGGACTCCTATAAGGAAATGGATCTTAGATCTGAGTATATTTGAGCTGTAGGAGCTCAAAGTAGCTGCCTTTATGCACCCAAGGTCGAGTTCCAAACCATAAGACCCCATTGTTAGCTTATTTTGATGTTCTAGCCTCATTTCTTCATGCATGCACGTAAAGTTGGAAACTTTACGTGTAAAACCAACCCTAAGAGCCTAGATCTATGATTTAGAAGCACTGAAATCGATTAGAATCGACTGTATAGTAATAGCATGCTTGGGACTCGGCGAGTTGTTCTTCAACTCGGCGAGTTGTTCTTCAGGCTCGACGAGTTGTTCTTACGACTCGGCGAGTCGCAGACTGGACATGTTCATATGATGAAGGAGAACTCGACGAGTTGTTCATACAACTCGGCGAGTCGGATGAAGTTAGACTCGATCTATGTATCGAAGAAGAACTCGTCGAGTCTTCGCCAAACTCGACGAGTAGAAGCGAGTAGAGGACTAGAACGGATGAAAGGGACTCGGCGAGTTGGCGGCCCAACTCGGCGAGTCCGGTCAACTGGAAGTTGACTTTGACCAGGAATTTAACTTTGACCGGGGGTAAAATAGTCATTTCCCCCTCAGTTTAGTTATCAGTATTTGATTGAGTATATTTATGGGAATTATAGCCGGGGAGATACCGGAGCAGCAGCAGACAGTTCCCGAGTAGCTTTTTCAGCATCCAGCTTACGAGGTGAGTTTCCTTCCAGTAGGAACGGGTCTACGGCCACAATGCCGGCCCGTTTAGTTAGCAGTAGTTCCGGACTTCGGTCCGATGCAGTAGTCCAGTGTGCTTGATTTCTTTGTGATCCAAGCACGTCTTTATGTTATGTGTTCCGGACTTCGGTCCGATGCAGTATGCAGTATATGTGTTATGTTAGTAGTTATGATTATGCTATGCTATGTTCAGTCAGTTTCCGGACTTCGGTCCGATGCAGAGGGCAAGGCCCTGGTTAGTTCCGGACTTCGGTCCGATGCAGAGGGCAAGGCCCTGGTTAGTTCCGGACTTCGGTCCGATGAAGAGGGCAAGGCCCTGGTTAGTTCCGGACTTCGGTCCGATGCAGTTTCCGGACTTCGGTCCGATGCAGAGGGCAAGGCCCTGGTTAGTTTCGGACTTCGGTCCGATGCAGTTTCCGGACTTCGGTCCGATGCAGAGGGAAAGGCCCTGGTTAGTTCCGGACTTCGGTCTGATGCAGTTTCCGGACTTCGGTCTGATGCAGAGGGCAAGGCCCTGGTTAGTTCCGGACTTCGGTCCGATGCAGTTTCCGGATTTCGGTCCGATGCAGTGGGCAAGGCCCAGTAGTTGTTTTATATGTTATTGTATGGTATGTGGTAGATTGGGGGAACTCACTAAGCTTTGTGCTTACAGTTTCAGTTTTTGGTTTCAGGTACTTCCGCAAGTAAAGGGAAGAGCTCGGGATGATGGCATCGCACACACCACAGTTTCAGTTTTATCCTGGGAGTTTTATTCAGATATTTCGATATGATTGATACAGTATTTGTTTTGACACAGTTACTTGACTTTTGAGTTACTCACTCTATGGTTCTTAGTATGTATGACATTCGATGATGTGATTTTAGTAATATTAAAACAAAAATTTTTGGGTCGTATTTTGGGATGTTTCAATATGTTCTTATGGATTCAAAGGACAACCACTCAAGCTCTGATACCAATTGTGAGAACAAGGATATTCTACGTAGGGACAAGGTTTGAAAACTCAAACCTTGAGTTAATGCTTAAGATCAATGTTTGATTATAATTAGATGTTCCAGTCAAGTCTGGCAATAGCAGTCGAGACTGAAGAGAGAAATCAACAAAGTACTTAAGTAATAAATGTAGAACTATGAGTATAATCAAGGTAAAGACAATAAATGAACAAGTAGAATGTTTTGAAAGAGTTTGATATAAGAGAAAGGTGAAAGAGAGTTAATATGAGAATATGCTATCTTTGGAAGAACAATCCGTATAATTCTTGTCATTCAATCACTCCTTAAATAGTCAAGGAGGAACAACATACAAATCGATCAACATACAAAGGACTGGATAATCACACTACTTCTGACATTCTGATTCTCCAAATAAACTAAAGAGACTTGGTCCTATGAAATGTTACATCATATAAAAAGACAAGAATAATTAATGCGTAGATAGACACTTGATCTCCGATAATTTCTTCATCTCAGAACATTCTCCACTTCGGACTCTAAATCCATCTCGTACTGCAATACATTTCGGACTCAAGACTGACTTCAAATCTTCAAGAGTTGGAGATTGCTAGAGGTTCACTTTTAGGTTTTAACAACTGTGAACAGGTGGGCCATGTGAAGGCCCAGTTCCCTTTACTTACTGCTAAACCGACGCAGGCTCCAACGCCAGTTACTCTGAGGATCATTGATGGGAGCCAGGGAAGGGCGGAGCCCCCGAGGGCTCGAGGTCGTGCTTTTCATCTCACGGCAGAGGAGGCAAGGGCGGCGCCATACGTCGTTACCGGTATGTTTCTATTTATCATTCTATCGATTTTTTTTGGTATGCTTATGTTTATGTTTCTAATAGGTACATTCTTAGTGAATTCTTTTCCTGCTCTTGTGTTATTCGACTTGGGCGTGAGTCAGTCCTTTGTGTCTCGATATTTAAGTAGGAATTTTGATATGACTCTTAGCGAGTTGGAGTGTCCGTTGCAGGTTTCTATCGCCAACGAACATGGGATTTCTGCATCCAGAGTGTATCACAGTTGTGTCTTGGATATTTTCGGGGTGCCATATCCGATTGATTTGATTCACATCCCCATGGAGGATGTATGCGTGATAGTGGGGATGGATTGGATGAGTAAGTTTGGTGATATGATTGATTGCGAGGGTCAGCGAGTAGTAGTTTGAACCCCAAGTGGGGGAGAACTGGTCATCTATGGAGAGGGTACCAGGGTTGGATCAGGGTTTTGTTCGGCGGCTAGGGCTCGATTGTATATTCAGCATGGGTGTATGGGTTATCTTTCCTATGTGGTTGATACTTGGGATGGGGAGCACGTCTCGGTTTTAGATGTACCAGTTGTCAGGGAGTTTTTTGATGTGTTTCCGGAGGAGTTACCCAGTGTGCCTCCCAAGAGGCAGGTTGAGTTTAGGATTGACCCAGTGCCAGGTGCAGCTCCGATTGCCATGGCATTGTACCGTTTGGCACCGCCCGAGATGCAGGAGTTATCCTCTCAGCTTCAGGAACTACAAGGCAAGAAGTTCATTAGACTGAGCAGTTCGCCGTGGGGAGCACCAGTATTGTTCGCCAAGAAGAAGGATGGTTCACATCGGATGCGCATTGATTACCGGGAGTCGAACAAGTTGATGGTGACGAACCGATATCCCCTTCTGTGGATTGACGACCTACTTGATTAGTTGCAGGGTGCATCTTGGGTTTCCAAGATCGATCTGAGGCCCGAGTATCATCAGGTGAGGGTGAAAGAGAGGAGGATGTGGAGAAGACAACATTCCAGACTTGGTATGGGCATTATGATTTCATGGTGATGCCATTTGGGCTCACCAATACGCCTGTGGTGTTTATGGATTTGATGAATCAAGTATGCAGGCTGATGCTCGATCGATCAATTATTGATTTTATTGATGATATCTTGGTGTATTCGAATACCAGAGAGCAGCATGAGGAGCACCTTCAAGAGCTTTTGGGAATGTTGAGGCAAGAACGACTGTATGCCAAGTTTTCGAAGTGTGAGTTTTGGTTACGAGAGGTCTAGTTCCTGGGACATCTCGTTAACCAAAATAGGATTTTGGTCGATCTAGCCAAGATTGAGGCCGTGATGCAGTGGGAAGTTCCAAAATCTCCCTCAGAGATCAGGAGTTTCTTGGGTTTGATAGGATATTATCGAAGGTTTATCCAATATTTCTCCAAGATCGTTGTACCCCTCACTCGTCTGACATGGATGGGAGTGAATTTCCGATGGGGCCTTGAGTAGCAGACGACATTTGAGACACTACGAAAGAGGTTATGTAAGGCCCCAGTATTGACCTTTCCGAGGGTGTCGAGGATTTTGTGGTATTCTGTGATGCATCCATCACTGGTTTGAGGGCGGTTCTTATGCAGAGGGGACAAGTGATTGCATATGCTTCTCGGCAGCTGAAGCCGCATGAGACACGATATCCTACTCATGACTTGGAGTTGGGGGCAGTGGTATTTTCCCTCAAGATTTGGAGACATTATCTATATGGGGTCCGTTGTACCGTTTACACGGATCACTAGAGTTTGTGATATCTTATGGACCAGCCGAACCTGAACATGAGGCAGTGCAGGTGGCTGGACGTGGTCAAGGATTATGACTGCGAGATCCTTTACCATCGGGGTAAAGTGAATGTGGTAGCGGATGCCTTGAGCCACAAGTCGGTTGGATCTTCAACTGGGGATATGTATATGAATATATCCATTGATTCTCCACTTCTGTATTTGATCAGAGGGGCACATGCAGAGGGAGTCAAGAAGGAGAATTGGAAACAAGAGAGAATCAGGGGCGAGATCGACAGATTTGTCACCAATAGTTGGGGATTGTTTACCCGGTGTGGTTGGGTTTGGGTTCCAGCTTCTAGTGGGATCAGGCAGATAGTTTTGGAGGAGGCTCATAAGCCTCTCTTTTTCAATACACCCGGGAGCCACCATGATGTATCGGGATTTAAGACTAAGTTACTGGTAGCCGTGTATGAACAGGGAGATAGCCTGATATGTTGAGAGGTGCTTAACATGTAGGATGGTCAAGGCCGAGCATTAGAGGCCACATAACAAGCTGCAACCTTTGGAGGTTCCCATGTGGAAGTGGGAACAAATCACCATGAATTTTATCACCAAGCTACCGAAGACTGCCAAGGGTTTTAATGTTATATGGGTCATCGTGGATCGATTGACCAAGAGTGCCTAATTTTTTGTTGGGTTTTGAGCACTATAACACTCCTATGGTGCACATGCAACCCTAAATGCTTTGGATCTATGTTTTCTCTAGTTATACATGCATTTACAATTTTCCAAAGCATTCTCCTCACTAGCATACAAATTGTCAAATGAACAATACAACTAGTTACATGACTTACCTCTTAGAAGGACTTATAGTTCTTGGCCTTCAAAAGCTTGAGCACCTCAAGTGTGATGCCTCTAATGGTTCACAAACACCAAATGCAAGAGGAGGCTTGAGAGAATAAGTTACTTAGCACAAAATCAATATCACTCTACTAGAATGAATGGAGTAGTCGATTTTGGATCTAGGGGTGTGCTTTTATAGTGTGACAAATGCTAGGGTTACACCTTGCAAACCCTAATGATCTTTCATATTACTTAGGCTCCATGGGTGAAACCTCCATGGACTATCTCATTGGTTTAGCCCATCCTAAATAACCATGGATCATTAGCCCACACTATAAGAACCATTGATTTACATAATCAACCCCACATATTTAATTAGTCTCTTTTGATCACAAAATTAATTCCAAATTTATTCTTGATCAATACTAATTAAATAATATGATTTCATATTAATATATTATACTTGTAATATATTAATAAATCATAAATAACCTTATTCTCAAAAGTCAATCCTATCAAATTGCCCTGATGAAGGCAACCCAAAAGGACCATGCTACAATCGGGCCAAGTACATCCCAGTTATAGTTATGGGCTTAGACACGAAATCCAATAGTCTCCCACTTGGATAAGTCTAATAACTATAACTGCTAATGCAACTTTAGGATCCGATTAGCAATCGTAAGCTTTCAAAACCCGTTGTCGAACTCTGACCCAGTCAGTGACTCGTCCTTTAAATAAGGGATCATATATTCCTCTGTTCTCAAGATATCTATGCGGACAAATACATGGAACATAGTCATACTTATTGTCCTGCAATTTGTTTCCCGATTTCCGATTCGTCTGACATAGAACATAACTGAACACATCAATTTAGTTCTGACCGGGCCCGACACATAGTCAAAACCGAATCATCGAGGGGCCCAAGATATTGCTTTTAATCATCTTAGGATAAAAGGAATAGATAACCATCGACATTATATGCTTGTACTAACTACTCATTAAGTCATGCACAACAATACGTTTTATAACATCAAGTTACTGATGCGTTTTCATATCATCAATGCACAACCAACTCGTAGTCAACAACTCATATATCTTAGTTTGAAGATTATATGATATTATCGTCTCACAATCACTCGTGATAAATTCCATGAAGTGATTCAGGTGAGCGCAGGTTGAATCCAATACTCAAATCTTATTTCAGGAGCACTCATGAATGGTGTAGCAAACTTTTGCTATGTCTAACTCCTTAGACAATCTACAAGCCAACTCATGACAGTCTTCTTTCATACTTACTTCCAACGTATGAACGAATGTGGATAGTTTGAATAATTTTATTATTCGGGAAGTCAAAACATGAAAAGTGAAACACAAGAATAATACTAATCCTATAGGGCCCCAAAAATTTTGAGTGTAAATAAAACACCTTTTATTTAATCACCATATTGATTACACATCTTTGGCAAACCTTGGATTGTTCCAACTATACTTCCAACTATCCATAAGCAACCAATCTTTGGCAAACCTTGGATTGTTCTTAGCAGTTGTTTAATAACTTTAGTCATATCCATTTCTAGTCCTTTTTCCCTCTTAATGCCCTAGGCATTTGGAAAATTTAGAACACATGAATATTATAGCATATGCAATCGATCCTATACCCAAAGCATATGGGATACGATTCATAATGTCTTACATAAAGACATGATACTTGACCAGTCTTTTGCTATAAGTTTTCATATATAGAATTTCCAATGTTGAAGCATTTCAACATGATATTCATATATATCCTTGACTAAATTTGATTAAAATCTCAATCTAAATTTTTTAGAATTGAAATGAAGTATAAGTTCCTCTCCCTTAATTATAGCAAAACAACTATTCAACCCTGCAACTTTGCGAATTGAAAACTTTGTTTTCTATAATTAACATTGATAGCTTGTAACACTTACCATAATAATTATGCTCCCACTAGCATAACAATTAATTTGTTACTTGCATAACATTTATGCTCCCACTAGCTGTGACATAAATCTAGAAATCAGCTGGACTTCTAGAAATCAATACTTTATTGACTTTCTTACCAAAGTTCAGATCTCTGACACGAGATGCTTCGATAAGCCTTTATATATCTAAGCTCACACACCTTTTGTTAGAAAGCTCATGTGTGTGTCTAAACAATTTTAGAACTTACAACAATAAGCTTCAAATTTTTAGACCTTTTGCCATTTCTCACAATTCGAACTATGAAGAGGGATGCCGTAGTCATAATCGAATTTGAGAATGAAAATATCCCAATTGCTAACTCTTTGAAATCTACTTAGTGAAATCGTTTCCTCACAATAATTTTCATGAATTGGAGAGTAACCTTATGATACTTAGATTTTTTTATGGTGTATGTGTTCCTATCCATGCGAATTTGTCATAACCTTAATCAAAAGATAGGGTTAGTTACAAATCCAAACTCATATGGACCGAACTTGTTCAATCTTAATTTCTTGCCACCTGGCAGCTCAAGGGCGTACCAATGCATCCAAGTTGTTATGCAAACAATTGAGAACTCATAGAACTCACATGCATAGTCAACTTCAACTGGAATGGGCACGAAACAAGAATATGTCAACACGATAGGTTACAAAACTCAAGTCGTGTGCTAGTGATTAACAATAGGTTGACTCTTGATTAGTTCTTGAAGCTTTTCAAGATCTTTAAGACTCCCACTGACCTCTTGACATATAAGTTTCTCTCTGTCAAGAAACATTACTTGACAAACAAACATTCAAGAGTTAGTGCGGTTTCTTATCAAGACAAACAGTTCACACAATTGGTCTTAGTTTGGTCTTTGTTTGATCCAAAACATCACAACTTACCAATTTCAAATGTACAAGAGTAGAAAACATTTTACTCTAGATTTCCTGATATGCCACTCAATATACAATCTTGGAGTATGACTTTAAGATTTGATTTTGGAACGAAGTATGATTTATCTTCTTGATTTAACCATTTCAACAATTCACGATTCCTCTTCTTAGCCATACAAATGAACTAAGATGTCCTTAGATGATCAAATTGTGATATGGTTTTCATAATCATTAAGATAATCATAAAACACGATACTCAAGTACTCTCCCATCTTTTCAGATTGGAGAAACTTTTATCTTTCTGCCGACTTTGATTCTTCTTATTCGTTCTGCTATACATTGAGACTTTTCAATGACTCAGAATTATGCTTAATCTTGTAAAAATAACCATATTTACTAAACTTTAGTAAACCATAACGAATAGTCTTATCGTTCTTTGTGGTGGACCTGATCAGTGCACAACCAAGTGTACCCGATCCCCTGGTCCTCCACTTGACTCACATATACATGTGAACAAGGAACTAGTCTTAATTTCCCAAAGACGAAGGTTCTCATTCATCATGCAATACAAGTTGCATGATTCCAAGTTTCTGTCCAATTGAAACTTGGGTGATGAGAATCTTTCCTTGTTTGGTAAATTTAGACACACTACCACAAACGAAAGAATCAAAACCATAATGCTAAAATAGAAACATACAAACATCAATTTTCACAAATGCCATTGCAAGGAAATATAAATAAGATAAAAAATTCAAAATTTTATTTATTTATAAAAGTGCGGAAAGACTTTTCCTTACAATGCAATTACAAATGAAAACTATGTTACTACATATTTCTAAGCAATCTATCATAACTCCTAAGCAGCAACTCAAAAATCTGGTCATCGAACCATGCGATTGAAATCCATCTCTTCGTGATCAGACCCAACATGCTTTTTCTTTAAGCTTCCTTTTTTTTCTTCAATCCTACAAAACATCAAAATGTAATCTTATCACATCATGTATTAAGAATCTACAAATAGGAACTTAATAGAGTTAGATAGTGGATTTACCTGAAGTAGAGTCAAACCGTTTTTACTTTACCTTCTCTTAGATCTTTCAGGTATTCAGGGCAGCTTCGCTTCCAATGTCCCTTCAGATGGCAGTATAAACAAGTGGAATCTTTGGCATTTGCACATGGAACTATCTCAGAACTAGCTTTTCTCTTATGGTCAAATCTTTTGCCTATAGCCAATTCCCTTCCCATAGGAGAAGGGATCTTTTCTGGACTATCTATGTCATTGCCTATGTCCATGGCAGCTTGGGAAGTAGATCTTTCAATCAAATTTTCTTGACCATTGCGCCAAATCATTGCTGACTCAGCAACAATAAGCAAATAGGTAAGATCAATGAGGGTCACGTCGCGGTCTGTCATATAGTAGTCTCTAACAAACTGACTATACGACTCGGGAAGTGACTGAAGAACCAAGTCAACAGCCAACTTCCTCGAAACAATGACTCCTAACATTCCCAGCATGTCAATGTGTGACTTCATCTCCAATACATGTGCACACACAGACCTTCCATCTTGGTGTTAGCTAGCCAATAGGGCTTGAGTGACCTTGAACTTTTCAAGTCTTCGAACTTGTGGGCCAGGGAGAATATTTGGAAGAGGTGGAGGAAGTGAAGTATGATATTGTGGAATATCATCTTCATTTGGAAAGCTTTTTCCAAAAGATTCGAGAAGACCATAGTTGTCTGAACTAGACATCTACAAGGGAGAAGTTCAAGTTAGTTGATTTAAGTCCTTAATATAACACCCAAAACGAAATATTAAGGCTAGGACCCAACACAATATTTTACAATTGCGAAGAGGGATTCCGTAATCCAGTTGTAAAATATTTGAAGGTAGGTAAATGACAATTTACCAATTTCCACCATGAAAAACGAAATAGATTATTAAGTTTTAATTGGATTGAAATTCCTAGATCCTTTGAGATCCATTGAATCTTTTCAATGACATGTTTAAATCTTGATTATGCCCTTCAAGTTTGTGATTGGGATGCCGAGGATCACAAACAAGGTGTGAATAACCTTTAGCTTGGTACACTCAATGTTACAAATCACCTAATCAATGTGTCGGTTAACCACACACACTCCATTGATCTATGATTAACATCAAGCTACTCTTTGCCACACATTGTCAGTCCCATATTCGCGTGTCGGTTAACCACACACGCTCCACTAACGACTTAACAAGAACCAAAGTGTAATTTCATGGATTAGCACAATTTTCACATTTTCCTAAAGTAACTAATATTGGGAATTTAATAAAAGTTTAGTAACTTTATATTTATCATTATACTTTTAATGAGAATTAATGTCTTATCCTATCCGTTCGACTAACGACCCTCCACCAGTCAAGGAAGCGGTGGGTGAGAGTGGACACCCATTAAACTACCATTTTATAGGTAGTAACCTTATACCCCCCTTATAGACCGACTTCGTGAATGAGGCCTACGAACCGTAAGACTGACTTGTCTTATACATACATATAATTATTAACTTATAATTTTATATAGTATAAGGGTGTATTTTATACATTTAAAATACTTGATGGTTTAATTTTATTAAATAAATTATACTTTTAATTTAATTAAACTTAAACCATGTCATTATGGAATTATTAATTCTCTTTTAATTAACCACTTTAATTAATTTAATAAAGTCCATAAGGTGTAATTGAACTATTTAAGACATCAAGGTTCTAAATAAAAATTCAAAATTAAAAACTATTTAATTATTATTTTTTTTAATTTATGAACCCAAGAGATACACCTTTTAATTACAAGAGTTTCAAAATTTGAGACTTTTCAAATACCTGGGGGAAAGTTTTGTAACTCTTGAAAACTTTTTGTTTTCCATAACTTATGAGTTAATATGATTTTTATGAAAAAACCTTTTCATGTTCCATAACTTGAGGACAAGTTATGGAACTCATTAAAGAACATTTAACAAAGAAAATTATCATATAATTTTTTTTATAATCATGATCTAAACTAACTCATAAGGTAAAAATAGTTTCAAATCAAATGATACAAGTACTTAGATTAACTTATAAACTAACAACTATCATAAGAATTTTGACAACTATCTTTTGATGACTCTTGGAATTCATAACTTATGAGTTTAATGCAATTTTAAAGATGAGACCTTTCATTTTCCATAACTTGAGGACAAGTTATCGAGGTCATTAAAATTCATTTAGATCAATATTTTAATTAACACAATAATCAAATAATTCATACATGATCTAATTAAACTCATAAGAACAAGATAATTCATATCAACAATCTTCAAGAAATTAGCCTAATCATATAAACTAATACAAATCTTTAAATTATGACAATTATCTTTTAATTGGACAAGAATGATCACTACCATATCAAAAAAATAGATTTCATGTTTCAAAAAACAGTTTGTGGTAATGATCCTAATCCAATTCTGGCCAAAAAACTTGAAAATTTGCACCCAGAGCCTTCAACTCGACGAGTGCATGAACCTGACTCGTCGAGTAGGTCTTTTACTGAGTGGACTCGTCGAGTCAGCCAGTGGACTCGACGAGTTTATCTCTCAGAAGCCATAAATTCGATTTTTTTCAACTTGGAAATCAATAAGCATCAAGTATAACAGAAAACAATCCTAGGCTCTGCTACCACTGTTGGGTTTTGAGCACTATAACACTCCTATGGTGCACATGCAACCCTAAATGCTATAGATCTATGTTTTCTCTAGTTATACATGCATTTACAATTTTCCAAAGCATTCTCCTAACTAGCATAAAATGCTCAAATGAACAATACAACTAGTTAGATGACTTACCTCTTAGAAGGACTTGTAGTTTTTGGCCTTCAAAAGCTTGAGCACCTCAATTGTGATGCCTCTAATGGTTCACAAACACCAAATGCAAGAGGAGGCTTGAGAGAATAAATTACTTAGCACAAAATCAATATCACTCTACTAGAATGAATGGAGTAGTCAATTTTGGCTCTAGGGGTGTGCTTATATAGTGTGACAAATGCTATGGTTACACCTTGCAAACCTTAATGACCTTTCATATTACTTAGGCTCCATGGGTTAAACCTCCATGGACTATCCATGGACTATCTCATTGGTTTAGCCCATCCTAAACAACCATGGATCATTACCCCACTCTATAAGAACCATTGATTTACATAATCAACCCCCACATATTTAATTAGTCTCTTTTGATCACCAAATTAATTCCAAATTAATTTTTGATCAATACTAATTAAATAATATGATTTCATATTAATATATTATACTTGTAATATATTAATAAATCATAAATAACCTTATTCTCAAAAGTCCATCCTATCAAATTGCACTGATGAAGGCAACCCAAAAGGACCATGCTACAATCGGATCAAGTACATCCCAGTTACAGTTATGGGCTTAGACACCAAATCCAACATTTTTGGCCATCCAGGAGAGCTCCTTGGCCGAAAAGTTATCCGATGTGTATGTTCGGGAAATTATTTGTAACACCCAATAATTCGAACCAATTTAAACTTTTTTAAAAACATTTCAAACCATTAAAAATCATTACAACTTTGTTTTCAAAATGTATAATCTCAGAGTTTTCCTAGAAACATAGACAAAACATGAGGAGCTATACGATCACGCCTTCGCCTTGCCGCGATCCCCTGATGTACCTGAAACAATAAACTGAAACTGTAAGCCCAAGAGCTTAGTGAGTTCCCCCAAAATACCGATACACATACAGTCCACATAAACATATCATAACAAACTGAACAACATGTAATGGGTCCCCATCTTTACAGACTGGATTACCTATGAGCCCACAGTACGAGTCTCCCTTAGCCCGTAACTGGAATGCTCCCGAGCCCACAGTACGAGTCTCCCTTAGCCCGTAACTGGAATGCTCCTAAGGTCTGTTGGCTACCGCATGGAGTAGTACAACCTCAACCCATCCCACATAACATATAACATACAACATAACCATTGAGCATGCAATAATCATATAACATCACAGGTAGTCCTACAGGTCTACCTAACTGGCATAACCACTAGCATGCAACACTAACTCATACTCAACATCTAACACTGCTAGGATAACATATCCAATGGGCCGGCCTTGGTGCCTTAGACCCCTTAGTATAGTGAGGATAACTCACCTCGCAACTGTCGTCTGAAACTAGAAAGCTTAACTCCCGGATCACCAACACAAACTCCACCACCTATAGTTACCATAACACCCTTTTCATAAATCTCCAAATTACCAGAATACCCTCAGAAGTCAACTGGTCAACTCTTGGTCAAATTCAAAGTCCACAGGCAAAGTCAACAGTCCATGTTGACTCGACTCGTCGAGTGTAGTTCACCGACTCGTCGAGTCCTTCCTGAACTCGAGAAGTCGTGAAATCCTTGATTGGCTCGTCGAGTTCCCTTTTAACTCGCTGAGTTCATGCGTGTCCAAGAATTGGGAGAAACCCTAGCCGACTCGCTGAGTCTTCGAACGACTTGTCGAGTTCACGGCAATCTTCAACGGACTCGCCGAGTTTGTTCATCAACTCGACGAGTTCATGACCATCTTCATATGACTCGCCGAGTTGACTATGCAACTCGCCGAGTCCTTGCAGACCTTCATCCATGCAGACACTTTTTAAGCCATGCCAAGGTTCCACATTACAGATCCAAGCATCTAAGGCATGTTTATCACGTAAAGTTGCAAACTTTACACGCATGCAAGGCCCTAAGGGCTCCAAATGACCAATCTAAGCTTCTAATGGAGCTTTACACCTTAGGAGAGTCTCATCCTTGCAAGAGCTGGAAACTTTATGGACTTAGGACTCAAAAGAGGTTCAGATCTGAAGTTTCAACTTCAGATCTAGCTCCCATACCAAAGAAAGCCCTAGTTTTCACATATGAATGATTCTAGAAGAAAAGAGATTAAGGTAACAGCTTATTACCTTCAAGACGTGTCCAAACTGAAGTAGACTCTGGATCCACACAAAATCCTTGATGCTAGCCTCTTGATCTACAAGTTTCCTTCACAAAAGTCACCTCTCAAAGCTCCAAAACACTCTCCAAGCTCTCACTCACGGAAATTAGGGTTTCTGGATCTCAAGGGGTGATAGAGGACAGTGGGAGGCGCTAATGGTCCAATATATAGGGTGCAAAAACCCTGAAACTTAGGGTTTCCACTGCCAGGTCCTACTCGTCGAGTCCCTCATGCCGACTCGATGAGTCATTCATTAATTGACGTGTCCTGGCCCACTGCTACTCGACGAGTTGTAGCGTCAACTCGTCGAGTAGACCTTATACATGAAATCTAAATGGAAAATTAATGATACCTGACGGTTGGGATGTTACATTATTGCTCGTCATGGGGTTCCGGTCTCCATTATATCTGGCCGAGATGTTCAGTTCACTTCTTGATTCTGGCAGAAGTTCCAAAAGGAACTGGGTACAAGGCTACATTTAAGCATTGCTTATCATCCACAGAACAACAACCAAAGTGAGTGGACCATCCAGACACTTGAGGATATTTTGCGGGCTTGTGTCATAGATTTCGGTGGGAGTTGGGGTTCTTACCTACCTCTTGTAGAGTTTTCCTATAACAACAACAACTATCACTCCAGCATTGGTGTCCTGCCTTTTGAGCTCTTGTATGGTCGGAGATGTCGTACCACATTTTGTTGGGGAGAGGTTGGTCACATAGTCATGGGATTGACTGAAGTAGTCCTCCAGACCACGAAGATTATCCAATAGATCAGACAGAGACTGAAGACAGCTCAGAGTCAGTAGAAAAGTTATGCTGACCGGCGCCGATTAGAGTTAGAGTTTCAGGTCGCGATATGGTACTACTGAAGGTCTCACCCTGGAAGGGTGTGATACGCTTTAGAAAGAGGGGAAAATTGGGTCCCCGATATATTGGACCATTCTGTGTGATCGCCAGGGTAGGAAGGGTGGCCTACCGGTTGGATTTTTCGAGTGACCTCAGCCAAATCCACAACACTTTCCATGTTTTGCAGTTGCGGAAGTGTGTATTGGACAATGAGGCAGTGGTCCCTTTGGATGATATTCAGGTATATGAACACCTGAGTTATATTGAGAGGCCGGTAGCGATAATGGAGAAAAAGATGAAGGTTTGGCGCAACAAGGAGATACCTTAGGTAAAGGTTCAGTCGCAATATCGAAATGCTCCGAGTGGACCTGGGAGCCAGAGCCAGAGATGCGGGAGCATTATCCTGAGTTATTTGTGGCAGCCGACTTCGAGGACGAAGTCTAGTTCAAGTAGGGGAGAATTGTAACATCCCGGTGATGAGATAGTTTCAATTTTAAACCTAAGTATGAAAGAATATTGTATTTTGACCCCTGGGTTTGAGAAAGATTGCAAGAATGGCCCATAGTGGCATTTTGGTAATTTTGGCCAGGAGGTTAGTACGCTAGGCATACTAGGGGGGACCCTAGTACGCTGGGCATACACCGTGTACGCAGGGCGTACGTAGTAAATCCACAAACCCTAATTTTTAGGGTTTTGTCCATCTATAAGCATCGTTATCTCTCATTTCTCATTCCCTCATCAGCCTCCATCTGAGAAAAACGACCCTCTAGCTAACCCTAAGTGAGAAGAGTGCACCTTGAGCTTATCTTTGTGTTTTGTGGTATTCTTGAAGAAGAAGAAGGTGTTGAGAAGAACTTGGAGCTTGGAAGCAACTTCGATATGAGATTATCTCCTTGCTAGCAACCTCCAGGAGGTAAAAAGTTCATAACTTGATCACCCTATCTTTTAGATCTAGCTATTTCTTCATTTAGGGCACTTTTGGTCCCAAAAATGGTGATTCTTGAGCATGACATGCTCTTAACCAAATGAGTTGTCCTTTCAGACCTTATGAGGGGTCTTTAGTCATAAAAATGTGGTTTTGATGCTTAGTTTCTCCATGCATGCTCTAGAAGGTCTTAAGGCATTAAGATGTTGAGATTTTGTGTATTAAGCACTTAATGGACATGCAAAGTCATAAAGTTGGAAACTTTATGACTCTTAGTGGTATTTTAGCCTTGGATCTGAAAGTTGGACGTGAGAGCTTAATGCATTAATCTCTTATTGAGGAAATAAGGTTCTGAGCATACGTCGTGCGTACCTCAGTGTACGACGCGTGTACGTGGTCAATCTCCTGACTCCGGTTAAAGCTCGAGTACGCCCAACGTAGGAGCTGAGTACACCCTGTGTACTCGGCTGAGTGGACCAAGTTGACTCCTTGACCTGTTGACTTTGTCTTTGAGTTTGACCATGGTTGACCAAGTTTGACTTAAATGGTATTTTGAGCAATAGTTAAGCCTTGTTCTCTATCTGTTGAATAGGTGCCCTGTAGAGCTGGTATTTGGAGCAGTGTATTGCTTAGCTATTTGTCAGACTGTGAGGTGAGTTTCCTCACTGTCCTTGTGGGTCGAAGGCACCAATGTCGGCCCCTTTGTTTATATATCCTGATATCTAGGATGTTGCTATACAATAGTAATCTGTAGATCTGCCTGCTAGTATGTTAATTGGTTATATGAGTATCTGTTGTTGGATATATGTTATTTGTTATGTGCATGTCGACATGGTATGGTGGGGTTGAGATTGTACTGCTTTGTGTTGTAAGTCAACAGACTGGGGCATTCCAACCGTAAGGTTGTGGGCCAGGGTATTCCAACCGGAAGGTTGTGGGCCGGGGGTAATCCAACCAGGAGGTTGTGGATCCGTTATGTATTGGGCATTCCAACCGTAAGGTTGTAGGCCGGGGCATTCCAATCGTAAGGTGGTGGACCAGTGGTAATTCAACCAAGAGGTTGTAGACTCGTTATTTGTTTGAGTATATGTTTGTGTGGTGGTACTTTGGGGGAACTCACTAAGCTTTGGCTTATAGTTTTAGTTTATGGTTTCAGGTACTTCCGAGGATCGTGGGAAGGCGAAGGCGTGATCGTACACAACTTCTTGTTTTGTCATTGGATATTGGGGAAAAACTCTGATTTGAAATAATACTTTTGAAACAATGACTATTTTGTAAACACTGATGATGAATGGTTGATTTTTGAAAATTTTAAATTATTACGATTTTTGAGTGTTACACTTTGACCCCTAAAAGTTAACTTTAACCTTGACAAAGGTAACTTAACGATAATACATAACTGAAAACCAACCTCGATGACGAAATGGGAAGATTCATGTCATTACATAGGCTATGCTGTCAGGCCTTTAAAACGCACACAACTTAGCCCTTTAAGAGCATACAACCTATCCCCTGAATAGTTTGGCCTAAACTGTTTACCTGACCATCTCCTCATACACATCAATCTAACTTGATCGTGGGAGACAACTCCCGAATTACAGTTATTGAGACAGTCTAATGGTTTTGTTCTTTAATGACACGATTCTATGTCACATTAGTGTGTCTTATGAGTACTTGTACTTAGCATAAAGAACTCAATATTACAAAAACGGGTAAGAAACTTTGATTTTGTCCACATTAAGGTAACCATTTTTTTGTACATATTTATCCACTAAACTTGTTTGACATGTTCATAATTGGGTGATATTGTCGGTAATTACCAGTCATATTACCCTATTTTGAATAGGTCAAACAAATTTAATGGTCAGATGTATACGAAAAAAAATATAGTTATCTAAATGTGGACAAAGACCAAAGTTCATTACCCTCATAGGTCATTAATCAATTATATTAAGTTTAAAACATTATTCCGTTTGATTGTTACACATACAATAAATAAGAAAGATACAATAAGAAATTACTAATGCTTATGATCATTATCTAATATAATGCATTTTTATGTCGAATAATTAGTCATTATCATAAGTTTTTTAAGAAAAGGAGCCTATAATAAAATAATTAGATAATTAATATAGATGAATTAAAAATTAACCTGCCGACTTCTTTTGAAAATTGTATATCCCATGTTGTTATACTTATCGTCATATTGAATTAATTTGTTTTTAGCTTGAGAATAAAAAAATATTATTTTGTTTCAAGAAAGTTCAAATTTTTATGTCATATTTAAGTAAAGGCGTTTGATATGAATAAGATCGTATTAGTTCGAAATAATAAATTTTATTTTATTTTGTATAAATAAATACTAAAATTTAAAACTTGCTATGGTATCAAATGAAACATTGCTACCTTAATTAAGGGGGTGTTTGGATAGGAAAACAAAAGGTTGTTTATTGTTTATTCCCACCACAATAAGTGTTTGGATAAGAATCCTTAAAAATCAGCTTATTGTGGTAGGAATAAACTAAATAAACTCATTTTAATAAGCATCTCTCTTGTTTATTGCTTATTATTACTTATTCCCACCACAAATAAACTAATAAACAATAAGCTAATAAACATAATCTAATTTATCCAAACACCTCCTAAATATACTTAGGCCGCCTTATGGGTAGTCACAAGTCTAAATTGTTTGACTTTTAAGACTAATGTTGTGTTTGGCCACCATAGCTAGCTGATAAGTTAGTTTATTTTTTGAATTTTTTTAAGTTGTAATGTTTGACAAATCAAAAAGTAGCTTATAAGTTAACCATCTTTTTAAAAAGCTACTTAGAATAGCTTATTTATTTATTTATTTTTAATTTTTATTTTCTAAATATACACTTAATTAATTATAAAAACAAATTCTTTTAAATGTCTTTTATATAATTATATATCTTTCAACTAACTTTTAATTTAGTTTTAACAAACACTATTTTTTATCAGCTAGTTTTTCAGCTATCAACTAACTTGTTATATAACAACTAGTTTTTAGCTGTCTGTTAGCTTTTCAGCTAACAACTAACTGAGCGAGTAAGACAAACATAGCCTAAGTTTATGAAGATTGCATGATATATATATATATATATATATATATATATATATATATATATATATATATATATATATATATGTAAAGAGCTATTTACAAGTTTTAAAGACAATTTTAAGAAATATATAACTCTATATATAAATTACTTTACTCGGAAGTCAAGTGACTTTTACTATTTTTATTTATTATATTCATGTTAATTTTTATAAAATGATCAAATTTTAGCAAATATACATTATAATAAATTTGTTATATATATATATATATATATATATATATATATATATATATATATATATATATAGAAATGAATTTGAAATGTAATTTGTAAAAGTGTTGAGAAAAATGATGGAAATAAAAGCTGGACAAAAGTGATTATCTTTATTTATTAGTAAAACTAGGTATTAAGCCGGTGTATTACACGGGTTGATTTAAAAAATATTAAATATTAAAGTGTAACATTTACAAATTTTTAAAATAAAATTTTGAAATAATAAATAAGGAAGAAAAATATTCATTGCAATTTATGTCACATTTATTACAATAAATACTTTATATATATAAGTATAAGTATTATGTGACATTTTAATTTTAAAATTTGAAAAAATCCAGAAAATGACATGTGGATATTATATATTTTAAAAATACAACAAAATGACAAGTATCAAAATTCATAAGAGATTGATATGTGGCAAAATGGATCTTCATTTATTAGAGTAGACACGTTCTTTGTTAAATGAGAATACGCAGTTTTGCTATTAAATTTTTTAATATGTACATATTATTAAGGGGTATATGCAGAAAAACACAATTAGTTATACATGATACGTAGAAAAACCCTTATATTATATTTATGTTCAGAAAACCCTTATATTAATAGATAACATTTGAAAAAGAACAAAATACATCATTTTAAGACAATTTGAAGACTACAAATATGATGATTACATTTTTGTTTTTTAATATGATATTTGATGTTAATTATGATAAAAACGATTTGTTAAGGAGAGATAATCAATATTATAATTCAATATGGAGAACATAATAGAGCAAAAGTAATCGAAATAAATATAGGTTTTGACATGTTTTCACATACAATCAAGAAAATATAAGGGATATGTATGTCATATCATATTTTTAGCCTATCATTTCTCTTAAAAGTTTACAATTTGATTTTATTTAAAACGTAAATAATAATATAATGGTTTTTCTGAACATAAAAATAATATAAGGGTTTTTATGCATATACATATATAATTGGTTGTGCTTTTTTCATATATCCATATTATTAAAACCTAAATAATTAGCAAAGAAATTAAATCACAATAAAAAATGGCTAATTTTACACGTATTCATTCTTATTGCTTTTTATACCCCCGTGGAGTACTGTATATGTATCCCATAATTTAACTATATATATGAATGAATAATACATAGCACTCTAAAAGAATTCATAATGGATTTTCAACAATTAAATGCAAAGTACACATTGACGAGTTACATAAATAGTAGGTAATTCCCATGACCCACTTTAATATTCAAATGTTATAATAGGTTATATATGAAAATTTTAGGAACCACTTTGAAAATTTTATAGGACCTACTTATCAAGTTAGATCAAAACGGGTGATTAATTTTAAGGACTTAGTTAATTGATTTATAAGTTTATCAATATCTATCCCACATTGACCCACAATGGAGTAAAAGCTATGTGCTTTTTGTACTTAAAAGGGATATATACACTAAAGTTCTAATATTTCCATCGATTTGACAAAAAAGTCATAAACTTTATTTTTTTGACAGTAAAGTCCAAATTACTGGCAGTTTTTGACACTTATACCATTTTTTCCCGGTTAGCCAGTAATTAAGACTTTTTTGTCAAAAAAATAAAGTTTAGGACTTTCTTGTCAAATCGTCAATTAGGACTTTATTGTCAAAAACATAAAGTTTAGGACTTTCTTGTCAAATCGTTGAAAATATTAGGACTTTAGTGTATATCTCCTTTTTTTGTTAGAAATTTAATGGTATGATACTCTTTAAGCATAAGAGTTAATAAAACCTTCTCTAGTGGAGAAGGGAAAGAAGGGCAAATTTCGTTGTTTTCGGTTTCTTATTTCTCCATTTTTGGGACTGCAAAAAGCCAACACAACCCTGGTTCTTTCTTTCTTTCTTTCTTGATTATCTCAATTTTTTTCAATGTTGGTTTGTTGAGATTAAAAAAACGATTTAACAAGAAGCAAACGTTAAGGATTTTAATAGGATCTAGCTGATTAGAGAATGTTTCAATAACTCTTATGCTTAAAGAGTATCATACCATTAAATTTCTAACCAAAAAAAATTATATATACACTAAAGTCCAAATATTTTTAACAATTTAACAAGAAAGTCCTAAACTTTATTTTTTTGACAGTAAAGTCCTAATTGACGATTTGACAAGAAAGTCCTAAACTTTTTTTTTGACAAAAAAGTCTTAATTACCTGCTAACCGGGAAAAAAGGGTAAAAGTATCAAAAACTGCCAGTAATTTGGACTTTACTGTAAAAAAATAAAGTTTAGGATTTTCTTGTCAAATCGATGAAAATATTGGGACTTTACTGTATATATCCCTACTTAAAAAAGGAAGATGATGAGAATTTTTATTATGGATGGTTTAAGCAATAAAGCTCTCCCACTTCAACATTGTTGAGCAGGGTTATTAAGGAAAAAAGTCAACGGTGGTCTATTCCAAGTTTAAATTGTTTGTCATTTAATATTATTTTTGTTTATTGAACTGGTTTTTTATTTGTTTAACCCTGCTCTAGTCCAAAAAAACACTATTTTTTAAGTTGAATCAATATCAGTTGGACAGAGTTTGAGAGATCTTGGATTTTCTTGGCTAAGTAGGCAGAACTTGCTCCAATAGATGGTTGATTACAAGTAATTTGCGAAGTACTCAGTCGAGTTGTCTGAGTTTTATAACACTACATATGATCCGACCCGACCCATGACTAGTAATTTTAACTAAACTATTTTTATCAGTTTCACTTAAATAAGAAACCTCATGGTTTTCTGTTTTACATTCGCGTGTACATAATTTTTTCGTTTGTTCCTAGTCATGACACTTTTCTTGAAGTTACTTTGAAGCTTACTTTAAAACATTATGATACGTCTACGATATTCATATAGTAGTCATGCCAATAACCTCCAAAACTTTCATCTTTAATGCATTCAATAAAACATTATACATCAAATTAAACAATTAAACAATTTGTCAATGCTAGTAATGAGAAAGAGCTGATTGATACATTTGAAGACCTTGAGCCACACTTGATTGCGACTTCACACTACTAAAACAAAGTGAATAGTATCTTCAATATCGTTCTCACAATACATACATAACAAAGAAGAGATATCAACCCTTCCAACCTTCAAAATAACTCTCGTAGGTGACTTATTTAACAACATCCTTCAAATTAAAATAATTTTTTTTACGGGAGCAAAGAAATTCTATCAAATGGGCATATGCCCATCTCCCAAGGTGATCTTAGGGTCGTTCCAAATATATTTTGGGCCCGGGGTGAAAAGAACAAAATGACCCTTAAAATATACAAATTTTATAAAGTTATTTATTTATTTATTATTTATTTTTTATTTTTTATAATAACTTAATAATTGAAAGAAATTTACTTGTATTAGCTTTTAAATATAACATTTTTGATTATATATATATATATATATATATATATATACACACACACACATACACACACATACATACAATAAAGTACATAAAAAAAATTTGGTTCCCTTTAAACGATGGTCCTGAACGCTCGCCAATAGTTAGAAATAAAACAGTATTTTGGGTTTTCTAGAGCATAAAGTCTATTAAACTGGTCCATAAGCTTGATATTACCCATCCACAAATTTTTCTAAAATAGAGTAGACGAACCATCTCTTATAGAATAAATCAGAACGACATCTTGTTCACCAAGATGATTCAAAATATGGATGAGACCAGTTACGAAACCATGCCGAATGGATATGGAACCAAAAAAACCGAAACTGAAAATTGAAATCAAGGAATAGAGAACTAAATCGACTTATGAGAGTGTGGTACCGGTTTTCGGGTATAGAACCGAACATAATCAAAACTTATAAAAAAATTTAGCCCCGATAACACCTATTTTAGGTTGTGCAGCTCAACATTTCTTATCCAATTAAAGTAGTTATGGATCCTAAAATGTAGTAAAGATAGAGAGCCTAATTTAAAAAAAAAAAAAAAAAAAAAAACTCATTCGAAGCTCATATGAAAAAACTATGGTTGTTCAAAGTCGACTAAAAATATTGCACAAACTAAAATCAATACAACAACCCAAACAACCCCTATTTAGGGAGTCAACTCTTAACCAATTAAGATGTTTCTTGAGTCTAAAATATAAACAGGACATATCATTAAATGATGGGAAAAAAATCAACTTATTCAAAGCTCGCATGAAAAACTTATGGTTGTACAAAGTTAACTAAATTTTTTGCACAACCTAAAAACAGTCCAACAATCCTAACAACCCCTTGTTAGGGTTGTCAAACTCAACCAAATATTAACCAATGAAGGTGGTTCTTAAGCATAAAATGTGGCCAAGACATAAAACTAAATTCTAGAAAACAAAGAAGCTAATTCTGATCTCGTATGAACAAATTACGAGGGTCAGAAAGTGGCACTTCAAATTTCGATTTTAATCTCGAAAAAACCAAGAAATGAAGACCCAAAAACCAAAATCGAATTGAACCGATTTACATATTTTCAGCTCCTATATGGTTCGGTTCTATTAGTTCAAATAAGCAATAATTAGGGTGACATTTGGGTCGGGTTCGGGTTCATGAGTCACAAGTTGGCGGGTCAGAATACATCTACCCAACCCAACCCATATATGTATTCATATTGGCGGGCAGGGCCGACCCAATAGGGTGGGCAAGCTGGGCGATCGCCCCGGGCCTCACCAAATCTTGGGGCCCCGTAAATTCTGGTTAGTATATATGCGTATAGGTGATATAAATTATAATAAGCAACACATAAACAAAAAGTAAGTTTGGTTTAGATGGTTAACGTGGCCTAGTTGAGTTTTATGAGATCCCGTGTTCGATCCTTTTCCTTCTCCAGGGCCTGTTGTTAATGTTTTATTTTTGCTTTTTTAGAGAAGATGTGGGCACCTTGGATTCAGTTTACAAATGTCGATGTGGGCACCTTTCCAAGATACGTTTGAGTTTTCAAATGTCTCCTCGTAATACACACTTAACAACAATTTTCAAGAAGGGAAACCATAAATGGGTTAGCAAAAAAGTGTCATTGTTTTTCTATTTGTTTGTAGGGAAAAAGTGGCATTGGTTCACTATTTGTTTTTATGCTGTTCATATTTAGGTTGCTCCTTACCTGGACTGATGGATTTTTTTGACCATGTGGACAATATTGTCCCTGGCTCCTGGTATGGCATGTCTTTCTCTATGATGTTTTTGCAGTTTTGCTCCTGAGGTGGAAGTGTTTATATTATTTTTCTCTTCATTTTGGGATGATCTATACTGTAGCTATTGGATTCTTGGCCATTATGGACGGTTTTGCCCTTGTTCTAGTTTTGCTCTTGCTGTGTTTTTTTCCCCTTTTATCGGCATTTCGCATTGCATTTGATTGGTTTCTGTTTTCGAGGTACCTTCTTTTTGGCTTCTTAGGATTGATTATCAAGCTCGTATTTCTTGTTTGTCCTCAGTTGTGCCTTAGAGAGGCTTCTTTTGGTGTTTGGTGTTGTTTTTCAAAATTTATGCCATCTTTACATTTGTTCTAACTTTTTCTTATTTTTGAGTTATATTTTTTTTTCTGATTTTTATGTAGTTAAATTGAAAGAGGGGAAGTAAACAAAAAGATTGGAGGAGGGATCACTTGTGAATTACTGAACTAACGATATTGTCAATGACTTTTTTGCCAATTTCACTTAGTTTGTATATTTTCTTATTGTGTACATGATATCATTACTAAAAACCAAAAGTTTGATAGTAATGGTGATTATGGGTATCAATTATGAATTTTTTTATGTAAAGGATGGCAACATGTAGTCATATATAATCTTATAATACACATTTAAGCATTTACCATGTGCTTTGATAATGAAAGAAAAAATGGGATTACTTGCTTATTGTTTTAAATTGTCATCTTTTATTCAACCACTTTGAAGGTCGAAAATAAGGCCTCATTTTCAATTTTTCGTCGGGCCCCAAATCCACTAGGACCGGCCCTGTTGGCGGGTTGGAAACGTCAACCCATATATGACCCACATAACCCATTTAATTATAAGGGAGCAATCTTGGTGACAAGTGACAAATTACTAAAACATGTATCCAAACATAATTTATGAGATGAGACCAATGAAGGAGGAACTGTGAATTACTAAGGATGTTACTGATTTGGAATTTTCAATTTTAGACTTCTACGGAATGCTCTAAGTGAATACCAATTAATTAATAAATATTAAATATTTCTTAAAAATCTTATATATTTGACGGGTTGGCCCGCTAACCAAACACATAACCCGAACCCGACCCATAAAATAGACGGGTTGGTGGGTAAGAATCTCAACTCAAACCCGCTTATTTTCGGATTATGTTCGTGTCGGGTTTCGAGTTAGATAAAAAATTTCCACCCGTAGCAATAATACTTGACCAACCACCTCTCTGTTTATCACCATCGAACCCACACACCCGTTAAAACCATGACTATTTTTAATTATCTCCACCCATAATGATTTCTTCTTAATATGAAGTTGCTATTTCCATTTTTTCATGAACGCACAATTGAAAGCATACAAACTCTCAACTCCTTAACCGTCATTCCCCTTAATATTCATGACCTGTCCCATTTAACCCACATAATCTTCATTTCTTCATAATGGACCCCCTAAAAAATCTGGATCTAATAGATTTCGGTTGTGTACACACTTCTTTTGGAACTTTAGAAGGAGATATAAAAAATGATACACAAACTACCAAGGAAAAATATTATTAAAGTAAAGAATTCCTCCAATATATAACATTTTAATCGTCCACTTAACCAATCTGCTTTTGAATTGGTTAGTCACAACTTACCAATTATCCACCCTCAACATATTTGACGCAATCGACAAACTTAGATAATAAAATAGAAGAAAACTTGCACTACACCCCATAAGCAATGAAATATTATGTACCTTATCTTGCTTAAATCTAATGCCAAATAAGTTCGATTTTTGCAAATCGATGTTGAGAGCAAAGGCATGATAAAAACATCTTAACAAAGCAACCAAGTTTGCAATTTTACCTTTATTCCATTCTCCTATATAAATATCATCATCCACATAGAAAATATATGAGCTCCTCAACTCGTCCAAACCAATACTAACACCTCGAAAAGACCTTAACCATAGCAATATGTAAACCTTCCATAGCCATAATAAATAAGAATGGCGATAGAGGGTCAACTTGCCTTAAGACTCTCTAAAGCTTAACAAGGTTAATCGAGGTGAGACAAGAAAAACTTTAATCCAATTAATCTACCAATCACCAAACCCTATAAAATCTATAATTGTAAAAAGATACTCCCAATTAATCTGAGTCATATGAATTTTCGAAGCCAAAATTCAATTACTTTCACCAATCGGTTAGCTAATAGTATTGTAATAACTTTATATTGAAATTTTAATAGACTAATCCGTCTATAATCCTCACAAAAAACGGGGATTTTTTTGGGAATCAATGTAATCTAAGAAGAATCACAAGTTCGTATTATTTCGTTATCATAGAGCGCCTCGATAATATCCTTAAAAATATTCCAATAATTCTTTATAAATAGAAACATGAAACCATATAGACCCAGTGCCCGATTACTGCCACACGACTACACCTTTTCCCTAACATCAACCTTAGTGAACAACTGAATATGGGCTCCATCAAGGTAGCATGAATCAGTTGTAGATACTTTAAAAAGGTATCGTGTTGGTGAAAACTTGTAATGCTACATTGATGGAATTAGACAAGTTGCTAAACACCTTAAATTTGATTCTAGAAGTTAAACCACTTAAATGGTATTGGCCCATATTATACAACTCTTCATTTCTCAAGATATAGGATAATGATCGGACCATACTCTCTTAAGAACCACGAAAATATTATTTGGGAATTTATCCATAACACCTTTCGATACTAAAAGCAATCCAGCTTGCTCATTTATTTATATTGTCGATTAACATGAGTAAATGTTCGGCCACCCATCACAATATTACAATTTACAATATTCAAAATTGGTATAACATTATTAAAATCATGTCTCCACAACACATAAATCTATGCCAAGTCTTTCCGAAGCATCCCAACTACATCAAAATCACCAAATATGATGTACTCACCGATGTGTCAAGTCATAAATCTATGCCAAGTCTTTCCGAAGCATCCCCAACATATTCCATAGCTCCTTCTTTCTTAAATTTTCATGTGGCACATATACATTAGCTAAAAAAGACTTGAAATCTTACGTAACCCAATCTCCTTCCATGATAACATAATTTTCTAAACAATAAACATTAGTTGTCACAAATACTGTCGGATCACAAACAATAAAAATGTCACCAAATCTACCCCGAGCACTACTACTCACATTGTAACACCAATTCGAGGTATATATATTCCCTTTATGTTTTTGACATTTAAAGACTTAAATATGAAGTTTTGGTTGTCCACGACGTGGTGGGGGAAGGCACCACGACGTGGCCTCACCCGTTGACAAACACACGTTTTTGGTGTGCGCAACGGCGTGACAAGGTTTTGGAAACGACGTGGCAAGGTTTTGGAAACGACGTGGCAACTAATTTATGTAAAACCCTAATTTTCAAGGTTTATGCCCCTATTTAAGGGATGTGATGGCTAGGGTTTGCTCAACCTCAACCTCCGTCACTCCCTCTTGACCTAGATCAAACCTTAGCCTTCATTGTTGACCTCTTGAAGCTTCTTAGTGGTTCTTGGTGGTATTAAAAGAGAAGAAGGTGTCCCTTGAGCAAAGATCCAGCAAGCTAGTTCCCTCACCACCTTGTAGCACATATTCTCGACCCTTGCAAGTCCGCAAGTTTTAATCATTATATGTTACGCTTCTAGATCTAGGCTTTTATGCATTTTGTCCATATTTGGGAGAATTTGAGTGGATGGATTCCATAAAGTTGGCAACTTTATGGATCCTTGAGGTCCCTTTAAGGTTTAGTGCTCCAGATCTAAAGAATGTTTGAGTTTTGGTTCCATGCATGAGGTTTTGACCTCATTTTCATCATTTTGACCTAAACATGTTCAAGATATGTACTGGACATGCATGTCCATAAAGCAAGGAGTTTTATGGATCTTATGGACGTTTGGAAGAATTTTGGAAGAGATGATTGTGTGGCTTAATGGGTTAAAGGCTTAATCTATTAAGTTGTTTCTGGTCAGTTTCCACGACATGGCGACATACTCACCACAATTGTTTTGTCGTGAGAGTGCCACATCGTGGCAGGTGCTTGGTCACGACGTGGTGACCAGTCGAGTTGACTTTGATCGTTGACTTTTTGACAAAGTTTGATTTTTTATTAACTTGAGGGTTTTAGGCTATAGATTGAGGATATACATCTGATTGTTGTATAGGTGGCTCGTGGCACCTATCTTTGTTTCGTTTGAGTTGTGTTGATAGTGTGCTAGCCGGCGAGGTGAGTTTTATCACTATACTTTGTTCTACAGCATATATCCTTGTGTGTAGATGTTATTATGTTGTAGAGATCTATTAGATTGGTAGATCTGTTACGATTACCTTTGTTTGCTGGTTATTGTTTGTTTGCATATGACGACGTATTGTGGTTGGGTTGAGGTGGTCATGCTTTGTGTTGTAAGCCAAGATACCCAGGGGTCCAGGTGTATTTTAGGCCTTGCGAGGCGGTTCAGTCATACTATAGGCCCAACGAGAGCGGTCGAGGCGTACTATAGGCCTTGCGAGGTGGTCTAGTCAAACTTTAGACTCATGTGTGTATGAATTGTATGTGTATTGTTGTATGGGGTATTTTGGGGAGCTCACTATGCTTTGGCTTACAATTGTGGATTTAAAAGTTTCAGGTACTTTAGAAGATTAGGGGAAGGCGAAGGCATGATTGTACACATCATACCATTTGTTGTCATGTTTTGAGAGATACTCTGATTTTATTACTCTGATGTGATATGATTGTAAAACTATGATTTTGGTGACTTGGGTTTGATGGAGCAATTTTTTTTATCTCTTTTGAAAATAAAAATTTTTACTATGGTTTTTAGGACCTTACAAGTTGGTATTAGAGCCTTGGTTTGAGGGATCCAGATGAACACTTGTGTGATTCCAAAATCAAACTATGGATCTATAAAAGATATTTAAAACATTTTTCTAAAAATAATGTAAAAAAGAATGATACGATGTGTACAGTTAGCCAGAGCTCAAGAGGAAGTTATCCCCCAAAATACCCACACTGGTTATATAAATATATGTTGATGTGATTAGTGTTAGAAATGCAAGTTATATCATAGGCTAGGGATCTTAAGGAATTGCATGATAGAATTGCCTGATTTGTGATGCTTGATAACCTAAGGGGTTACTTGTTTATGCTATGTGAAACTGACATTATTGTTGTAGTTACTAAGTGTATGCATCTTGATTATACATAACTAGGATTTTATAGCCTTAGAATGTTTGATTTAGCCATATTTCCCATTCCTTGTTTGGTTGTGGGCTTAGGGTAGAATCAATTATTCGACTGTCTATCGAATCTGGCGTTATGTATGATTAGCATACACGAGGCGACCACAATATTAGTGAAGGTTTCATGAGGTGGGAGTGTAGTTGATAGGGTCCTAGGAGGGGCTAGGAGTTGGTGATCACTCGTAGGAGTGTATATGCGTAGGTTGTATGGGTACCCCATTATGGTGGGCCTAATGGCCAAGGAATTTCATGGCGATCCATTGATGCAAATACGGGTAGGTGTGGAATTTAGTATGGTCCCATACTACTGAAAGAACATGACTCGTACACGTGTCAAGGAAGTCACAGGTTCCAGAGTAAGAGCTGTTGAGTAATGGTATGTTATGCTATGATGTGACTTTGACATATTTCCTTTTTTATTTTTAGTATGGTGGTGATGGGAGGATCAAGATCAGGTGAAGATGTCATGGAGAGGCCAAGTTTGAGTGACAATGAGATCCATGAGATGATCACTACTCACGTGACTTTGGAAGTCAGGGAGGCGATCCCGGAGGTGTTTGGGTCTATCAAGACCACTCTAATAAATATGTTTGACGAGCGTTATGGTGCTATCACCAAGGTTGTCGCTGTTATAGCCACTGCAACTATTTCTACCACGGGACTTCATGGAGGAGGGAGATATAGTATCGGGACTTTAGTAACATGAAGCCCCCGGAGTTTGTCAAGGTCAAGGACCCGATTATTGCTATGAGATGGATATCTGATGTTGAGGGTTGTTTCTTTACTTGTTCATGTCCGGAGAACCGAAAGGTGAAGTTTTCACTGAACCTTCTTTTCTAGGGAGCGAAGGACTGGTGGAAGTTGGCCGCTCAGGCTTATTCTTGTGCAGAAGAGGCCGTACTGACTTGGGTGCGGTAGTTGAAGATGTTCCGGACCGAGTACGTTCCAATGGTAGAGAGAGAGAGATAGAAAGAGAAAGAGAGGTTCGCCCATGCGTATCTTTCGCTCAAGCAAACAACAAAGTCGGTGACAAAGATCACTGAGATGTTCACAGAAAGAGCTCTTTTCTGTCCAGAGTATGCTTCTTCCGAGCAGGTTCATATGTCATGTTACTTGAGCATGATCAAGATGGAGATTTAAGAGTCTGTATCGACGCAGAAGTATTGGGCCCTGACTGAGTTGCATTCATTTACACAGAGGAGGGAGATTGTGTCACACCCCTGGACGACGGTGGAAGCACTAGGTTGTGCGATGTTAGGATATTGGGATTTTAGGCCAAGATATGCATTGAATAATACACAGGATATACTAAACAATGTAGCTATTTATTCATTAAATAAAGTATATTACATAATTGTTTGAGGTACAAGTAGGTTACGAAAGCAAAGTACAAAAGCAAAGCACATAAGTTCCGGACTGCATCACCGGGGTTATCTCCTTCTTCGGGTGGGTTCATTCTCCTGAGAATACATATGGTTTGAGAGGTGAACATAATATTGGTGAGTCCACAGGTTTTATTGTTATAAAACACGTGTGGGTATTTTAGTTATTTTGTTTATCCTAAACTCACTTCCTTGAGTTTGTGAGTACTATCACTACTTCCATAGGTAGGTTCCTAGGGGAGTCTAAGATATATAACACCGTAAATTTTCAAACAAAAATTTCATTTTAAATCACATAATTCGCATAACACATTTCTCAAAAATCCCATTTATTTAATTTACAAATCGCAACTCCACAATTGTTTGATTAAAATCCAGGATCCTCAAAACATAACTCTTTCTCTGGTGTGTACAATCAAGCCGACGCCTTCCCGCGGTCCTGAGAAGAACCTGAAACACATATCACATAACACGGTAAGCACGAAGCTTAGTGAGTTCCCCAAAATACCACACATATCTCGTTAGCCTCTCATGGCTATACTCAGATAAGACCCTCCAGTCAATGTGTCTCAGTGGGACCCTCCGGTCCCACAACTCGGGTGGACCCTCCGGTCCTAACTCAGCAAGCTCAGAATAATACACATCATAAATCACATTGACATAATGCAGGATATCACAGTTCTCAATATAAGCACATAAGACACATCGGTCACACAAAGATACCACTCATGGTAAGTATAGTGAGAAGACTCACCTTGTAAGAACTCGGACAACCTCGAACAATCACCGGTCTAGCCTCCGCCTAACACATACGATAAATATCTCTAATTAACACTCTATTCACGACTCTAAATAAACCAAAGATTATTCTCTCTCTCTCTCTCTCTCTAACTCTTGGAGTGAGTAAAATACCATTTTACCCCTCCATGGTCTCCATTCCTCATGTTTGACCAAACCCTAAATTCAACAGAAATCAAACTCGAGTCAACTGTCCATGTTGACCTGACTCGCCGAGTGCACTTATGTGACTCACCGAGTCCCCATTGTTCCTCAGAACATCGCGAAAACCCAACTTAAATCGTCGAGTCGTCTCGTCGACTCGCCGAGTTACCCATATCCAGACTCATCGGGGAAAACCCTAGACGACTCGCCGAGTCAGCTCTTTGACTCGTCGAGTCCCTTAAGTCAGTTTCTCATTCAGATGTTTTTAAGGCAGAAAGCAACCCCAAACTCTAGATCTGACCTCCCTAGGCTCGATTATCACGTAAAGCCACAAGCTTTACATCCATGCATGGCACTTAGGGCTTGAAATGCCAAAAACATAATCCATTAAGGGTTTCTCACTCAAAAGATCTATTATGGCTTAATAAAGCAGGGACCTTTGAACTCTAGGGACCTCACAAGGTCCAGATCTGAAGTCCAAATCTCTAGATGAACTCAATACACTCAAAGCCCCAAAATTAGAAGGAAAAAGCCCTAAACTCCATAAACATGAGATCTAACCAACATAATGAGAAAGGTGTGGACTTTTTACCTTTCACAGAAGCTCTGGACGAAATAACAACGGATCTAATAGCCTATTCTCGTTCCTTGCTCGAAATCCTTCCCTCCTCTTCAAAAGATGCACCAAAACACTCAAGGATTAGCTCACACACTCTCTCTTAGCTCAAAGGCCGATTATGGTTTCACACAGGGGAGTTGGACAGCTGGTGAGGCGAAAATGAGAACATAAGTTCTCTTAAATAGGCTCCAACCCCGGAGATTAGGGTTTTCATCTTATAGCGTCTACTCGGCGAGTCAGCTCTTTGACTCGTCGAGTCGGTCATTAAACCCACGTGGCCAATCACGACTCTACTCGAAGAATTGAGGCACCAACTCGCCGAGTTACTTAAGAAACCCCAAAAAAATAAATATATAAATAATATGCCTGGGAGTCCGGATGTTACAATTCTTCCCCACTAGAATCAGACTTCGCCCCCGAACTCATGCTCTAGAAATAACTATGGGTACTGCTCGTGCATCTCGAACTCTGGCTCCAACGCCCACTCAGATCCCTTCTGATGTTGTCACTGGATCTGAACAAGAGCACCTCTTTATTCCTCAGAACCTTCACTTTCCGTTGAAAAATCGCAATCCGCCTCTCAAAATAATCCAGGCTATCATCAGTCTGAATATCCTCCAATGGCACCACTGCCGTCTCATGTCATACAAAAATCTCTTTCCCGAGACACCTAACCCATACAGAAACTTTCTATCTTGCCACAGAACGGATCCCCCCGCCGTTGTGGTTCTAGTTCTGACTCTTCAGAACCTGGGACTCTAGCAGTTTGACTCCCTGCACGACTGCACATGCACGATATCATCATGTCATTTGCTCATCGAATGACCAATTTCCAAAATCATACCCCCAGCTCTAATCCTCTTGATACGACTGATGAAATCAGATCATTGACCATAACAACTTCCGAACACTCATACCTGACATATCAGTCGATCCAGATCGTACTCCAAAGGGACGAAAGGGTCACATCTCACCAGAGACCCATCAACTGCACTACTATTAGAATCCATCTAAACAAAATGAACCACAATACTCTGTTCTCAATACAAGAAAATGATCGTGCCCGCTCAGAGGTATCCTCGGACCTCTATGAGCATAAGCCCCAACTCCCTCTCACATATCCCTTTCAACACTAAGCACCAGGTCAACTCTCGACCAAATAGTTGAACCTCCAAAGGTTACCCACTGCACACCCAATAAAACGACTTACCGGCTTCCTTCTCACAATGACTATCTCGGCCCGCCGTGACTCACAAGTCACGAAGTTTGCTTTACCCCAAGCGAATACTACAACCCCAATCTGAGGTCTACTATTCACTAGTTCCATGCGTCTCACGGTCCTTCCTAAACCAACAAACTAGACTACTAAAGTCTAAAACATCAGACAGAAACACATCCCTCTCAGAATGAGATCCACCCGAAATCCCAACCTGCTCGTCTTCCACACAGATAGAGATAAACTCATCCACCAGAGTCTGGTCTGACACAGATTTGGAATCACTCGTCCCAATCTAGCACTCAACTCATGACCCATGTTCCACGATTATACGTGTGGATTACACCTCGATCCGTCCGATTCGCGGAAAACCCTCTCTAACTTAAAACACAACGGTTCTCGATCACTGCCGAGAACCCAGTCTCGTCCTTGGTTCGATCACCAGGTTCTCACAGACTTCTCTGGTAAGGCTACCCAAGCCTACGAACCGCTCTGCGTCTCACTCTGGCTGGTAGGGCTGCGGATCCCTACAGTTATACAACACTCTCTCTCACTGAATAACAAGTGATACGGCTCCCCGAAGTCCTATGGCACTCTCTCATTGCTTCGCGAATGCTACGTCTCTCCGCAGTCACTCGATACTATCTCCCTGACTCACGTATGCTACGGCTCTCCGCAGTCACAAGATACCCCTCCTCGGACTCACGTATGCTATGGCTCTCCGCAGTCACACGATACCCTTTCTCTGACTCACGTATTCTACGGCTCCCCGTAGTCTTACAACACTCTCTCACTCACTGACTCACCATGGGCTCACTCCATGGTTTTCCCCTGATAATCCCAAGTGGCTACTCCCACTCGGTTCTGTTCACTCTCTTATCACCCCACATTCTCATCCTCAAGTCATCACCATACTGAGTCTACTAGCTCATGCTCCGTGGTCCAACCGTAAATAGGTACACCCACCCACCCAGATTAAGCATCTCTACTCCTGACGACCATTGCCGCAGCAAGACACTTTCTCTTGCAATAATTCACATTTGGATAGCCCCGATCGATGACAATTAGCTGAAGGGTTCCCACTAGAACAATAGCCACTCGGTACTCCACTTGCCATCTCACAAACTCAAGTCTCAAATAATCCCAAAAGTTAAGGCGTCATACTTAGATACCCCGATACACCATCACATAACTTTACGATGTGTTGTTTCATCTACGGATCTTCCACTCACGACATCATACTCGGTACCGCAACACACCCTCTCAGAATCTCATAATGTCTTACCTCGACCCCTGATCTTCCACACGCACAAATTGCAATCCTCGAATTACTCCAACTCGCAACTTGAAACACGGAGGAATCGTCAATGTCAACAACATGTTGACGACAATCGGAAACCCCATCCTCTACGGCTCAAAACCCATGCGAGCGTACTCCTACCGACTCGTAAGTTGATTGCCAAACAACTGTTGCCCTTCCTGGAGTGCATATAATAACCCATATCTTAAACTAGAAATTCTCAGCAGTCGAAACCGGACCTCAACGAACCAATCGCCTCGAATCTCAACCATTGCAACTTGAAGAGCTCCTAACCACAATAAGGTCCCTAGCCAACGGCTACTTACTGTGGTCGTATTATCTCACTTTGTACCTTGTCTCATCCACCAATGACTCAAGTCTCATATTTCCGTACCGCGGATCTCCATAATCAGTTCTCTGACCCCACCTGAACAAATCTCTGATCTTCTTAATAAAATACTCAGTTCTCCCCCACTCAGGGTTCGAACCATCACCAAATGGCATACCAACAGTCTACTCCACAAATTGTTTCACCAGGTACATCACACTTAACTCTTGGTACGTACCACGTAATCACCCAATGATCTTCTCGATGAAAACCAAGCAACTCCAAATATACCATAACCCAGAAAAAAATCTCAGAATCCTCCTAACGTGACTGCCTCTAGTCATCTCGAAACCTCAAACCGACACACCGCCGAATACCACAACTGTTTCGAATTAGTCATGACTCTCAATCTCGAAATAATGCACTATCACGCACCTCGTCTCTGATTCCTCGACCAGCCTCCCATCGCATGAGTCATCATAAAAGCAAGAGACCTCACTCTCACAGTCGATACACAATGTAGACAACGAGGGCCACCGCCCCGATATACTCCTCTTAATCACCTGGAGTTGCTGCTAAAAGTATGCCTCCCTCAATAAGGCACCTCCTTGTTCTCTTCCATCTCAGTCCCACTAATGACTCTCTCATGGTATAAGAAATACTAACAAGAGCATACAAACATGAAAGTTCCTTCAAATCTTGAAAATGTGTGGTGAGTCCAGTGCTCCAGAAGCCATTTCACAAGCCCAAAATCACAAATCTGAGTTGAAAATGGTTTACCTTAAAAAGTTGCATATTTTTCTACTCTAAACTTATATTTTGTGTTTTTCTTCCAACAATTCCATACGATTATATAAATCTTATATAATCCATTAAAATTATAATCATTCAAAACTAATAACTAAATTTAAGAAACTAAATTAGGGCTTACTTGAGCTTCAAAGTCTTGTGTGAGCAATATATTTGCAACCTTGATGTCTCTATGAATGATTCTCCTTTAACATACTTCATGAAGGTAAAGCAAACCTTCTGTTGTTCCTAAAGCAACCTTGTACCTAATATCCAAATCTAATTTCTCCTTCAAAGCTGTAACAAAAAATGTAAAATTCAAGAACTTTTTAAACCTTTTGATTCAAGAAAACAATAAGATAACTGAGAGGGCTAAATGCAACAAGTAAATCTGACACAGAGGAATTATCATCACCATTATCATTGATCACTGGCTTATCATGTAACACAACATCTTTAGAAGCCTAAAATATATTACAAAAAATGAAAAAACAATTTCAAATCCTAGTGTGTATGTGACATCTCCAAATTACTCGGCCAGAAAAGACCGGTTTATTTATGCTTTATTTGAAAATCAGAGTATATTTTTAAAGAAATATATTGCAGAATTTGTTCCTAGAAAAACATGATAATTATATTATCTAAGCATTTCCAAAGAAATGTATTTTGCTCATATTAAAACTTTGGGATGTCACCGTCAATACTGAAACATAATCATAAACAGACCTTACATATATTTACACTAGTGATCTACATCTCCTTTAAATCTCTAAGTGTAATGTAGCTTCGTATCGAAACCTGTGATACAAATAAGCTGAGTGGGTCGGGTTGGGAAACCTGGTGAGTACATAGGGATTTCAATCCCATAATGTTATATCATATATATATATATATATATATATATATATATATATATATATATATATATATATATATATTAGAACTCACAAAATATACATTTTCACCATATATAAGCAACTTTACCCCACCCCGTCGATCCTCACAATGACACGATCTATACTATCAGATCTAAAATCAACCTCTTTACCTAATCCATACTCCCGGATCTAAAATTTACCTCTTTACCTAATCCATACTCCCGGATCTAAAATTTACCTATTTACCTAATCCATACTCCCGGATCAATGACAAATAACTAGGGACAATTGACTATGTCTTAATCCATACTCCCGGATTAATGATAAATAACTATGTCCTATCCATATTCTCGGACTAAGGACAACTAACTAAGTCAAATCCATACTCTCGGATCAATGACAAATGACTATGCCCAATCCATACTCTCGGATTGATGACATATTTTAAAGTTTTACCCTCCGTGTATATCTCACTCATACTCATAAGAATATACTACCCAATATTCCTCTTAATTAATTTAGGTTTACTCTGTATTCTAAATCATCATATATTATCATATATGCTCTTAACACGTATTTCAGGTAATAACAAATATTTCACATACATATATTTAATACTTTAATCAATACTTGTATTAAAATCATGTTCATGAAAAGGACTATGCACTCACATTAGTAGCGTGATTTGATAGAATCTAACTAGAAACGGTCAGCAGTTCGTGATCGTCGGGCTCGGGACACGGAACGCCTTCAACAAACGAGAGAGAGAGAGAAAAGAATTTGGTGTAAGGAAGCTTAGGGTCGAAATGGCTATTTATAGGCTGATTTTTGGCCTCTCACGTCGTGAGCCATACATGCTCACGTCGTGAGCTCGATCCTGCTTACCTCGTAGACCTGCCATTTGCGTTTATAGCTCCGAAAGGTGTCCGGATGACTTCTCACGTCTAGGGCTGTAAACGAACTGAACGTTCGGCGAACCGTTCGTGAACTGTTCGGCGGGAAGTTCGTTTATGTTCGTTTATTTATTAAATGAACGAACATGAACAAAAATTATCGTTCGTTTAGTTAAATGACCGAACATGAACAGTGGTCTCGTTCGTTCATTTATGTTTGTGAATGTTCGTTTACGTTCGTTTATGTTCGTTCGTTTAAGTTTATTTATATTCATTTATATTCAATTTTTTTTATTATATTTCTATATTATATGTTCGTTTATGTTCATATATGTACATATATGTTCAATTGTGGTTTTTATTTTTATTTTTATTTTTTTATCTTTGTTCGTTTATGTTTGTTCGTTTATGTTCGTTTAGCATGTTCACGAACATAAACGAACGAACATGAACAAAGTAATTTGTTAAACGAACGAACATGAACAAGAAAATCTCGTTCGTTTATCCGTTCGTTTTCGTTTGTTGTTCGGCTAACATAAACGAACGAACATGAACAAGACCTTGTTCGTGTTCGTTTGGTTCGTTTACAGCCCTACTCACGTTGTGACAATGATATGCTCACTTTGTGAGCTTCCAAGAGTCATCATGTAGACTTCCCATGTGTTTTCTAGGCTCGATTAGTGTCCGTTTGACTCCTACCGTCGTGAGAATTAATGCTCACGTCGTGAGTCCAGTCAGATTAGGGTTTCTGACACGTGTCATGCTCTCAGACAGCTGTATCTTCGGAAGGTCGTAACTTTTGCATACGAGCTCCATTTTTGACGTTCTTTATTTCCACACGTAGGTGGAAACGTACTATACAACTTTTGTTTAAATCACTAAGGCTAAAAAGTAATCTATCGTAAACTCACTTTTTACGATTTCAGGTGTCGTGTCGGTTTTGTCGCGAAACTTCGACAGGTCATAACTTCTTCGTTATAACTCGGATTTCGGCGTTTCTTATATGGACGGAATCCTTGTGACATATACTATAACTTAGTTAAGATTATTTATTCTAAATCATCTATAAAAAGTCATTTTTGACGCTTATCGTCTCTAAATTGACTAGCCTGAATCTGCGGGCGCTACAGTGTAAATGAAAGAATTCCAGCAAAGAGTTTTAACCTGGAACAGAAAAGGGAATGCATATCAAACAAGTCACTGATATCAGTCACACACAAAAATGGATTAATTTTTATATAAACACATAGAAGATCAAATCATTTCAAAGTTATAAACTCATAACTAAGTACCAATGGCATATTCGAAAACATAGAACCGCCAAATACTACTGATTCTACCATACAGAGGTTAGAAACTTTTTATAGATTAAAAATAACTGTCTGAAGCACAATGTAACAGTTGCTTAGCAAAGAGACAAGTAAAAGAAAACTTATGCACAGACAATAACACCTCAACTAAGCAGATAGACTCGTGATAGTGTTTGGAATTTTAATCGATGAATTTGAGTGAATAACATCAACACCAATCCATATAAGAAATCAAACATACCTGAGGTGAGGTAAGGTCAATTGAGGCCGAAGATTGAACTATGAATGTCGGAGATTGAGCTATAGATGTTGGAAGTCGAAGATGGAGATGGAAAGATCGAACACGATGGGGTCGATTGAGGTCTGAGAAGATCGAAGGATTGAACACGATTGAAGGTCAAACTCTCTACACCTGGAACAAATGTAATTACTGGACACAACATCTCTACACGATAAAGACGCTTTAGCTCCGGTAGCTTCGGGGCGGCGACGACGAGAGAGGGCGGGGCCGTCGTTCACGGAGAAAATGGGGAGCCCTCTTTGTTGATTTAGGTCAAGTCTGATACGCACCCTTTTAAAGTGAAATACCTCTTAATTTAAATAAATTTACTAAACTGCCATTACATTTATAAATAAAATAAAATAAAAACTTAAATTTTCTAACAACATAATTGATTTTTTTTTATTTCCGTCGGTAAAACGTCGGAATTTGTAACGGATTACCGACAAAAGTTATTGTGTTGCTAATACGTCGCTAGACCGTCACTAACATCTTAATAATTATGTTTTCTAAGTCCGTCGGTATTCCGTCACCGTTTCCGACGGATTTTTTCTGTCGCTAAAAATCTGTCGGTAATACTCAGTTTTCTAGTAGTGTATATAAGATCGTCGAATCTGAATTTATAAATAGGTCATCTAACAACGAAACCAAACTCAAAATTAAATTCTTTTTAGATCAAGACATTAATTGTACAATAAGAAAGATTAACAAAAGGTGGGATTATGAGCATTTGCACATTATTGTTTTCATTCAAGACAAGTTGTCGTTGTTAAATCAAACTTAGATATGCAAATCCTCACCCAACTTTGTTTATTAATATATAAAAAAACCCTAATTGAAAAAACAGCTAACATATACATGTTTATATTCGAACGATATTCTTAAAAATTGTTTGCAAGTTTCGTACACTATACTTTCATTGGTGAAGGATTGAATGTTTGAATTGAAACATTACATAAACGGTAACACACATATATTGTGAGCAGTGGCTGAGGACAAGTCCTCTCGTCAATTGGAACTCATAATATATAATTATATATAAGCCGCCGTATATTTTATGTGGCCATATTTATATCTACGTTGCAATAAGTCAATAATCACAAATTAGAGAAGTTACAACTATTCAGTGCCACTTGTACCTAATATTAGTTAACTTATTATTTAGTATTATATATTCTTGTAATTATTTATTAAAGGAAATGAATTTAGATTAACCAGCCCTATCTGGTCGACGTCAGTCATTTTTTATAAAATTTTCTTTATTTTTAAATAAATAATTAGTAATATTTATTATTAGTAATATATATATATATATATATATATATATATATATATATATATATATATAGAGAGAGAGAGAGAGGTAAGTTCAATTAAGAAAATAAAAAAGGTTGAGAATGGGGGAATCATTCTCAGCCACTCATTTAATCTAAGCATAAAAGACACAGTGACAAACTTGTAAATATGATAATAACCTTCAATCTCAAATACGTAACATCGATTTCTTTGTTGAATACTCCGAATTTGAATTTCCCAGATTCGCAAACGAACTCAGTTGGAATCGGAATTTCTTTGTTGTTCATGAAATTGGAATTGGAGTTCTGGACTTGCAGTCACAGTCGACATTGAAGGACTCGGAATCGGTACTCACAGGTTCCTAATCGGATTTTCAGAAATCAAAATCAAAATGTGAAATCGATCAGACATAGGATGTCGCATCTGAAGTCGGAAGCTTTTGAAATTGGAACATATATTCTAATCGGAACAGTTCGCGTCTTGATTATTAGTATTACAAAGAAATCTGGAATCAGGATTTCAAGGTTTCAAAATTGAAATCAGATTTTTTTTGGAATGAAATGAAAATCGGAATTGCACGCTTCAAAGTCGAAATCGGAAGTATATGATGATTTGGAATTGATAACTTGAATTGGAAGTATCATGTTTTTAACATTTTTAAAAAAGTTAACTTGTATGCACTCCAACTGTTTGATGAAATACATAAACTAAATTATCACGTTATATTCATATATGAATATGTTTTCCAACCTAAATCAGTATATGATTATTAAAAAAAAAACAAATATGCAAGTCTGTATGTTATTCATATGTGAATAACGTATAAAAATTATATATATATTTGTGAAAACACATTGTAATATTCATATGTGAATATACTGTGTAATATTCATAAGTGAATATATCATATTATATTCACAAGTGAATATACTATGTAAAATTCACATGTGATATACCATGTAATACTATGTAATATTCACATATGAAAATATCATATAATATTCATAAGTGAATATACCATCTAATATTCACAAGTGAATATATTATGTAATATTCACAATTGAATGCATCGTCTAATATTTAAATATGAATATACTATGTTTATTATATGTTATATTCATATATGAATGATATTTAAATTATAAAAAAATTAATCATACTTTTTATTTATAAGTGATAATGTATTTTTTTCGGAAAAAAAAACATTATTTTGAGGTCCTAAGCAAGTTTGTAATTCATATGTGATAATCAAATGTGAACATATGTAATATTCACAAATGAATATATATGTAATAATCAAATGTGAATATATATGTATTATTCACAAATGAATAAAACTGTCAATAAAACCGAGGACTACAAAATATATAAAATTAAAGATAAAAAAAGTATTTGATAAGAATATATATTTATTCACATATAACTAATCTTTTTAGGTTAATAAAATAATTATATAAGCATATATATTTTTATTAATGTTATATTCATTTGTGAATAAATGATAACTTTTTTTTCGGAAAATTATAAAAATAGAAAAACGTCATTTTGAGGCCCTAAACAGTCCCGAATGGCCGAAAAAACACCGTACGTCACGGCGAAGCGGTGAGTTTTGTAAATCGCACCATTTTACATCAAATATGCGAATTTCGTCCAATTCCGAGACTAAACTTCATTGCGGCAAATTGTTTTGATGATGTCACTAAATTTTCATTCCTACTAGTGATGACATCATCATGACATGCTATTTATTCATATATGAATAAAGTTTAGAAATCATTACGACATATTTACTGATGATGTTACTAACTTCAATCACACTAGTAAAAACATCATTGTAATCTGTTATTTTTATTTATGTGAATAAACTATACATGTTGATTTATTTATTTTGTGAATACAACCTTTATATATAAAAATAAATAATACACTATAAAAATTGGCTTGTGAATAGTTTTTTTGTATATTGTAACAATATTATTTTACATGTAAAATCAACATTATACTAAGACAAACAACATTGTATTGGTTAATGAATATCATTTGCATTTGAATTTAACACGATCAAAATGAAGAATATATTAAATTGTATAACATTTACACGTGAATATAAAAACATATTGTCTTCGTCAATGATATCTTCTCAATTACGTCAACCAATCGTCAACCACCGGGATATGAACCAATCATTGATTGAAATATTATTCTTTTATTGAGTTATAACGATGCCTGAAAAACATGTGAATACACATAAAAATGTTAAAAATATACTTTTAGTTCATAATAATAGCGATTTATCATATTCTAATTATCATATGGTATATTCACACATGAATGTATAATCATATGTGAATATTATATGATATATGTTGTTTATATTGTATATTTACATGTGATATTACATGGTATATTCACAAATGAATATTACATAGTATATTCACATATGAATATTATATGGTAGATTCACATGTGAATAGTATATGATATATTTACTTGTGAATATTACACATTCTAGTCACATCTAAATATTGCATGGTATACTCATTCATGAATATTACACAGTATATTCACATATGAATAATATATAGTATATACACTTGTGAATATGATACAATATATTCATATTTAAATATTAAATGATGCATTCATTTGTGAATATTATATAGTATTTTCACTTGTAAGTATTAGATGATATATTCACTTATGAATATTAGATGGTATATTCATATGTGAATATTACACAGTTTATTCATATATGAATATTACACAGGATATTAACATATGAATATTACAAGGTATATTCACAAATATATATAATTTTTATATGTTATTCACATATGAATAACATATAAAATTGTATATTTGTTTTGTGTTTTAATAATCATATACTGATTAAGGTGCGAAAACATATTCATATGTGAATATAACGTGGCAATTTAGTTTATGCATTTCATCAAACAGTTGGAGTGCATACAAGTAAGTTTTTTTAAAAATCCTAAAAACATGATACTTTGACTATTTAAAACTTACAAAATAGTAGATTGATAGAGGATTATATGAATTTTTTCAAAAAAAAAAATGATTTGATGTTTTTCTAACCTTAATTTAGAAGTTTTGTTTGATGATCGATATTGAATGAATGATATGAAGTGAAATTATTGTTGATTATCGATGATGTTGATCTAATGACACTGGGAGTATAATTAATCGTAGATGTTGAAGATATACTCGAATTCAAGCATAATTGAAGGTTGGATTGAAAGAACCAAAAACGATTTTTTTTGTCTACTGGTGAATGATGTTGATGAACGTGTTTTTCATGAAGATGGATGATTGATTAACACTGGATAATCTTGATCGAGGATTTAATTGAAGAAATCTGGATGATCGTTGAAGGTTGGAGAAGAAATTTGGATGATGAACGATCGAGTAGTAATGAATTTGAATTGTTATCAAATTATCCACAATTATGTATCTGTGATTGAAGGATATCATATCATATTTACAATTTTGCCACCGTGTATTTTAAGTTAAGATGCTAATTAAATGATTGGCTGAGAATGATTCCCCCATTCTCAACCTTTTTTTTTCTCAATTGAACCCTCCTCTCTCTCTCTCTCTCTCTCTCTCTCTCTATATATATATATATATATATATATATATATATATATATATATATATATATATATATATATATATATATAGGTTCTATGGAAAACAAAAAACCCTAAAAATCATTAAAATGTATAAAAAAATACTTAGAGATCATAAAACTTTTTTTTGAATTTTTTTATCAAAAAACCGCAACTTTTAGGTCAAAATCGCTGAAAAAATTTTGGAAATTTTTTTTTTCAAAAATAAAAAATTGATTTTTTATTTTTTTTCAGCGAAATTGTAAAAAATGTTGCGATTTTTTGATAAAAAAATTCAAAAAAAAGTTTTGTGATGTCTTGGTATTTTTTTTATGCATTTATATATATATATATATATATATATATATATATATATATATATATAGGGAGTGGTTCAAATGAGAACCACAAAAGATTAAGAACCCTCAATTAGTTACTAAATATTTACATGATATTCTTATTAAACATGTGAAAATCTTTTTTCTCTCTCTTTTTGATACAACAAGGGCAAAATTGTAACTTTTGTAGTATAATATTTTCATTCTTATATGCTCGCATATTTGAACACAAAACTTATATAAATTATATGTTTATACAGTCAATTTATAGTTTAATTCACAAAATTCACAAATTTAGACAAACCATTTTACAATAATTCACAAGCTCAAAGAAATCAAAAATTCAAACTCTACTACTACCACCACCATACGCTGCCACCAACCACATATACCAGCATCACAACCATCATTTTCTACTAAATCAGATCTGTAAATAAAGTCATGTATTAATAATTTAAATAGTACATTCACAGTCTAATAAAACCATTTATTTCACTCATTTTGAATTTAATGCAAAACTATTATTAAAACTAATGTATTCTTACATACTTATACAACACAAAAAATAAATATATTTAGAAGAAAATTAACAAAAAAATTTATACATAAATCATTCATATTTTAAATTGTGAATTTAATATATTAAGCCGTGAAAAAATTTACATTATTTTAAAAGCAACCAAAAAATTATAAAATAATCACAGTTTAATGTCAATTCATTCACAACTTAATACAATCAATTCATAATTTAATACACAAAATTCACAGCTTAATATAGTCAATTCATAGTCTAAAAAGAAAATTCACAGTTTAATGCAGTCAATTCACACTTTAAAAAACAAAAATCACAGTTTATTACACAAAATTCAAAGTTTAATACACAAAAAGTATGCATCCACAACCATATTTTCAACTTAACACTCTTAATGTAGTCAATTCAAAGTTTATACACAAAATTCATAACTTAATACAAATAACTTCATACTTTCATATGCATAATTCACAGCTGAATCTAGTCAATTTACAGTTCAAATATAAAAAATTCACAGCTTAATGCTGTCAATTCGTAGTTCAAAAAGAAAACTCAAAGCTAAATGCAATCAATTCACAGTTTAAAACACAAAAATCACAGCTTAATACACTAAATTCACATTTTAATACACAAAAAATAGTATTCACATCCATATTATCAACTTAAAACACTTATTACAATTAATACACAATTTAATATAGAAAATTCACAAACTAGTATAATAAATTTAAAGTTTAATTCAAAAAAATTATACATTCATAACTTAATAGGAGTTAAAACTAAGATTAACAAAATTATACGACAAATGAGAGATTAAAACATCAAATTCACACTTTAACAGAAAAAAACAAACAAAAAAATAGTTTAAGAATTTCTTTCGTAGTATTCACTACTTAAAATCATATCAATTCACTCATTCACAGTTAAAACGAACTTTAACATAATAACTGAACAATAGTTGAAACATTAAAAATCATAATTCACAGCTTAAAAAAAATAAATTCACATTATTCGAGAAAACATTAACATAATAACACATCTTCTAAGTTTTAATTCACAGTATAACAACCTTTAAACATAAACTATGAAGAACAATTTGATGCATATGTTATAATAAATAAGAAAAAAAAGCATGGATCCACAACCTAACAACAAAAAAACTATGATTAACAAAAATAAACAATAAATGAGATATTAAAACATTAAATTCACAGCTTAACAGAAGGAAAAAAATAAAAATAAAAAATCGACATACCTGATGTGTTTCACTGGAGGTCAGAGAGAAAGAGATGGAAAAGGTGACAGTGTTGGAACGTATCTAAGGTAGTGAAACTACCATCAGCTACCAGTACCACTTTTATAACTTCAGATATATGCATGAAATTGCACAACATAAACCAGATCTAGAAAAATCGAACCATACACACCAGATCTGACTAGATCTGAACATGATGTCGACAATAGGAGGTTGTGGTGTGACATCAGTGGTGGTAGCGATGGTGGAAACGAAGTTGACGGTGATGACGGTGGTATCAACTCTGACCAAATCACACCAGAACTAAGATGCTTTGCGTTTTAGAGAGGGAAAGTGAAGCTGAAACAATTTCGTGACTCCAAATCTTAGACCAGGTGGTGATAGACGGTGGATATGGAAATATTTTCATCAGATCTTGCCAGATACGTGTTTTCGTTGGCGGTGACAGTGATGAACGAAGGTAGTGGTTAACACTGCTCGCCGGAGCTCATAAATCTGGAGGAGAAAACGGTAAGATCTGAAGACGAAAATGGTAGATATGAATACAAAAGTCATAGACCTGAATATGAAGATTGTAGATCTGAAGATGAAAGTCGTAGATCTGAAGATGAAAATTATAGATCTGAAAAATAAAGTCGTAGATCTGAAGCTGAAAATTGTAGATCTGAAGCTGAAAATTATAGATCTGAAGCTGAAATTGTAGATCTGGAGCCAACCGGAGCTTGTGGATCTGATGGTGGTGGTTCGTCAGTGGTCGGAGGCGGCGATGGTACGCCGACGGTAGGAGGCGGTGACATCAGGGGCTGGTGGCTGGTGGCAATGTTTATGTGTTCTTCAAGTTTGAGATGAGAGAGAAGATAGAGTTTGTGTAGTGTGTAAATATGATATAATAAGAGATGAAAGTGTTGTTGGGAGAGTTTGAGAGGGATTGGAAAGTTTTCTTGCAAAATAAGTTTTAAAGAATAGACCAAAATAAGTGGTTCTTACGGTTCTTAATGTTTTTTGGTTCTCATTTGAACTTTTACCTATATATATATATATATATATATATATATATATATATATATATATATATATATATATATATATATATATATATATATATATATATATATCAGTTAACTAATATAAAATTCATATATTTTTATTTGTTAATAAATGTCAAAATTTTGATATACAAAGATTGTATTCATTAATAAAATAAACATCTAACAAAATTATTTTTTCAACGAAAAGCTACATGGAAAACATAAAAGAGGCTCACTTTTATTTCAACAGTTACTTAAAACCTTATTGTCCGCTATCAAACAATTGCTACAATTGTTGTCTCAGGGGATGTTTAATATTAGACTGATTGGGTACGGTCAGTAATTTTAGGCTGACTCAGTCCGGTCAGCCTATTTGTTAAACTCAGTTGATTCGGTCGGTTGTGGACTGACCCAACAACTTACCTGGTCTATTGAATGAAAGGAGCTGACTCAAAAAATTGATAGATACGCCCTAAAGAAAAAAAAAGTGACGCAACTCTCTTCAGCTCCCATCGCTAGTTGTTGTGTCTCCCTCTCTTCTTTCACAAAAAAATTAAAGGTGTAGTCTCCCTCCGGCCAGATCGACGCCACCTTCTCAAGCGTCGCCACCAGGCTCCGCCTATCACAAGCTCCGGTTTGCTGCAAAGGTATTTGTTCGTTTTTTTGTGTGTGTATAATGTATGAAATCTGGTATGAAATCTTGTATAAAATCTGGCATGTTAATGAAAATAAGAATGTTAATGAAATCTGGTATAACGAAAATCAGAATTTCTTGGTATGTTCTTTTTAAAAACTTGTATGAATCTTGTTGAGATCTGGTATGAAATATTGTGTGAAATGTTCGATTTGTTGTGAATATTTAAATTTTTTGCTAAGATTTTGTTGTTGCTATTTGTTGTGGTCGTTGTTGTTGATTGTTGTTGTGCTGTGATTTTTTTATACAACTATATGGTCCAAATGGAATAATTAAAAGAGTAATTTGGAGTAAATTTGAGAGAAAATGTTGGGAATACCACAAGTTTATTGATCAAATAAAAGTTCAACAAGAAAGATCGTATCAAAGTTTGTCTTCCATAATGTGTTATTGTAAGTAGGTTATGAAGTTATTAACTCTTTATTGTAGAGCAGAATTTATAGATAATGTTGTTGCTTATAGTGACATTTGTAACAAGAGATAGAACTTATTTATGATTTGACAGAACAGGTGGAACAACTCGGTGGTGAATTGATGGAAAATGAGAAATGAATACCGAGTTGTGTGGACATATGCACGTAAAGATGCAATGTTGTTCTATGAATCAAAGTTTTGAATAAATTTAGACTTTTTTCTTTCTTCATAGAAAGAGATATGATTGGTTTCAATTTTTTATAAAAGTAGGAACTCATGAATTACATCATTTTGTCCTTGTGATACATTATTATATGCATATTTTTTGAAGACTGGTTGTGAATTACATCATTTTGTAAATTATAAGGTAATGTTATAAAATAAATGGTTAATCATAAAGAAATTATTATAAAAAATATTGTTTTAGGGTAATATAGTCATTTTTCACAGTCAGTTAGATACAAAATCAAACAACAAGTTTCAGTCAGAAGTTAACTCAACAAGAACTTTTAACCCAATCATCTATAACTGTAACTGTTGGATTAGGTGTCTAAGCCCATTACTATAATTGGTATGTACTTGACCTAATAGTAGCATGGTCCTTGTGGGTTGCCTTCACCGGAGCAATTTGATAGGATAGATATTTGAGAAAGAGGTTATTCGTGATTTATTAATATATTCTAAGAATAATATATTAATTGAGAAATCATATTATTTAACTGGTATTTATCAAAAATTACTTTGGAATTAGTTTAGTGATCAAAAGAGATTGATTAAATTAACAGGGACTGATTAAGTAAATCAGTAATATATATAGTTCGGGCTAATGATCAATGTTGATTACGATGGACTAATTTTATGTGGGAGTCCATGAAAATTTAGTCCAAAGGGCTTATCATATGGATTATTGCATTAAAGGCCCAAGGAAGTGAATTGGGGTTTACAAGTGAAACCCTAGAATTCCACACTATAAGTATAACCCCTAGCATCACCAAAAAGGCTACTAAGAGTTCCAAGAAGAACCCTAGCCATTTTTGTGTTCCTCCTAGCCTCTCTCTCATTATCCTCCATTTGCTTATGGTGTTTGTGACTTACTAGAGGCATCACATTTGATGCGCTAAGCTTTTACAGGCCAAGAACTACAAGCTACACTAAGAGGTATTCATCTTACTAGTTTTTATGTTATATATCCTCAATTGCATGCTAGCTAGGGTGTATGCTTTGGAAAAATGAAATTGCATGTATAACTAGAGAAAACTTATATCCAAAGCATATAGGGTTGTATGTGCACCATAGGAGTGTTATAGTACTTAAAACCCAACAGTGGTATCAGAGCCTACGACGTTTTCTGTTATATTGATGCAATTGTGTTAATTTCAAAGTTGAAAAAAACAATGCATTTCTGGACTCTGACTGCTGGACTCGACGAGTCCTATGAATGGACTCGACGAGTTGGCTTGTATAATGATGAACTGGACGAGTCCATTGCCGGACTCGACGAGTTGGATCATCAGATGGCAGTTTTTCCGAGTTTTTGGCAAAAATTGGATTAGGATTATTACCACAAACTATTTTATATCATAAAAATTCATTTTTCCTGATATGGTAGTGATTATCCTCATCCAATTAAAAGATAATTATCAAATTTTGAGATAATTATTTGATTATATGATAATATGCTTATTTGTATTGTTTGATTTGAATTGTCTTGCTATATGAGTTAAAAGAGGTCAATTTGGTAGATGATAAATTATATGATAATTTTATTAGTAAAATTTGATCTAAATGTTTCTTGAAGAGTTTCATAACTTGCCCTCAAGTTATGGAATTTGAAAAGTCTCATTCATGAATCATTAACTCCCTAAGTTATGGAATTCAAAAGGTTTTGAAAAGTTTCAAAACTTGCCCTCAAGTTTTGGAATTTAAAATTTGATTAAAATTTCTAATTATGAAATATTAAATACTAAAACTCTTGGCTTCCATAACCTAAATTAAGAATTAAAAGGTTTTAATTATGGGTTTGTTGATAATTAATTAAAAAATTAATTAAAAGAGTATTAATAAATCTATAATCGAATGGTTTAAAGTTTCATTAAATTAAAAGTCTAATTTATTAATAGATTAAACCACTTAGTATTTTAAAAGTTTAAAATACACCCTTATACTATATAAAATTAAAAGTCTAATATATTATATATGTATAAGTTAAAAGTCAGTCTTACCGTTAGTAGGCCTCATTCACGAAGCTGGTCTATAAGGGTTGTTTATGGAAGCGGCCTGTAAAATAACCGCCATTGGGTATACACTCTTACCCACCACACCCTTGACCAGTGGAGGGTCGTTAGCCGAATGGGTTTGATAGGACACTTAAATCCTCATTAAAAGTATAATGAAAGATAAATTAACTAAATGTTTCATAAATTCCCAATCTTAGTTACTTTAGGAAAATGTGAATTTGATGCTAACCCATGAAATTGCACATTGCACCTTATTGGTCATTAGTGGAGCGTGTGTGGTTAACCGACACACTAATATGGGACTAATGAAGGATGGCAATGGGTAGCTCGTGAATTATCATTGATCAATGGAGCGTGTGTGGTTAACCGACACATTGATTAGGTGATTAATGACATCGAGAGTACCAAGCTAATTTGCATTGTTATTCACACACCTTATTTGTGATCCTCGGTATCCCAGTCACAAACTTGAAGGGCGTAATCAAGATTAAACATGCCATTGAAAAGTTCAATGAATCTCAAAGAATCTAGGAATTTCAATTCATTTAAAACCTAATGTTCACTTTCGTTTTTCATGGTGGATATTGGTAAATCGTCATTTACCTACCTTCAAATATTTTGAAGTTGGATTACGTCATCCCTCTTCCGAATTGTAAAATATTGTGTTGGGTCTTAGCCTTAATATTTCATTTGGGTGTTATATTAAGGACTTAAATCAATTAACTTGAATTTCTCCCTTGTAGATGTCTAATTCTGACAACTATGGTCTTCCCGAATCTTTTGAAAATAACTTCCCTCATGAAGATGATGTTCCACGCTTCGATCATGAAAATGGAAATCATTCTTCACTTCCTCCACCTCCTCCAATTATTCTCCCTGGCCCACATGTTCATCGACTTGAAAAGTTCAAGATCACTCAAGCCCTATTGGCAAGCAAACATGAAGACGAAAAGTCTGTATGTGCTCATGTCTTGGACATAAAGCTGCATATTGACAGGCTGGGAATGTTGGGTGTTGTGTTCCCAAGGAAGCTGGCTGTTGACTTGGTTCTTTATTCACTTCCAAAGTCATATAGTGAGTTTGTTAAAGACTATTATGTGACAGACCACGATGTGACCCTTATCGATCTTACTTATTTGCTTATTGATGCTGAATCAGCAATGATTTGGCGCACTCGTAAAGCAAAATTGATTGGAAGATCTACTTCCCAAACTTCCATGGACATTGACAATGGCGACAATGGAAGTCCAGGAAAGCTTTCTCTTCCCAATGGAAAGGGATTGACCAAGGTCAAACCGTTTGACCAAGTGGTAAAGAGAAAGGCTAAGTCTGTGATTGTCCCGTGTACCATTTGATGATAAGATTTTTTGAGCTGCTGCTTAGGAGTTATGATAGATTGCTTAGGAATAGATAGCAACATAGTTTTCATTTGAATTTGCATTGTAAGGACAAGTTTTTCCGAACTTTTATAAATAAAGAAAATTTGATTTTATTTTATATTTCCTTGCAATGGCATTTGTGAAAATTGTTGTTTATATGTGTTTCCATTAATAGCAATGTTGAAAATGGTTTGATTCTTAGCTATATCAATTATGGTAGTGTCAAAATTTTCTAAGTAAGGAAAGATTCTCATCGCCCAAGTTTCAATTGGATAGAAACTTGGAATCATATGACTTGAATCATGTGATGTATGAAAATCTTGGTACTTGGGAAAATTAGGACTAATTCCTTGTTTACATAAGTATGTAAGTTAAGTGAAAGCTAAAAAGGATCTAATACACATTGATGTGAACTGATCAGATTCACCACAAAGAATGATAAAGGCTATTCATCATGATTTACTAATGGTTCAGTAAATATGGTTATGCTTACAAGCTTAAGTGTAATTCTAACACCTTGAAAAGTTTCAATGTATACCAGAACAAATAAGAAGAATGAATTAGGCAGAAAGATAAAAGTTTCTCCAATCTGAAAGGAAAGAAAAGAACTTTAGTATCGTGCTTTATGATCATCATAATGACTATGGAACCATATCTCAATTGATCCTCTAAGGACACCTTAGTGCACTTGAATTACTAAGAAGAGGAATCAAGAATTGTTGAAATGGTTAAATCAAAAAGGTGAGTCATACTTCGTTCCAAAATCGAGTCTTAGAGTCATACTCCAAGATTGTGCCTTGAGTGACATAATCTTAAGTAGGTTTATGACACATCATGAAATGTTAAAGGTGTCTTACTCTTGAACATTTGAAATTGGTAATTGTGATGTCGTGGATAAGATAAAAACCAACTAAGACCAATTATGTGAAGTGTTTTTCTTGATAAGAACTCACACTAACTCTTGAACATTTGATTGCCGATAAATGTTCCTTGACGGAGAATATTATATGTCAAGAGGTCAGTAGGAGTGTTAATGGTCCTGAATAGGTTCAGGAACTAATCAAGAATAAACCTATTGTTTATCACTAGCACACGACTTAAGGTTAATAACCTATCGTGTTGGCATATTCTTGTTTCTGTGTCTATTCCAGTTAAGTTGACTATGCATGTGATTTCTATGAGTTCTCATTTGAATGCAGAAGGAAAAGAACCTTTGATCAATGGAAAGTACATTGATCTGTAGGGGTGAGTTGCTCAATAACTTGGAGGCAATGGTAGGACCCTTGTGCTACCAGATGGCAAGAAATTTAGATTAAACAAGTTCAGTCCATATGAGTTTGGATTTGTCACAAATCTTGTCTTGTGATTATGGTTATGACAAATTCACATGGATAGGAACACATACACCATTAAAATCTAAGTGGCAAAGGTTTCTATCCGCTTCATGAAAATGATTGTGATGAAACGCTTTCGCTAAGTAGATTTCAAAGAGTTGGTAGTTGTGTTAATTTCATTCTCAAATTCGAGTATGATTACGACATCCCTCTTCATAGTTCGAATTGTGAGAAATGACAAATAATCGGAACATTCAGAACTTACTGCTGTGAGTTCTGAAATAGTTTAGACGCACATATGAACTGTCTAAAGAAAGGTGTATGAGTTTGAGAAGCCTAGATAAATTCTTATCGAAACATCTTGTATCAGAAATCTGAAGTTTGGTAAGAAAGTCAATAAGTATTGATTTCTAGAAGTGCAGCTGATCTTTGGATACATGTCAAAGCTAGTGGGAGCATAAGTGTTATGTTAGTAAGAAGTAATTATTGTTATAGTGAGAGCACAATTATTACCTTAAGTGTTGCAAGTAAGCAATACTAATTATAGGAAACAAAGGTTAAAATTTTGCAAAGTTGCAGAGTTTGAAAAGTTGTTTCGCTATAATTAAGGGAGAGGAACTTATACTTGATTTCAAATCTAAAGTATTAGATTTAAATATTAATGGAACTTAGTCATGGAAATGTATATGAATGTTATGTTGAAATGCTTCAACATTGGGAATTCTATATATGGAAATATTGTAGTGAGAGACTGGTAAAGTATCATGTCTTTATGTAAGACATTATGAATCGTATCCCATAAGGCTCGGTTATAGGATCAATTGCGTATGCTATAACATTTACTTATTCTAACGTTCCAAATGCCTAGGGCATTAAGAGGGAAAAAGGACTAGAACGAGATATGACTAAAGTAGTTAAACAACTGTCAAGGACAACCTGAGATTTATCAAAGATTGGTTGCTTGTGGACAGTTGGAAGTATAGTAATGGATGGACCATATTGACATAATTATGAATAGATAAGATTCTATTGAAAATGCATTGTCATGTGGCAAATATGGAAATGTTTCCATATTGGGAGTTGGATATTAAGAATATATGTGTAAGTTAGAAACTTCCATGCAAGAAGGATGTTCAAAGGAATGTACTTTGAATGTGAGACTTCGTGTATGTAGAATTGTCTTGTGACAATCTCCAGTGGAGTACTTTGTAATATCATTTTCCAAGTCTCTGTGACTTTGGTGCATTGACATTACGAAAGGATCATTGCATGATAGTTTAGAATCCAACACATTCTAATAGTGGCAAGAATATCTCATTCTTACACTTACGATTTGGAATTGTGAAATGAGTGACATTGGAAATGTTTTCAATTAATCTATTTCACAAAGAAAGGACCATAAGTATACATAGTGTGCATGCTTGGAGCATGGGAAAACTATTGTTTTAATTCAAGTATTAAGTTGATTAGTCGAAACATTATACAATGAATAATGTGTAATCCATATGGTGATTAAATAATAAAGTTTTATTTATATTCAAAATTTTTGAGACCATATTGGATTCGATTATTCTTGTGTTTCACTTTGCATGTTTTACTTCTCGAATAACTAGGTTATTCAAACATCCACAGTCAATCATACTTTGGAAGTAAGTAATGAGGTAAGACTATCATGAATCCGTCTGTAGATTGTCTAAGTGTTTTGACATAGCACAAGTTTGCTGCAATGTTCATGAGTACTCCTGTAAAAAGATTTGAGTATTGTATTAAACCCACGCTCATCTGAATCACTTTATGGATTTTATCACGAGTGATTGTGAGACGATAATATCTTATATTCTTGAAACGGAGACATATAGTTGTTGTTTGCGAGTCGGTTGTGCATTGATAATATGTAAACGCATCAGTAACTTGATGTTATAAAACATATTGTTGTGTGTGATTTAATGAGTAAATAGTACAAGCATATGAGTCGAAGTTTATCCGTTCCTTTTATCCTAAATAGGATAAAAGCGATATCTGTGGGCCCTTGATGATTTAGTGATGACACGTAAGCGCTTGGCCAAGCCTGGACTGATTTGATTTCTTCAATTAGTTAGTCGTCATAAATTGGAAATTGGGAAACAACACATGGTCAGAGAGAATAATTATAATCCATGTCTCAGTCCATACGATATCTTGAATAATGGAGGAATATATGATCCTTATCTAAAGGACACGTTATTGATAAGAGTTGACAACGGCTTTTAAGAGCTACGATTGCTAATCGGATTCTGAAGTCGTACTTGCAATAATAGTTATTAGAATTATCCAAGTGGGAGACTGTTGGATTAGGTGTCTAAGCCCATAACTATAATTAGTATGTACTTGACCTGATAGTAGCATGGTCCTTTTGGGTTGCATTCACCGGAGCAATTTGATAGGATGGATATTTGAGAAAAATGTTATTTGTGATTTATTAATATATTATAAGAATAATATATCAATTGAGAAATGATATCATTTAATCAAGAATTAATTTGGAATTAATTTAGTGATCAAAAGAGACTGATTAAATTAACGGGGACTGATTAAGTAAATCAGTAATACATATAGTTTGGGCTAATGATCCATGTTGATTAAGATGGACTAACTTTATGTGGGAGTCCTTGAAGAGTTAGTCTAAAGGGCTTATCATATGGATTATTGCACTAAAGGCCCAATGAAGTGAATTAGGGTTTACAAGTGAAACCCTAGGAATTCCACACTATAAATGTAACCCCTAGCATCACCAAAAAGGCTCCTAAGAGTTCCAAGAAGAACCCTAGCCGTTTTTGTGTGCCTCCTAGCCTCTCTCTCATTATCCTCCATTTTCTTATGGTGTTTGTGACTTATTAGAGGCATCACATTTGAGGTGCTAAGGTTTTAAAGGCCAAGAACTACAAGCTATACTGAGAGGTATTCATCTAACTAGTTTTTATGTTATATATATATCCTCAATTGCATGCTAGCTAGGGTGTATGCTTTGGAAAAATGAAATTGCATGTATAACTAGAGAAAACTTAGATCCAAAGCATCTAGGGTTGTATGTGCACCATAGGAGTGTTATAGTACTTAAAACCCAACAGTAACATCCTAAAATTTAAGACTAGGTTCTTAAATTAATTAAGTAATACATGAAAAAAAATATTATAAATAAATCATCAAGGATTAATCATCATTAGTGGTATGAAGTTTTGAAAGATAGAAGTGAAAATAATAACATTCTAAAAGTTAAAGGACCAAAAATGTCAAGTTGGCAAAGTAAGTTGACCAAAAAGTTTACTCAGTTAATGAAAGGGGTAATAAAAGTTAAATAATGGATGAGGAAGGACTTATTTCGTCAAAACTTAAGTTAAAATCATAAATACTGAAGTTTGCTGGGTTTTAGCCAAAACAGGGAAAGTTGAAGGACTAAATATGACAAATCATAAATTAAGAAGGCATCCTCTTCATATCATCCAAATGAGAACGAAGGGAAGAGAATGGAAGAGGTTAGATGACGATTCAAGCTTACTAGAAACCCCAGGGGACGATCTCAAGCCTTCTTGGTTCATTTGGTGCAAGTTGTGAAGAAATCAAGTGGTTTAAGGTATAATTTCTTATCATTTTCACCTTGAATTCGAGTTTGATAAGTGAGTTAAACCCAATGGCAATTTTTATGTGATTCAATGATTAGGGTTTTGGTTTCTAACCTCCCTTGAGTGGTTTCCATGGTTCTAATCTCAATCTAATCATCCTATTGATGGATTTGATGATTTAGGTAAAAAGCTCCATGAACCCTAGAAATCTAATTTGGGGATAATGCAAATTATGACAAAATTGGATTATATTCTATGACCTAGATGATGTTTCATGAAAATGAATCCAATTGGAATTCTCAAATACATCAATGATGGCAGAATCATGTATAAGTTAGGGTTGAAATGGATTTGGGGATAATATGATGAAACCAATGAATTCTTAGATTGATAAATGGACTTATTGGTCATAAGGGCTTTTTGGGAAAATTATTGATAACACATAATGATTGACATCTAAGAAGTGAATGATCTTCATGAACATGAATCGACCCACTAGAGATGATATTGGAACAAACATGAAGGGATACTAGTAAGGTTCTAGCTCTATTGATTGTTTTTTCCAAAAGGGTAATTTTGGAATATGAAATGGAATTGAGGATTTCCATTCTTAGATTAGATATTTACAATGAGATTAGTAATGATTTTATATGCTTGAAAACTTTCATATGAGTATTCAATAAGTTGGGAACAATTTTTGTTGACTTTGGAATGTTCAAATGTAAAATGGACTAGTTTACCCTTCTTTTAAACACTTGAAGATCATCATGTTCATAATGAGTTCAATGAGCACTTAAAGGATTAAGTGGAGTGTTTTAATATGATAAAACACCTCATAAACATGTGTGAGAACCTAAATAAATGGTACAAAGTGAATGGGAAAAGGGTCTTCAAGAACTATACAAAGTAGGGTGTTATATTGAGAAAATTAGAGAATTTTAGGTGTGTAGAGCTGATTCCACGACCGTGGAATGGCAAGGAAAATCATTCCACGGGCGTGGAATGCCCTGATCAATGACATGTAATTTTTTCGTAACTTTTGCATACGAACTCAGTTTTACGCACGATTTTCGACTATGTTCATAGTTTTCCATAAGGAATGAGATGAAACAATAAAATTTAGTAATGGAACCTTTGAGGGGTATTTTGGTCATTTTAATGACTTATGTCCATGTTATATAGGCGCTGTTTGAGAGTTTTGCTCTAAGGAAAGTAACTAGAAGAAGACTAGCTAGCCTACATGTGATTGAGGTGAGTACGTGTTGATATTTTCCCACTTTGGGGTACATGGAAAAATGATTTTATGATAATGAAACACTAATGTTTGATATATGAAATGTTTTGAAATTAAAGTGTCAAATGTTTTTCGAAAGGATATTTTGAAAGAATGCCTTGAAGGCAAGAATGATTTTGAAAGCAAAGAACGTTTTGGAAGATCAAATGTTTTGAAAATATGTTTGAAATGTTTTGAAATATAAATGCTTTACTTTTGAAATGATTTTTTGATACTAATGTATGAAATGTGTAAAGCATGGAAAGTAATGACAATAAATGTAAAGTAGTGAAAAGAAATGGGAAGTAATGAAAAGAAATGGAAAGAATCGGAAGTAATGAAATGATTATATTGCTCGAGCCGTGATGTCCCTGTAATGGGACATAGAGGAATCTATAGGGGTGGCGCCTCCCCTTCGCGATGATTTTGTTCTTTCCACCTTGGTATAGACTTGGAGATATTGTTAGGCCCTAAGTATAAAAATGGCAACAGTTTAATACCAGAAGTAGCCCTTAATGGTAAAAGAGAAAGAAATATGTAAAGATGTCTTTTGAAATGAAATGAAAAGAAATGAAATGTTCAGATATGAAATGATATTTATAATGTGTATGAAAAGAGTTTTCCTTGAAAATGCTTGAAAATGTTTTATGGTCTAAAGCTATGTTTTTCAAAGATGAAATGCTTTTGATGAAAATATGAGAAATGTTTTGGATCTCAAACCCACATAGCTCACGAGACATTATTGTCTTATGAATATCGTTTAATGCCATGTATCTCAGGTTACAATTAAGGAGAGATGATGATAGATGAAAGTTAGAAGTCCATAGATAGAGAATGGAGTGGAACTTCTTAAGTTCCTTATTTATTGTATTGATGTAATTCTCATTTGCTTGTTATGGTTTGTATGATGCTTAATGGTAACACCCAATATTTGCAAATGTTTTCTGTGGGACTGGTTTTTGCTAAATGTGGGTTATTACCCAAAAAGATTTTAAAACCATAGAATTTGAAAAGGATCTAAAGATTGAAAATTTTGGGGTGTTACAATTACCCAGTTAGCAACTATCAAATGACCCCTTAATCTTTTATTAAGTTGATTCTCAACTCCATGTTTAAAGGATTTTAACACGTCCAATGATTGATAATTTTCATGAATAAGATATAGATACCTATAATGTAAGTAATCGTTTATAAATGATATAAAATATTATTGGCCATTCCAAGACACCGAAGAAAATGGTCCATAAATATCTATGTGTATCAATTCCACGACATCTAAAGACCTATTGACATCTAATCTTTTTAGTTTTGGTATGTTTTCCCTTAATATATTCAACACAAAATTTCAATTATGTGAAGTCAAGGTTTCTTAAAACGCAATCTGACAAAGGCCTATCAATTCTCATTTTCGAGATATAATCTAAACATTTGTCCCATAATGTTTCTAAATCTTCACTATTTAATTTTCTCTTAGTACCTTGTGAATCCACATGCAAGGTTTCATTATACAAAGTAACAATATTAAACATATATAACTTATTCCAATACATTCTAGTATTTGAATTTAAAGACAAACTAAATTCACCACTTTTAAAAGAACAATAATAACCAAATTTATCCAATTTAGAAACAGAAACCAAAGTCCGTCTAAAAGATGGTACAATACAAGTGTCTTGAAAATCCAAATAAAACCAACATCTAGTAACAAACAAAATGTGCCAAATACTTTGACTTCAATCTACTTGTCGTAATCCATATAATGTATATTTTAACATCATTTGGTATTCGATAACTCAGGCTACTCTACATAGAAACACTTATGTTAGTATTAGCACCGAAATCTATCTACAAAGTATTTCTAGGTACATAAATTAAATTAATTTCAGAACAAACCAAAGCACGAGTTATACCTTTCTTAACTCGTCAAGCGTGGTATTTTGGGCAATTCGGCTTCATATGGCCAAGTTATTGACAAAAGGAGCATTTTGCAGCACCTGTGTAACATTCCATTTTTCAAACCAAAAATTTCATTTTCAAATGATAACAATTCATTCCAAAAACATCCAGTCGTAGAGAGAAACCCATTATTTGACAATATGAAAAATCCAAGTTTCCAAAATCAAAGTAAATAACATTACTATAATGTCGACGTGAATGTACAGTCAAACCTTGCCCTTCACAAGACCGAATGAAGTAGCTGAAAACATTTAATCCACAACTGTAAACTAAAGCTTAGTGAGTGTCCCAAAATATCACATACAACATAGAACACCATGCATCATAATAACTGCATGTTTCAGCGAACGACCTGTTTCAGCCAAACGAGACATTCAATCATACAAGCACCAAGCAAGACCCTACTAGTATAGCTCAACAAACAATCAAGTCATATGTAACATCCCAAAAATTCAGAGTAAAATTTTCTTTTTTTTTTAAACAATAAGCCATACAATTAAGTTGTTCCAAAACCAATCAAAGCGATTACATCATGTAAATAAAGGAGTAAAAATCATAAGTAGTCGATGATGAAACTCTGGGGGATGCAGTGCAGTCACGTCGAGCTCTTCCCTTTGGAACCGAAAGTACATGAAACCATAAACATGAAACCGTAAGAACAAAGCTTAGTGATTTCCTTAAAATACTACATACAACCTATATGTATATAACAACACGTAGCTGTGTCAGGTCTATATCAACCTCCGAGACCATATCAACCCCGAGTCCATAATGACTCTATGCACCATCATATAGTTGTGTCGGGTTTGTATCAACCCCCGGGTTCATATCAATTCCGAGTCCATGATGACACTATATAACAGCAAATGGCTATGTCGATTTTGTATCACCCCACATACATAAAACATACAGTCATATCAGCAAAAGTCACAAGACAATCAAGCACATACAGTCATACCAGCAAGTGTCACAAAGACAACTATCATCCTACAAACATAATCCAGTGGGCCAGAATTGGTACTTTCGACCCATGAGTATAGTGAAGAGATTCACTTGAATCGCAAGGTCGACTAAAACACAACTCAATGTCGTGTCAACCATAGCTAACAACTCTTACCACAAAAAAGATGGGTGTTAAACACCTTCTAACAATTCACACAAGGTATAGCTTAAGTCTACCTACTAAAAAATAGAATTTGACTAAAAGTCATTCCATACCAAAAGTCAACGGTCAACATTGACGTCAGTCAACTGCCACATTGTGGCCTTCCTTTGCCACGTCATGGCCCTCCTTTGATCAAACTGACAAAGATTTCTCCACGCCACGCCGTGGCGACATATGGCCACGCCGTGGGCACTGGGTTTCCAACAACTTAATAGATTAAGTCGCTTTCTTTGATTCCAAGAGATCCAAAGATCAGATCTAGTCCATTCTAAAGTTTCCAACTTTATCCATTAAGACACCCAAAGAGATCAAGATCTCCAACCCTAGGTCCAAATAAAGCCATATACCACAATGTTTTAACCATTAAGTCCTTAATCTGAAAAATTCCTTAACACAACCACTCCAAAAGGGTTTATAATACCAAATCCATCATAAAGTTGTAAGCTTTATAGACATGTATGCCCAAAACATGTCTAGAATCCATTTTAGGTAAAAATGAGTTAGAAAGACCAAATCTCAAGCAAATGACAAGATCTTCAACCAAGAACTAGATCTACAACATATGATGCTCATAGGACTCAGGAGAGTCATAAAGTTGCGAAGTTTATAAGTCCTGCCCTTCCAAACTTACTCAAACATGAAGAACATGAGACGAAACTTAGATCTAGCCATACACAATAATAAAGGTGGGAACTTTGAAACTTACAAGGGTCGAGAGGCTATTAGAGATGATGATGAAGGTGTTTCCTTACAAGCTTCACCAATAAAACACCTTTTATTCTTCTTCTTCTTCAAGCCTAGAAAGGCTCCAAAAAGGTCAAGAATCAAGAAAGGAATGAAGGTTAATGTTTTTCTTAAGTGAAAGGGTGTTAGAGGCTGGAAATGAACCCTAGAAATGGCTTAGAGAGGCTTAAATATGAAGAAAATCCTAAACAAATCATGGGCTTAGGCCAGAAAGCGGCCACGCCGTGGCAATACTTAGCCACACCGTGGCGGCCCAAGTAGACACGTGGTCCACCAATCCATTGCCACATTGTGGGCATCCTTGCAGCACATCATGCCTCCAAGTTTGCTTCATAACTTCATCTTTGGCCCTTTAAAAGTAGGCTTAACCAATCTGGAAAACGGGTGTTGCAACTCTCCCCCACTTAAATTAGATTTCATCCTCGAAATCACTCTTTACTACTCTTGCCTAACTTCTCGACAGACAAAAACCATTCTAAAACACTGTCATTATGATTCCACATCGCAACTCGAACCAAACGAGACCTTTCTGACCCTGGATTTTTTTGCTGACCACTAGAAAACAGAATTCCAGACTATCCATTTGCACCGAATCCTTCACTCAAAAACAAGGCGACTCCCAACACAAGTCTCAATCCTTGGTGTCATACCAAAGTTCCAGTCGCATCTTGTTGACCAATAATCACATTTTTTTATCTAACCGAGATCTCCCTGGCCTCGGGCTTACCTACCAATTAACCAAAATATCGAATTCCCAACCAATTACTGAATCTAATAGCCTCCCACATGTCTGTAACACAATATTTCGTCCAAGAGTCTTCCTGGAAAAAGCTATCCTAGCCTGAATGCCAATATGGCCCCAACATCCCTCCTGTTCCAACCAAGGACACATAGCCAACCTCCACACAGATGTAGCATAGTCCACTTCGCTCTAGGTGAATGCTACCAGCCCGACTGTAGTCTTACATCACGACCGACTCCAAATCAGCCTACATCATTCCTTAATCCCCTGAATGTTGTGGTCCTTCCTTAGTCTCACAAACCATCCCGCCATGGTCCAATTCTACCTTGAGAAAACTACAAACCACCTCACAGTCTTACAGCACTACAAAGCACTACTTGCCAACCTAGTGAATGCTACGGCCACCCCACAGTCTTACAACACTCCTACAATAGCTTATCAACCTGGTGAATGCTATGGCTACCCCGTAGTCTTACAACACTTCCATAATAACCTATCAACCTGGTGAATGCTACGACTTCCCCGTAGTCTTACAACACCTCCCCAATATCCTATCATCCTAGTGAATGCTACGGCTACCCCGTAGTCTTACAACACTTCCACAAAAGACAATCACCCTCGTTAATGCTACCACTACCCCGTAGTGTTAAAAGACTTTCACAACAGCCATGGACCCAAACCATGGCCTTGCTATCCATCAACTATACCATAATCAATTATGAGTCGAAACCTCATCCGACTTTACCTCAATCTGGTGTTCGGCTCATGCTTCGAACCCCAAAGCCTTATTCAGAAGAGAACATGCAGAGAGGCTCTAACACAAACCCTCAACCTTAACCTTATCACATATCTGACATGCGCCACTACTGTTGCATCACATCTACTGCTTCCTGTCCTCAACGAGATAACTTTGAATCATCAACTCTTGCTTCCCTAATTAAAACTAACCACTGACATTATCCCTTGCATAATTCTCAGCTCAACCACAAACTGAACTGTCTATCCACTTGACTAGGTATGGAACTCTTCCTTGTTCCATACTTGGAGTTGTTAACATTAATCCAAACAGTTCTCCCCCACTTGGGCTCAACTGCGCTCTGCCAACCTCGCAATCGATAGACTTCCGAACCATTTCACCACCTTACTACTCCCCTACTATCATCTTGAGCTTACAAGAACTAACATTCCAAGACCATACAAGCTAGGTTACCCACACCCCATACCAGATTCACACATCATTAACCAAGTAGGAAGACCTTGATGCACGCAAAACACTCTCCCGATATATAATTCCAAATCTTTAAGCCACCTCTGCTGATGACAAAGAGCTATAAACATTAGATCAGAATAGATGGACCACCAATCTAACAAACCATTTGCCAAAAATTAATACAATCAGAACATGTCCAACGGTTACAATTTAAATTCTCTTCACAATCCCAACATGTGAACAAACTCATGCGACCATAGCACCACCCACTAACTACCGCTCTTACCCTACTAGCGGCAGTGATCGAATCAAAGAGCGCATCAACCATCAGCTGACATTAATCCTGAGGGACACAAGCACATCTGAACTCAGACTTTTTTCATCCGGGTAGGGTACAACCAACTTCCATGAGATTTCTTCCCAAACCCTACTGATGCAAGAACCACATTCATAATCCTGAAAACATGAACCTGGCAACAACTCCCTTGAACTCGCGTTCTGACCAATCCCTTACACTCCTCAACCATTTCAAATCACAATAATCAAATGAACTTACATGGCAACTCCCCCTGACCCCTCGTGTTGAACTAACGCATCGATCTGATTGCTAATCCTACAAGTAAGACCCCCAGTTTGCTCCCACCAAGGGCATACACTAATACTCGCTGACGACCTATGTCTAGCACAACAACATATGCTCCAATTCATGACTCTCGGTAGGCATAATGGCATATGAAAATTCTTGAAATATCATAACTAGACCATCATAAGGAAATTATGATTCATACACACACAATTATATAATCACAGGCATAATTAATAACATGAACATGAAGGAAATGAGAGCGATACATACCTACGACATCACCTAATGGATCTTGGATCTACCCTGTCTGCAATTGAAATGCTCGGCTCTGCACTACAGGAGTCTCCACTTTACCCTCATGACCATCTTCAATCCGTAGAGTTGCTAGAGCTGATGACCGCACCGCTCCACCTACAATCTCGGACAGTCGGCCTTCATGTGGCCCACGTGGTTGCAGTGAAAACATAGCGGAACCGTGCCTCGAGGACACTCCTTGCTGAAATGACTCGTCTGACCACAACTGAAACATCCATTTTCTTTGTCACCACACCTCCCCTTGTGAGTTCTCCTACACATGGCACATCGGCCCCGACCCTGATGGCCTCCTAATCACAAATCCTGAGACTTAGGGTTCTTCACTTGGCCCGCTACAGTTTGAACCGGCTCTGGACCGTGCTTCAGTCGAACTTGCAACCTAATCTCTCGATCCCTGGCTCTAGTAATCATGTCTTCCAGGGTCTTGCAACCGGAGATGCTCAAAAACTCCCTAGTATCACCCCGCAACATATCATGGTACCTCATCTACAACGTACTGTGGAACCAATAAGGCCTTCTCATTGAATTTGGAGGTGATCGCCGACATAGTCTCACTCGTCTGGAGAAGGTCCTGAAAATGTATTTCCAACTGTTACACCCCGATAGCTGGTGTAGACTTCTCCCTAAACCGGTTCACAAACTCATCCTAGGTTATAGACTCCAACTCAGTAAGTATGATAGATTGCACAATCAAATTCCAACAATTCTTTGCTGCATGATGCAAATGGTCCAAAGCAAACTGAAACCTAGCTTTTATGGGGTAGGGAATGGCGAGTAAAATACCCTCCATCTTAATTCATCGTGAACTCAAAACCCTGGCATTCCTCCCGCAAATCCTAGGAGGCTGATATGCAGCTATGTCGGCGAGTGACATGAAGAACTTATACATCCCCTCATCAATCAGCTAAGTATCACTGCCTGCACGTGGATCAGATCCTCCTCCAGGAATGCTCATTACCATTCTGAAAAGAAACCAGACAATAATTAGAATATACCTACAAAATTCCTCATCCTACAGGCTTCGTCGAATCTTCGTGACGTTCCTTGATTCGGGTATGGATCATGTGCTTTAACTAGTACAGGCCCAATACTACCTTCCACACCTATCCATACTTTCCTCAAGAATCATCGTGGATCCTCTAAGTCACCATACTAAGTCCATACACCATCCATATGCTAAACAACATACAAATCCTACTATGACATCTCTTCGGATCTCCTAGGAATTCTCAATTCGACCGCCTCTGCAATACTAAGAATCTCAACCAACACTGCGGGTTGCCTTATGCATGCAAGTTGTATACCAAATGGGATCACATAGATTGTTAAATAATGATTCTAACCTAAGTCCACAACCAAAAAAGTAACATGAAATGAGGCTAAATCGATTATTTTAGGGTTATATGAACCTAATTGTATACAACTTTTAAAGCATACACTTAACAATTAACTGAACTGATATCAATTCCAAGTAACACAAAGCATCCAATTCTCCTAGGATATAAGACATCACACAAATCATACAAATCTATCATACGATTCCTGAAAGTATCCATATGCCTACTCTAACATGCAATTCACACTTCAAGGATACTAATCATAACACATGGGTATGGGTATTTTGGGAATCACTTACTTGAGCACGGCTGATTGCACGCATCAGACCCCCATTCTATTTGTAAAAATCTTTTAGAAATTCATTTTTCTTTTGAAAAGATTATCATTTCCTCAGTTTGAGTTCTGAAGCACCCGAAAGTGTGCCCAAATCCCTCAAACCAAGGCTCTGATACCAACTTGTAACGTCCCAAAATTTTAGAGGTAAAATTTATTTCTTAAAAAAACAGTAAGCCATACAATTAAGTTGTTCCAAAACTAGTCAAAGTCATCAGAGTCAAAATCATAAGTAATCGATGCGGAAACTCTAGGGGATGCAGTGTAGTCACGCCGATCTCTTCCCTTTGGAACCGAAAGTACCTGAAACCATAAACATGGATCCATAAGAACAAATCTAAGTGAGTTCCATGAAATACAACATATAACCTATATGTATATAACAACACCTAGTTGTGTCAGGTCTGTATCAATCCCCGGGTCCATATCAACCCTGATTCCATAATGACTCTATGTAACAACATGTAGCTGTGTCGGGTCCGTATCAACCCTCGGGTCTGTATCGATCCCGAGTCCATGGTGACTCTATATAACAACAAATAGCTGTGTTGGGTCCATATCAACCCCATATACATAAAACATACAGTCATATCAGCAAAAGTCACAAGACAATCAAGCACACACAAACATATCAACAAGTTAGGGGTGAGCATGGTGCAGTTTGGTGCGGTTTTAGGGTCAAACCGAATCGCAAACCACATGGTGTGGTTTTTTCATTTTAAAAACCGTTGGGTGCGGTTTTTTAATGGCTTGGTCTTGTGGTTTTTAAATGCGATTTTGGTTTGTATCGGTTCGGTGTCGGTTTTAAACCGAGTAAAGCATATGGTATGATTTTTTATACTCACTGGATGGTTTTATTCTGAATCGTGAAAATTTTTTGACGTTCATTTAATTTTGTGTTGTTCTTGTTGAATATTTGACACTTGTTCGATTTTGATTTTATGTACGTTGATTAATTTTCACCCCAAACTCATTTTTTCTATTCCATTTGTCCCTACTACCCACATATGGTTACAGAAAACACAAAGCCACAAAATTAAATAATGTTATGACTTATGAGAAATTAAAAATAGATTCTCACATACATTATACATACTCACATGATAAAGTTTAATCACTAAACCTAAGTACCGTCAAATTCAATATATAGTAGATATCGTCTTTTAAATAATATGTATATAATATAAATTAGTGATTTATTGTTTGTACGCCTTCGGTGCGGTTCGGTTTTGGTGGAGCGGTTTCTCGATAAAACCTGTACTGCAACAATAACTTCAGTTTTTATGAAAATAAAATTCGCATCCTCGGTCTTTGCATCGGTTTTGGTTTTTCGGTTGTGGTTTGTTGCGGTTTTATCGGTTTTTATTTTCTCGGTTCGGTTTTTTTGCTCACCCCTACAGCAAGTGTCACAAAGACAATTATCATCCTACAAACATAATCCAGTGGGCCGAAATTGGTGCCTTCGACCCATGAGTATAGTGAAGACACTTACCTGAATCGCAAAGCCGACTAAAACTCAGCTTAATGTTGCGCCAACCACTGCTAACAACTCTTACCACCAAAAGATGTGTGTTAAACACCTCCTAAAAATCCACACATGGTATACATTAAGTCTACCTTCTAAAAAATAGAATGTGACCAAAATTCAATGCATACCAAAAGTCAATGGTTAACGTTGACTTCAGTCAACCGCCACGTCATGGCCTTCCTTGGCCATGTCGTGGCCCTCCTTCGATCAATGAGATGAGCATTTTCCAGTCACCACTTCGTGGCGACCTATAGCCACGCCATGGGCACTAGGTTTCCAACAACTTAATAGATTAAGTCGCTTTCTTTGATTCCAAGAGCTCCAAAGCTCAGATTTGGTCCATTGTATGGTCTAAATGGATAAAGTTTCCAAATTTATCCATTAAGACACCCAAAGATATCAAGATCTTCAACCCTAGGTCCATGTAAATCCATATACCATAATGTCTTAACCATTAAGTCCTTAATATGAAAAAGTCCTTAACCCAACCACTACAAAAGGGTTTAGAATACCAAATCCATCATAAGGTTGTAAGCTTTATAGACATGTATGCCCAAAACATGTCTAAAGTCCATTTTAGGTAAAAAGTGAGCTCGAAAGACGAAATCTCAAGAAAATGACAAGATCTTCAACCAAGAACTAGATATACAACATATGATGCTCATGGGACTCAGGAGAGTCATAAAGTTGCCAACTTTAAGAGTCCCATCCTTCGAAACTTACTCAAACATGAAGAACATGGGACGAAAGTTAGATTTAGCCATACACAAAATTAAATGTGGGAGCTTTGATAATTACAACGGTCCAGAAGCTATAAGAGATGACGATGAAGGTGTTTCCTTGCATGCTTCACCAAGAAAACACATTTTTCTTCTTCTCCTCTTCTTCTTAAAGCTAAGAAAGGCTCCATAAAGGTCAAGAATTAACCAATAATGAAGGTTAGGGTTTTTCTGAGGTGAAAGGGTGTTAGAAGCTAGAAATGAACCCTAAAAATGGCTTAGCGAGGCTTAAATACGAAGAAAACCCTAAAAGAATCATGGGCTTGGGCCAGGACAGCTGCCATGCTGTGGAAATACTTGGCCACACCGTGCCGACCCAAATAGACACGCGATCCACCAATCTATTGCAACGTCATGGGAATCCTTGCACCACGTCGTGTCACAAAGTCTCCTTCAAAACTTCATCTTTGGTCCTTGATTAAAGTAATCTTAACCAATCTAGAACACGGGTGTTACATCATATCCACTATGTCATAGGTAATACAATAAGAAAACTCACATGCTCAAAGAGTTGTAATAACCATACTCGAAGTCTCAGAAAATTAGCTACACACACCACCTAAACCAAATAGAGGTCAAACCTCAATCTATTACTTAAGACCCTCAGTTTAACCAAAAGTTAAAATGGCCAAAAAGTCAATGGTCAAAGTCAACACCTTCTCACACTGCGACTACTAAACTGGTTGCGACACAGTTACTAGAGGACAAAAGAGTCATGGTGATCTGTCGCGACCGACGCCGCACTGCGCCGCGTTCCACGCTCTTAAGCCAAATTTTCATTAACGTGTTAATCCAAACTGACCAGGGCCCTAAACTTCCAGATTACATCGGAAATAAGGACTTAACGGATAAAGTTACCAACTTTATCTATTTTCAGGCATCCCTGCACACGTATCTGATACGGATGCAAATGTCGATATGGGTGAAGGAGGTTCGAAAAATGCAGCTCCAGGTCACACTACTTCTGCTCCTTTTGAAAGTATTGTTTCTTTACCATTATCCACTACTCCTCTTACTTCAACCACAGATTCCCCAACATTCGAACATATTCTTGATCAACCTTTTACTTCTATTTTTTCTTCACAATCTACTGAGCCACCCAAACCAACTTCACCTGTTCAAGAAACCGTTTTTATAGAGACAAGGACTGATAATGAGGGGTTTGGTGGTACGTTTGAAGAATTAGAATTTCATGAAGAGGAAGAGGAGTTTCCCGATCATATGCTGATGACCATGAAGCAGTTTAAAATTCTGAATCAGAAATTGAATTCAATAATTCAATCTCAAGCAGATTTAGAGGGTGGTTCTTCTGTTTCTAGTTTGGAGGTTGATTCAATGTTGAAAATGCTTGAAGCCAGAGTGATTAGCAAAGTATCTGGAATGATTACTGACTCTGAATCAAGAATTTTGGAGAAGGTTGATTATAATGATCAAAACAATGAACTTCGGATCAATTCTCAAAATTCAAAGTTTTCCAGTGATGTGAAGGAATTGAAGAATGTAACAAAAGAGCAACATGTTATTTTTGTTCAGGAAGTGAAGAAAGTAAGGGAGGATGTAAATTTGCAGATTCACGAACTTCGTGAAGATATGCAAAAAGAGATTGTCACTGTTCAACAGGATTATGCATCCTTAAATCAGAAGGTTGTTATCATTTGTGATGCAGTCACAAGATTTGTTAAGTTGTATGAAAATTTGAGTCCTCAAATAACTCAACTTTCAAAATCCGAAAGTGCAAGCTTTGAGGAAGTGTTTAAGATGCTCAAAGAGTTAAAAGAAATTTCTGATAGGCCGGTTTCTTCTCCATTGATTACTCCTGAATTTTTATCTCAGAAGTTTATCCAATTCGAAGCCATTCTCAACAAACAACTTGTTCCTCTCTTTCAAATATCTAGCCTTCTTCCAACAACAACTGCCCCGCCTGTTTTCACAGGGGTGCAAGGGGGAGAAAGAAAAACTACTGAGTCGAAGGCTAGTGCTGAGGATGCGAAAGTTGTGGGAAAAGTTTTTCCTTCAAAAATTCCAACAACAAAACCAGTAATAGTTTCTGCTGAACTGGTTTCTTCAACAGTTGTAACAACAATGCCAATTGCAAGACCAATTTCGAAAGGAATTGTGATTGGTAAATCTTCGGAGACTGGTGGGAGTGGTTCGAATCCAAAAGAGACAATTGACAATCCAGCCTTGAAAGATAAAGGTAAATCAATTGTAGTGGAAAAATCGAAAGAGGAAAAGAAGGCTGAAGCAGAAGCTGAACTTGAAAAACTGAGGATTATTCAAAGCATTATGACTCAGCGTGCTAGTGATCCGAAGGGAATGAATAAAGGTGATCCTGCCAAACACTATAATTACGAAACAATTGAGGCCAAGGTTGCTTTTAATCACATGTATACATTCGAGAAGAAACCAAAGCAGAGTTATTTGGTCACGAATACTGATGCAAGCCAGCTGGATATTCCCATAAACGAAATGATGTTTATCATGCCTCAGTTCAAAGCAGAAGGGAATTTTAAAAATAAGGATGAAGGTACACACATGAAAATTCGTTTTCATGCTGTTCTTGGAAAAGCCCCTGAGGAAGTTTGGTCTTTAATAAAAATCAAGAAGGTCATAAGTATGAAAAAGGATGTGATTTTCGAAAACACAGTCCAGAATGTTAAGTATGTGGTTGCCAGGGCAAATGGAAATATTTGCGAATTCACTGTTGCAGATTTTCCATTAATGAACTTGTATGATCTTATACAAGTTGCATTACTTTTGAAAGACAAATCATTCTCATACCTTCAAAACACAGAACCGGATGCATTCAAGCTTGGAGTAGCTCACATCAAGATTTTTATCGAAAACTATTATGAGTGCTTGGCACTAACAGATGTTGAATTAGCTACTGCCAAAGGAATGGAAATTAAAGCTCCGATGGCTCCTACGAAGACTCAGGCGGAATTGAAGAAGTATGCTGATGGTGAAATTTGCCTGAAGCCTTTTGGAATGGTCTTCACAGGAAAAGACAAAGCTGGAAAAGCTAAACGATTCTTGTTCCAGGCAAGCGAAGCGGAGAGATATTCAACGTCTCAATATACGAATTTAATTGTTCGTATGAATCATTGCAAGAAGAACAATGAAGGTGACAAGAAAGAGCTGAAGAAGATTATCTCCTGGTACACGGAGATTCGAAGAGTGTTACTGTATTCCATCACACTTCTTACAAATTGAAGACTTCGACTATGATTACAAAGGGGGAGATTGTAAGGGTCGAATTGTTGTAATTAGTCGAAGTATGTTTTGGACTCTTCGAATGTTTTGTAATGTATTTTACTAGGGCGCTTTTATTCGAAGCTTTAGAGTCAATGCCTTAGTATATTTTTTGTATGCTTTCAGTTCCCTATAAATAGGGTTATTTACTAGAGTTAGATAAGAACTTTTACAGACTTGTCTACTGTACTCTGTAAAGAATTCGAAAGCATAATAGAGCATAACAAGATCATATTTACATCCTGTGTTCAAATCTCGTATTCTTACTTGAATTCATACTCTGATTAATTCATTACTCAATTCATTGGTTCATCAATTTATCCCTGGAGTTTTCCAAACTCCACAAAGGTCTCATAGAATGGACCAAAACAAGCATTAAATTTTAGATCTAAGCATAAGAACACAACAAGATCCAAGCTTGAAGACTTATAGAAGTCTAAAGGATGCTCCTACCACTGCATCTAGCTTGAAACCTTCCCTCTTTCACTAACAACTAATTCTTCTCCTTCAATATGTACAAAACAAGGCTCAAATATTAGAATATTAATAGAGAGAGGGGCTAGGATTTGCTATGAAGTTCTCTATGTTGAAAATGGTGCCCACAATCACAAAAATTGGTAATATTACTATTAATAGTATAGTCCTTGTGGATTACACACAAGGACATAAATAATAAATAAATGACATGGGAAAATTTTAGGGACTTGATTTGTTATTTAATTAATTAAATGAAATCTAGAAAATTTGGAATGTTCTAGAGGATTAAACAGGATAATTAATAGTCGGATATTTACAAATTATATGGATAATTATTAGGTCGCTAGATAATTATCTTTGAAGGGTTTAAATCCTACCCTATAAATAGATAGGTCTCTGCCCGGAATTTAATGATGAATTTTCACAAACCCTAGGCAAAATCTGGTTGCATCCTTCTTCTTTTGTAACCACCAAAATCCCGACAGTACTACATGGTTGCTACAGTGCCACGGCGTGACAACGTTGTTTCCAGAGCAGTCTATTCGCACTTTAGGTTTTATGTTTTTTTATGTTTAACTGAGTTTGCATGATTATATCTGATCTAGTTTCTGAATTTTAAATGATTTAGAAACTAAACTGTATGAAAAATCACTTATGCTTGAATCTGCTCTCCCCACCACGATGCAGTAAGTCCTCCTCCATGGTGTGGATGGTCTGATCAAAAAACACGTTTTTATGTCGCACCGTGGCGCGGTAGCTACTCACGATGTGGTGACACAGTTCACATATTACTTTAATTAAAAAAAATATTAGTTGACTCGTCTTGTCTTCTCCTTAAGTTATCTGCCTCGATTTAGTTCAACATGCAAATTTGTCAAATTTACTATAGTTGGAAAACATTATGCTTGTTGGCATAATTAGTCGATTAATTGTTTACTTAATTAACTAAAAGTCAAGATATTAGATCTTGTTGGTTGAATGTATTAACTATTAGCATTACGTCCTCGCGTGTCCAACTAGATAAATAGACATAAAATTTAAATGGTTTAAATTACGTTATATGGTAAAATTTTGTGTGTGTGTGTGTATATATATATATGTATATATATATATATATATATATATATATATATATATATATATATATATATACGAACATTGTGTCATCTCATGTTTAAAAGCATTGCTAGTCTCACCACGACTAGGCTCAACTACTCTAAATGATAAAAGGAAGGGTTAAGGAGGTCTCACCAATTCCTAATGAGGGTGTCTCTTAAGTAGCATTTAGTGCTCACCACCCCCACCGTCTCCTTGTTTTTTAGTAGAGTTACCGAAAGGATTTGATGGCACATATGGCTAGTTAAAAGTATTAACATTATAAGTATTAAAACAAAATCATGTTTTATATTTAAAAAAATATGAATCTTATGCTTCCCACAGAAACTATGACTTGTAGTATATATTCTTTTTGGCACATGGGTATGTGGTTAACCGACATGTCAAATAAGAATATTTTCGGAAAAAGGTATATGGTAATCGCGATTCTCAAGCGTTACTTCAGTTGAATACCATTGTAGTTTCGCATGGTTGATTCACCATTTGGATTCATGATCCTCGCTAATCCAATCATGAATGTTAAATGAGCATAAGAAGATATTAACATGGTATTGACATAATGTCAGTAAATCTCGTAAGATCTAGGAATCTCATAAAGATTGAGATTGGAAACTGTTTGTCTTCCTAAATAGCATATTGGTGTGATTTTCGGCTAATCAACTTCACATCATGGTGTGAAATATAGATCCTAGCCTTATTTGAAATAATTTGATAATTAAGTAATTATTATTTAAGGATCAATAAAACAAACTAGGTCTTATCGTTAATTGAATGTTGTCTTAAAAGTATCCACTAAAAGTTAACTGATATAAAGCCTTTAGATGGATAAACGAGAAGGAGTGATCAATCTTGTTTGTGGTTTGAGAATAGTTATCTTAAACGAAAAGAGAGATCATACCTTTGGTGAAGATCTCCTTGAGGTTTCTCTAGCTATTTTTTCTTTAGCTATAGGAAGGAGAAAGTATCAAATACATTTTGTACATTGATAACATTGATACAACATGTAATTCTATCAAGTTAGGAGTTTACTATGGAAACATAACCAACTAGCTAACATGTCCATATAATCAGGTGATTTCTATTTAATATGAGAAACTTGGAAAGATCCATCTTAGCCAATGTTAAGTGTACAAATTGAATCAATATGGAATTCCATCGTGTTGGGAGCTAACTATGGTGACAAAACCGACTTGCCAACTGTTGAATACTATCAGGTGATTCTGATATGAGCTATTTAGAAAGATCCATTGTGGAACTGCTTGCATGTTAAGTACCTTTGGAATTGACATGGTAAACCCGAGAGACTCCAAGCTTCAAAGTATTAAGTACTTTGATAAGATTGAAGGACCGTGAAATTCCACATGTTGGGAATTGGCTATGATTAGGTGATTCTGACTAGGCATAAACAACCTGGAAAGATCCATTGTTAAGTTACATATCATGTTGAGAACCTATTTAGGAATAACATGGCTAATTATAGAAAGATGTTTCAAGAAGAAGAAAGCCAATTGTCCATAGAAAAAAGGGTTTTTAAAGTTGGTATACCCAACCACAACATCAAATGTGAAGGACAATAGATAGACCTATTCTGAGATCTACTTTGATAGGTTATGATAAGAAAAGGACTAAAGGAAAACACCAATACCCATAATATTTGAATTAGACTAAAACCTAAAGAAGAGTTGATTGATCATCAACAACGACACCCGATTACTAATTTTAAAGATCAAGATTCAACTTGTTATTTCAACTGTTTGACCTATAATAAAAATAATGAATCCATAACACCATCAAAATATTACTTCAAATAGTTGAGTGTTTGACTAAAGGATGAGTACTCGAATTTTCAAGAATGTTCAGTGAACAAAAGGAAATAATAGACTGTAACATAGAGAAGCGATTATGATTAAGGACATCGAATCGAGTCCCTTTGCCATCCTTAGCATCATAAGATGACATGTTCTCCCAAATGCTAAGTATATGGTATTATGATTGAAATTGTTTATACAATGTTTCATAAGATAGTTGAAGCTTATTTAAAGAAAATTTCGCATGTTTATTAATTATTATTTAAAAGCAAGTCATGAAATCTTTGAAACTAGTATAGTAACAATAGTTCAATATAGATTTGTTGTTGGATTAAATGCAATTATGGAATCATCTTCTTGGACATATGAATAAGGATGATGAAACGGACACCATCTAGTGACAGAGTATCTATTGAAATTAGTTTTACGCTAATATGTTGTTCAGATTAACCATCATGCATGTTGATCCGAATATGTCCAAATTTTTTAGATAATCATCTTGAATATGTGAGTGAGAAGTGCATCACCAAATATTCAATTGGATAGAATTTTTGGAAGTCATTAGACCACAAGTTATTTGACTAATCCATATATCATAGTATCAAGATAAATGATGACCACATCACTTCGTGATGATATCATTTGTTGGAATTAGTTCACGCTAGTTGTCCATTCAGATTGGTCACAAAACGAAGTTCATAGTCAACTGGGAAAAAGGATAAGAAACTCATATCCAATAGGATATTGAGAATCTTTTCCAAAGGTTAACGATCATCTAATGGAATTGTGAAATAGTTTCATAATTTATCTCAAACCAAATTACCACCATAAGCAATATAGTTGGATAGAGAAACAAGTCATTGTCTGATTTGTAACTGATGAGTCGTTTTGTGATTACAAACAGTTGATGGATCCTTGGTTTTATACAAACTAAGAAGATTCTTATCAAACGCACTGTGAGATGGGCTATTTCATTGAACATCCTAAATATGTTTTTGGAAACCCTATGGGAAGAAAGTATTTGTTGCTAGGAGGGCAGTCTTTCGAAAGAGACAGTTGGTATTCAAAAGATCTAGTGGGAGCATTGATCATGATAAGACTCAAGAATCAATTTAAAAAGAGCCTAAAGAAAAACGCTAGCACTTAACTAGAGGTTAAAACCTGTTAAGAAAAATGACATCCGTCTACTAAAAAACGTCACAGACCTTGTTGACACCATGTCACATGGGAAATGAGTCACTTATATATTACAATCAGAGTCTATCGGCTATTGGAAGTTACGGAAGGCCCTATAAGTCGCAAATGGAGGAAGCTATAAGGAATGATATTTACTTCATGCATGTTTGAAATTTGAATTGATCTAACACTCGGTGTTAAAAAACATATAGTGTTTATATATCTTGAAAAGATCACAAACATGGATAGGAACACACATATATTCAAACCAGGATGGGTTGTGAAAGGTTTGTAGGCTTGAGAATTCCATTGATGGACTATAACAAGCATCTCATGTTTGGATCATCTGTTTCGATGAGAAATTCAAAAGTTAAATTACAAGAGAAAAAAGATAGTCCATGTAAATGTCGAAGTTAGTGGGAGAAATGTTGTCCCTTGTCTTGAAATAGTAAACTAGGTCCTAACTATGCCAAGTGTAAAAGCTTTTCTTGGCTTTTAAGTTGTTTCATTATGAAACACATGAGAGGAACAAGAAAGTATACTTACAGTCTATAGAAATATATCTAAGTGAATCATTGATTTATGCCAAGGTACTTGAACTCTCGGGAAAACTCAAGTTGCAAAATTCTTAAAGAATTTGTGCTGGTACAAGTCATAACATACCTTAGATCTAATTACTCGTTGCCTTGTGCATTATAAATATTATAAGATCATTTTGGCTATAATCAACGAATCAAGAATTAAGAATATTCTTTGGAATCTTAACAGGAAGAAATATATAATCTTGTTAGTATGGACGAAATCAATGAAAGAGTTACATTGATGGTGAGTTCCTTACTAAATGAGACATTTCCATTTAATAGTCTGAGTTTTTGCTATTAATAAATAATAAAGTATTGTCTTTGAATAGTACCAAGTAATATACCTAAGTGGATTTGATTGTAAGCATAGAGTATATTGCATTGCAAAGACAAACTATATGACTAAAAGAAATTCATTAGTGACCCCAGTGTTGTATTCAATCATAGATGGTTCTATTGAATTTTCTTGTGACTAAAAGGCGACTTTACCTCACGTAAAGATCCCAAGTCACATAAGATCACATGGTAAATACTCAGTAAGTACCTTCACGACTGTGAGGACATCATAGTCAATTGAATTATATTGAAAGATAATCTTGTCGATCCATTCCTTAAAGCTAAAGCCATTAACCAAGTTTATTATTCACAAAAAAATCTAAGGCCATTATAGTTGCATGTGTATTAACTTCAACATAGTTAGTCTAGTTTGTTTTTAGGAACTAAAGAAATATAGGTATCTATTTGATTTGGCGATTATTAAGTGGAGAACTTCATATTTAACGAAGATCGGTCATTTCATTTAGGTCATCACTGTGTTCCACTTTTGCATGTTTAGAACCACTTCCAAAATATTAATTTATTCAAACTTCCACAATCGGCCCTACTCCTAGAAAAAATAGTGATTTAAGATTGTCATGGAGAATTGGTAGATTGTCAATGGGGATGAACATATCAAAGTTTGCAACCAATATTCATGAGTACTTTGAATGGATATTTTAAGGTATTGGAGTAACATGCACATAGAGATTATTTCATGGATTCTGTCACAAGTAATTCTAAGTTAATAATATCATATGCTCTTCAAATGGAGATGCATGAGATTTTCTCCTACAATCTGTTGTGTCTTGGTTTCTACCCAACGTTTTTCATAAATGGTAATCATACAAGGTTTCACTAGATAATCCATGAGGAATAAGCAGAATCTATGTAGTTAATTTTATTTGTTCGATTCTTCTCTAAACAGTAGTAGTCGATATCTTTGGTCACATTGATGATTTGGTGTTGACATTAAAATGCATGGTCATTCTCAAACTGAATTGATGGATCAATTACGCAGTTTGCTTTTGGTTGACATAAGTCGACACCGGGAAACAAAATCATGAACGTTTGAGATTCACTATATTTGTGCCTCGCGTTCATATAGTTATCTTGAAGAACAAAAGAATATTTGATCACTAATCTAAGCGCCATATCACGACTCAATGTTGTGAGTATGCCACTTACATTTGATTGTATACTCTCTACTCATTACTAGTGATATTAGACCATATGGTGTTGGTAACTTGTGCAAGTGGGAGTGTTGGAAAATGGTGCCCACAGTCACAACAAATGGTAATATTACTATTAATAGTAGGGTCAATTGGGTTACACACAAGGATAAAAATAAGAAATAAACGACATGGGAATTTATAGGTACTTGATTTGTTAGTTAATTAGTAGCATTTAATTAATTAAATGAAATATGGAAGTTCTGGAATGTTCTAGATGATTAAACAAGATAATTAAGCAGTTAGATAATTACCAATTATAGGGATAATTATTAGGTGACTGTAATATTTATCTTTTAAGGGTTTAAATCCTACCCTATAAATAGAGGGCTCTCTGGCCGAAATTATATGATGGTTTTTCACAAAACGCTAAGCAAAATTTGGTTGCCTACTTCTTCTCTCGTAACCACCAAAATACCGACACCATGACATGGTGGCTACATTACCACAATGTGGCAATACTGCTTCCAACATATCCAGTTTTTGGTGTCCTTGGTCAGTGTGTTCAATGGAGCGGTTTTTTTTGGATGTTGATATTCTGAGTGCCTTGGATACGACCACAAAATAGGAGTTCTACGTTGGACTCTTAGCCCTCATCAATCAATCAAGGATCTACGAAGGTTTCGACGAATACAAAATGTATGTATTCTCACATAATTAAGTTGCAATCGATAGGTTGTTCATAAATCTGTATTTCGGGCCTATTAAGGATAGAAATTATATTGCTTCTGATGACCCTTAATGTTGTCTAAATATCCTCATATCCCAGCACTCTGGAGATAGAGGCTTAGAATAGAGGAAACCCCAAAAATCTCATTCCTTAGATAGGGCTCAAAACCCAAGATCTAGGGTTTTGGGTTGTAGCGGCCGTCATGTTGCGAACCACAAGGCAACCGTGCTGCTACATAAACGAAATGGTCGTGCCACGAACATCAAGTAGCCTCATCGCATCACAATCAACACCTTAATTCAAACTTAACTTAAAGAAGGTAAAGAGGAAAACCACTAACTACAAATTGGGTGTTACAACATGAATGCTTTCTCTTTTGATTGTTACCTAAATGTTGTATCTTTTGTCCCGGTTCCTTAACAAAAAGAAATGAGATCATTAAGAGTCCATTTATCGATTTTGTAGTTGTAACTGACCAACTAAAAAAACGGTGCAAGAAGGGAAAACAAGAACAAATATACTATAAAATCATCCGAAATTTCAATTTTAATGCTTTAAGTTTTGAAGCAGAATGACACATCTCCATGATGTACTCCATTATGTTTCATTTACCTTTATACCTCATTAAAACATTTTTTGCAAAAATGTACTTGTTATCGCCTTACCGGTTTTTGCAAAGTGTTGTTTAATTTCAACAAAAAAATCTTTAGTTGTAACAGCTTGCTCATTCGCACCTCTAAAAGCTTATGGAACGTCAAGTTTAATGATCATTAGACTCATGCGATTTCAGTGATCCCATTTTCCAACATCCATTTTATTCTCCACTGAACTTGTAGGAGTAAAGGATGGACTGCTCTATCCGAAGTGCAAGGTCAAAATTTATGCAACCGATAACTCACATAATATTCTCTTTCCTTTCCTTAAAGTTAGACCCATTGAGAACGGGAATGTGATTTATGTTGGAAGATATTATGCCATGATTTAGCATTTGTCCCATTAGCGAACAAATTAATTTTATTAGTTTTATTCTCATTAAACCATAATTATAATCCATAAATTCAAATTACGAGAATATCACAAGGTATCGACACAACAAAAATATCAAAAATTTGAACAGTAATATTAACTTGTAAGAGATATTTTGTTTTAGTGGTAAAAATATTGGCAATAAATCATGTTAATCAATAATACTCTCTTCGGATTGATTGATTTATTAAGAAAATGGAACCCAAAAATTATCGTATGTTTATAACCACATATGTGTTAATCCGACCAAATATTAACCTACAATTTGGTCGGTTAATATCCGCATTAATAAACACATAAACCCTAATATTTAAATTCTTTGTATATTAATTTTCACAAAAGATATAACTTTGACAATATATTATACCAGTTAATTTACCGAGAAAATAATTAATGTCACAATCGATATTATTTACAACCCAATATATATATATATATATATATATATATATATATATATATATATATATATATATATATATATATATATATGTTCTAATAAATAAAAATATATTTTGTCACATGCCACATTCTTATTTATTTTGTCATATGTTATTTTGTGGTTATTCTAAATTAATTTTTTTCCACCAGTCATTTTATGTTTTTTTTTTCATTTTATTAAATGTAATAATTGTAATAAATGTAATAATAAACTGATATCAATTTCATTAATTCAAATTTCTTCAATTTTCAAAATTCCAAAATAAAAGCTCAATTTTTCCTTTGTTTATTTATTTAAATTATCAATTTAAATTAAAAAGAGAAATGAGCACTTAAATTTCGACAATTCAGTATTTTTCACACTTTCCTTATAAATTCAAACTCCTAAATGTTTAAACTTTCATATTTAACTTTTTTTAAATAAACTCGTGTAGTACACTGGTCCCATAACTTCTCATATCCTCCACCACCTACCAACAACCACTTTCACCATCTCTACCACCACCACCACCTTCGCCACTGCTACCTCCACCACCACTCATCACAACCTCCACCACCACCACTACCGTCATCGCCTTCACCACCACCACCGTTGCCACCATCACTGCTACTCTTCCCATCACCTCCGCCACCGTTGTCACCTCCTCCGCCACAATGTTCCCAATTATTACACAACCACCCCTACCACCACAACCGTCACCACCACTACCACCTCCACCACCCTGATCGTTGCTACTATAACATCCATATTCTTTGAGGTATTTAAATTTCATGTATTTTTGGATTTTGGGTGCTACCACGTCATGGTGAAGGCATCCCACGACGTGGTGATGGTCGGTGTATCGCAGGTTTTAAGTGACCGCCACTGTGTGGCTGCTTATTCCTACAACGTGACAGCTGTTTAATGAGAAACCCTAATATCCAGGGTTTACACTCTATTTAAGGGAATGTGATGGCTAGGGTTGATCAACCTCAACCTCCATCGCACTCACTCAGTCTCCAAGCAAACCCTAATATCTATTTTTGCTCTGTAAACTTTTTGTGCTGATTTTTGGGGAGTAGAAGAAGAAGGAGGTGACTTCTAGACTTGGATTCAGCAAGTAACTCTTATCACCATCTTATTATGCATCTTTTGGACTCTTGTAAACCCCAAGTTCCAATATTTTTGGTTTGTTGTGCATATATATAGGTTTCTATGCCTGAATCTTCATGTCCTTGATTATTGGGTGGTGAGATGTCATAAATTTGCAACTTTATGAATCTCCAAGTCATTTTGGGCCTTTGATGCTTTGGATCTGGAGTAATATTGAGTTTTAGCATCATGCATGGAAGAATTGGCCAAAACCCTCAATTTAACCTAATAGATTTCAATACATGCATTGGACATGCATGTCTAGAAAGTAAGGATTTTTGTGTTGTTATTTGATGCTAGAAATGTTCTGGAAATGAGAATCTAGTAGTCTTCAAGAGAAAGTGCTTAATGGGCTAAGCCAAGTTATGTTTTTTCCCTATTCAGACCTAGAAATAGGATCTCTATCCCTTAGAAAGTCTAAAGGGATAAAGTTTAAAACTTTATCCACTTGGCTCTTAGAATGAACAAGATTTGGGCTTTAGAGCCCTTAAGATCAAGGAAATCGACTTAATCCATTAAGTTGTTGGGAGCCTAGTGCCCACGATGTAGCCTACGTCTCTATGGCGTGGCAGTTGGGCTAAGACTCTCATGTTTTTTTCATTTAGTAGTCACGACCTTATGACTTAATGTAGTTGACTTTGACTTTAACCAAGTTTGACCCAAGGGTATTTTGGGTATTTTAAGTTGTATTTGAGATTGATCACTATTTGGTGAATAGGTGACGGGTAGAGCTGATATTCGGAGCAGAGACCAATTCATAGGTTTGTTCGGACTGAGAGGTGAGATTTCCTCACCATAGTTGTGGGTCGAAGGTACCAATGCCGACCCATGAGTTTATGTATCCGGGTATAGGATGATGTTATGTTGGTTATATGATAGATTAGTAGATTTATATGATTACCTGTATTTGTTGGATATGTTTTTGTGTTTATCTGTTGTATATGTCGACATATTGTGGTTGGGTTGAGGCGGTCCTGCTTTCTGCTGAAAGCCAAGACACCCGAGGTGGTCCGGATAGGCTATAGGCCCTGCGAGGCGGTCCAGTCAATATGAAGGCTCATATATGCATGATATTGTTTGTTATGTTGTATGGTGGTACTTTGGGGGAACTCACTAAGCTTTGGCTTATAGTTTTGGTTTATTGTTTCAGGTACTTCAGAGGGTCGTGGGAAAGCGAATGCCTGATCGTGCACATCTTCCTGTTTTTATGATATTGTATATTGGGATACTCTGATTTTGATTATACTTTTGAAGCAATGGTTTTTTTGTAAACACTTTATGGTTAATGGTTTGTTTTTGAAAATTTTAAATTTCTTTGATTTTTGGGACGTAACAACTACTAAAACCACCACCCCTGCCACCTCAACCGTCGCCACCACTACCGCCACTGACACCACCACCACTACCTCTGTCACCATCACCACCTCCGCCATCAACCGTCATATTCATATATGAATAATAAGTTGTGATTAAACACACACACACATGCACACACACACATATATATAATACGTATATACTTATTCATATATGAATACGTATTCATATATGAATATAATCTGTTCCGTCCTCCTGGTACGTTGGAGCGCATAAGCGGCAGATTCATAATGAGTGGTCCAGATTCATTCCCTTATTGTCAACCTTTTTTCTCAATTGATCCCTCATATATATATATATATATATATATATATATATATATATATATATATATATATATATATATATATATATATATATATATATATATATATATATATATATATATATATATATATGAATGATAAGGGGATCCATTAGGATCATTGAGATCACTTTTTCAAACCTTGTTTTAGAGCTTATCTTTTATCAAAAATTAATACAACAATGGTCTAAACTGAAAAGTACTTTGAATTGGGTGTTACAGCGTGTGGCTAGCCAGGACACTAATTTAGGACTACAAAGCTGACATGATGGCATAAATCGAAAATTATCATTGTTAATGGAGCGTGTGTGGTTTATCGGCACATTAATTTGAGATGATAAATGACATCGAGGTTGTCAAGCATGTTTGCATTGTTATTCACATCCTTTTTGTGATCCTCGGTATCCTAGTCATAAATAGAATTTCATAATATGAGATTAAACATGTCATTAATAAGATTCAATGAATCTCAAAAGATCTAGGAATTTCATATTAGATTGTAATTGGTGAATTGTTTTACCTACCTTTATTAATTCGCAATAAGACTACGACATCCCTCTTTTTGATTGTGAATTGTATTTTGGATCCTGGCCTTAAATATTTATATTTGGCTAAATATTAAGGATTTGTATCAACTAACTAAAACTATCTCTCTTAATATAGATGTCTACTTCTGGTAATGTTGTTGCTGATCAATACTCCACCAACAACCCAAACTTCACTCTTCTATCGATCTTATCGAAAGATAAACTAGTTGGTCCAAACTACATGGATTGATTGCAAAATCTCAAAATGACTCTTCGATATGAGAGCAAAGAATATGTTCTCGAAAAACCTCAACTCAAAGTATATGAGTCAACTGTTACTACAGAGGAGCTTTCCACCTACAAACAACACTATGCCGACGCAATAAAGGCCGCTTGCATAATGGTTGCAACCATGGTACATGAGTTGCAAAAGTTCTGCAAGGACTACTTGCCATACGAGATGTGCTTGGATCTTGCTAAAAAGGTTCACAAGAAATCATGTCAAGAGAGATATGAGGTTGTCAAGGCGTTAATGTGATGTCAAGAGAGATATGAGAATCTGTGTGCAATGATTTGCAGAGAATGCAAAGATATGTGGAGCGGTTGGAAAAGCTCAATGTGATTTTGAAAAAGAGTTAGCCATAGACATGGTCCTTAACTCTTTGCCCCCCAATTATGATAAGTTCATATTGACATATGATTTGAACAACACAGAGACGTCATTGACCCAACTCCACAACTTGTTGCAGACTGCTGAGCCAGGGGTGAAGAAAAATCAGGTCCCTTCTGCAACAAGTGCTCATGTCCTATCCATTAGGAAAACCAGAGGAAAGAAGAAGAAGTCTAATCCTGAATCAAAATGGAAGAGCAATGCCCACGCTAGAACGTCTAGCAATGAGTCAAAGTTAATGCCCAATTCTGATATTCGTGTTGTTAGTAATCCCAAGGAGGCGACTTGCTACTATTGTAACGAAAAACGGCATTGGAAACAAAGCTGCCCAAAGTACTTGTAGGATTTGAAGGATGGCAAGATCAAGCCATCTTCGGTAGGTATGTACACTATTTAAGACAATAACTCACAACTTACTCATTCTTGGATCCTTGACACAGGAAGTGGTTTCCATATTTGTTCTGATTTTTAGGGGCTAAGAGAAAGTGAGGAAATTGAGCATGGAAGAATAAATCTAGTCATGAGGAATAGTCAATCTTCACCTGTTACCAAGATTGGGACTTATAGTCTAGTGTTCGGTGGTGATGTAGATTTGATTAATTGTTGTTACTCGTCAGAAATGACACGAAACCATATTTGTTTTCATGCATTGTTTAGGCAAGGTTTTCAATATTCTTTTGATGATGAGAGTGGTTTGATTTTAGCTTATAAGAATGTCGTTTTTATGTTTAAAGATTTAACTGGTAATGGTATGTATCAAACTGTTATTTGTGTTATTAACTTAGGAAATAGTGTATTTTACATTGATTCGTGTAATGGTGTAGACAAAGCATGCTTGTGGCATTGTCGTCTTGGGCACATAAACAAGAAATGCATCGCCCAAGTCCAAAAGGATGGAGTGTTGGAATCATTTGACTTAATGTCAGATGATGAATTTGAGTATTGTCTTTTGGTCAAGATAACAAAATCACCTTTCACTGGAACATGCGAAAAAGGAGAAGGATTGTTAGACCTTATCCATACTGATGTATGTGGGCCCTTCAGATCTGCGATAGGGGATGAAAATCGATACTACGTGACTTTTACAGATGATTCTATAAGATATGGGTATATCTACTTAATCAAACATAAATCAGAAACTTTTGAAAAGTTCAAAAAGTTTAGACACGAGGTCGAGAATCAATTGGGTAGGAAGATAAAGATGCTTCGATCTGATAAAGGTGTAGAGTATCTTAGTATCGAGTTCCACGACTGTCTTAAGGAATTTGGAATAGTTTCATAATTGACTCCTCCTAGAAAACCACAACTTAACGGTGTGGTTGAGAGAAGAAATTGAACCTTGTTAGACATGGTTCGTTCCATGATGAGTCAAGTTTTTCTTCCTATTTCTTTCTGGGGGTATTCCTGAGAGACAGCTGCCTATATCCTAAATCTTGTTCCCACTAAGAAGGTTGCCAAAACACCTCATGAGATATGGACATGCAAGGTTCCCTCGTTCACACATATCAAGTTATGGGGTTGTGAATCTCTCATAATACGAGATACTTATGAAAATCTAGAACCCAAAGCTGATAGGTGTATTATTATTAGCTACACACATAAGTCTTTTGGATAATTGTTCTATAGACCTAGTGAGAACATCGTCTTTGTAGCTCGAAGGGGAGTCTTTCGCGAGAGAGAACTCATATTCAAAGAGGACAATAGGAGTGCAATTGACCTTGAAGAGATTTAGGAGTCAAACAATGAAGGAACCTTAGAAGATACTAGCTCTCAACCAGAGGATGAGAATCATATTAAGCCCATTGACATTTCATTACCTCTTTGTCGGTCCGGTAGGGTTAGCGTACTACTTGAGTTCTATGATTTCCATATTACTGTAGATGGGCGCACGTTTATCACTGATAGAACACTGGTAAATTTAGAAGAACCTGCTAACTTCAAGGAAACGATGGAATACCCTGACGCTGTCAAATGGAAAAAGGCAATAGATAGCGAGATTTAGTTCATGTATGATAAATAAGTAAGGAACTTGGTTGATCATGAACCTGGTCGAAAGATAATAGGTTGCAGTTGGATCTTTAAGAAGAAAACCGACATGGGTGGGAAAGTACAAACATTCAAAGCTCGACTATTTGCAAAGGGATTTACTCAAACCCAAGAGGTTGACTATGATGAGACCTTCTTCCTATTGTCTAAGATCAATTCAATCAGGATTATGCTTGCCATACATGCCTTTTATGATTATGAGGTGTGGCACATGGATGTTGAAACCACTTTTCTAAATGGGAAGTTAACTAAGGACATCTACATGAGTCATCCATAAGGTTTTGTACATGCCAACTATCCTGATAGAGTGTGTAAGCTTGAGTAATCCATTTATGGATTGAAACAAGTATCTCGTAGCTAGAATGTTTGCTTCCCGGAGAAAGTTAAAGAGTTTGGATTCTCTAGGAGTAAGGATGAGTCATGTGTGTATGTCAAAGCTAGTAGGAGTATAGTGACCCTCCTAGTGTTGTATGTTGATGACATACTCCTTATAGGAAACCACATTCCAACCTTGCAAGAAGTGAAATGTTGGCTTAGGAAGTGTTTCTCTATGAAGGATCCAGAGGAATCAGCCTATATTCTTGGGGTAAGGATTTTGAGGGATAGAAAGAAACAAATTATTGTTCTTAGTCATAGTACATACTTGGAAAAAATATTGAATCGTTTCAATATGGATCCAAGAAAGGGGATTTTCCCATGTACTCTACTATTAAGTTGAGTAAGACTTAAAGTACTTGAATAGAGGAAGAAATAGATGACATGACTTGAGTCTCATATTGTTCAGTTATGGGATCAATCATGTATGCTATGACATGTACTCGAACTGATGTGGCTTATGCTTTGAGCATGGTTAGTCGCTTTCAGGAAAATCCTAGTAGAGCTCATTAGACAACGGTCAATAATATTCTCAAGTATTTGCGAAGAACAAAAAATGTTCTTTGTTCTTGGTGGTAATGATATGTTGAGAGTGAGTGGTTACAATGATTACAACTTTCAAAAAAATCGTGACAAATTTTGTTCTCAATCTGGATAGGTTTTCTTACCAAATGGAGGAACAGTGACTTGGAAGAGTTCCAAGCAGTTAACAATGGCTGACTCTCCTTGTGAGTGAGATTACATAGCAGCGAGTAAGGCATCAACGAAAGCTACTTGGTTGAAGAATTTCATCGGAGATCTCGGAGTAGTCCCGACCATTCAAGAGCCAATGGAACTATTCTGCGATAATGAAGGCACGACTGCTCTGACTAAAGAACCAAAGGATCATGGGAGATCCAAGCATATTGACAGAAAGTACGACGACATCAGACATAGGGTTGACGAATGGCATCTCCTGGTGAAACGAGTATCATCAAAAGACAATATTGAAAAATCCTTTAATGAAGACTCTGAGCAGGGTTAAGCACAACCATCAATCTAGGAGCATTGGCTTGAGAGATGATATTAGTTTTAGTAGTTAGTTGATATTTTGAAACTTTTTAACAAAATAAATGTAACTGATGTTGGTGAATGGATAATAGAGTTTTATTTATGAGTATCGTACTGCCTTCTTCAATTATTTATCTTGTGTTTCACTTTGCATGTTTTATTCCCTAAATGATTGGATTATTCAAAATTCCGTAGTCGCTCATACTTTTGGAAGTAAGTAGTGAATTAAGAATGTCCTGGATTGAATTATAAATTGTCTATAGATATTATACATTGCAATAGGATTGGTACAATGTTCATGAGTACTTAGAAAATGGAGATTTAGAGTATTAGATAAACTCACGCTTAGTGATTACTTCATGGATTCAATCACGAGTAATTCTAAGACGACAATATCTTTTATTCTTCAAACGAAGATATATTTACGAATAAGATGTGCATTGGTATTGCATAAACACATCAATAACATGATGTTATAAAACGTAGTATCATGTATGATTTGGTGAGTATAGGATGCAGTTATATAGCTAAAGTTTATTCGTTCCTTTTCCCTAACCAGAAAAGAAATATCTTTGGGCCCCTCGGTGATTTGGTGTTGAAATTATATTGTTGGGCCCAACCAAGACTAAATTGATGTGTTCAATTAGTAGTCTAATGACGTCATTACAAATCGGAAAATCAATAAACATAATTTTAGACAATGATATTGATTATAATCCATATCTCGTGTCCATACAATATCTTGAAGAATGAAGGAATATTTGATCACTTATCTTAGAGAGAACGTTAGATTTGAATCAGAGTTCGGCAGTGGCTTGGGAAGTACATTTTGTTGTTTAGTTCAAGGTTATACTTGCAATTGTAGTTATAGATTTATCTAAGTGGGAAACTGTTGGATTAGGTGTCCAAGCTCATAACTAAATTGGTATGACTTGTAATTAGAAGCAAAATCCTTTTTGGGTTGCCCTCATAACTAGTAACCGAATAGAATGACATTTGGAGAGAGAGGTTGATTTATTGATTTATTATATGATTAATAAATAGAAATAAATGATTTGTTAATATATTAATTAGAAATAGTACTGTTTAATTAAGAATTAATCATAAATTAATTGAAATTAATTTTGGGATTAATTGGATTAATTAAAGGTGCAAGGACTGGACTGTAACTTTTCAATAGTTGAACAAGAAGGAATTCCAGAACCTTCCATCAAGGGTGGACGGTTTTATGAGATGCCAAAGGCATCTGTAATATTTCTTCTAAATGTAAGGAAACTGGATAACGACCCAGATTTGAAATAGTATTATTTTATTCAGGATTATGGTTTCTACGGTTTTCCTATTAGGTATAAATTGGACCCTTGGGTGCCTTATTTTTGTCCATGCTCTTTACTAGAAGGATAGTCGGAAAAACTACTATTCTCTCCTCTTGTGTTCTTGCTGCTAGGGTTTGGGTACAAAGCATTAGAGGCACTAAACTTTTGGTCCTTGCTTCTCTAGTTTACAGAGGAAGGAATCAAGTAACTTGTTTGCTATATCGAGTTTAAGGTATGAACCCTAATTTATAGTTTTCAAAATTGCTAGGTTTCATGCTAGATTTTCTTATTCAAAGTATCTTTCCTTAATGTGAAAGACATAGATCCTATTAGGTTGCATGTGCCTTTTCTTAATTGTTAAGTGGTTTTCCACATCGAGCATTTTGTTGTAACCTAATAAAACCATCACTATGAAACGTATATAGAGTTTAGGAACAATACGTTTCAAGGAAAGATGACATAACAAAAGTCAACAAACATAAAGATCGAAAGATCGCATGGGGGGGGGGGGTAATTGATTGATTGGGATCACACAATTATACGTTTATCCGAGATTAAACCAATACAAATAAAACTTCTTCTTATATTTATGTTACAGATTTTCCACCAAATCGGGGGAGTATAGAATTATAGAAGTTTTTTTTAGAAATTTGATGTCGTGAATGATGTGTTTATTTTATTCAAGAAGAGCAATTTTGAAAAGAAGTTGAGATTTGTTTGATTCTTGAAGGTAAAAAAAAGTCATGCGATTGTTAAACGACCGAGAAATATATATATATATGTGTGTGTGTGTGTGTGTGTGTGTGTGGGTGGAATCTTTCCATGTGATTATTTTCTCTAGAAAGGTTTAATTGTCATATGTTTGATTGGGTGTACGAGGGATTTCTAAAATTTTAGGATCAAAAGTGACTTTGAGAAATTAAGGGGTGGCTCTGAGGTTAAGCATTCATATACAAGTGTTGTGAAAAGAGAATGATCAAATAATGTGTGATGTATTGAAAGTTTTCTTTTTATGGAGGGATGATAAGGTTAAAATATGATGTATTATGACCAAATGAACTTTTACGTACTAAAAAATCTAGAAAAATGACTTTGGTACTACTATTGAAGTATAATGGCTTTATCAATCATAGCAATGGAAGCAAAACAAAAGTTATGATCCATCATATAGCACCAAAGATCTTGTAGTTAGGAACCTTTAGCAAGAAAACTGTAAACCCTAGAGAGGCGGTACATAATGATATACCTTTTATGCAATTAATTCTCCTCTTGTCTTGGATTAGAGAGAACCCAAAACAAACTTCATCTAACTTAATAGCTCACAAGAACAATGATCAAGTAAGATGATGAGGAAAAAAAGAGGAAATCATCCACATGGTTTTCTAGGACCCGACACCTTATTTTATGTGTACATTATCTCTTGAAATTAGTATATTTATCCATTTATTTAACGAATAAATACTTAGCATTTCAAATAGAGAATAATTACACTTAGACCTCTTAGTTTCTTTAGTTTCTAGTTAACTCACCTTATGGTGACAAGTAAATAAACTAATCCATCTAATTTACTTTTTTCCATTTTATGCTAATTATGGAATGTCACTAACTTGTTGCTACAGTGGACATATTTCCAACACCACCAAATCAACCTTTAATTAAAAAAGATTCATCCTTTAACTATCTAAACCACCAACCAGCTAGCATCATTCACATGCTTAATTGTCCTCAAATACACACACAACCTACATAATCCATCCCATACAACCTACATACATAAGATTATGGTACCCATCACCTAAGTCACCGCCAAAAAACAACTCCCAATACACATATTATATTCACCTCAACATCATACTCTACCTCTAAACATACATAATCCTCTTCTAGAATCATGTCAACATCCTTATTCTTAGGTAAGTCCTCTAAAATCTCTCCTTAATATATGGGAATATCACCTCATCTTTCTTCTCTTTCATATCTTAAGGACATGTTTGATCTAAACTCATAACATGTCAACTTATCCTCACAAACATGCATTTATTTGCCACTAACTTATCTACTGACCATTACTCATATGGATGTTGGTGTTATACCTTGCCCCCGCAACCCAAATTTGGTCACATTGGCCAATTTAGGGCTCAACCATCACCTTTCACTTCCCATTAGAGAAATGTAAATATTATGGATGCCCAACTTGAACTCGTCTATGAAACATCTTGCTAACTAGAGCATCCCTTAATATAATATAACAAGTTACTAAACAACCCTTCCAAAAGGAATTGCCCACTAAAAGATGGATCCCCACCCAAGATTACGAATATAATATCATAAAATGAATAATACCACCAAATTTATTTATTTTTATAGTGGCATAAACAAAGTGCCACTAATAGTGAATTGTAGTGGCACAAAAGAAATATTTCACTAAAAGATTGTGCCACTAAATGTCATTTAGTTTATAGTGTCTTTATCTTCTCAACAAGAAAAATTTGTATCTCAGGATACTACATCAGAAGTTAGAGTGACTTCCTCACCAAAAATCTTACTATCCTTAAGTATTGCCTCATGACTCCCATATTTCTGGTTGATGAGACATGTCTAGTCTGTCGGAAGGCATGTGTTAGACTCTTTTGTAGATCATGCAATACATTGTAGCGAACAACTAGGTTTAAAGTATCGACACAATATAGTGAGAGACGTTCTCTTTGATGTTTTTAGGCGTGCTGGAGTTTTTGCCAAAAAGAAGCATCCGTGAACTTTTTGACTGGTCATTCGGAAGGAAGATCGACAATCATACTGACTAACGTTTTAGTTTTTGGATGAGTGGGAAGGAAACACATTTGTGTGGATCTAGCAGGGGTTTCTCCTCTTGTGAAAATGAGTAAGGATTTTACGGTGGGGCCAGTAGCCTTAAAAGTTGTCTCATACAAAGTAGCAAATGACGAGAAAACATATATGAAAAATCAAGAAGTTTTTATACCATTTGCGTTATTTGCTTTCTTTGCACCAGAACCTATGGAGCTTCTTAGTAGAGTCCAACGTATAGTAATGTTATGACCCCAAGATCTATATATGTCATTTAAAAAAAATTGTCATCCAAAAATAATTAATGGCAAAACTTATCTTCTATCTGTCTTCCCATTCAATATAAACTCATATATCTTTTAGTTTTAAAATATTATTTGTCTAACATGTTGCTAGTTTTAGTATAATATGCCCCCTTTCATAAAAATATATAGTTTTAGTATAATATTCATCCGTTCAACAAGCTTATATTAAACAAACAAATATAATTATAAATAAATAAATTATTGGTGTTTAATAATTGTTTCAAAGTGTATATATAATTACGAGAGAATCATGGGAAAATCTCTCCTTTGTCCACCGGCCACATTATTTTATTTGATCATCAACCATGACAATGTCCAAGATTCTTGTGGCAATACCTGTTTAATTTTGGTCGGTTTCCAAGAAAACAATAGATCATATGAACACACGATTAGTTTTTGAAGTTTAATCTTTTGTATATAACACGCAGCCATAAAATTATTAATTAACCAAAGGGGACCATGGAAATCGAAGTTTTGAGAAGAAAAGTGATATTCTCAAGGTTCAGCTGAAACAATTATAAGGAGTCTAAATTAGTTGGAATTTCGAATCTCCAAGCATAAAAAAATATTCTTAGTTGTTCTCGTGTCTTCACTAAAAATCAAAACGTAGCATTTGTTTTGTTTTGTTTTTAAAACACTTCAATTGAACATTTTGAATTTATTGGAATTCTATATAAGTTGGGTGTACATGATTTAAATAATTATAGTATATATATTATTAAGATGCTTACCTACAACTTGAATGTAATTTACGTTAATTCACATATCAATTGTGAGACCTGTTTATTAGCGATAAGCAGTGTTGACTTGTTTATAGATAAGATTTGTATAGATTTATGTTTTTGTATTTGATACCCCATGTTTAGGCATGTAAATCTAAATAAGATGTTATTTTAATCTAAAGTAATAATCAAGCCGAAAGGCTTATAACAAATGGGTTATGATAATTTAAAGTGAAGTTCAAATTCTATATAGTGCACAAACAACAACAAAACTCAGTTAATATATATCCAAATAAATGTTTTTAGAGTCTAAAATTAAGAATATCGGCATTCAATGAATATAACATTTAATGACAATTGAACTCTTCAATCTTCAATGGGATGAGAAAAAACATTTTAATTATTAAAAATATATTTCATTGAACTTTGTAGAGTTGAGTTCAATGTATTGTAAGAAAATAAATATACACTTGTATAGAAATTAAAATGATGATGTGTTAATTCATTAAACTTTAATAAGTTCAATGCATTGTAGATGCTTTAAGAGAAAACAATGAACTATATATATATATATATATATATATATATATATATATATATATATATATATATATATATATATATATATATATTTAAACCAGGCCGATCAAACTTATAAAAATTCAATTATGACAGTTTAAAGTGGAGCAATTGTAACGTCAAGTTTCAGGTATGTTCCTTTTAAGTAATTTTAATATTTTGGATGTTGGATCTCTGGTGGCCATGACGTGGTGATGGAGTCCCACGACGTGGCCAAGGCTAGGGTTTTCGTGGACTCTAATTTAGCGTTATGGCTTGGTATATATTGTCACGGCGTGACCATTGTTTAATGACAAACTCTAATCCGGGGTTTGAACCCCTATTTAAGGGAATGTGATGGCTAGGGTTGCCCACCCTCAGCCTCATTCACTCTCCCTCAGCCTCCAAGAGGAAACCCTAACCTTCATAACTAATCTTTGAGCTTTTGTGTGTTTTGGTGGCATTTTGAAGAAGAAGAAGGCATATTTGAGCTTGGTTTCAGCGAGTAAATATTCCCATCTACCTTGAACACGTTTCTGGACTTTAGTAAGTCCCCAAGATCTAATCTTTATGCTATTTAACTCTAGATCTAGTTCTTTTATCCCTAAATATTCATGATGTGAGAAATTGGAAGGTTGGATCTCATAAAGTTGGCAACTTTATGGATCCATGTGATCATTCTAGTGTCATATATTCCAGATCTGAGGATCTATATTGTTTTTGGTTCCATGCTCAAGTTTAAGTCCTTATTTCCATATTTTTGACCTAAAATGGAAGGGACATGCATTGGACATGCATGTTCATAAAGCTATGATTTTTAGGGCTTGTTAGGAGTAACAAACCCTTATCAAAACTTTGGGTTAGCAACTCTAGATATTGGGTGCTTAATGAGTGTCTTGATGCATTTAGTCATCCTTAAGGAATTAAGGTTTGGGATCTTGACTTGTTGAGGTGTCTTGATGGATAAAGTTGGAAACTTTATCCATCAAGATCATGGGAAGGACCAGATCTGAGATTTGGAGCTCTTGAAGTCGTAGGAAAATGGCTTAATGGATTAAGTTGCTCATACTAGTCCCCACGGCGTGGCCTTAGGATGCCACAATGTGGCGACTTGGTAGGAACCCGTCTGCTTTGTCATTTAGCAGCCATGACATGGCAATCAGCTGAAGTTAACTTTTGACCGTTGACCATTGAATTTGACCAAGTTTGACTTTAGGTCATTTAGGGTATATTGAGTTGTAGTTTGAGGCTTGGTCCCTGTATGTTGTACAGGTGACCCGTAGAGTCGGTATTTGGAGCAACATTCAGTTCAACTATCTTTTAGACATTAATGTTAGTTTTCCTCACTGTACTTGTGTGTCGAAGGCAGAAATACTGACCCGCTAAGTTATGTATCCTGATATATAGAATGATGTTATGTTAGTTATATGATATATTGGTATATTTGTATGATTACCTGTGCCCGTTGCTTATATGTTAGACTGGTAGATCTGCATTATTACATGTACTTGCTGGTTATTGATTATTATTGCATATGTCGACATGTTATTGTTTTGATGGGTTGAGGCGATCATGCTCTATGATGAAGGCCAAGATACCCGGGTGGACCAATTGATACTATAGGCCCAAGGGAGTAGTCTAGCTTATGTTGTAGGCTCAAGAGCGATCCAACTTAGAGCTGAAGGCTAGGTGGCGGTCCATCCTAGTGTTGCAGGCCTGATTTGCATGCATTGTATTATGATGTTTGGTAGGGTACCTTGGGGGAACTTACTAAGCTTTGGCTTACAGTTTGATGTTTGATTTCAAGTACTTCAGTGGACATGGGAAAGGCAAAGGCTTGATTGTGCACATCATCCTAAATTTTTATATGACTTATGATTTTGGGATACTCTGATTCATGTTTATGGTTTTGAGAAAATATGTTTCTTTGTAACTTATGGATTTGAAATGGTTTGAGAAAAATGAAAATTTTTGTCATAATTTTGGGATGTTACAAGTTGGTATCAAAGACTTGCTTTGAGAGAATTGGATGAACACTTGTGTGATTCTAGGCTCAAACTAAGGATCTGCAAAATGTTTTTCAAAATTTAACTCTAAAAGAACCGACAGAAAAGATGTGATGTGTACAATCAGCCGGAGCCAAGGGAATTGATTCCCCAAGATACACATATTTGTTTTATGTATTGATAGAAATGCATGGTAGTATGTAGGATAAGGATCTTCAGGAATTGCAGGATAGAATTGCCTGATGTTTGATGCTTGATAGCCTAGGAGAATTTCTTGCTATGCTATATGGAATTGACATTATTATTGTAGTTTCTTAGTGTCTGCATCATAGTTATACATAACTAAGATTTTATAAGCTAAGAATGTTTGATTTAACCTTATTTCTTGTTCATTGTCTGGCTGTGGGCTTAGGGTAGAATCAAGTATTTGACTGTCTATTGAGTCTAGTGTTATGTATGATTATCATACACGAGCGACAACAGGGTTAGTGGAGGTTCCATAAGTGAGCATGGGTTGTCGTAGGCTAGTTTGAGGATTGATTATCCACTCTCGAGGGAGTGAGTATAGGATATACGCGTATCCTAGTTTTTAGGCTTTACGGAAATGTGGTCCATGACGACCCCCTTGAGACAAATACGAGTAGGTGTGGAAGGTAGTATGGGCCCAAACTGTTGGAAGCACAGGACCCGTACGCGTAGCAATGAAGTCACAAACCCAGTGGGTTTAGCAATTCCCGTAATGTTGTAATGGTATGAATTGTGGATTTTCTGATGTATTCGGATTTGTTTTTCAGTATGGCGATCACTACAGGTTCTGGATCAGGAACTGGCGGCTCCAAGAGGCCAGGATTGACAGACAATGATATCCGTGAGATGATCACCATCCAGGTGGCCGTGGTTTTATGGGAGGCGATCCCAAAGTTCTTTTAGTCTACTAAGACCACCATGATCGAAATGTTCAATGAGCGCTATGTTGTCGTCTCCGAGGTTGCTGCTGTCGTAGCCACTATAGCTATTGTTGTTGTGGGACTCCAGGGGAGAGGGTCATTTCAGTACTGGGACTTCAGCAACACGATGCCCCTGGAGTTTGACGGGTCAAGGACCCGATCATTGCTATGAGATAGTTATCATATGTGGAGTATCCGTTTCTTCACTTGCTCGTTCCCGGAGGACCAGAAGGTCAGGTGCATCCTAAACCTTCTTCGTTTGGGAGCGAAGGACTGGTGGAACTTGGTTACTGGTACTTATTCTCCCGTGGAGAAAGCTGCGATGACTTGGGATCAGTTTTCAGAGATGTTTTGTATTGATTATGTGCCATTGGTGGAGAGGGATAGGTTAGCCCAAGAGTATCCGTCGCTGAAGCAGACAATAGAGTCGGTGATGGAGATCACCAAGATGTTTATAGAGAGAGCCCTTTTCTGCCTCGAGTATGCTGCTTCGGAGCAGGTTTAGATGTCCTATTACTTGAGCATGCTCAAGACGGAGATCAGGGAGTATGTGTCTACCCAGTGGTACAATTCTCTCTTCGAGTTGCAGTCTTTCGCTTGGAGGAAAGAGATTTATATTGAAACCCAGACGAGGGAGAGAAGGCATGCTCCAGGTTAGACGAAACTAACAACGAAGTGGTTCAAACCCGTTGATTCATGATCTGGAGGGCAGAGGGGCCGCACTTGTGGCATGTGTGGGAAGGCGCATGAGGGAGCATGTTGATCGGGTTTTGGGTGCCACACATGTGGCAAGGAGGGGCATTTTGCAAGGGACTGTCGTCAGTAGGCCCCGCCATCGAGTACACAGATTTGTTACCATTGTGATCAGGTGGGCCATGTGAAGGCCCAGTGTCCTTAGCTTGCTGGTAGGCTCGTGTAGGAACCAGCCGCGACTACTTTGAGGATTACGGATGGACTCCAGGGGAGAGCTGAGGCCCCAAAGGCCAGAGGTCGTGCTTTTCAGCTCACATCAGAGGATACATTGGTGGCGCCTGACGTTTTTACTATTATGTTTCCATTTAGTATTATGTCAAGTTATTTTCTTATATGCTTATGATTGTATTTCTTATAATTACATTCTTAGTGAATTCTTTGCCTGCTCTTGTGCTTTTTGAGTCGGGCACGAGTCGGTCTTTTGTGTCTCAGTCCTTCGGCAGGGATTTCGATATGACTCTTGGGGAGTTGGAGTGTCCATTGCGATTTTCCATCGCCAACGAACATGGGGTTTTTGCAGTGAGCATTTTATTAGGATTGTCCCTTGGAGATATGTATGGGGTCTTATCCGATCGATTTGATTCCCATCCTTATGGGGGATGTGTGCGTGATTGTAGGGACGACCAAAGGGATTTGACGCGATTTGGGTTATTGTGGATCGGTTGACAAGAGTGCTCATTTTCTCACCATCCGAGAGAGCTCTTCGGCCAAGAAGTTGGCCGATGTGTATGCACATGAGATTGTCACTCGCCACGGTGTTCCAATCTCTATTGTATCTGACCTTGATGTATGGTTTAATTCTCAATTGTGGCATAAATTTCATGAGGAGTTGGGTACGAGACTGCATTTCAGCACTCCTTCTCACTCTCAAACTGATGGACAAAGTAAGCGGACCATCCATACACTCGAGTATATATTGAGGGCTTATGTCATCGATTTTGATGGGAGTTAGGATTCCCACCTTCACCTGGTAGAGTTTTCCTACAACAACAGTTATCATTCTAGTATTGATGCACTGCCTTTCTAGCTTCTCTATGGAAGGAAGAAGTACACTAGTTTTTTAGGGAGAGGTCGGCCACAGGGTCATGGGTAGGACCTAGGTGGTCAACTAGACGAAAAAGCTCATCCAACAAATCAGGCAGAGGTTGCAGACAGGTCAAAGCCGACAGAAGAGTAACGCCGATAAACAACAATCCGAGTTGGAGTTCTAGGTTGGGGATATGGTATTGTTTCCCTGGAAGGGTGTTATTCTCTTCGGGAAGTGGGAGTTAAGGCCCCGATTTATTGAACCATTCCAAGTGGTGGCTAAGGTAGGCAAGGTGTCCTACTGTTCGGATTTGCCTAAGGATATTCGCCAGAGTCATAACACCTTTTACGTTTCCCAGCTCCAGAAATGTGTAGCAGACGATTCAGCAGTGATCCTATTGGAAGACATTTAGGTGGATGAGCACCTGAACTATATAGAGAGGTCGGTAGAAATCTTCCAGAAGAAGACAAAGGCCTTACGCAACAAGGTGGTACCTTTGGTTAAGGTCCAGTGGCAACACTGAAAGGGTTCAAAGTGGACTTGGGAACCCGAGGTAGAAATGCGGGAGCATCACTACCAAGAGCTATTTGCAGTTGAGGACTTCGAGGATGAAGTATGATTCAAGTGGGGGAGAATTGTAACACCAAGTTTCGGGTATGTTCCTTTTAAGTAATTTTAATATTTTGAATGTTGGATCTCCGGTGGCCACGGCGTGGTGATGGAGTCCCACGACGTGGCCAAGGCTAGGGTTTTCGTGGACTCTAAGTTAGCGCCATGGCGTGGCATATATTTCCATGACCTGACCGTTGTTTAATGAAAAACCCTAATCCGGGGTTTGAGCCCATATTTAAGGGAATGTGATGGCTAGGGTTGCCCACCCTCAGCCTCATTTACTCTCCCTCAGCCTCCAATAGGAAACCCTAACCTCTATTTCTAATCTTTTAGCTTTTGTGTGTTTTGGTGGCATATTGAAAAAGAAGAAGGCGTATTTGAGTTTGGTTTTAGCAAGAAAATATTCCCATCTGATAGGTTTAGAGCATACCAACAATCCTATGTGTGTATGAAACACTAAAATTGATCTATGTTTTCTCTAATTGAACATACCATGTGAACAACAATGTGTAAACCCTAGTGATATGGACATATTTAGTCATATAATTCATGCATTATCTTAATACTTTATGTTGTTTTTGTCTCATTTAATGAACAAAGGGTGCTTAATTAGTTTAGAATTTCATTTTTCAGCAACAAAGACATGCTCGAAAGGAAAAGGAAGCGGAATTGGCGATTGGAAGCTTGGATCTTGAATTTTGAAGAAAGAAGGATGTTGCTGGACAGCTTGACCCCTCGTCAGTGTTTTGGCCATATCTCATGAACCGTAACTCCGATTGACAAGATTCAAAATGTTCTGAAAACTAGACACAATTTCGGACGAGATTCATAATGTTCTGAAAATGGACTCGACGAGTTGGGCCTCAACTCGACGAGTAACGTTGAAATTTCGCGATTTTGGACGTTGACTTGCCGTGCACGGGTTTTAAGTGACGGACTCGCCGAGTCGGTCACTGGACTTGACGAGTCACCTCTGTTTTGTGAAAATCTATATAAAGGGCATTCCTCCCCGATACCCTAGCATATAGATTAACCCTTGGAGGCCAATTGTCGGCTGAAGGTGCTGCTGGAGCGTGGGAAGCTAAGGAATCAACCCTACATTCAATTTTAAAGAGAATCAAGGCAAAATCAAGTTTACTCTTTACCTAATCTCTTGTTTGAACTATGTTTTTACCAATTGATTTCGTTTTTGAGCTTGTTTCTGCTGTAATCATGAGCTAAAACTCATACCTTCTGTTTAGGATAGATGATTTTGTGATTATAGTTTGATTTTGTGGTTGGATTAATTTAATTTGGTGAACTTTGTTTTATTAAGCTTGTTAAAGAACCTTATGCATTAACCATAACTATTTTATGTTAATTATCAAGTAATTAAGCTGCATGAACATCTCTTAATTGCTTACCTCATGTGATTTATGTGAAAACATAGTTATGTGCCTAGGATTAGCGAACGTGAAACTAGGATTAACTAGAAAGTGGGTAAATTAATGTGTGAGCTTGTGTGACAAACCATCAACAACAGGTTAATTGAATCAGTAATTTGATTAACTAATTATAAGTCTTATTTAACCCGAATCAATAAACTAGGAAACTCATTGGTTTAATCAACTGATCACTGCTTGAATTAATTTGTTTTCTAAGGATTAGTAATAGCGAACATGAACCTAATCACACTAATCGGTAGCTAATGCCAATTAATCCATTGCACTTGTCATAAAATCAACCATAGGAATAAATGATTCAAACCTAAACATAAGTCTCCTTAATTATTAAATTTAGTTGATTTTTATTTGCTTAGCTCTTAGTTGCTTAGTTTAAGTTTTAGTTAATTTTTTAAGTTTCTAGTCTTGCAAAACTAGAGAAAACCCCCTTTCTATAACTTGTTTTATTTAGATAATATTAGCATTTATTTTAATTGTTTACTGTTCCCTGTGTTCGATACCCTACTTGCTTGAACTATATTATTAATCGATAGGTACACTGCCTTTCGTGTGTATATTTTGTGTCTAAGTTAGTAGGATTAAAACTAGTGCATTCCATACACATCAAGTTTTTGGCGCCGTTGCTGGGGAACGGTTCAAATAGTTAATTTTATTTGCTAATTATTATCATTTTTTTAATTTTAATTTTTAATTTTATTTATTATTATTTTTTCCAAATCTCGATGCTTTTGATGCTTTTCTTGAGAAAGTAGTACAGGAAATTAAGCAAGAAGATGAGGAGTATGACTCAGATGATCATTTGAAGAAAATTGGAAGATGGTTAGATAACATCTTGCCTAATGAACAAGAACAATCTGAGTTACAAGAGCTAAATTTACTAGATGAAGAATTTAATCCAGAAAGAGATTTGGAGGAGCTGGAAAGGTTGCTGGCAGAGGGGTCAGATGATGAACAAGAATAAGCTGAATTGCAGGAACCAAGCCGTGGTTTGACCATTACCACGACATGGCCCCCTGTATTTCCGGTTTGTGTTTCGAAGCATGGGGTGACGATTCCAACTTTGGAGAAAGTTCTGAATCGCGATCCATTTCTGATTAGTACCCGACCAGTCCCAACCCTTATCAAGATTCTTGGGTTTTACAAATTCAAACTTGTTTGGCCAATTTTAGAAGCAAAGAGCCAAATTTTACACATTGGTCCAAAGAAAATATTCAATGCAACGGATGGAATGACATTGATTTTATTAGAAGTTTATTAAGTTGGGAGTCCAGCTCAAGACTCGCACAAAAAGAAGCGCCTGCGGGAGGCAACCCGTCATTAGAGTTTGCTTTTTTTATTTTTTTTATTTAGTATTTAGGGATAATTTAGGATTTTTATTTTGATGTTTGTTTTCCTTTTGTATTACGTGGTTTTGTGTTTTTGATCTTGCAGTGTTTAGGGTGAGAATTGAGCGAATAATTCAAGCATGAGGGAATTAAAGTGAGGGGTCGAATCGTTAACGAGAAGATTAGAAGATTTGAGTGATACTTTCAGTCCCATGTTTATAATGGTTAAAAAGGAGTCTCGTCACTGAAGAATATAAGGAGGTGTATTACCTTAATACCCTCTTTGACCTCAAAAACAGACCTGAAGCAGAAAGAAGAATTTGCACGATCAGAGCCGAAAACTCGTCGAGTGCACCCTTATAACTCGACGAGTTCCAGCGAAAATTCACGATTTCTGCCCATATGATGATTCAAATCGGCGAGTCTCCACATAAAACTTGACGAGTTGCTCATTCTTTTATCTTTGAGTCGACGAATTGATTCAATTCAAGGCGGCAATTGGCTATATTTTTTAAGACCATTTCTAGGAGATTCCAAGAAGTTTTTCCGGTATATTTAGAGCTGTCAACCACACAAGATTTTGACACCCAAGACATGGATGAGCTGTTCCCATGTCTAAAGTCAATGGAAGATGGAGCTTTTCATGAGAAATATCAACTTCGCCACTACTATCCTAGGGGACTTTGTTCCAATTCTCTCTTTACTTTTATGTTCTTTATCATGCATAACATGCAATGGGGACATTGCATAAATTAAGTGTGGGGTATTTACGAGGTTGGTTACATTAGTTAAAATTTTAGTTAAAATTTGAAATTTTTGCATAAAAATTGCTAGGATTAATTTAGAAAATTTTGGTAAAACAATTAGGATTCCATGCTAGTGTTATGTTTGATGATTCTTTGAAGGCCCAAATGTTTAGTTGAGCCTATACACGTTCTAGTGAATTTGTGGCCTCCTTTATTCTAGTGAAATCATGGGACAAAAACACAACCTCGCTTAGTTTGAGGGACGCAATATGTTAGCATCGTGTACTTGAAATGTATCCAGGAAAACTAATACTTTAACCAATAAAGGTTGAAGTTGAGCGCCCTTGCTTAAGCATGTAGGTTTTGAGTGGAAAAAGTGAGTTACATGTTAAAAAAATAGAGAGAGAATTACAAGAAAAGTTGTAAGAATTTTGGAGCAGTTAAAGTGAAGATTAAAATATCAAAATTCCGAAGATTCAAAAAGTTGAAGATACCAAAAATCATAAAGGTGGTGAATTCAAAGAAATCAAGATCAAATAACAAAGAAGTGAAGAATTCCAAAGAGCTCCATTATGGTATCAAAAATTGTAATTTTCTAGATTATGTATGCTTGAGTTGTTTGACCAAAAATACTTTGAGGTTAAGAAGTTTTCTGTGGATGGATTCGGAGGGATGCATAAAATAAGCGTTGTTCAAAAGAAGTGGGCGAGTGTTTATGAGGATTGTGAGTATTTAGAATTAGGGGGGGGGGGTCATTAGGAAAAATTTTAGACACAGATGCACGCGTTGTGGTCTTGGCATAATGGCTGGGTTTGATTGGAATTATTTTAAGCAATGCTAGTATGTTAAAATTCAGTTTTGCTTGGGGGCAAGCAAAAGTCAAGTGTGTGGTATTTTGATATGGGCATATTTAGTCATATAATTCATGCATTATCTTAATACTTTATGTTGTTTTTGTCTCATTTAATGAACAAAGAGTGCTTAATTAGTTTAGAATTTCATTTTTCAGCAACAAAGACATGCTCGAAAGGAAAAGGAAGCAGAATTGGCGATTAGAAGCTTGGATCTTGGATTTTGAAGAAAGAAGGATGTTGCTGGACAACTTGACCCCTCGTTAGTGTTTTGGCCATATCTCATGAACCGTAACTCCGATTGACGAGATTCAAAATGTTCTGAAAACTAGACACAATTTCTGACGACTTTCGTGTTTTAAGAAAGTGCTGATTCCAAACGAACAAGACGAGTTGGGCCTCAACTCGACGAGTCACGTCGAACTTTCGCGATTATGGACGCTGACTTGCCGTGCACGGGTTTTAAGTGACGGACTCGCCGAGTCGGTCACTGGACTTGACGAGTCACCTATGTTTTGTGAATATATATATAAAGGGCATTCCTCCCCGATACCCTAGCATATAGATTAACCCTCGGAGGCCAATTGTCGACTGAAGGTGTTGCTGGAGCGTGGGAAGCTAAGGAATCAACCCTACATTCAATTTTAAGGAGAATCAAGGCAAAATCAAGTTTAATCTTTACCTAATCTCTTGTTTGAACTATGTTTTTACCAATTGATTTCGTTTTTGAGCTTGTTTCTGCTGTAATCATGAGCTAAAACTCATACATTCTGTTTAGGATAGATGATTTTGTGATTATGGTTTGATTAATTTAATTTGGTGAACTTTGTTTTATTAAGCTTGTTAAAGAACCTTATGCATTAACCATAACTATTTTCTATTAATTATCAAGTAATTAAGCTACATGAACATCTCTTAATTGCTTACCTCATGTGATTTATGTGAAAACATAGTTATGTGCCTAGGATTAGCGAACGTGAAACTGGGATTAACTAGAAAGTGAGTAAATTAATGTGTGAGCTTGTGTGATAAAGCATCAACAAAAGGTTAATCGAATTAGTAATTTGATTAACTAATTACAATTCTTATTTAACCCAAATCAATAAACTAGGAAACTCATTGGTTTAATCAACTGATCACTGCATGAATTAATTTGTTTTCTCAAGATTAGTAATAGCGAACATGAACCTAATCACACTAATCGGTAGCTAATGCCAATTAATCCATTGCACTTGTCATAAAATCAACCATAGGAATAAATGATTCAAACCTAAACAGAAGACTCCTTAATTATTAAATTTAGTTGATTTTTATTTGCTTAGCTCTTAGTTGCTTAGTTTAAGTTTTAGTTAAATGTTTAAGTTTCTAGTCTTGCAAAACTAGAGAAAACCCCCTTTCTATTACTTGTTTTATTTAGATAATATTAACATTTATTTTAATTGTTTACCGTTCCCTGTGTTCGATACCCTACTTGCTTGAACTATATTATTAATCGATAGGTACACTGCCTTTCGTGTGTATATTTTGTGTCTAAGTTAGTAGGATTAAAACTAGTGCATTCCATACACATCACCTAGGATAATAGCATATAATCGAAAATAAAATTATAAAGGGTTACAAAACATACCTTGATTGTTATTAAGCAATAACAATCTAATTCCTTGATGTTGTTGAAGCTTTGAGAGCAAGTGTCACAATTGTCACACCTCTAATGGCTCACACCCAACACTAGCATTTGCAGGAGATTAAGGAGAAGGAGAGAGGAGGAAAAATTTCAGCTAGGGTTCTATAAGAACAAGTGGCCAAAATCCTTAGGGTAAACCCCTTTATATACAGCAGTCAGGAAACCCTAGATAAGCCCAAGTCCAAGATAATCTAAAACCGGGTAATTATCCACTTTCCTGATTATCCAATAAGGGCCATTCTAGAAACCCTAGACCATGTCAAAACCATCCATGCCCATTGAGGGTTCTAGAATCCCTCTTGCTCAACTATTGAACAATTGCAGTTTAGTCCCTGCACTTTTAATTAATTCATTTAATCCCAAAATTAATTCTAATTAAGTTTTGATTAAATATTAATAAAATATTACTATTTCTAATTAATATATTATTCTCATAATATATTAATAAATTAATTAATACCTTTTTTATAATCAAATTAATAAATCAGCCTCTTTCTCCAAAATCATTCCTCCCGGTTGCTAGTCTTGAGGGCAACCCAAAAGGACTGTGCTACAATCAATTCAAGTACATACCAATAATAGTTATGGGCTTATACACCTAATCCAACACTATCTACCTTGCACATATTTTTGGACTTTTGTAAGTACCCAAGATCTAATATGTATGCTATTTAACTCGAGATCTAGGTCTTTTGTCCCTAAATCTTCATGATGTGAGAAATTAGAAGGTTAGATCTCATAAAGTTGGCAAATTAATGGATCCATGTGATCATTCTAGTGTTATATGTTCTAGATCTGAGGATATATGTTGTTTTTGGTTCCATGCTCAAGTTTAAGTCCTTATTGCCATATATTTGACCTAAAATGGAAGGGACATGCATTGGACATGCATCTTCACAACACTATAATTTTTAGGGCTTGCTAGGAGTAACACTGCCCTTCTGGAAACTTTGGGTGACCAACTCTAGAGATTGGGTGTTTAATGAGTGTTTTGATGCATTTAGTCATCTTTAAGGACTTATGGTTTGGGATCTTCACTTGTTGAGGTGTCTTGATGGATAAAGTTGGAAACATCATCTATCAAGATCATGGGAAGGACCAGATCTGAGATTTGGAGCTCTTGAAGTCATAGGAAAATGTCTTAATGGATTAAGTTGTTCAAACTAGTCCCCACAACGTGGCGACTAGGTAGGAACCCATCTGCCAAGGATGGCCAAGACATGGCAATAAGCTGGAAGTTGACTTTGGACCATTATATAGGATGATGTTATGTTGGTTATATGATAGACTGGTAGATCTGTATGATTAGCTGTGCTTGCTGGTTATATGTTAAAATGTTGGTTATATGATAGACTGGTAGATCTGTATGATTAGCTGTGCTTGCTGGTTATATGTTAAAATGGTAGATCTGGATGATTACTTGTACTTGCTACTTATTGATTATTATTGCATATGTCAACATGTTATTATTTTGATGGGTTGAGGCGGTCATGCTTTGTGTTGAAGGCCAAGATACCCGGGCGGATTAGTTGATACTGTAGGCCCAAGGGAGAGGTCCAACTTATAGCTGGAGGCTCGGTGGCGGTCCAACCTAGTGTTGTAGGCTTGATTTGCGTGCATTGTATTATTATGTTGTGTGGGGTACCCTGGGGGAACTCAATAAGCTCTGGCTTACAGTTTGATGTTTGATTTCAGGGACTTGAGAGGTCAAGGGCAAGACGAACGCTTGGTTGTGCACATCACCCTGGATTTTTTATATGACTTATGATTTTGGGATACTCTGATTCATTTTTATGGTTTTAAGAAACTATGTTTTTATGTAACTTATGGATTTGAAATTGTTTGAAAAAAATGAAATTTTTTGTCATGATTTTGGGATGTTACAAGTAGACTAATCAACATGGGCTTAAAACAACGCCCAAATCAATATCCGATACCCATATGTCGCCCAAATCAATACCGATGCCCGGACATGTTAAGTGTAAGCCGGTTCCAACCGGTTCTGGTTTCGGGTCGGATATTATGCTAAATGTTTGATCTTTATATAACATGGTATTGTCGACTTTATTCTAAAATAAACCTTACTTGTTTCATCCATCATCATTCATCCCTACTGCAACAACGCCAATTTTTCCGGCAACTCATTATTTCTTGAGACTTAACCATGGGCAACTCTCTACCACATCCCACTAAACCCACTTTGCATCTCGTTTATATAAGGTTTTGCATCACATCGACAGTACGTCACCAACCCAACCTTCGAAAAATGAAGCGAAATAGATGCTCATGTCATACAACAGATGTACGACACTCTTTCCAGTGACCTTATATTGTGTTATTGAACTAAATTTTATAACTTTTGAAACTTAGGTGAATCTTAAAAATTTATTCCGCAAACAACAAAAGATCATGTCCCACTTCCCTAGATCACAAGTTAAACGACTCAACTCTAAAGGCTACTTAATCTCTTGAGGACTATTGTCAAAAAAATAATAATAAAGGACCTCGATGATCAACTTAACGATGTTGACAATAACATGAATAAGAAAAAAAATAATAAAAATAAAATAAAAATTATGCAACTGGTTTGTGGTCTTCCTACAGAATACAACATCATCACTCCCTTTCTAACTAGAACATAATCATCAACGTGCTCGTGAGAGCGCTTCGACCCTAAGTCCCTAACATCCTTGTTAGTGATGTCATCTACCGCCCTCGATGATCAAATGGTTGATATATGGACCGATCCTCCACCTTGTCACCTTGATAAACCTTGGTAGAATGATTTTAGATAGCTATACAAGTCTCTCCTTACTACAGACGAACCAAAATCAACGAATCAATCACTACCTTCTACTCCTCCGTATCATACTGACATACTCTCCCATGAATCACTACCTAACTACTCCTCCTAGTTGCAAGGAATTAGGATATAAATGGATCCTCAAAAGGAAAATGAAGGTGGATGGCACAATTGATAAATATAAAGCCAAGTTGGTTATCCAAGGCTTTAGGCAAAAGGAAGGCATTGACTTCTTTGATACTTATGCTCTTTTTGCTAGAATTTCCACAATTAGATTATTGTTAGCTCTTGTAGCTATACATATTCTTATGATTCACCAAATGGATGTGAAAACTGCATTCTTGAATGGTGATTTGGATGAGGAAATATACATGAAACAACATGAAGGGTTTGTGATGCCTAGAAATTAAAACAAAGTGAAAAAGTTGAAGAAATCATTATATGGTCTGAAACAAGCACCAAAACAATGGCATCAAAAGTTTGATGATGTCGTCTTGTCTAATGGTTTTGCATTAAACCAAGCTGACAAGTGTGTATACTTTTGGTAAAGGAGTTATGATCTTTCTATATGTGGATGATATGTTGATTTTTGGTACTTATTTAGAAGAAGTTGATAAAACTAAGAAATTCTTATCATCTAGTTTTCAAATGAAAGACCAGGGGGGAGGTTGAGGTAAGTTTAACTTTGAAAAGATATTGAAAAAATTTAACTTTAAGAATTGCTCTCCTGTTAGCACTCCTATAGATCCTACTCTTAATCTTCTAACTAATAAAGGATCTCTAGTGTCTCAACTTGAATACTCAAGGGCTATTGGTTTTCTAATGTATGCCATGATTAGTACTAGGCCTGATATATCTTATGTTGTGGGAAGGCTTAGTAGATATACTAGTAATCCTAGTTCACATCACTGGCAAGATGTGAGTAGAGTATTCAAGTATCTGAAAGGGACCATGAATTATTGTTTAACTTATAGTGGATATCCTTCTGATTTGGAAGGTTGTTCAGATTCCAGCTGGATTAACAACTTAGAGGATCACTCCTCTACAAGTGATTGGGTGTTTATTCTAGGAGAATGTGGCATTTCTCGGGCATCTAAGAAACATACTTGTATTACTAACTCAACCATGGAGACAGAGTTTTTTGCATTGTCTGCTGCTGGTAAAGAAGCTGAGTGGCTAAGGAATTTGATTTATGAAATTCCATTATGGCCCAAACCAATATCTACCATTTCTGTCAGATGTGATAGTGTTGCAACCATGGCTAAGGCTTATAGTCAAGTGTACAATGGAAAGTATAGACATTTATGTGTTAGGCATAGCATGATTCGTAAGCTCATCATGACTAGTGTGATATATCTGTGGAGTTTATAAGAACTCAGTTGAATTTAGCCGATCATCTAACCAATGGGTTAGCAAGAGATCTTGTGCACAAGGCGGTTGTAGGGATGGGTTTAAAGTCCACTTAAAATCTTTTATAATGAGATACCCAATTCCCATCTAATGTAGTATTAGATGTTGAATTCAATGTGGAAAGCTTGATATTCGAAGATTGGAACACATTATTATCATCATCCCAAGGTATGTGTTCAGTACTGCAAGTTAAGGAGGTTGAAATTTTATTTCTTAATAGTTCTTTGAAAAATTGCATTTGTAGGTGGAAGAACAAAAGAACTACCTATATAAGCATGAAGTTTAGCTGCTTCAAGAAGTTAGGACTTGACTTTGATATGCTTATTGAAGGATAGGACACAAGCTAGTAAAATATAGTGTTAAGTTAGAACTAATGAGAATCTAAAATGTTGTGTGTATTATCTTCATGTATTCACTATGAATAGAAAGGGTTCAATCCTTAGTGACACCCTATTATTCGAATCTTTGAAAGAATAATATACTAATGTGAAATTCAATCGTCACGACATTTCATTTATGCATCAGTTTGTTGTAGTTATGTTTTGTTTTAAGTTAATCAAGATTACACTTAAATGGGGGAAGTTTGTTGGTGATTTGTTTCACTAATTCTATTTAAGTGTAATGGGTTGACTTGTTGAACAAAATCAATCTTGATGAATCTTAAACAAGTAAGGAAGGTGCGGAGTGCAAACTTGTTTACATTTATTCAAGATTAAAAGTAGTCTGTCAATTAGGGGCGAAGCCCTTGAACGAACGGGGGTCTGGGGGCAGCGCCCCTGGGAGCGGGGTCCAAGGGGCAAAGCCAGAAATCCAAATTTTGAATATTGGACCCGTTTTTGAATATTTGACCCGTTTTTGAATATTTGGGTTATGTTACAATATTAATGCACCAGAAATCCATATTTTGAATATTTGACTCGTTTTTGGCTATACATTAATCCTTATAGAAAACCCGGATTTATGACAGTTTTTGACTGTTGGAAAAACTGTTTTATGAAAGTTTTCACAGTTTTTATACATGAAACTATTTTGTAACAGTTTTCAGACAAAGAAGGTATTTAAAAGAAATTTGGTCAATTTTTTGGTACTCATGAAATTGATACTTCTCATTCTCTATTTTGAATCTCTTCTGAGTCTTGTCCAATCAAATATTAGAGAGTACCACCTAACTACTTTGATTCGAAAGTGAAATCACAATTCTTAGAATAACCAAGTGCCTTTATTTCCTCGAAATTCTAACATTGGACTCAACAAGGAGATCTGACATATACCTCCTCCATCTATCCTCCCCCCAATAAGTTCTACCACATATTCCATATTTTCGAAACAATCCTCCTTTGGTGTACATAGATGTGTATTATGCTTTATATCCGACATAATTGTGTCATGCTTTCCAAACCAAGACATTTGATCCTTTTTATCAACAACAAATGGTATATGAACACCAGAACAATGTCTTACCTCACATAACAATGTCTTAATTAATATTTGTTTAACAATTAATCATACATAATCAAGTATCTATTAAGCTTGATCTCTTGGTTATTCTATCAAGGATATGATGACTACAAATCTATATGATGAAGAATATCAGTCGCCTTTTCCTATCTTCTTGATCAAGTGGCATGACTTCCTCAACTGAACACATGCACCCGCCTTGGGGCTCTAGGTCGTCATATCATGATTTTTATTATGAAAATATATTTTATTTCATATAAAAAAAACTCCACGTAGATCTATATGTCCTTATTAAGTTAAAATTTCTTTTTTGAACATTGCTTTCGTTCCTAGTTTTTGACCAATTAACGCAAGCTCTCATTGATTAATTTAGGGCTCGTCTTTGACAACGTATTACATTACTTTTTATTATATTAAATGTGCATGATGAGTATACTAGCTCTAATAATTGTTTATAAAACAAATAAATATACAAAACATAAGTTTTTATTGAAATAGTTTCTTTGTAAAAAGTTTGGTAAAACTAAACTTATTTTAGATTAGTACTTTTTTGTTTTGAAACTTTTTAGCAAGAACACAATTTAAAAAAATGCAAACTCTAAACACAACGTGTTTGACATGTATTTTTTTATGCTTATTCATAATACATAACATTTTTTGTAAAATAAAGATTATCCAACTTTATAAACATGCTAATATTCATATTTATATATGAATATAAATTTATGTATATTCATATCGGCACAACATATGAGAAGTAATAATATTCATATGTGGATATAAATTTACATATATTCATATATGAATCCACCACCTCTCATCTTATCTGCCATTTACCAACTGCCACTTCCACCACATCTACAATCACCACCACCTCCGTCACTGCCATCACCGCTTTGTTTATAATTTATTTTCTCACATCCTTTTGAGAAGCGGTATGTGTTCCTAACCCAATATTTACTCTAAATTATGATGTTCCCTTTCAATTTTATTCGCAATCCAAATGGTTTGTGTAAATGTTGATTGATTTTTCATAATCAATCTTATCTGTAAATATGAAAAAGTTTTGATTCATTTGGGTATTACTTATTGTTGGAAGTTGTTAAGTGCTAAGGGTAATTTCATGATGTCATACAAGGGTTTGATGTAATGCCTAAGTGTAAGTAGCACCCACTGTGGTAAGTAATCAATATCATTGAGTAGGTTTCTCAATTTGTTAGACATTTTAGACTACTAGTACCCTTCAATGAAATCTTCTTTGAGATAAACATCATATTCTCTTGAATTTCATTTTTTACGATGTTTTTTCACAAATTCCAACTCAAGGGTAATTAAGTTAATGTCGAAATCTTCATGTGCAACAAAACCAAATAACAATTGGGGTGAAATTTATACTAGGATATGCATATAAGTTGTTTTTTGACAGGGAAAATCTTACTCTTGGATTGTCATATTTAAATTGGTGGGATATATTCATGCTCTAAATTTATCTGGAACAAAACTAATAATAGTGGGGTGAATTTATGGCATGGGTTGATGTGTGAATTTGGCTTTGGGGTGATGTTGAAGTTATTTTTGAGTTGATGTGTGAGGTGTGATACATTGCACTCTTCTAACCGTTTTAAGACATCAAATAACTCTTCTAAGTATGTACTTTAGTGCAACCTAATCTAATCATAGACTCCTTCTATTGGTAGGAATGAAACCATGTCGAATAGGGCATCCAAATGGGAGGAACCACAGATGATGAACATATTGAAAGAAGACAAAGCAATGAACCATCATCCACAACTCGGAAAGATGTGAAGAACTTTTCAAGAACTGAGGAACATGTACACATTGATGATGATGAGAATGGATAAAAAAGCATCCTGGATGCTTCTTCTAATGATCTAACCCTTCAAGATGCTCTAGCAACTAACCGACTGGAAAGCTTGAAAAGAACAAAAGTTCAACTCAAGAAACAAATTGAACATTTGGGCAATGAGGATATCCTCATAGACAAGATTGTAGAACTCGTTACTCGGTGCCTGTTCGGCCGACTACCGAGTAGCGAGTACTCAGCAGTACTCGGGGAGTACTCGGATTCGGTAATTCATGTAGAAATATTTTCAAGGAAATTATATATGTCAAAATCATAAGTTAAAATCATAAGTTGATTGAAATATATAACAAAATTAGATACATGTGAATACACAAAAACTGAAAAACACATAATGGTCTCACTTCGTGAATAATTACTAAAAATTTAAGATATATATGTAGTAATAATCACATGTGTATGTGTTAATTAATAAATCATTAAGTGTATTATACATATTAATCACCGAGTTGACCAAGTTTTAAGTTGTACAACACTGCTCAGTTCAGTAAGGGGCCGATCGGGAAGTACTCGGGATTTTGTAACTCGCCTCGGTAAGGGGCTGAGTAGCGAGTACTTGGAGGAGTAATCGGCCAACTCGGTGAGATTTACAACACTGCTCGTAGATAATAAACACAAAAAATTTATTGAAATCTCTTGAAAAGGAAGAGCCAAATTACAAGAGAAAGAATAAAGAAGTCATAACAATGAATAAGAAATCAAAGAAGCGGCATAAAACTGTAGCATTCAATGATGATGGTGATTTTGATGCAATTTTAAACGCAGCCTCTGTAGCTGGTATAATTCCATTGTTTGATATTAGAATTATTATTGTTTAATATGTTGATTTTTTCATTTGTAATATGTTTCACCCTTGTGTTCTTGTGCCAACACCATGTTTTCATTTTTTTTTATTTTAATATATGGGATGGATGTTCAAACATATATGATTAGGATGGTTTATTGTAAAATAATTATTTTTGTCTTTATTCTTGTGTAATACTCAATACTTCGGCTGTTTTGGAGTAATTGCATCATAATTGTCATGCCTTTTACTTTTAAGACATAATAGAATCCTAATTTCATTTTCAACTTATAATGGCATTGTATTTTGGGTTTTAAGACATAATAACATCATACTTTTACTTTTAACATATATTAGTATCCCAAGTTCATTTTAACACATAATGGAAGCATACTTTCATTTTTTAACACATAATAGCATCATACTTACACTTTTAAGACATAATATCCTAATTTCATTTTTAACTCACAATGGCAATGTACTTTTATTTTTAACACATAATAGCATCATACTTTTACTTGTAACACATATTAGCATCCTAATTTCATTCCAAAACAACAATGTACACGATTTGTGTCCTAAAATTCTAAATATCCAAATTTTGGATGTATCGTTTGTCTCCAAAATAAGAAAAATATTCCAATTAACACAATGTCAATAAATGACTAGCTTTTTCATTTTCACAAATAAACTACACATTTAATCCTTTTTCTCTTGCATCGATTCATCTTCCTGATACATGAAAAATAAATAAATCATTAATATGATTATTAGATTTATAAAATCATGAAAAAAGTAAGGTATTATCAAACGTAGTTTTATTTTTGAACAACTAGTAGCGTAATGACCTAATGTCAGCCGGTTGCTCAACTGTTTTAATCTCAACCGATTGCTCAACTGCTTCAATGTCAACCATCATGTCGCCTTGAATAATTAAAGTAAAGAACACATGACTCATATATTGACACCAAATAACCTGAGTAAAATAAAAATATATGAAATTAATAAAACTAATGCATAAAAGTTGATTAAATATGCAACTGATTAACACCATTAAGGGAGACTCTGTTTCCTCACATGAGGTATCATAGTAGAGTATAAAAAAACACGAAATTAATGGAACTAATGCTGAAAAAATTATCAAACATGAATACAAAACCAACATTAATGTATACAAGATGGCTAATTAGGTGGATTATTTTCGTGATAACCAGAAAAAAAATTGCGTACATATTGGTGATCAGTGTCCAGATAAAAAATTACATACGTATATGAGTAATATGAAATTGGTAAACACCATTAATGAAGCTTTGTAGTTGTCATTTGGGAGGATACAGTAATCATTTTTTTAATCAAGGTTTTTGATTTTCTCAAATTTTCAATTCCAAAATTACGATTTTTTTTTTAACTTTGGAAGATTGCATAGCATAAGAGAATATCAATTTAGAATAATTATGCAACAAATGTTGATAATAACTAAAGCTATGTCAATTCCTTCTTTAAACAAGCTTTGTGATTATCTAATGATCAATTCTCTGATTTTATATGTAGAGTGCGAAATGTCTAGTGAGATGTCGAAAGTAATTTTGGTCTGTATATCTGCAAAGTCTAGTACTTCGTTGTGTATGTATTTTGCAAGGCATTTCTTTATGTTGATGTCGAACGTATAGTCATTGTATATTTTTTAGCGTTTGTTGTACTTTATAAATAGAGTTAGTATAGAAGTAGAGAGTAGCTTTTAGGGCACATTCGTTCCTATTCTCTCTCTACAACTTTTGTACTCATTCAGACAATTAATGAGTCAAACAAATATTATTTACGATCGTGTTCTTAATGCTTTATGTGATTGATTTCATTTTCTAAACTCTATTTAAACACTCATCAATTGGTATCAGAGCAGGATACATTAAATCAATATCAGTTTTCTCGTACTTTTTCAATAGTTTTGAATCGCACTTTCCGATTAAAAGTTTTCCGCATTATTGATTAAGAAAAATTGTGTTAATTGATTGATTTGTTTCAATTCTGCAATCAGTTTGATAGATCGAGTGTTTCCTAATTGTTTTCTGGTTGATTCATCCGTTAGATCTCTTTTCGGAAATCAGTGGTCACTTTTGTCCGTACAAAAATGGTGAATTTCAACATGAACATCATGTGAATATTTTCTCATTTGCTTGAATCTTCCACGAAGATTCCAATGCTCATTTCGGAGTATAATGAGCAGTGGGCGGATTGTATGGAGGATTATCTCAAAGGAATCGATGAAGATCTCCGGCAATGCATTACTAGTGGAAATTATCGTCCTGAAAGGCTTGATCAAGTTGGAAATGCAGGTTTATCCACTGGTATGGCAGCACAAAAAGGATAAACATGAGGATAATGATAAGAAATGCCTTCGTAAACTACGTGGTGCTCTCCACCGGTTGTTTACAACTATGTTCGAGGATGCAAGACTGCAAAGGAGACTTGGGATACTCTGAAAGAAAAGTATCAAGCAAGTGAAAAGACCAAGAAAAGTTCTGTGAAACAATGCCTGTTGGAAATGCCCATCTTCTCCGAATTCAAAACATGCTTTCTGATTGGATGTACATTTTCTAGCGTAGTGACCCGTTTTTCCACACCTGTAGCAGGTCACATCTTCTACGTATTTCCCAACATGCCTCACCTTTCACTTTTCATACCACATTACCTCATTGCTACCCTCACACTTTCTGTTGTTAGGGTTAGACTTCGAGAATCTACTATTCTTATTGGATTTTGAATGTCCTTCAAATTTCATATTCTAGCCAACTTCAACTCTATCAGCGGTTCTCCCTTTGATCATGTATTCGACAGATTTGGAAACCCAGATAGCTGCCTTAAGAGTAGGTTCCTGGCATACTAGCACAAAGTACACCCATGGTAGTCCCTTCGCATACTTATCGACTTTTGTTAGCTCGTCGGGTACAAAGCGCAAGGCGAACTCCATCTTGTCTGCGAACGCATTTGTATACTCATCAACGAACATGTTGCCCTTTTTCAGTGTCAGAAACTTCTTCTCCAACTCTAGCATGTTTTGGTCCGATCAGAACTTGCATTTGAAGTTAAACGAGAACTATGCCCATGTCAGCTGCAGTGGCTCGTTAGGGTTTATGGTCTTCCCTAACGTGTTCCACCAATCAAAAGATCCTCCCCTAAACCGAAATACAACATAAGTATTTTGTAGATTGCCCTTCTAACCACATGTTATTAAGGCTAGCTCCTTGTCAAAAATCTAATCAATAAATCCAATCAGATCCCGTTTCCCATTAAAGGTCAACATTTTGGAGGTCACAAAGTCCTTATACTTGCATCTGTTCCTATTGATCTCTCCCTCTGGGTGGTTCCTCCTAACCATTAGTTGTTCATCTTGATCTACAGTCCTACTATGGCTTCCTTCTTCGGACTCATCTCCATTCACCTTTGGTTCAACAATCGGTGTAGTGACTACTCTCCTACTCCCTTGGAGCAGTCGTCAAGTTTCCTCCATTTTCTCAGCTAGCAGAGCGCGAATCATAGTTGAACTCCTGCCATCGTGTTTGGCTCAGCTATTGGTGTGACTTATGGTGCACGCTCAATCACATGTTGAGGTTCAGGCTACTGATTTCCGTTACCATTTCCCTGTCCGCTATTATAACGCTCGCATTTCTCGCTAGGAATTAATAATATGATGTAATAGTTAGGGTCAACAATTGTAATCTTTTTAAAGTAAATAAATACAATTATTTGAGTATTATGTGTTCTATGTGTAGTTATATGTAGTATACGTACTTATAGTGATATAATAAAAAAGGAAGCAAATACGCGTCAAAATAGAATAATAATTAGGATGAACATCCTTGATGAAAGATGAAGTAGTCGAGATAAGGATTCCGGAGATAAAAGGAACGTTGACATCCTACTTCGTATGAGGAAGTTATGTTTCTTCGACGTTTCGTGATTAAACCGGCACTCATAAAAAGTGAAATTTTGATAAATTACTTTTTAGCCTTAATAATCTAAACGAAAGTCGTAGTGGTCGTTAAACCGAGAGTGTGCATATAGAGAACGTCCAAATATGACTTCGTGCGATGAAGTTATGATTTTTCGAAGTTTCAGCGCAACTATGTTAGCACAAAAATTGATCTTTAGATCGTCGATTTTTATCTGAAACACTCTAAACGATAATTAAAGATCTCGTTAATAGGAGTTCAATGGTAAAAAGATAGTAGAAAACGGACGCCGGATGAGAAAGTTACGCATTTTACACGGGCTTTAAAAGTATAAGACAGTGTGAATTTAATAATTCAAAATTAGCCGACGAAGTCTAAACAAAAGTTGTAGATCTTGTCAATAGCTACACGTGTATATATAGAAAGTTAAAAGAATCTCATATGAAGAAGTTATGCAATTTTGAAAATATGGAAATCAGTACGAACGCGTGTGCGACGAGCATAGTGTTCCAGTAGCCGCCACATAGCTCCACCCTTCTTCAAACACGTGTCAGCAACCCTAAGGAGCCACATCACCATAATGCGCGACGAGCATGCCTTTTTTGTCGGCAATATATATACCCCCTTTCCATAAGCTTTCACCATCACACCCCTACAACCAATTCTCTCGACTTTTGCTCTGGTTTAGCCCACTTTCCCTTTAGTTTTATTGTTTTGGTGAAGCCCTACAACCCCTGAGGTATTCAACCAAGTAGTAGCCATCAAGTAGGAGCCTTACAAGTGCGATTTATGGAATTTGGTCAGGAGGAACCTCTATAAGTTAAGCTACACTCTAGTCTTTCAGTGTAACTTGTAGTTATAGTCATAAGCCGTTATTATGAACATATAAATAAGAACTATCAATAGTTCTAAGTTATAATACCGATTTATCTACTTAGAGGAGAGGTGAGTAGAATGGTCATGTTGGCTTGGTTATTGGATTTCAGAAAGGCTATACGACGAAACGGTCCTGCCTCCCAACTATCCTGCCTGGCTGATCCTTATTTGATAGAACTATAGATATTTATTGGAATGATTGATAGGCCTAGGCTATCATTAGAAACGTTAGACTAAGACTTACTAATAATGATACCAGGTCACGCCAAAGGAAACGTCAAGTGCTAGAAGCGAAGCATTGCCTGAGTTTCGAATAATCACTTTAACAAGTGACTACATAATAACTTCGACTTACACATAGATATGAAGTATCTAGATGATTATATGCTAAATGTGCCTATTATTAGTACTTCCTGATATTTGTTCTAGATGAAATATTATAACATGATTTTATTTGATTTAAACAAATACACACACACACACACACACATATATATATATATATATATATATATATATATATATATATATATATATATATATATATAGGGTAGAAAAGGGATGATAATGATGGAATAAATGAGATGAGATGATGATAAAACGTGACACCTTGACTTTATAGATGATCTAATCATCTAGCGGAGTATAGATAAAGGCCTTGGATTATTCTAGATAGTCCATTGGAATGTTGGCTGGCTCACAACCTGTAAGTGTTTTTGAATTTTTGAACTATGTGTTCACTAAAGATGTACTCCATCCCCTCCCCCCCCCCCCCCAATGGTTGCCTTATTGGCATGCATTTGCTAAGGAATTCCGTAAGCAATGTTTTCTTCCCCAATGCTTACAATTATCCTAACGATAGGTCCCAAGAGACTAGTATTTAGGGTCATAATGTGAGTATAACGGGAATAGATAATCGGGTTGAATTATTTGATGAAAATAATATAATTAGAGAATTTAATTATTCTGGGTTGAAATCCTATGTGCTTACCATACTTTCCCCAAGTCTAACCCACTCATTTTCCATGTACCACAGGTAGCGGTACGAAAGCACATGTGTAATTAGATGATTTTGATGAGAGGATAATGGAATGTAGGCCAATAAGTTAATGTTTTGTTGTAAGGCCTGTAATCTTTCATTTATGCTTATGTATTGTATTGATAATGACATCCCAAGGTTTTTAATATAAGTAAAGTACATTTCTTTGGAAATGCTTTTATAATATTATTATCCTGCTTTTTTGGGAACAAAATCTGCATTATTATTCTAAAAAAAGATTATTCTGATTTTAAATAAGCATAAATAAATCAATCTTTTCCGTCCAAGAAATTGGGGATGTCATAGCTACATGTTCTCACCATGACGTTCTGATCACCAAAATAATCGTTGAGTGTAACGTACGCGAGTATATTACGATTGGGAAAGCTTTTATTTGTGTTAGACGTATGATCCCGTCTAACTGTCACACCCCCAAACCAGAACGGCGGAAACGTCTGGGGGCGGATGGAGTGACTTCATGAACAGTATCATAACAATTGAATAGTAATGAAACATAGCAACCCAAACATTCATACATTGATAATACAAGTTTACATTGTTTACAAAACTTTGTTTGTTCATAAGTTAAATACATATAACTAAAAAGTGGAAAACTTGAAACGACGACGCCGACCCTCAAGAAGGGTTGAATACCTGTCTATTGGTTTCCTGAGAATACAAGTGATTTTGAAAAGTGTCAACTATAAACTTGGTGAGTTCATAAGCATTTTGTATGAAAAAGGTTTGTAACTGTTTCACGAAAAATAGTTTCGTATACTTCCAGAAAATCCGATATTTTCTTTAATATGAACTGTAATTGTATGTAATTCCTTTGTATCTTTTCCTTGTAATGTAATAATGTATGTTGCCAGAAAATCCAATATTTTCTTAAATGTGAACTGTAATTGTATGTAATTCATTTGTATCTTTTCCTTGTAAAGTAATAATGTATGTTACCAGAAAATCCAATATTTTCTTATATATGATCTAGTAGTCTTAAACCCTAAGACCAAGATGTAAGTGAATGTTGTACTGAAAATAGTATATAGTTTTATTTCTTTTTATAAAACTAATGAAGTATAAGCTTCTCGTAAACCAAATAGTTTCGCTAATCTCTATGTGAGTTCTTATAACCATGCTAATATGACTGATATGCCTGAAACGACATTCTTTAGGCGTCGGAGTCGGTAAGACATTTGTCACCCTAGACTTGCCGGTCTAACTGTAGCGAACAGCTGAGGTGTGGGGTTGTCAATGCCGTAAAGATCTATACACAACGATCTCGCTCTCCCTCAAGGAGACTCTGGTTATAATGCAGGACTTCAGGTGTAGGCTAGGTAGGTACGGTGAAGGAACGTCTCACAAGGGCATTAACAGATTTACGTGAACTATGATTCTTTTTTCTTGTAAATGACATAATTATACCTTTAAATAATTATATGTTTCTTTCGTAATGACAGCGTAGTGTTTGTGACACCCAAACTATACCAATTATAGTTCATTATGTTTGTTTGTCAAGACAATCTGTACAATCATATATACAAATACATATAAGTTAACATGTCTAGAGGTTTTAAAAGAATATATCCCAAGTATAAGAACTTTTAGTATGATAAAGACAATTTCTAGTTTTTGACTTTTCTGTCCATGTTTTTAGAAAAATTATAGAAAAGTCATCGTAAGTCGAAATTTGGAGTCGTAAACTCTCAGAGCTTAGAGAATGATTCTACTTTGTCCATAATATTTTTCCCTGGCCTTAAGTGGTTCCTAACCAGAGTGAAAATGTTCATTTTTTTTACAGTCTGGTCTGAAAATGTTCTGAAATGATAGACAGTTTTGCAAAAATCACCATAAATTGTAGAAAAATCGTATGAACAAATGCGAGTAGTCCTTAAAAAGGTATAGACCTGAACTATTAGCTTTTTGAAGAGTTTTGACATATATTAAGTTTAATAAGAGTAAACCAGACCGTGAACAGATCACAAATTTTCTGTAAAAAGCTGATTTTTAAGCATAGATATGTTTTAGTGACCTAACTTGTATTTTTAGTTTGCAAAGGCTTTAGATCTTCCAAATAAGGTTTGTCTACTTGTATTCCCCCCCCCCCCCCCCTAAAAACTTTGAAAAACTCGAAAATGAAGGGATATGAACTCACCTTTTTGATTTCGTGAGTTGTAGGAAGGAGAAGAAAGAAGTTTTTCGAGCCTAGCTTGAGTCTTGGAGAGATTCTCGAAAAGGTTGATCTTTCTAAGAAGCTACACACGAAAGTGTTGTGTAAACATGGAGTTTTAGCTTGAAGTGGTGCAAAAATACTTGAAGTTTACAAGAATACTTACCAAGTTCTTATGAGTTTTGGAGAAAACCCTTAAAGATGCACACATGAAATGAGAGAGAGATGGAAGGAATTCTTGAGAGTACAGTGAGTAGAATGATTTTTAGTGAGGATGTGGGGGGTGTTTGTGGCCGATATCTCCCTTAAATGGGGGGATTGGTTGACTTCTAGATGCTTGATGGGAAGTTAGCTTAGATACATGAAGGGTAATAGTACATGAGCATGGTTACATGATGGTTAATTACATTGAGGTTTGTGGGATAATAATGAGGTGTCACGCCTAATTGCAATTTCTTTTTCCCTTTTTTTTGTTTTACTTGCCCATAACCGATTTTATTAATGTAATGGAGGGGTTTTCGGTTTAGGGTGGTCGAAAACACCCTATGTTCTTGATTGGGTTTTCCGTTTGGAGTGTGTATGAGCTTTTGGACTTAATTGGGCCCAATAAGAGAGTTTTCGGTCCAATAAGGCCCAAAGGAAATGGGTTTTCGGCCTATAGTGTTTGGTCCGAGAATTCTTAGGTCAAGGCCCAAAATTGATTGGGCTTATCTATGGGATCATGTTTTGGGCTTTCATGAGGCTTTTTCAATTTGATTCTAAATGAACGCTCATATGTATTCAAATAATATTGTAGTTTGAATTTCACTATTTTCATGCAACAAGGTCACATAGAGGAATTGTTTTGTACAAGCTTCACAATCTCAACCCTAAATTTCTAGTTGTGACATCATCCCCCCGTTAGAGGGAATTTCGTCCCAAAATTCGTTCTAAAGCAGCTTTCACGAAGTAGGGAAGAGATGTGGGTACCTTTTCATCATCTTGTCTCTTCGTTCCTAGAGGTATTTAGGTCCTTGCTTGGTGTTACCACGGACCTTCGCTATTGGTATTTGACCTTGCTCTTTTGGTTTCCCTGTCCATGATTCTCACATGTTCCTCTTTGGGGTGTAGGTTCTTGTTTACTTGGATTTCTTCGAGTGGGATTACGAGAGCTTCGACGATTAGATACTTATTAGGGTTGGACACGTGGAATGTGGGATGTATGATGCTGAGTTCTTGTGGTAGCCGAACCCCATGGATTACTGGACCTATCCTGGCGAGGTTCTCGAATGGCCAAATGAAAATCACATATTTGATGCCCTAGAGGTAGTGTCTCTAGACCTTGCGATGAACACTACAGTCTCTAAGGTTAGGGTTGCGTGTGGTGCAACTGGCCCTATGATTTTCAGGTTGTCTTGGGAGTTTCTTCTTACAGAGTTATGAACTAGTGGTATGTCGACCTTGCTCGTTTCCTTGAGGTTGGTTGAACGGATCGTCGGTTTGGAATGGAAGATATTGGTCCTTGGTGATGGGTTTGTTTGACTCTTGGTAGTCAATGGTCCTATGAAGAATTTGCATTTCCTCCTTATGAGTCAAATGGGTGCTCTTTGAGGTTAGAGGCTTGGTATGATAATTTCCTTACTTATTAAATCGCTCCATCGGCCGGACACTTTCTGTGTTCATAGTGGTACTAAGTGGCATTGGGGATTTGGCTATGGGAATGGCTCCAAGGGTCGAGTCGATTCCGAACTCCACTTGGCACATGGGTGATATTTCCGAAAGGACTTCGGAAACATCTCGGGGAGGTTATAAACCTCTGAGATTCCTTTGAGGTCTTTTTGCTTCTTGTGTCCTATTTCTATTGTGACTAGAAAAGACTGTGGTACCATTTACATAGGTACTTATGATTTCAGATACAAGAGATGATTCAGAGGTTTGTCGTTATAGATTGAAGGAGTTTCGTTAATCGGTTGGGTAAGGCGAAGGATCTCTTCGCAAGGCATGAAATTGGTATGGTGAGGATCAAGCTAGTCCATGTCAAATGATGACGTTGGACTTCCTACTATAACGGATGTTAAATTGATTTGGAAGGGATGATTGTTTAGAATGATAGTGTATTCTATGTACATGCTTTTGACGCTACCAATTTCATCCTTGTTATTACTACTGTGAATAATTTGTACTGGAATTAGGGTGTATTAGCTGTACGAGTACCTTGATAGATGATGAAATTTCGTAGTATGTTTCCTACTAGGTCTCTCTATAATAGTTTGGTGTAACCTTAGTCGTATATAATTAGGATTGAAAAGACAGTTGACTGAGTGGCCCTGCCTTAAACCCACAACCAGACAAGGAATAAGAATTAAGGCGGAATCACACACTCTAAGTCCGTAGAATCTTAATTATATATGACTCTGCGTTTACACTAAGCCATCATAACTCACCTGCAAGGATCTTTAGTTTTTCTATGAATAATTAGATTTGTTCGGATGAGGGAGCAATTTATGATTTTGTTTTTTTTCATTTGATTGACAAAAGTTTTAATGAAAATTCGATGCTTAATTATTGTTGCTTGGAAACGTACTAAAAATCCCAGTAGGGTTCCTTGTTGCTTCATCATGTCCTGTTGTTAAACTCCTTCGGCTCCTCCGTCATTCCTCTTTGTTGGACAATCTCTCTTGAAATGTCCCGTTTCACCGCATGTGTGGCATGCTGGACTTACTCCAGCATCGGGGGTTGGAGCGATGCATTGGGTCGGGGTCTTACAGTGGCGGTCAGTGTGCCCCTTCTTGTTGCACCTTTTGCAATGCAACTTCCGGTAGACTCCATTATGATGGAAACTGCACTTGTTGCATTTTGGGAGGCTTCCAGCATATGGTTTTCTTGGTGTTGAGGTAGCAGGGTTAGTGGGGGTATGGACTGCTGCAGCTTGTTGCCTTTTGGTAGGTCCTTGAGTCGAACTGCCCCCTTTCTTGTTCCCGAATTTTTGTTTCATGTTCTTAGGTTTGGGGTTTGGGGTGTCCTTGTAAGTAGTTACTCGTTGGTTTACTTGGTTGTTACTACGGTTGGAATTGTCGACATTGTTTCCATTTTCGTTTGTGTTCTTAGCGTTGAGTTGCGCCATGACAGCTGTCACGACAGCCGTTACGGAGGCTTGGAATGTAGCAGAGTCTATCTGCAAAATTGGTGTTTCGCCGGTTGGCCGCTTGTTTCCATGTGAAAGCATGATTCTGTTGCATGGCGAGAAACGAGCTCGTAAGTAACTTTGGTCGTTTCTAGTTGTATCTCATGTATATTTATAGATATACATTTGTGTATACACGTATATAAGTCACATGTTTTGTTGTATGATCCCCAAAAGTTTCGACCACATTCCCAAAATGTACTTGTGGTGATAAGTAGTAGTAGGTATTGTACGAACATTAAGTTTATCAAAATAGAATATAGTTATCAATACAATTAGTTTATTCGAATTACATAGTTTCTTGGAGGGCGTACCTCCCTTGATTTACTACTAATAGTTGTGATGAAATACATAATTACCCTAAGACATAGTGCGAGTAGTGTAGTCACTAGCTCACTTGGCCATCCTAGTCTATCATATGCCGAAATGACGCACAAGGTGCCCAACCATTTCACTCATTTCGCAGGTGGCCACTTCTTCTCTCTGTTCTGCTAAGACTGCCCTAGCCTCAACTGCAATGATCTGTTGTCTCAGGGTGACCACTTCCTCCTCTAAGGAGTGTAGACGGTTTGTAAGGCCCTCCTGCTCTACTTGTTGATTCAGCATTGCTCCTGAATAGTGTTCTTGTCCTCCTTTAAACCAGGCATGTTGTTGGGTTGCCCCTTGTGGAGGTGCATCCTGGACAAGGTGAATGTTAGCAACGAAGCTTGCCCTTGCATGAGCAATATTCTCTTACTAAGTATGTTCATCCCAAGAGAAATTCTCTTGGATGTTTACGTACCTGGGAGGAGAGAGATGAAAGGGTCTCTTGCCTGCTCCTGTTAGGGTAAGTCTCGCTAAGGATCTCTCCAGCGCCTTCATCCTCATCTGACTCCTCATCAGAACCCTCCCCTCATAGTCCATCTCTTGGTATTCTTCAGGACCCACTTCTGGGTTCTCCCCATGAACCTCTTCTGGCTCCTCCTCGATCCACCCGATAGCTACTAAGGCAGGGTAGTGGTGGTCTTCGTGGTGAAACTCAGCCATGTTACCTGTGTGAGAATAGAGGTATGAGAAATACGTAGGGGGTGTAAGTGTGTGGTTCCACAGTATCCTGAAATACTCCTATAGTTTTTTAAATGTTGTGTTTGATTCTGGGTATCTTGGTGTAGGTAAATGTAGACTCGTCGTTTACTATGACTATTTCCCAGCATATGCTAGTTACTCCTCGAATAGATATAGTTGATCAGGCTATATTTATTCAAGGTCTAATTACATATCTCGAGGCCTACTCGTAGTTTTCAACTCATCATACTAATTTTATTATGCCCTCGTTATGACACTGCCCTAACTTGTATGTACTTCTACTTAAAATATTATTATATTTTTAAGAGTATATTTGTAGTCAGAGTGTTTTAGCCCCATTGTATTTATAGTTGTATATCTTGTATGGTTTGATATACTAGTTCACTATAAACAATGCTCTGATACCAATCTGTCACACCCCAAACCAAAACGGTGGAAACGTCTGGGGGCGGATGGAGTGACTTCATGTACAGTATCATAACAATTGAATAGTAATGAAAGATAGCAACCCAAACATTCATACATTGATAATACAAGTTTACATTGTTTACAACACTTTGTTTGTTCATAAGTTACATACATATAACTGAAAAGTGGAAAATGTGAAACAACGGCGCCGACCCTCAAGAAGGGTTGAATACATGTCTACTGGTTTCCTGAGAATACAAGTGATTTTGAAAAGTGTCAACTATAGAGTTGGTGAGTTCATAAGCATTTTGTATGAAAAATGTTTGTAACTGTTTCGCGAAAAATAGTTTCGTATACTTTCAGAAAATCCGATATTTTCTTTAATATGAACTGTAATTGTATGTAATTCCTTTGTATCTTTTCCTTGTAATGTAATAATGTATGTTGCCAGAAAATCCAATATTTTCTTAAATATGAACTGTAATTGTTTGTAATTCCTTTGTATTTTTTCCTTGTAAAGTAATAATGTATGTTACCAAAAAATACAATATTTTCTTATATATGATCTATAGTCTTAAACCCTAAGACCAAGATGTAAGTGAATGTTGTACTGAAAAGAGTATATAGTTTTATTTCCTTTTATAAAACTAATGAAGTATAAGCTTCCCGTAAACCAAATAGTTTCGCTAATCTCTATGTGAGTTCTTATAACCATGCTAATATGATTGATATTCCTGAAACGACGTTCTTCAGGCGTCGGAGTTGGTAAGACATTTGTCACCCTAGACTTTCCGGTCTAACTGTAGTGAACAGTTGAGGTGTGGGGTTGTCAATCCCATAAAGATCTATACACAACGGTCTCGCTCTCCCTCAAGGAGACTCTGGTTATAATGCAGGACTTAAGGTGTACGCTAGGTAGGTACGGTGAAGGAATGTCTCACAAGAGCATTAACAGATTTACGTGGATTATGACTCCTTTTTCTTGTAAATGACATAATTATACCTTTAAATAATTATATGTTTTTGTTTCGTAATGATAGTGTAGTGTTTGTGACTCCCAAACTATACCAATTATAGTTCATTATGTTTGTTTGTCAAGACTATCTATACAATCATATATATAAATACATCTAAGTAAACATGTCTAGATGTTTTAAAAGAATATATCACAAGTATAAGAACTTTTAGTATGATAAAGACAATTTCTAGTTTTTGACTTTTCTGTCCATGTTTTTATAAAAATTATAGAAAAATCATCATAAGTCGAAATTTGGATCCGTAAACTCCCAGAGCTTAGAAAATGAGTTTACTTTGTCCATAATATTTTTCCCTGGCCTTACGTGGTTCCTAACCAGAGTGAAAATGTTCATTTGTTTACAGTCTGGTCCGAAAATGTTCTGAAATGATAGACAGTTTTGTAAAAATTACCATAAATTGTAGAAAAATCGTACGAACGCATGCGAATAGTCCTTAAAAAGCTATAAACCTGAACTATTAGCTTTCTGAACATTTTGACATATATTAAGTTTAAGAAGAGTAAAACAGACCGTGAACAGATCACAACTTTTCTGTAAAAATCTGATTTTTAAGCATAGATATGTTTTAGTGACCTAACTTGTATTTTTAGTTTGCAAAGGCTTTAGATCTTCCAAATAAGGTTTGTTTACTTGTATTCCCCCCTAAAAACTTGGAAAACTCGAAAATGAAGGGGTATGAACTCACCTTGTTGATTTCGTGAGTTGTAGGAAGGAGAAGAAAGAAGTTTTTCGAGCCTAGCTCGAGTCTTGGAGAGATTCTCGAAAAGGTTGATGTTTCTAAGAAGCTACACACGAAAGTGTTGTGTAAACATGGAGTTTTAGCTTGAAGCGGTGCAAAAATACTTGAAGTTTACTGGTGGGATATCAAGTTCACCAAGAAAATTACACCCTTTGTTTGCAAATAAAACGTAATATAATGGTACAAAGGGGTATCAATCCTCGGGGAAATGGTTGTATTCAATCACCAATACAATCCAATAGAACTAGTGTAAATCAACTAACTAACTACAATTAAACTAAAAGGGGGGGGTGTGTGTTGTGATTTCTTGAAAACTAAAATACTTGAATAACTAAAAAGCTTGCAATTAAGCAAGATGGTGAGATGCTCAAATATTGGAGATAATTGGTTAACCAAGGCAATTCAACACAATGAACATTTGTGTGTTTATCATTAGGATTCAATATGAAGCTTATCATTCATCCCAAATTAGTTATAGCAATCATGAAGCATGATATGCCAAGATTCCTCATAGGTAGTATGGAGGTTGGGGAAGCCCACAACACACCTTCTTAATCAAAATCAAAGATCCAATTGAAGCAGTTGAACCCAAGAAGTTGATTAGCCTTAAGAATGAAGAAATCCCCAATTCCTAGAGGATGTCAATGCTTACACATCCATAAAGGAGTCATGATTCATAAGCTAGAGATGATTTCTACCATCATAAAGCCCTTGTTCTAAGTAAATTCAATGATTCAATGCTAAACCAAAGAAATAAACCAACAATTGCTCATTCAAGTACCAAGCTCATGATCAAAGTATTAAACAAGCATACGAAATATGAACTAGAATCATAAACATAAGATAAATGATAAATAAGCATGAATCCTTTAAAAAATCACAAACATCCAAGGGTTTTAGCCAAAGTTAACCAAAATAGAGAAATTAGCCACTCATGGCAACAAAATAACAATCACAAAAGTCTAATTGCATCAAGAAACTAACAATTACTTTGGAAGATAAGAAGAATGTGTATCCAAGCACCAAAAATCGCCTCCTCTGGTCTCTAATGGTGGAAAATCAAAGTGTATCTGATAGATCCAACCCCCCAAGGTAAATGGTAAACAAAATGACCAAAATGACCAAAACTGGGCAGTTACGCGGGTACCCGCGCACGTGAGAATCCACCCGCGGAAATATTTTTGGAGTGCTATTGGCTCATTGTTACTCCACTACACCATTCCACTACCCAAGATTCCCTTGGTCCCCTCCATATCCCACTTGATTCAAATTAACCAATCATCTTTTAGCTTCAAATATGGATGCTCCAAGCCCAAAATAACAATCCACGACCCATCTTTACAAGCCCACTTCATCCAAGTCTTTAGCTTTTTAAGCCCAAATCTCCTTTTATGGATCTGCAAGGCCCAATAATGCATCGAGAAGCCCACTAAGCCCAACTCCAGTCAAACCGCAACCGTAGTGAGCTCCAAAACCCTGCAAAATATCTTATGCAAAATAGAAAGTACCCGACACGATCCATGATAAAGAAAATAAAGAATATACAATGCAATACTAATTAAAAGAGCTAAAAATACTAAAAATAAACTAATAAAAATAAGGAAATAAAATAAGCTATCAAATCACCCCAAGCTTAAACCTAACTTGTCCTCAAGTAAGAACAAGACTAAAATGAGCTCAGAGTGAGCTAAACTAAAAAGGAAAAAGAAAGATACCACAGAATTTGGTCAACATCAGTCAACATGGACAGAATCAGTCTTTCATGGACCCTACGCATCTTCAAAATGTTCCCCGCTTTAGAGCCATAAACCACATTCTCAAACCAATTAACGGGCGAATAGATCACGACTGGATGTAGTTGCGGTGTGCAAGACAAAGGAAACAGAGGATGCACCCAGTAGGGGCACTTTAAATCACCAATACAGATCATAATGCATGAAGGAAAGGCGCCTCTTCACACACTATGATTCCTACATTTGTCAGGCTAAAGTGTATAGTACGAAATAGGGTTTTGCAACGCGGCCTCTGGGCAAACATCCGGTTTCAGAGGCTTCTCCCTTGTATTGTCCTTTTCAATCTACCGTCTCATCATCATAGCCTTTTCTCACCAAAAATCAAAAAAATAAAATAAAATAATAAAAATTCTACTCATCCTAAATCTAATCCTAACAACTTAAATCTTCAATCTTGAACTTCTGTTATTTGGATTTCAGCCTCTTTGTAGCTCGATCTCTCTCTCTCTCTCTCTCTCTCTTTCTCTCTCTCTCAGTCTCTCTCTCTCAGTCTCTCTCTCTCTCTCTCTCTCTCTCTCTCTCTCTCTCTCTCTCTCTCTCTTCTCTCTCTCTTTCTCTCTAAAGAAAGTCTTGAACTTGGATTCTTGTTCTTCTTTTTGTGTTGCTCTTTTTCTTCATTTTTCTTCTTTGTTTTTGTTGCTTTTCTTTAATCTTCTTCATTGTTTTTTTTTGTGTTCACTTTTCCAATTTCTTCATTTTTTTGTGTTTTCTTCTTGGAAGGTCTAAGGAATTTCACCATGTAACATAGGAGGAAGGCTAACATGAACACCTAATGATCATTGACAATGTGCCAAGATCAACTAAAAAGGGTGGGATATGTCTCAAAAATGGGTGTTACCGAAAAAAAACTTGGTCCCAAAAATGTGAATTGGGGGACCCACTTCAAAGTTCATCAAGCACCTCAGTGCAAGGTGTGATAAACAAAATCTATCTAACTATCTACTCTAAACCCCTAGAAAAATGATGACCTATCTTAGAAAGGTGGTGAGAATCTAACTAAGCAAGGCTCGGACGAGACTCGGGACAACTAAAGGGTATTCCCCCCAAAACCAAGATGTGAGTCTTCAATGTCTTCAAAATACCTTACCGTGCTAATCTTTGACCGCACACATTGGTTTGACCAACCACATCCCTCCGCACCTAGACGCAATCAAGCTACCTGCATCTGACCGCCACACAAGCGGTCTCAATGTGGTCTGTGAGGCTCAAAATGTGTCCTATTTGTCCAATACAAGGAATTCCATATCAAGACCCGAGACCAATCTATGATTCAATACTTATGACTCGATGCTATGGTACCTATAGGGATGAGAAGACAAGAGAGAATAAAAATGCATGAACTTAAACTATAATGCATCTAAAAAGTATGAAAATTAGAAAAGAAGGAAACAAAATATGCAATATTTTTGATGAATGACCTAAATGACTTACTCTAAATGCAACTATATACAACCTAAAATAAAATATAAGAATACCTCACCCCAAGCTTAAAATGAAGCATTGTCCTCAATGCTTAGGATGAGAGTAAAGAAGGATCATACCGGGATCAAGGTGGAGGAGGCCCACGAGGACGGTACGGAAGCAACACATGGGTCGTACAATGATGTGTGGGTGGAGTTCTTCGCCGCCTAAATTCACATGGATGAAAGCTTGGTCGCATAAAGGAAGCATATGAAATGGCTCGAAATTTTGTTATGAAGTGGCATATTTGTGCGGGTACCCTCAAAACTTTGTGCGGGTGGGGGGGGGGGGGGAAGCTATGCGCGCACATCAGTTTACAACTCGTGTGGGGGTAATTTGAGCTCGGTTTCACGCGGGTATGGTTGGGTCGTGCAACGTTTGCGAGGGTACCCGCGCAAGTTGCAGATTTTGACATTTTTTGCAATTTTTCGCTCCACAAGCTCCGGTTTTCTTTGATACTTTACCAAGATCATTGCTAAACCTCAATATGCTTATTTTTGACCAACTTCAAGCCTAGAAACATCAAAACTTCAAGCGGAGATTATTTATTTACAATGCATTTATTTAACGTCTTTGCCAAGACATAGCCCCGCTTCCGTCAACCTTCGTAAATCGGAGTTTCCAATGCAACGTTGTCGAATTCTCCCGTGTGAAAGCCTTCATAAAATGGTTTCAAAACGATGCCCATTCACTTTGAATATTTGATTTGTTTCCAAACTCTTAAATTCAACCGCACCGTGATTAAACACTTTTATAACAATAAAAGGTCTGTGCCATCGAGATCCCAATTTTCCCGGGAATATCTTTAAGCGTGAATGATAAAGAAGAACTTCTTGACCCGGAATAAAGTGTTTTTGGGTTATGTGCTTGTCATGAAATGCCTTTTTCTTCTGTTTGCATCTTTTGAACCTTTTAATTATCTTCTTCTTGACCACTTCCATCAATGGAGGATTCAATCTTCTTTGATCCTCTCTCTTAGGCTTGCAGTCATCTTCCATGAGAATCTTGTGTGTGCATACATTAGGGCTTATACCGTTTATTGGCTCAATCACATCAACCCGGTACAATGGAGAAACGTTGCTAGGGTACCTCGTTGCTTCAAAGATGTTGAAGTGAATGATCTCTCCATCAAACTCCATAGTAATTTTCCCTTTATGGACATCAATGATCGTATGAGTGGTATTCATGAAAGGTATTCCAAGGAGGATCATACATGATTTGGAAGGAGACTTCTCTTCAAGATCAATGACATAAAAATCCGCGGGAAAACGTGTTGATTAACTTGTACTAACACATCCTCCAACACTCCTCTTGGAGACACACTTGACTTGTCCGCTAATTGAATGATTACACCGGTTTCTTCCAAAGGTCCAACATTGAGAGATTGAAAAACCAAATATGGCATCATATTGATCGAGGCTCCAAGATCTAACATGACACTTTCGACATGCAAATCACCAATGGTACAAGGGATAGCAAATATTCCCGGATCCTTGCATTTGGGAGGTAACTTCTTTTGGACAACCGCAGACACGTTTGCATTGACTTGAATCTTTTCATTTTCCTTGAATTTACTCTTCTTGGTGCACAAATCCTTGAGAAATTTTGCATAACTTGGAATTTGCTTAATAACATTCAATAGTGGAATGTTGATTTGGACCTTGCGGAAAGTTTCAAAGAATTCATTTTCTTCCTCCTTTTTCTTTGAGGGATCCAACCGAGAGGGAAAATATGGTGGTATGACCAATGGTTTGATGGTCTTGTTGGAAGATTCGAGTTGATCAATGTTTGGCACAACCGGTTCCTTTGGAGGAACTACAACTTTCGAAGGTTCAACAATAATGACTTCATCATTCTCTTGAAACTCTTTTAGGGTTGCTTTCTCCAAGTGTTTTCCCACTTCTCAAGGTTATTGCACTCACATTGGGATTCTTCTTGGTTTTAGAAGGAAGTTTACCCCTTTGTTCCATCTTGTTGAGAGCGGTGGCCAAGTCTCCAATTTGTTCTTGAATATTGGAGAAAGTGTTCTTGGTCTCTTGTTGAAATTGGGTTTGGCTTTGTGCAAAAGAAGTGACGAGTTCTTGAAGGCTCATTTGATGGCTACCACTTGATTGACATTGTTGTGGAGGTTGTTGGTAATTTGGAGTGGGATGAGATGTTTGGGGATATGGAGGATTTTTGGAAGGATATTAGGAAAATTGGGGTCTCATCATAACATGTGGTGGGTTTTGCTTTGGTGGGTATGGGTTGTTTGGGTTATTCCTCCAATTTGTGTTGTAAGTGTTGTGAAACCCCATGGGTCTTGGTTGACCTTGACATCCTCCCATGGCATTAGCATCCTCCAGTTCACTTCCAAGAGTGGGAAACGTGTCCGTATAATGTCCCGTTATTGCACAAATACCACACACCATCAATTGTTGACCACTTCCCACCACTATTTGAATTAACACATTAGTCAAATCCAAGAGCTTTGATTCCAAGTGTTGGGTGTTGCTAACTTCACCAACAACTTGTGGGGAATTTCTCTTCATTTCATTTTGAGGCCCAAAGTTTCTTTGATTTTAAGAAATGGTACCAAAAAGTGATCTTATGTCTTGAGGTGTCTTGTTGAATATGTCACCACCACTTGAAGCATCAATCATCCTTCAATTTTTTTCATTCATACCCTCATAAAATTGTTGAAGAAGTAGTTGTTCGGGTATGTTGTGTTGAGGACAACTTGTACACAAGTTGTTGAATCGCTCCCAAAAATCATGAAAAGTCTCATTCTCCCCTTGACGAATCCCCAAAATGTCACTTCTTTTATTTGATATCCGAGAAGTGGGATAGAATTTGCTATTAAAGGCTTTGAGTAACTCTTCCCTTGTGTGAATAGATCCTGGTGGTAAGTTAAATAACCACTCTCTAGCTTTATCTTCCAAGGTGAGCAGGAAGGTGGTTAGCTTGAAATCATCCAATGTCACATGTCCGGGCAATATGCTAACACATATCATATGAAAGGACTTCAAATGCCTTTGAGGATCTTCTCTATCCAAACCATGGAACTTGGTGAGTTGATGTATGAAACTTGACTTCAATTCAATCACTCGGCGGTTTGCGGGATAAACAATACCAAGGGGTGTGTGAGTAACATCTGTCTCCATCATTTTTCGAAGTTTCAACTCTTAAGGGGGATTGGGTGGATTGCAGTTATTGGGATATTGTTGCATCTAATTGGGAGGTTGTTGGTAAGGTGGGTATGGGTATTGTTGGTGATTGTACATTTGTGGTGGAAAAGGTTGGTAGTTAGGATATTGGTTGTAGGGGGTTGTTGTTGTGGGTACATTGGGTGTTGGTACATTAGAGGTTGTGGGTAATGAGGTTGATTTGGTTGATGTGCTTGTGGTTGTTAACCTTGAAAAAGCATTGTTTTGAGGTTGGTTGTTTTGATGGAAGTTTTGGTTTTGTGGTTGTGGTTGTTGAAAATTGGGTTGATTTGGTGGATGAGGGGGTTGATTCCAAGGTGGCATATCTATGAGAGGTTCTTGGTTTTGTTGTTTTCTTGGTTGTTGGGGTGGGGTATTTGTTGGATTAGATGTGTAAGCCCATAACTATTATTGGTATGAACTCGACCCGAGAGTAGCATGGTCCATTTGGGTTGCGTATCATCAGGACAATTTGTTCGGATGGACTTTTGAGAAAAGAGGTTGTATATGATTTATTAATATATTATAAGCTATAATATATTAATATGAAATCATATGTTTTAATTAGTATTGATCAAGAATTAATTTGGTATTAATTTAGTGATCAAAAGAGACTAATTAAATCTATAGGGACTAATTATGGTAATTAGTGATATTTATATGTGTTGGGCTTATGATCCATTTTGGACGAAGTTTATGTATGGATACATAAACAGTTGGGCCACATGAACCATGGATCATAAAACACATGGGTATGGATTTGGGTTATACCCATGACCCTTGAAATACCACACATATAAATACAAGCATCTTGACCTAAAACCGCCACCCCTTGTGTGTGTGTGCATGTTCTTGGAGTTCATGAAGGTTTTAGAGTGCATGGAGATTCTCTCTCAAGTCCTACCTTTGTCCTTGATGTGTTGTGACTTCATTTGAGGCTTCCATACTATTGGGGCTAAGCTCTTAAGGCCAAATACATCAAGACTTCCAGCCACATAAAAGGTATGTTACACTAACTAGTATCTTGTGTAGTTTACATCTTTACATGCTAGTTATAGGCTTAATACCTTGGAAACACCTTTGCATGTATAATTAGTGAAAACATAGATCCAAGGTATTTAGGGTTGTATGTGCACCATAGGATGTTGTATTATACCAAAACCCATCAGTGGTATCCGATCCAAGGCTTGTTTTCAATTATACTTGATGGAAATGGCTGAAATTCGAAGTTTTTTGCTGTCTGGACAGGGGAATCGACGAGTCCATTAAGGGACTCGACGAGTCCATTAAGGTACCCAACGAGTTCATGTACAAATTCATCCAACTCGTCGAGTTGGTTCTTGCACTCGGCGAGTTGGACCCCCTGACAGCATATCTTCGAGGTTTTTGGCTGGAATTGGAGTAGGAACATTACCCTAAGCTATTTTTGAACTTATAAACCTGTTTTTGATGTGGTAATGTTCATGCTAATCCAATTTCAAAGATAATTATCAATGGATTCATGTTTTGTATTAGTTTAATGGTTAGACAAATTGCATGAAAATTGTTTGATTTTAATTATCCTGTTCTTATGAGTTGGTTTAGATTAATAGAAAAATTATGTGATAATTTGTTTTCAATCCAAATTGATCTAAAATTTGTTCATAAAATGTGTTTTGTAAGTTGTCCTCAAGTTATATGAAAAGTCTCATTTATGATTTTTATAACTCATGAGATTTCCATAAGTTATGAAAATGAAGAGTCTCATTCTTTTAATGTTTTTAAAGTCTTCCATAACTTGTCCTCAAGTTATGGAACTTGAAGAGTTTTTTTTTTCATTAAAACTACTTTAAACTCATAAGTTATGGAAACCATATGTCTTGAATTGTTCAAAACTTTCCCTCAAGTTTTGGAATTTGTAAAGTTACCCCCCCCCCATGTATTCTTTAGTTCCAAACCCTAGATTTTAAATAGTTTAAAATTCAACCCTTATACTATTATAATATTATAGATTTAATATTTATATATATGTATAAGAGTATGTCAGTCTTACCGTTAGTAGGCCTCATTCACGAAGCCGGTATATAAGGGGGGTATAAGGTTACTGCCTATAAAATGGCAGTTTAATGGGTGTTCACTCTCACCCACCGCTTCCTTGACTGGTGGAGGGTCGTTAGCCGAACGGGTTTGACATGACATTAATTCTCCCTTCATTAAAAGTATAATGATAAATACTAAGCAACTAAACACTTATAAATTCCCAATCTTAGTTACTTAGGAAAAATGTGAATTTGGTGCTAACCCATGAAATTACACTTTGTACCTTACCAAGTCGTTGGTGGAGCGTGTGTGGGTAACCTGCACACTAACATGGACTAGTAAGAGTGGAAAAGGGTGACTTAATGTTTATCATAGATCGGAGGAGCACGTGTAGGTAACCGGAACATTGATTAGGTGATAAATATTAAGGGTACCAGGTCAATTTGCATGGTTATTCACACCTTATTTGTGATCCTCGGCATCCCAGTCACAAACTTGAGAGGGCAAATTTGATTGGAAGATCTACTTCCTAAATTTCCATGGACATTGACAACGGTAACATGGGAAATCCAGAAAAGCTTTCTCTTCCCAATGGAAAGGGATCAGCCATGGTCAAGTCATTTTGACCCAATGGTAAAGAGAAAGGCTAAGGCCCTGTTTGATAGTTGCTGACTGAGAAAATGTTGACTGGGAAAGGTCTGTCTGGGTAAGAAATCCTGACTGAGTAAGAAATCCTGTTGTTTGATTGTACATCTGACTGAATGTGCTGAGTGATGAAAAATGACCATTTTACCCTGTTGTTATATATAGTGATGGATTAAGTTGCTGAATAATATAAAAACATACATATTGTCATACAAAATGTAAATTACACACAAATAAAAAATGTCATACAAAATGTAAATTAAACATAAATCATTTAATATCCAAATAAAAACATAATGAAATTTAAAATAACATAACAATTTAATGTAAAGTAGGTGAAAGTAGTTGATTTGCAATCTGATCACGCAAAACATGCATATATTCACCGACTTCTGGACCCCATTCTATGCCTTGTATGTTTTCTCTATCAATTCCCCCACCTTGGACGTCAGGAATAACCATAGTGTCCTCCTCAAAATTTGTAAACAAGTCATCTTCTATATATTGTATTTCCTTATGAAATTATGGACCGCGACACAAGCAATGACTATGTCTCTTTGCACTGTAAAAGGATAAGGAGCCATTTGTTTTAAGATTGGGAATCTCGCCTTCAATACACCATAAGCACGCTCAGTAACATTTCTAAGTTGTGCATGAGCATAATTGAACCTTTCTTCTCTAGTTAAAGGTCTGCCTCTTCGAAAATCGGCTAACCAATACCTAGTATTGCGGTATGGAGCCATAAACCCACGAGTGTTTGTATATGCGGCATCACAAAGGTAATATTTATCTGCAAATGAAAGTGACACATATTATATAATGACACATATTATATAAAGAAGATAAATAATAAAAATTATATAAAGACTACAAACCTGGTGGAGGAAATGGAAATCCAGAAGTTGAATTGAATGCAACTTCTTTCAAAACTCCTGAATCATGTGCTATACCCTCCCATCCAGCCCAAACAAAGGTGAATATAATATCAAAATCACAAATTCCTATTACATTTTGAAAACATTATCCTTTTACTCTTCCTCTATAACGAGTTTGTTGATCAACGGGTACAACCGCATGTACAAGAGTTCCATCTAATGCACCTATTGCTCCGGAAAAAATATTTTTTAACCGTCTCTGTCGTTCCGGGTTATGTCTTGTTGGATTAGGAGTTGTTGGTACTATAATTTCTTTTGCAAAACACATCATTGCTATTAGGACCTCGTGAAAACATTGATGAATCGTTTGTGTGGAGTGATGAAATCTTCCCTTAACTGCGTGAAAACGTTCATTATGTCCTATAACATGTAAGAATATAGCCATCTTCTCTTCAATGCTTATTGTCCTACTAGCTTGCAACCAATTTTTTTGGGTAAAATGGTTGCATAATAAATAAAATGCCTCTTGTGTAAGACGCAACATATCGAAACATTGTGTAGGGTCTTCGTACATCAAATCTTACGTATACGCATACCCGCTTGAATCGTTATCTCTAATTCTATGAATTCTGATTAGCCTGCGCCGGTTTGACCTCAACCAATAAAACACAAGTAAAAGAAAAGCTACAACTTCACCATCAGAAACCATACTTGACCTGTTACAAACAATTAGGTAACATGTTAAAGTAACAAAAGTCATATAACAAAGGTTATATAACAAAAAAATAGTAAATAACAAATGTCATATTCAATATCCAAATATCATCCAAAGTAACAAAAGTCACATAACAAAAAAAACTAGTACACATCATCTAAAGTAACATCCAAAAAATTCATCAAACATAGGATCCAAAAGTCATGCAATAAAAAAACTAGTAAACATCATCAAAGGTAACCATACTTCCTACCCGCACCCATCACCCACGACTCACAACTAGTATGCAAAAGTCGTAACCAAACTTTTCTAACATCAGCACTTTCACCAAATAGCAAAAGAGCGGACTTGTGTCTTTCATCTTCTTCTCCCCATTCCATTTTGTTTAATTTCTCCATACACGCATCAACATCCTTATCCATTTCACTTTTTTCAATTCTTTCATTTTTTTCCACTAACGACCTTGCAAGCTTGGTAATCTCCTCTTCAACTTCTAATGCACTTGCATCTCTCTTTTTTCCACCAACTCTTTTGTTTCCACCAACTTCCGTATTTTTTGAACGCCCCGAAGATTTTTCACTTGCACTTACGTGTTGTGTTGAGGTTTCCATTGGAACATCATCATCAAAATCATGGGCACTGAAGTCTTCTACAGGACGAGGGAGTGTAGAAGATGGCCCCCAACTTTGAAAGCCGGTTGAGGTCGAACCTTCAAATAGTTGGGTGCAAAGATCAGGAAACAGCAGGGGTTTAGTTTTCAATGACAACACGAACTTGTTCAACTGTTTACAATTTTTATAAATATTAGTATTTTTTATAAAAATAATTATAATAGCATTTGTTATAAAAATATTACCTTCCCCTCTTCCTTCCATTGTTCATCAGTCAGGTTAAATTTATTTTTTATAAGGTCATATATATTGCCGGTTTTGTTTTTCAGTTTCACCCAAGCAACATACTTTGATTTGTAGTAGTCAAAGTGGTTTCTCATTTGCTTCTGATCAACCTCTTTACCGTGTTCGTTCATCAATTTTTCGCGTACTATCTTCCATGAACTAGCCTTAAGCCCAGAACCCTCACGACCATTAGTGGTTAGTTCATGAATACATGCATCAGGAAAAGTTTTGTCCTCACTTTCGTTCCAAACCAACATCCTAAAACATTAATATTTAAAGTAATTTATCATAAGTTTTATCAAGATCAAGAACAATTTTAACATTAAAATAATTTTCTACCAATGAATCAACATCATCTTAAATAATAATAGAACAATTAAGGTCAACATAGCTTATAGACAAAAAACATTCCAGCTTTCATAGCTTATAAACAAAAAAAAAATTCACAGCATTGCCAACATAGCTTGTACACAAAAAAAGATTTCAAATTTTGTTCCAAACCAATATTGCCATCATAACTTTCATATTTCATAGCTTATAAACAAAAAAAAATCTATTTAGAATCAAATGAATTGCTTTTGAAGTCAAAGTTGAGGGAAATTTGTCATTGTAACATTAAACCATTGTAAAAGAAATGTAGATTGATTAAGTCCGTTAAAAATTCATAACTTTGTCATCCGACGTCCGTTTTTGTCTGTCTTTATATCATTGAGTTCTTATTAATGAGATCTTCAATTCTCGTTTAGATTGTGTCAGCTAAAATCGGTCGATCTAAAATTCGAATTCCGGGTTCTGCAATGCTATGCTAAATCTTAGAAAAATCATAACTTCCTTAAACAAAGTTAGATTTGGACGTTATTTTTATGTATGTTCTCAGTTTAACATATACTACGACTTTCGTCTAGATCCCTAAGGAAAAAATTAATTTATCAAAAATTCACTTTTTACGTTATGCGGTGTCGTGCTGGCTTAGCCGTAAAACTTCGACGGGTCATAACTTCTTCATTATAACTCAGATTCAGCGTTCTTTATATGTACGGAATCCTTGTGACATATACTATAACTTAGTAAAGATTATTTATTCTACATAATCTTCTATCAAAAAATCATTTTTGACGCTTATTGTCTCTAAATTGACTAGCCCAAATCTGCGGGCGTTACAATTATCTCCTCATTAGGATGATTACGTCCCGGAATCATCAATGAAACAGGGCTTGTATAATGACTCCATCTTTTCATCCTAGGTAATAACTGTAACTCTTACATCTTTTTCTAACGAGTTTCTAACTCTGGGACTTCTTGACTGTTGGCGGTGCTCAATCTTGCACCCGCTCTTTATCCTATGTTGGACTTTCAATTGTAACATTCGAGTTACAAAATCAATCCTTATTGGGGACTCCTACTAAACTTAAGAAATGTTCGTTACATTGATTATCGTAACAGACCAATGGGTCATGTCCTAATGACCTCTGTTTGTGTGATGCAATGCTTAGAATTATGTCTTTTTAGAGTCAAATTCCATAATAGAAGTTTCCTTCCTTCATGTTCTAATGTGATATAATCACATTCTAGCATGTAGCAGTTCTAGCTACAAGCTCTTACTTTAACACCGATCGCGATACTTCTATTGATTGCTTCAATAATCTTCAATCGCCTGGCTTAACTCAGATGCTACATCGATCTTGGTTCTCTGAACCACGTAACATACTCATCTTAGTCGGACTCGATTTGATATGACCATTAGGGTCAGAATAACTATCATCTTATTAGTCATTACCGAAAAGATGGTAACGACAGACATGAATCAAACAGAATCAATTACTAGTGCCTTGGTAACCTTATGATTTTCCCTGATCCAAGTGTGAGTCTCGTGCTTCCGGTAGTATAGGCCTCTACTACCTTTCACACCTACTCAGACTCGTCCCAAGTATTGTCTCGCAGTTCTCCAAGTCACCATACAAGAATTTCACATAGTCATTTAACACATCGGATAGCATAACCAAGGTTTATATTATTTCTTGAAACGATTACATAGATGTTCAAGTTCACCCTACACTATGCCTCTTATAATAAGCTACACAATATGATACCATCTATATGGCTACTTTATAGATCCTTACTCCTAACCCCTTGCGTTGTCACCTGCTTCATCAAGGATCATCTAAAATGCTCTTGCCTTTGGCTTCGGCGAAACATTTTGCCTTGTAGCTTCATTTTTCTTTGGGCAGTTCTTCGAAATATGCCCACCATCTCCACATTCATAACACTTCCTGTTGTCGAATGTACAATCTCTGGAATAGTGATCGGTCCTCCCACACTTATAGCAAGTCAATTCTCCATCACGTCTTCTGAAGTGCTTCTTCTTGCACTTCTCACACCACTTGGCTCCAGTACTACTTCCATCCTTTTGGTCGTCTAGGTTGGAATTTGTGAATCTTCATTTATTATCAGATCTTGTGGATACCTCAATATCCTCTTTTCTCCCATCTTATCTTTTTCTAGACCCTTTTCTCTTATCTGGGTCTCTACATTCTTAGCTGCCCTAACGATTGTCTTCAAAGTAGTTGCCATTTTGACCGTTGGGCCAAAGTCCGTTGGCAATCCGTTAGCAACCCTATCTATCTTGGAGAGTTTATTAGGCACCAAGTAGGGGAATAGCTTCATTCTCTCGGTGAATGCGGTGGCATACTCATCAACACTCATCTTCCCTTTCTTCAGATTCTGAAACTCGTTGTTTAGGTCTATCAGATCTATCTCCGAGAAGTATTGCATTTTCAACTGCTCCATGAATGCTTCCCAAGGCATCCGTATGGCTTGTCCCCATGGCATTGTATCTGCCAACAACTTCCACCAACTTAAAACACCGGTCTTTGGTTGTCTGACTGCAAAGACGGTCTTTTGCTTATCGCTGCAGTTGCAGCTTTCAAATACCATTTCCATCTCGGAGATCCTGTCCATAATTTCCACTAGCTTTGGGCTTCCAAAAAGACTTGGTGGTTTGGCACCAAAGATGTTGTTATACATAAGCCCATCCCTGTCAATCCCTCTGTCCGGGTTGTTCCTCCTGGCCACTCGGGGTCCAACTTGACTCATAGTACGACTGTAATTCTCTATTCTGACAACTCTTCATTCAGTTCTGGCTGCACAACAGGCACAGTAGGTTCATCCCTATTAAGCAACATTTGCCTCATCTCCTCCCTTTGTTCGGTCATCATAGTCCGTATCATTGCCCGGACTCCTGCCATCGTGATTGGCTCGGGTACAGCTGCATGCTCAATCTCTGGTGGTTCAGGTTGTTGGTTCCCATTAGCATTTCCTAATCTGCTGTGAGTTCTCACCATTTCGATCTCTACACTCTAGCAGATGTTCAGTGTACAGCGACGAGAACTAAGATAGGAAATCTTCATTTATGATATACATATAAATCTCCTTATCATTTCGAAAAGTTACATGTCAGTTCTAATACCGTATTTAAATGTTTAGAAATCTGAACATATAAAGTTTGTAGATTCGGTCAGCAATAGACCATAGATCCGATCAATTAATAGCATATAAGGCATCTTTATAGCTATATCATAATTCATTTAGCACATAAAAGCATTTTAGTCATCATTCCTAAAATAAGCTAGTGCTTGTGTCTAAAATATAGCAGACACTCATCTCATAATTGTCGCTTAGCATTCGAAGTTTAAGTCTAGAAATAACTCCTTATTCCTAGTTCGCTTAAACTAATGCTCTGATACCAACTATGACATCCCCAAATACACGGTCATTTTAAAAAAAATTATTTATGCTTATTTAAAAATCAAAGTATCCATATTAAAGAAATATGTTGCGGAATTTGTTCCCAGAAAACATGATAAATATATTATCAAAGCATTTCCGAAGAAATGTATTTTGTTTATATTAAAACATTGGGATGTCATCGTCAATACGGAAACATAAGCATAAATAGACCGAACATTTATTTACACTAATGATTTATATCTCCTTTAATCTCTCAGTGTAATGTGTCTTCGTATCGATACCTGTGATACAAATAAACTGAATGGGTTAGGTTGGGAAACCTGTTGAGTACATACGGTTTTCAGCCCACAATAATATAGTTAATTTGTTTCTTCACATACTCCATGCCAAACAATTAACCTGATTACCCATCCTCATTATCTTTATTTATTCTTCCCTATGGATCATCTCCTATCTCGTGTTTACCTCTCATCGCCTTACATCGTATTTCCTTATATGTTTGTTCCTAAGGATCATCGCCTACATCGCATAGACAATACTGTTTCGGGGATTACTCCCCCAATACGTGTCCAGTAAGGGTTAGACTATCATCGCATGAATATGTAGTTACTACATCGCATGAAATCGTAATTCATCACCTACAGGTTATGAGTCTGTCGGTATTTCCACATTACTTGTTTAGATTAATCAGTGGTCGCCATCTATACTCTGGTAGATGACTACATAGCAACATCGTATGTCAAGGTTATGGCATCTCATAATAATCTCTTATCTTACATCACCTACTCAGAATCATATATTTATCATCACCTAGTTATCATCACCTTGCTATCATCACATATCGCTCGTCACTCATCTACCCATCATTACCAAAGAAATTTATAGGTATAAAATACATAAACAGTTTAAATCATGTAAAACATGTATAAGTCGTTCATCTAGCATAGATATCAGGAACACAGATAATAAGCACATATAGCATGTATTAAAACTTCAATTCTATGTGTAAGATGAAAGTAACTATGCACTCACTTGTTAAAGTGATGACTCGAAATTCGGACAGCGCTTCGCTTCTAACAATCGTCTTTTCCTTCGACGAAACATAACATTATAATGGCTAAGTTTTAGTTTAATATTTATTGCAACTAATTAACTCAAGGTATATAAGAGATATTGTTTTATAAGTGTTAAACAATACTTTTCAACTACTATGTACAGACACGGGCCAGACATGAAACACCGGAGGGCAGGACCATTTTGGCATTTAAGCTGTTCTGAAATCCAACAACCCTATGCGGCCCTTCAAACCAGATTCCCCATATCGCGAGTAGTTAAAAGATATTATAATAACACTTTATATTTTATATTACTTAGCACATATATTGTTTATTGGTTCATAATAATGATAATAAACTCAAATATAAGCCATACTTAAAGTAGGGTAAGCATAACTCACTTATAAGGGGGTTTGGCTAGGAACCGGGCTCTGCGGGGGCCGAACTTCTGATCCGAAAGCTCTTCTTCTTGGAGCCTTCTAGCGCTCCGAGACTCACCTCTATCAATTGGGAGTTACTAGGGATTGGTAGGGGTTTAGAAAGATGTTTGAGAGAGAAAGAAAGGTTGTGGTGTGAAGAAATGAGGAGAACATCACACCTATTTATAGGCTAGAGCTGCGCAGTATGCTGGGCGTACCCTCGGAGTACGTTGCACATAATCAGTACATTGCATGTACGAGGGGCTATGTTGCACGTACGAGGGGGAATCTATCAGCTCCGCATGCGAGACCGTGGAGAGAAAGCAAGGGTCGAGATTAAGCCACGTCACCCTCCTCGCATCAGCATATACACAACTTCTAAAGTCCGTAACTTTTGCATACGAGCTCCGTTTTATATAATCTTTATATCCACGCGTAAGTATCGACGTAATCTACAACTTTTATTTAGACTCTGTCGGCTAATTTTGATTTTTTTTAAAGTTATATTTTAACAAGCTTAGACTAATTAAGTCTATTAAAAATTCATAAATTTGTCATCCGACGTCCGTTTTCGTCTGTCTTTATATCATTGAGTTCTTATTAGCAAGATCTTCACTTCTCGTTTAGATTGTGTCGGATAAAAGCAGTCGATCAAAAATTTGAATTCCGAGCTGTGCACTGCTGTGCTAAATCTTAAAAAAAGCATAACTTCCTCATACAAAGTTAGATTTTGACGTTCTTTTTATGTACATTCTCTGTTTAACATATACTACGACCTTTTTTTAGATCCCTAAGGCTAAAAAGTAATTTATCAAAAATTCACTTTTTACGTTACGCGGTGCCGTGTTGGTTTAGCCGGAAAACTTCGACGGGTCACAACTTCTTCGTTATAACTCGAATTTCAGTGTTCTTTATATGTAGGGGACCTTTGTGACATATACTATAACTTAGTTAAGATTATTTATTCTACATATTCTTCTATCAAAAAGTCATTTTTGACACTTAAGGTCTCTAAATTGACTAACTCGAATCTGCAGACGTTACAGACCACATCAAAGTGTACTAGATCCTTTAGTCCTTCACTTGACTCACATAAACATGTGATCAACGAATTAGTCATAATCTTCCAACGATTAGGATTCTCATACATTACACTATTCGAAATGTATGATTCCAAGTTCTATCCAATTGAAACTTGGGCGATGAGAATTCCTTTTAACTTTGCCAATTTTGACATTACCACAAATGATATAACTAAGAATCAAATCCATATTTAACATTGCTAATAGTAGAAATTTAACCACCAATTTTCATAAATGCCATTGCATGGAAATATAAACTAGATAAATCAAAAAATTCACTTTTATTAATAAGCGGAAAAATTTTGTCCTTACAATGAAAAAATATGAAAACAATGTTTCTAGACATTTACAAAGCAATCTATCATAACTCCTAAGCAGTAGCTCAAAAATCTAATCATCGAACCATGCGACAGAGATCCATCTCTCACGATCCAATTCAGCTGACTCTTCTTAAGCTTCCTTCTTTCGTTTAGATTCTACATAAACATAAAAATGTGATCATCACATCATGTAATGAGAATCTATGAATATGAACTTATTTATAATGGAGTTAGATAATGGATGTACCTGAAGTAGAGTCACACAACTTGACTTTACCATCTCTAAGATCTTTTAGGTAGTCTGGGCAACTTTGCAACCAATGCCCCTCCAATTGGCAATAGAAACATATGAACCTTTTAGGATTAGCACATTGAACTATCACAAAACTAGCCTTTCTCTTTACCATATGATCAAACGGTTTGAACTTGGTTGATCCCTTTCCATTGGGACGATAAACCTTTTCTGGACTACCATTGTTGCCATTATCAATGCCCATGAAAATTTTGGAGACAGATCCTTCAAACACTTTTACTTGACTTGTGCTTTTAAGCATTTCTGCTTAAGCAGCAATCAACATATATGTTAGATCAATTAGGGTCACGTCGTGGTCCCTGACATAGTAGTCTTTAATGAACTGACTATATGACTCAGGAAGCGAAAGTAGAACCAAGTCAATGGCCAGCTCCCTTGGGAAAACGACACCCAACATCCCCAATCAGTCAATCTGCGATTTCATTTTCAGAACATGCGCACACATAGACTTTCCATCTTGATGTTTACATGCCAACAGGGCTTGAGTGACTTCGTATTTTTCAGCTTAAAGGAAAAATGAATTTGGGAGAGTCACTGGAGGGGGAGGAGGAAGAGTTGAAGAAGCATGGTCTCGAGTTCCATAATTTCTCGAAAAAGGGAACATTCTTTCACCTTGATCAACATGTGGAAGATCATCTTTAGATAGAGGAAAAACATTTCCAGAAGAACGAGGAAGACCATTATTGTCTGGACATGACATCTATAATAGGAGAAAAGATAATTCAAGTTAGTTGATTTTAATCCATAATTATTAACCCATAAATTAAAATTAAGGCTAGGATCCACATTTTCGATTCGAACTTTGAAGAGGGATGCCGTAATCAAATTTGAATCTATTTTAAGTAGGTAAGGCATTTACCAATTTCAATCTCATGAAACTCCTAGATCATTTGAGATTCATAAAATTAAGGCTAGGATCCTCTCACTTTGTGAGTGGGATGCCGAGGATCACAAACGAGATGTGAATAACCATGCAAATTAGTTTGGCACTCTCGATGTCATTTATCATCTGATTTTAATGTGTCGGTTAACCACACGCGCTCCATTAATCAATGATAATTTACGATACATCCATTGCCACTCCTTATTAGTCCATATTAGTATGTCGGTTAACCACACACGCTACACTAACGACCAATAAAGTGCAATGTGCAATTTCATGGGTTAGCATCAAATTCACATTTTTCTTAAAGTAACTAAGAGTGGGATTTTAGAAAATAGTTTAGTTACTTTTCATCATTATACTTTTAATAAGGTTATGTCCTATCAAACCCATTCGGCTAACGACCCTCCACCAATCAAGGGAGTGATGGGTAAGAGTGGATACCCAATGACGGTCCTTTTATAGGCCGCTTCCTTAAACTCCCCTTATAGATCGGCTTCGTGAATGAGGCGTACTAGCGGTTCGACTGAATTAGTCTTATACATATAGTATATATTAAACTTTAATTATATACATAGTATAAGGTGTATTTTAAAACATTTTAAAATAGCAAGGGTTTAATCCTTTACTAAATTAAACTTTTAATTTAATTAAATTTAAACCAATTTATAGATATATTAATTATCTTTTAATTAATCACTTAATTAAATTAATAATAAGATCCATAATGATGTATTTTAAACTTCTCAAAATACTAGGGTTTTTAAATCTTAAATTTCGAAATTAAAGAAAATTTAATTTAAATTTAAAATTAAACCAAACATTTAATTAATTTATTAAATCAATTTGAGGATTATCCAATTAAATTAATCAAGATAATTTAATCCTAATCCTTTCCCCTAACTTTCAAAAATCATGGGAGGATACACCAAATCTTACAATTAACCAATTAATCATATAAGGAGATAATTACCAAAAATAAGAAATCCCTACCAAAAACCCTAATTTTCGAAAAAGGCAAATCTTGGGGAGGAAGGCAAGGGTATTTATCCTTGCCATTTTCGAAATTATGGAGGGTTAAGGAAACCCTAAATTTCAGAACTTGTAGGTCAAGGGAAAGGGTTAAAACCCTTTCCTAATTTTCAAAACTTAAGGCCTAAGCAACCCTAATTTCGAAAACCCTAGTCCATTAGGGTTTAATTGCCATAAACCCTAATTGATCAAATTCAAACAAATGCAATCAAATTCAATAGAAAACAAGTCAAGGCTCTGATACCACTGATGGATTTTAAGCATAACAAACAAAAAACTATGTGTGCATGCAACCCTAATTTCTCGATCTATTTTTTCCCTAATTGAACATACAACATTTGAACATAAATTGGGAAACCCTAATAGTAGTAGTACAATTTTGAAATCACTAATTGGGTTAAGAATAACATACCTTAATTTTTACATAGAAATAACAATGAAATATTAGTCTTCTTGAACTTTGAGAGCATGCGTCAAAAGTATCACGCCTCTAATGGTTCACACCCAAACTAAGCAAGTGGATGAAAGAGGAGAGAGGAGAGGAGTGCTATGAATTTCGGCTATTCTTCTAAGGAATCAAGTGGCCAAAAATGAGAAGCGGTAAGGTCCTTTAAATAGGTGAGGTAGCTTAGAGCCAAAGCTAGGGTTTAAGGAGGAAACCCTAATTCCCTTAACTTAGGGACCAAGCAGCCCATGAACTCCCATCCAAAGGCCTTTGGACGAAAATTCTAGGGTCTTCCTAGAAGTTTTCGTCCAACCCCTTCTAGGGAGGTTCTAGAGCCCATTTCCTCAACTATCAATAAATTGCCAAACAACCCCTACACTTTTAATTAATATAATTAATTTCAATTAATTTCTGATTAACTATTAATTAAATAATATGATTTCTAATTAATATATATTTTTCATAATACATTAATAAATCATTTATTTCAATTTATTATTTAAATAATAAATTCAACCTCTCTCACTCAAAAAGTCATCCTGTCTAGTTGCTAGTTTTGAGGGCAACCCAAAAGGATTGTGCTACTATCAATTCAAGTATATACCAATTATATTTATAGGCTTAGACACCTAATCCAACAAGAAGAGCTCCAAATAATAGAAAAACCTAAAGAATAATTCAAGCCTACCAAGCCAAGAGCCTTTATCTCAACGGTCTTTGATATCTATGCCTTTACTACACCAAAAATTCAAGAGGAAAAGGTTTGTGAAAGCGAAGAGATAACTTCAAGTGATGAAGAAGATTATCAAGAAGGAAAGGAAGTGAAACTTGATGGAATGGAGCTATACAAACAGGAGTTAGCTGAAAATGAAGTCAAGAGTTCGAATGACGGTAAGTCCCAAGGAGTTAAAAGAAAGCTTGAAGCTTGCGATAATAAAACGAAAAGGGAAAAATTCAAGGAGAGCGTACATTCGACGGGTCCAAGCATACAGGAGAAGATGGAAGGAGCAAAGGGAGAACCCACTCCCAATCACAACAATGTAGAGTGGGAAGAAGTCCGGCTCACGACTCCACAAAAAGAAGCACTTCTCGGGAGGCAACCCGATTTTTAAGAGTTTGCATTTTCTTTTTGATTTTTCTTTTTATTTTTTATTTTTATTTTTAGTTTTATTTTATTTTAACCGAATGATGATGTGTTTCTCTAGTCTTTTGATCTTATTTTGTAGTAAGCATGTGAATCAGTGAAAGAGCTTAATTGAAGAAAAAGTCGTGAGATTTTTGGAGAATTACAATTGAAGAATGAAGACCATATTTTTTAATAAGTGTGGGGTTTCCACTAGATGAAGAGAAGATTTTTGAAGAATTTTACAGAAAGAAAAGGTCGGGAATGGTCCTAAGCCATTAAGAAGTAAAGATGCATTATTTTGGCTCTAGAAGACATTCTGAGAAGTCACCATGACGTGGCCATCATCTCCACGTCATGGCATTTGATATTATCACAACTGAATTGTGTCAGACCTATTCCCACGACGTGGCATCACTAGACCATGTCGTGACATTCTTATTTTTCGCAATCATGACGAATTCTTGATCGACACCACGAAGCGGTGATGCTTTTCCACGTCGTGGATGAGGTTCAACACACTTTTTGAAGATGTTTCTTTGGTTTATTTTGATCTGACACATTTACATTCACGAGAAAAGAGTCCAGAAGTACTGTTTCCTGCAAATTTTACGAGATCTCCATCACACAAGTTTCAGAATTCGATCTCGTCAGTACTACCCCAGGGGAGTATGTTCCATTTCTCTATATGATTATGTTCTTTGATGGTTTAAGTATGCAATGTGGACATTTCATCAATTAAGTGTGGGGTAGGGGCTCGAAATTTAGGAATACAAGCATACCGCTAAAAATTCAAAAAAAAATGACTAGGATTTAAAAAAAAATTATTAGAAATATTTGAAATAATGATCTAAAATTGAATCTAGTTAAAAATTGTTATATTTTTGTGTTGAAACCTAGGTTGTCAGTGTTGTGTGGGACGATCCGATGCGAGTTTTGATGTTTGTTTGAGCCAATATATGTTATAGTGTATTTGTGGCGTCCCAGTCTTAGTGAAATCGTGGGACAAAAACACAGACTTGCTTAGTTTGAGAGACATAATATGTTTAGCATCATGTACCATAAATGTATCCAGGAGAGCTTATGTAGTCATTGTACTTTAGACTAATACCTTTAACCAATAAAGGTTGAAGTTAAGTTCCCCTGCTTGAGCATATGTTTTTATTTTTAGATTTTTTAGTTTGAGAGAAAAAAAAAGTGAAAAAGATGTGAAAAAAGAAAAAAATTTAGAAAAAAAATAGAGAAGAAAAAAAAAAGTTGCAAAGTCTGAGTGAATAAAAGCTTACAAAGTTATGAAGATCTTGAAGAAATGAAGAAATAAGGCAAATTTCCAAGTTATTATTTTATATTGTAATTTTTCTTTATAAGTTATTTTTCCATATGTATGCTTGAGAGCCTAACCAAAAATACCTTCAGGTTAAGAAAGTTTTCTGGGGATGGATTCGGAGTGATGCATAAAATGAGGACTGGGAGGTAACTAGGATTTAGACACAAATACATGCATTCCAGTCTTGATGTAATGGAGAGGCTCAAAGTGGATTGTCTTATGCGATGCTGGTATCTAAGGTGTCGATGTAATGGTATGATAATATTAAAATCAGTTTTGCTTGAAGGAAAGGAAAATACAAGTGTTGGGTATTTCGATATGTGCATATTTAGTCATATATTTAGTGCATATTTCTAATACTTTTAGCTACGGTTATGCTTGTTTTGGGACATACGATACTTATTATGTTTAAAATCTGTTTTGAAGTAGTAAAGACATGCTTGGGATGAAAAGGAAGCAAACAAGGGGCTGGAAGCAGAAAAATGTGGGCTAAGGAAAAAAGAAGTCAAAAAGGCTTGAAGACTGAAGCCCATGACGTGCTGATCACCAACCATGACGTGGGAATTGGAAGCTTTGCAATCCTTGAGGTGACTTGGAGAATACGGGATTTCATAGAAGACAACGACATGGTGCCAATTTACCAAACTGTGGTGATCATATTTATGGAAACTATATGTATTCGAACATTAGGTCAGATGGGAAGACTTCTGGCCAATTTTCTGTGAGGGATTGCGACTAAAACCCTCCGGAAATCTTGGAGAAGATCAAAAATTGATTGGAACTCAAGATTTGAAGATATTTAGAATAATTCTACATAGATCCATTCTGTTTGCTAAACATTACTCATGCCTAGTCTAAATTTCATTGATTTAGTGTGTTTTTCTACTATTATGAGAGGCTAAAAACCTCATACTTCTGTTTGGTGAAGATGAACTTGATCCTATTGTGTTGATTTCTACTTATGGATGTTTTATGTTGATTTTACTCGTGTTTGATAATAAAGATCCTAGCATGTTGAAGTTCTAGTTTATATTGCTTAAGAATCAAGTTATGTGTGGTAAAAGATCAATCTAGTTGCATGAATTTGTTACCTAATTGTTTATGATCATTAAATAATTAGAGTTATGGTTAATCACATCTTAGATCAGGCAATTAAAGCTAGAAACTTTAATTGTGTTACATAGCATAATTAATCTTATTTTTTGCTTGATTACTTAACTTGATGATAGGAAAGTAACTATTAGATTTATCATTTATAGTCCAATTTGTGCTTATATCGATTTCATTTTTAACTCGTGCTTGACCATTGCATGGTAATTCATAAATTGATACATTTAAGTATTTGATCATAGTAACTAGTTAATGAATTTGTAATCAAGATATTCCATCCATTAGAAATCAACCATAGGAGAAGGGGAAATCGGATTTAAAAAGAAGTACTCTTTAAATCTTGAAGTAATTCGTTTTTATTTGCTTGTTTAATTGTTAATTGGATAATAATTTGAATTAATTTCTTCTGATCTTGCAAAATCAGTAATACCCCACTTTAAGTTTTTTGTCTTAGTTTAATTAGAATTATCTATCTTAATTAATTAAATTTCGTTCCCTGTGTTCGACAACCGACTTACCTAAGCTATTCTATAATCTGACTAGGTACACTGCTTATAGGTGCATAAGTTAGTTAACTTAGTTAGGTTATAAATTTAAAAGTTGATAGGTATACTTTGTGCACATCAGATAAGTTGTATGAAAAGTTCTCCAAATGTGATTTTTGGATCCGAGAGGTTCAATTCATGGGTCATGTGGTTAACCAAGAAGGCATAATGGTTGACCAAACAATGATTAAGGTGTTAATAAAGTGGGAAACACAAAAAAGTCCCACTAAGATTCATAGTTTTATGGGATTAGCTAGATATGATCGAAGGTTTATCCAAGGCTTTTCTTCAGTAGCTACTCCATTGTAAGCATTGACCTACAAAGGGGCTCCCTACACATAGAGTGTGAAGCATGGAGAAGCTTTTGAAAAATTAAAGAAACAAGTGTGTGAAGCACCAATAATTACTTTACCCGATAGAGTTTAAGACTTTGCAGTTTACAATGATGCATCTGGAGTTGGGCTATGTTGTGTTCAAACCCAGAGAGATAAAGTAACTGAATATGCATCCAGACAGCTGAAGATCCATGAACAAAACTACTCCACTCATGATTTAGAGTTGGCAGCGGTGGTTTTGTACTTGCAATGAAATCGAGTATGAATTACGAAATCAGAGTAAAGAATGAATGATGAACACAAGATCTAAATAATATCTGTTTGGCTGAATAATCTTTCAATGAGTGCAGAGTGTTTCAGAAAATTACACCAAAGTTCTTATCTAACTCTAGTACATCTCCCTATTTATAGGATGCATGAAAGCGAACAAAAAAACAAGGGACTAGACACAGTAAGTTTCGAAACCTAACATGTCATTGTAATAAAGTTACAAACTATCGAAACTAATAATGACATTCGACACCTCACAACTAAATTCGACATCTACATTCTCCCCCTTTGTGAGTAGTGACGAACCAGGTCATTAAAATCTTCGCAGCTTGATGGATAACCCTTCGGATTTCAGCATACCAGTTAACGATCTTCCGAATCTCGGCTTTCTCCTTTTCATTATTTTTGGCACAGCTATTCATCCAAACCATGAGATTTGTGTAATGAGGTGTAGTATACCTTTTGACATCACACACTTGAAACAGGCATTTGGAGTTATTGCCCTTCTTGTTTTTACCAACAAAAACAATTCCTAATGGTTTCAAGGAAATCTCACCATCTTCTAAATTTCTCAAACTAGCCTTACTCAAAAGCATAGTTTGTGGAACTATAATCTCTTTGTCCAAAGACTAAGCTAGTTCAACATCAGTTAAGGCAAAAGCTCCATAGTATCAATCAATGAAAATCTTCAAGTGAGCAAAACCATTCAGAAAATCTTCTTTGCTTGTCACTTGTAGTTTCGATACATCAACATTCTTCATGATCATAGCCACAACTAACAAATCATGTAGATTCATTAGAGGAAAGTCTGCAAATGAGAAGTCGAATGCTACGTTGTTTGCTCGGACCGCATGATATCGATAATTTTGTAACATACCCTCGAATAAGACATCTTTGGATATGCCAAGAACTCGAACTATATTGACTAATGACCATATCTCCTACTCCTTCTTTCCATGTACAACATGGAAACGAAACTTCAAGCATTTGTATTCAACTTTATCCTTGTACTTGTCTGCAAGTTCGAATTGTTCATCCAAGAACATCATTCTATTCACTGGAAAATCTAACTGATTCATGTTAGTGTTCACGGTGTCGAAACTTTTCTTTGGAATCTTCTCAAAATCATGCATCTCCCCTGAAACATCCAAAGCTTCGAGATACTCGTAATGATAAAGCTTTGTAGGATCTCCTTTGTTAAGACCAGAAGGGTCATTTGCATGTTATCGAAGAATACTTTGGACATGCTTATGTTTCTCCATTTCTGCTTCATAAGCAGCTTTCTTCTCCTCTTTTGAAGACTCAACTCTAACACCTTTCCTTTTTCCTTTATCTGCTTCAGTCGGCTTGGGTTTCGAAGACCCTGTTTCTCCACCAGCAGATCCAATAACTATACCCTTTGTAATTGGCCTTGTAGTTATTGTTGTTGATGATGTAACAGTCGAAGTTTTTGGTAAGGATGTTGGAATTGGAGTAGTTAATACTTTTCCAACAACCTTTCCATCATCATCACTTTTCCCGGAACCACTCCATCCTGTACTAACTTTTTCACCAATGCCAACACCATCCTTTTCTCCCCCTTGCACCCTTGTGACAATAGGCGGGGCATTTGTTGGCATAATATTTGCAAATTTCGCAAGTGGAGCCAATTCGTTGTGAATTGTTGACTCTAACAAGCGAAATTATTCATTGAAAAATTTAGGATAAATGGACGAAGACTTCGAAGACTCAGACTTTGACATGAGATCCTTCAATTCTCCCAGCAACTTGTCAATATTTCCAAATCCCGTAGCTTCTTCTTCTGCCAGTTTATCAACCTTCGGAACTAGAGTTGTATACCATTCTGCAACTTTTATTACTGCATCAGCAAGTATATCTACCTTCTTGTGAAGAGTAGAATAATTGTGATCCAAGGCTGCAACCTCTTTCGCCAAATCATCTCTTAACTCTTGAAGCTTTAATTTGACATTCATCAATCAATCTGTTCGATAAAATGATGATCACATCCATTAATCTGTTCGATAATACTAATAGGATAAGAACCGTCAGAAACCTTCAGAATGGAGGTTAGGCTCTTTCACTTTTGAGTTTAAAAGCGAAGTCATATGCCAGACTTTCGAAATCATCAGCCTGAGTTGGTATTACTCAGAACCTCAAGGATTTCGTGAGTGCAATGCGTGCCAAAGAAAAAGATAAGAAGCAAAAATAAGAAAATTTTGGTTCTGTGATGTCAAAAATATTTCGACACAAATGCAGTCAGATCCCAGGAAAAGATCGCTTCGTTATTCATCAAGAAAGATGACTAACTGTTTGTGTGGTTTCCCGTGAGTTACAATCGAATACTTATAGAGAAGTATCGAAGGGCATCTTTTTATATGGCTTCATGGGTTGGCTTGAAATTTCGTTACATATCACATCTAAACATAAGAGTGATACATTGTAAACGAAATTACTTGTTTGACCAGTATAGTCAAGGACAAGTATGGCTTTGAAAAAGATTTGAAGTAACGAACAATCAGGTAGATACTCACACTTAAATCATGTTTCACAAAACAAAAATATGTCTGGATCTTGTTTGGCAAAAATGTCATGGGTTTCGAACATTTTAGCAAGACCACTGAAAAAGAAAGAATATGATTTGGAGTATTTGAAAAATGGTACTGAAACAAAAGTTTCGTTAAAATATGGAACAAAGTTCCCCGTCAATTCCTTCAAAATGTTTCGAAAATAGGGGTTACATCTTCTTCATGGTCTCATGAATTGGGATTATTAACATAGAGTTTTGATATGTCTAGATCCCGATTGGTTTATACCAGAAATCTCTTGGACATATGTCATTGTGTGTGATCGTGAAATAACTTTAGGATGAAAAAGTTTGGTTCAAGAGTCAAAAGTGCCTCTCCTATGATTAGACCAAGCAGTTAACTCTTAACTCATATGAGAAGAGTAAGGTAGCTCTGAGACTAATGTGAATACAGCGTAACTGGGAAGGAATTTTCATGAGGAAAAGACCATTAAGGCTTTCCAAAACACATTGAGTCATGGAGGCTTGGGTCGACATGCTACAGCATGCTTTTAGGGACATCCTAACTAGGACAAAGTTTTGAAAATATACCTTTCCCTCAAGCAGCCAGCATGAACCAACCAAAAATCTTCGCTAAAAGCTACACAATAAAAGATTAACAAAACACAAAAATATTTTTGGATTTTTTATTTTTGAAAGAAAATAACAAAAATAATGAAAAATATTTTTGGTATTTTGATTTTTGAAAAAGAAAGACAAAAATGAATATCTTTTTGTTGTTTTTGATTTTTGACGAAAAATAGCCATATATATATATATATATATATATATACACACACCTGACTAGAGAAAATTTGAAAAATAACACAAGTAACGAAGATTTTGTCAAACCATTATGCATGATGTCGAAAGCGAAGCATGTCGAAGCATTGAGTATGAACAATAACCGTTGAATCGACATCTTTCCTCCACTTTGGCTTGTCATTCTAACGAAGTCTGTCCAGGAACAGAATTTGCATCCATCATTCCTAAGCCATTCAAAATTTTCATGAAAGATTTTTCATCTAAGGGTTTTGTAAAGATATCAGCAAGCTGATCAGTGGTCTTTACAAAATGAACTTCTATGTTTCCATCTTCAACGTGATCTTTTATAAAATGGTAACGAAGAGCAATGTGTTTGGTTTTCAAATGTTGCATAGGGTTATGGCAGATGCGAATGGCACTTTGTGAGTCACAATACAACGGAATTTTCTTCATGTTGATTGCATAATCACGCAGTTGACTTTGTATCCATATGATTTGTGAAGTGCAAGCTGCAGCAGAAACATATTCTTCTTCTGTTGTGGAAATCGAAACACATGTTTGCTTTTTCGATTGCCAGCTCACTAACTGCCCATCCAATAGTTGACATCCGCCACTTGTGCTTTTGCGATCAAGATTACAACCTCCCAAATCAGCATCTGAGAATGCTTGTATGAAAAAGCCTATCTTCGAAGGATACCACAGTCCTAACGAAGTTGTTCCTTTGAGATAGTGAAATATATTCTTGACTGCAGTTAGATGAGGTTCCCTGGGATTCGATTGGTACCTAGAACAATTGAACAGAAAACATAATATCAGGTTGACTTGTCGTGAGGTAAAGTAACGAACCTATCATGCTTCAATACAATGTGAGATCAACAGTTGGTTTATCCAACGAAGGACTTAGCCTTGTTCCAACAGCCATTGGTACTCTTAGCTTTGTGCTATTCTTCATTCCAAACTTTTCAAGAAGATTTCTTGTATACTTCCATTGGTTGATAAATATTCATTCTCTGCTCTGACGAATGTTTAATCCCAGAAAATTGTTTATCTTCCCCATCATGCTCATCTCAAATTGGCTTTTCATCAGATTTTCGAATTCTCTTGACAAAGCAGGGTCAGTAGAGCCAAAAATAATATCATCGACATAAATTTGAACAAGCATGAGATGATTCCCAAATTTCTTTCGAAAGAGAGTGGGATCCATTGATCCTTGTTTAAATTTCGATTGCTTTAAGAAATTGGTAAGAGTTGCATACCAGGCTCTTGGTGCTTGTTTTAACCCGTAAACAACTTTATCTAAAATATAACAATGATCAGGGAATTCTTCGTTAATAAAACCGGGGGGTTGTTCAACGTACACCATCTCTTCAAGTTCACCGTTGAGAAACGCACACTTGACATCCATCTGGTAGCCATCAAAATCCTTTTGCGCTGCATAGTCTAAAAATATTCGAACAGCCTCGAGTCTTGCGATAGGGGCGAAGGTTTCCTCATAGTCTATACCTTCTTGTTGCGAATAACCTTTAACTACAAGCCTAGCTTTCTTTCGAACAACATTACCATCTTTATGAGTTTTATTTTTAAAGATCCATTTTAAGCCCACAATTGAAACATCCTTTGGTTTGGGAATTAATCTCCAGACCTTGTTTCTTTCGAATTCAGCAAGCTCGGATTGCATAGAAACAACCCAATCAGGATGTTCCATAGCAGCCTTGACTGATTTAGGTTTAATTTTCGAAATAAAAACATTGAACATGCAAACTTCTTGATGTACATTAAGTACCTCATTCTTTGCACGAAGTTGAGCTCGTGTTAACACTCCTTCATGAGGATCACCAAGAACTTGTTCCTTTGGATGAATTTTTGTCCATCTATCCATTGGAGGATATGCAGGATCAAAGTCCAAAGGTGCATCTTCGAACATTTCCTCAGTTTCAGATCCTTCACCTGCATTTGACAAAATATCATTAATATCATGAAATTCATCAGTTTGAAAATTTGAAACATTTGTATTATTTCCAACTTGCTCCCCTTCAACAATTGGATTATTATTTTCAGGATGCTCCTCTTCGACATCAACATCCATTCTTTCTTTCTCCCCCTCGAAAGTATGCTCCCCCTCAACTTGAGTAGACGAATTCAAGTGCTCCCCCTCCACTTGACCATTCGATACAACATGCAGACTTTCGTCATTTCTAGAAGAATTTGTTGATGAATACGTATCATTGATATCCTGTGTGAGAGTATATTCATCTGAATGTTTCGATGCTTCAAGCACTCGATTGTCCTCATCATTAACTTCTGCATCAATAGCACGATCTGGAACACCAAAAATCAAATCATAATCAAAATCTACCGAATTCAAAGATTGAGATTCATTATTTGATTCATTCATTATTGGCTGTTGTTCGAAGAGCTTATCAACTTGTTTAACATAATAATCATCAAAAGTGAGATTAAACGTTTCTTCGATTTTCCTTGTTCGTTTGTTTAACACCATGTAAGCAACCGAATTGTGCGAATATCCCAAGAATATCCCTTCATCAGCTTTTGACTGAAATTTCGAAAGATTATCCTTGAGATTCATTATGAAGCACCTGCAACCAAAAACATGAAAAAATTTCACATTCGGTTTTCGATTGTTAATAATTTCATAAGGAGTAATGTTAAAACGAAGATGAATAAAACATCGATTTTGAATAAAACATGATGTGGAAACTGCTTCAGCCCATAGATATTGAGGAAGATTTGCATATATGAGCATTGTTCTTGTAGATTCGCAAAGTGAACAATTTCTCCTTTCTACGACACCATTATGTTGATGAGTGTAAGGTGAAGAGAAATTATGCGAAATTCCTTTATTAGTTAAGAACAAATCAAGAACATTGTTCTTAAATTCAGAGCTATTGTCACTCTTGATCTTTCGAACCTTTTTCTTCAAACTTAGTTCAATATGCTTGATGAAGTCGATCATTGCTTGAGCAGTTTCGGATTTCAGTCAGAGAAAATATACCCAAGTAAACCGTGAAATGTCATCAACAATGACCAATATGTATCTCTTCTTGTTGAGAGTCTCAACAGTCGAGGGTCACTGACTTTTTTCTTTTGCTTCTCAGTTCGTTTCTCAGTTACCTTTTCTTTCGGAATGGCTCTCCATTGTTTGACAGGAGGATTTCATTCTTTGAATAAGGAACTTCCATTCGAAGATTCATTCAGATTGTTCATACACATCCTTGATTTGTTGTTGAGAAAACTTTCCTGACTGAAATGAGTTCCGTTTTCCTCCAAGCCAATGGTTAATGTTTTTCACATCTGATTTGCCTTTGACATATGAAACTTTAGGAACATGTTTCGTAGGAGGATTGGGAAACTGTGGTTGAGTTGGTTTGAAAGTCACATTACTTTTTGATTGAAGTTTTTCAAACTTTTCATTTGAAAACACCGGTTTTGTTTTAGAAGAAACACGATTTTGAACATTCGTTGGTTTATTCAAAAATCGATTTTGTCGTGAAAAATGATTTGGTGAAAACTTTGTTTGTTGATTTGAATTGAAATTCCTTGATGATTGATGATTTGTGAATTACTTTTCATATGATGTTTGAGATTTGGGTTTTGTGTAGGTTTTGACTCTTGTGATTTAGACTTCGAAAAATCATTTTGTGGTTTGTTTAAAGAAAAATCTTTTTGATTTAGAGCGGGATTTTTCTTATTTTCAACTTTCTTTTGAAAAGAAGTCTGAGCCGTTTTAGACTTTTTCTGTTCAGAAGATTTATTTAGCACAACATTTGATTTCTTTCGAGACTCAATGTTTTGCCAAAAAACTTTTTTTCGTGCTTGTCTCTTTGAAATACCACTTTCTTTCGAAATCTTTTCAATTTGTTCCTTAAACTCTTGAGAATTAATTTTGACATTTTGAGAAACATTGTCATCTTTCTTTGATACATATTTTGATTTTTCAGATTTCTCAATCCAAACTCGTTGTGGTTTTTGTCTTTGAAAAGTGTAGGAATTCTTTGTTAAGTTGTTTTCGACAGTACTTTCATTTGAGAAAAATCCTTCTTTTCATGCTTTCTTGTTATCTTCTTCAACCAATTTATGCATCTCAGGTTTAATATTATCACTATTTCCTTTTGTGACAAAAACCTGATTAGGAAAGATAATCTCATCTGAGCATTTAAAATTCGGATACACAACTGTATTTGTTTCAAGATAATGAGAACCTTTTTCCTTCATAATTGTGTCGAATTTCTCTGTTTCGTCAAAAACCTGATCAACTACAACCCTTGGAATTGACGTTCCTTTCGGAACATCTTCATTTTCGTCATCGTTGTCTGTTTGACTATCTTCGACAGTCACATAGTTACGATCATGAACTTTCGAAGTTGAGGGTTTGTCAGTGTCAATTTTAACAGGAGAATCATTACATTTTTCTTTGCCTTTAGCCATTGATGTGACATTTATGACAGACAATTGAGAACAATCAATAACTTCCTCCTCTTCAATTTCACTAATATCATCAGAATCATCTTCGATATCAGCAAAATTAGTTTGAGGGTCAGTTTTGAATTCTCAGTTCTTTTCAAAATCTTAATTTGTTTGTCTTTGGTCAAGGTTTCATTTACAATTTCTACTAATTCATTATCATCCAGACATTCATCAATTTTCACTATTTCATATGCATATCTATTATCTTAAAGCTTATCGAATTCAACAATTGTTTGTTCACAATCATAGGAAATAGAGTCAATTTTTTCCCTTTCGAATGCTAAAAAGGGCAAAAAGTTTCCTATGTTGTTCCTTGCTAATATCCGAAGAATGATGCAATGTTGTCAATTTGCTATACAATCTTTTGGCAGAGTAACAGTAGATATTTTGTTGTTTTAACAAAAGCTTAACATCTGCGCTTAAGCTATCTCTATCACACATTAAATTTGTTATTTGCATGTCTAAGTATTCTACTTTCATTTTCTTCGAATCCAACATCATTTGAGTTTCTAAGAGTAATGTGTTTGACTTCTTAGCATCATAACTAGCAGAAATAAGTAGATCGTTAACGTAAGGAATAGCTGCATCAAACTCAGAAAGAATCGAATCATATGCATTAGAGGGAATATTAAAAGATTGTAAAAGAGAACGTACCTGAGAAGGTCATTGGTGATTTGTGCGAAGATGTTGAAACAAATCACTTCCCAGTTATCTTCTCTTCCTCTTTTTTCTCATGCACAACAAACATAGCCCCGTGTGTAGGGTTTCGCATCTCGTCGTCGTGAGAACCAGATGACCAAATCTGGTATGTACCATCTTCTTCATCCACACCTTTGGCCACCAGTGGCAAACCCTTTGCTTTTGCACGAACCTCTTCCAGCCTTTCAACATAATAAGCTTCGTCTTTTACCTTATTTTTCTTCTCATCACGCTTTCGAAGAATACAGTCATTCGTCATATGATTCGCCCCATTGCGATAATGGCAATCGAATCCAGCATCGCCTTTTAGCTTTTTCTCTTTCTTCTCTTCCTCAACACGAACCTCCTTTTTCTCAACCTTCTTCTCATCACTCCCAGCTTTCCCAGCAGAACTTCCCCTCACATCACTTGTTTTTGACCTTGTATTGAATGGTTTCTTGAAAAACTTCTTTACTCAATTGTTAGAGTAAAATGCAACAGCCTCATCATCAGAGTTTACAATCAGACCTTCATTATCAAAATCTTCCTTTTCAGTAGCCTCCTTCTCAGCTTCCCTTCCAGTAACTTTCGAAACTAAAGCAAGGGGACCACCCAGACTGATCTTCGCTTCTTTAGCTATTTCATTAACTTCGGAGTCATGAGTTTTCAATAGATTGTAAATATCATTCAAGGAGAAATAATCAAAACTATGTTGAGTCTTCACCATCAGGCTAACATTTTGCCACTCCTTGCAAAGCCCCATAATGAATGTGAGATTAAACTCCATTATTGACCTGTTGATTCCATATCGATTGCACTTGTAGATAATCTCATTCAGACGATCATAGTACAATTCGATAGATTCACCTTCTTTTTGCTTGAATTCTCTTAATTCAACCAGACAATTTTTCACTGAATTGATTTTTGTCTTTTCACTCCCTTGATACTTTTCCTTCAGAGTATTCCAGATATCTTTTGTAGTTTTACAACTACGAATGTAATTGTAAACAACAGGAGGTAGAGCACCTCTGAGATCTCTCATACACTTCTTCTTGTTCTTCAACAATCTTTCAGTTTGTTCATTGACATTTTGATTGTTGGAAGAAGTTCCAATACTCTGAACAGCAGGAGGTGGACGAACATCACCGAGAATTAGGGGTGATCATTTGGACCGGTGGACCGGACCGTTTTTTTGGACCCCCGGGCCGGTTCTCGGTTCTAGGAATCCATCCCGGTCCGGTCCGGTTTTTTTCCCGGTCTGGTCCGGTTTTTACCGGGTTTAGAAACGGTTGGACCCGATTTAAAAAATAAAATTTGTAATCTGTGAAATTTTTTAAACAACCATAACTCATTCGTTTTAAATCGGATTGACACGCGGTTTTTTCCAACGTTTAACTTATAGTTTGTAGATCAATTTAGACTATAGTTTTGTTGATTTTGGTATAGTATTCAATGAGTTACAGACTTTCAAAGTTGAGCTATCAAAGCTGAAAATTTTCAGCTTTTCAGCAACATTTTTAAAATTTTGTAATCTGTGAAAATTGTTAAACAACCATAACTCATTCATTTTAAGTCGTATTGACACGTGGTTTTTTCCAACATTTAATTTACAATTTGTAGATGAATTTAGACTATAATTTTGTTGATTTTGGTATTATATTCAATGAGTTATAGTTTTTCAAAGTTGAGCTATCAAAGCTGAAAATTTTCAGCTTTTCAGCAAGTTTTTTAAAATTTTGTAATCTGTGAAAAATTTTAAACAACCATAACTCATTCGTTTTAAGTCGGATTGACCTGAGATTTTTTCCAACATTTAGTTTACAGTTTGTAGATAAATGTAGACTATAATTTTTGTTGATTTTGGTATTATATTCAGTGAGTTACAATCCTTCAAAGTTGAGCTATCAAAGCTGAAATATTTCAACTTTTTAACTATCATTTTATACTATAATTCTGAATTTTATGTATCTTTGATAGATAAATCATATGAAAGGGATCTTGGTGAACTTGATTTATATGTTAGTTGATTTTATTTGGAAAATTAATTTTGCAACTTATAATATTATAACATCAAGGTAGATTAGTTATCATGAAACGGAAACATAATCATTTTTACAAGTTGTATCGTCTCAAACCTAAAAACTTATTTTAACGACTTGTACTCTATGCAATTAAAGTTGTAGCGGTCCAAACGGGTCCAAGAACCGGAAAACCCGGACCTAGACCCGGACCCGGAGACGGACACGGACACGTCTCATCCGGTCCGGTCCAAGCGCCGGTCCGGTTCGGTCCAAATGCTCACCCCTACCGAGAATACACTTCCACAATTCTTCATCGATTCCGTTCAAGTAATCCTCTATACGATCAGCCCACTGATCATAGTACTCTGGAATCAGCATCGAAATCTTTGTTGATGAACCAAGGAAATGAGAGTAAGACTTCATCGTGTTCATGCTGAAGTTGGCAATTGTTGTACGGAATATTATTGAGAAAAGCTTAAATTGGAATGAGATCAAACAGCTAAATCACTCAGAAAACACCAATCGAACACTCGATTTAACAACTAGAATGCAGAATCGAATCATAACAGAAGATCTAAAATGATTTTCTGAAGCAAAAGAGCAGAAAATTGATATCTAACACGAGACTCAAAACTTTTGCTAAAACTCAGAAAAATTAGAGCAATTATGTATAAATCCTGCTCTGATACCAAATGTAGTTGCAATGAAGTCGAGTATGAATTACGAAATCAGAGTAAAGAATGAATGATGAACACAAGATCTAAATAATATCTGTTTGGCTCAATAAGCTTTCAATGAGTACAGAGTGTTTCATACAATTACACCAAAGTTCGTATCTAACTCTAGTACATCTCCCTATTTATAGGAAGCATGAAAGCGAACAAAAAATACAAGGGACTAGACATAGTAAGTTCTGAAACCTAACATGCCCTTGTAATAAAGTTACAACCTATCGAAACTAATAATGACATTCGACACCTCACAACTAAATTCGACATCTACAGGTTTTTGCGCTAAAGATAAGGAGACATTATCTTTATGGCACAAAGTGTAAACTTTTCACCCGTTAGAAGAGTATTTAGTATCTCTTTGATCAGAAGGAGTTGAACATGAGAAAATGATGTTGAATAGAATTACTCAAGGACTACGACTGCGAAATACTTTACCACCGTGGTAAGGCGAATGTCATAGCATATGATTTGAGTAGAAAAATAAACTTGGAGAGGAAAAGGCCAATAGCGTTAAGAGTTGAAATTGTCTCGACCATTGTGGAGAGTATCAAGAAAGCTCATAACAATTCTTTGGAAGGAGATAACTAAAAGGAAGAACGTCTAGGAAAGACATTAGTGTTTGAAACGAACAACCAAGGGTTCAATGTAATCCAAAACAGAATTTGGGTGCCAAAGATGGGAGGTATAAGGGATCATCTCATGGAAGAATCTCACATGATCACGTATTCTATCCATCCAGGAATCACCCAGATGCATATGGATTTTAAACCATACTACTAGTGGACAACGATGAAGCTTGATATCGCTAGGTATGTTCCTAACTGTATGACCTACGCAAGACTTAAGACTCAACATCAGAAACCGTATAGGAATTTGGTACCATTACCTGTACCCATGGGTAAGTGGGAGGCCATTACCATGGACTTCGTAACCAAATTGCCCAGAATGAAGGGAGGTGGCGACATGATTTAGGTGATTATGGACTGATTAACGAAGAGTGCACATTTCATAGTAGCTAATGAGAAGTAGTCTATGGAAAAGCTTGCTAAAGTATACGTGAAATAGAAAGTGAGATCTCATGGTGTTCCCTTGACAATTGTTTTAGACCGTGACAGTCGTTTTACTCCTAGATTTTAGAAAGGGCTACACGAAGAGATGGGTACAAAAATATGTTTTAGTACAACTTATCACCCACAGGCAAATTTTCAAAGCGAAAGAACAATTCAAACATTGGAAGATATGTTACGAGCTTGTACTTTAGAATTTATGGGAAACTGGGATAAATATCTACCACTGGTCAAATTTTCTTACAACAATAGTTACCACTCAAGCATTAATATGGAACTTTATCATGCGTTGTACAGACAAAAATTTCGTATGCCATCATGTTGGTTTGAGGCTGGAGAGAAGCAATTTATGGGACCTAAAATTGACCGTCAGACCGTCGAGAAATTAAAAGTGATCAGAGAAAGAATTCTAGCAGCTTAAAACCGTCAAAAGAGTTATATATATAAGAAGCGATATCCAATTACTTTTGAAGTCAGAGACCAAGTGTTGCTCAAAGTCTCTCCATGGACGAGACTTATCAGATTCGGAAAGTGTGGGAAGTTGAGTCCAAGGTTTACTGGACCGTTCAAAGTGCTTCAGAGAATTGGAAATCAAGCGTACAAACTAGAGTTGCTAGTTGAACTGGAAGGTATTCATAACACCTTTCGTGTTTGTTACTTGAGGAAGTTCATGGGATAAGTTCCTGATATGATTCCACTTTCTTATTTAAGAATCGATGAGAGCAAGAAATTGATTGAAGAGCCTAAAGTAATCATTGACCGTAGGACAAAGAAATTACTACGTAAGATGGTCGAATTAGAGCTTTTGCGATGGAAACATACAGCGGGGCCGAACCTCACCTGGGATACAGAAAGAAACAAGAGGAGTTGCTATCCACATCCTGATGCGTCATTCCGGGACAGAATCAACCTAAGAGGGAGATAATTGTAATGCCCTCTTTTCTCGCTAGGCTTAATTATAAAAGATGTATTTACGGCGGTCGACGATTGTAACCTCTTATGAATAAATGAAAGAGAATTATTTGAATATATGTGTTTTATATATTATGTATATGAAAATTTTGATAAACATTATGTGTATATAATATTTGTGTGAAAACATATTTTAAAGCTTAATAAATATAGCTAAAAATAAACGTTAAAAATAAAATATTATTTAGGATAATTAACCTTGATGAATGTTGAAGTAGTCGTGATAATGATCTCAGAGAAATAAGGAACGCTTAAATTTGACTTTGTATGTAGAAGTTACGATCCCTTGAAGTTTCGCGTTCAACACTATACGGCAAAATGTGTCGTAAATAGTGAATTAGAGATAGGTTGCTTATTAGCCTAAGTAATCCAAACGAAAGTCATAGTAATCGTAAAAGAAAGAGCATGCATATAGAGAACGCCTAAATATGACTTCATATGAGGAAGTTATGATATTTCAAAGTTTCAGCGCAACAGTGTGGACATAGAAATCGAAATTAAAATCGGTTGAGTGTTAGCCAAAACAATATAAATGAGAATTGGAGATCTCATGAATAGGAACCTGTCGATATACTGAACGTTGAAAATGGAGGTCAATTCATAAAGATACGAATTTTAGAAAAACTAAAAAAATGTGTGTGCGGGACGGGCGCGACGCGCAAGGCATCTAGAAAGTGCGACACGACCCACCCGAATTTCAACACGTGGCAGTGAACCGCAGGAACGATGTAGCAGAAAGGTGTGGCGTGCCTAAAAACATCCATATAAATAGAGGCTTAAGCCTTACTTCTTCCTCACACTTTTCTTCACTTACACTTCTCTCTCTGGTTCCGGTATTTTTGAGAATTTTCAGGATTCTAGAAAATTCTGCTCTATTGAGGCTCTGAGATATCTAGGTGTCCAAAAAATAGAAGCTTTCAGATCAGGGTTCGGCCTAAAAACTTTCCGGACATTTGTCATAAATCTCTATAAGTTAAGCTATACTTATTTTATTTTAAGTGTAACTTATATTTATATTCATAGTCGTTATTATGAATCAATAAATAAGATTTCTCAGTGATTCCATGTCATTATACTGATTGATCTACTTTCGGGGGTAATGTCTAGGATAGATGTAGTGAGGTGTTAAAAGTGGTATTTCCAAACAGTAGACTATGTATACCAAACGTACCCTACTCTGATATGATCTTACGAGGTTATTCCTTATCAGCTATAGATCAATATTCATTGGTATTATTGAGGAATCTAGACTGTCATTATTATAGTCGCGAAAAATATAAGACTAAGACTTAATAATAATCATACCTAGGTCTTTCAAAAGGAAAAGATAAGTTATTAGGTGAAGCTCTGCCCAAAATCACCAGTCATCCACTTTTAACAAGTGGGTGCATATTTACTTTCATCTTATACATTGATATGTAGTAGATGAAACAATATGACATGACTTTACTTGATTTTATCGTATATGTATTCTCATACTTATAATATATTGGGTAGTGAAGGGTTGTGGGAAATAAAACATTGGTGATAGGCCATGGATTGTACTATTGTACTACTAGGACCAGTTATCTAACAAAGTAGAGATGACGACCACTAACTATTCTAGACAGTCTCGTGGAACACTAGCAGGCTCGCCACCTGTAGGTGTTAGTGATCATGCTTTTCAGGGAAAAGGAAAGAATGTTCATTTGGGTACTGCCTTATTGGCATATATTTCTATGGAATCACTAAAGTAGTTTTGTCTATTACAGTGATCCTTAAGGATATGTCCCTTAACATCATCATTGTAGGATCAGGGAGTGCGAATAACAGGAATGGGTAACCGGGTTAATTGTTTGGTGTGAAATATATACATGAAAAGAATTTACTTATATTACTTGGGTTGAAAACCCTATGCGCTCACCAGGCTCCCAAGCATGATCCACTCACTTTCTTTGTATCACATGTAGCGGTACGAAGGTTCTTGGATAGTGATGTTTGAATCTGCTGAGAGGTTCGAGAAGTTTATGCCATTAGTATAATAAGTAGTTGTAACGCCTGTAAAGATAAGTTTATGCATATGTTTTCTGTAATAGTTATGATATCCAAAAGTTTTTAAATATTAATGAAAACATTTCTCTGGAATTTCTTTGTTATTGAAATGATTCACATTAATAATGATTTGTGACAAATTCCACACTAATAAAAGAATACTTTGTTTTAAATAAGCATAAAGAAAAAGTTTTTAAATGACCATAAAATTGGGGATTTCAAATAGAGCATAAACGCAATGCGCTTGTGTACAGGGCACGACGCCTCCCCATTACCCCTCTAAATAGCAGTCGAAATCTACCTATTTCTCACACCTTTCATCCACAAATCCTCTAAAAAAATTCTGCTCTCTAGCCCCGATATTCCAGAGTTCCCGACTACTTTTTGGGATGTTCTGATACATCTAGGAGCCCAACGGAAAGGAGCTTTCGGATCGAGAATCTGTCCGCGAATTTTTGGTTTTCAGCCTGATATTTCTGGAAGTTAAGCAACAATTACTATGCTTCAAATGTAACTTATATTTACATTCATAATCATTATTATGAATCTATAAATAAGATTTATCACTGATCCCGGTCATAATATTGATTGATCTACTTACGGTAACGATGTCTACGCTAGATTTTGTGAGGTGTTTAAGGTGGGATTTCCAAACATTTTACTCTGTATACCAAACGGACCCTACCTCCATTACGATCTTACCTGGTTTTTACTTATTTAATAGATCTCAATGTATTCATTAGGATTATTGAGGAATCCATAAATAGTTATAAAACCCGTATAAATACGAATAATTACTGAAGCATAGTAATATTTGTATTTAAGATGTTGAAAAGGGATAAGCCAAAGTATTAGTAGAGGAGCTAGCTTTCCCGAGGATCTTCCACCTAAGGAAGGTATGTGCATAGCTACATTCATGAACATGATTTTAATACAAGTATTTATTAAAAGTATTAAATATATGTTGAAAGTTTAAATGTGAATTATATGCTTATTGATTGGAATGTGTTAGATGTATATTTGATGATATACGATGTGTGCAACAAAATGGTTCTATATGTGTATATATAATATTATTACATGATAATACTAATAGAACTATTATTATTGAGGAAGATATATGGATATTAATACCTAAACTTTGCATTAAAATAATACACTAAATTATGATAGTGTTTCCCAAACAGAGTTGGTATTGGAAGATGATGATAGGGATGATAGCCTAGTCTACTTTCTAAACTAAGACATATAAAGGATGATTAGATCCAAATAAGTTGAATAATAGTATAGTCATACTCTATATCGAGATGACATCATGAAGACTTATTGATGATCAATAGTAAATTGGTCTAGTAAAAACTATGGTTTGCCAAACACATTTAGCTTCGAGTTAAGATGAAAGAGTGATTCCTTGTCTTGTAAAGATATGACATAGGCAGGAACTTTTTGATGATTACGGGTATTGAAATTTGATTAGTTATACCCTAAGACCCAAAACAGATGATTAGTTAAGTATAGAAATTAGGTAGCATCAAGGGTGTGTGTGAGATGAGAATGGAGAGTAGAACTCTGTTCGATGACATTAATGATTTGGGGGTTATTTTTACATAAAGTATTCCCCCCTCTACCTAGGCGTCCAGATAGGGTGTTTCTATATCAAACCATTGCTAGGTATTTCTAGATCAGGCAACCGATGGGCGCTTGGATGATCGGTCTGTCACACCCCCAAACCGAAATGGCGGAAACGTTCGGGGGTGAAGGACGTCATGGGTAGTAACACAACAATTGAATAATAGTAATCAAAGCAACCACAACCATTGTATTGATAATATATTGTTTACATTGTATTTGAATCACATAAGATTGACTCCATAAGTAAATAGTAAAATAAAGACTTGAAGCTACCATGCTTTGTCTTGCAGAACAGCCCGAGTAGCTGTTTACTAGTGTCCTGAGAATACAAGTGGTTTTGAAAGAGTGTCAACATTAAAGTTAGTGAGTTCATAAGCATTTGTATTTAGAAAGTATGTTCTTTGAAAACCTTGGTTTGTTCCTCTAGAAAATCCTATATCTTCTGATGTAAAGAAATGAAAGTTTTGTTGACTCACACATTTAAAAGCATTGTATTAAAGTTATGTTTGTATGCAAAACTTTTTGTATGTATGCCTTAGTTAAACGTACTTTTGGAAAAGTATGTTCTGAACAAGAAAATAGTATGTTGTTCTTGTATTTAGTGACCTTTGTTGTACTTGTATTTAGTGACCTGACCCATACCTGTTTCCCCCTATGCTTACTTAGTGTATACAGGTTATACATAATCATGATCGCATAAGTAGTAGATTGTGTGAATCTGCTTTAAGTCCACAACCAAACAAGGAACAGGAAATGAAGCAGAAATCGCTTATTCTACTGCTTATCGGATCCTATATATATCACCCTGGTGTATAAACTAAGGGATCATAGAATTTGCATTATGGTTCCATTCTGAATGTATGTTCTTGTTATTAAAAACGTAGTATAGTGTTTATACTGTAGTAGTGTCTGTAGTGTCTGTAGTGTCTATAGTGTCTGTAATAGTGCCTGGAATCCACCAGAAGTAGTGTAAAATAGTGTACTGTAGTTTGATTAACTATCAAAACGTTTGTATGAAATCCTTTTCCCAATACGTAATTGTATTGTACTAGTAGTGTAGAGAGATTTAATATTAACATAAAAATATTTGAAGTAGTGTTAATCCCGTAAACCTTGTTTATACTATTGTGAGTTTCATATAACCATACTAAAATGACCTTGTGGCCTCTACGATGTTCTTCAGACGTCAGTATTTATGACATTTTTAACACCCCCAGGCATGTTTGCCTAACTGTAGCTAGCAGTTTGGATATGGGATTTTCAGTCACGTATAGATCTATACACAAATCTCACGCTCTCCCTCCGGGAGACTCTGGTTATAATTTATAAGACTTGAACCTGTACCCTGGTGGGTACCCGAAGTAGTGCCTCACAATCCTGTATTAACTGGTTTTACGTATAGTGTTATAGTGTTCTCTTGTATTAGTAATCGTTTGTATTATCCCGTAGTAGTGCACTTATTAATATAAAATAATTATACTTAAATAATTATTTTAGTAGTGTGTACTTGTAGTAGTGATCTAGAGTACTATTCCATAAACTATACCTATTATAGTTTAAATGTATGTTCTGTATGCATTGAAAGTTCTTGTAGCTAAACAGTTTGTATAACTCTATGAAACGATAAGAAAGGTACCCTTTTTCTCAACATGTTACAAAAGGGTTAAAGAGTTATGTAAATAAAATTTGTATATATATATATATATATATATATATATATATATATATATATATATATATATATATATATATAAGACATATACATATAACCCTGTACTTTGAAATAAAAGTATAAAATATTTGAAGTAGTTTGAAAACACTTTTTAAAATATTTTGAATCAGTTGAAACGACTTGATGTACTTTAAAATCGTTTGAAATCCTTTGAATATTAACACAAAATTTTCTTTTTGTTTTACTTGTATTCCCCCCTTAAAAATGTTTAAAAATAGTGAAAATGTAGGGGTATGAACTCACCTTAAATGTGTGTTAACTTGGAAGTAGCGAGTGGTAGAGACGATCCCCGGGTAAGCGTACGCGCTAATAACGTTACCCTAAAATAATTATATTTAACGTCGCATTCCAATTAATAAGAATATTAATTTAAATAAAGGTTAAATAATAATTTAATTATAGGGAAGACTTACAATTAACTTGGGAATTAATGGGAAATGTTGGAATTAGAGTTTACGGTTGAAAATGGGTTTACGGTTGGGAGGGAAATGAGTTCACGGTTGGATCATGTGAATTATGAAGATTTGAAGATGTTATAAATGTTCTTGGTGACTTGGTTGAAGATTTGAAGATTCTGGGCGTAAACACTTGAAGATTGAAAGGAATTGGGGTTGTTCACGGATGAAGGTTGAGAGAGTTTTGGAGGTGTTTACGGATGAAAATGAGTGAAATGAATTGATTCAGGTGTAAACACATATAAAAGGGGTGTTTACAGTTGAATTGGCATTGGGCCTTGGGTGTTTACGGTCCATTAATGGACTAGCAATGGGTTTTCAGCCCATTAAGGGTGTGTTTACGGATTTGTCAATCCGTAAACTCCTTTGTGAATTAAAACTTTCAACCGTGAACACCATTCCTCATTTGGTTTTGGCCGTGAACTACCATTTGAAGTTAATTCTAGCCTTTAATGCATTGATTTCTTGGTGAAAACTTAATTAATGAGGGTTATTTATGTTTTAAACCCTTAGTATTTCAACCTATTTTCATTTATAACACCCTAATTTAGCTTAAGTTTTCAATTCATACCTATTTGTTAACTTTTTTTTAAACAAGCCCTAAGGCTATAGATGATAAAATGCAACAAGAATTGCACTGTGGTTTTGCTTGTACTAGGTTAGGGTTTACGCTTTGCTGAGTCAAAATTTTCGAGTTGTGACACGGTCTGTATCAGACCAAAGGGTGACCAGTCATCTGCCGGAGTGAGATGACGACCACAGACTAAACATAGTCTTATGGAATATGCTAGCAGACTTATAGTATGTAGGTGGTAATGAACAATACGTTCATTTGATTCACTCCATCCCCCTCATAATTGCCTTTATTGACTAACACATGTTGCCAATGACACCTCAAAGTAGTAAAGTCAACTCATCGCATACAAGGATCCATTAGGATAGATCTCATAAGATTACTGTATTAGGATCAGCGTGTGAGGATCGAAGGGATGGGTAATTTAGAAAAATGACTTATAGATGTTTATGATGTGATGATTAGATGACAAATGGTTTTGTAGGTTTATTTAATATGGATTATTATCATAATACATTATAGGATTGAAAACTCTATGTATCCCACCAAGTTTTCCAACCTGACTCACTCATTTTATATGCATCACAGGTAGTAGTGTTTACACTGCTGAAGACTTGAATAGGATGCCGAGTGATTGAAAAAAAGACATGGGATAGTGTTCAGGACCTTTATGCCGTTACACTGTAACATATGTTGTGTATCGATTATCACATCCTTAAATGTTAATTATTTTGAGACATTCATATGTACTCAAAATGTTGTAATATACTGGGATTTTCCGCAAATAAATACATGATTTTTTAAAGTGTAAAGAAAAAAATTGGTTCTGGAAATTGGGGATGCCACAGTCAGTATCAGAGCATTAGTTTAAACGAATTAGGAATTGTAAGGATTTCTAGACTTAAAGTGAGAGATTAAGTGATGATTGTGATATGTATGTCTAGTCTATTTTAGGTTGCATACCTAAATAGAAAAAAGCACTAGAATTCCTTAAGGTGTAGTCCTTAGTTAATACTATGTGCTAAGAGATTTATTCTATAGCATACCTTAGGTTTAATACCATAATTTATATAGTGTGTACTAGCATAATTTAGGAGAGGTGCCTTATATGTTAATATCTGCTAAATGTTATGTGATATAGCATGCTTTAGGTTGCCTACCTAGAATGCTAATAGTTGAGAAGATTTGAGGTCTGCTGAACTTGATTTGCAAGAAGAAATTTTATGTGTATAGGTTTCTAAACATTTAATTATTGTATTGGAACTGACATATAACTTTTATAGGGAATAAGAAGACTTACGACAGTTGACATCAATAACTTTGTAAATAGACCGACCGAGTGATAGCGTAAATAATACATGTAGATTGGTATCGTATTTTAAAGTGTGTTTGGTGAAATGATAGTACGTTGAAAGAGTATTGTACATGTGAAATATAACGTCGGTTGGAGGGATGATAAAACGTTGACGAAATCCACGAAGTTGTTTCACCGCCTGGCGATCCCGTACCGACCAGATTGAAGCGGTGATTGTTTACAAATTTAGAAGAACTAAAGATTGTTATAAATACTATGACGATATCGAAGTTGAAGTTATGTAGAATTTAGAAGAATTCGAGAAAGATGAAAGGAAAGGCTAGTAGAGTTTTCAGGCTCAATAAGTCGAAAACTTGTCTATTGCTACGATGTAGTATGCAGTTCAAGTGGTGGTTTAAGAGCTGATATGTACCCTATACATGATGCTCTGACTTAGTATTTAATAATACTAAGTAGTAGTTCACTTCTATCGGATCCTTACGGAATTTCCATAGTGTATTAAGCCGAATTTAACATACAGATTTAGGTTGGTGAAATTATTCATTGGTTTGTGAAGTGCTAATGAACTTACTTATTTAAGTAAAGTTAGAACTATTAGTTGAGGAGGAGATACACCCATAGTATTGAACGAGAAGAGATGTTTCTGTCAGGACTGAGAACCAAGTTGAAGCTAGTAGAACATATTGAGACGTAGCTAAAATGCATACTACCTAGGATTGACTCCTATGAAGTAGACGTGAAAGATATATCAATTAGAGGCATAATTTATAATATTAACTCATATAAAGGAATGACGATGTCATGTAACGATGATGAAATGAAGAAATAAAATTATATTCATGGAGACTTGTATGAGATAGAAGCTGTACAAGCATTTGTCTCCATACCGCTAGAGTAAATTCTGGTTTAGTATGCCTTGTAGACTGGACACTGTTGGGTTATGAGCATTCCAACACTCCTAAGTGTACATGCAACCCTAAATACCTTGGATCTATGTTTTCTCTATTATACATACAATTATGAACATCCAAGGTATTATCCTAATCTAGCATACAAAATAATAAATATAACAAGATAGAATACATACCTCTTTGATGTAGAATGTCTTCATGAAGCTTGAGTGCCTAGTGCCCCAAGTGTGACACCTCAAATGGTTCACACAACACCAAATACACTTGGAATAACTTGAGAGAAACTTGAACACTCCTTGAAATCGTCTAGCCCTCACACTCACACATTAGTGCACGATTTCTTGAGCCATGGGATTCTTTTATATGATGGCTATTAGGGTTACACCATGTAACTCATAACTTTACCCATTCCTTATGCTCCATGGATTTTAACCTCCATGGAGTATCCATGGGTCACCCCATGGACTTAGTCCAACATAAGGAATCTTGGATCACAAGCCCACATATATAAGAATGAATGATTTACACAATCAACCCATATATTTAATTAGTCTCCTTTTGATCACTTAATTAATTCCAAATTAATTCTTGATCAACACTAATTAAATAACCTTATTAATATATTAGAACTTATAATATATTAACCAACCTTAAGTGTTATTTCTCTCATTATAGTCTATCCAAATGCATGATGCCATGCAACCCAAATGGACCATGCCGGGTCGGGTCAAGTCTTACCAATTATAGTTATGGACTTAGACATTAATCCAACAGTCTCCCACTTGGATAAGTCTAAAACTATTATTGCGTATGACTTCAGGAACCGATCAGCAATCGTAGCTCTCAAAAGCTTCTGTCGAACTCTGACCTTGTCGATGAACTCTGACCTTTGTCAATGACTTGTCCATTAGATAAGGGATCATATATTCCTCCATTCTAGATATCATATGGACTGAGACATGGATTATCAATCATTCTCTCTGTCCATTTGTTGTTTCCCGATTTCCAATTCATGATGACTGACTGATTGAACAAATCAAATCAGTCCTGGCTTGGCCAAGCACTCACATGTATCATCTTTAAATCATCGAGGGGCCCACAGATATTGCTTTTATCCCGAAGGTAAAAGGAATGGATAAACTTCGACTCATATGGCTTGTTCTACTACTTGTTGAATCATACACAAAGGCACGTTTTATAACATCGAGTTACCAATGCGTTTTCGTGCAATCAATGTATAACCAACTCATAGTAACAACTCATATCTCTAGGTTTGAAGAATATAAGATATTATCGTCTCATGATCACTCGTGATAAAATCCATGAAGTGATTCAAATGAGTGCGGGTTGAATCCAATACTCAGAACTTATGAGCACTCATGAGTGTTGTAGCACCACTTTTGTCCACCAACTTGGACCTCTACAAACCAACCCATGACAGTCTTGATTCATATCTACTTCCAACATATGACCGACTGTGGATGGTTTGAATAACTTAATCATTCAGGAAGAGCGACTTAGTTATTCTGGAAGTCAAAACATGCAAAGTGAAACACAAGAATAAATGAATCAAATATGGTATCAAACCCTATGAATATAAATAAACACTTTTATTTATCACCATACTGATTACTCATTATTCATTGTTTCGGTTTTATCAACTTTATGTTGGATTAATGTCTAAGTCCATAACTATAATTGGTAAGACTTGACCCGACCCGGCATGGTCCATTTGGGTTGCATGGCATCATGCATTTGGATAGACTATAATGAGAGAAATAACACTTAAGGTTGGTTAATATATTATAAGTTCTAATATATTAATAAGGTTATTTAATTAGTATTGATCAAGAATTAATTTGGAATTAATTAAGTGATCTAAAGGAGACTAATTAAATATATGGGTTGATTGTGTAAACCATTCATTCTTATATATGTGGGCTTGTGATCCAAGATTCCTTATGTTGGACTAAGTCCATGGGGTGACCCATGGATACTCCATGGAGGTTAAAATCCATGGAGCATAAGGAATGGGTAAAGTTATGAGTTACATGGTGTAACCCTAATAGCCATCATATAAAAGAATCCCATGGCTCAAGAAATCGTGCACTAATGTGTGAGTGTGAGGGCTAGACGATTTCAAGGAGTGTTCAAGTTTCTCTCAAGTTATTCCAAGTGTATTTGGTGTTGTGTGAACCATTTGAGGTGTCACACTTGGGGCACTAGGCACTCAAGCTTCATGAAGACATTCTACATCAAAGAGGTATGTATTCTATCTTGTTATATTTATTATTTTGTATGCTAGATTAGGATAATACCTTGGATGTTCATAATTGTATGTATAATAGAGAAAACATAGATCCAAGGTATTTAGGGTTGCATGTACACTTAGGAGTGTTAGAATGCTCAAAACCCAACAGTGGTATCAGAGTCTAGGCTTGTTTTCTTGTTATACTTGCAAAAGTAGCTGAAAAATCGAGTTGGATGCATATATTCGATTGTTTTGGCTGGAATTGGACTAGGAACATTACCCTAAGATGTTTTTGGACTTATAAACTTGTTTTTGATGTGGTAATGTTGATGCTAACCCAATTTCTAAGATAATTGTCATAATTTCAAGATTTGTATTAGTTTGTATGTTCATGCTAATTTCTTGAAGATTGATGATTTGAATTATCTTGTTCTTATGAGGTTCTTAGATTAATAGAAAAGTTGTGTGAAATAGTTGTTTTCAATCCATTTTAATCTAAGAGTTGATTCCAAAGTGTGTTTTTGTAACTTGTCCTCAAGTTATATGAAAAGTCACATTTAAGAATCATAAAACTCATAAAAGTTGGCAAAGGTTACAAAATGAAGAGTCTAGTTCTAATTAAATGGTTTTATGACTCCATAACTTGTCCTCAAGTTATGGAGGTTCAAGAGTCTCTTCATTAAATTAAAAAAAAGTGTAACCTTAATTAGTTCCATAAGTTACAATAAAAAAAAAGTTATTTTTTTTATTAATTAGTTTAAAGTCTTCCATAACTTGTCCTCAAGTTATGGAACTTGAAGAGTTTTTTTTTTTTTAATTAAAATTACTTTAAACTCATAAGTTATGGAATTAATTAGTTTTGAATAGTTTCAAAACTTGCCTTCAAGTTTTGGAATTTGAAAAGTTTTCACTTATGAATAATTTAATTCCAAGTTAGCCCTTAGAATTTTAAAAGTTAAAATTCAACCCTTATACTTTATAATATTATAAGTTAATAATATTTATATATATATGTATAAGAGTAAAGTCAGTCTTACCGTTAGTAGGCCTCATTCACGAAGCCGGTCTATAAGGGGGGTATAAGGTTACTGCCTATAAAATGGCAGTTTAATGGGTGTCCACTCTCACCCACCGCTTCCTTGACTGGTGGAGGGTCGTTAGCCGAACGGGTAGGACAAGGACTATAATTCTCCTTTCATTAAAAGTATTAATGATAAATACTAAGTAACTAAACTCTTATTAATACCCAATCTTAGTTTCTTAGGAAAATGTGAATTTGGTGCTAACCCATGAAATTACACTTTGCACTTTGCTTAAGTCGTTAGTGGAGCGTGTGTGGTTAACCGGCACACTAACCTGGACTTAACAAGGTAGGCAAAGGGTAACTTAATATTTATCATAGTATCGGTGGAGCGTGTGTGGTTAACCGGCACACTGATTAAGGGGTAAATATTAAGGGTACCAAGTATATTTGCATGGTTATTCACACCTTGTTTTGTGATCCTCGGCATCCCAGTCACAAAACCTGAAGGGCACACTCGAGATTTAAACATGCCTTTGAACAGTTCAATGAATCTCAAAGATCTAGGACTTTCAAATCCAATTAAAACCTAATAAATTATTTCGTTTTTCACGGTGGAAATTGGTGAATCGTCATTCACCTACCTTCAAATATTTTATAGCTTGGATTACGGCATCCCTCTTCTAAGTTATAAAATAGTTTGTTGGGTCCTAGCCTTAATATTTCATATTGGGTGTCATATTAAGGACTTTAAATCAACTATCTTGAATATCTCCCAAAAAGATGTATGGTCTAGACATTTATGATCTTCCCAAATCTCTTGGAACTTCACTTCCTCCACCTCCTCCAATTATTCTCCCTAACCCACAAGTTCTTGAAAAGTTTAAGGTCACTCAAGCCCTATTGGCAAGCAAAGGTCTATGTGTGATCACATCTTGGAGATGTAGTCACATATTGACAAGCCGAGAGAGTTGGGTGTCAAAGTCTTGAGAAAGTTGGTGGCTCAACTACTTTCTAAGTCACATAGTGAGTTCCTTTGGGACTCCTATGAAACAGACTATGACAAGACCCTTAATGATCTTATCTATTTGCTAAGATCAACTTCCTAAAACTTTATGGACATTGACAGTGATGACATTGGATATCCAGTAAAGCTCTCTCTTCCCAATGGAAAGGGATCGGCCATAGTCAACTCGGTTGACCCAATGGTAAAGAGAGAGGCGAAGTCTGTGATAGTCCCATTATCAAGGGTCCATAGGTAACTATTGCCAAAGGAAGGGGCATTGGTTACGAAGCTGCCAAATTTACCTAAGGATGTTAAAGTCAATAAGTTTGGCTCTACTTCAGGTAAAGTCCATTGTCTAACTCTATTAAGTACATGCTGATTCTGATGGCGAAGATGGATTTCAATCGCATGGTTCGGTGATCAGAATTTTGGGCTATTACTAAAGAGTTATGATATTTATAATGCTTAGGAATAGATAACAACAAGGTTTTCATATGGATTGTAAGGATAAGTTTTTCCGCAAAGTTTTAAAATAGAAGAAAAAGGTTTTGATTTTATTTATTTTAAGTATCCTTACAATGGCATTTGTGAAAAGTTGTTGCTTATAAGATTCCATTGATAGCAATATTGGAAAAATGGATTTGATTCTTTCGGTTGTGGTAGTGTCTAATATTACCAAATAAGGAAAGATTCTCATCACCCAAGGTTCAATTGGACTGAAACTTGGAATCATGCAAGTTGTATAGTATGATGAATGAGAACTTTCAGCTTGGAAAATTAAGACTAATTCCTTATGTGAATAAGGAAAGGACTAAGGGATCGAGTACACATTATTGTGCACTGGTCAAGTCCACCACAAAAGATCAAGAAGACTATTCGTCATGATTTACTTAAGTTCAGTAAATATGGTTATACTTATAAGTATAACCATATTTACTGAACTTAAGTAAATCATGACGAATAGTCTTCTTGATCTTTTGTGGTGGACTTGACCAGTGCACAATAATGTGTACTCGATCCCTTAGTCCTTTCCTTATTCACATAAGGAATTAGTCTTAATTTTCCAAGCTGAAAGTTCTCATTCATCATACTATACAACTTGCATGATTCCAAGTTTCGGTCCAATTGAACCTTGGGTGATGAGAATCTTTCCTTATTTGGTAATATTAGACACTACCACAACCGAAAGAATCAAATCCATTTTTCCAATATTGCTATCAATGGAATCTTATAAGCAACAACTTTTCACAAATGCCATTGTAAGGATACTTAAAATAAATAAAATCAAAACCTTTTTCTTTTATTTTAAAACTTTGCGGAAAAACTTATCCTTACAATCCATATGAAAACCTTGTTGTTATCTATTCCTAAGCAATATAAATATCATAACTCTTAAGTAATATCCCAAAATTCTGATCACCGAACCATGCGATTGAAATCCATCTTCGCCATCAGAATCAGCATGTACTTAATAGAGTTAGACAATGGACTTTACCTGAAGTAGAGCCAAACTTATTGACTTTAACATCCTTAGGTAAATTTGGCAGCTTCGTAACCAATGCCCCTTCCTTTGGCAATAGTTACCTATGGACCCTTGATAATGGGACTATCACAGACTTCGCCTCTCTCTTTACCATTGGGTCAACCGAGTTGACTATGGCCGATCCCTTTCCATTGGGAAGAGAGAGCTTTACTGGATATCCAATGTCATCACTGTCAATGTCCATAAAGTTTTAGGAAGTTGATCTTAGCAAATAGATAAGATCATTAAGGGTCTTGTCATAGTCTGTTTCATAGGAGTCCCAAAGGAACTCACTATGTGACTTAGAAAGTAGTTGAGCCACCAACTTTCTCAAGACTTTGACACCCAACTCTCTCGGCTTGTCAATATGTGACTACATCTCCAAGATGTGATCACACATAGACCTTTGCTTGCCAATAGGGCTTGAGTGACCTTAAACTTTTCAAGAACTTGTGGGTTAGGGAGAATAATTGGAGGAGGTGGAGGAAGTGAAGTTCCAAGAGATTTGGGAAGATCATAAATGTCTAGACCAGACATCTTTTTGGGAGATATTCAAGATAGTTGATTTAAAGTCCTTAATATGACACCCAATATGAAATATTAAGGCTAGGACCCAACAAACTATTTTATAACTTAGAAGAGGGATGCCGTAATCCAAGCTATAAAATATTTGAAGGTAGATGAACGACGATTCACCAATTTCCACCATGAAAAACGAAATAATTTATTAGGTTTTAATTGGATTTGAAAGTCCTAGATCTTTGAGATTCATTGAACTGTTCAAAGGCATGTTTCAATCTCGAGTGTGCCCTTCAGGTTTTGTGACTGGGATGCCGAGGATCACAAAACAAGGTGTGAATAACCATGCAAATATACTTGGTACTCTTAATATTTACCCCTTAATCAGTGTGTCGGTTAACCACACACGCTCCACTAATACTATGATAAATATTAAGTTACCCTTTGCCTACCTTGTTAAGTCCAGGTTAGTGTGCCGGTTAACCACACACGCTCCACTAACGACTTAAGCAAAGTGCAAAGTGTAATTTCATGGGTTAGCACCAAATTCACATTTTCCTAAGAAACTAAGATTGGGTATTAATAAGAGTTTAGTTACTTAGTATTTATCATTAATACTTTTAATGAAAGGAGAATTATAGTCCTTGTCCTACCCGTTCGGCTAACGACCCTCCACCAGTCAAGGAAGCGGTGGGTGAGAGTGGACACCCATTAAACTGTCATTTTATAGGCAGTAACCTTATACCCCCCCTTATAGACCGGCTTCGTGAATGAGGCCTACTAACGGTAAGACTGACTTTACTCTTATACATATATATATAAATATTATTAACTTATAATATTATAAAGTATAAGGGTTGAATTTTAACTTTTAAAATTCTAAGGGCTAACTTGGAATTAAATTATTCATAAGTGAAAACTTTTCAAATTCCAAAACTTGAGGGCAAGTTTTGAAACTATTCAAAACTAATTAATTCCATAACTTATGAGTTTAAAGTAGTTTTAATTAAAAAAAAAACTCTTCAAGTTCCATAACTTGAGGACAAGTTATGGAAGACTTTAAACTAATTAATAAAAAAAAATAACTTTTTTTTTATTGTAACTTATGGAACTAATTAAGGTAACACTTTTTTTTTTAATTTAATGAAGAGAGTCTTGAACCTCCATAACTTGAGGACAAGTTATGGAGTCATAAAACCATTTAATTAGAACTAGACTCTTCATTTTGTAACCTTTGCCAACTTTTATGAGTTTTATGATTCTTAAATGTGACTTTTCATATAACTTGAGGACAAGTTACAAAAACACACTTTGGAATCAACTCTTAGATTAAAATGGATTGAAAACAACTATTTCACACAACTTTTCTATTAATCTAAGAACCTCATAAGAACAAGATAATTCAAATCATCAATCTTCAAGAAATTAGCATGAACATACAAACTAATACAAATCTTGAAATTATGACAATTATCTTAGAAATTGGATTAGCATGAACATTACCACATCAAAAACAAGTTTATAAGTCCAAAAACATCTTAGGGTAATGTTCCTAGTCCAATTCCAGCCAAAACAATCGAATATATGCATCCAACTCGATTTTTCAGCTACTTTTGCAAGTATAACAAGAAAACAAACCTGGCTCTGATACCACTGTTGGGTTATGAGCATTCTAACACTCCTAAGTGTACATGCAACCTTAAATACCTTGGATCTATGTTTTCTCTATTATACATACAATTATGAACATCCAAGGTATTATCCTAATCTAGCATACAAAATAATAAATATAACAAGATAAAATACATACCTCTTTGATGTAGAATGTCTTCATGAAGCTTGAGTGCCTAGTGCCCCAAGTGTGACACCTCAAATGGTTCACACAACACCAAATACACTTGGAATAACTTGAGAGAAACTTGAACACTCCTTGAAATCGTCTAGCCCTCACACTCACACATTAGTGCACGATTTCTTGAGCCATGGGATTCTTTTATATGGTGGCTATTAGGGTTACACCATGTAACTCATAACTTTACCCATTCCTTATGCTCCATGGATTTTAACCTCCATGGAGTATCCATGGGTCACCCCATGGACTTAGTCCAACATACGGAATCTTGGATCACAAGCCCACATATATAAGAATGAATGGTTTACACAATCAACCCATATATTTAATTAGTCTCCTTTTGATCACTTAATTAATTCCAAATTAATTCTTGATCAATACTAATTAAATAACCTTATTAATATATTAGAACTTATAATATATTAACCAACCTTAAGTGTTATTTCTCTCATTATAGTCTATCCAAATGCATGATGCCATGCAACCCAAATGGACCATGCCGGGTCGGGTCAAGTCTTACCAATTATAGTTATGGACTTAGACATTAATCCAACATACACTACCCGAGAAAGTATTTATATGAAGAGTTTGGAAGTGAAATTAGTGACCTAGGAAAAGTATGAGAATATACTAGATCGAGCATATGCATGAGAAGGATCCTAGAAGGAGAGTCTAGGAAAGACAATATGTGCTTGATAGAGATGTGAAATCCCTAGTTGAGTCTAGGAGAAATTGGTGTATGTGTGTGTTTGAACGCACTCGTGTGTGATAAGTAGCTTTCTGATTTTTAGGTATAGTGACTTAGGGACTGCAAGGCAATTCTTGGGATAAGTATGAGTAGGTTTGAGAGGTAGTATAGGCCTATACTACCTGAAGCACAGGACTCACACTCGGATTAGGAAGGGTCATAATGTTACAGAGACACTCGTAGTTTAGTTTTTTTGTTTGTTTCCATCATTACCTATATTTGGTGATCAGTAGGAAGACGATCTTTGATCCAGGCCCTAGTGGTCATAAGGATTTGAGTTCGGAAAATATAAATCTACGAAGTAAATTGACTGGTTCAAAGAACCTTGTCTTGTGTGGTTATCGACTTTATTTGGGAGAGTGAAGAAGAAGATGATCAAGGTGATCGACAAAAGAATTGCAACCTTCGTTAACGATGAGTAGCTAGTAGCTAGAAGTGTTACCTGCTATAATGTGATTATACCATATTAGAACATGAAGGATGGTTTATTTCATGTTAGATGTTTGAATCATAGAGACAAGATTCTAGTTCATTGTAGTATGCAATGGAACTCATTAGAGTATGACCACTCGGTCTGTTATTGTAGCCGAAGTAAAGATCTTACCGTTGGTTTACTCTACGATTTATTTGAAAAGGAGCAGGAGACTCTAATAAATAGTTGATATTGTAACTCGAAGGTTAGGACTGAAGGTCTGGTAGAGGATGAAGAATAGGTACAAGTTTGAGCACCAACAACAGCTAAGAAGTCCAAGAGTTTGACATTCATTTGGCAAGTCGTTGGAATTATGATTGTTACAGAGAGGACGCATAAGGATGTCGATTGTGTATTTGTGTTCAGATATTTTAGAAGTGGTCTGGATGAATCAAGTGAAGTGCGGCAAGGTTGATCGTTCCTGAAAAGAGGAAGAGAAAACATTGATTTCAACAACCCTCATTATTGCTAGTATTACATTAGTAAAACCCTCTTATACCATTTGGTACACATGTACTTTGGTAGACAACTGCGTGTTTCTTATGATCCTAATCAGACCACGATTATGAAATATGAGAAGATCACTTGTTGTGAGTGCACAATGATACTGCGATGAGGACGATAAATTCATTAATATGACAAGGAGTTTCTTCTAAGAAGAAAAAGAGATGCAAATAAAATAAGTAGAGCCAGTGTGGGATTTGATTGATTATAGTTAGCAGCATATGATGGTTCAAACCTAAGCTGGGGAGACTCGACTACTTATGCAAAAAGTGCGAAGAGACAACTCAATTTCGAATTCTACATCAAGATCCAAGAGAATTGTAGCACCAGAAGCTAAAAGAGATATATTAGCTTCTGTTGTTGTTATGTAGATGATGGAATGGATATTTTGGTTATCAAGTAAGAACGCGATCTCAAATATCGTGAGAAAACTTGAAACCTTTACATGTCTCTATAGGGAAAAGGGATGATCTTATCATAGATATTATCATTAAACGCCTCAAGATGGTGTAGAACCGTAATGCGATAGGAGTTATAATTGATCGAGTCAATTAAGAATCAGTCTTAGCGAATATTTTCGTAAGACGCATTATCATGCATGAGTAAAGATTTTGATTATTCTCTAAATTCTTGAGAATATTTATGTTGGTGATAGTGAGGAAGTTGCTGAAGTATGACAAAGCCAAAACCCAAAGGGAACGCAGATCTGAAAAGATTTTGAACTTTGTCATCTTAATCCTTAGTAATAAGAAATTGGTCGTGTGAGAAAATTCGGTGAAAAAAGAGATGATTGATTTTATTTAAATTTTAGACAACATGATTGATGTTTCGATGATGAAACTGATGGAGATTAGTGTCCATAGCCATAACAAAGCCCTGTATATTACTATTAATAATAGTGTCCTTTTGGATTGCACGCAAGAACAAAAAGAAGCAGATATGTAAAGATATTTATTTGAGGGACTTGTTTTGTTAATTAATTAATAGTTTAATTAATTAATAGTAAATAAATAGAATAGAGAATATTCCATAATGATCTAAATTTCATAGATAATTACTATTATATTTGGAAATTTTCTCTAAAGTTTCAAATCACCTCCATATGTATAGAGGGCTCCAAATCTGGTTTTGGTGTTTGTGAAAAATACCTTTCAGCCTCAAATTTTAGGAACCCTCAAAATCTGAAGAAACCCCGATGGTTGTTCCACGGCGTGGCAATGAGTTTCCCATTTCGTGGCCGAAGAACATAATCGAGTTTTGGTTATATTTAAAGCTTCTAGTTCGAGGGTTGCGTGGATCTATTTCATCTTTGTGTCTTGGGTGTGATCACAGAAGAGGAACTCCCTTTTCGGCTCTATAGTTCAATCCTCTAGCTTTTCAGAAGAAGAAAACAACTAAGCAATCAAAGGTATGTTTTCTTTAGAGTTCTACTAAGTTGCATAGACTGGAGAGTTTAGATCTTATAGATTTCGAGTTAATATCAGTTTATTTATCATTTCTGCTACCTGTTGATTGATCTAATGAGACTTGAAACCCATTAGTGGTATTAAAGCGAGTTAACTCAAGTCTATTGCACTTATAGTTTGTCTTTCGAGTGAGTTAGGGTTTGTATATGTAGGCCTTTTGATTTGAATTGTTTTAATGTCGAGAAATTTATGAATCAATACATTAAAAATCAACATTTTTGTAACATCCCGATGATAAGGTACTTCTACTTTCAACCCTATAATTTAATTATGTTGCATTTTGGTCCCTAATTTCAAGAAAGTGTGTAAAAGGAGCCCTACTGGTATTTTTGTAATTTTGGCCTTGGGAGTACGCCATGTGTACGTGTATACGTTGAGCTTACTAGGACGCGCCCTAGTACGCGAGGCGTACATCAGTGTACGTTGGGTGTACTTGCCAGATATGGAAAACCTAATTTTTAGGGTGTGACTCGTATTTAAGAACTCTTATGGCCTCATTTCATCCACCTTATCTGCCTCCATCCCTCTCATACGTCCTTGCAACCCTGGTATCACTTGGAGGAACCTTTTCAAGCTTAGAGTGTGTATTTTCGTGCCTTCGAAGAAGAAGGAAGGAAGCCAAGCTCATATCTATCATTTGCAACCTTCCTAAGATATAAAGCTTGCAACTTTATCCCTCTAGCATATATATCTAGTTTTGGATGTCTTTATGGAGTTTTTGGTCCCAAAAATGTTAGATCTTGAGCATGTCATGTTCTTGACCATTAAGTTGTCCTTTCAAACCCTATGAGGGGTCTTAAGTCATAAAAATGGGTTCCAACTAGTTAGTTTTGCTTCATGCATCATTTAGAAGGTCTTAATGGAATAAGACCTTGAGTTAAGCACGTATTGGACATGCTAAGTCATAAAGTTGGAGACTTTAAGACTCCTAAAAGGATTTTAGCCATGGATCTGAATTATGGTTGTAAGAGCTTAAGCTATTAAGCTCTTAATGGTTTTTCTTGGACTTCCGAGGGTACGCCCCACGTACTCAGAGTACACCTTGTATGTGAGGTCAACCACCCCGATGGTGGTCAACCTGCGGGGCTTTGTGTACGCCCAACGTACCTCTAGAGTACGCCCCGCGTACGCATCCTGAGTGGATTCGGTCGAGTTGACTCGGATGGGTTGACTAAGTGGGTTTGACCAGTTGACTTTGACTTTAACCAAGTTTGACCTTAAGGGTATTTTGGGAAATTTTGGGATTTTGATGGAGCTTGGTCATTTGGTTGGAATAGGTGTTGGTTAGAGAGTTGAGATTCGGAGTCGAGACCTCATCAGCTTTGTCCAGTTTGCGAGGTGAGTTTTCCTCACTATACTTACGGGTCGAAGTCACCAAGGCCGACCCTTTGGATTTTATATCCTGTTATATGATAGTATGTTATCGAGTTGTAGTGATCTAGTAGATCGGTATCCTGGTATATAGGATGTTGCTATGCTTAGTGATCAGTAGATCTTCCTATTTATCTGTTGGCTGATTATATCTTGTTATGTATATGTGTACATATGTGGTTGGTGGTTGAGGCTTTACTGCTTTGTGCGTGAGCCAACATACCGAAGGCATTCCAACCCGGTGGTTGAGTGGGCCCGAGGGTATTCCATCCCGAGGATGATAGGACCCGTTGTATATTGGCATTCCAACCCGATGGTTAATGAGCCTGGGGTATTTCAACCCGATGGTTGACTGGAACCATAGTGTATTAGCATTCCAACCTGATGGTTGATGGGCCTAGGGTATTCCAACCTGATGGTTGATTGGACCCGGCATGCTGTTACTGTATATGTTATTTGTTTGTGTGGTTGTACTCTGGGGGATCTTACTAAGTATTTGCTTATAGTTTTGGGTTATGTTTCAGGTACTTCAGATGACCGCGGGAAGGCAAAGGAGTGAGCGTACACATCCTCATGATTGACTTATGATTTTGGGAAACTCTGGTGTTGAAAATGTTTTGAAAACTATGTTTGTAAACAATTTGTGAATTTGGGTTGGTTTTAAAAAGTTTAAATTTCTTGTGATATTTACGGGTGTTACAAGCTGGTATCAGAGCCTTAGTTTGAGTGAATTGGAGGAACACTCATGTGAATCCAGTCTCAAATTAAGGAAAAAGATTTTAAAAATGATTCTCAAATTGTTTTCAAAGTAATCAAGGAGGATGCGATGTGTACGATCAGTCGGAGCCAGTCAGAAGACCCCATATTACAACACTGTTATTTGATCTTGTGATATGTTAGAACAACATGCTAGTGATAGGATAGGGATCTCCATGAATTGCATGATATAATGGCCTGAATATATGATGCCTGATAGCCTAGGGTTCTTCTTTATATGGAATTCACATCATTAATGTAGTTGCTTAGTGTATGCATCATAGTCGTACATAACTAAGATTCTATAGCCTGAGAATCTTTGGTTTGGCCTTATTTCTTGTTCTTGTTTGATGAAGGGCTTAAGGTAGGATCATATATTCAACTGTCTATAGGGTCCAATGTTATGTATGATTAGCATACACGAGTGCTACAGGGTTGGTGGAAGTTTCATGGATGAGTTGTGTGGGGTCAGCCGGCCAGTTTCATGATGTTTAGCTTTCCTCTAGGGAGTGAGGATTGGGTGTATGTGTATTCTAGTGTGTATTGGTAGGGTTGTTGTGATTATCCTTGAGACAAATACGGGTAGGTGTGGAAGGAAGTATGGACCCGTACTACTGAAAGCACAGGACCCATACGTGTAGCAGGGAAGTCATGACCCCTAAGGCTTTGTTGGGAGTTCGTTCCCATGGTATGGTATGCGTTTTATCTGATATCTCCCTGGTTTATTTTCAGTATGGTGACGATGAGACGATTTCAGACAGGATCCAGATCTGGATCGGGAGTTGGCAGCCAAGATGGGCTAGCTGTGTCCGAGGACATGATTAGGGAGATCCTTCAGGAGGAGGCTGTTGCTCACTTTCGAGAACAGTTGCCAAAGATGTTTGGGTTTATTAAGACTGCCATGGTGGAGTACTTTGATGAGCATTACGATGCATTGTCTGAGGCTGTTGCTGTTGCAGCCACCGCAGTCGCTGCTGCTGATGGGATTAGTGTTGGGAGAGCCTTTCAGTATCAGGACTTCGACAATACAAAGCCCCCGACATTTGATGGAGTGCAGGATCCGATAATAGCCATGATGTGGCTGTTTGACATAGACGGATGTTTCTTCACTTGCTCTTGCCCATCTGATCAGAGGGTGAGGTGCGCTCTGAACCTTCTTAGCTCCCGAGCGAAGGATTGGGGGACACTTGTTACTAGCTCGTATTTGCCTAATCAGAGGACTGTAGTGACTTGGGAGCACTTCTTGGAGATGTTCCGTTCTAGATATGTTCCGCTGGTGGAACGTGAGAGGTTGGCCCAGGAGTACTTGGATTTGAGACATGGGACGGAGTCAGTGACGGAGATCACCAAGATGCTTATGGAGAGGGACATGTTTTGTCCTGAGTGTGCTGCTTCTGAGTAAGCTCAGATGACCCATTACTTGAGCATGATCAAGACGGACATCAGGTAGTTTGTATCCAATCAACGTTATGGTTTGTTGTTGGAGTTACAGGAGGCGTGAGATTGAGATGGAGCTCCAGATGAGAGAGCAGAGATCGGCCCCGGCGCAGTCGCAGCCTACGCCGAAACGGTTCAGGTCCGTTGATGCTAGATCTGGGAGTCAGACGGGTCGCACTTGTGGGAAGTGCGGCAAGGTTCATGACGGAGCTTGTCGATCTTCTTCGGGATACAACAAATGTGGCAAGCAGGGACACATTGTGAGGGACTACCGACAGAAGGCTCCATCTTCTGGCATCAGACTTTGTTGTCATTGTGATCAGGTAGTCCATATGAAGGCCCAGTTCCCCTTACTTGTTGCCAGGACGGCGCAGGCTCTAGCGCCAACTACACCGAGGATCACTAATAGGAGTCAGGGTAGGGCGGATCCCCTGAGGTCTTGGAGTCACGCTTTCCAGCTCACGACAGAGGAGGCCAGGTTGGCTCCAAACGTCGTGACCGCTATGTTTCTATTTATTATTTTGTTGATTATGTTTTATGTTAATCTTATAAATATGCTCCTGATAGGTACGTTCTTAGTGAACTCTTTGCCAGCTCTTGTGTTATTTGACTTGGACGTGAGTCGGTCCTTTGTATCTCGATCATTCAGTAGAGAGTTTGATATGTCTATTGGGAAGTTGGAGTGTCCATTGCGAGTTTCCATCGCCAACGAACACGGGGTTTCTGCATCCGCAGTGTATCATGATTGTATATTGGAGATCTTCGGGTGCCTTATCAGATCGATCTGATCCCTATTCCCAGGGAGTGTATGCGTGATAGTATGTATGGATTGACTGAGCAGTTTTGGTGTCATGATTGACTTTGAGGGTAAGCGAGTGGTATTTCGAACCCCAAGTGGGGGAGAACTTGTTATATATGGGGAGGGCACCAGGGTAATCTCAAGGTTTTGTTCGGTGACCAGGGCTCGTCAGTATATTCAGCATGGGTGTGCAGGTTAATTGGATTATGTGGTTGATACTCGAGTTGGGGATCAAATTTCAGTTTCAGAGGTTCCAATTGTCAGGGAGTTTTCTTTATGTGTTCCCGGACGAGTTACCCGGTATGCCTCCTGAGAGGCAGGTTGAGTTCATGATTGATCTTGTGCCATGTGCGGCCCCGATTGCCAAGGCTCGTACCGTTTGGCACCACCTGAGATGCAGGAGTTGTCATCTCAGCTTCAGGAGCTGTTAGGCAAGTAGTTCATCATACCGAGGAGTTCTCCATGGGGAGCGCCGATAATGTTCATCAAAAAGAAGTATGATTCGCATCGGATGTGCATTCATTACCGGGAGTTGAACAAGTTAACAACGAAGAACCGTTATCCCCTTCTGCAGATTGATGACCTCTTTGATCAGTTGTAGGGTGCATCATGGTTCTCCAAGAGAGATCTGAGGTCTAGGTATCATCAGGCGAGAGTGAGAGAGGAGGACGTGGAGAAGACCGTGTTCCGGACTCGTTATGGGCATTACGAGTTTGTGGTGATACCATTTGGACTAACCAATGTGCCTACTATGTTTATGGATTTGATGAATCGGGTATGCAAGCCAATGCTTGACCGACCCGTCATTGTGTTTATTGATGATATCTTGGTGTATTCCAAGACCAGAGAGCAGCATGAGGAGCACATTCGAGAGCTTCTGGGGGTTTTGAGGCGGGAACAGGTTCATGCCAAGTTCTTGAAGTGCGAGTTTTGGTTACGAGAGGTCCAATTCCTTGGGCACCTCGTTAACCAGGCTGGGATTTTGGTCGATCCGGCCAAGATCGAGGTTGTGATGCAATGGGAGGTTCCGAAATCTCCCTCAGAGATCAGGAGTTTCTTGGGTTTGTCAGGGTACTATCATAGATTTATTCATAACTTCTCCAAGACTGTGGTACCCCTCAATCGTCTGACGAGGAAGGGGGTGGATTTCCGATGGGGTCCTGAGCAGCAGTCGGCATTTGAGACTCTTCGGCAGAGGTTATGTGAGGCCCCGATATTGACCATCTCGGAGGGAGTCGAGGATTTTATGGTATTCTGTGATGCATCCATCACCGGTTTAGGGGCGGCCCTCATGCAAAGATGACGAGTGATTGCTTATGCTTCACGACAGCTGAAGTTGCATGAGATGCGATATCCCACTCATGACCTACAGTTGGGGGTAGTGGTTTTTGCCCTCAAGATTTGGAGACATTATCTATATGGGATCCATTGTACGGTTTACACAGATCACAAGAGTTTGAGACATCTTATAGATCGGCCAAACCTGAACATGAGGCATCGCAGGTGGCTGGACGTGGTCAAGGATTATGACTGCGAGATCCTTTACCATTCGAGCAAAGTGAATGTGGTAGTGGATGCTTTGAGCTGCAAGTCGGTTGGATCTTCGGTCGGGGAGATGTATATAAGGATATTTGTTTATTCTCTGCTTTTGGGTTTGATCAGAGAGGATCATGTTGAGGGAGTTCGGAAGGAGAACTGGAAACAGGAAAGGATCAACGGTAAGATCGACCAGTTTGTCACAGATAGTCGAGGGTTGTTGACCTGGTGTGGTCAGGTTTGGGTTCCAGTTTCGGGTGGGATCAGGCAGATTGTGTTGGATGAGGCTCGTAAGTCTCGCTTTTCTATTCACCCGGGGGCCACCAATATGTATCGGGAATTGAGATTGAGCTATTAGTGGTCGTGTATGCAGAGGGATATCGCCTGGTATGTCGAGAGGTGCTTGATTTTCAGGTTGGTGAAGGCCGAGCATCAGAGGCCGCATGGCATGCTACTGTTGGATTAATGTCTAAGTCCATAACTATAATTGGTAAGACTTGACCCGACCCAGCATGATCCATTTGGGTTGCATGGCATCATGCATTTGGATAGACTATAATGAGTGAAATAACACTTAAGGTTGGTTAATATATTATAAGTTCTAATATATTAATAAGGTTATTTAATTAGTATTGATCAAGAATTAATTTGGAATTAATTAAGTGATCAAAAGTAGACTAATTAAATATATGGGTTGATTGTGTAAATCATTCATTCTTATATATGTGGGCTTGTGATCCAAGATTTCTTATGTTGGACTAAGTCCATGGGGTGACCCATGGAGGTTAAAATCCATGGAGCATAAGGAATGGGTAAAGTTATGAGTTACATGGTGTAGGAACATTACCCTAAGATGTTTTTGGACTTATAAACTTGTTTTTGATGTGGTAATGTTCATGCTAATCCAATTTCTAAGATAATTGTCATAATTCCAAGATTTGTATTAATTTGTATGTTCATGCTAATTTCTTGAAGATTGATGATTTGAATTATCTTTTTCTTATGAGGTTCTTAGATTAATAGAAAAGTTGTGTGAAATAGTTGTTTTCAATCCATTTTAATCTAAGAGTTGATTTCAAAGTGTGTTTTTGTAACTTGTCCTCAAGTTATATGAAAAGTCACATTTAAGAATCATAAAACTCATAAAAGTTGGCAAAGGTTACAAAATGAAGAGTCTAGTTCTAATTAAATGGTTTTATGACTCCATAACTTGTCCTCAAGTTATGGAGGTTCAAGAGTCTCTTCATTCAATTAAAAAACAAAAGTGTAACCTTAATTAGTTCCATAAGTTACAATAAGAAAAGGTTATTTTTTTTATTAATTAGTTTAAAGTCTTCCATAACTTGTCCTCAAGTTATGGAACTTGAAGAGTTTTTTTTTTAATTAAAACTACTTTAAACTCATAAGTTATGGAATTAATTAGTTTTGAATAGTTTCAAAACTTGCCCTCACGTTTTGGAATTTGAAAAGTTTTCACTTATGAATACTTTAATTCCAAGTTAGCCCTTAGAATTTTAAAAGTTAAAATTCAACCCTTATACTTTATAATATTATAAGTTAATGATATTTATATATATGTATAAGAGTAAAGTCAGTCTTACCGTTAGTAGGCCTCATTCACGAAGCCGGTCTATAAGGGGGGTATAAGGTTACTGCCTATAAAATGGCAGTTTAATGGGTGTCCACTCTCACCCACCGCTTCTTTGACTGGTGGAGGGTCGTTAGCCGAACGGGTAGGACAAGGACTATAATTCTCCTTTCATTAAAAGTATTAATGATAAATACTAAGTAACTAAACTCTTATTAATACCCAATCTTAGTTATTTAGGAAAATGTGAATTTGGTGCTAACCCATGAAATTACACTTTGCACTTTGCTTAAGTCGTTAGTGGAGCGTGTGTGGTTAACCGGCACACTAACCTAGACTTAACAAGGTAGGCAAAGGGTAACTTAATATTTATCATAGTATCGGTGGAGCGTGTGTGGTTAACCGGCACACTGATTAAGGGGTAAATATTAAGGGTACCAAGTATATTTGCATGGTTATTCACACCTTGTTTTGTGATCCTCGGCATCCCAGTCACAAAACCTGAAGGGTACACTCGAGATTGAAACATGCCTTTGAACAGTTCAATGAATCTCAAAGATCTAGGACTTTCAAATCCAATTAAAACCTAATAAATTATTTCGTTTTTCATGGTGGAAATTGGTGAATCGTCATTCACCTACCTTCAAATATTTTATAGCTTGGATTACGGCATCCCTATTTTAAGTTATAAAATAGTTTGTTGGGTCCTAGCCTTAATATTTCATATTGGGTGTCATATTAAGGACTTTAAATCAACTATCTTGAATATCTCCCAAAAAGATGTCTGGTCTAGACATTTATGATCTTCCCAAATCTCTTGAAACAAGCTTTCCTAAATGAAGATGATGTCCCATGGATATCATACTTCTTTCACCTCCTCCAATTATTCTCCTTAACCTACAAGTTCCTAAAAAGTTTAAGGTCACTCAAGCCCTATTGGCAAGGCAAGGTCTAGGTGTGATCACATATTGGAGATGTAGTCACATATTGACAAGCCGGGAGAGTTGGGTGTCAAAGTCTTGAGAAAGTTGGTGGCTCAACTACTTTCTGAGTCACATAGTGAGTTCTTTTGGGAATCCTATGAAACAGACTAAGACAAGACCCTTAATGATCTTATCTATTTGCTAAGATCAACTTCCTAAAACGCTATGGACATTGACAATGATGACATTGGATATCCAGTAAAGCTCTCTCTTCCCAATGGAAAGGGATCGGCCATAGCAACTCGGTTGACCCAATGGTAAAGAGAGAGGCGAAGTCTGAGATAGTCCCATTATCAAGGGTCCATAGGTAACTATTGCCAAAGGAAGGGGCATTGGTTACGAAGCTGCCAAATTTACCTAAGGATGTTAAAGTCAATAAGTTTGGATCTACTTCAGGTAAAGTCCATTGTCTAACTCTATTAAGTACATGCTGATTCTGATGGCGAAGATGGATTTCAATCGCATGGTTCGGTGATCAGAATTTTGGGCTATTACTTAAGAGTTATGATATTTATATTGCTTAGGAATAGATAACAACAAGGTTTTCATATGGATTGTAAGGATAAGTTTTTCCGCAAAGTTTTAAAATAAAAGAAAAAGGTTTTGATTTTATTTATTTTAAGTATCCTTACAATGGCATTTGTGAAAAGTTGTTGCTTATAAGATTCCATTGATAGCAATATTGGAAAAATGGATTTGATTCTTTCGGTTGTGGTAGTGTCTAATATTACCAAATAAGGACAGATTCTCATCACCCAATGTTCAATTGGACCGAAACTTGGAATCATGCAAGTTGTATAGTATGATGAATGAGAACTTTCAGCTTGGAAAATTAAGACTAATTCCTTATGTGAATAAGGAAAGGACTAAGGGATCGAGTACACATTCTTGTGCACTGGTCAAGTCCACCACAAAAGATCAAGAAGACTATTCGTCATGATTTACTTAAGTTCAGTAAATATGGTTATACTTATAAGTTTAAGTATAAGTCTGTAGCATTGGAGAAGTTTCAATGTGAGACAGAACGAATAAGAAGAATCAAAGAATGGCAGAAAGATAAAAGTTTCTCAAATCTGAAAAGATGGGAGAGTACTTTAGTATCATGTTTATGATCATCTTAATGATTAAGATACCATATCACAATTGGTCCTCTAAAGTCATCTTAGTGCATTCTTATGACTAAGAAGAGGAGTCATGAATTGTTGAAATGGTTAAATCAAAAAGATGAGTCATACTTCGTTCCAAAACAATTCTTAGAGTCATACTCCAAGATTGTAACTTGAGTGACATATCTTAAAGAGGGTTTGTTAACACTAGTCAAATGTAAGAGTAAAAGGTTATCTACTCTTGTACATTTGAAATTGGTAAGTTGTGATGTTTTGGATAAAACAGACACCAACTTAGGCCAATTGTGTAAAGTGTTAGTCTTGATAAAGAATCCGCACTATCTCTTGAATATTTGACCAAGGGAGTCTTATATGTCAAGAGGACAGTGGGAGTCTTAAAGCTCTTGAAAGTTTCAAGACTTAATCAAGAATAAAACCTAAAGTCCTTCACTAGCACACGACTTGAGGTTTATAACCTATCGTGTTGAAATTTTTGTGCCTATTCAAGTTGGATTTGCATAGGAGTTCTGAGAGTTCTCAATTGGTTGCACAACTATTTGGAAGCAATGACAGGCACCTGAGCTACCAAATGGCAAGAATTTAAGATTGCACAAGTTTAATCAATATGAGTTTGGATTTGTCACTAACCTTGTCTTGTGATTATGGTTTTGACAAATCCACATGGATAAGAACACATACACTATTAAATCTAAGTGTCATAAGGTTTCTCTCCGATTCATGAAAATGATGGTGAGGAAACACTTTCACTAAGTAGATTTTAGCTAGATAGCAATTGTGATATTTGCATTCTCAAAGTCGTTAGTGGAGCGTGTGTGGTTTACCGGCACACTAACATGGACTTGTGAGAAGTGGCAAAGGTCTAAACAATTGAGACTATGATTACGGCATCCATTTTCATAGTTCTAAAATTGTTTAGACACATGTGAGCTATCTAAGAGAGGTGTATGATTTTGATAAAGTTTTATCAAAACAATCTAGTATCAGAAATCTGAACTTTGGTAAGAAAGTCAGTTATATTCATAGTGTTTATTTATATTCATAGGGTTTGATACCATATTTGATTCATTTATTCTTGTGTTTCACTTTGCATGTTTTGACTTCCAGAATAACTAAGTCGCTCTTCCTGAATGATTAAGTTATTCAAACCATCCACAGTCGGTCATATGTTGGAAGTAGATATGAATCAAGACTGTCATGGGTTGGTTTGTAGAGGTCCAAGTTGGTGGACAAAGTGGTGCTACAACACTCATGAGTGCTCATAAGTTCTGAGTATTGGATTCAACCCGCGCTCATTTGAATCACTTCATGGATTTTATCACGAGTGATCATGAGACAATAATATCTTATATTCTTCAAACCTAGAGATATGAGTTGTTACTATGAGTTGGTTATACATTGATTGCACGAAAACGCATTGGTAACTCGATGTTATAAAACGTGCCTTTGTGTATGATTCAACAAGTAGTAGAACAAGCCATATGAGTCGAAGTTTATCCATTCCTTTTACCTTCGGGATAAAAGCAATATCTGTGGGCCCCTCGATGATTTAAAGATGATACATGTGAGTGCTTGGCCAAGCCAGGACTGATTTGATTTGTTCAATCAGTCAGTCATCATGAATCGGAAATCGGGAAACAACAAATGGACAGAGAGAATGATTGATAATCCATGTCTCAGTCCATATGATATCTAGAATGGAGGAATATATGATCCCTTATCTAATGGACAAGTCATTGACAAAGGTCAGAGTTCATCGACAAGGTCAGAGTTCGACAGAAGCTTTTGAGAGCTACGATTGCTGATCGGTTCCTGAAGTCATACGCAATAATAGTTTTAGACTTATCCAAGTGGGAGACTGTTGGATTAATGTCTAAGTCCATAACTATAATTGGTAAGACTTGACCCGACCCGGCATGGTCCATTTGGGTTGCATGGCATCATGCATTTGGATAGACTATAATGAGAGAAATAACACTTAAGGTTGGTTAATATATTATAAGTTCTAATATATTAATAAGGTTATTTAATTAGTATTGATCAAGAATTAATTTGGAATTAATTAAGTGATCAAAAGGAGACTAATTAAATATATGGGTTGATTGTGTAAATCATTCATTCTTATATATGTGGGCTTGTGATCCAAGATTCCTTATGTTGGACTAAGTCCATGGGGTGACCCATGGAGGTTAAAATCCATGGAGCATAAGGAATGGGTAAAGTTATGAGTTACATGGTCTAAACCTAATAGCCACCATATAAAAGAATCCCATGGCTCAAGAAATCGTGCACTAATGTGTGAGTGTGAGGGCTAGATGATTTCAAGGAGTGTTCAAGTTTCTCTCAAGTTATTCCAAGTGTATTTGGTGTTGTGTGAACCATTTGAGGTGTCACACTTGGGGCACTAGGCACTCAAGCTTCATGAAGACATTCTACATCAAAGAGGTATGTATTCTATCTTGTTATATTTATTATTTTGTATGCTAGATTAGGATAATACCTTGGATGTTCATAATTGTATGTATAATAGAGAAAACATATATCCAAGGTATTTAGGGTTGCATGTACACTTAGGAGTGTTAGAATACTCATAACCCAACAGCTACAGCTTCTGGAGGTTCCCATGTGGAAATGGAAGCAGATCACTATGGAATTTATCACCAAGTTGCCGAAAACGGCGAAGGGTTTTGATGCTATATGGGTCATCGTGGATCGATTGACCAAGAGTGTCCACTTTTTGGCTATCCGGGAGAGCTCTTCGGCCGAAAGGTTTGTTGTTGTGTATGTTAGGGAGATCGTTGCTTGTCATGGGGTTCCAGTATCCATTGTTTCAGACCATGATGTTCGGTTCACCTCCCGATTATGGAAGAAGTTCCACGAGGAACTGGGCACGAGGTTGCATTTCAGCACTGCATAACATCCACAGACCGACGGCCAGAGTGAGCGGACGATATAGACCCTTGAGGATATGTTGCGAGCATGTGTCATTGATTTTGGTGGGAGTTGGCATTCTTACCTACCTCTTGTGGAGTTTTCCTACAACAATAGTTATCCCTTCAGCATTGAGGCTCTGTCATTTGAGCTTTTGTATGGTCGGAGGTGTCGAACCCCGGTTTGTTGGAGAGAAGTTGGTCACAGGGTTATTGGAACGACCGAATTAGTCCTTCAGACCACACAACTTATTCAACAGTCAGGTAGAGACTACGGATAGCTCATAGTCGCTAGAAGAGCAATGCCGACCGACGCCGATTAGAGTTGAGTTTCAGGTTGGCGATATGGTGCTTCTGAAGATCTCACCCTGGAAGGGTGTGATATGCTTCGGGAAGAGGGGGAAATTGGGTCCCCGATATATTGGGCCTTTTCGAGTGATTGACACGGCTGGAAAGGTAGCTTACAGGTTGGATCTACATGAGGAGCTCAGTCATATTCACAACACTTTCCATGTTTCACAGTTGCGAAAGTGCGTATTGGATGATGAGGCAGTGGTTTCCTTGGACGATGAGCACATGAACTATGTTGAGAGGCTGGTAGCTATCTTCGAGATAAAGATGAAGGTCATGCGCAACAAGGAGATACCTTTGGTAAAGGTACAGTGGCAGCATCGGAGAGGCTCCGAGTAGACCTAGGAGTAGGAGGCTGAGATGCGGGAACATTATCCTGAGTTATTCTTCGGAGCAGACTTTAAGGACGAAGTCTAGACCAAGTGGGGGAGAATTGTAACATCCCAATGATAAGGTACTTCTAATTTCAACCCTATAATTTAATGTAAGTCCCTAATCTGCTTGTTTATCAATCAGATCCGTTTGATAGTGTTGAATCCCAATCAAACAGATGATGTCAGATCAAATAGAAGAAGAAGGAGAAGAAGAATAATATGAATCTTGAATGTATTGATGATATGAATTAACTTCCTTACACAAGATTCACACACTAACACACACTAAAACTCATTTCTCTCTCTCTCTTGGCCGTACACTCTCTTCTCTGTTCATCAATCAATTCCTCACACCCTTCACCCCTATATATATACACATGAGAAACATGGGCCGTAAAATGGGTTTACGGTCGTAAACACCCATTGGGCCGTAAACAGGGTTTACGGCCGTAAACCTGTTTACGACCGTAAACACCCACCTGGCCGTAAACCTGACCGTAAACTCATAAAATATTACAGAAAAATACAATTGCCTAGAAAAGCAAAGTATAAACCATATTTTTGACCCAACAATCTCCCCCTTGGTTTATAGCTTTCTTTTCTTTTCTTAAATGACCCAACAAGCTCCCCCTAAAAAGTAGCTGGCTTTCTTGATAATCTTCATTGGGAGCTTTGGCTTCAACTTTAATCTTCGAATTCTTCACAGCTTCAAGATGAACATGATGAATCTTCAATAATTGACTTCATCTTGAGCAGTTGGGCATTTCTTCAGAATTTGGCATTGAACGCACATTGGGTGAGGAGGCTTGACGTACTGATTCTTGAAAGATAATGCTTTCAGTTTGAGAATCTTCAGAGAGAACATCAGAGAGAACTAATCTTCTGGATCACTTCAGCAGGTACAAGATAGCAGCAGACTGATTGAGGAGGCTTCAATGCAATCCGTCATATAATCTTCAATTTCAGCTTCACCTTGCTTCTGGGGTTGAAAGATTGAATGTTGAAAGAATAATCTTCATTTCTTGCTCCTTCGAATGAGAATTCTTCGATGATCACGGATGAAGCCTTGGCTCAGAAATCTTCGACACAAACTTTCATGAGTTTCATCTTCACCTGAATTCACTATTCAAGACAAAACAAAACTAAAAGAAAAATTTAGCACACAATATTTTTGGATTTTTTTTTATATTTTCTGAAAAAAGAAATAAAACAGAAATAACACTATTTTTGGATTTTTTTTAATTTAATTTTCTGATTTTTGTTTGGTTTTTAAAATTTTTAATTCTCCCCTAATATTTAAATTAGAAGAAAACTATGAACAAATTTAACAAAAATAAAAATGATATCTAACTTTAAGAGTGATTTGGGATCAAAGTTTTTAGACAGCCTTTATCCGTTTATCAGTACATCTCCCTTCATGAATAGATCTGGTCAATCGCCGGTATTGTGGTCCACTTAAACATGAGAGATTGTGACAAAATTAGGACATACTATAAGTGACAAGACAATGTGATCCTAAGATCCTAGATAATATTCCTTAAGGACCATTCAGCTGACGACGACCAAAGATATTGTTGTCCACCTAAATTGAGCAGCGATATCTACAGACAACCTAGTGATTGTTCAATTTTAAATGTACTGGAACATGTTTCCCGCTTCGTGACATACCCCAATAATCAGGAACTTCCAAAGTACTCCTTACTTTAGGTGAGCAGACAATTATTATGAAAGAAGTCAGATTTAGAATGCATATGCTATACACCCAGGTCGGATCTCTTCCAATCTCGCAGAGGGTGAAACATATGACTAACCAGATTTAGAGGGATTGAGAAGTAGAATGGTGCATATGCTATGTACCAGGTCGGATGTATTTCAATCACGCAAAGGAGACAACATATGACTAACAAACAGGAAAAATTGCATAGAAGATGCAGAGAAATAGAATTGCATATGTTACAGTCCAGGTCGAATGTATTTCAATCACGCAGAGGAGGCAACATATGACTAACAGAAAGAAAGCAAGAAAGTAATTTCCTACAGACCTACTTTATCGAAATTCCCCAGTCGCCCCATCAATACCGGAATTAAGGACAAAGTCCATACATCGAGGAAGAGTTAAACCATAGTTATAGATACGGATTAATTTAATGTGACCGGTGGATTATCATGTATATCTCCCTGCTCAACCTATCTGAGCGTCGTATTGTCAGGCTAAATGGATCTATCTAGGTCAAGATTTTTCAAGTCTTTAGATTCCTTAAGTTCATTAATGCCTAGTCAAGTCCATTTTAATCTCTCGTGCCTACCAGTGCATCAAACACAGAGCATAGACAATTTAATTTTGGGTACGTTACGTAGACTCAGATTGCCTGTTATCACTTGATAATATCACTTCCTAAAACATCTCCCTCAAGCACATTTCATTAACACCATGTATATTTTTTTTTAACTTTTCTAATTTTTGTTTTGTTTTTATTTCTCCCCCTAAATTTGTGCATAGGAGAGAAACGAAAGTAAATGCGCAAATTTAAACTATCCTAAAACAAAAATTAGTCTTTAAAGCGAATCAGCTTAAGAAAAACTCAGGAGTATAGAGAAGAAAACTCAAACCGTAATTCACCGATTGAATTTGCATCCAGAAGGTCTGAGAACAGCACGCATAATCTCAGAACAGATCCGAAAATTCTTCATGTCATTAAGCACTAACCCCATGAGTGATCCCTTCCTTTCTTCCCTTCCCGCAAAGGATACATACTCTCAAACAAAGATCTGAATGTTGTACAGTTGAGAGATGTCCCCTATCATGTGCCTGGAACAGCCACTACCAACAAACCGAAGTCTGATGATATGCCTCCATAGCTGCTCCGACACAGAGCGGGATTAGTTGGTCTTTGGAACCCAGTCCATTTTGAAACTGGGTCGACCTTTGTCATCCTTGCACGGTACTCTCTCCCATGACATATCCAGTTTATCACAAACAGAAGATGAAGAAATATTAGAGTCATTATTTGATTTGGGAGAGTGAGCCTTTGGAACCCATTTGTAGTTGGGTTTAACCCATTTCTTTTTCGATTTGATGGGTGGCCCAGTACTTGCTTTTGATCTTGATGTCGGCCGTTGAGATAACTTTGATTTTGGCTTCACGGGAACATCTCTTGGATTTGGCTTCTTGGCCGGCATTCCCTTATTTCCCTCGGGATTCGGATTCCTGGCCTTGTAGGTTTGATTCTTGGCCTTCTGCGCGTTCCAGTCACCATGGTCTGAGCGTGACCTTGAGGGTTTTATTTTGAAGTATCTCCCTCTTGGCGCGTTCTGCCAGCCTTGTGCATAGTAAGGAACGTATGCATGATTTGGACAGTTTCGGGCAATGTGGCCAGGTGTTCCACAGTGAAAACATGCCTTTTTCTTCACTGTGAAGTTGTTTCTTCCTGCCCCTGGTGGCGTATCCTTGCCTTGTCTCTTATTGTTCCCACAAGCATAATTACAACAGGCACTCTGTTTCACTGGAATTGGTGGCCTGTATTTCTCAACAGCAGGTTGATCAGAAGCAGCTGAGTTCGAAGCAACAGATTCAGAGCTCAAGGAGATGTTGGTTTGTGCAGTGGTGTTCTCCTTGTTCTCATCCTCTGCTACTTTACCTGCAAATGAAGTAGATGTGCTAGAAACAGGAACATCAGTATTTTCAAACAAATAATCAAATATGTCAAAAAAATTTAACTCAACATGACCCGATGCAAAAGCATCACAAGATGTATCATCAACTTTAATATCAGAAACAGAAGGTTTTTCATTGGAAACAGAAACATCAGGTTTAGGCTCAGTTTTGTTATCAGAAACATATCCTTCAACTTTGTGCTTTGACTGATCTAAGGATTGATCTGCAGGGGAAGTAGAAACGTTAGTACTTTCAACATTAATAAATCCTCCTGAAACGAAACCAGATGGCTTGCCGTAAACCATGAATGGTTCGTTGGCAATCTCATCTTTGGATAAGGATTGATACTGATATGTATGATTATAAGGAGGAGGTACACTATCGTATCCTAAACCCTTTTGTTGGTTTCGTTTGAACTGCATGCAGTGATCAATCATGTTGGCAACTACCTCGCTTGATCCATCAAATTTTCTAAAATCAAAATTTGCAGTTTCAAATTGTCTCTTTAATGTATCAAGCTCAGTAATTAACTCATCATTTTGTCTCTTAACATAATCATAAAGTTCACATTTTTCACTGTATTCTGTCTGAATTCTCTTAAAGTCCTTTATTTTTGTCTCTAACTGGGCCTTAAGGGGTTTATGTCCTTTCCTGAGTTGATATCCTTCATATCTCAGGTCCTCAACTTCTCTTTTTAATAAATCATTATGTTCACGAAGAAGTTTAATCATAGCTTCACATGATTGAAAACATGAAACTTCACATGATTGAGAACATGAAACTTCACATGATTGAGAACATGAAACTTCATTGACCGGAAGGTTTGTGGAACTCATTGTTTTTCCACACTTCAAAGCGGCAAGTTCTTCAATTATATCTGCAAGACTAAGACGATTGAGATCTTTTGTCTTCTTGATGTCAGCCACGTTCATATCCCACGATTTCGGAAGTGCATTCAGCAGCTTTTTGTTTGTCTCAGATTTAGTCAAGAAGATCCCATCTATATTCAACTCAGTAGTAAGTGTAGTAAATCGCTGCAACTGAGCTTCCAGGGTTTCTCCAGGGATATAATCGAACATGTTGAAATTTTGTCTTAACATATCCTGACGACTCTCTTTCATGTCTTCAATTCCCTTGTAGACCTCAAAAACCATTAAAAGTCAAAGTCAAAATTTTAAGTAAAAAATCAAAAATAAAATTCAAAATTTAAAAACTAAAATTTTTGGTTGAAAAAGGAATTTAAAATTAAAAGAAAATCAATTTTGGGCTGAAATTGACAAAAATGCGAAAGTAGGTGCGAAAGAGAGTCTTTATGAATAAAATACGGGAGTAATGGAACAAGATGCAGCCTAGAGCAAATGGTAAGACGCTGGGGTGTTGAACTGAAGCACCCGGGTTCGAATCCCGGCACCCCCAAAACTCCGTTTCAATTTTTGAAGTGCGAAGGCGAGGCTGGTGCTTGCGAGGACGAGGTGCGAGGCGCGAGACCGAGGCGAGGTGCGAAGTGATGCGAGGACCTGGTGCTGACCGTAAACCCGAGTCGTACACGTGCGAGCCGTAAACTCTGAGGCCTCGGACCGTAAACCGTTTACGGCCGTAAACTCGGACCGTAAACTCCGGACCGTAAACCTCGGACCGTAAACTCTTCAAGGACCGTAAACACAGCTTCAGATCGCGAAAAAAAACGACGTTTTCACCATTTTTGCTCCAAAACTCGATCAAAAACTCGTTTTTATGAAAAACGCAAAGAACAAACCCCCCCTAATTTTCAGAGATCTATCCAAAAACTCAAGAATCTTTCCAAAATAAGATCAAATCGGCTCCAGATCTGACAAAGATGAGTGATACAATCCAAGCTCTGATACCAATTGTAAGTCCCTAATCTGCTTGTGTATCAATCAGATCCGTTTGATGGTGCGGAATCCCAATCAAACAGATGATGTCAGATCAAATAGAAGAAGAAGGAGAAGAAGAATAATATGAATATGTATTGATGATATGAATTAAGTTCCTTACACAAGATTCACACACTAACACACACTAAAACTCCTTTCTCTCTCTCTTGGCCGTACACTCTCTTCTCTGTTCATCAATCTATTCCTCACACCCCTCACCCCTATATATATACACATGAGAAACATGGGCCGTAAAATGGGTTTACGGCCGTAAATGGGTTTACAGTCGTAAACACCCATTGGTCCATAAACAGGGTTTACGGCCGTAAACCTGTTTACGGCCGTAAACACCCACCTGACCGTAAACCTGACCGTAAACTCATAAAATATTACAGAAAAATACAATTGCCTAGAAAAGCAAAGTATAAACCATATTTTTTACCCAACATTTAATTATGTTGCATTTTGGTCCCTTAGTTCAAGAAAGTGTGCAAAAGGAGCCCTACTGGCATTTTTTGTAATTTTGGCCTTGGGAGTACGCCATGCGTACGTGGTGTACGCAGGGTCTACATCAATGTAGGTTGGGCGTACTTGACAGATATGGAAACCCTAATTTTTAGGGTGCGACTCGTATCTAAGCACTCTTATGGCCTCATTTCATCCACCTTATCTAACTCCATCCCTCTCATACGTCCTTGCAACCCTAGTTTCACCTGGAGGAGCCTTTTCAATATTAGAGTGTGTATTTTGGTGCCTTAGAAGAACAAGGAAGGAAGCCAAGCTCATCTTGAAGGATATAAACACTTGGATCTGGGATTTCTACATCATTAGCAACCTTCCTAAGGTATAAAGCTTGCAACTTTATCCTTCTAGCATATAGATCTAGTTTTGGATGTCTTTATGGAGTTTTTGGTCCCAAAAATGTTAGATCTTGAGCATGTCATGTTCTTGACCATTAAGTTGTCCTTTCAGACCCTAGTAGAGGTCTTAAGTCATAAAAATGGGTTCCAAATGGTTAGTTTTGCTTCATGCATCATTTAGAAAGTCTTAATGGAATAAGACCTTGAGTTAAGCACTTATTGGACATGCTAACTCATAAAGTTGGAGACTTTATGACACCTAAGAGAATTTTAGCCACGGATCTGAATTATGGACGTAAGAGCTTAAGCCATTAAGCTCTTAATGGTTTTTTTGGACTTCCGAGGGTACGCCCTGCGTACGAGGTCAACCACCCCGATGGTGGTCAACCTACGAGGCTTCATGTACCCTCAGCATACCTACAGAGTATGCCCCGTATACGCACCCTGAGTGGATTCGGTCGAGTTGACTCGGCTGGGTTGACTAAGTGAGTTTGATCAGTTGACTTTGACTTTGACCAAGTTTGAACTTAAGGGAATATTGGGAAATTTTGGGATTTTGATGGAGATTGGTCATTTAGTTAGAATAGGTGTTGGTTAGAGAGCTGGGATTCGGAGTCGAGACCTCATCAGCTTTGTCAAGTTTGCGAGGTGAGTTTTCCTCACTGTACTTGCGGGTCGAAGGCACCATGGCCGGCCCTTTGGATTTGATATCATGTGATGCGATAGTATGTTATCGAGCTGTAGTGATCTGTTAGATCGGTATCCTGGTACATAGGATCTTGCTAAGCTTAGCGATCAGTAGATCTGCCTGTTTGTCTATTGGTCGATTAAATATGTTATGTATATGTGCCTGCATCATCATGATGTCATGAAGTGATTTTGGCGGGAAAATGCTTGGATGGAGTCATACCCAATGTAAAATTTTATGTAGGTTTCGGGGCGCTACCCGTAGACCCCGCCAAGGGGCTGCAACCCCTTGGAACCCTGTACCTAGGGGCGCTGCTCCTAGACCCCGTATTCCCTAGTTCACATATGTCACGCTGAGTGTGCACCCTACACCTCCAATCTCGGTGAGTAAATGGAGCTCAACCAATCTCATTATTAATAATAATTACACCAAAATATGTTGATAACACTAAAATCACCACCAATCTGTAGTTTGATCTTCTTTTCGAACGTATTGGATGTTTTTGATTGGGTAATTATTAATAACAAGTTACTTTAACTTTTCATATTATCCTTGTTCTCATTCTTTTTGAATGTTTAGAACTCCTTCCAAAATAATTTTTTATTCAAACGTTCCACAATCAATCCTATCTTTGGAAGATAATAGTGAATTAAAATTGTCATAGTATTGGTAGATTGTTCATAAGGATGAACATGGCTAAGTCTTGCGACCAATACTAATAAGTTCTTAAAAATGGAGATTTTAAGTATTGGAGTAACCACGCTTAAAGATTACTTCATGGATCATGTCATGAGAAAATTAAGACGCCTATTTTTCACATTTTTCAAATGGAGATGCATGAGGTTTTGTTCTACAATCTGTAGTATTTTGGTCTCTCCCCAACGTTGTCTGTAACTTCCTTCTATACAGGTTTTGACTAGGTATTGCATAAGGAATAGTATAAACCTATGTAGTCAAAGTTTATTTGATCCTTCTGCCAGAAGTGCATAACTGGATATTTGTAGGACCCTCATTGATTTGGTGTTGATAGCAAATGCTTGGCCAAGCTGAGACTAAGTTGAATAGATTCAATAGTTAGTCTGAAAGGTCATCACAAGTCAGTATCGCGAAACATAATCTTGAACTTCGAGATTGACTGTTGATCCTTTAGTTCATAATTAAATATCATGAAGATCAAAGGAATTTTAAGTTGTTAGTCTTAGGGTTGTTTATAGCAAAGTTGCTATAAGAATAGTAGTTGCATTGAACTGCCACTCACTATTGTTCCTAGTAAGTATTAGATCGATTGTTGATGTCTAAGTGCAAGTGGGAGCTGAGGGAGATAGTGATCATATCTATAACAAAGCCTGATAATATTACTATAAATAAAGTGTCCTTTTGGGTTACGCGCAAGAACAAAAAGAAGCAAATATGTACATATATTTATTTGAGGGACTTGTTTTGTTAATTAATTAATAGTAAATATATGGAATATGGAATATTCCATAATGATTCGAATGCCATAGATAATTACTATTATATCTAATATTTATCTCTAGGGTTTCAAATCACCTCCATATATATAGAGGGCTCCAAATCCGATTTTCGTGTGTGTTAAAAATACCTTTCAGCCTCAAAGTTTCGGAACCCTCCAAATCTGAAGAAAAACCTAATAATCATTGCCACGATGTGTCAAGGACTAGGAGTTTCCCACATCGTGGCCAAAGAACTGAATCGAGTTTTGGTTTTTTTTAAAGCTTCTAGTTCGAGGGTTGCTTGGATATGTTTCATCTTTGCATCTTGGGTGCGATCACAAAAGAGGAACTCTCTTTTGGGTTATGTAGTTCAATCCACTAGCTCGTCAGAAGAAGAAACCAACTAAGAATTCAAATGTATGTTTTGTTTAGAGTTCTACTAAGTTGCATAGACTAGAGAGTTTAGATCCTACAGATTTCGAGTTTAGATCAGTTTATTGATCATTTCTGTTGTCTTTTGATTGATCTAATGAGGCTTGAAACCCATCAGAAACTAAGTCGACATACTGATAAGTTGCCATAAAGGAACCTATAATATTATGATGAGTATTAAATAGTAAGATGAGATGATTTAGTCTTGTGATTGCACAGTATAGAAAAAAATCCTTACCTAGGGATTGAAAGGAGACTTAGGAATCATTATCCAGAGTTATTGTGTTGTTGTATGATTCCTCAATGTTATCATTATAAGTGAGGGAGAATTGTATCCCCTCTAAATTCGGGCAAGACATTTTAAGAATTTATAAATTATATAAAATATATTTATATTGCGTACATGTTTTATGGACAAATATTATGGGCTTATAATATTTGAATAAAACATTATTATTATAATATTAACGAATTACGTCAAATAAACGTCTAAAAATAAAAGATTATTTAGGATAAATAATCTTGATGAAAGTTGTAGAAAATGCAATGATGATTATGTGGGTATAAAGAACACTCAAATCTGACTTTGTATGGAGAAGTTTTAATTTTTCGAAGTTTTGCGTTTAGCCCCATACGATAGAGTATGTCGTAAAAAGCGAATCGAAGATAGTTTGCTTATTAGCCTAAGTAATCTAAACGAAATTCATAGTAATCGTAAAAGCTAAAACGTGCATATAGAGAACGCCTCTGAATCCGTATGAGGAGGTTATAATTTTTCTAAGTTTTCGGCACAACAATGTGGACATAGAAATCGAAATTAAAATGCGGTTGATTGTTAGCCAAAACAATGTAAACAAGAGTTAAAGATCACGTGACTAGGAACCCTTCGATATAAAGACAGTCAAGAATGGAGTTCGTATGAAGAAGTTATGAATTTTACACGGTCTTTTGCAGTGTAATCTTCATAAACTATTTAATTTAAATTAGGATGACATTTGGCGACATAGTCTAAATGAAAGTTGAAATACACATCTATAGCGATGTGTGGATATAATGAGCGTAAAAAATGGAGCTTGTATGAGAGAAATATGATATTTAAAAGTTTGAAAATTATACCTACCACTTGCGGCCCTACGCGGTGCGCCTGGGTAGGTGGCACGACGCACCTGATGTTCTAGAAGGTGGGACGCGGACTAATGAGATAGTGACATGTGGCATCATTCGGCAGAAACTGCGTAGAGCATAGACACGGTGCGCCTGTGTATAGGGCGCAACGCGCCTTCCCATTACCCTTATAAATAGCTGCCAAAATCTGCCTATTTCTCACACCTTTCATCCACAAATCCTCTGAAACATTTTCTGATCTGTAGCTCTGAGATTCCAAAGTTATTGGCTACTTTTAGATAGGCTTTGAGACATATGGGAGCTCGACGGAAAGGAGCTTTCGGTCAATATTCTGCCCTGACTTTTCGGGTTTCCACCAGAAATTTATGTAAGTTAAGCTGCACTAACTATGCTTCAAGTGTAACTTATATTTAGATTCATAGTCATTATTATGAATCTATAAATAAGATTTATCAGTGATTCTAGTCATAATACTGATTCAACTACTTGCGAGAATGATGTCTAGGTTAGATTTAGTGAGGTGTTTAAAGTGAGATTTCCAAACATTATACTCTATATACCACACGGACCCTACATCCATTATGATCTTACCTGGTTTTTCCTTATTTGATAGATCTTGATGTATTCATTAGGATTATTGAGGAATCCATAAATAGTTAGAAAACTCAGATAAATACGAACAATTACTGAAGCATAGTAATATTTTTATTTAAGATGTTGAAAAGGGATAAGCTTTCCTGAGGATCTTCCACGTAAGTTAGGTGAGGGCATAGTTACTTTCATGAACATGATTTTAATACAAGTATTTAGTAAAAGTATTAAATGTATGTTGAAATTTTATATGTGGATTATATGCTTATTGATTGGAATGTGTTAGATGTATATTTGATGATATACGATGTGTGAAACAATATGGTTCTATAAGTGTACATATAATATTAGTACATGATAATAATAATAATAATAATAGAACTATTATTATTGAGGAAGATATATGGATATAAATACCTAAACTTTGCATTAAAATAATTCATTAAATTATGATAGTGTTTCACAAACAGAGTTGGTATTGGAAGATGATGACAAGGATGGTAGAGTAGTCTACTTTATAAACTAAGACATATAAAGGATGATTAGATCCAAATAAGTTGAATAATAGTATAGTCATACACTATATCGAGATGACATCATGAAGATTGTATTGATGATTAAAAGTAAATTGGTCTAGTACAAACTACGGTTTGCCAAAGGCATTTAGCTTCGAGTTAAGATGAAAGAGTGTTACCTTGTCTTGTAAAGATATTACATAGGTAGGAACTTTGTGATTATTACGTGTATTGGAATTTGATTAGTTATACCCTAAGACCCAAAAGCAATGATTATTTAAGTTTGGATATTAGGTAGCATCAAGGGTGTGTGTGAGATGGAATGAAGATTAGAACTCTGTTCGATGACATTGATGATTTAGTGAGGTACGTTTTACATTAAGTATCCCTTCTACTTAGACATCCATATAGTGTGTGTTTGTATCAGAACACTACTAGGTATGTCTAGGTCAGGAAACTGATATGCGCCTGGATGAACGGTCTGTATCAGACCAAAGGTTGACCAACCATCTGCCGGAGTGAGATGATGATCACTAACTTAACCTGGTCTTGTGGAATAAGCTAGCATACTTATAGTTTGTAGGTGTTAATGGATTATGTGTTAATTTGATGCAATCCATCCCCCTCATAATTGCCTATATTGACTAACACATGTTTCCAAGGATACCCCAAAGCAGCATAGTCAACTCGTTGCTTAGAAGGATCCACCAGGATAGATCTTATAAGATCACTATATTAGGATCAACGTGTGAGGATCGACGGGATGGTAATTCAAGAAAATTTCTTATAAAAGTTTATGATGTGATGATTGGATGATAGATGGTTTTGCATGTTTATTGATTATGCATTATTATCATAATACATTGTGGGATTGAAAACCATATGTATCTCACCAGGTTTCCTAACATGACCCACTCATTTTATATGCATCACATGTAGCAGTTTTTAGATTGTTGAAGGCTTGAATATGATGTCGAGTGATTGTAGAGAAGACATGTGATAGTGCTCAGGACCATTAGGTATTTACGTTGTAACATATGTTGTGTATCGATGATAACATCCTTGAAGTTTTATTATTTTGAGACATTCATATGTACTCAAAATGTTGTGATATATTGGAATTTTCCGTAAATAAATACATTATAATTTTTGAAAGCGTAAATAATTTTTTTTCGGTTTTGAAAATTGGGGATGTCACAGACACAATCACCAAAAGTGCTTCTTATTACACTCGTTGCACCATTTTCTTTCTTGGTTGCTAACTTCTTGTTGTTGTTGTTGTTATTGTTGTTGTTGTTGTTGTTGTTGTTTTTGTTTCCTGGGGGTCCTTCAGGTTTCCTCTTCTCGTCAACTTGAGATCTATTGGCGGCCCTTCCTTTGATCATATTTTCAACAAACTTGGCAACCTAGATGGCTGCCTCAAGAGTAGGTTCATGAAGTACTGGCACATAGTACTCCCACGGTAATCCCTTCACATACTTATCGATTTTTGCCTGTTCATCAAGGACAACGCGCAAGGCGAACTCCATTTTGTCTCTGAAAGCATTGGTATACTCATCAATGGACATGTTTTCCTTATTTAGTGTCAATTTTTTTCTAGCTCCAACATGTTTGAGCTGAGCAGAACTTGCACTTGAACTGCATCAAGAATTCTTCCTATGTTAGTTGCAGTGGCTTGTTAAAGATGATTGTCTTTCCCAATATCTTCCACCAATGAACCATTGCACCTTTGAATTGGTGCATATCGTAAGTGGTATGAAACTTTCCCATGCAACCACACTTAATGAAATCTAGCTCTATTTCATAAATCCAACCCATACCTGCAATTGGATTCTCCTTCTCGTTAACGATGTCAGTTTGCAAGTCATAAAATCCTTATACTTGCATATGCTTTTGACATCATCATTCTTTCTGACTTCTGGTCCTTCTGGAGGAGGAAGTGGTCCTTAATAACTTTCAAGTCGGTATTTCATTCCTGAACCGTTGTTTCATGAGTAGGAATTGGTTCGCCGTTCATTGACTCATTAATTACTGGCTCGTTGATCATTGGTTTATTGATCACTAGAATTATGCCTCTAGAATTTTCTAGCTCTTAATTTAGAATCTCCCTAAACTCACATCGTTGTTGATATAACATTGTTTGCATCATCAACCAAACTTCTTCTATAGTGAAAGGAGCGGCTCCAAATCCGGTGTTTTGAGGTGTTGGACCACCATTGCTATTGACGACTCTACGGCTCATTGTAATCATCATTTCATTCTATACTCGTAGATATGAGTAGTTTAGAATAGTAGTAATTTACTTACTACGCACAAATATATATATATATATATATATATATATATATATATATATATATATATATATTCCTATAATATGCTAGTGTTTGTGTATATATTATATCAACTTAGGTATCTATCCTAAGATATGTTATCACACACCTTGCCATTTACAGTTAGCTTCTAAGTATAAGTTTCGAATTTATCAAAAAATCCTAGTTCGCTTAAACTATGCTTTGATACCAACCGTGACATCCCTCATTTTTCAGAACCAATTAAAACTTTTTCTTTACACTTTATAATATTGAGTTGTCTTTGTTGTCAAAAATCCCAATTTAATAAAACATTTTTAGATAACAGATATTGTTTCATAATATTAAAATACCAAGGATGTCATAATTAATATCCAACATAGATTATAGCGTAAATACTTAAAGGTCTTGAAAACTATTACATGCGTATCTATTATTTCACTCGACGTCCTAATTAGTTTCCAACAACATTAGTTTCGCTACCTGTGATGCACATAAATTGAGTGGGTTAGGTTTGGGAAAACCTGGTGAAATACATAGGTTTTTCAAGCCCATAATAATTTAATGATATTAAATTCTATTAATAATCCTGCAAAACAAACATTTCCAAACAATATAGATATATAAAACCAGCGTAAATATCTATGAGACACTCTACCCATACATACCCAGTCAAACCAATTCTCACAAATCCCAGTTTAACGATTATCTGGAAGAATCCCCTTACTTGATGAACCGTTTGAGTAACTCTTTGACTACATAGCTAGGGGAGTCATTGACTAGTGTAAGTCTTTTAAAGGCAACCAATGTTTAGAGTATTCGATAAATATGGTATCCAGATTTTTCTATGTATGTGGGTTATAAGTCCACACTAGCAACGTAATTCACGAGTTCATCTAGAATAATCATGTGTTGTCATCCTACTCCAGGAGATGACGCAGACATACCTGCCGGTTGTCTGATCTAGACCCACCGTTTCTGGTCATCCAAAAAAGGGAGAACTACTACGCGACGCTCTAATCTCACATATTACCCCACTATGAGTTCATTCAATGATTCAACTTAGTTTGAACTAAACATCATTTATAAGCATTAGTTTATAACTAAGCAATATTATAATATAGGATATGTAATCCAACACAAAATACAAATGGTAAACGGTTAATACATATTTAATCTTTTAAGCAATAAATACTTTTATTAAGTTTATGACCTTGAAAGGAACTACTCACTCACCTGGTTAAAGGTGAAAGACTCCCGGTTGAGTCTGCGGTTCGCCTAATACTTTTATTTTTCCTTTTAGATAAGCTAAATATAAATATTACTAGGTTTTAGCATATGTTTATATTTTCAGACTATAATCACAGTATTCCAAATTTACTAACAATCCCAAATGAATACTAATCTATAGCTGATAAGGAATAACCAAGTAAGATCATATTGGAGGTAGGATATGTTTGGTATACAGAGTATACTGTTTGGAAAATCCACTTTAAACACCTCATTAAATCTAGCTTAGACATCACTCCCATTAGTAGATCAATCAGTATGTCTGTGATATGTCTAATGAAAAGTGTGGGCGTTACATCTCCCCTCAACTACTCACTGCCTACAACAACATACAACCCTATCTCCCCTTTACCTTCTTACATTCTTCCTTTAATCAACAACAACCACATTCCATCTACTCCCTCAATTGTCCATCGCCCACCACCACATACAACCTAATGGAGATTGATTTTTTTGGTTTTTAAATTCTATTTTGAAACAATTGATTCTTGTGTAGATGATACAAGGTAAGGGTTTTCTTTGGGTGGATGACTAATTAAGAACATGAATGTCCTTTAGGTTTAGTCCCTACTCTTGAGCATGTTCCTGAAGTTGTATATGGTATTTTTTTGTAGATGTTTATTTGTAGCTATTAAAGTTGTTGATGAGTCTTAGATTCGAGATACAATCTAAATCTATGATTCAATTATATTCAAGATATATGAAATTAGCATATGTTTATGATTTGATCGTATCGTAGCTAAAGCAAAAAAATACCAGTGTGTTTGGTGTCTGTGATATCTGATGTGTTTGGTTTCTTTAACATATTTTCTATCTCGGTCTAAAACTTAGAAAGTCTATAAGATATATGATGATAATCATAGGTGGAAGGTGGACTATGAAAATGGTGGTCGCGGAATGTGAACTGTCAAAATGGTGGTGGTGGAGAGAAATAGTGGGGTGGGTATGGTGGGACATTTAGATTTATTTTAATATAACATGTAAGTAAGCGAAAAGAAAAATATAGATTATACTTAAAAATTGGGGGAATGACACAAATGCCCTACAAAGTTTCTAGGATTGGTCTATTTAGTCCTTAAAGTATTTTTGTTTCTTTATGAGGGCATAAAGTGGACGATCGCCTGCTTTTTTTGTCACTGCTACCTAATATCGCAGGTTCCCTAAGCCACATAAGCATTTTGAGTTGACATGGCTTCCTTCTTTCTCTCTCTCTCTCTCTCTCTCTCTCTCTCTCTCTCTCTCTCTTTCTCTCTCTTTCTCTCTCTCTCTCTTACTCTCTCCCCCTTCTCTTATTGGGGTTTTGAGTACTGAGTTTTCAATAGATACCTGTAGGTCTCCATTTCCGTGTTCCATCTTTGTTTTGATTTTCGATTTCCATACTAGAAAAAACAAAGAAGAAAAATCTTCAAACATTTACTATACCGCTGTCATGTGTACCATATCGATAATTATAGAAGAAGAGTCGTAATCTGGAAAAGATAGAAGCTTTCCTAGGGTTGGAGGGTCTGGAGGTCAAGATCAATGACAAGGTTATTGAGGTTAAAAAGGGCTAATAGGAACCCTCACTCACAATTTCAAGCATCTTAACCTTGATTTCCAACTTATCACTGATGAAGAAACCGGAAAACAGAAGCTGAAGGTTGATGATGGGTTCCGGTACAAGATGCGTTTTGTTTATGCTCATTTCCTGATCAACTCTAGCATCACTAACAACAACACCACTTTAGATATTCGTACCTTTCTGGGGGAAAGAAGGTGAGGAAAGTCGATATACTTGATGGGGTGGTTGTAGTAGAGAAAAGGGTTGCTCCGTAAGATACTGTCTAAAGCGTGTTCTTAATTGATTTGATTTCAGACGAACACAAAAAAGGGGTTTATTTCCTCCTTCGCTTGAACCCTTGTTCTAATCGCTAAGGTCTCACTCTAATTCCTAGCTGGCATTCTTTGATCTCATCTGGGTTCACTTCCCTTTTTGATTTCGTGTAGAAATCTCGTGAGTTTAAGGTACACTTTTGGTTTCCACCTCTTGTTCTTGTTATTATAGGTTAGAGAGATTAAAAAAGCACGTGGTAGTCCATTTTATGCCCTCATAAAGAAGGGATAATGACTTAAAAGGGTAACATATTATTCGATTTGTACACATTGGGTCACTGAGTTTTTTTTTTCTTCCACATTTACCCCTTCAACTTGTTAAACTGTACACATTCAGTCCTTATAACCTGTTACTCCAGGTTAACCGGGAAAAATGACTTGCTAGGGTAATATATTTTTCATTTTGTACACATTTAGTCCTTAATATTTTTGTACATATTTAGTCCTTAACATTTTTTTTGTTTCAAAATAAGTCATTTTTTTGTACTCATTTAGTACTTATGAATGATTTCTTTAGGTTTTTTTCATGACATCTTACGTGGAACAATCATTGATGAAGTGCTTGGGGTTGTTGATGCTTATGTCCAATGCGATCTCGACTGCTTGGTTGCGTAAGTCTTGTGGTTTGGCGTAGGTCTTGTATTTTGAACATCGTAACTTCTTCATACGATATCAGATTTTAACAATCTTTATCCACATGTTCATTTTTTGAGTCTACTATAACTTTCATTAAGATTACTCCCGTTAAAATGTAATATATTTTTACTAACGATTTTATAAAAAAAACATCCATACATGCATTCATAAAAAACGTATGGACAGGGGAAGACGCATTAATACATAGTAGGTGTTGCCGAGATGAAATAGGTGTTGCCGATACATGGAAAATAGGTATAAACAAAAAAAAAGCGAAAAATTTTCCACTGCGAACAGAAAAAACAGGTGTTGTCGGTGCAACACTGGGACCATACTAAATCCGCCACCGCGTATGGATATAAAAATCGTAAGTAAAAATATATTATTTTTTAATGGGAATATCTAAATGAAAGTTGTAGTAGACTAAAATACGAACGTATGGATATAAAGATCGTTAAAATCCAAGATCATATGAAGAAGTTATGACGTTCAGAACACATGACCTAAGCAACCAAGTAGTCGAGATCGAAAAGGATATAAGTATCAAAAGTCTCATACACCTCATTAATGAATGTCCAACATAAGATTTCGTGAGAAAAAAACTAAAAAATCATTCATAAGTACTGAATGAATACAAAAAAATGACTTATTTTGCAATAATAATAATAATAATAATAATAATAATAATAATAATACTAAATGTGTACAAAAATATTAAGGACTAAATGTGTACAAAGTGAGAAATATATTACCCTATTAAGTTATTTTTACCGGGTAACCTGGAGTAGCCGGTCATAAGGACTGGATGTATACAGTTTAACAAGTTGAAGGGGTAAATGTGGACGAAAAAAAAAACTCAGTGATCAAATGTGTAAAAATCAAAAAATATATTACCATTTTAAGTCATTAACCCCATAAAGAAACAAAAATATTTTGGATACTAAATGGACCAACCATAAAAACTTTATAGGACATTTATATAATTTACCCTAAAAAAAATTGATAATAATCATTTTACACGGGTCAATGACTAACCCGGTAAAAATTTGAAATCATAGACCTTAAAAAGTTTGAACAATCATACAAATTAAAAAATTATAGGGACCATTTATGTAAATTTGTTTATAAAGAAATATTTATAATGAATTCGAAGCTTGGGAAAGAAATCAAGAATTGAAAAGAGACGTCAAAGAAGCGGACCCACGCGTCACATGCCTAGGCCCCATGACCGACTGCGAAGAGTCTCCAGCTCCCATTCTTTAGGTTTTGTTTTTATTTATTTTATATTTATATTTATATTTCACATTTCTTCTGTTTCATTTCAACAACGAGGCGTATTTAACCACCACACGCCGCCTGTCTATGCTTTCATCCCACCACGTTAGCCTTCAATCTCATTCTCATTCTCTCTCTCTTTTCTCTCCCCCTTCTCTCAAATCAAATTCAAATCTCTCTGTGAATTCTCACTTTTTATCAATGGGTTTACAGAACCAACTTACCGATGTTTCCTCCGATTCCCTACCAATTTTCCTACTCGCCGTCATCGCCAACGGCGTTTGTTACATCCGCTCACTCGTTTTCACCTTCCTCCACTCATTAGGAATCTCTCGCTACCGATCCGATGAGGTCGACGACGCTATGCTGTTCGACGCCGTTGGGTCTGGTTTAGCCGGACTTATCCTCCTCGCCGATCAGCTCAACCTAAACCATGTTTTCTCTTACAAATACAGCTTGTGTTCAGACCCTCGACCGGATCCGGCCTCTTCAGAATGTGTCGTGTGTTTGAACCGCCTCACCGACGGTGAACAAGTCCGGAAGCTAGACTGTCATCACGTCTTCCATAAGGAGTGTTTTGACGGATGGCTTGATCATCTCAACTTCAATTGTCCACTTTGTAGGTCGCCGTTGGTTTCTGATGAGCGCGTGGCCATTACACGCCGCCGTGTGACGGATGATGTCGTTGATTGGTTCTCCTTTAGATGATTAATTGAAGCTACATATACATACTTGAATGATGAATCTGTGATGATATTGATAATTGATAAGGTACTCGTGAGCAGAAATAGTCAAATTTTCAGAGGTAATGCTGTAGTGACAGGTACTTGACGCATGAATAGTTGTCCGTTAGTCTGGATTTGGTAATTACTGCTCTAGAAAAAAGGTCTCCGCCATGTTTTTACCTGTTCCAGAGGTCTTTTTTAACGCCTTGATGCAGGGTTTTTTCTTTGGAAAGGGTTGATGACAATTTTTGACATTTGACATCCTTTTAGGGTTTTTTCTTTCTTTATTTCTATGTTTCGAAAAGGGATTTGGGCTGTGGTTTCTTGTTTCACTGTTCCAAATGTTTCTTTCTTCTGATCTTCTCGAATGTAATGTTATAAAAAGAGTTTCTCTTTTTCATCTTCAAATCGTTTACTGCAATTTGAGTGTTCAGTGTTTGTAATGTTAAAATTGAAATAATAAAATTTTAAAATTATTTAATAAATAGTAAGTGAGAGAAAATTAACAAAAAAGTTCCATTAAAGATGCTTATTATAAAAAAAAGGTAGTGATTAATCACAAAAAATGCCATAAATTGGAAATCTTAACTTTTTAAACTTATAGAAAACATTACATTTTTAATATTCATAATAAGCGACAAGTTTTCTAGTAAAATTGTTTTTAGTGGCCTCCATCATAATATTTCGCAAAATAAGTATTTTCATGAAAAGAAGTCGACATATTGATTATTATTTTGACACTCGTGAGTCGTGAGGTCTAATATAACTCTCGGAATACTATTTTTCCTCAGAATTTAAGCTAAAACTGATAAATAAAAGTAATTTTTTTAGACTCGAACTTTGGGTGTTTAACTTCAAATATCATGTATCTTGATCAATTTTATTGTACATCATTTTGTTTAGGGTTAATATTATAATATGATAATAGTGATTTTTGGGTTATCCCTTTATCTTTCACTGTATTTTTGTCATTAATTTTTTTTTTCTATTATACAAAAAGGTTGAGCAAAACCGAGACACTGATAAAACCATAACCGAATCCAAACTGTCGGTTTTGGGTTTAGATTTTTCAAAACCGAAAAATTCGGTTTGAGTTTAGAACCGACCGACTAAAACCAAACTGACAAAATGGGTTTGGAACTGAGCCAAACCCAAACACCATCATTTAGCTATTGTAATTTTTTTTCTAATAGCGGGTCACATGTATAGGACCAACTGGGGCATTGGTCATGGTCTAAAAGATATTTTAGAAACTCATAAAGGTCCATTTAGGGCCAGGCCATAAAGGCCTATGTGAGATCTTAACAAATGAATCAATTATCTCTTAACCTAGCTATGTTAGGCTTATTGTTCATTTTTTATTTTAGAAGTTTTTATTCTTCTACTATGACCTTAAATATTTTTGTTTTTGATAAATAATACTTGATACAAAATATATGCATGATTATGTTTTTTCATTGTTATAAGTTTCATCAAATAAGTTATAACACAAATAAAAATATTTAAAGTCAAAGTTAAATAATAAATACTTCAAAAATTAAAATAGACAATAAATATGAGACAGATAGAACAAATTTGAAAACCATAACCCCATTATGCTCTCTCTCTCTCTCTCTCTCTCTCTCTCTCTCTCTCTCACGAGCACGACTGCATCACAAAGACACGAGCCATATCCCTTAATCAGTAAATCGCCTAATTGGTTCGTGAATAAGACACAAGCAAGATAAAAGCTCTATTCTCTTATTTATAGGCTCTCGAGTCCCGATGTAAGGAAGACGATTATACATTGAATTTGTTTTATTTTGATTATAGAATTGATGGAAAATTAGTTGAATCCCAAAATCCATTGACCCATGGGTTGGGCCCAAAAACTGAAAAAATCGACCCATAAACCCAAAAACCGAACCCATTCAAAAACATAACCCAATAGGTTTCAAAACCCGAAACCAAAATTTTCTCTTCGGATTCAGTTTCACCTCCAAACCGATCAATACACACCCCTAATATTTAGGTTTATATAGAGCTAATTTTGTCTCCATTAGGCCATCTAATATGACATAATTAATAGGATGGAAAAAAAAATCCCCATACCCGATGGGGGACCAAAAAATCGCACCTAATTTGACCGGAAAATCTCCAAGTTAACCGGGGATGAAGACAGGGATAGGGTATTCCCAAATAAAAAAGTGGGGATGAGGATGAGGATTGGGATACCCCTAATCCCTGGCCCTGGACCCGATCCAGTAGATATTAATATATAAAAATCAAACAAAATATTTAATTATAGTAAAATTTACAATACTTAAAATTTGATCAAAGTAACCCAACTCATTAGTAATTAATTGGTTGAAATGATATTTTTCCTTATTCGATTATCTAATTTTACCTCATGTATAATTTTTTTCTACTTGGTTTATCTATTATTACTTCAAATATCACTCTCATAACTTTTTTCTACTTGATTTTTCATGTATGTAAATAAACTTGTAGAAAATTTGTTTATACTTTTTATGCAATTTATGAATATTTTAGGGTTTGTAAAATCTTTAATCTTATATTGGTAAAACTAGAATTTAGTTTTTTTCTTTACGTAAAACTTTTCATATTATAGAAAAAAAATCACCGATTCCCCGTTGGGGATCCCCGGTCCTTGTTGATGGTAGGGATGGGGATTCGTTTATATTCCATTTTAGGATGGGGTAGGGATGGGGATTCGTTTATATTCCATTTTAGGATGGGGTAGGGATGAGGATTGGAATGAGAATGAGAACTCATGGGATGAGGATAGGGATTTGGGTCCCTGCAATTCCCCGGTCCCATTTCCATCTCTAATAATTAATCCACTAAAGTGCATTCTAATGGGTAATGAAAACCTATAAAAAAATTACTAAATTGCATTCTAATGGGTAATGAAAACCTATAAAAAAATTACTGACACTACCGAATAAAATTAAAAGATAAATTGTATAAATAGCAAATTGTGTATAATTGATTTTCATCCTATATAACATTAACCCTTTTATTTACATTTCAAGTAAGTATTTATATCATTTAATTTTGTTTTTTTATCGAGCTATTAAGACCATATTTGTAGATACTCACGGGGGCGGAACACAACACATATAAACAGGGGGCCAAAACAATGATATATCCATAATTTTCTTTTTTCATGAGGGCAAAGTATAAACAATGTATATATCCTATATAATAAATAGTTCACTATAAAAGAAATATATCATAAAATAGTCCTCTTGTGCTTATTTGTTTGTTTCAAAATTGTATTGGAATAGCAAACATACACATGTCTTATGTATATAACTTCATAACTTCATGTCCTTATCAAAAGCAATAAAAACAAGTATTCTGCTACAAAAATAAAAACAAACATTAGGTTACAATTAAATAAACATTACATACTTTATCGAAGTTTTGATTGAAAAACTATTTAAAATAAACATAGAAGACAATAGTCGATATACATTTGACAACATTTTGAAAGAGAAAAGGGCAAAGTAACTAGAGGTCAATTAAAAAACAGTTTAGGCATTTACGTGGCAGTCTCCCAAAGGATTTGTAGAAACAATCTTCTGATACAACTAGATAGAAAATTAAAACCAAAAGTTAACAACTGAAAACAAATGAGAGGACAAAATCAAAAACGTTAACAAAACTAAAACTCAAAAAGCAGTACATTGATTACAGTCATCTTCGTAACTCAGAAACACAACTACAGAAAAAAAAAAATAAACCATGCAGAGATGGCTACTGGGGAGGTGGAAATTGGGCAAGCGGTGAGCAAGATCCACAAAGCCGAACAATGGAATGAGAGCGAAGACCGGAGGACATGCATGAGCGAGATTCCATTTGAAGCGACGGCTATGAGGGAGAAGCGAGTTCTCAGGAGCTGTTATAAATGCATTATCTTTTCTTTTCTATTTGATTTATTTCCTTTTATTTTCTCCTAATCACTGATTGCACTATATAATCATAGACTGTTATCTGTTCCAAAAATTCAGCAATTATCCTTAAATAATAGGCTAATTTATAAGTTTTTTGATATTAAAAGGCTAAAAACCAGGGGGGACATGGCCCCTCCTAGCCCCTTAAGCCATCCGCCATTGGATACCCGTAGGGATTAGATATAGTACATTCTTTTGAAAAGATAAATGGTGTGATGGTTTAGTGTTGAAAGATGCATTTCCAGAGTTATATCGCATAGAAGCTAAGAAAGATTGCAAGGTCAAAGAGAGAATTCAGGAAAAGGGTATGGAATGATTGAATTGGGATTGGTTGAGACAACCGAGAAGATGCAGGGAGGCCTTTTTGCTGTTGGAATTAGGCAATAGAAATACCACTATTACTCTATCGGAATCTAAAGACACTTGGACTTGGAAAGGAAATTCCTTTGGGAATTTCTTTGTTCAATCCTTAAGGTTGTTCACTGCAGATGTCGAGGTAGATGGTGTTACTTGAAGGTTCAAATGGCTAAGTTGGGTTCCAATCAAAGTCAATTGCTTTGGAGATTATTCTTGGATAAGGTTCCTGTTTCTTTAAATCTTGTTGATTGGGGTGTGCATGTGTCCCCGAATCTTTGCCCCTTCTGTAATGGCATTGTTGAAAGTGCTGACTATCTATTTTTTTAGTGTTCTTTTGTTGGGGATGTTTGGATATAGTGTAACATTCAGTTCAGGTGAGCAATTGTCAAGTTTAAAAATTCAAATATTTTAATCCTACTCACGACGTGAGGTATGTATGTCACGTCATGAGGAGGTTAGTGCAATCGCGCACCATCTTTGGGCTCACGACTGAGCACATATGGCTCACGACGTGAGACCAACCTGAGAGGAAACCCTAATTTTGGGTGTTTTACTTTGTATTTAAAGGAAGTGAGGGATAAGGTTATCCCACCCTCAGCCTCCATCACCTCCTTGCACTCCCCTTTAAAACCCTAGCACCCATATCTGTTCTAGAGCTTGTTTGTGGTGATTCTCGCTAAGGAGAAGAAAATGAAGAGCATCTAGTCCATCATTTCTGCATTCAAGTCTCTCCATCAAGCATTCTCACACCTTCTGGACCTTTTGTGAGTTTCAATTTCATTGCTTTATGAGTCCATAAGCTTAGATCTAGGTTTTTATGCTTAATCCTTCATATTCTTGATGATGTAGTGGTTGAAATCCATAAAGGTGCCAACTTTATGGATCTCTAGTATCCCTTGAGTGGTATAGATGCTAGATCTGGAATATGATTAAGTTTTAAGACTCTTGCATAAGATTTGGTGTCATTTCCTCTTTTGTGCCCTAGTTAGTGTTTGGGACATGCATTGGACATGCATGTCCAAAAATCCACGATTTTTATGATGTTCTGAAGTAAATAAGACAATATGGAGGATTTGGTTGCTTGGCCAAAAACGGATTAAGAGTTTCATTAAGAACTTCTGATTAGAGCATTCTCACGAAGTGAGCACATGGATGTCACGACGTGAGGATGGTATTCCTTGACTATTTTAACTTATTATGTCATGACGTGACCATTAGGGGTCACGGCATGACTAGTGGATTGTGGGACTTTCAAGTGTGGACTGATTTTGACTTTGACTAGGGTTTGACCAAGTTTGACCTAAGGGTATTTTGAGTTGTATTTGAGATTGGTCACTATTTGATAAATAGGTGACTGGTAGAGCTGATATTCGGAGCATTGTCCTATTCAACGATCTTTTCAGCCTGAGAGGTGAGTTTTCCTCATTATACTTGTGGGTCGAAGGCACCAATGTCGACCCACTAGATTATGTATGCGGGTATATAGGATGATGGTATGCTTGTTATATGATAGATTGGTAACTCTGTATGACTACCTGTATTTGCTTAATGTGTGTTTATTTTTATCTGTTGTATATGTCGACATATTGTGGTTGGGTTGAGGTGGTCCTGCTTTGTACTAAAGGCTAAGACACCCGAGGTAGTCCGGATAGGTTGTAGACCCTATGAGGCGGTCCAGTGAGGCTGAAGGATCATATTTACTTGTTATTGATTGTTATGTTGTGTGGTGGTAATTTGGGGGAACTCACTAAGCTTTGGCTCACTCCCATCAACCTCCTCTTTCTTTATCTTATTCCCTTTTACCTCATCATCGGTGACACCTCATCTATCTTTGGTAACACAACACCACTACCATCATCATCATCATCATCTTTATATTCATTCTATATTTCTCCTCTGCCATCCCCAATTTGATCCATTTTTAAACTTTTCATGAATGACAAAACTGGAAAAAAAAATTCTGATTTAGAATTTTAGTTTTAATTTATTGTTCTAGTTTATTATGTTATTTCTAAGTATCATGTCTGAAATTAAAAACCATCTTTCCCCTTAAAATCTCTAGTTGCAAGCCTGAAATCAAAAAGAAAAAAAAACGTATGCCCAACTCTTCTTCGATTATGTTGCAGGTGTAGTGGCGGATTGTGGGGATTATCTCTCAATGATGATGAGAGATGGTTGCCTCTAATATAAAAGGTGGTGATGATGTCGAAATGGTGATGATCACGATGGAGATTATCTCTTGATTGAACCCATATCTCCTTCGACTTTGTTAATAAATTGTCGAAAAGGGGAAGAAATTAATATATTTGTAGAAGAAGTTCAATCTTGATTTAGATATGTTGTTTGTGATTGAGGGTGGTGCGGGTGGTAGTGGAGTGAATCTTGATTTAGATATGTTGTTTGTAGAAGAAGTTCAATCTTGGTTAGGTGAGTCAACATTAATGTTCAAACATTATAAAATAAAGAAAAAAATACGGATAATATGGTCATTTAGAAGCATGTAATCGATGCAAAAGGAATGAAGCGGGTTTGGAGTGAATCGACTTTGATACAAACCTTTTAACACGACCCATACCCTTCTCCATCGAACCAACGGAAATCCTATATGAACCTGACTCATTTACAATATTAAGATTACACAATTATTATACATTCCACAAAGTGTTATCCATAAAATATAACACGGATCAAAATTTACTTGATACTTAAAATAACATATCATAAATAAAATAAATGTCTACTATGACAAACATGCATAAGACAATGTAGACATTAAGATGAATCTTTAAAAATTCAGGAATGTTAACTCAATCAAACCTATCCAAAAGAAATGATTGGGGAAACTAAATACTATAATTCTAATATTTATATGTGTTGGGTTATAAACAGAACATATCAGTAAAAATCTATAGCCAACCTTTTAATTAAAGGGTTAATGGGTACGGATTGTCAACGGGTAAATGAATCAAATATTTTGATCCAAATTCTTATAATTCTTATGAGTTTTTGATCGGATCAAGGTCCAAAAACCACTCTATTTCCAGGTCTAACCATGAATGCAATTTTTTAAAATCACAAAGATAAACTATTTCAAAAATTGAAACTTTGGACTAAAAATATAAATCGATGTAAACCATGTCAACCAAAACTATAATTTACTCCATTTTATATTAATTTGACCAAATTATATAAAAAATCTATCAGTTAAAGTACACAAGTGAACATGTTACTTAGGGTGGTAAGAGTAGAAACATCCAAATGCACTCAACTCATTGCCACATTAGTTTTTTCCTCTCTTATTTTTTCCATCTTTCTCAATCCACAACACATGGAAATAACATCTTTCCCAACCTACTAAATTAAAAACATACAAAACAACATAGGATGCAAGCTTTTAAGCTCATGGTACGCGAGAGAGAGAGAGAGAGAGAGAGAGAGAGAGAGAGAGAGATGATCAAAAGGGTTACTCAGGCCGTTGAAGAGAGCAAATTGAGGTACCTCTATTGGAGGGACATTGATCTTAGAGGTACACCAATACATCCAACCCAAACACAAAAATACTCAATACTTCGTTCATATTTAGACCAGTCGGTACACCTCTTCCTGCATATTGCGGTAAGATGTGGTATGCGTAAACACCGCACCGAGCCCATCAAGAAAAGTGCGGTATACGATATGCGAGTCATGATTTTTCCGCATAGTTTTCCTTTTGCCCGTTTGAACACTAGTTGTTGGCTATTTTTTTAAAAAAATTCCTATACATTAAACTTTACTTCTCATTTTAAAATCACCAAGAAACACAAACTCTAGATTTTTCAAAAATCTTATTTCAAAATGGCTTCTTCTTCGTTGACTTCGTCCGCTACGTTGACGTTGCGAGAAGCAGGATTTATCGGGGACGTCATGCCTTGCTTATTTGCAAGAAAATGAAGGTGAAAGTTCGCGTCCAAAAACAAGAAATCCTCCTGTACGGAGAAATCGTGAAGTCAGGCACAACCAACAGGTGAACGAATACATTTCTGATGATGCAGTGTACGTGGAAAAATTCAAGCATCGGTCCCGGAAGCGTAAGGTATTATGTTTATGCATTGTTGATGATATACAAAATCGTTTTCCATATTTTCGGCAGCAGGTTAATGGAAGAGGTAAAAAAGGTTTCTCCACAATCCAAAAATGTAAAACTACAATTCGTCTATTAACATTTAACATGGGATCGGACTTATGGGATGAGTATTTAAGGATATCAGAGCGCACGAAGCGGGATTATCTATACAATTTTGCTAAATTTATGATTATCCTCTATCGCAGTCGCTGTTTACGCAAGCCTATTATTAGCGACATCCATCAACTATATACAACACATGAAACAGCATGGGTTCCATGAAATGCTTGGTACTATTGGTTGTATCCATTGGGGTTGGGTAATGTGCCATAATGCGTGGTGTGGTCAATTTATGCGAGGTGATCAAAAGCAGCCGACAATAATTTTAGAAGCAGCGGCATCGTATGACCTTTGGATTTGACATGCATTTTTTGGTCCATCGGGTGCCAACAACGACATCAATGTTCTAGACCAATCGCCGATATTCAACGACATCTACTTTAGGAAATCATATGATGTGCCGTTTGTAGCAAATGGGACGTCATACAAGCGTGGATATTTCGTTACTGATGGAATATATCCCGGGTTAGCAGTATTTGTGAAAGCATTTACATGTTCGAACGGTGACAAGCGATTAAAGTTTAAGTCAGCACAAGATGTTGGCAGATACTCACAGTACTGGTACGATCTATGGATCATAGACAAACAAGTAGCCTGATGTACGCATGTATCATATTGCATAATATGATTTTAGAAGATGATGAGAGGGTGATTTGTTGCTACTATGAGAATGAGAATTTACCAAATGTCGATGGATTTTGATGATGTGTCGAGCGACGATGATTAGAAGTCACATATTATTCAACTATGTTTCGATTATGTTTTTTTAGCATGTATTTTGTTTAAGTAATAAAGTATTTTCTTTTTATTATTTTTAATTAATTACATTATTCAATTAAAAAAATAATAATAAAAGTATGGTATGACACTCACCAGTTTTGTGGGGTGAGACAAAAATGACGTGACAGTGCAAAAGTATGGTATGATACCTATCGACCTTATACGGAAAAACGTTTCCCAATTACATTCCCAATATAAAAAAAGCATATAAAAACGATGTCGTAGTCCCCGGTGCATGGAGCATTTAGCATGTTGCAATTGCCAAAGATTGCAAATAAAAACACCATACATTTGACGTGAATTATTTGTATGTAGTTTAATTTCTAACATTCTAATAAGATTCTTACGTACAATTAGAATGATTTTATACACATTAAAATTACATAAGTAACTGTGGGCATCTATAAATATAATAAAGACGATATTTAACATTGTTCTTACTTAAAAATGCATAAAAAATCGTGGGCATGAACATATTTAATCCAATGGGTATACAAAGTGCATTCTCGAAATTTATTATCATAAGAATTCTTTAATTTGTTAATTATATGTACAAATAACTAAAATACGAAAACATGAATAACCAAGCCAAACCAAAGTCGAACCTCTTTGATTGTTAGTTTCAGGGTTTTCTTGAAGGATGGTGTGAAAAGAAAATCAGTTCGATCAGTTTTTGTTCAATTACAGTTCGATTCAATCTAAGCTGATACGTGATGAATGGCCTTAAGCTATATAACATATTTGATACCACAACTTCGATAAAGCAAAAGCGAATTAAAAAGCAACTACAAGTAATAAAGGGTAATGTTTGCAAGTGGTTGAGTTGGTTGTAATGGATACAAAGCAAGTTGTCACACTCTTTCTTGTTTTCTCCACAACAATTTATGCAACTTGATGGTGTTAACAAGTGGTGTGGAGTTTGCCATATGCCCCTTAATTCTTTTATTTATTTTTTAATCTTATTTTGCTATTTTTATAATAAAAAAACTGATTAACAACAATTACCTAACTAACACTCAAAATACATTCGTTAAAGTACAAAATATTTATAAAAATAACACATGTTTGTAATAAAATAGGTATTGAAAAAAAAGATGAATTTATATCATAGCCTTTTAACATATAATCTTCAAACTCGAAAAATAATTATCAATAATAAATCGAATTTTTATATACCAAAAACATAAGTTAGATGAATAAAACTTGATGCTGATGTAACTTCTCAGTAAAATTTCATAAATTTATAACAACAATCGTTTATCATGCTTAAAATAGTTATTTCTTATAGCATAGTATATAAATATCAACACTAAAATTTATTCTACATACGTCCACGATAAGACTTGAACTCTTAACCTTAATGAGTGAGGACAACACATGTATTTAACCGGAAGAAAACATTTTTTAGGCTGAAAATAAAAAATATCAGATAAATTGAAGACAAAGTTGTCAAGATCGGGATTCTACGTAAGATCGTTTTCAAGTTTGCAAGATGAAGATCGTAAGATCGGGATCCTAAGATCCCACAAAAAAGGTAATTGATCATTTATAAAACTTTTTCCATATATCATGGTTAAATAGCTCAAAAGGTAATTGATAATGCAGTAGTTAATTCTATGGTTAAATAGCTTAAAAGAGTATTAAGACTAATTATTTATTATACAACACTAGTAACTTCCAACCTTCATATTATTTGCTTTAAATATTTAGCATGTTATTTTCTTTAACTATAAAGAAGAAATTACTAACAATTTCAACTTTTGAAACTTAAAAAAAAAAAAACAAAACTCTCTGGTAAAAGAGTTTGACCAGTAAAAGAAGAGAAACTATAAAAATGGTCACATATATTGTTGAGTTTGAACTATTGAAGGATGAAATTAATAACAACTAGAAAGGTTTCCCATGCTCCGCATGGGTCAGGGGTAGCCGTCATGACCATTTATACGAATTTGCAAGTTAAACCACAATTGGGCAATTGAAAGTAAACAGTAAATAAGAGGAAAGTTGTGAAAAGTTTTGACTTAATAGGGGAAGTATTAGTTCCTCGAACTTCCTTATTAAGACAAAAAGAAATACCAATATTGGTATTGATTAATTCTGGATCATTTTTATTTTTTTAGAATAAATAAAACGTTGAATTGGTACAACCGTATAAAAACCCGAATTTTACTTTATTGCAAACAATTACATCTGGTACATATAGTAAAAAACATGGAAACCTTGATTATCCCTAAAACCCGACATCATATAGCGATAAAAAACAGAACAGAGTGGTTCTTGCTCACCTGGCGATCAATAAGATAGCATACCAATTGCACAACATTGAAACATGCAAAAAAAAGGCCAACTTCAACATAAACAAATCGAATACAAAAAAAATATTAGTGTGTGTAAAAAAAGATGTGTGTAATAGTAACAAAATCACTTTATGACTTTTATAGAGATTATATAGATTAAATCAACAACAAAATTCATAAAAATATAACTAAAAAATAATTAAAAATCTGATAACTAACAATTCAATTTACAATATTACCTTGATATCTAATAAGTTGAATCTCTGAAAGAATCAAGTCATTGTTATTCAATAATCTCTGTAGAGTGTTGCACATATGTCTGGAACTTTGGTTTCATCTATGTGAAGCTCATTCACCATATGTACTCATCTGACAAAGATCATGCGTTAATTTTGTTTACTATTAAACAAAATGTAACGATCAACAAAGTTTATGAATGTAAGTATTATGCAATACCTCTTGATGTTTTTGGTGAACTGTGATGATACCACAGTGCTTAGAGGATATACAAAATTGACATCGTGTGTAAATACAAATTCCACCAACTCCACTGGTTAAAGATTTTATTTTTATAGAAGAATGAAGAAGGTTTACCTCTTTGTACTTATTAGCAACGAATTTTGTCCGGATTCCAATGGACTTGTAACTGAGGAGCTTCCTTATGAGGCCAGTGAAGAATCAGATCCATTTAAGTTCGCAGTAAGCAGGTCCATCGTTGAGTAAATGACATGACTTTGTGTTCATTGATGCACCAATGTGAATTTCTAACCAGTGAGAACTGAATGAAAAAAGAAAAGCCATCATTAATAAGTAAAAATACCATTAAGAACATTGATAATATATGGACACGTAGGAAATATGATGACATAAATTGCAGCAAAGATTATCAATAAAAAGTAGAAAGCAAAAAAGGAAAATATCAGATTGAGATTTAATATATGGCTTAATTATAGTATTGAGGCGAAAACCCTCAATCAACATCTGTAATTCCTTGTCCATGTTAGTAAAAAATTAAAAGTACTTAAAGAAGAAAATCCAAATTAGAGAAGTAGTTCTTCTCTGTTCTTTCAATCAGTGTGTGAAAATACTATATAGCCATTCAAATTTTTAGGTATGTTTGTTCATACCAATTGTTAGGAACTTAGCATAAAACATTAAACAGACGATTACTTGAACCCTCAGTCCACATTGCATCTAGAAATTGGTTATAAATCAAAAACATTAAGTCATCTGGACTTACAACTGCGTAATTATACCAATTCCTATAGCTGTTACCTTTTTAATACTAATATTGAATAATTCTTGCAGAGAATAAGATGAAGAAGAAGAAGAAGAAGAAGAAGAAGAAAGAAACCTGGATTCTGAAAATGGTGAGAGACCTTGCTTTGATCAAACTCTTTCTTCCTGAACCAACGACATATTCAACCTTGCACACCATTGATTCCCCAATGAAAGCGGTAATCGGTAACTTCAGAAGAGATTTGGGGAAAAAAATTGTATTTGTGGATAAAAGACGAATCAAATAGGCTTAGTAACCGTGAAATCAGCGATCAAAAGGTGTTGTGGGTTCATACTCTAATGGTGACCCTGCATGGAAATCAAATGACAACATTAGAAAACAAAAACCCATGATAAAATGGCAACATATACAATCATATCAGATGACACACACATACATACCATATCAGATATACATAGAGGCATAAAGAGCAGGTCACACATACATAATTCACTTCTTTTAACTGATATGAAGTATTCTCCATTTTTATTTCATATCTTTGTATGGTAAGTAGAAAACATAAATAAATAAATATATAAATGAATACTTTCTTCGTTTACAAAATAAACTCAATTATCTTTTTTCTGCTTACTCAGTCAAATTATTGAATAAATGGCAAGATTTTGCTTCTTTAATCAAATAAACTTATTTTTTCCGAGTTAAAATTTGCATCATCTCAAGAATACATACCTTAGCATCAATCGTCAGTTGATTGTCAATCTTTTTCTGCTTGATCCCGCTGTCTTCCACCACGGCCAGTCTGTGAGCTCTTATCTGGGGTTGCATCCTGCTCCATGTTTGAAAATTTGTTAAAGTATTGGACGTTTGCTTTTTGCCAAAATCGCCTTCCATAAGCATCTGCAACCTTACTAATCGTTTCAAATTGCAGAAATACTTTCTTTCCTAAAACTTTCACAACAAAAAAGTCAAACATTAGTCTATTTATCTCCTGAAAAAAAATTCAAGATTATCAACTAATTGTGAAACTTATCACACGTACGTTCATATAACGAAATTCTTTTTGACTCTTGACATAAAGTTGATCAAATTTCACATTATCATCACCACAAATGTAGAAGATCATGATTTTGGTTCACAAGATTTCCGCTAAAAGGTTTTTTAGACTTTTCCTAATCGCCATATGTTACATGCCTTAACCCCCTGAATACAAAACTTTTATCAAACACCTGGTGGGCAAATGTTTGAACATGTAATCAAAGTTATCATACCATTCCAAATTGTTCCAATACCTGGTATCGCTCCATGAACAAACTCCAATCCTAAACTTTGTGAGCTTCAAATGGGAACTACCAAAGTTTACAAACATATCCTCATGGAAAGGCAGAGAAAGATGAAAAAAACGGGGACGATACCTTAATCGTTACAGCTGAAGGTAATTGGAATTGAACACATGGGTGGGTAATGCTTTTACTTCCGGTGGAGATTACACACATATAGTTAAAGACACAAACAGATGAAGAAGAACTTTTATTTAACGATTCAATCGATCGATGAAACAGAGCAATAATCGGAAGGGAAAGAAGTTAATCGAGTAGAGTTGTCGCACCGACAATCAGGAAGGAAGTGGAGCAGGTACCTGGTTCTTCTCCACCTGTGTCAACGTCACGGGTTTGAACCGGGATCGGAACAAATAGAAAGAGAAAAAAAGCGGTGGGAACAGCAAGTGGAAACGGAATAATGGCGGTGGGGGATTGAGATACTGAAGGGATATACGTGTGGCTTCAGTTGACTGAATCGGTGCTCTACACCAGTTTCGTCTGTTTTTTTTTATTGGAAGCCGGCATTGGAGCAATCCGAAGGGAACGCATTGGGAAAATGGAGTAGATAGAAAAAGGATCAGATGGAAATCGGAGTAAGAAGGAAGGAGGTGGAATATTGGAAGATGAATAGGCAGCGTTTGATTGGAAGATGAGGCGGTGAGTCGATGGGAGGAGCACAGCGTGTCCAAAATGGGAAAATCCATAGCATAGGAAAAGAAAACGTGGAAAGTAAATGGAACACGCATTGACTTGGGAAGAGACCAGAGACTATCATGGAAGACAACCGACATACACACAATTTCCTTTTGGGTTGCCTTCACTCTAGCAACTTGACAGGATGACTTTTGGAGAGAGAGGTTGAATTTATTATTTGGAATAATAAATTGATTTATTAATGTATTATGAAAATAATATATTAGTTAGAAATCATGTTATTTAAAACTTAGGACATTTTTAATATATATATATATATATATATATATATATATATATATATATATTAATTCAAAGTTAAATCTATAATTCTACCATCAATAAGGGTAAAACGTAAAAGGAGAAAATAAATTCTAAGGTTGTTGGTCATTTACGGTTCACAAAATAGTACAAGAATGGGATTATTCTCAATTGATTGTTGGGTAAAGAGGCCAAGTCAACCAGTAAATGGGTAAATATAATAAAAATTGGATTAAAATATGGCAATTTTCATTGAGTGGTAGAATCAGATCGGATATCAATCTTACGATCCCGATCCCAATCCTACGATCTTGTCTACGATTTTATATATAAAACTATCCTAAAGCGATCCGACAAGGTTTTTATAAGTATGATCGCAGGATCTTACGATCATACGATCAAGATCAGGATCTTGACAACCTTAATTGAAGGCCTTCCAAAATATATTTAAATAATTAATTTTAATAAATTCAAACAATAATATCAAAAGAAAAAACATATATATATATATATATATATATATATATATATATATATATATATATATATATATATATATATATATATATTGTCTGTGTTATGAGAGAGAGAGAGAGAGAGATCACTGGTTTACACAACCTATGAATTCTCCCTTGTAGAAGTAGGGCTGTTCAGTATTTGGATAAAATCGAATTGTCCAATTGGACAATATGGATTGGACTATTTGGTTCGGATATTCGGATTGGTTTTCGACAAAATCGAATTATTATTTTGAATTTCGGATTGGTTATGGTTTATAAAATAAAACCGAATAGTCCAAAAAAACCGAATAATAGTTTATTATTTATTTATTTTTAATATATATCTATAATTATTTATTAAATTTGCAATTTATTTTTAGAAATAGGTTCAAAAAGTTTCACCTAATAAAAAATATTAATATGCATTTTATCTCAAAAGGTTTTTATCTATAAAATATTAAAATATAATATACCTTCTTAATAGTTGTTTATAAATTTTAAATCGTAACTAAATAATTTGTTTTTTTCTTCTTGTGTAAAATTCGGTAATATTAGAATTATATGTCGTTTTAAAATTTTTTTGTTTTTAAAAATCGAATTATAAAAACCGATCCAACCGAATTGTAATTGGATCGGATCGGATTTGAATTTAGTTTGGATTATTCGGATCCATGTTTTGAAAACCGAAATCAATTTAGTTTCACGTTATTGGATTGGATCAAAACTGATCCATCCAAACGAACACCACTATGTAGAAGTACCTCACATGCTTGGATTCGTCATGCCGCCGGTACAACTAAGAACACCTCCAAACTTTGTCTGAAGCCACTCGACTCCGTCTACCGTGAGAAAGTAGAAACCATTTTTAATGTTATACTAACTTATTTATTTTTTTAATGTTGTGAATAGTAATATATGAAATCTAGTCTCTTATTATTTACTAGTTTATAACCCGTGAGAACCACGGTTATAAAATTAATTAAACTTTCATAATAAAAACTTAAAATCATTAATCAATTATTTTAAATAAATTATTAATTAAGAGATATTTTTTAGTTATATAAAATTAAAAGCGTTAATTTAAATAAGTACGAGACTTTATAATTTGTATTAATTTTATTTTATTTTTATTCTAATGTTATTTAATTTAATGTAATTAAAGTTAAAATTTTAAAATTTTAAATGGAGAATTAATAGGTTGCCATGTGACATGACATTAATTAGGCTAGAGGGTGTGGCTGCGGCCTGGGACCGCGGTTTGTGCCACCTGGACCGCGCACACCCCCCCAGACTGCGGTCTTGTGCGGTTTTGGCCGCACTGCGGCTGTAGAGTACCGTGGTCTGTGATTGGTTGGTGGTATATTTGACCGTTGAATGCTTTTACGTTTTTTTTCCTATATATATATATATATATATATATATATATATATATATATATATATATATATATATATATATATATATATATATATATATAGGCTTAGGTTATTTTGTTTAAAGTAATTATTGTGTTATTGTATTCATAAATATGGGCCAATCAAATTTACTTATTTTAAGAAAGTGATTAATATATATTATTGAATTAAATATAATTGAAAAAATCATCTTAATTAATTACAAGGGTAATTTAGTCAATTAATATAGATTTAAGAAAGGAAAATTGCATTTTTTAAGGGATCATAAATTCTATTATTTTTAAAAATCCGATTTTACGAATTATAATTCTTTTAATTCGGACATTCTGACAGAATATGTTTATGAGTATATTCAAAAATAAAAATATTCTTGAATCATAAATAATAAAAATATTCTTGAACCTATTTCTTTATCATGAATTTAAAAACTTCTAGTAGAATAACAAATTGTTGAACAATCAATTGAAGAATAAAAACAACAAATACATTATTTCTTATAGAATACGGGTAACAATTGTCAATAATTACATCAAAATCTAACAACGACTAATACATTCTAAAAGAATAATGTGGTCCGTTTCAATTTTGTGGTCCGTTCTTCAAGCATCAACTTCTGTGATTCCAATAGAATTGGAATTCGTCATTCCATTCCAACAGAATTGGAATTCTTGATTCCGTTTCAATTTTGTGGTCCGTTCTTCAAGCATCAACTTCTGTGATTCCAACAGAATTGGAATTCGTCATTACATTCCAACTTCTGATATTGTTTTGCTACAATCCTCCTCAGCTTGTTGAAAGCTATGATATAAACCTAACCATCATCAATTCATTAACAAAATTAATAACAATTTTATATATAAAAATAAATTAAATTCAAAGTAAAAAAAAAAATATCATCCTAATTCTAAATACGCAGCTGCTCTGTTACAGTAAAAAGTAGCATTGGATTCATCCAACTTAATAGCTTCAGTGTAATAGCTCACAGCTTTATTCCATTGTCTTCCTTTATATGCAACATTTCCCTAAAACCACAAACAAAATTAGTTCTTTAATGGAGTAAAAGGGTAAAATGGTAAAATGGTAAAAACCTTCTCCTTCAACAATTCAGAAGCATCCATATTCCCATAAAAATTTGGGAAGGAACTTACAACCAGATAACTTTTCACTTACTTTGCTAACAATATATACAGTTTTCTGTTGAGGAGCTTTAGATAACTGGAATAAATCATCAGCCACAATTATGCGCCTTGTTCTTCTAGGCTCCACTGGGTTCAATCTAAGAAGAACATGCCCAACACGATGCAAAACAGAAGGATCACGAGCAAAAATTCCTGAAAGATTTTCATCATCAAACACATGAAATATAAAGAAACAGCAATAAAACTGAAGACTTCTACTGACATATAGTTTGACAAAAACCAAAAGACTACATGAAAAAACATAGGACATACCAAGACTACAACATACCAACAGTGTCTAAACTCTGTGAATTAGGGAGAACCCCAATTGTGGATACAACTCCATGTGAAGGCCGGAATCCAAGGATGCCACAAAATGAAGCTGGGATTCTTACTCCTCCAATTGTATCAGTACCTTAGAATTTAACAAGAGACATATGGAAAAGTTAACAGAAGGCATAGAAGTGAACACCGGTATGTTCAGTCCCACCATGTGTTGCATAACGTAATTCCTAAATTAAATTACACCAATCATCTTAATCCATTAAATGATAAAGATAAAAGACAATGTTGGTTTAAAGGATTAATTTAGAGACACAAACCCGAAAGGATCTTCAGCCAGATGAACTGAATTGGCCATAATCTCAGCGACTAATCGTGTTCTAAGTTCTCCACGAGAGTGTTCTACACATGCTTGAAGCACATAACATCCACTTCTATCTGTTGCTACTTTATAGCACTCATTTGCTATCTCAGTAAGAATCGGCTGACAAAATTTATGAACTCATTTGCTATCTCAGCAACAGACCCACCCCCGATGCTTCCATTCCTTTTTCCTCTTCGGTCCAGCCAAGCACCGAAGGAGCCTCCTTCCTCAATCGCCAATCGCCTCATCACAGAACACACCAAGCGAAAGGGTTAGAATCGGGAATGAAAATCTGAGATTGCACCCGTTTCTCCCACGATCGTTCGATTTGATGGTAAGGAGCTGATTTATGAAGGGGATAAAATTAGGGTTAGAAAAAGTCAATTAGGTTAAAAGTCAATACCATGATTATAGGGATTATTTTTTGAAGTTATTATTCATATTACTAAATTACCCTTATTTATTTATTTAATTATTTAATTTTTTATTTAATTTTGATTGGCCCACATTTATGCATACAATAATACAATACTTACTTTAAACACCTGAACCTATCTCTCTCTCTCTCTCTCTCTCTCTCTATATATATATATATATATATATATATATATATATATATATAAGCTTAGGTTATTCTATTCAAAGTAATTATTGTGTTATTATATGCATAAATGTGAGCCAATCATTTTACTTATTTTAAGAAAGTGATTAATACATATTATTTAATTAAATATAATTGAAAAATATCATCTAATTTAACTAGAAGGGTATTTTAGTCAGTTAACATAGATTTAATAAAGGAAATTTGCATATTTTAAGGGATCAAAGATTCTATTAATTTTAAAAATCCGATCTTACAAATTATAAGGTTTTTAGTTCGGACATTCTGACAGAATATGTTTGAGTATGTTCAAAAATAACTAAATTTCTTGTAGAATAACAAAATTCTCGAACCATCAATTGAAGAATTAAAACAAAAATTACATTAATTCTTATAGAATACATATAACAATTGCTAAGAATTACATTTATTTTTAAAGAATAAAACTAATAAAATTTCAAATCTGAAAAAAAAAACATCAAAATCTAACAAAAACACTAATACATTCTAAATGAATAATGTTACTAAGAGGCGTCGTTCAAATTTCGTGGTCCGTTCTTCAAGCATCAGCTTTTGTAGAAAATACAATGAATAAATTACTGAGAAAATATCCATACTCCATTCCAACATAATTGGAATTCGTGATTCCATTCTGATAGAATTGGAATTCATTTACCAATAATTATATTAATTCGGGGGATTCTAAAAGAATATGTTCATGATTACCATAAAAAACATTCTTTTCTGATAGAATGCTATAAACGAAGAAATACCATTCAGTTGAAGCATTTTAGCGAGCACTTGGTGTGCATGAAAACAACTTTCAATCCAGTTGAAGCATTCATCTGTCAAATAAGCAACCAAAACAACCATGATTTGTGTTCAACCAATCAAACCCAAAAAACTCATCTAAACCTATCAATTAAACTTCATTGATTTACAATAAATCAATCACATTAGATAACCAATTCACATTAGGTATTCTGATACAATATTGAACATGAATCACAAAGTAGTCTTGGAAAAAATATAGTTCTTACAATAGAGAGAACGATAAAAACACCTAATTTAACTATACTAACAATCAGTTTGGGTTGAAGTATAGCCCTAATTAATCAGAATGTGATAAAATTTAAAGCAACTAAGAACGATACCTTTGTGAAGACTTCTGGTGGGTTCTTCATCAGTCAAAAAAGAGGCATTGTCAATATCTATGGGACAGCGTCGTTCGTGACATCAATCCACTAGAAGAGCGAAGGAGATGAGATAGAGAGATATCAGATGCTCTTACTCGAGGATTTCTGATCGCTCATGACCACGCAGCTGCGAACCAGGTCCATTCGTTAGCCCCAACGGTCGTCCCGATTGCTCCCAGCATCATCGTGGAAGGAAGAAGCGGCGGTGACCGCGAACTCATCAATCCTTGCAGTCACAGGCGACGACATCGTGCAAGATTCAACTCCAGGCTTCAAGCTTCGTCGGCAGTAGCGTCGCAAAAGAATGCTCAGCTATTCAGGGCGTCATCGGCAGCAGCTGAGGCGGTCAATCTCGGCTGGGCGGCGGCAGTTGAAGAGGTTGCGGCTGGAGCATCCAATCTAGGGTTCGGGTTAATGTATGCAACAAGGGGTGAGGGAAAGATGGTGACAGGTTTATTTTTGGAAGTTATTAACCAAATGACTAAATTAACCTTATTTATTTATTTAATTATTTAATTTTTTATTTAATTTTGATTGGCCCACAATTATGCATACAATAACACAATACTTACTTTAAACACTTAAACCTATCTCTCTCTCTCTTTCTCTCTCTCTCTCTCTATATATATATATATATATATATATATATATATATATATATATATATATATATATATATATATACGCACACACTTCATTTGTTTTTAACCACAATACGACCTCTTCTCTCTCAATCTTTTTAAAAAAAATCACCAATCTCTCTAAAAAATGTCATCTTCTTCATCTTCTGAAGAATTTCAGACTATTTTTGATGCCGCTGTTGCGTGTGCTCAAATGGCGGAACAAACATACGATGCTTTATGCAATAACGCAGCTGCAAGTTCTCAACGGAGAACACGAAGATATATTTATAGAAATCATGAAGAAGCCAACCAACGTTTGGTGCAAGACTATTTTCAAGAGAATGCCACTTATCAAGGGTATTATTTTCGTAGGCGCTTCAGAATGTTCAAAGGTTTATACGAACGTATAGTTGAAGATGTAACGAGGGAGTGCAATTTTTTTCAACAACGCTACGATGCTAGAGGTACACCCGGTTTCACTCATTTACAAAAATGCACGGCCGCACTTCGTCAGTTAGCATATGGCATTCCGCCTGATGCGTTAGATGAAAGTTTTAGGATGTCTGCTAGGATCGCACGAGACAGTCTCCACTTTTTCTGCCAAACTGTGATTCAGCTTTATGGTCGAAAATATTTACGTAAGCCTACACGTAATGACATCTTGCAATTGCAAGCTCATCATGCTAGTGTGCATGGGTTTCCTGGAATGATAGGAAGCTTAGATTGTCTCCATTGGGCATGGAAAAATTGTCGTACGTCATATCATGGGCAATTTACTCGAGGTGATCATGGTCACCCAACGGTCATACTTGAAGCAGATGCATCACAAGATCTGTGGATTTGACATGCTTTTTTTGGTTCTCCTGGTTCGATTAACGATATCAACGTTCTTAATCGTTCACTTATATTTAACAACATATACGATGAATTATTTTAATGTCATGTGTGTGTGTGTGTTTTTGTGTGTAATGCGATCTAATGTTTTTTGAATTTTTAATGTAATGTTTTTTTTAATTTTCAAGTAATGAAATTTATGTTTTTTATTAAAAAAGAATTTTTAATTAAAATAGCTAAAAAAACAAAAAAAAATAAAAATAAAAATAAAAGTGTGGCACCACTCCCTTGGTGTGGCAAGAAACCACACTTCTGTGGTAAAAAATGACGTACGCTTATGTGGCGGGGGAGGGAGTGCGGTTTCGGTGGCACCACTCCCTCCAGCCTTAGGAAGCTTAATAGTGTGACACATGACAAAATGAGAATCAACCTATTCTTTTATTAGAATAAGGATATGTTTTAAATACTACTGAAAACCAACAAACATATTGTCAACCAAACAAAAAATCTTGGCATTTAAAATATGTTTAATATCCAAAATTTTGGCTGATAGTAAGATAGTACTATACTAATTGAGTATTTATGATATGATAATTTATAAAATTTCAAATATTTTGAAAGTATCATACCAACCAAATTATATATTTCAACTGTCAATTTAAAAAACGTAGGTATAAGTCATTTAGTTGCATTAGTTTATATTATTACCACGGTAAATTAAAATTTTAAATAGTTACGTCAATATAAGTATTTTGAGTAAATAAAACATATATATTTAACAAATATCTTTACTAATGAACTAAATTACCTAATTGTCTTGATCGATTTTAATTATTACAATAAAAATTTAGAAAACAATTAGTATATATAATTATCAATTTATAACTACTAAACTTGTTGGTAACGAAATAAGTTATTATTATTATTATTATTATTATTATTATGTAATTTGATTTAGTGAAAAAATTCGATACCATAACTTATTCACCCTAATTAAAGAAATAAATATTTGCTAACTTATTTAGGTGATGAACTTACAAGTTTTTAGTACACATCCATAAATAAAACTTTTTGTTGGTGATTAGAAAACTGAAACATCCCAAAAATGTCGTCCAAAAATTTCATTTTAAATCATTAAGAAAACCATAGTCATCAAACATCATATAAAAATCATAAGTTGTGTATCTCAAAATATCATAACATCTGTCAAAATATATCAGAGTATAAACATCACAGGCTAAACAAATGGTGTGTGCAATGCAATCATCCCGAGCTCTTCCCCTTGCTACCGGAAGTACCTGAAACCAAAACTAAAAACTGTAAGCACGAAGCTTACTGAGACTCCCCAAACTACCACATATCATACACATAATCATATACATAACATAACATTGGGCCCCGCCCTACTGCCTCTGGCACTGCCCGCCATCGGCCTTGTCCGGTATCGGGCCCCGCCCGGCATCAGACTGCATCCGGCATCGGGCCCCGCCTGACATACATATTGTCACACCCCCAAACTATAACGGATGAAACGTTAGGGGGCGGAGGACGTCATGTTCAGTATCATAACAATGCACAATAGTAAAACAAGCAACAACATCATCCATTGCATTAATAATATAGTTAATACAAGTGTGTTCTGAATGTATTTGTAAGACACCAAAGTATATATATCAAAATAAAAGACGAGTCTTGAACATGCTCCGTCTTCTCAAAACCTGGTCCAGTGTACCTGTTTACTGGTGACCTGAGAATACAAGTTATTTTGAAAGAGTAGATCAGCATTAAAGCTGGTGAGTTCATAAGTATTTTAGTGTCAAATGTTTGCATAAGTTTGATGAAAATGTTTGTAAGTGTTTAATATAAATGTTTGTAAGTGTTTGATGTAAATGTTTGTATACTTCCTAGAAAATCCTATATTTTCTACTAAAATGGAAAGTAGTCTTCTACCAAGACTCAACTGCTTTGTATGTTTGTTCTTTTGTAAAAGTGAGTGTTTTCCTAAGTTTATGACTATCATTACTAGAAAATAGCTTACATTACCTTTTATGTGAGAATATCACTATATGAATGTAATGGGAAAATGAAAGTGTACAGTAATGTTGTAAAAAGTAACTACTGAAGCACTAACTACCTTAAAACCAATTTGTTAATTAAGGTTAAAATGTGATGTGGTTATAACCATACTGATTGACGAGTGTTTAACACGACGAACTGCTGGCGTCGAAACTGATGTGACATTTGTCACCCATTGGCTTGACTGTCGGACTATAGCTAGCAATTGGGATGTGGGATTGTCAGTCCCGTATAGATCTATACACATAATGCCCGCTCTCCCTCCAGGAGATTCTGGTTACAAAACGCGACATAACAAGTATATTGCTATGCCGTGAATTAGTGGTTTCACGTTAATGTTATCTTGTTCTTGTAAAAGGATGTATGTGTTGGATAAGGTGTATAAGTCCATAACTATTTCTGGTATGTACTTGACCCGACCCGGCATGGTCCATTTGGGTTGCATGGCACCATGCAATTGGATAAACTAAAATGAGAGAAATAACACTTATGGTTTATTAATATATTATAAGTTCTAATATATTAATAATATTATTTAATTAGTTTGATCAAGAATTAATTTAGAATTAATTAAGTGATCAAAAGATAACTAATTAAATATATGGGTAGATTATGTAAATCTTTCATATCTTATATAGTGGGCTAAGAGGCTCCATGGATTATCAAGTTGGGTTCCACCCATAGGATGCTCCATGGAGGCTCCATGGGAGTTACAAACCCATGGGTCATGGAAATGAAGAGTCATGCCACATTAGGGTTTACGTGGTGTAACCCTAGATGTGACACACTATATAAGCAACATGTTCTCCACCAAAATCGGCGACACATAAGAAACAAGAGGGCTAGGCCGATTTTAGAAGTGTGTATTCTCTCTAAAGTCATTCCAAAAGCATTTGGTGTTGTGTGAAGCATTTGAGGCATCACACTTGGGGTGCTAGGCTCACAAGGTTTCAAGGATCATAAGCAACAACAAGGTAAGTTATTCTATCTTTCATGCAAGTTAAAATTTGTTCCCCATGTATGCTAGATAGGAATATAACCTTGGAATTCAACTTTACATGATAATTAGACAAACATAGATCCAAGGTTATTAGGGTTGCATGTACACTTAGGAATTGTTAGAATGCTCAAAACCCATCAGTATGTTCCTTTCTGTTCTTGTTATTGTATGTTCCTTTCTATTCTTGTTATTGTATGTTCCTTTCTGTTCTATTTATAGTATGTTTGAACTGAATCATGTATGAACTGATTCATGTAAGAACTAACTCATGTAAGTACTGGTTTATGTAAGTTTCATTGTTCTGGAAATAGTAAGTAGTAACCTTCTAAACTATACCTATTATAGTTTACTAGTAAGCTCTGTAATTGAATGACTGATCATGTTTGTACACCTTTGCAACCCAAAGGTATTGAACTGATTGGAAGTACTTTTATATCTACATAAATATACATAATATATAACTAAGATTTAAACGACATTCGGACAAACAACCGATACCCTAAGTCCACATCCAAACAAGGAAAAGGAAATAAAGTGAATTATTTGTCCTAAGCCCTTTAAACCTTATTTATATAACTATATCTATATAGACATGATTTTGACAATATATAAGTTTAAAAGAGTTTTGTAAAACATTTTAAAGAGTTTATCATATAAAAAGAGTTTTAACCATTTGAATGATTATTGATGACTTGATGTCAGTTTATAAAAGGATTTGAAATAGTTTGTTTGGTAACACACTTTTGAAGTATAAGGAATCTCTTGGTTTGATAGTTATAAATCACATGTGATTGATTATACAACTATATTGTTTTCTACTTGTATCCCCCCCCCCCCCCACAAAAGCATTTAAAAGCATTAAAAGGTAAATTTAGGGGTATGAACTCACCTGTAGTGAGTGATTCGAATGAAAGATCGATAAAGGATGCTAAGTATGCCAAGTGAAGTCTCGAGCACAAACGGATCCTATTAAGCATATAATGACACATATATGTATATAATTAGTATATATAAAAACTAACTTGCAAGGGAAACAACCATAGGGACTAGGAAACACTCTTAATGGAGTGTTAGAATCACATGTGATTGAATGAAGGAAGTTCACTGCCACACAAGGAAGTGTTCACGGCCAAGAACACTTGAAGTGTTCACGGTCCAAACTTGGTCTTAAGAAGGGTTTACGGCCATGGAAGGAGGGTTCACGGCCATACTTGCATTTATGAAGGGTTCACGGCAAAATGAAGGGTTCACGGCCGTGAACTCTTGAAGATTCATGCATTTAGGTGTTTGTTTCATTGGGGATTCAAGTGCTTCTATTGGACAACAAGTAGATGAATAAGATACTTACTTATTGGAAGCCTTTAAGGTGTTCACGGCCCAAGAACAAGTGTGTGTTCTTGGTGTTCTTGGTGAAGAAGATGGTGATTTGAAGATCTTGAAGGAAAAAGTGATGAATTCAAGGATGTTATCAAAGGGTTTCTTGTGAATAAGAAGAATAACTAGTAAAAAGGGGTGTATCACTTACTTTTTTGAAGAGAATGGAGGGTTTCCCTTGATGATACTTGAGAGAGTTTGAGAGTTCTTGGTTGGAAGATGTGAGAAACTAAGAAAAATGAAGGAAATCTATATGTGTAGTGAGGGGTTCACGGCCAAACATGGGTTCACGACCGTGAACCTAGTTTGTGGCTGTGAACATCCCTTGTTGATGTTCTTGGCTCGAATGCATTCCATAGATCCATTAATCACACTTCTTAGTATCTAATCCTAAGTGTACAAGGCTTAAAAACTCATAGAATAACCCTTAGCAAGGATAAAAGGTAACAGATACAATTCTGACTTTTGATTGAATTGGTTGACTTTACAAGATAGAAATTTCGGGTTGTCACATCATCCCCCCGTTAAAGGGAATTTCGTCCCGAAATTAGAGTTTAAGCAAATATAGATAAACTAAGGGAAAAGATGAGGATATTGCGGTTTCATTTGATCCTCGCGCTCCCAAGTGAATTCAGGTCCTCGCTGTGCATTTTAAGCGGACTTTCACTATCGGGATATGGATCTGATTAGTCCTAACGACTTCGTTGTCTAGGATTTCTACGGATTCTTCCACAAAGTTGAGGTTCTCGCTTACCTCGATCAAAGCGAGTGGGATAACAAAAGTCTCGTCGGACGACCAGTTTTCAAGTTAAATACGTGGAAAGTAGGGTGTATGTCATTGTATTCTCGAGGTAGTCGGGGTCTATAAGCTACTGGATCAACTCTAGTAAGAATCTCAAATGATCTTACGCACCTTGGATTTAATATTCCACACTTTTCTAAGCGTATTCTGCCCTTCCCGGTGAGACCTTCACCTGCCGAGGTCACCAAATCTGGAATTTCAAGGGTTTCCTCTTATCGAAGGTGTTAGCTTTTCTGCCTGACCATGGGAGCTTCACGTCGCTCCTGGATTTGTACTCTCTTCTTGGTAGTTTCTCGGATGAATTTCGGACCAACGAAGGTGTCGTCTGGAAATTGGACCTATAGCTAGTTGCGTGTCGCCTACTTTAATCTGGGGCAGAGAGGATCTGTACTTGCGACCATAGAGGGTTTCGAATGGAGCAACTTTAAATACTAGCATGGTCAAGGACTCGACTAGTTGGTAAGTGGGTATTCTTGTTCTACTAAAGTTTATCACATATGCTCTCCGCACAACTTATAATGATTGAATCGTTCTCTCATTCTGTCTGTTGGTTTAAGGATGGTAGGCTATGCATCATGACTGGCCTAGTTTCCAAAAATTTCTGAAGTGACTGCCTGAACTGGGAGATGATTCTACTATCTCAAGTGGAGATAACAGATATTGGAGCACTGTGCAGTCTAACTAATTTCTCGGATACACATCCTAGTTAACTTTTCTATTTTGCTTGATTCCTTAAAATTGTAGGAAGGGTGCGGATTTGGCTAATATGATGACGATCACCCAAAATGGCAATCAAGTCCACCTGTTGCCTTGGTTAACTTGATTATGAAGCTCTTTGTAATCTGCTACCACTTCCACTCAGGCATCTCCGGTTGTTTGTAGTAATCCTGCCGGCTTTTGCTGTGAAGTTCATGATAAGACTCATACTTAGGTCATCCACCATCACCTCGTGTATATAAGTCGTATATAATTTAGATTGACAAAATATTCGGATGGGTGGTTCTGCCCCAAGTCCACAACCAGACAAGGAACAGGAGATAGGGTGGAATCACACATCCTAAATCTTGTTGAGTCTAAATTATATACCACTCTTGCGTATACACTTAGCAGCGATTGATTAACCTAATGAGTTCTTAGTCTCTATTCTTGAACTTGGCATGTGGTGCGAGTGGTCTTTCTCGGAGATCTATTGGGTATACTTCGGGTGGTTACTGACTTCTGAGACTTCTTTGGTGTTTTTCGCTTTAAGGCTATTAACTATTGGGTAGGTTAGAAGGGCGTGGTACCCCTCTCATGGGTACTTCTGAAGTTCTGAAGTGAGAGATGATATAAGGGTTTGCGTTATGGATCGGAAGAATTTCATCTGACGGTTGATTAAGGGAAGAGTTCTTTTACACAACATATAAATTTTGCATGGTAAGGACCAAGCCAAACCATGTTGGATGATGATGTCGGAACTTCTTGATGAATTAGATATTATGTTGATCTGTAAGAAGAATTGATTACTAGGACGATGAACTAACCTTGGTATGATCACTACGAACCCTATTTTACCGAAATTAACAAGTACATCTAAATGAGGGTTTTGATAATTTTGAAATAATGAACTTTCATGAAATGACCCCTACTAGGTCTCTCTATAACCGTTTGGTGTACACCAGTCATGTATATTTAAGATTGGAAAGATAGTTGACTGAGTGACCCTGCCTTAAATCCACATCCAAACAAGGAACAGGAAATGAGGCGAAATCACTCACTCAAAGTCTACAAATCTTAATTATAAATGGCACTAATGCATACACTAAGCGATCATAGTTTTACCTGTTAGGGTTTAGAGTTTTATACGAGTGCTGTGATTTGGTTCGAACGAGAGAGTAAATATAATTATAATTAATTATTGGGGTTTGGAAGCGTACCAAAATTATAGCAGGGTTTTTTGATGCTTTCCCCATATTCTGGGGTCAAACTCCTCCTGCTCCCCCGCTATTCATCTCTGTTGGACAGTCCCTCTTGAAATTTCCTATTTCACCACAAAGGTGGCATATTGGAATGGTTCCAACATTGGTGGTTGAAGTAATGTGCCGGATCGGAATTCTACAGAAACGGGTAGTGTGCCCGTTCCTGTTTCAGTTCATGCAATGCATCACTCGGCGGACTCCCAGGTGATGGAAGCTGCACTCTTTGCACTTGGGTAGATTCCCAACATACTTCCTTGTTGGGATAGGGGTAATAGGGATACTAGTAGGAACGGTAGTAGGAGCAACAGATGTTGTGGCCGCAGAGGCTGCCACAGGTTGTTGTCTCTTGGCTAACTTTTGAGATGATTTGCCCTTCTTTTTATCCTAGAATACTCGTTTCTTGTTCTTACAATTGATGTTCAGAGTGTCTTTACAAGCAGTCACTCGTTGTTGTATTGATTTATCATAGTGATTAGGATTGCCGATAACAATTCCACTACTATTTGCGTTGTTAGCGTTAAGGTGAGTCATAACAGCTGTGGCAGCTGTGACCACAACTTGAAAAGTAGCGAATCTATATAAAGGATTGGTGTTTTGTCAGTGGGTTGGTTACGTTTCTTCGGAGGCATGATTCTGTTACACGATAAGAAAATGAGCTCGTGAGCGATTTTGGTTAGCTCTAGATGTATTCTAATCATTTATATGAATGTAAATTTTTCGTTTCGTTATACTGTTCTCGATGATTCGACCTACATCCCTATGATGCAGTCTTGGTAAGGAGTAGAAGTAAGTTTCTAGAATGGTTACAAGACGGGTGTCATCCGAACTAAGTTATCTTCGATTGGTGTATATCATGTTCCAACTCTCGAAAAGATTTGAAAGTAATTCATATTAGAGTCTACATAAAATAGATTTATGAATTTGAGAAATAATCACTCTCAATTGAGATTTTGTGATCCGTTTTATTGTTATTTGCCATGACAGGAAAATACGATAAGCTTAAAACCTAATGCGAGTAATTTGATCATTAACTCACTAGGTTGCAATAATTTATTAGTTATTACTATGACGAAAAGGCACGCAAACACTTCGTATGTAACACGCGTGGTTTTCCTCTGTTCTCTGTACAAATCTGGGTGGTAATGGTTTGTTCTCTCTTGGTATCTACATGGTGTCCTTCTCCTCTGTAGGTATATTGAATCCCTCTGTTGTCTTACTTCCGATTCTAACCCTGATCCCCATTACTTCATAATGAAGAGTTCGAATCCCGAAAATTCATGCGAACCTCTCATAGGTGTCCTTATTAAGGTAAGGGCACAAAATGACTTCTCTAGTTTCTTTACTTCTTATTTGTTTCTTTCTCAAAATCCTCCCAATGAAACTCTGCTGGATCCTCGTTGATTCCTCTGTTGGTTGCTGGAGTGGCTACATCTATCTAAGTGGTTTATACGAGAATGGGAATATCTAAAGAATCTATGAGATTAATAAAAATTAGATTTTTATGAAGATGATCCTTTCTGGTCTTTCTATAATCACAAAGTGTGTACGGATTATATATAATCCAGATCAAATAGACCTTCGAACTAGTGATTCTACTCTAAAACCACAACCAAACAAGGAACAAGAAGTAGAGTGAAAATCACCTATTCTGAGTCTATAAAACCTCAACTATATATAACCTTAAAGTATACACTTAGTAATTATAGACCTACCACAAAAGGTCTTTTTAACAATTCCCCTTAAGTTATTTATGGTACCTAAAACACTTCTACAATATTTTAATTATATGTTTGATTCTTGAACTTCTAAATATATGAAGTCGATAAGTTTTCAGTTTTGTTGTTATAGTATCCTAAAATACTCCTATAGTATTTTAAACTTTATGTTTGATTCTAGAATTCTTCTGGTACTTAGGTAAGTTTTAAACTTGTTGCAACACTACAATCACTCCCAAACACATGTTGGTCATATCTCAAATAAATATAGTTGATCAGGCTATATAGATCCAAGATATGATTACATAACTGTCCAGGTTTAACTGTAGTGTCCAACATCCAATTACTTTTATTCAGTTCTAGTATGAATGCATGTATGAATACTTTACTAAAATATTTTATCATTTTAAAAGTACTAACTCTTGGTCAGAGTGTTTTAATCCCGATGTGTTTATAGTTATATATCTTTTATGGGTTGATATACTCAATTCACTATAAACAAAGCTCTGATACCAATCTGTCACACCCCCAAACCAGAACAACGGAAACGTTTGGGGGCAGAGGACGTCATGTTCAGTATCATAACAATGCACAATAGTAAAACAAGCAACAACATCATCCATTGCATTGAAAATATAGTTAATAAAAGTGTGTTCGGAATGTATTTGTAAGACACCAAAGTATATATATCAAAATAAAAGACGAGTCTTGAACATGCTCCGTCTTCTCAAAACCTGGTCTAGTGTACCTGTCTACTGGTGACCTGAGAATACAAGTTATTTTGAAAGAGTAGATCAGCATTAAAGCTGGTGAGTTCATAAGTATTTTAGTGTCAAATGTTTGCATAAGTTTGATGAAAATGTTTGTAAGTGTTTGATGTAAATGTTTGTATGTGTTTGATGTAAATGTTTGTATACTTCCTAGAAAATCCTATATTTTCTACTAAAATGGAAAGTAGTCTTCTACCAAGACTCAACTGCTTTGTATGTTTGTTCTTTTGTAAAACTGAGTGTTTTACTAAGTTTATGACTATCATTACTAGAAAATAGCTTACATTACCTTTTATGTGAGAATATCACTATATGAATGTAATGGGAAAATGAAAGTGTACAGTAATGTTGTAAAAAGTAACTACTGAAGCACTAACTACCTTAAAACCAATTTGTTAATTAAGGTTAAAATGTGATGTGGTTATAACCATACTGATTGACGAGTGTTTAACACGACGACCTGCTGGCGTCGAAACTGATGTGACATTTGTCACCCATTGGCTTGACTGCCAGACTATAGCTAGCAGTTGGGATGTGGGATTGTCAGTCCCGTATAGATCTATACACACAATGCCCGCTCTCCCTCCAGGAGACTCTGGTTACAAAACGCGACATAACAAGTATATTGCTATGCCGTGAATTAGTGGTTTCACATTAATGTTATCTTGTTCTTGTAAAAGGATGTATGTTCCTTTCTGTTCTTGTTATTGTATGTTCCTTTCTATTCTTGTTATTGTATGTTCCTTCCTGTTCTATTTATAGTATGTTTGAACTGACTCATGTATGAACTGACTCATGTAAGCACTAACTCATGTAAGTACTGGTTTATGTAAGTTTCATTGTTCTGGAAATAGTAAGTAGTAACCTTCTAAACTATACCTATTATAGTTTACTAGTAAGCTCTATAATTGAATGACTGATCATGTTTGTACACCTTTGTTACGCAAAGGTATTGAACTGATTGGAAGTACTTTTATATCTACATAAATATACATAATATATAACTAAGATTTAAACGACATTCGGACAAACAACCGATACCCTAAGTCCACATCCAAAAAAGGAAAAAGAAATAAAGCGAATTATCAGTCCTAAGCCCTTTAAACCTTATTTATATAACTATATCTATATAGACATGATTTTGACAATATATAAGTTTAAAAGAGTTTTGTAAAACATTTGAAAGAGTTTATCATATAAAAAGAGTTTTAACCATTTGAATGATTATTGATGACTTGATGTCAGTTTATAAAAGGATTTGAAACAGTTTGTTTGGTAACACAGTTTTGAAGTATAAGGAATCTCTTGGTTTGATAGTTATAAATCACATGCGATTGATTATACAACTATATTGTTTTCTACTTGTATCCCCCCCCCCCCCCCCATAAAAGCATTTAAAAGCATTAAAAGGTAAATTTAGGGGTATGAACTCACCTGTAGTGAGTTATTCGAATGAACGATCGATAAAGGATGCTAAGTATGTCAAGTGAAGTCTCGAGCACAAACGGATCCTATTAAGCATATAATGACACATATATGTATATAATTAGTATATATAACAACTAACTTGCCAGGGAAGCAACCTTCGGGACTAGGAAACACTCTTAATGGAGTGTTAGAATCACATGTGATTGAATGAAGGAAGTTCACGGCCACACAAGGAAGTGTTCACGGCCTTAGGAGTGTTCACGGCCAAGAACACTTGAAGTGTTCACGGCCCAAACATGGTCTTAAGAAGGGTTTACGGCCATGGAAGGAGGGTTCACGGCCATACTTGCATTTATGAAGGGTTCACGGCAAAATGAAGGGTTCACGGCCGTGAACTCTTGAAGATTCATGCATTTAGGTGTGTGTTTCATTGGGGATTCAAGTGGTTATATTGGACAAAAAGTAGATGAATAAAATACTTACTTATTGGAAGCCTTTAAGGTGTTCACGACCCAAGAACAAGTGTGTGTTCTTGGTGTTCTTGGTGAAGAAGATGGTGATTTGAAGATCTTGAAGGAAAAAGTGATGAATTCAAGGACGTTATCAAAGGGTTTCATGTGAATAAGAAGAATAACTAGTAAAAAGGGGTGTATCACTTACGTTTATGAAGAGAAGGGAGGGTTTCCCTTGATAATACTTGAGAGAGTTTGAGAGTTCTTGGTTGGAAGATGTGAGAAACTTAGAAAAATGAAGGAAATCTATATGTGTAGTGAGGGGTTCACGGCCAAACATGGTGTAATACCCCGATTCTCAGGTATTGATTTATATAAGAAATTCTTTGATTTCAAGGTCTACTCGACGAGTTGGGTGCCCTACTCGTCGAGTATTTGCGGGTTGGTCCATGTGTTTTAGTGACCTACTCGCCGAGTCCAAGAAGGGACTCGACGAGTAGGATCTGGCAGATGAAACCCTAAATCACGGGGTAATGCACCCTATTTAAAGGATCATTGGACTTCCCCAGCCTCCCCTTTACAGTTACTTGACACGCTTAAACCCTAATTCGTGTGAGTGTACTCCTTTTGTGTTCTTAAGCTTGGGAAGAAGATTTTTGGTGGGAAGAAGCTTGGAGATCAAGTGACTATGAGCAAGGAACGTGTGGAACAAGAAATCTACCTCAGTTGGCATCCTTTTTGGAAGGTATTAAGCCGTTATCCTAACCCCCTTTCCATTCTAGATCAATTTCGGGTGGATTTTAGAGCTTTTCAAGCTTATTAGGAAGCCTTTCTTGTGTTTGAGCTCAGATCTGAGGTTGCAACCTCAGATCTGAACTCTCTTGAGTCTCTAAGTGTAACATTCCAAACTTCAGAAGTATGATTTAGGGGCTTATGTGTAATTTTAGGAGCCTACTCAGCGAGTAGGTATGCCTACTCGCTAAGCCTTTAAGCTTACATTTATCGATTATTGTTTCAGGTACAACGGCTGATCGCAGGAAGGCGAAGGCGTGACCGTACACTTCCTCGATTATGATTATGATTTCTGGGAACTCTGATATTAAAATATTTTGGAAACCTTTTTGTAATAACTATTGGTACTTTGAATGTTTTAAAAGTGTAAATTTTGCATGAATTTTATGGGTGTTATAAGTTGGTATCAGAGCCTTGGTTTGAGTGAATTGGAGGAACACTCGTGTGAATCCAGTCTCAAATCAAGGAAAGAATTTCAAAATGATTGTAAATGGTTTTCAAAATAATTAAAAGAGGATGCGAAGTGTACGATCAGCCGAAGCCAGTAAGTAGACCCCAAAATACCATTTAGTTATTTGATTTTGTGATAAGTTAGAACAACATGCTAGTGGTAGGCTAGGGATCTTCAGGAATTGCATGATAGAATTGCCTGATTACATGATGCCTGCTAGCCTAGGGTTTCCTTTATATGAGATTGACATCATTACTGTAGTTGCTTAGTGTATGCATCACTGTTGTACATAATTAAGATCTTATAGCCTGAGAATGTTTGATTTGGCCTTATGTTCTGTTCTTGTTTGATTGGGAGCTTAGGGTAGGATTGGATATTCGAAAGTCTATGGGGTCCAGCGTTATGTATGGCTAGCATACACTAGTGCTGCAGGGTTGGTGGAAGTTTCATGGATGGGTGGGTTGTGTGAGGCCGGTAGGCCAGTATGAGATATTTAGCATCCCTCTACGAGTGAGGATTGAGCGCTCGCCATGATATATATATTGTTAGGGTGTTGTGGTGATACTTGAGACAAATATGGGTAGGTGTGGAAGGTAGTATGGGCCCGTACTACTGAAAGCACAGGACCCATACACGTAGCAAGGAAATCACAACCCCTAGGGATTAGTCGGGAGTTGGTACCCGGATATTTATGCGGATCGTCTGATATCTTTTGGTTATGTTTCAGAATGGTGGTTACGAGGCGTTTCGTGACTGGATCCGGATCGGGTTCCGAACAGGGTGATCAGGAGGCCCCAGCGGTGCCTGAGATTATCGGCGAGGGGGAGCCGGTGTTGACAGACGATCGGGTCAGGGAGATCATCCGTGAGGAGGTGGTCGAGATTGTCCGAGGTCAGATTCTGAAGTTGTTTGGGACTATTAAGTCCTCTATGATGGAGTACTTTGATGACAGATACACAGCCCTCACTGAGACGGCTGTCGCGGCAGCTACAGCAGCTGTATCAGCGGCAGGGTTGGGAGTCGGGTGAGCTTTTCAGTACCGGGACTTCGATAACACGAAGCCCCCGACATTTGATGGTACTCAGGATCCGATCATAGCCATGAGGTGGCTATCCGACGTGGAAGGATGTTTCTTCACATGTTCATGTCCTGCTGATCAGAGGGTGAGGTGTGCTCTGAACCTGTTGAGGCTCGGGGCAAAGGATTGATGGAGGTTGACTACGGGATCATATTCTGACGCGCAGCGGGCTGCGGTTACTTGGGATCAGTTCCGGGACATGTTCAGTACCCGTTATGTTCCGCGGGTTGAGCGGGAAAGGCTGGCTCATGAATTTTTGGAGCTGAGACAGGATTCAGAGTCGGTGACGGAGATCACCAGGATGTTTACGGAGAGGGTGATGTTTTGCCCTGAGTTTGCTTCGGAGCAGGATCAGATGACCCGGTATCTGAGCATGCTCAAGACAGACATCAGACAGTTCGTGTCCACGCAGAGATGTGATACCTTGTTGGAGCTGCAGGAGGCCGCCAGGCGGCGCGAGTTAGAGATTGAGCTCCAGCTGAGGGAGCAGAGGCAGGACCCGGTGCAGTCACAGCCTGCGCCGAAACGGTTGAGGGCCACTGATTATCGACTGGGAAGTCAGAGGAGTCGCACTTGTGGGAAGTGCGGCAAGGTGCATGATGGAGGTTGTCGGTCTTGTTCTGGGTGCCACAAGTGTGACAAGGAGGGTCACATAGCCAGGGACTGCAGACAGCAGACTCCAGCTGCCGGAGTCCGGCTTTGTTATCATTACGAGCAGGTGGGCCATATGAAGGCCCAGTTTCCTCTATTGGCTGCCAGGCCAGTGCAGACCCCAGCACTAGCCACTTTGAGGCTTACTGACGGGGGTCAGGGTAGAGTAGAGCCTCCAAAGGCTCAAGGGCATGTCTATCAGCTTATGGCCGAGGAGACCGGGACAACGCCAGAGGTGACGGCCGATATGTCTTTTCTCCTATCTTTTGTTCATGATGGTATTATGATTTCCATTTACTTCATGCGTGAGTTATTAGGGCATAGGAAATGCTAGTGAGAATTTATTGTTAAGGGATTATAGATGGGTAAGATTCGGTGGTGCATTCAAGAGAAAGAGATAGGATAGAGAAATCGCCAGACTAGAACGAGCAGCCGTGATTCAGGGATTCAAAAATCCTCAGCAGGAACTCAGATTCTTTGAAGTTCGTTGCCTCGGATAGGGACAATTGAGTCACGTACCAGCTTCGCCGCCGGTAGACAGTAGTTAGTGCTCTAAGTGGGGGAGAATTGGAAATTCTCGGATGCAGCATTTTCCTTGGAAGATGCTGCCTGATGCAGTTTGGATGACGGTTACTAGAGGGGTGCAATGAGGAGGTCCAGTTATGCCGAAGACTCCGAATGTATTGTAGATCTATGTGTGGGCTTTGAGTATACTGCTATGCTAATAGAAATCAGTGGGACTGTCTTCAAGTGATGAATATGTTGAGAAAGTGTGATGAAGACTCTGCATGGGTTTATTAGCTATGTGATCAGGTTCTGAGTATATGTGTGATAGAATGGCAACATGTTCCATCAGTGGATAGTGTAAGTTGGGATTTCAACACTGCGACACTGACTGATGTTGCGAGGTCATGGTTTAGGCCTCCTTGGAAGTGGAGGAGGTGAGTACCTCCAGGATGGAGGTTTGAACAAGCAGAAGTGGAGGTAGTGGGGTTGACAGACTCGGAAGCAATCTAGACCTATGTTGAGGACCATGTGAGGGTATTCTAGTCATAGGTCATGGGCGTAGAGATCGTGATATTTATGCTCCCTGCTGTAGCGTGTTTGGAGTAAGCGTATTGTTGAGATTTGGGTGAGCTGTACTAGGTTGTGTCAAATCAGAGGCGTTTGAAGGAGATGCAAGGATAGATCCTTGGATTCCAAGTATGGTTGTAGACATGGGTTATGTATGTAGTGGTATTCCAATCTAGGGTATTCCATCATGAGGATGACCGGACCCTATGATTGATTGGACCTGATGTGTTTGGTATTCCAACCCGAGGGTTGATTGGGCCAAACAGGCGTGAGGATACGAGGGTATACCATCCTAGGGATGACTGGACCCGTCGTAGGCGTACCTGGTATTCCAGCCCAAGGCTGATTGGGCCAGGTATGAGTGTTTATGTGATATAGCTGGTTGTTCATGGGAGTTGCCTGGAAGCTGAAGGATGCATCATCCTGTCAGCGCGGAAAGGAACTAGATTCAGGAAGGGGACAGGATGAGTTTCCAATATTGCAAGTTACTTGGGTTCTCGCCAGTTTTGGAAAGGGGAAGATAGATTAGTTCTGTGAGAGAGCCCAGTGAATTATAGTAGTATCTAACTTTCGCAAGTCACGAAAGTGTGTTCATGACAAGAAGGTGGCAGTATCATCGGGTGATACTTAGATTGATGTGTGATAATATTAAGGAGAAGAGGCCGGTGGCCGGCTTGGAGCGTTAGACAGGGATCCTGCACAGGAAGGAGTTGCCGTAGAAAAGATGCGGTGGTAAAGTCTGAAGAGACCTGAGTTGGCTGGGTGGTCGGAGGCTGCAATGCAGGAATGTTATACCAAAAATCGTGTACTGCAGTAGGCTTCGAGGACGAAGCCTAATTTAAGTGGGGGAGAGTTGTAACATCCCAAACTTCAGAAGTATGATTTAGGGGCTTATGTGTAATTTTAGGAGCCTACTCGGCGAGTAGGTATGCCTACTCGTTGAGTCAGAGCGGGTTTTGGCCACGTGTTAAGTGACCAACTCGCCGAGTCGGTGGCTGGACTCGACGAGTTGGTGCTGGGAAGAGAAAACCCTAATCTTAAGGTTTGCACCCTATTTAAAGGACCTTAAGTCCTTACCTCAGCCCCCTTATCACCCCTTGACGTCCAGAAGCAGCCCTAACCGATCCAAACCCCCATTTTGAGCGTGTGAAGGAGGGAAAGTGTGTTTTGAAGCATTTGCAAGAAGAAGGCTTGGAGTTTAAGAAGATTTGATCATAGAGGAGCTGGTGGATTCGATCTCTTTGCTCAGTGGCATCAGTCTGAAGGTAACAAGTTGTTACCTTGACCTTGTTGTTTCTAGATCTCTTCATGTTAAAGATTAGGGCTTTTATAGCATGGGTGATATTCATTTTTGGGTATGGGCTAGGATCTAAAGTTGCAACTTCAGATCTGAGCTCATCTTGGACTCTAAAGCCATAAAGTCTCCAGCTTTAGCAAGCATGAACCCTCCATGTTGAGATAAACCCCATTATAAGCTTGAGATTGACATTCTAAGCCTTTAGAGCCTTGCATGCACGTAAAGGTTGCAACTTTACGTGATAAACATGCCTTGGGAGCCTAGATCTACTGTTTGGAGCTTTGAAACAGCTTAAAATCGTCTGTATGAGTGAAGGACTGAAGGGACTCGGCGAGTGTCATGAACGGCTCGGCGAGTCCGATGAAGATTGTTATAGACTCGGCGAGTTGTATGAGCGACTCGGCGAGTCCGATGAAGAATGCCTTGGGCTCGCCGAGTCAGACGAGTGACTCGGCGGGTTGGCAAGTTATGCAAGGAACTCGGCGAGTAGATTAGGGTACTCGACGAGTTAAGGTCAACATGGACTGTTGACCTTGACAGTTGACTTTGACTTTGACCAAGAGTTGACCAGTTAGCTTCTGAGGATATTTTGGTAAATTGGGTATTTATATCAAAGGACATTGGTGAATATAGGTGTTGGAGTTGGAGCTACATTTGGAGGAGTTTGACACTACCTTCCGAGCTACTTACGAAGTGAGTTATCCTCACCGTACTAAAGGGTCTAAGGCACCAAGGCCGACCCTTTGATTTGTATTTGGAATTAATATTGTTATGATATGTTAGATCGGTATCCTGGTAGATAGGATGGTTGTATGTTGGTATGATCTGTTAGATCGGTATCCTGGTAGATAGGATGGTTGTATGTTGGTATGATCTGTTAGGTCGGTATTCTGGTAGACAGGATGGTTATATGTTGGTATGGTATCATAGATCGGTATCCTGGTAGAGAGGATGTGGTTATGCTTAGCGGCCTGTAGTTGGTCTGACTGTCTGTACGCTGGTAGGAGATTACATGTTATGTGTGCACATGATTGATTGGTAGTTGAGGGTATTCCATCCCGAGGATGATAGGACCCTATTATGTTATCTCTATAGGACCCTAGTATGTTATCTAGGGCCTTGCATGCACGTAAAGTTTGCAACTTTACGTGATAAACATGCCTTAGAAGCTTGGATATGCAATATGGAGCCATTGCATAGCTTAAAAAGTACCTGTATGGATGAAGGTCTGAAGGGACTCGGCGAGTTGCATAGTCAACTCGGCGAGCCACATGAAGATGGTCCTGTACTCGACGTCTCGGTGAGTCCGATGAAGATTGCCTTGGGCTCGGCGAGTCAGTCGAATGACTCGGCGAGTCGGCTAGGGTTTCTCCCAAACTTTGGACACGCATGAACTCGGCGAGTTCTAGGGGAACTCGACGAGTCAACCAAGGATTTCACAACTTACCGAGTTCAAGAAGGACTCGATGAGTTGGTGATCTACACTCGACGAGTCGGGTCAACATGGACTATTGACTTTGACTGTGGACTTTGACTTTGACCAAGGATTGACCAGTTGACCTCTGGAGGAATTTGGGTAATTTGGAGATTTATGGAAAAAAGGTTTTATGTTAACTATAGGTGGCGGAGTTCGTGTTGGTGATTCGAGAGTTTGAGCCTATCATTTTCAGTGCGACATTGTGAGGTGAGTTTTCCTCACTATACTCAAAGGTCTAAGGCACCAAGGCCGGCCCTTTGGATTGTTAGATTATGTTATGCTAGTATGATCTGTTAGATCGGCATCCTGGTAGATAGGATGGTGTTATGTGCTATATAGTATGATCCGTTAGATCAAGTATTGTCTGTAGACTGTTATGTGATTATCTGTTATATGTGCACATGTTTGTTTGGCGGTTGAGGCTTATCTGCTTTGTATGAAAGCCAATAGACCTGGGCATTCCAACATGTTGGTTGTGGGCTGTGAGTATTCCTTCCCGATGATGATTGGACTCATAGTATATGGGCATTCCAACCTATTGGTTGTGGGCCTGGGGTATTCCAACCTAATGGTTGATTGGACCCATAGTGTGTTGGCATTCCAACATGTTGGTTGAGGGCCTGGGGTATTCCAACCCGATGGTTGATTGGACCCATAGTATGCTTTCTATGATTATATGTGTATTGTTGTGGGTATGGGTATTTTGGGGGAACTCACTAAGCTTTCGGGCTTATGGTTTCAGTTTATTGTTGCAGGTACATCCGGGGATCGCGGCAAGGCGAAGGCATGATCGTACAGCTCCTCATGATTTGTTTATGTTTCTGGGAAACTTTGATATTATACATTTTAAAAACAAAGTTGTAATGATTTTAATGGTTAGAAATGTTTTTAAAAAATTAAATTTGGCATGATTCTAAGGGTGTTACAAGTTGGTATTAGAGCCTTGGTTTGAGTGAATTGGAGGAACAACCGTGTGAATCCAGTCTCAAATCAAAGAAAGGATTTAAAAATGATTTTTAAATGGTTTTCAAAATAAGTAAAATAGGATGCAGAGTGTACGATCAGCCGGAGCCAGTAAGTAGACCCTAAAATACCATACAGTTATTTTATTATGTGATATGTTAGAACAGCATGCTAGTGCTAGGCTAGGGATCTTCAGGAATTGCATGATAGAATTTCATGATTACATGATGCCTGCTAGCCTAGGGTTTCTTTCATATGAGATTGACATCATTACTGTAGTTGCTTAGTGTATGCATCACGGTGATACATAATTAAGATCTTATAGCTTGAGAATGTTTGATTTGGCCTTATGTTCTGTTCTTATTTGATTGGGAGCTTAGGTTAGGATTGGATATTCAAAAGTCTATAGGGTCCAGCGTTATGTATGGATAGCATACACTAGTGTTGCAGGGGTTGGTGGAAGTTTCATGGATGGGTGGGTTGTGTGATACCGGTAGGTCAGTTGTGAGACAGTTAGCCTTCCTCTAGGAGTGAGGTTGAGCGACCACCATGTCTATGTATAGTGTTAGGGTGTTGTGGTGATACTTGAGACAAATATGGGTAGGTGTGGAAGGTAGTAGGGGCCCATACTACTGAAACCACAGGATCCATACGCGTAGCAAGGAAGTCACAACCCCTAGGGATCAGTCGGGAGTTGGTTCCCGGTTATTTATGCGGATTGTCGGACATCTTCCTGTTATGTTTCAGTATGGCGGTTACGAGGCGTTTCACGACGGGATCCGGATCGGGATCAGGAGGCCCCAGTGGCACCTGAGATTATCGGCCAGGAGGGGCCAGTGTTGATAGAGGATCGGGTCAGGGAGATCATCCGCGATGAGGTGGTCGAGATTGTCCGGGGTTAGATTCCGGAGTTGTTCGGGACTATCAAGTCTGATATGATGGAGTAATTTGATGACAGATATGTAGCCCTCGCTGAGACAGCTGCCGCTGCAGCCACCGCGGCTGTAACAGCGGCAGGAGGGGGAGCGGGGCGAGTTTTCTAGTACCGGGACTTCGATAACATGAAGCCCTCGACTTTTGATGGTACTCAGGATCCCATTGTAGCCATGAGGTGGCTGTCCGATGTGGAGGGGTGTTTCTTTACATGTTCATGTCCTACTGACCAAAAGGTCAGATGTGCCCTGAACCTGCTGAGGTCCGGGGCAAAGGACTGGTGGAGATTGATGACGGAGTCTTATACGAATGACCAGAGAGCTGCTGTTACTTGGGAGCAGTTCAGGGACATGTTCTGTGCTCGCTACATTCTGAGGGTCGAGCGTGAGCGGTTATCTCAGGAGTTTTTGGAGCTGAGACAGGGTACTGAGATGGTGACGGAAATCACCCGCATGTTTACTGAGAGGGCGATGTTTTCCCCGGAGTTTGCCTCGGAGCAGGCTCAGATGACACGTTATCTGAGCATGCTCAAGACTGACATCCGTCAGTTTGTTGCCACCCAGAGATGCGATACTCTACTGAAGTTACAGGAGGCCGCCAGGCGGCGTGAGTTAGAGCTTGAGCTGCAGTTGAGGGAGCAGCGGCAGGCCTCGACACAGTCACAGCCACCGCCGAAGCGGTCCAAGACCGCTGATACTAGGACTGGGGGACATCCAGGCCGCACTTGTGGGAAGTGCGGGAAGGCTCATTCAGGGACGTACCGAGCAGGGAGTAGGTGCCACCGATATGGAAAATAGGGCCATCTAGCCAGGGATTGCAGGCAGCTGACTCCGACTTCCGGAGTCAGGCTTTGCTCTCATTGTGAGCAGGTGGGCCATATGAAGGCCCAGTTTCCTCTACTAGCCGCGAAGCCGGCGCAGGTTCCCGGGCCGACTACTTTGAGGATCACGGATGGGAGACCAGTCAGGGCATAGCATCCGAAGGCTCAGGGTCGTGCCTTCCAGCTTACAGCCGAGGAGGCCAGGGCAGCACCGGATGTGGTTGCTCGTATGTTTCTATCCTTACTCCCATTTTTTATATCTGTTGTATGCTTATCTGTTATACCTGTGATTAGGTACGTTTAGGTACGTTTTTAGTAAACTCCTTACCCGTATTGGTGTTATTTGACTTGGGGGCGAGTCGGTCGTTTGTATCTCAGACATTTAGTAGGGAGTTTGAGTGCCAGTGGACGAGCTAGAGTATCCGTTGTGCCGTAGACCCTGTTGATATAGTGAGGATAACTCACCTCGCAAGTAGTGCTGAAATACTGTAATTCTCTGACTGTTGTCTCACCGGGAATCCCAAACTGTCACATAATAATAAATACTAAATTAATACCCAACATTACTCCCTTGACTAAGTGTCCTCATAACTCATTAAGTCCATTTCCTTTTGTTGGTCAAAGTCCCACACCAAGCCCTCAATTTGGAAGTTCGTATACCCAAGTCCACTATTGGCCCAATTTACTAAATTGGGCCCAAACTCCTTATTGGGCCTAAACCCATGATCCACTACCACTAACTATCCCAAAACATCTTATTCACTAAGTCCAGCAAAGGCCCACGTCCCTTTAGCCCATAAACAGCCCAATACCCAAAGCCCAAATATCAAAGGCCCAACAGAGGACGTACGCAGGGCGTACTCCTCTGGTACGTTGGGCGTACGCGACCCATGTTGACCACCATCGGGGTGGTTGACCCAGTACGCTGGGTGTACTGGATTTACGTTGGGCGTAATCCATATCTTGACAAAACTTTATTAAGTGCTTAATGGCTTAAGCACTTAAGTCCTAATCTCAAATCCAGAGGCCTAACATGTCCAGGGTCCATAAAGTCACGAACTTTATCACTTTGGACGTCCATAAAGTCCCAAATGCTTGGTCTTAATCCATTAATACCTTATTTCTCTTGCATGGGACACCTACTGTTGGGTTTTGAGCATTCTAACACTCCTAAGTGTACATGCAACCCTAAATACCTTGGATCTATGTTTTCTCTATTATACATGCAAATATGAATATTCCAAGGTATTACCCTATCTAGCATACAATCCTTGATACTTGGGTAATATAACAAGTTAGAATACATACCTTTTAATGAAGCTTGAAGTCTTGAACTTTAAGAGCTTAGCCCCAATAGTGTGGAAGCCTCAAGTGGAATCACAAATCACCAAAACACCTTGGAAGAACTTGAGAGAATATGTATGCTCACTAAAATCGGCCCACACTTTTTTTCACACACTTGTGCCATTTTGTGAGCCAAGGACCCCTTTATATATTATGGAGGATTAGGGTTACATCCATGTAAACCCTAACACCCATGACCTTTCATTTACATAGGATCCATGGGTTAAAAGCTCCATGGACCATCCATGAAAGCTTAGCCCAACCTAAATAAACTTGGCCCATTCCATATATATAAGAGTCCATATTTAATTAGTTCTTTTTGATCACTTAATTAATTCTAAATTAATTCTTGATCAATACTAATTAAATAATATGATTTCATATTAATATATTAGAACTTATAATATATTAATATAAATCATAAATATACTATTCTCAAAAGACTATCCATATAAATTGTGCCGGTGAAGTGCAACCCAAATGGACCATGACGGGTCGGGTCAAGTACATACCAAATATAGTTATGGACTTAGACATTAATCCAACAGTCTCCCACTTGGATAAGTCTAAACCTATTATTGAGTATGACTTCAAAACCTAACTGGCAATCGTAGCTCTTAAAGCCGCTGTCGAACTCTGACCTTGTCAATGACTTGTCCATTAGATAAGGGATCATATATTCCTCCATTCTAGATATCATATGGACTGAGACATGGAAATAATCATTCTCTCTGTCCATTTGTTGTTTCCCGACTTTCGATTTATGATGACTGACTGATTGAACAAATCAAATCAGTCCTGGCTTGGCCAAGCACTCACATGTGTCATCACTAAGTCATCGAGGGGCCAACAGATATCGCTTTTATCCTGAAGGTAAAAGGAATGGATAAACTTCGACTCATATGGCTTGTTCTACTAGTTGTTGAATCATACACAAAGGCACGTTTTATAACATCGAGTTACCAATGCGTTTTCATGCAATCAATGTATAACCAACTCATAGTAACAACTCATATCTCTAGGTTTTATGAATATAAGATATTATCGTCTCATGATCACTCGTGATAAAATCCATGAAGTGATTCAAATGAGAGTGGGTTGAATCCAATACTCAGAACTTATGAGCACTCATGAGTGTTGTAGCACCACTTTGTCCACCAACTTGGACCTCTACAAACCAACCCATGACAGTCTTGATTCATATCTACTTCCAACATATGACCGACTGTGGATGGTTTGAATAACTTAATCATTCAGGAAGAGCGACTTAGTTATTCTGGAAGTCAAAACATGCAAAGTGAAACACAAGAATAAATGACTCAAATATGGTATCAAACCCTATGAATATAAATAAACACTTTTATTTATCACCATACTGATTACTCGTTATTCATTGTTTCGGTTTTATCAACTTTATACTTGAATTAAAAACACTAGTTGTCCCATGCTCCAAGCATGTACACTATGTTTTTCTTAAACAATAGCTTTGCCATACACCAAGTATGCACTCTATGTTTGTCTATGATCCTTACTTTGTGAAATAAACCAATTGAACATAATTTCATTGATTCTAATTTCACACTCCCAAATCCTTATCGAAAAATGTGAGAATTTCAAATTCCTATCATTTATCGAAATTTGTTTAGATTTTAAACTTATATGCACTGACCCTCCTGTAATGAATATGTACAAAGTCACAAAGACTTGTCAACAGTCATTATAAGGTATTCCAATGGAGATCAACTCCATGGAAACTAAGTCTCATATTCAAAGTACATTGCTTTGGACATGCTTCTTGCATTAAGTTTTCTAATCTTACACAGATAACTTCCACCTATGGAGACAACTCCATATTCTCATTTTGACTATCACTTCTGAATAAGAGATGCCTCTTTTCAGAATATGTCAATATGGTCCTTCCAAAATTAGCACTGTACTTCCAACTGTCCCTGAGCAACCAATCTTTGGTAAACCTCAGATTGTCCTCGACAATTGCTTAATAATTTTAGTCATAAAGACATGATTCTAGATCAGTCTTTTGCTACAATATTTTTATTTGCCATGTTTTCAAAATTTGACTATGAAGAGGGATGTCGTAATCATAATCGAATATTGAGAACGCAATATATAGAATTTCCTTAAGTTGAACCAATCCAACATGAAATTCATATATATATTCTTGACTAAAGATGATTAAGGTCTCAATCTAACCCTTTAGAACTGAAATGAAGTATATATCCTCTCCCTTAATTATAGCAAAACAACTTTTTCAATCCCTACACCCTCACGAATTGAAACTTTTGTTTTCTATAATTAACATTGCTAACTTGCAACACTAACAATAATTATCATGCTCCCACTAACATGATGATTATTATCATAACACTTATGCTCCCACTAGCTTTGACATGTACTCAGAAATCAGCTGGACTTCTAGAAATCAATACTTTATTGACTTTCTTACCAAAGTTCAGATTTCTGATACGAGATGCTTTGATAAAACTTTATCAAAATCATACACCTTTCCTTAGATAGCATGCATATGTGTCTAAACAATTTCAGAACTATGAAAAGGGATGCCGTAATCATAGTCTCAATTGTTTAGACCTTTTGCCATCTGCTTCAAATCTAATTGGTGGAAGTGTTTCCTCACCATCATTTTCATTAATCGGAGAGAAACCTTATGACCCTTAGATTTTATGGTGTATGTGTTCTTATCCATGTGAATCGTCAAAACCATAGTCATAAGACAAGGATAATGACAAATCCAAACTCATATGGACTGAACTTATGCAATCTTAACTTCTTGCCACCTGGCAGTACATGGCCTGCCATTGCTTCCAAGTTGTTATGCACCCAATTGAGAACTTTCAGAACTCCTATGCAAAGCCAACTTTAACTGGAATGGGCACAGAATATGTCAACACGATAGGTTATAAACCTCAAGTCGTGTGCTAGTGAAGAACCTCAGGTTTTATTCTTGATTAGTTCTTGAAATTCTTTTTAGGATCTTTAAGACTCCCACTATCCTCTTGACATATAAGACTATCTTGCCAAATATTCAAGAGATAGTGCGGATTCTTTATCAAGACAAACACTTCACACAATTGGCCTTAGTTGGTCTTTGTTTTATCCAAAACATCACAACTTACCAATTTCAAATTTACAAGAGTATGACACTTTTACTCTTACATTTGACAAGTGTTTTAAACCTTTCTTTAAGATATGTCACTCAAGTTACAATCTTGGAGTATGACTCTAAGAATTGTTTTGGAACGAAGTATGACTCATCTTCCTGATCTAACCATTTCAACAATTCATGACTCCTCTTCTTAGTCATAAGAATGCACTAAGATGACCTTTAGAGGACTAATTGTGATATGATTTCTAAATCATTAAGATGATCGCAAACATGATACTAAAGTACTCTGCCATCTTTTCAGATTTGAGAAACTTTTATCTTTCTGCCTAATTTGATTCTTCCCATTCGTTCTGCCATACATTGAGACTTTTCCAATGTTTCAGAATTATACTTAAACTTGTAAGTATAACCATATTTACTAAACTTTAGTAAATCAAATAGTCTTAACGAGCTTTGTGGTGGACATGACCAGTGCACAAGAATGTGTACTCGATCCCTTTAGTCCTTCACTTGACTCACACATCCATGTGAACAAGTGATTAATCTTGATTTTCCAATGCTTGAAAGTTCTCATTTATCATACTATTCAACTTGCATGATTCCAAGTTTCGGTCCAATTGAAACTTGGGTGATGAGGAACTTTCCTGATTTGGTAAATTTAGACACTACCACAAATGAAAGAATCAAATCCATTTTCCAATATTGCTGTCAGTGGAATCATATAAGCAACAATTTTCAACAAATGCCATTGTAAGGATACTTCAAATAAATAAAATTAAACAATTTTCTTTTATTTTAAAACTTTGCGGAAAAACTTATCCTTACAATCCACATGGAAAATTGTTGTTATCTATTCCTTAGCAATATATCATAACTTCTTAAGCAACTGCTCAAAATTCTGATGCGATCGAAATCCACCTTCGCGATCAGAATCAGCATATACTTCCTTTAAGATTTCTCTCTATTCTTTGATTCTTAAAACATCAACATGTGACCCAGTCACATCATGTAATGAGGATCTCAGAATAGAACTTAACAGAGTTAGATAATGGGCTCTACCTGATGTAGAGTCAAACTTATTGACTTTAACATCCTTAGGTAAATTTGGCAGCTTTGCAATCAACGCCCCTTCCTTTGGCAAAATAAACATATGGACCCTTTGGTAATGGGACTATCTCAGACTTAGCCTTTCTCTTTACCATTTGGTCAACCGGGTTGACTATGGCCAATCCCTTTCCATTGGGAAGAGAATGCTTTTTCTAGATTTCCAGTGTCACCATTGTCACTGTCCATAAAGTTTTTGGGAAGTTGATCTTCTAATCAAATTTGCTTTACTATCGTTCCAAATCATTGCTGATTCAGCAGCACCAAGCAAATAGATATGATCATTAAGGTTCATGTCATAGTCTGTTTCATAGTAGTCCCAAAGGAACTCGCTATGTGACTTAGAAAGTAATTGGACATCCAACTTTCTCAAGACTTTGACACCCAACTCTCCCGGCTTGTCAATATGTGACTTCATCTCTAAGATGTGATCACACATAGACCTTGCTTGCCATTAAGGCTTAAGTGACCTTGAACTTGTGGGTTAGGGAGAATAATTGGAGGAGGTGGAGGAAGAGAAGTATGACTTCCATGAGCCAAACTCGGGAAGTCATATTCATTAGGAAAGCTTGGTTTGGGAAGATCATTGTTGTCTAAACCAGACATCAACAATGGGAGAAATTCACGTAAAGTTGATTTAAGTCCTTAATATAACACCCAATATGATATATTAAGGCTAGGACCCAACAAACTATTTTATAACTTGGAAGAGGGATGCCGTAATCCAAGCTATAAAATATTTGAAGGTAGGTGAATGACGATTCACCAATTTCCACCAAGATAAACGAAATGTATTATTAGGTTTTAATTGGTTTTGAAACTCCTAGATTCTTTTGAGATTCATTGAACTTTTCAATGGCATGTTTCAATCTCGAGTGTGCCCTTTAGGTTTTGTGACTGGGATGCCGAGGATCACAAAACAAGGTGTGAAGTAACCATGCAAATATACTTGGTACCATTAATATTTACCCCTCAATCGATGTGCCGGTTAACCACACACGCTCCAACGATACTATGATAAACATTAAGTTACCCTTTGCCTACCTTGTTAAGTCCAGGTTAGTGTGTCGGTTAACCAAATACGCTCCACTAACAGCTTAAACAAAGTGCAAAGTGTAATTTCATGGATTAGCACCTTATTCACATTTTCCTAAGTAACTAAGATTGGGAATTTATAAGTGTTTAGTTACTTAGTATTTATCATTATACTTATAATGAAGGGAGAATTATAGTCCTTGTCCTACCTGTTCGGCTAACGACCCTCCACCGGTCAAGGAAGCGGTGAGTGAGAGTGGACACCCATTAACTATATTTGGTATGTATTTGACCCGACCCGGCATGGTCCATTTGGGTTGCACTTCACCGGCACAATTTATATGGATAGTCTTTTGAGAATAGTATATTTATGATTTATATTAACATATTATAAGTTCTAATATATTAATATGGAATCATATTATTTAATTAGTATTGATCAAGAATTAATTTAGAATTAATTAAGTGATCAAAAAGAACTAATTAAATATGGACTCTTATATATATGGAATGGGCCAAGTTCATTTAGGTTGGGCTAAGCTTTCATGGATGGTCCATGGAGCTTTTAACCCATGGATCCTATGTAAATGAAAGGTCATGGGTATTAGGGTTTACATGGATGTATCCCTAATCCTCCATAATATATAAAGGGGTCCTTGGCTCACAAAATTGAGATAGGTGTGTGAAAATAAGAGTGGGCCGATTTTAGTGTGCATACATATTCTCTCAAGTTCTTCCAAGGTGTTTTGGTGATTTGTGATTCCATTTGAGGCTTCTACACTATTGGGGCTAAGCTCTTAAAGCTTGAAGACATCAAGCTACATCAAAAGGTATGTCATCTAACTAGAACTTTGTAGTATAGGTGCTTCATAATATGCTAGTTAGGATGAAACCTTGGAATAGTTAATATTTGCATGTATAATAGAGAAAACATAGATCCAAGGTTTATAGGGTTGCATGTACACCATAGGAGTGTTAGAATGCTCAAAACCCAACAGTGGTATCAGATATTCTAGTGACGCACTCTCTTCAGGCCCTGAAGACCGCCACCAGCGCACGGTGGTGCTTTTTTTGCACTCGGGCCCCTCGTCAATTATTTATACCATGGATCCTAACCGACACCATTCAAAGACTGAGCCGCTATAGCAAAAGACTGGTCTAGAATCATGTCTTTATGTGAGACATCATGAATCGTGTACCATTTGCTTTGGGTACAGGATCGATTGCATGTGCTATAATATTTGTCATTTCTAAATTTTTCCAAATGCCCAGAGGCATTAAGAAGGGAAAAGGTCTAGAATTGGATATGACTAAAATGATTAAGCAATTGTCGAGGACAATCTGAGGTTTACCAAAGATTGGTTGCTCAGGGACAGTTGGAAGTACAGTGCTAATTTTGGTAGGACCATATTGACATATTCTGAAAAGAGGCATCTCTTATTCAGAAGTGATAGTCAAAATGAGAATGTGGAGTTGTCTCCATAGGTGGAAGTTATCTGTGTAAGATTAGAAAACTTAATGCAAGAAGCATGTCCAAAGCAATGTACTTTGAATATGAGACTTAGTTTCCATGGAGTTGATCTCCATTGGAATACCTTATAATGACTGTTGACAAGTCTTTGTGACTTTGTACATATTCATTACAGGAGGGTCAGTGCATATAAGTTTAAAATCTAAACAGATTTCGACAAATTATAGGAATTTGAAATTCTCACATTTTTCGATAAGGATTTGGGAGTGTGAAATTAGAATCATTGAAATTATGTTCAATTGGTTTATTTCACAAAGTAAGGATCATAGACAAACATAGAGTGCATACTTGGTGTATGGCAAAGCTATTGTTTAAGAAAAACATAGTGTACATGCTTGGAGCATGGGACAACTAGTGTTTTTAATTCAAGTATAAAGTTGATAAAACCGAAACAATGAATAATGAGTAATCAGTATGGTGATAAATAAAAGTGTTTATTTATATTCATAGGGTTTGATACCATATTTGAGTCATTTATTCTTGTGTTTCACTTTGCATGTTTTGACTTCCAGAATAACTAAGTCGCTCTTCCTGAATGATTAAGTTATTCAAACCATCCACAGTCGGTCATATGTTGGAAGTAGATATGAATCAAGACTGTCATGGGTTGGTTTGTAGAGGTCCAAGTTGGTGGACAAAGTGGTGCTACAACACTCATGAGTGCTCATAAGTTCTGAGTATTGGATTCAACCCACGCTCATTTGAATCACTTCATGGATTTTATCATGAGTGATCATGAGACGATAATATCTTATATTCATAAAACCTAGAGATATGAGTTGTTACTATGAGTTGGTTATACATTGATTGCACGAAAACGCATTGGTAACTCGATGTTATAAAACGTGCCTTTGTGTATGATTCAACAACTAGTAGAACAAGCCATATGAGTCGAAGTTTATCCATTCCTTTTACCTTCACGATAAAAGCGATATCTGTTGGCCCCTCGATGACTTAGTGATGACACATGTGAGTGCTTGGCCAAGCCATGACTGATTTGATTTGTTCAATCAGTCAGTCATCATAAATCGAAAGTCGGGAAACAACAAATGGACAGAGAGAATGATTATAATCCATGTCTCAGTCCATATGATATCTAGAATGGAGGAATATATGATCCCTTATCTAATGGACAAGCTATTGACAAGGTTAGAGTTCGACAGCGGCTTTAAGAGCTACGATTGCCAGTTAGGTTTTGAAGTCATACTCAATAATAGTTTTAGACTTATCCAAGTGGGAGACTGTTCGATTAATGTCTAAGTCCATAACTATATTTGGTATGTACTTGACCCGACCCGGCATGGTCCATTTGGGTTGCACTTCACCGGCACAATTTATATGGATAGTCTTTTGAGAATAGTATATTTATGATTTATATTAATATATTATAAGTTCTAATATATTAATATGGAATCATATTATTTAATTAGTATTGATCAATAATTAATTTAGAATTAATTAAGTGATCAAAAAGAACTAATTAAATATGGACTCTTATATATATGGAATGGGCCAAGTTTATTTAGGTTGGGCTAAGCTTTGATGGATGGTCCATGGAGCTTTTAACCCATGGATCCTATGTAAATGAAAGGTCATGGGTATTAGGGTTTACATGGATGTAACCCTAATCCTCCATAATATATAAAGGGGTCATTGGCTCACAAAATTGGCACAGGTGTGTGAAAATAAGAGTGGGCCGATTTTAGTGTGCATACATATTCTCTCAAGTTCTTCCAAGGTGTTTTGGTGATTTGTGATTCCATTTGAGGCTTCCACACTATTGGGGCTAAGCTCTTAAAGCTTGAAGACATCAAGCTACATCAAAAGGTAAGTCATCTAACTAGAACTTTGTAGTATAGGTGCTTCATAATATGCTAGGTAGGATGAAACCTTGGAATAGTTAATATTTGCATGTATAATAGAGAAAACATAGATCCAGGGTTTATAGGGTTGCATGTACACCATAGGAGTGTTAGAATGCTCAAAACCCAACAGTGGTATCAGATATTCTAGTGACACACTCTCTTCAGGCCCTGAAGACCGCCACCAGCGCACGGTGGTGCTTTCTTTGCACTCGGGCCCCTCGTCAATTATTTATACCGTGGATCTTAACCGACACCATTCAAAGACTGAGCCGCTGTAGCAAAAGACTGGTCTAGAATCATGTCTTTATGTGAGACATCATGAATCGTGTACCATTTGCTTTGGGTACAGGATCGATTGCATGTGCTATAATATTTGTCATTTCTAAATTTTTCCAAATGCCTAGAGGCATTAAGAAAGGAAAAGGTCTAGAATTGGATATGACTAAAATGATTAAGCAATTGTCGAGGACAATCTGAGGTTTACCAAAGATTGGTTGCTCAGGGACAGTTGGAAGTACAGTGCTAATTTTGGAAGGACCATATTGACATATTCTGAAAAGAGGCATCTCTTATTCAGAAGTGATAGTCAAAATGAGAATATGGAGTTGTCTCCATAGGTGGAAGTTATCGGTGTAAGATTAGAAAACTTAATGCAAGAAGCATGTCCAAAGCAATGTACTTTGAATATGAGACTTAGTTTCCATGGAGTTGATCTCCATTGGAATACCTTATAATGACTGTTGACAAGTCTTTGTGACTTTGTACATATTCATTACAGGAGGGTCAGTGCATATAAGTTTAAAATCTAAACAGATTTCGATAAATGATAGGAATTTGAAATTCTCACATTTTTCGATAAGGATTTGGGAGTGTGAAATTAGAATCATTGAAATTATGTTCAATTGGTTTATTTCACAAAGTAAGGATCATAGACAAACATAGAGTGCATACTTGGTGTATGGCAAAGCTATTGTTTAAGAAAAACATAGTGTACATGCTTGGAGCATGGGACAACTAGTGTTTTTAATTCAAGTATAAAGTTGATAAAACCGAAACAATGAATAACGAGTAATCAGTATGGTGATAAATAAAAGTGTTTACTTATATTCATAGGGTTTGATACCATATTTGAGTCATTTATTCTTGTGTTTCACTTTTCATGTTTTGACTTCCAGAATAACTAAGTCGCTCTTCCTAAATGATTAAGTTATTCAAACCATCCACAGTCGGTCATATGTTGGAAGTAGATATGAATCAAGACTGTCATGGGTTGGCTTGTAGAGGTCTAAGATGTTGGACAAAGCGGTGCTACAACACTCATGAGTCCTCATAAGTTTTGAGTATTGGATTCAACCCACGCTCATTTGAATCACTTCATGGATTTTATCACGAGTGATCATGAGACGATAATATCTTATATTCTTAAAACCTAGAGATATGAGTTGTTACTATGAGTTGGTTATACATTGATTGCACGAAAACGCATTGGTAACTCGATGTTATAAAACGTGCCTTTGTGTATGATTCAACAAGTAGTAGAACAAGCCATATGAGTCGAAGTTTATCCATTTCTTTTACCTTCGGGATAAAAGTGGTATCTGTGGGCCCCTCGATGATTTAGCGATGACAAATGTGAGTGCTTGGCCAAGCCAGGACTGATTTGATTTGTCCAATCAGTCAGTCATCATAAATCGGAAATCGGGAAACAACAAATGGACAGAGAGAATGATTATAATCCATGTCTCAGTCCATATGATATCTAGAATGGAGGAATATATGATCCCTTATCTAATGGACAAGTCATTGACAAGGTCAGAGTTCGACAGCGACTTTAAGAGCTACGATTGCCAGTTAGGTTTTGAAGTCATACTCAATAATAGTTTTAGACTTATCCAAGTGGGAGACTGTTCGATTAATGTCTAAGTCCATAACTATATTTGGTATGTACTTGACCCGACCCGGTATGGTCCATTTGGGTTGCACTTCACCGGCACAATTTATATGGATAGTCTTTTGAGAATAGTATATTTATGATTTATATTAACATATTATAAGTTCTAATAGATTAATATGGAATCATATTATTTAATTAGTATTGATCAAGAATTAATTTAGAATTAATTAAGTGATCAAAAAGAACTAATTAAATATGGACTCTTATATATATGGAATGGGCCAAGTTCATTTAGGTTGGGCTAAGCTTTCATGGATGGTCCATGGAGCTTTTAACCCATGGATCATATGTAAATGAAAGGTCATGGGTATTAGGGTTTACATGGATGTAACCCTAATCCTCCATAATATATAAAGGGGTCCTTGGCTCACAAAATTGGCACAGGTGTGTGAAAATAAGAGTGGGCCGATTTTAGTGTGCATACACATTCTCTCAAGTTCTTCCAATGTGTTTTGGTGATTTGTGATTCCATTTGAGGCTTCCACACTATTGGGGCTAAGCTCTTAAAGCTTGAAGACATCAAGCTACATCAAAAGGTATGTCATCTAACTAGAAATTTGTAGTATAGGTGCTTCATAATATGCTAGTTAGGATGAAACCTTGGAATAGTTAATATTAGCATGTATAATAGAGAAAACATAGATCCAAGGTTTATAGGGTTGCATGTACACCATAGGAGTGTTAGAATGCTCAAAACCCAACAGAAACATCCCTCCACATTAGACAGCCACCTCATGGCTTTGATGGGGTCCTGAGTCCCATCAAAAGTAGGGGCTTCGTGTTGTCGAAGTCCCGATACTGGAAAGCCCGACCGGCTCCCAACCCTGCCGCCGATATAGCTGCTGTGGCAGCCGCCTCAGTGAGGGCTGCATAGCGATCATCGAAATACTCCACCATAGCGGTCTTAATAGACCCTCACATCTCCGGCAACTCGGCCCGGAGCAAAGCAGCAACCTCATCATGCAGGATCTCCCGGATCCTGTCATCTATCTCATCTGGCCTCATTTGGCCGATAGTCTCGGGCGCTGTCGGCGCCCCCTGTCCGCCCTCTCCTGATCCTGATCCTGATCCTGATCCCGATCCGGATCCAGTCACAAAGCGCCTGGTCATCACCATTCTGAAACATAACACAAGGTATCATATAATCCATACAAAGAACTGGGAACCAACTACCGACAAAACCCTAGGGGTTGTGACTTCCTTGCTACGCGTATTGGTCCTGTGCTTTCAGTAGTACGGGCCCATACTACCTTCCACACCTACCCATATTTGTCCCAAGTATCATCACAACGCCCCAACAATATACATAATCATAGCGAGCACTCAAGCCTCACTCCTAGAGGAAGGCTAAATATCTCGTAATCGGCGGACTCATCCCAAACAACCTACCCATCCATGAAACTTCCACCAACCCTGCAGCACTCGTGTATGCTAACCATGCATAACGTTGGACCCTATAGACTTTCGAATACTCGGTCCTACTCTAAGCCCACAACCAGACGAGGAACAGGAAATAAAGCCAAACCAAACATACTCAGGCTATAAGATCTTAATTATGTACAGTCGTGATGCATACACTAAGCAACTACATAATCATAGCGAGCACTCAAGCCTCACTCCTAGAGGAAGGCTAAATATCTCGTAATCGGCGGACTCATCCCAAACAACCTACCCATCCATGAAACTTCCACCAACCCTGTAGCACTCGTGTATGCTAACCATACATAATGCTGGACGCTATAGACTTTCGAATACTCGGTCCTGCTCTAAGCCCACAACCAGACGAGGAACAGGAAATAAAGCCAAACCAAACATACTCATGCTATAAGATCTTAATTATGTACAGTCGTGATTCATACACTAAGCAACTACAGTAATGATGTCAATTTCGTATAAGGAAAACCCTAGGCTATCAGGCATCATATAATCAGACAATTCTATCATGCAATTCCTAAAGATCCCTAGCCTAGTACTAGCATGCTTTTCTAATCATATCTCATAACTCAAATAACCCGTAAGGTATTTTGGGGTCTATCCGCGAGCTCCGGCTGATCGTACACTTGCATCCTCCTTTTATTATTTTGAAAACATTTTAAGAAATTCGTTTTATAATCTTGTCCTCAGTTTGAGACTAGAGACACCTGAGTGTTTCCTCTAATTCACTCAAACCAAGGCTCTGATACCAACTTGTAAAATCCATAAAATTCGAGCCAATTTAAAACTTTTTAAAACATTTCAAAACACATGATTATTACAAACTTGTTTTCAAAATAGTATATTGTTAGAGTATCCCAGAATCAGATCATAAAATCATAAAAATGTGAGGAGCGGTACCATCACGCCTTTGCCTTCCCGCGATCATCAGAAGTACCTGAAACAATAATCGATAAATGTAAGCTCTAAGGCTTAGTGAGTTACCCCCAAAATACCAACGCCATACAATCATAATCGTATCATATAACATAATAGCAAACAGCTTGCATAATGAGCCATCAGTCTGACTGGACCGAATCCCGGTCCTCAGTCTATCTGGACCGCTCTCCGAGCCCTCGGCACGTTTGGACCGCCCTCCTCGGGGACTTCAACCTATCCGGACGGCTCGTTGGGCCTTCGGCCTGACTATATTTGCCCGGCCCGGGCCTGCAGTCTACCCAGTCCGCCCAGGGTGTCTTGGCCTACTGCACACAGCAGGACCTGCCTCAACCCTTTTCCCAAACCAACAAACATGTACACATATATATAAACAAGTAAACATGCAGATCTAACATATCACTAATCATGGCAACCATCCTATAACCAGGATACCGATCTAACCGATCTCTAGTATAGCAACCATCCTAAACCAGGATGAAACCTAACATAGCAACCATCCTAAACCAGGATGAATTCTAGCATAGCAATAATCATAGCAACCATCCTAAACCAGGATGTAATCTAATATAGCAATAACATAACGACCATCCTAACCCAGGATGTAAATCATAAAGGGTCGGCCTTGGTGTCGTAGACCCTGTTGATATAGTGAGGATAACTCACCTCGCAAGTAGTGCTGAAATACTGTAATTCTCTGACTGCTGTCTCACCGGGAATCCCGAACTGTCACATAATAAAAAATACTAAGTTAATACCCAACATTACTCCCTTGACTAAGTGTCCTCATAACTCATTAAGTCCATTTCCTTTTGTTGGCCAAAGTCCCACACCAAGCCCTCAATTTGGAAGTTCATATACAAAAGTCCACTATTGGCCCAATTTACTAAATTGGGCCCAAACTCCTTATCGGGCCTAAACCCATGATCCACTACCTAACTGGCCCAAAACATCTTATTCACTAAGTCCAGCAAAGGCCCAAGTCCCTTAAGCCCATAAACAACCCAATACCCAAAGCCCAAATATCAAAGGCCCAATAGAGGACGTACGCGGGGCGTACGCAACCACCTGTTAACCACCATTGGGGTGGTTGACCCGGTACGCTGGGCGTACTGGATTTACGATGGGCGTAATCCATATCTTGACAAAACTTTATTAAGTGCTTAATGGCTTAAGCACTTAAGTCCTAATCTCAGATCCAGAGGCCTAACATGTCCAGGGTCCAGAAAGTCACGAAATTTATCACTTTGGACGTCCATAAAGTCCCAAATGCTTGGTCTTAATCCGTTAATACCTTATTTCTCTTGCATGGGACACCTACAACCTATGGAACCTCATTTTTATTACTCAAAGTCCTTTCAAGAGCCTGGAAGGACAACTCTTTACGTCCTCAACACAAAATACACCACTTTATGGCTTTTAGGACAAGGAATGCTTCTAATAAAGTAAGATGATGAGATCTAAGCATATACACATAAAGTTTGGAACTTTATACCTTTAGGAGCTTCTTGAGCACAAACTAACTTCAGATCTACAAGCTTGGTCTCTTCCTTCAACTCTTTGATGCAATGGTTTCCTCTTAAGGCCCTCAAGAACACACCAAAATGAGCTTAGCACACAAAGGGGAGGCTAGGGTTTGAGAGAGACGAGTTTGATCTGTGGAGGCTGAGGTAAAAGGGTGTTAGTGCACATTATGTTCCTTATATAGGCCCCAAACCCTAAATATTAGGGTTTCACCCAGACATCAGTACGTCCAGCGTACACAAGTACGCCCAGCGTACTAAGGCGGTCCTTAATACTCCTAGCGTACTCCTATGTACGCCCATCGTACCCCCTTTATGGCCCAAATTTGCAAACTTATCCCTTTAACTTGTCTTGGCTCTCCATTCCCAATCCCAAGGGCTATAATCGACAAAGTAAAGATAGAATAGTGTTCAGAAATACCTGCAGAAATCTCGGGGTGTTACATCGTCAGAGTGTCCTTTCCGATAGATTTGATACTGATTCCCATGGGGGAGGTGTGCGTGATCGTAGGAATGGATTGGCTTAGCCGTTTTGGTGCCATGATAGATTGCGAGGGTCAGCGAGTTGTAGTTCGAACCCCAAGTGGAGGAGAACTGATTGTTTATGGCGAGGGCACCAGGTTGGGTTTAGGGTTCTGTTCAGCTGCCAGGGCTTGGTAGTAAATTCAGCACGGATGTGCGGGTTATCTAGCATACGTAGTAGATACGCGGACCAGAGAACAGGTTTCAGTTTCAGAGGTTCCGGTGGTCAGGGAGTTTGCTGATGTGTTCCCGGAGGAGTTACCCGGAGTACCTCCGGAGAGGCAGGTCGAGTTCAGGATTGACCTAGTGCCAGGCGCGGCCCATATCGCCAAGTCGCCGTAGCGGTTGGCACCACCGGAGATGCAGGAGCTGTCATCACAGCTGCAGGAACTGCTGGGTAAGCAGTTCATTCGACCTAGCAGTTCCCCATGGGGAGCACCGATACTCTTCGTCAGGAAGAAGGATGGTTCGCACCGGATGTGCATTGATTACCGGGAGTTGAACAAGTTAACGGTGAAAAACCGTTATCCACTCCCGAGGATAGATGATCTTTTCGATCAATTGCAGGGCGCGTCTTGGTTTTCCAAGATAGAATTGAGGTCTGGGTATCATCAGGTCAGGGTCAGAGAGGAGGACGTGGAGAAGATCGCGTTCCGAGCTCGTTATGGACATTACGAGTTCATGGTGATGCCGTTTGGGCTCACCAACGCGCCAACAGTATTCATGGACCTGATGAATCAAGTCTGCAGACCGATGCTCGATCGCTCGGTCATAGTGTTTATCGATGATATCTTGGTGTATTCCAAGACCCGAGAGCAGCATGAGGAGCATCTGCGGGAGTTATTGGGCGTTCTGAGGCGAGAACGGCTTTATGCCAAGTTCTCAAAATGCGAATTTTGGTTACGAGAGGTCCAGTTCCTGGGGCACCTCGTTAACCAGGATGGGATTTTGGTCGACCCGGCCAAAATAGAGGCAGTCATGCAGTGGGAGGTTCCGAAATCTCCCTCAGATATCAGGAGTTTTCTGGGATTGGCAGGGTACTACCGGAGATTCATACAGGATTTCTCCAAGATTGCAGTTCCCCTCACTCGTCTGACGAGGAAGGGGGTGGATTTCCGGTGGGGCCCTGAGCAGCAGAGGGCGTTTGAGACCCTCCGTCAGCGGTTGTGTGAGGCTCCAGTTTTGACACCCCCGGAGGGAGTTGAGATTTTTTTGGTATTCTGTGATGCATCCATCACAGGTTTAGGGGCGGTCCTCATGCAGAGAAGACGAGTGATAGCCTACGCATCGCGGCAGCTGAAGCCGCATGAGACGAGATACCCTACGCATGATTTGGAGCTGGGAGCGGTGGTGTTCGCTCTCAAGATATGGAGGCATTACCTATATGGGGTCCATTGTACCATTTACACGGATCACAAGAGTTTGAGACATATCATGGATCAACCGAACCTGAACATAAGGCAGCGCAGGTGGCTAGATGTAGTAAAGGACTATGATTGCGAGATCCTTTACCACCCTGGTAAAGCGAATGTGGTTGTGGATGCCTTGAGCCGCAAGTCAGCGGGGTCTTCCACCCCAGCGATATGTATGAGGATAGCAGTGGATTCCCCGCTTGTCAGTTTGATCAGAGATGCTCAGGTGGAGGGTATGCGACCAGAGAATTGGAAACTAGAGAGGATCAGGGGTGAGAACGCCCGATTTGTGCAGGATAGCCAGGGGTTGCCGACCCGATGCGGTCGGGTATGGGTTCCGATGACTGGTGGGGTCAGACAGATGGTCATAGAGGAGGCTCATAAGTCTCACTTCTCTATTCACCCGAGGGCCACCAAGATGTACCGGGATTTAAGTTTGAGCTACCGGTGGCCATGCATGAAGCGAGAAATCGCTTGGAACGTCGAGAGGTGCTTGACCTGTAGGATGGTCAAGGCCGAGCATCAGAGGCCGCATGGCAAACTGCAGCCCCTGGAGATTCCCATGTGGAAATGGGAACAGATCACAATGGTTTTTATTACCAAACTACCGAGAACGGCGAAGGGGTTTGATGCTATATGGGTCATCGTGGATCGATTGACCAAGAGTGCCCATTTCTTGGCCATACGGGAGAGTTCGTCGGGCGAGAAGTTGGCCAACATATATGTCTGAGAGATCGTTGCTCGCCATGGGGTTCCGGTCTCCATTGTCTCCGACCGGGATGTTAGATTTACCTCCCGCTTCTGGCAGAAGTTCCACGAGGAACTGGGCACGCGGTTGCACTTTAGCACAACATTTCACCCTCAGATAGACGGTCAGAGCGAGCGAACTATTCAGACCCTCGAGGACATGTTGAGGGCGTGTGTCATTGACTTCGGTGGGAGCTGGGATTCCCACCTACCGCTTGCGGAGTTCGCCTACAACAACAGCTATCATTCCAGCATTGGCGCCCCGCCTTTCGAGCTATTGTATGGACGGAGATGTCGCACCTCAGTTTGTTGGGGTGAGGTCAGACGAAGGTAGTCTTGCAGACTACCAAGAAGATTCAGCAGCGGCTGCAGACCGCTCAGAGTCGGCTGAAGAGTTACGCCGACCGGCGCCGATCTGAGTTAGAGTTTCAGGTCGGTGATATGGTACTCTTGAAGGTCTCGCCCTGGAAGGGTGTGATCCGCTTCAGGAAGAGGGGAAAATTGGGTCCCCGATATATTGGGCCGTTCAGGATCATTGCCAGGATTGGTAAAGTGGCATACAGGTTAGAGCTTCTGGAGGAGCTTAGTCGGATTCACAGCACTTTCCACATTTCTCAATTGCGAAAGTACGTTATGGACCAGGAGGCGGTGGTATCACTGGATGACATTCAGGTCGATGAGCGCCTGAACTATGTTGAGAGGCTCGTGGCCATATTAGAGAGGAAGAGGAAGGTTCTACGGAATAAGGAGATACCTTTGGTAAAGGTTCAGTGTGAACATCGGAGGGGGTCCGAGTGGACGTGGGAGCCAGAGGCAGAGATGCGAGAGCACTACCCGGAGCTGCTCGCCACGGCAGACTTCGAGGAAGAAGTCTAGTTCAAGTGGGGGAAAATTGTAACACCCCGATTCTCAGGTATTGATTTATATAAGAAATTCTTTGATTTCAAGGTCTACTCGACGAGTTGGTTGCCCTACTCGTCGAGTAGCAGCGGGGTTGGTCCACGTGTTTTAGTGACCTACTCGCCGAGTCCAAGAAGGGACTCGACAAGTAGGAGCTGGCAGATGAAACCCTAAATCCCAGGGTATTGCACCCTATTTAAAGGATCATTGGCCTTCCCCAGCCTCCCCTTTACAGTTACTTGACATCCTAAAACCCTAATTCTTGTGAGTGTACTCCATTTGTGTTCTTAAGCTTGGGAAGAGGATGTTTGGTGGGAAGAAGATTGGAGATCAAGTGACTAGGAGCAAGGAACGTGTGTAACCAGAAATCTACCTCAGTTGACATCCTTTTTGGAAGGTATTAAGCCGTTATCCTAACCCCCTTTCCATTCTAGATCTATTTTGGGTGGATTTTAGGGATTTTTTAGCTTATTAGGAAGCCTTTCTTGTCTTTGAGCTCAGATTTGAGGTTGCAACCTCAGATCTGAACTCTCTTGGGTCTCTAAGTCCATAAAGTTTCCAGCTCTTGCAAGAATGAGACTCTCCTAAGGTGTAAAGCTCCATTAAAAGCTTAGATTGGTCATTTAGAGTCTCTAGGGCCTTGCATGCACGTAAAGTTTGCAACTTTACGTGATAAACATGCCTTAGAAGCTTGGATCTGCAATATGGAGCCATTGCATGGCTTAAAAAGTACCTGTATGGATGAAGGTCTGAAGGGACTCTGCGAGTTGCATAGTCAACTCAGCGAGCCACATGAAGATGGTCCTGTACTCGACGAGTTGGATGAACAACTCGGCAAGTCCGATGAAGATTGCCTTGGGCTCGGCGAGTCAGTCGAATGACTCGGCGAGTCAGCTAGGGTTTCTCCCAACCTTTGGACACGCATGAACTCGGCGAATTCTAGGGGAAATCGACGAGTCAACCAAGGATTTCACGACTTCTCGAGTTTAGGAAGGACTCGACGAGTTGGTGATCTACACTCGACGAGTCGGGTCAACATGGACTGCTGACTTTGACTGTGGACTTTGACTTTAACCAAGGATTGACCAGTTGACCTCTGGGGGCATTTTGCTAATTTGGAGATTTATGGAAAAAGAGTTTTATGGTAACTATAGGTGGCAGAGTTCGTGTTGGTGATTCGAGAGTTTGAGCCTATCATTTTCAGTGCGACATTGTGAGGTGAGTTTTCCTCACTATACTCAAGGGTCTAAGGCACCAAGGCCGGCCCTTTGGATTGTTATCTGGTTATGTTATGCTAGTATGATTTATTAGATCGGCATCTTGGTAGATAGGATGGTGTTATGTGCTATGTAGTATGATCCGTTAGATCAAGTATTGTCTGTAGACTGTTATGTGATTATCTGTTATATGTGCACATGTTTGTTTGGCGGTTGAGGCTTATCTGCTTTGTGCGAAAGCCAATAGACCTGGGCATTCCAACCTGTTGGTTGTGGGCCGTGAGTATTCAATCCCGAGGATGATTGGACTCATAGTATGTGGGCATTCCAACATGTTGGTTGTGGGTCTGGGGTATTCCAACCTGATGGTTGATTGGACCCATAGTGTGTTGGCATTCCAACTTGTTGGTTGAGGGCCTGGGGTATTCCAACCCGATGGTTGATTGGACCCATAGTATGATGTCTATAATTATATGTGTTTTATTGTGGGTATGGGTATTTTGGGGGAACTCACTAAGCTTTCGGGCATACGGTTTCAGTTTATTGTTTCAGGTACATCTGGGGATCGCGGCAAGGCGAAGGCATGATCGTACATCTCCTCATGATTTGTTTATGTTTCTGGGAAACTCTGATATTATACATTTTGAAAACAAAGTTGTAATGATTTTAATGGTAAGAAATGTTTTTAAAAATTTAAATTTGGCATGATTCTAAGGGTGTTACACATGGGTTCACGGCCGTGAACCTAGTTTGTGGACGTGAACATCCCTTGTTGATGTTCTTGGCTCGAATGCAATCCATAGATCCATTACTCACACTTCTTAGTATCTAATCCCAAGTGTACAAGGCTTAAAAACTCATAGAATAACCCTTAGCAAGGCTAAAAGGTAACAGATACAATTCTGACATTTGATTGAATTGGTTGACTTTACAAGATAGAAATTTCGGGTTGTCACACATATGAGCATAACTACTAATACACAAAACATGAGCATAATCACCTAATTATAGATATATAAACATTCCTCGGGAACTACCCCGGCATCGGACCGTAGTCCGGAACATACAAATACAATATATGCAAGAATCACAAAGACATCAAGCATGCTAACATTCTTCGGGTACCGCCCCGGCATCGAACCGAAATTCAGAATACATGCTAACCTACATCGGGCCCCGCCCGAAATCGGACCTTAATCTGGAACATACTATCATACACAAACGGGTCGGCCTTGGTGCCTTTGACCCGTTCCTACTAGAGGAAAACTCACCTCGTATGCTAACTGCAAAATCTCGTGTGAGGAATCTTTGATGGCTGCTCCAACGACTCCCCGACTATCATTATCACAATAACGCTTAGTCAAAATCTGATAATCCTTCTTAGGGTAAAATGACCATTTTACTCCTAGTCAAAGTCAACGTTCCGGGTTGACTCAACTCGCCGATTTGACTCATCAACTCGTCGAATTCTCTAAATCAAAAACCCTGAAATCGCGATCTAACTCGTCGAGTCATCCCCCTGACTCGCCGAGTTCCCTGGCTACTCTTAGTCACGATTAAGCGAGTCAACTCGTCGAGTCATCCTGAGACTCATCGAGTTCTATCATATTCAGAATCGGGACATAACGACACAACTCGTCAAGTCCTTCTGTGGACTCGCCGAGTTCCTCAGTCTGTTTGGGCCATCTTAAAGGATTAAGCCCCTACTCTTCAGATCTAACCTTCTTGTTTCTCATATACACTAAAAATGTCCTTTTAAGGGTAAAGTTTCCAACTTTACCCACTACTACCCTCTTTTGGCGTGTTTAGCTCAAACCCTAAATCCTAAGGACCTAGATCTTGGTCCATAAGTCATCCATACTCCAAACTAAAGCATACAAATAGAGATCTAAGCCCTAGACATCATTTGAGCACGTAGAGTTTCTGCCTTTACTTCCATGCATGGCTTTTTGGGGCTTAAAAGCCCAAAATGACATCTTAGAGCTTGCATGGGGGCTCCAATGACCATAAAGTTTGCACCTTTATGCCATAACAGCCCTTTATAACCCCAGATCTGAAGATATACCCAATTTGGAAGTCCATATCCCAAAGATCAAGCTTCTTGGACCAAAAACCCAATAAAGTGGAAATAATGAGATCTAAGAAACTACTAAGCAAGTTAGAAACTTGATTACCAGAAAATGATGAGGATGAAAGGAAGTCTCTGGATCTAATATCTTCTCCTTGAATCCTCAAGCTCCTTCTTCTTCCATAAGCTTCAACGCACACAAAGTTCACTCAAAAATGGCTCACAATATCAAAAATGCATTAGGGTTTCTGAAACTAGGGTTGGGGACTTGGAGGCTGGAAATGAAGCCAGCAAGTGGGGATTAGGATGCTTAAATAGGGTGCAAAAGCCCGAAATTAGGGTTTCATCCTGGCAGCCCTACGCGCCGAGTCGAGGCTCTCAACTCGTCGAGTAGGTGACTTAAAATCCCGCCTTAAATCTGGTTCCTACTCGACGAATTTGGGGCTCCCAACTCGTCGAGTTGTTCTACAAAATTGAATAAATTATGATTAAATGTGTACCAGGAACCAGGCGTTACAAAAACCTTAGAAACACTTAATATTTTTTGTTATATTATATAAATATATATTAATAGACATGTAACTTAGGAACAATGTGAAGGTTTCAGATGTGGTTTGAGTGGTTTTCGGTTTTGGCTTATGGTGTTGACGCTTTTTTAGACAGCTCCAAAAACGACTCCAAAACCAGGTGGTTTAGAGCCAGGACCGCCATTACCACAAATCATTTTCCTCCATCTTTTGTTCTTACCTGTTGATTCCTCAATGCATCTGCATATGTTTGGAGTCGATGACACACCATTTTCCTCCACCTGTAAGAAAGAACAAGAGGTCACACAAAGAAACCTCGTGACCCGCCAACTGCAGTGCCGATTTCCATAATTGACCCATCGATTTCTCGTATAGAGGAGAACGGAGACCCATTTTTCCTCTATAGACACCACCAACGCACCACCGTTGACCCCCCCCCCCCTCTTCCGCCTTGCTAAGATTAGAAGTCGTCGACGTCCTTTGCCACACGCTGTTTGACTTACCTTTGCTGATAGAAGGCTGAGAGCAAGTGAAGTTGAAAACGGGTTGTTCAGGTCATTGTAACCGATCCCATTAAACATCGTCCCTATTTCATAATTACACACAACATCACCTTCGTTCTTGATGCCTATAATCGCAGCGCCTCTAGAAGACCGTCGACCAAGGTGAAGGAAGCATCCTCTCGCTTCCAATCAAATAAAATATCGATAGAGGAAAATAAAAGGAAAAGGTTTGTCTATTGTGTTCAATCGTTCGGAAGGAAAAGGAGTCAGAGCCCACATCCTCACCGCCGATTATGGGTGTGCACCCTCCTACGATGTTAGGGCTCCACTTGGTTGACCGGTGTTATGATCAATCGATGCCAGCTTCTAAAATTTGAGTGATGATTTCTCTAATTTTAATTTAATCTTTTATGTTGAATTCGGTTGAATTTTCATGTATGTTAGGGTTTTTTTATGATGTTTACAGAATTGGCATTGGAAGCCTATTCACCAGAATGGTTTTTCAAGGATCTATGATACACCCACCACTACAATACACATATCGAAGCAGTAAACAAAAAAAGAAAATAATTAAGGAGGGGACCACCACCAATCACGAGGACACTGCAAGAGTAGTGGAGGATCAGGGGTAGTTTGGGTAGAATAATGAGCTGTCATTCCTGCATATGTATATACAAGGTTGTAGATATCGCTACTCGGTACCTGTTCGGCCGACTACCGAGTAGTGAGTACTCGGGAGTACTTGGGAGTACTCGGATTCGGTAATTCATGTAAAAATGTTTTTAGGGAAATTATATATGTCAAAATCATAAGATGAAATCATAAGTTGATTGAAATATATAACAAAATTAGATACATGTGAATACGCAAAACTGAAAAACACACAATGGTCTCACTTCGTGAATAATTATTGAAAATTTAAGATATATATGTAGTAATAATCACATGTTTGTGTGTGTGTGTTAAATAATAAATCATTAAGCATATTATACATATTAATCACCGAGTTGATCAAGTTTTACAACATTGCTTGCTTCAGTGAAGGGACGATCGGGGAGTACTCGGATTCTGTAACTCGCCTCGGTAAGGGGGCGAGTAAGGAGTACTCGGCCGAGTAATTGGGCCAACTCGACGAGTTATATACATGCATATATATATATATATATATATATATATATATATATATATATATATATATATGGGTTTGTGACCTAGAGGGGTATCTGATTATTGTTAGAAGTTTCTATTCCTTGGAGATCGTTAACTTCTCGTATTGCTTTCATTATCTTTGTCTTTATTGTTCTTCATTTTCCCAGAAAGTAATACAATCTTGCAGTTTTTGTTAAATATCTATCAAGTCCATTACAAGTGGTATCAGAGAATGTCATTCCTGGAGAAGTAGAGATGGTTGTCCCAAAGACTAATACAGTTGGTGTTAGAGTGGATTAGATAGGGGAAGAAATAGAATCGGTGAAAGTATCCATGGAAAACCTGAAGGAAGCTATCCATGCACAAATCTTAGAACAAAATGAATAACTCACAAAGAAATTTTCGGAGATGATATCTGATACCATCATAACCATGCTCTATGAATCTGGTTCAGTAATAAGAAAGGAAGACAAGACATCGAAAGGAACACCAAAAAGTGGTAGCACCGGTGGTGGTTCTGGCGGAGGATTGGATGGCAGTGGAGGTTCCAGAGGGGAATACATAGGAGAAAGCCACGGAGGGGGAACAAATTGGTGTTACAGGAAGTTGGACATGCTCCTTTTTGATGGAGAAAATCTCGATGGCTGGATATTAAGGGCAGAACGTTATTTTAATTTCTACAAACTAACGGAGGCTAATATAATTGAAACGGTGGTGGTGGCTCTTGAGGGAGATGCTCTTCTATGGTTTCAATGGGAACACCGTCGTCGACCGATAACACGTTGGAACGAGATGAAATCGCTTCTTCTCCGCCAATTTCATCATGTCAATGCAGGTACGCTATACAAGCAGTGGTTATCCCTAACTCAAGTCGGGTCGGTTATTGATTACCAACCATCCTTTATCGAATTGCTAGCCGCGTTAAGCAATTTTTTGATGATATCACTATGGGCCAATTTGTTAATGGGCTCCAAGCAAACATACGGGATGAAGTCCAGCTTTTGGAACCCCGATCGGTGGATCATGCTATATCTCTAGCCATCAAGGCAAACGAAAAACTCCATTCTCAACAACAAATGAAGTCATTCACATCTAATTTATCTGGTTCCCATCGAGCGACAACAGGAACCCCATATCGTCTTCCCCTAATCACGCCCATAAAGACCACCATTTTTTCTCAAAGAAAATTTTCTATGCAAGGTTCGCAAAATTCTACCAGCCTCCTTCCTAATAACAAAGTGATAGGTGAAATGTGTAGGTTAATAGAGAAGTAATTTCAGGGTAAGAATGAGAAGTGGATTTGTTATTGATGTGATGAGAAGTGGAACCCAGGTAACCGTTGCAAGAAAAAGGATTTGAATGTTTTATTAATACATGAAGATGAGGATGAGAACAACCACAATAATCAGATGTAGAAATTACCCCTCCCCAATCTTGTCTGGAATTTTTTTGAATTTGGTCATAGGAAAGACCATCCCTAAAACATTCATGATGAAAGAACTCTTAGCTGACACAGAGGTAGTGATACTCATAGACCTTGTGGCAACTCATAATTTCCTTTCTCTAACAGCACTTGAACAATTAAACATCATAGTTTCACCGACGGCTGGGTTCGGGGTATCATTGAGCACTAGAAAGGCAGTTACATGATGGGGTAAATGCCAAGGGGTGTTGTTACAGGTGCAAAGGTTATGCATCCGTGAATATTTCTTACCTCTTATACCGGGCAATTCCGATGTTATATTGGGGGTGCAGTGGTAAGAAAAATTAGGAGTTGTCACCACTATATGGAAGACACAGGTGATGAAATTTCAAATTGATGGGAAAGGTTCTACCCTTAAAGGTGATCCCTCCTCGGAACGAGGCAAAATCTCCATTAAAAATATCATAAGAACGATTGGGTCGGTTGGGAGTAGATTTATGGTACAACTCAACCATCTCGAAGAACAACCTTTTTTCCCCGTTCCAGATTGTCCTCCATATCTAAAACCGTTGGTTCAAAACTGTTCTTTGATATTTTCCTGGGAAGGAGGAATTCCCCCACAATAGAATCAACATGTCATACAGTTAGAAGAGGGGAACGAACCGTTCAGTCAGACCGTATCGATACCCCCATGCCCAAAAAGAAGAGATTGAGATGCTATTGCAAGATATGCTTAATTCAAGTATCATCGAACCTTCAAGGAGTCCTTTCTCAAGCCCAGATCTATTGGTAAAAAAAAGACGGCTCTTGGAGGTTTTATGTAGACTATCAAAGGCTTAGCCAGGTGACGATCAAAAAAAATTTCCCATACCGATCAAAATGGAGCTGTTGGATGAATTACAAGGATCTGGAATTTTTTCAAAATTAGATTTGAAATCCAGTTATCATCAGATAAGAATGAACAACGAGGATATCCCCAAGACAACTTTTAGGACAAACGAAGGACATTACGAATTTGTAGTAATGCCCTTCGGCCTCAGAAACGCGCCCGCCACATTTCAATATGTGATGAATCAAATATATAAACCCTTAGAAAATTTATTTTGGTATTTTTTTTTATGACATCTTGATATACACTCAAGATGAGGATCAACACTTGTCCTATATGGAGATCGTATTGGAAACCTTAAGCAATCATAAGATATTTGCAAATCCCGGTAAATGCAAACTGGGAAAACATCAAATCGCCTACTTGGGACATGTGATTTTGGAGCAAGGGGTGGCAGTAGACAATGAGAAAGTAAGGGTGATTGAAGCTTGGCCAACCCCATCCACAGTGAAGGAACTCAGGGGGTTCCTAGGACTCATAGGTTATTACTGAAAGTTCATATCTAGGTGTGCAAGCGTTGCAGCTCCTTTAACAGATCTGTTGCGAAAAGATTGTTTTGGGCAGAACCTCCAAGCTAAAGAAGCAATTACTGCCCCCAAAACAGCTCTCATTAACACGCTAATTCTAGCTATGTCGAATTTCTCCAAGTTGTTCATCATAAAATAGGTGCCTCCAGAGTCGAGTTGGGTGCGGTGTTAATTCAAGATGGTCACCCCATAACTTATTACAACCAAGTTTTGGGAACTCGAAATAGACTTTAATCCATATACGAGAAAGAGTTGATGGCCATAGTCTTGCCGGTGAGTAAATGGAGACATTACTTAATGGGGAGACACTTTGTGAGCAGAACCGATCAACGCAGCCTTAAGTACTTAATGGAATAGTGGGAGGTGGGAATCGAGTACCAAAGGATGTACCAAATGCTGGGATTTGACTTTGAGGATCATGTAAGTAAATATGGGTGATCTTAAAGATTTGGTTTTAGAACAGACACACGATTAGGCTGGTCTTCAAAATAAACTATGTGGGTGAATGAATAATCATGAATTTATACCAAGTTGTCATTTTTCTGCACACACAAATGTTATATCTTCAATTTAAACTCTTTTTCCCAAAATTGAGAATCTGTAATTTCTTTTGCCTAATGAATCATGTTCTGAAATGAAGCTTCTTGTCAGTTTACAATGAACCAGATTGACAAAGGGGGAATATTAAATAGTGGTGCTCCTCATAACCATCACAGTTACAACCACTTTTAAAATGTCTAATTAAAGGTGTGCTAACATGAAATGTGTAAAAAGTAAGAAATTTTCTCATTACAAAGCCAACATACTTTCAAACGTTTGTATATTAGCCAACTGATAATATCTTTTTTTATTCATATATTGTAAATCAAGTGGATCAATCTTGGGAGGTGCATATTCATCCATGGATCTAAGGTGTTGTTTACTTCCTTATAGCCTTAATTTATAAATCGACCTTTAGTTAATGTTTTGTATATGATGGAATTAGGCTCGGAACGAAACAATTCGTTTCACAAGTGTTAGAAAAATATAGGGTTTGTAGTGGAGATCTGGATACCAACTTGGATCGTGAGAACACTTTCCGAACTGATATTTATACCCTATACATGGGTTGAAAGAAATTCAGTCTAGGATAATCCAAGTGGACACTTACGAAACTAGGCACAGAAATCGTAAGCCAAATTGCTAGAAAGATTTTGTGAGTGTATGAAAACCGAGAGCTAATTTTCGTGTCTGTTTTTCCCATAAGGAATAGTCGTTTATATACTAAACGAGATTAGGGTTTCATTAGGATTGGGTCGTCCTTAGTTGCTTTGGAAGCAAGTCAGGATAATCTGGATTTTAATGAGGATTTAGGGTTACCAAAACTAACGAGTTTCGTTAGTTTTAAAATAATCACCCTTAAGAATCTGAATTTCCCACTATGTTCCCATATGTAAAATTCGGAGAGGTTTTGGGGTGCTGCCCCTAGACCTCAGCAAGGGGCTCTGCCCCTTGGACCCCGCTAAGGGCACCGCCCCTAGACCCCGCCAAAGGGGAGCCGCCCCTTTGGAAACCCCGGACCCAGGGGCGCTGCCCCCGGACCTCCAACTTATCGTCAAACCGGCTTCTAATTCAATCTTATACATGTGTGCACTTCACACCAACCCGTACAAATATTAGAGTACAAATTATGAAGCCCCTTAGCTCACATGTTAATTCCAGTTACATAAAATGACATTGTGACACTAAAATCACCAACAACAGGTATATTAATGAAAAAAATCATGAATAACCATTCCTAATTCACTTTCATTTGTTATTTTTCATTGATGGAATGGAAAGGGAAAATTGTAACACAATTCATATAAATTGAATATTTGATTCTATTACTTTATTTTAGAGTACATTTTCTTTTCATACTAAGGTCTTTTTTTTCCTTGAAAATTGAAGTATTAATGTGTAGTATTTTGAAAACTTTGTTGATGTTTACTTTGATTGGCACTTCCTGTTATGCCAGTTTTACATTCTAATGATGTTGAGGTTTCGACAGCTTCTTTTGTGTTTCCATAAGGTTTAGAAGTTGTGGGATTGAAACCACAACTTGATAAGATCATAAAAGCACCACACAGACGTATATAAATCATAGGACTTGCACCCAATGAATCGGGGTTTGACTTTTATACTTGTGTGTTAGGTTGACTCATGAGACGAGGTTCAAGGGGAAATGATATTGTCCAACTTGCAGACACACTATAGAGTTCACCAAATTCATCTTCCAAACAGGGGCGGACCCAGGAACTCATGTAATGGGTAGCACCAAAAAATCTCAATAAATATAAAAAGATAAAAATAAAAACAATGAAAGTTAAGATTTCATTAGATAAAATAAACTAATATATATATATATATATATATATATATATATATAGGGTTAGGTTATTTTGTTTTAGGTAACTATTGTGTGCATCTAAGGAGAATTCTAGACCAATAGATGAAAATAATTAATGACTATGATTTTGAGGGTTTATGATATTACAATGGAATATCATGTACCATAATATCACTCAAATTAATTAAAATTGTATTTTAGACAATTAACTATATTTAAAAAATGAAATTTTCGAATTTTAAGGGATAATTCTGATTTTTTTTTAATTAATTCAATCTCAATTCTAATTTAATTTGTAATCATAACCAATTATAACTTATTTTAGTCAGTCAGAATGCGATTCTGTTAAAATGACATTCTGTTAGAATAACAGTTTATGACATCCTTTAAGAATACATAAATAAGAAGAAAAAACATGAATAAGTACATTATGAAACAATATACAAAATCGATTCTTGAACTAATAATATATCAAATAATTATATTCTATGATTGTGATACAAAAAGAACATTCTTGAATAATAACAACATTCTGAAAGAATAACAAGTGTAATTTTTAAAAAACAACAACATTTTTAAACTGTGAGTGTGATCAATCTTTAATTCATTCTTCACGTCATTCCTACAAGGTCTTCAAACCATTCACATCACAAATGCATCAAAAACATCAAAATCCAACAAAAAAACACTAAGTCATCAAAAACATCAAAATCCAACAAAAAAACACTAAGTCATTCTGAAAGAATAATATTGTTAAGATTCGTTTTATACATTCTGATGGAATACATTCTACTATAAGACACTTTTGTTCTCCATATTTTCTTTCTTCTCCACATGAATGACAAACTCTTCAAAAACTAAAAAGAAAAAAAAAACCATCAACATCTAACAAAAACACTAATCCACTAAACGAACCAACAAAATATATGACATTTTAATAAGCAAAAAAGATTCTAAAAGAATCATTAAATCTAAAGTGCAATTACCATTTAATTCTGACAGAATATATATATATATATATATATATATATATATATATATATATATATATATATATATATATATATATATATGACATTTTAAATTTTGGCAGAATACATACAACATAGTAAATTAGCAAGTTGTAATTCTGACAGAATAATTAGGACAATAAAATATGATTATAAAACAAATTATTTGCAATGTTGGTTGGGTCAGACAATTCATCAAACACTTGGCGTGCGAAACTAAAAGTGAGAATACATTTGATTCTTGGAGAAATACACACAGTAAAATGAGGGATGTCATAATTTTTTTTCTTTATCTGTTTGTTCCTACCTAACCTAAGTAAAACAAACCACAATTCTTTTGTATGTCTCAAGCCCCAAACAAAAGGCCAAAAAAAGTATAATAAATTTTTTTTCTTGTTGTTTACGTGAATAACAACAAGAGCAAAAAAAATCAATTTTTTGACGTAAACTAGAACAAATCACAATTACTCTTTATTTCAAATGTCTCAAAATCGAAAAAAAAAACCCAAAAATATTAAAGAATTTTTTTTCTTACTATTGGTGTGAAGAACAAGAACAAAAATTATTTCTTTCTTTTAGATAATATTCATGTGTAGGTCAGACAAGTTGAAGCTTTAAGATCAAATACCTGGACATAATTCAAAAGGCGTGGAACTCTTCGAAAGCTTATCTCCTGCCGACAAAAAAAAATGCACGCAATCTTTGCTGATAAAAAGTGGCGGATTCTTGAACAAAGCGACAGAGAATCAGTGAAGGAGAAGAGGAGTATTCGTCAAATGGGGGTGGACACGATGAGGATTGAGGATGGTCGATGATTTTGAGATTAAATAAAACATGGTCGCAAGATGAAACTGAAAGCTTTGATTTCGAGGTGGTGATGGTCGGCTGGTAGAGAAGCGACAGTGAAGTTGTCGGTTGAGATGAGGCTACATATTTTTGAGGCCGATCGTTTGAAGATAAAGAAGGGAGAAGACTAGGTTTTAGGAAGTTAATGAATTACCATAATTAAATATGCAAAGATTACTATAATACATTTAAATGATTTATTTAATGATTTATTATTTCCTCAATTTTTATTGGTGCATACATGCACACAATAGTTGCTAGAAGCATTTGAACTTAGCTCTCTCTCTCTCTCTCTCTATATATATATATATATATATATATATATATATATATATATATATATATATATATATATATATATATATATATATATATATTACCATTTTAAATTGACCTCTAGGTTTACTCAATGATATCTTTTTACTCCAAATATTAAAGCCTCCCATCACAAAAGCAAAGAGAGATGTGTCATGCTCTTCTACCGAAGATTCTTCAGAAGATAAGTTTGACATGTTAATTTGTTTCATTTCTCTCCGATAAGTGAAGTTTTGATTTGTACTTTAAAATTATGTTTTTTATGGGAGTTTATTTATTTTTCTTATAGGCATTGTACTTTGCAATTTTATTCAGTTATAGCATTATGCTTTCAGAGTTTGTTTATTAGGATATTGTAATCCTTGAGTTATTGGTGATTGAGGGACAAGGTCTATTTAAGGAGAAAGTAAATATATATCAGACCAATTTAAGCAAAACCTTCTGATCCTCATTATTTTTATTCATATTTTCTGTAAAACAAATTTGCAAACTCATCTACTTCAGTACATCTACCCGGACCAAAAAAAAAAACGGTCCCGATAGTTATCTATTATGTTATATTTTTATTTATTAAAATCAATTTTATGTTTTGATTTTCTTAAATCAATGCTTTAATTTGTGATGATATGAGATCATTATACTTGTTTTAGAAAACATTTGGATAAATATATTATTATATTATGGTTTTAATAAAAGTACATTGCCATAAAATGGTCTTGAAACATTAATTTATGCAAGCATAAAATAGTTTTAATAGACAAAAATATACATTATAATATTTTCCTACATTAGAAAAAAAAAAGACCATGTTGGATTTTTTTGAGTGTCTTCATACCATTTTATGATTTTACCATAATATTGCATGTAAATTTTGGTTAGAATTCAGAAACATCTATTTTAGCTTGTTATATTTGTTTCGTATCAAGGTTATTCGGTTTTTATAAAAGTTATTCATGCAAATAAATTCATCTGGTTAATTAATCTTATCTTATTTTTTGGTTATACTTCCAACGAAAAAGCCTATTTACTTTACAAGCCTCTGGTTAATGTTTAACACTGGTGTTACGAAAGAATTAAAGTAGGAAAAGAGAGAAATCTTTCTGGGATTAAGTTGTGATTAAAAAGCTGTGATATTTGGGTTGCTCCATCACATCACTTACTATTTGCCAGATTTTGGTGGCTCTTTTGCCTTCAATGTTTACACTTTACACTTTTGTACACATCATCTTTAACATATTAAGCTATTTTAACTCAATATATATACAATTATCCATACATACGTACACATGTAGAAGAATAGAGGGTGGGTTTATTTTAGTTTCGAATCGAACGAATATTATTATTTGTATGACAATTTATCAACGCTTAATAGCATGTAGTCTAATCACAAAACAAAGTGGAATAACTCTCCAATTTTATTGAGAAAATATAACTCAAACAACTCAATAACATTTTCTGCATAGTCCATGTCTCGGTGTGTGTATATATATATATATATATATATATATATATATATATATATATATATATATATATATATATATATATATATATAGTAGGTGTGAGACTCGTGTATTATACGGGTTGATTAAAAAAAATTAAATACAAAGATGTAAAATATTAAACATTTTTAAAATAAAATTTTGAAATAAATACGGTTGCAATGATAAATAAGTAAGTACTTCCGATCAATACTAAAAAAAAAAATAATTGACATATTTTAAAGAATTGTCTTGAATCACAACTTTCTAAAAAACAACCCCACATTTTATGGCGACTGTTATTGACTCTTGTTTATTTTCAACGCAAAACATATTGTTAATGGAAATTATTTTCTTTGAAATGTGATAGTAATCATTTTATATGAAGACGTCTAAGATATTCTCGGAATAAAAGTATAATTTTCTATATTATTTCCGAATAAACGAATGTTGATTATATAAATTAAAGTACTACACGGTGTTTTTGAAAGACGGAGATTTTAATAAAAATAAAATAATTTAAAATTTTAAGCAAACAACAGTGTAATGGTACATATAAGTAAAAATACATCGTCTTCATAACAAAACAACAAAAAACAAATTATATTACTCCCTTTATCCTGAAATTATTGTCTCAACATACAAATTAAAAAAATATTAATTATCATAATAGCTTTCATATAAAGACATTAACTGAATGCCATACGGTTGGATATTTTCCTTTTATTTTTTAATTAAATATTTTATTTTTAACATAAGCTTTACATATTAACAATCTCCTTACAACTTACAAAATCATCAAACTCGTGAAAGCTTCCACGATCAGTTATGTGTTTTTAATGCAAAAAAATGTTAATTAGTCCATAGGATTTACGTTTAAGGGGGAGAAAGTAGAAAAAGACTCTAATTAATGTTGATAATAATTCTTGATTTATTGCCTAATTAATGTTGACAGGAATTCCTGATTTATTGTCTAATTTTCCTTATTTACATGTGTAATAAATGTTTTTAAAATGCAAAAAAACCACAAAATGCCATGTGGAAAAAAGAAAATTGGAAAAAATGAGAAAAAATCATGTGACATATTGAATAAGAAGAAGACAAGTGGAAAAAATATTCTTATTTATTAGGGTATATATATATATATATATATATATATATATATATATATATATATATATATATATATATATATATATATATATTCCTAAACTACCAAGTTGTAGAATAAGATTAGGAAACTTAAACCAACTTGTTTAAGCCCCAAGTTTACTTGCTCTCCAAGTCCTACTCGACTTAGGATTCCAATAATCATCCTCGAATCTCTAAGTCCTTCTAGAGATGTTTTTAATCCCGATCAAGCTCCGCATTTCCTTGAACTTGGTTCGAGCTAATGGTTTGGTAAGAATGTCCGCCTTTTGTTCCTCACCGGGAATGTACTCCACCTCCACTTGTTCGTTTTCAACACAATTACAAATAAAGTGAAACCTCGTGTGAATATGTTTACTTCTTCCATGAAAAACGAGATTTTTTGTTAGTTCGATAGCCGACTTGTTATCAACTCTAAGAACCACTTTCTCTTGCGCTTTGTTCATGATTTCTCCGAGCAAATATTGAAGTCATAGTGCTTGACATGCGATTGTCGTGGCCGCCATGAATTCCGCCTCGCAAGATGATAAAGCAACGGTATCTTGCTTTTGCGAACACCATGTAATTGGAGATGACATGTATTAGAAAATGTGACCAGTTGTGCTTTTTCCGTCATTTGGGTCAACATTATGACTACTATCACTATAACCAATGAGTCGGCTTTGTCACATCCTCTCGTACTTGATTCCATATCCCGTTGTTCCTTGTAAGTACCTTAGTATGTGTTTAATTGCTCCGTCATGTGACTCTCTTGGACTTTGCATGTATCGACTAACAACTCCAACCACATATGCCATATCGGGTCTTGTTTGCAAGAGATATCTAAGGTATCCCACCACCTTTCGATATTGTGTTGGGTCGATTTCGGGTTCATCTTCGGCCTTTGATAATTTATTTCCCGGTTCCATTGGAATGTGGGTCAGATTGCAATCATGTAAATCGGCTTCTTTTAAAATGCATTGAGCATATGCTTCTTGGTTTATAGTAATCCCCGATTCTTCTTGCTTAACTTCAATGCCATGGTAATAAGTCAATCTTCCAAGATCCAACATCTCAAAGTTCTTGGACATCTCTAATTTGAACCTCTTGATCATGCTCAAATTTGTACCTGTGACAAATAAATCATCAACATAAATTGCTAAAATTAGCAAGTTACATCCTTCACTTTTCCGGTACACCGATGGTTCTTTCATGCACTTTTGAAATTTCATACTCTTCAAAATCCCGTCAAGCTTCGTGTTCCATGCTCGAGGTGCTTGACTTAGACCATATAGTGCTTTCGTAAGGCGATATACTTTATGATCGTTGCCTTTCTTTATATAACCTTCCGGTTGCGATACATAAACGGTTTCCTTCAATTCTCCATGTAAGAACGCCGTTTTAACATCTAAGTGGTGAAGCTCATACCCATTAGTAGCGTCTAAGGCTATAAGAAACCGGATGGTTTCGATTCGAGCTACCGGAGCAAATACTTCTTGAAAATCAATATCGGGTTGTTGCACGTAACCTTTAGCAACCAACCTTGCCTTGTATTTATTAATAGTGTCGTCTGCATTTTTCTTCAATTTGAACACCCACTTGAGTCCAATTGGCTTCACCCCCGTAGGCTTGTTCACGAGATTCCAAGTATTATTCTCATTTATCGAATTAATTTCCGCATCCATGGCTTTGACCCACTCTGGTTATTTCTTCGATTCTTCAACCGATACCGGCTCGTCATTTGTTGTAAGAAGAAGTTCTTCGAGATTATCAAGATCAAGCTCATAATCTTGAAATCGTCTTGGAGGTACTCTTGTTCTTGAGGGTCTTTGATTTGCAGCTCCTTGTTGAACATTATTATTTACCGGACTTGGTTGTTCATTATCTTGTACTTCCGTTGTGTCTCCAATCTCATGATCTAATTCAATCGGTTCCATCAGATCATTGTTTACATCATTTCCTTGATTGTTGTTCGCCTCGTCTTCTGGGTAGTCCCATGGTATTATGAATGAGCCCAGTTCTTCATTGTTGGTTCCTGCTTCTTTAATCCAATCCCACCCTTTGGTTTCATCAAAAATAACGTCTCGACTCACGATTATTTTTTGTGTTACCGGGTTAAATAACTGATAAACTTTCGTACCCGGTTCGGAACCAACATGCACTAGTGGTCTTGATCTTGCATCCAACTTCTTTAGATTAACCGGTTCAACTTTTGCATGTGCTAGACACCCAAATATACGAACATTTTCTAAATTCGGTTTTCTTTTATATAACTTTTCGTAAGGGGTTGTATCACCAAGGACTCTTGTATAAACACAATTGATTAGATTTGTAGAGTGATTTACCGCTTCTCCCCATAAGTAGTTTGGAACATGCATTGCCTTCATTATACTTAATGTCATGTCCATAAGTGTTCGGTTTCTTCGTTCCACAATTCCGTTTTGTTGTGGAGAATATGGGGCGGTAAGATGGCGTTTGACTCCGTTTTGATCACAAAAAGAATTAAACTCGAGAGAAGTAAACTCACATCCTCGATCACTTCTAAACACTTTCAAAGGCTTTCCAATTTCATTCTCCACCAAAGTTTTGAATTTTTTGAAGTGTGTAAATGTCTCACTCTTTTCTTTCATGAGATAAATCTACATAAATCGCGAAAAGTAATCAATTAGTGTAAAAATATACCGATTTTGACCCTTTGTTGCCGGGGTGATCGGACCGCATAAATCACAGTGAACTAGTTCCAATGGTCGTTTTTCTTTGTATGTTGTCATAGTCGGGAATGACTTTCTTGTTTGCTTGCCCACCAAGCAAGACTCACACAATTGATTCTCATGATAAAATAGGGGTAACACTTTGACTAGACCCTTCTTTGACATCTTTTTCATTGACTCGAAATTGATGTGCCCAAGTCTTGCATGTCATCGCTGTGACATCCGCCTAAAATGGATTCGGGTCAACCCAACCCAATTGGAAATTTAACAAACCTTACTCAAGATTACTTGACGCTAATAGGATCAAAACCCATACACTACGATATAAATTGGCGTTAATAGCAACATAGTATAGTACAACGTTATAACTATAATCAAATTAAATTATGATACCATATTAAAATCAAATCAAAGTATAATGCTCTAATTAAATTAAAAGAATCAAACTTGAATGCTATAATTAAACTTCAAATCAAAGTAGATTGTTATAATCAAATGATAACCTATCTTTTATAAAACTCCATTTTTATAAACTTTACATTAAATTTTATAAAACTCTATTTTTATAAACTTTACTTTAAATTTTATAAAACTCTTATATTAATTATGTAAAAGATGCTTGTGTTAGTGGGAAATTATGAAGACCACCAAAAGCAAAAAAATTATTCCCATGGTCTCCCATTCACACCTCTCATCCACTTTCCTTCCTTTTTCTCCCAACACATTATTCTCTTCACCACTTAAACCTTCTCTATTCTTTCTCTCACTCTCAATCTCGAAATTCATCCAAAAAATACTCATATTCCAGCCAAGAACAATCTATTATACTCAAATCTTCATCCCTCTTGAAGCATTCATCAAGGTATGTTGTTAAAAGTTTCAAATTCATACAAGAAACAAATTAAATCCACCAAACTATCTAAAACTCATTTTATGCATAAACCTGATTTTTCTCAGAATCCCATCAATAAAATAAGAAGTTCTGGAAATTTTCAGAAAATAACTTATTTTTATTGAATTACTATAATTATTGCAATAAAGTAGGGCAATAATTCACATAAAATACTTTTTGCATTCAATAAATTCTGAGAAAATTCTGGGATGACCAATATATTGATTAAACATAATTTATGAACTTTCATGCATTTATATTACTGTTTACTATTATTTATGATTTTATTGATTAATTAATAATGAAATATATGAAAAATACTTCCCATAGTCACAAATATCCAAAACTTATACAATGGGCTTTATATCATGTTATAAAACTATGGTTAATTTTAAAGAATTTTTGGGAATCATTTATTATTTTTCCCGGATTTTGTTGTTGTTTAATCATTAAAGTATTAAATAAATACTAAAACAGTTCAGAAAAATATAAAAATTTTACAGTAATTAATATTGTATGAAATAATGATTTCCTAATAATTTCATAATTTTTCAATACTGTTTACTATTTAAAACCATTTTCCTAAGTATTTAAGCATGTAAAAATGCATTTTAATGATTATTTCATATAAATAATTGTTAAAATCTGTAAATAATTATAATTGGGCAAGTTATTATTTTAATAAGAAATTATTAAAATCTGGCCTAAACTGAAAATATAAATTAATTATGCAAAGTAATTAATTCAATTTAAAATTCATTTAACAAATGAATATCTTAATATTCTAATCAAAATGAATTATTGTTAATTCATCTAATATAAGAATATGTGTTTAATTATTTGTATTAATACTCCATTCTCATTTAGCAGTTCCTAAACCAAAACTATTAATTATATTAGGTTCTACGCCATTTTGATCCGAACCGTCTATCGTACGACACACGCATTTCGTTTTGGGACTAATGTGAGTAATCTACCCCATATTTTATAATTTTCAATACTTTTGGGGTGTATCATGTGGTTCTAATATGTTCCAACTTCATTTTATTGTTTTATCACAATTGAGACATTGTTGGGACATTTATACGTGAGTCATTAATTGTATAACTATTGTTTGTTTACGCTACATGTACTTGTAGTGCATTACCATTTTTAGTCTAATCTCCATGACTATGCCCGTATTCTTGAGGTACGTTATGGACAATAATAGCGCTATTGGGTTGACCACCCCGCCTTGGGACGCTAAGGTGATTGATAGCACGTGGTTGAGTGTGTTTGATCATTAGATGTTCCATCCTATATATATATATATATATATATATATATATATATATATATATATATATATATATATAGGGTGATGACTTATTGTTGTTGTTATCATTTGTTAATCAATTTTTGATTTATAAACCGTTATCTCAAATACAATTGTTTGCCGACTTCAAACGAAAACAAATTTCAAATTATAAATGTTTCAACTTCACAATTTTCTCTACTAAAATTAGATTACTCACCAACTCTCGTAGTTGACCTGTTTTTACCCATGATGCAGATTTGAAGAATGAAGTTGATGAAAAATAGGTTGTGCCTTAGAAATCCACAAGACTATTTAAATTTGATGTAATAAAGGTTGTTCGTATTTGGATTTGTATTTGTATGTTGTGGATCTTGTTTGCATACTTAGTACTTAATTGAATCTAATCATATTATAACATAGTTGTCATGAGACTTTGAACAATATATCACGCCTTGATCGATTCCGACAAGGATCAGGGTGTGACAGATTGGTATCAGAGCCCTTGACTATAGGGAATTAGGTTAATTGCATTGACCTAGTCTATAGCCTCTAGGGTCCTCTCGTATGCTAGTTTATAAAATGCACACACAACTACATGCAATTCACACTTAGAAAATCCTAGGAATACCTTTGTGTGTTAATTGCTCCCTTAAGTGCATACGTATTACTCCTGACACTTATATATGTGCATACACTGGTGAATATTCTCCTCTTTCTCTGAAAATCACTCACATATTCAAGTGGTTTTAAAAAAAATGTATATACATATATATTCCTTAGAGCTCATAGGAAATTCAAAGTCATCCACTCTAGTTGGGTAGGATCATAGTAATGGACGCGTAGTAACTGGAAGGGGGAGGTGCCGGTAGCCTGAAAGTCTTGACTAGGCAAGCATTCGTATACATCCCAATCAACCGAGGGACCAGTTTGCTTATCTGGGGACCAAAGGCGAGAGTTCCCAAACCTATAGGCCAAAGCGCGTCATTCACATTACTTTTGAGCCATCAAAATACCCGACCTTATCAAACGTATCCGAAAAGATACACTCCAAAATGGCCAACTCATTGGACTATTAAGTTCCCTAATGGGCCTAGTAGTGGGAAAGACATGTGAAAACTTAGTTTTGTGGGGGCCCACGCAAGTGCTACATGTTTCACATTTAGTAACCATGGAAAGCCCAAAAGGTGCCCAACACTCCTAACCATGGCCCAACAAGTGTTTTACAATTATTTTACCCAACAATGTCTAAAAACTTTATTTCCATAATCAATTTACAAATAACTCACAAGTCCATATGCGTGTTTCTCGTAGATGGCATTACGACCCCCATACGCTGCTCGCAACAACCGAAGGCTAACTGCCCTTATCGCCAAGGAGGTAGCAAACGTCATCCCAACAATTGCAACCCAACTTCATTCTCTTCAGCCACAAGCTCCAGCAACCACTCCTCGTTGCTCGTTCAAGCACTTTCGTAACTGCAATCCGCCTTACTTCAAAGGCATCGATGGTGCCACCGCACTCCTCACATGGATTGAAGAAATGGAGAGTACTTTCATCCATAGCGAGTGTCCTGAGGACCTGATGGTCCGTCATGCTACAGGGTGCCTCCAAGGTCATGCTCTCACATGGTGGAACCTAGAAAAACGGGCAAAGGGAGAGGTTGTTGCCTTGGGAATGACCTGGTCAAAACTAAAGGAACGCATGATGGAGAAGTTCTGCCCTGACAGCGAATTGCAAACTCTCGAGGATGAATTCTGGAATCTGAAACAGGTGGGAGGCGACAACGCGACCTACACCAATAGATTCCATGATCTCTCAAGAATCCTACCTCACATGGTTCAACCTATGAAAACTGCAATACGTCGCTACATCAAAGGGTTACCACGCCAGATCCGTGATTCGGTGACCAGCAGCAGGCCATCTACCCTAGAATCCGCCATTGAAATAGCAGGTCAACTCAACGAGGACAATATGAACGATGGTGTCCTCCCACGCAAGGGTTCAAAGATGTCAACTGAAAAGCCGACCCCTGAGACCCCCCTAATTGTCAAGTCCGAGTCCTCCCACCGACATGACAAAAAGAAGCGGAAAAGTCATCACCACAACCATGTTGTTATTACCCCTGGTACTCCTATCACCCAAGTCACCCCACAAGCCCAACCGAATAAAAAGTCGTATACCGGACCTCACCCCCTCTGTAACCACTGTAACTATCACCATATGACCACCAGCCCGTGTCGCCTCTATACGAATTGTGGTCGCTATGGCCACTTGGCGGACACATGTCGTGCACCAAAAACTCAGCGACCACTCTATCTACCCTCAAATCAGCAAACACAAACCCGATATCCAACTGGAACATGCTTCAACTGTGGTGACCCCACCCATTTCAGAAACGCGTGTCCTAGGCTAGTCAATATCATCAACACCCAAGCCCAGGCAAATCCAACAATGCAGGTTCCAGCTCCCAAAGGCCGAGCCTTTGTCATTACCGCAACCCAAGCAAAGACCGATAACAAGGTCGTAAATGGTACGTTTCTCATAAATGATTGCTATGCGTCAGTACTTTTTGATTCAGGTGCCGATAAAAGTTTTGTGTCTTTGGAATTTGAGCCCACACTTCACACATCTCGCACGATTCTTGATGAGTACTTTACCGTAGAAGTCGCCGATGGAAAATACGTTTCACTCAATGCAGTCATCCAAGATTGCACTTTCGATTTTTGCGGTCATAAATTTTCTGTCAATTTAGTTCCTATGGAACTTGGTAGCTTCGACATCATAGTAGGAATGGACTGGCTATCCCAAAACCATGCTGAAATAGTATGTTACGATAAGTTCATTCGTATTCCTCTCGCCGACGGTCAAAGTCTTCGTATTTATGGCGAGACTCATTCGAAAAAGCTTAGTCTTATGTCATGTACTCAAGCTCGATCATATCTACGAAAAGAATATATGGCTTTCTTAGCCCATGTGGTGGAAACAAAGGTCAAAGAAAAGAAGATCGAAGATATTCCGATAGTACGAGACTTTCCCGACATCTTTCCTGATGATGTATCTGGACTCCCTCCAGTACGTGAGCTAGAGTTCCGCATCGAACTTGTTCCTGAGGCTACTCCCATAGCCAAGTCTCCATATCGGTTGGCTCCAGCCGAGATGCAAGAATTGGCAAGTCAGCTCCAAGAATTAACCGATAAGGGATTTATCCGCCCTAGTACTTCACCCTGGGGAGCCCCGGTTCTCTTCATCAAAAAGAAAGATGGTTCGTTTCGTATGTGTATCGATTATCGGGAGTTAAATAAATTAACCATCAAGAACCGATATTCGTTACCTCGGATCGACGACCTTTTTGATCAGCTTCAAGGAGCTTCATGCTTCTCCAAAATTGACCTTCGCTCGGGTTATCACCAACTTCGAGTACGGGAAGAAGACATCCCCAAAACCGCTTTCCGAACCCGCTATGGTCATTACGAGTTCACTGTTATGCCTTTCGGCCTAACAAATGCCCCTGCCGTATTCATGGACTTGATGAATCGGGTATTTAAACCTTATCTCGACCGTTTTGTTATCGTCTTTATTGATGACATCCTCATTTACTCCAAGACAAAGGCAGAGCATGAAAGACACCTTCGCCTAACTCTCCAAACGTTGCAAGGAAATCGGCTCTACGCCAAATTTTCGAAATGCGAGTTTTGGTTAAATGAGGTACAATTCCTTGGTCATATTGTAAGTGACAAGGGTATTTTAGTCGATCCCGCAAAAGTTGAAGCAGTCCAGAATTGGAAAGCCCCACGTACCCCCAAGGAAATTCGGTCCTTCCTCGGTTTAGCCGGTTATTACCAGCGTTTCATTTCAAATTTCTCAAAGATTGCTTTACCGCTTACTTCTCTCACTTGCAAGGGTACACCATTTGATTGGGGACCCAAGCAGGAATACGCTTTCCAAACCCTTAAACAAAGTTTGTGTAACGCTCCGATTCTTACACTCCCTGAAGGATCCGAAGATTTCGTGGTATTCTGCGATGCCTCCAATCTCGGTCTAGGTTGTGTTTTGATGCAAAAGGGAAAGGTTATAGCTTACGCATCACGACAGCTCAAAATCCACGAAAGAAATTATACGACTCATGATTTGGAGCTCGGTGCCGTGGTTTTCGCTCTTAAAATTTGGAGGCATTACCTTTACGGCACTAAATGCGTAATTTTCACCGACCACAAAAGCTTGCAACATATTCTTAATCAAAAGGAACTCAATATGAGGCAAAGACGATGGGTCGAGCTCCTAAATGATTACGAGTGTGAAATACGCTATCATCCGGGCAAGGCAAACGTCGTAGCCGACGCGTTAAGCCGAAAAGAACATGCCCATGCATTTCATCTAATATGTTCTCCTATCTTGTCCAATCTCAGCGACCGAATTCGAGGAGCCCAACACTCGGCAATTACCGAAAATGACATGCCCACGGGAATTGATGGGGAGTTGGAAACTAAATCTGATGGTATTTTCTATTATCAAGATCGCATATGGATCCCAGATCGTGACAATCTTCGTATATTCCTGATGGAAGAAATCCATAAAACCCGATATTCCATTCATCCGGGCACTGACAAGATGTATCATGGCCTGAGAACCAATTATTGGTGGTCGGGAATGAAAAAGGATATTGCCTTATTCGTGGCCAAATGTCTTACATGTTCCAGGGTCAAAGTAGAACATCAACGACCCTCTGGACTATTGGTCCAACCAGAAATCCCCAGGTGGAAATGGGAAGCGATCGCCATGGATTTCGTAACCAAACTTCCCCGTACCACAAAAGGACACGACAGCATTTGGATAATCATTGACCATTTGACCAAATCCGCTCATTTCCTTCCCATCCGTGAAAATTTCAAAGTCGAAAAACTTGCTCGGATTTACATCAACGAGATAGTTAGTCGGCATGGCATTCCTCTCAGCATCATTTCAGATCGTGATGGGAGATTTCTCTGTCGGTTTTGGCAATCACTTCAAACATCCATGGGAACCCGCCTCGATCTCAGTACCGCCTATCATCCTCAGACCGATGGTCAATCTGAGAGGACAATTCAAACACTCGAAGATATGTTGAGGGCGTGTGTCTTGGATTTCGGAGGAAACTGGGACTCTCATTTACCGTTGGTGGAATTCTCCTATAATAACAGTTATCATTCTAGCATCAAGATGCCACCATTTGAGGCATTGTATGGCCGTAAATGCCGATCTCCTATTTGCTGGCATGAAATTGGTGAGTCCCACGTGATTCGCGCAACAGTGGATTCTCCAATCGTTGGTCCTGAGCTTATCCAGGAAACAACCGACAAAATCACTCAGATTCGCGATAACCTTCTCGCAGCTCGTAGCCGACAAAAGAGTTATGCCGACAAGCGACGCAAACCGCTTGAATTTACCCTGGGTGACATGGTCATGTTAAAAGTGTCCCCATGGAAAGGTGTGGTTCGATTTGGACGCAAGGGTAAATTGGCACCACGCTACGTAGGCCCGTTTAAGATCATAAAAAGGATCGGACCAGTAGCCTACGAGTTGGATCTACCAACAGAGCTTAAGAAAGTTCACCCAGTATTTCATATAGCCAACCTCAAGAAGTGTTTAGCAGACGAGAACCTTCATGTTCCTCTCGAGGATATCCAAATCGACGAGACAATGAAATTTATCGAGAAACCCTTGGAAATTGCCGACCGAAAGGAAAAGCAACTCAAAAGAAGTCGCATTCCCCTGGTTAAGGTCAGGTGGCAGTCGGCACGTGGACCTGAGTATACATGGGAGCGTGAGGATCATATGCGTACCAAATACCCACAACTTTTCTCTTAAGGTACTCTCTTCTTAAATTTCGGGACGAAATTTCCTAAAGTAGGGGAGACTGTGACATCCGCCTAAAATGGATTCGGGTCAACCCAACCCAATTGGAAATTTAACAAACCTTACTCAAGATTACTTGACGCTAATAGGATCAAAACCCATACACTACGATATAAATTGACGTTAATAGCAACATAGTATAGTACAACGTTATAACTATAATCAAATTAAATTATGATACCATATTAAAATCAAATCAAAGTATAATGCTCTAATTAAATTAAAAGAATCAAACTTGAATGCTATAATTAAACTTCAAATCAAAGTAGATTGTTATAATCAAATGATAACCTATCTTTTATAAAACTCCATTTTTATAAACTTTACATTAAATTTTATAAAACTCTATTTTTATAAACTTTACTTTAAATTTATAAAACTCTTATATTAATTATGTAAAAGATGCTTGTGTTAGTGGAAAATTATGAAGACCACCAAAAGCAAAAAGATTATTCCCATGGCCTCCCACTCACACCTCCCATCCACTTTCCTTCCTTTTTCTCCCAACACATTATTCTCTTCACCACTTAAACCTTCTCTATTCTTTCTCTCACTCTCAATCTCGAAATTCATCCAAGAAATACTCATATTCCAGCCAAGAACAATCTATTATACTCAAATCTTCATCCCTCTTGAAGCATTCATAAATGTATGTTGTTAAAAGTTTCAAATTCATACAAGAAACAAATTAAATCCACCAAACTATCTAAAACTCATTTTATGCATAAACCTGATTTTTCTCAGAATCCCATCAATAAAATAAGAAGTTCTGGAAATTTTCAGAAAATAACTTATTTTTATTGAATTACTATAATTATTGCAATAAAGTAGGGCAATAATTCACATAAAATACTTTTTGCATTCAATAAATTCTGAGAAAATTCTGGGATGACCAATATATTGATTAAACATAATTTATGAACTTTCATGCATTTATATTACTGTTTACTATTATTTATGATTTTATTGATTAATTAATAATGAAATATATGAAAAATACTTCCCATAGTCACAAATATCCGAAACTTATACAATGAGCTCTATATCATGTTATAAAACTATGGTTAATTTTAAAGAATTTTTGGGAATCATTTATTATTTTTCCCGAATTTTGTTGTTGTTTAATCATTAAAGTATTAAATAAATACTAAAACAGTTCAGAAAAATATAAAAATTTTACAGTAATTAATATTGTATGAAATAATGATTTTCTAATAATTTCATAATTTTTCAATACTGTTTACTATTTAAAACCATTTTCCTAAGTATTTAAGCATGTAAAAATGCATTTTAATGATTATTTCATATAAATAATTGTTAAAATCTGTAAATAATTATAATTGGGCAAGTTATTATTTTAATAAGAAATTATTAAAATCTGGCCTAAATTGAAAATATAAATTAATTATGCAAAGTAATTAATTCAATTTAAAATTCATTTAACAAATGAATATCTTAATATTCTAATCAAAATGAATTATTGTTAATTCATCTAATATAAGAATATGTGTTTAATTATTTGTATTAATACTCCATTCTCATTTAGCAGTTCCTAAACCAAAACTATTAATTATATTAGGTTCTACGCCATTTTGATTCGAACCGTCTATCGTACGACACACGCATTTCGTTTTGGGACTAATGTGAGTAATCTACCCCATATTTTATAATTTTCAATACTTTTGGGGTGTATCATGTGGTTCTAATATGTTCCAACTTCATTTTATTGTTTTATCACAATTGAGACATTGTTGGGACATTTATACGTGAGTCATTAATTGTATAACTATTGTTTGTTTACGCTACATGTACTTGTAGTGCATTACCATTTTTAGTCTAATCTCCATGACTATGCCCGTATTCTTGAGGTACGTTATGGACAATAATAGCGCTATTGGGTTGACCACCCCGCCTTGGGACGTTAAGGTGATTGATCGCACGTGGTTGAGTGTGTTTGATCATTAGATGCTCCATCCTATATATATATATATATATATATATATATATATATATATATATATATATATATATATATACATATGTATATATAGGGTGAGGACTTATTGTTGTTGTTATCATTTGTTAATCAATTTTTGATTTATAAACCGTTATCTCAAATACAATTGTTTGCCGACTTCAAACGAAAACAAATTTCAAATTATAAATGTTTCAACTTCACAATTTTCTCTACTAAAATTAGATTACTCACCAACTCTCGTAGTTGACCTGTTTTTACCCATGATGCAGATTTGAAGAATGAAGTTGATGAAAAATAGGTTGTGCCTTAGAAATCCACAAGACTATTTAAATTTGATGTAATAAAGGTTGTTCGTATTTGGATTTGTATTTGTATGTTGTGGATCTTGTTTGCATACTTAGTACTTAATTGAATCTAATCATATTATAACATAGTTGTCATGAGACTTTGAACAATATATCACGCCTTGATCGATTCCGACAAGGATCAGGGTGTGACAATCGCCACGTGTCTTCACTTAGTTTCGAATGAAGACAAATAGGAACTCCAATTTGTAATTTTATTTTATAAAGGTGGTTTGGAGTTCTTTGTACTTTCATTAATAAGCAATTATCGGCATCGTGCATGGTCAAGTAGTTGTCTTTCATTCGAATATCACACCCGGCTTCGGTTGCTTGTCCCAGACTAATAATATTGTTCTTGAGATCCGGTATGTAGTAAATCTCCATCATAAGCCTTTGTTGACCCTTCTTGCCTTGGAAAAGTATATCACCTTTTCCCTTGATTTTTACACACGAATTATCTCCGACTTTAACCCTCCCGATTATGCCTTCATCAAGTTCGGAGAAAAATGACCTGTTTCCCGTCATGTGATTCCTCGCCCCGTTATCCAAATATCACACATCGTTATCTTGTGAGTCGTATCGAGGCGGTATCACCTTTTCTTCGTTTAAAAATACGGTTTCGTCGGTATCGTCATATTCGGCAAAATTACTTTCTTGCAATTTTTTAATTCGGCCCTGACATTGAGACGCGAAGTGACCTGGTTTGTCACAATGGTAACAAATAATATTTGATCGATCCTTTTTATTTTTATTTTTGTTCGGGTCAAAATTAGGCTTGTTTGAGTCATTGGGCCTGTGATTTTTCTGCTTTGGGCCTTGTCGGTTCTTCGTCCATTTGTTTGGTCCACCTGATCCATCCGACCCGTTTGCCCCATGAATAAACCCACTTGACGATCCTTTTCCCTTCGTCTTCCCTGTCAGTCCTCCATGAGACCCCGATGATCCACCACTGCCACCACATGTTGCTTTGGAGAATAGTACATTCTCCTGGTCACTTCAATCGGCATCCTCTTCCCTTATTCTCTCCTCGTATGCCTTCAATCGGCCGACTACATCTTCGAATCTGACTGATTTCAAATCGAGCAACTGTTCCAAAGAGGCGAAGATGTGTATAAACTTCAAACGAGGCAAGGTTTTGAGGAACTTCTTTACTAATTTCGATTCATCAATAACCTCTCCTAAAGTTGTTGATTTCGAGGCGATACCGGACAGCTTTCCAGCGTACGCGTCGATGGTTTCTAAATCCATCATATTCAGCCGATTAAATTCGGCGTTTAGGGTTTGCAATCGGGCCTCTTTCACTCGATCTGCGCTTATGTATCTCGTCTTGATTGCGTCCCAAAGCGCCTTCGAAGACTCGGCTTTTCCGATTTGCATGATTAACGATTCCAGGATCGCCTGATACAATAATCGCATTGCCAGGTAATCCTTCTCATCGTTTTTCTCTTTTCATGGGTCGATAATACTCCATGCTTTATGAATTTCTAAAACAACCTTCATATGCAGGGACCGAACTATGTAATTTGTGGAATTGAGCATGGGACATTGAACTGAGGTCGCTCCAATCTCCTTCTCCCTCATCGGAGCACCGCCTGAAGACCCTTCATCTCCTGCCATGTCGACCACCTTGTTCAACAAGTAAGTAAATCGATCTCAAAGCCCTATGTTCTTGGCTCTGATACCAATTCTAATCACAAAACAAAGTGGAATAACTACTTGTATGGATCGTGTTATAGAGATTTTAATAGGGCACGTTGAGAGGGAAGTTCCAAAATGAACTTTTTATCAATAAATATCCAAGGGGTGGGCTCCTGTGATAAGAGGAGCTGGATAAAAAATTGTGTAATCGTCATAAAATCAATTTTTTAGCAATTCAAGAAACTAAGTTAGAGAGCATTGACTTAGTTATGGCTAGATCTTTTTGGCGTAATTCTTCCTTTATGCATGCATTTCTCCCTCTCGTGGAGCTTCTGGGGGTATTCTTGTTATTTGGGATGTGGATTTGATTTCTCAAAATCGAGTTTGCATTCATGATGGATTTGTTGTTATTGAAGCGGTTTGGGTTCGTTCGGGTCTCCAAGTGAATTTTATTGTTGTATATGCTCCTCAAGGGATAAGTAATAAAAGACTTCTTTGGAATGATATTTATAATTTTATCTCCAACTCTTCAGGGGAATGTATCGTTATGGGGGATTTCAATGAAGTTAGAGATGATTCTGAGAGATTGGGATTGAATTTTAATATGTCTTCTGCGAGAGTCTTTAATGATTTTATTAATTCTCTCGATATTGTGGATGTTCCTTTGGGTGGTCCTCGATTTACTTGGAGCGATAAATGGGGTTCCAAATTTAGCAAGCTTGATAGATTTTTGGTTACGGAGGGTTTTTTGGATTTTTTTCCTCATCTTTCAGCTATGGTCTTGGAAAAGAATATTCCTAATCACCGCCCTATCCTTCTCTTGGAGCATCGGGTTGACTATGGCCCAACACCTTTTCGTTTATTTCATTCTTGGTTTGATATGGAGGGGTTTGATAACATTGTTCGGGAGGATTGGGCTACCTCGTTGGTGGGGATGGAGTTGACTAACCCTTGGGTTATTTTTAAGAAAAAACTTCAGCTTCTTAAATCTAAACTCAGGAAGTGGAACTCCAATCACCGGGATATGGTGGGTAGTAAAAGGAAGAAATTGCAAGATTTATTAGAGTCTATTGATATTAGGCTCATGGAGGATGAAGGCTCTACCAACTTGAGAGAGCAAAGAGTTTCTTTATTGAAGGAGTTTTCGGATCTTGATCATTTAGCTCAAGTTGATCTTGCTCAAAAAGCTAAAATTCAATGGGGCATCGAAGGGGATGAGAACTCTAAATTTTTCCACGGTATGCTTAATCGTAAAAGGAGACAAACTGCTATTCGTGGTTTGATGATTGATGGCGTATGGGTGGATAATCCGGTCAAGGTTAAAGAGGGGTTTCACGATTATTTTCAATCTTTATTTCAAAAGAGTTCTTCGTGGAGACCGGTCACAGATGGTGCTTTTTTTAGTACCTTATCCCAAATGCATGTTGATTATTTGCAGTTTTCTTTTTCCAGTGAGGAGATAAAAAGGGTTGGTTGGGATTGTGGCTCTAATAAAGCCCCTGGCCCTGATGGGTTTACTTTTGGGTTTTTAAAGAGATATTGGGACCTTGTTGCAACCGATGTTGAGGCTTTTGTTCATCACTTTTTCCATCATTCTGTCATTCCTAAGGGGTGTAATGCCTCATTTTTCACTATTATCCCAAAAGTCAGAGATCCGAAGACCCCAAAAGATTTTAGACCCATTAGTCTCATTGGCTGCCAATACAAAATTATTGGCAAACTTCTGGCTAATCGTCTTGTGGAGGTTATTCATAGTGTTGTTAGCCTTGAGCAGTCTGCTTTTATCAAAGGCAGACAGATCCTGGATGGTCCTTTTCTTCTTAATGAATTGGTTGCTTGGAGCAAGTCTTCCAAAAATCCTTTGATGCTTCTTAAGGTTGATTTTGAGAAGGCTTTTGACTCCTTATCTTGGGACTCCTTATTGGAAATTATGTCCATTATGGGATTTGGGTCTACGTGGTGTCGGTGGATTAAGGAGCTTTTGTCGACTGTTAGGGCTTCTGTGCTGATTAATGGTTCCCCGACTGATGAATTTCAAATTCACCGTGGATTGAAACAGGGCGATCCACTATCCCCTTTTCTGTTTATTTTGGCTATGGAGGGTCTTCATATTGCTTTGATGAGGGCTCGAGTTGGGAATGTTCTCAGAGGGGTTTCTATTTCAGGAATTGAGATTTCTCATCTCCTGTATGCGGATGATGTTATGTTGGTCACTCATTGGGATCCTGAGAATGCTAATTGTCTCCTTCGTATCCTTAGATGTTTTTACTTGGCTTCAGGGCTCAAAATCAATTTACTTAAAAGTAAATTGATTGGTGTGAGAATTTCTTTTCCCCAAGTTCTTGTGGTGGCTAACAGGATTGGTTGCACAGCTTCTATGCTCCCTTTTTTCATCTCGGTATCCCGGTGGGTCAGCCTATGACTCGAAAGTCCTCTTGGGTTTCTATGATTGATAGATTTCGTTCCAAGCTCTCAAACTGGAAGGCTAAGTATCTCTCGTTTGGAGGTTGCCTTACTTTGGTGAAGTCTGTCTTGGGCTCGTTAGGGAGTTACTTGATGTCTATGTTCCTTGCTCCTATTTCGGTTTTGAAGGACCTTGAAGGTATGAGGGCGAGATTGTTTTGGGGTGCAGACAGTAATGAACGTCGTATGCATTGGGTTAGATGGGACAGAGTTTTAGCCTCCAGGGATGAAGGAGGATTGGGGATTGGTAGTATTTTCTCTTTCAATAGAGTTATGATTTTTCGATGGTGGTGGAGATTTTATCACTGCCCCGATCTTCTGTGGGTTAGAGTGATAAAATCTATATATGGTTTGGATGGTGCTTGCATGAATTTGAGATATCCTATTACTGTCCAAGGATCTTGGGGTGGGGTTCTTCGTATGTTCTCCCAGTTACGCCAGAAAGATATTGATCTTCAATCTCTATGCCCTATTAGAGTTGGTGATGGTACTTGTACTTCCTTTTGGCATGATGTTTGGAGGGATGATATTCCTCTGTCTGCCACTTTCCCTAGAATCTATGCGCTGGATTTGCATAGACATGTTTCTATTACAGACAGGTTGTCCATGGGTTTGGGGGTTAACACTCTTAGACGTCGCCCTAGAGGTGGAGCGGAACAGGAGCAATGGAATAACTTTATTTGTCTTATACAGGATTTCCAACTCAGGTTGGTCCCAGATAGACTGGGTTGGGTTAATGATGTGTCAAATAATTTTTCTATTTTTTCGGCTCGAAAATTTTTGGATGGTCTTACGCTTAGCAACGGAGGTATTTCTACTCGTTGGAATAATTGGGTTCCAGTTAAGATTAATATTCTTATTTGGAGAGTTAGATTGTCTAGTATCCCTACTAGAGAGCGATTATCTTATAGGGGTATCATGGTGGATTCTATTCTTTGCCCTGTCTGTTCTTCTAGAGCGGAGACTGTTGACCATATTTTTGCTGATTGTTCTTATTTGAATGCTTTATGGTCCCGTATTGCGATTTGGTGGGGTGTTAACTGTCCTTCTCAGTTGACTGTGAATTCTCTTTTCAAATGGGCTGACACTACCTTCCGGCGAATCGGTCAGCGCAAAGCTTTTGACGCTGTGATCTTAACTGCCTTTTGGTACATTTGGAATTTCAGGAACGGTTTGATTTTTAGAGCGGATACGCCTAAGAAATCTATGATTTTTGATGATGTTGTTCATAAATCTTTTGTTTGGATTTCTAGTAGGTGTAGTAAAGCCAAGATTAGTTGGTCCTTTTGGCTTCATAATCCTATTTCAGCAACTATTTTGATGTAACTCTCTTTCTAGCTTCTTGTTAGCTTAATAATATTCCGTCGTTCCAAAAAAAACTCAATAACGTTTTCTGCATAGTCCATATCTCGGTATCTATACATATATGTATTCCAAAACTACCAACTTGTAGAATAAGATTAGGAAACTTAAACCAACTTGTTTAAGCCCCAAGTTTACTTGGTCTCCAAGTCCTACTCGACTTAGGATTTCAATATGTAGAAGAATAGAGAATGGTTTTATTTGTATGACAATTTATCACCACTTAATAACATACATGTAGAAGAATAGAGAATGGTTTTATTTTAGTTTTGAATCGACGTATGAGTTAATTATTATTTGTATGACTATTTATCACCAATTATTAATAGCATTAGAATATAGAGTTTTCATTTATTTATTTATTTTTTAAATTTTATTTTCTTTTATCATTCTATATATATATATATATAAATATATATATATATATATATATATATATATATATATATATATATATATATATATATATATATATATAGAGAGAGAGAGAGAGAGAGAGAGAGTTAGGTTCAAATGTTTCTCACATCTATTGTGTGTTAGAATGCACCAATAAGAATTTTATAAAATCAAAATTATTATTTAATCAAATAAATATAGATATTAAATGATTTTCATAATTATATATATATATATATATATATATATATATATTAAATGATATCAATAATTATAATTTATTTTTCTATGGAAACTAATTAAATTCGTCATTAATATCAAAAATAATATTTTTTTCAAAATGAATTCGTATCTAAGTTTTCATGTATGGGTTCGTATTTTGTTTCATGACCCACTCATTCAAAATACAACAAAGTTAACTGCAACATGCAGAACGATAGTGTATTGTAACAGAATGAGACTTTATACTAATAGAATACACTCCCGTTTTTCATATTCCATGCAACTTTGTTGTATTTTAAGTGAGTGGTCAATAAACAAAACACGAACTCATACATAAAAACTTAGATGCGAATTCATTTTTAAAGAATGTTATTGATGCTATTATAATTATGGATATTATTTAATATACATATAATTATGGAAATTATTTACTAATATATATCTTTATTTAATTAAATAATTATTTAATTTTACTAAATTTCTATTAATTTATTATAGTACACAATAAATATAAGAAACACATAAACTTAGCCGTATATATATATATATATATATATATATATATATATATATATATATATATATATATATTAAATGTTGATGGATAAATGATTGTATTATTTGTATTTCCATATATATATATATATATATATATATTAAATGTTGATGGATAAATGATTGTATTATTTGTATTTCCGTGGGGTTTAAGATTAAGTTTTTAAATTTATTCAAATAGAGAGAGAGAGAGAGAGAGAGTATTTATTGGTATTAATGAAGGATTGAGCAGGTCAAGTCTTAGTTTGTTGGTGCTGCTCCTGCCCCCTCAACAAAACAGCAACTCCACTGCAATCTTCTGTCCCATCACACCTTTTACTTTTCCTATTTATTAACACAGTATTTGTCTTACTATGTTATCAACTCTTTCAGAAAAATGAAAAATAAATTTACAAGTATATATTTATGCGGAGATGGAATGCATCAATCGTATTCCCCCAATGTTTAAAATTTAATATCGAAAAAATTAATTTAATAGATAGAAAAGATTATTTTTGCTTGTGTAAAATACAATTAGAGTAAATTACAGTTTTGGTTCTTGTTTCAATCCAACGTTTGAAAATTTGACACGATGTTTTTTTTTTTGGTTTAAAGAAATCGCACTGCACATTCTCTGTCCATTTAAAAAGACCAGTATAACCTACTTTTATTTTTTTTGTTATATATATATATATATATATATATATATATATATATATATATATATATAGTGGTTCCGATGAGAACCACAAAAGGTTAAAAACCGTAAAAACCCATTTTATAAGTAAATATGTACACAATATTTATTAAACATTTTAAAATCCGGATTTTTTTTTTGTATTTTTGTTATGAAAATGGCAAAATTGTAATTTTTGCAGTCTAATATTTTCATTCATACATCGATTCATATTTTAACAAAAAAATTATACAAAATACAAAATTTAATACAGTCCATTCATAGTTTAGTACACAAAATTTACAACTTAATACAATCATAATATCACTAATTCAATAATTTAGGAGAGTCAAACTCAAACTCTACCACCACCACCAACTACCACATGTCAGCACCAACCATCTATGTCAAAGTCGTAACCATCATTCATTTCAAACCAAATTTGTTGAAACATCCCAAAAATAAGGTCCAAAAATTTCGTTTTTAATTATTAATAAAAACCATAGTTATCAAATCATCACATAAAATCATAAGTCATTGTATCTCAAAACATCAAAAACATCTATCAAATATATCAGAGTAAAACATCCCAGGCTAAAATCATGGTGTGTGCACTGCAGTCATCCCGAACTCTTCCCCTTGCTACCGGAGGTACCTGAAACCAAAACTGAAAATTGTAACCACGAAGCTTAGTGAGTCTCCCCAAACTACAACATATCATACACATAATCACATAATAACATATCATGGGCGCCGCCCGCTTCATCGGGCCCCGCCTGGCATTGGATAATGTCCGACATCGGGCCCCGCCCGACATCGGACCGAGATCCGGCATCGGGCCCCACCCGGCATCGAGCAAAGCTCGGCATACATATGAACATATCAACAAATACATATAAACAATCACATAACATAAACATATAAACATTCCTCGAGCCCCGCCCGGCATCGGACCGAAATCCGGAAGCATATAAACAATTCTCGGGCATTTCCCGACATCGGACCGTAATCCGGAAACATGCAAAACAGACACATGCAAGAATCACAAAGACATCAAGCATACAAACATTCCTCGAGCATTGCTTGACATCGGATCGAAATCCGGAATCGCATAAACCTACATCGGGCACTGCCCGACATCGGACCTTAGTCCGGACATACTAGCATACATAAACGGGCCGACATTGGTGCATTCGACCCGTTCCTACAGGAGGAAACTCACCTCGCAAAGCTGAATGCAGAATCTCACGGTAAGGAATCTCTAACGGCTGCTCCGACGACTCCTCGAGCTAACATTACCAAAATAACACTTAGTCATAATCCAATACTCCTTCTTAGGGTAAAATGACCATTTTACCCCTGATCTAATTTGGACCATAACCAAGGCCCAAATCCATAACATACATGGTCCAATTCTATATAGCCTTTCCAAGCCCACTAATGGCCCACTTATGGCCCAATTTTCTAAATTGGGCCCAACTTCTCAAATGGGCCTTCCCTTAGGCCCAAACATGTCCTTAGCCCAATAACTGACTTCTTATGGCCCACTAAGGCCCAATAGCTAAGAAGTCTAAAGATCAGCCCAAACCGAGGCCCAAATGACGAAACCCTAATCTAGTGAGTACACGGGGCGTACTCCTCTGTACGCTAAGCGTACAGTTTCCATGGCTTGTACGCTGCGCATATGGGCTTGTACGCCCAACATACAACCCTGTTAAGCCAAAACCTATAAAAAGGCTTAATCCCTTAAGACCTTAAGCTCTAAACACAGATCTGAGTCCAATAAAGTGTCTTAACCAATAAAGTCGATTACTTGGTGGCTTGCAACCCACCAAATGGACCCAAACTTGAATTATGGCAACTAACTTCCATGTAAATGACTAAAACTCATGCATGGCCACAATAAGACCTTCAAGATGGAAACTTTTCTGTTCTTGGGACTCATATAGCACTAAGGGTGGCAACCCTAAGCCTAGAAACGGATTTGAACCATAAAGACCCATTCTTAGGACCTAAAAAGGTCCAAAACACCATTAACATATATCTAAGCATACATGAGGCAAGTTGTGAGCTTTTTACCTCAAATTAGTGCTAAATGGTGATGATATCTCAGATCCTTGAGCTCAAGCTACTCAAGTTCTTCTTCACCAACTTCCTCTTTCTTCTTCCAAGCTTCAAACCACCAAAATGAGCTTCACAAGATCAAAATCACACAAAGATGAAGGAGGTTAGGGTTCTAGGGTTTATGAGTCAAGGTGGCTGCTAAGGAGGCTAGGGTTTGGGACATAATGTGGTATTTATATGGCTTAAACCCTAAAAATTAGGGTTTTGAGTCTGCTCGCGTACGCTGCGCGTACTCCTTGGTACGTTGCGCGTACGCGCATCAACCCCCCGCATCCAATGTCTTCACTACGCCCAGCGTACGCCAAGCTTATGCCCTGCGTACGTCTTCAGTTAGCCCAACTATATAACGACCGACTCACTAAGGCCCAACTCAATAATCCCACATTAATCTCATAGTCCAATAATTAAATTACGAAAATTAAATAATTATCATTACCTCAAGTTACGGGTGTTACATCTGTATATAAAATCATCTATTGTTAGATTACATAATATATTCACAGTTTAATAAATATATTAATTCACTAATTTAGAGTTTAATGCAATAATTATAAAAACTAATACATTCTTACATATTTACTTCACAAAAAAATACTCACAAGAAAATTAATACAAATATTCATATTTTAACATAAAATTCATAAAAAAAATCACTATTTAATACAATTAATTCACAGCTTAATACAGTCAATACACAAAATTAACAGCTTAATATATTAAATTCACAGTTTAATACAAAAAAACTATACATTCACATTCATATTCTGTACTTAGTACTTATATTTATACCTTCAGATATGTGGGCTAGTGTTTCTTTCAAATTTTAATTTATATAATATTCACAATTTAAATTTTACATGTTATTCAAAATTAGAGAAAATATAATCTATATATAACGCTTCTTTCATCTTATATTTTAGAAGCAAAAATAAAATTCGTAAAAAAATAACAGCTTAATATACCTAATTCACAACTTAATACATTTAATTCACAATTTAATACACAAATTTACAATTTAATAAAATATATTTACGAGTTAAAAATTACATCTTATGATGTTTGGAGTTTGGAGGTTGTATTAGATAGCAGTTCACACACTCATCACAATTCACAACTTAAAAAACCTAAATTCACATTATTTGAGAAAACAATAATATAATAAAAACACGTATAAATCCACATTAAAACTTATAAAAATTCATACATATACTGCTTAAAACTTATAAAAAATTCATTTAATCACAACTAAAACTTATGAAAAAAAATCATGCATTCACAGATTAATACTTACAAAAAATCATGTATTCACAACTTAATACTTATAAAAAACCATACATTCATAGCTTAAATTTTCTTGTTGAAACAATCAGATATGTATAAAATCCATGCATTAACAACTTAATAATTATAAAAAAAAACGTTTATTCACAGCTTAAGAAACTAGTTCAGAAACTTATTCATATTATTCAATGCTTAAAAACATACCTTGTTTTTAGTGAAGCATTTCATCAAACACCTTCAATGCATCTTATATCCATATCTGAGATTATTCCCTTGCTTTAGATCCATGAGCACCGATGGTAGGCAGCAACAACGGTGGTGCGATGTCGGTTGTGGTAGAGGTGGAGTTGCATCGACGGTGGTAGCATTAGATCTGGATGTCAGATCTGTTGGTGGTGATTTCCGTCAGATCTATTGTTCCGACAAAGCAAATCGGATAAGTTATCTTGTTTCCATCAAATCTAGATGTCGAAGATCTAGAGACGAACTAGATCTGGACTTCAGAGCAGAGTGTGTCGTTTTTTGGTGTTCCGACGAAGCACAATAGTTGATGTTAGGCGATGGTAAGGTCGACTATCAAATCTAACCAAATCGCACCAGATCTTATATGTTAGGCGATGGTAAGGTCGACTATAATTGTTTAGTTTTCTTATATCTTGCCGCTTACATTTTATTTTATTTATTTATATTTTTTATGATTTGTATTTTTTTAAATATTTATTCGAATATATTTTTAATGTTTTATATTTTGTTAGTTTACATTTTTTTGAATAATTTTTTTTTGTTTTTTTTGATGTTTTGTTCGAATATAACTTTTAATGTTTTTTTGATCTTTCGTTTTTTTGTATTTTTATAAAGCTTTTTATGAATATTTTGATATAAAAAATATAAAAAAGTTTGTTAAATGTGAATATGATTAACACATATTAGGTATAAAATTATTTATTTTAATAGAGTTATTGTATAGACTAATCGGAATTCGATACGAGTGTCAATGGTTTCGAGTTCAATTTTTTTTTGATTTACAATTTTTTAACATTTTGTTCCAAATGGAAAATACTAATCAAAATTCATATAACTCAAACACTTGTGTTTATGTTTTCGAGTTCATTTTTTTATTTTTAGAAAGCTTGTTCGTTTTCAAGTTATATGGTTTCCAATTACCAATTATATAACTTGAAACTCGTTTTCGAATTTCGGTTATCATATCTATTAATCCTATTAAAAAATAATTTTATACCTAATCAATGTTAAAATATTCACATTTAACGAACTTTTTTATATTTTTTACAAAAAATATTTTAAAAAATATAAACAAACAAAACGTCAAAAAAAAAAATATTAAAATGTATTCAAACATGTCAAACAACTAGAGAAAAAAACTATTAAAAAAACATCAAAATAATATAAACAAACAAAATAAAAAACATTAAACAATATATTGAAAAAATATCAAATAAAATCTAAATAATCAAAAATATAAATAAATAAAACAAAATATTAGCGAAAAAATAAACAATAATATATATATATATATATATATATATATATATATATATAAGAAAAACAAAAATATAAAAGTAAGGGTAAAATGGTTGTTTTTAAATGGATTAAGGATGTGCATTGCAATTTATTTAAATCACAATGATGCATCTTATCAAATTTTTAAAGGTTTGATTGAAAATACGAATCCGACACCGCAGAAAACAAAATTGTAATTTACTCATACAATTATTAAAACAATAAATTAAACACATACATATATACATGACACAATAATAAGCTTTTTGATTGAATATGGGCCATACTTATATTGCATGTGTTTCATAACTTGAACTAACAAAATGACATCACATTATTGGGTCTTATATTATCAAAAATTCATTATAAAATTTGTCAAATACATAATTGGAACTATAGAAGCTTAGAGCATCTTTAAAGAGAGGTGGATGAGAGTAAGGATAAACATTTAGTATCAAATTCTGATTTCGTATCAGTACCGTATCGGAACTAGTATTGAATGTAAACATATATATGAGACCATATTTAGTTCTTTAAAATCACGAAATTCGGGATTTAGTGTTGTCGGATACCGGCGATAGTACCGAAAATCGATACCATTTCTGGTACTGCTAATGTTAATTCAGTTTGGTACTCAATATCATTTTTCATCTATTTCGCTATTCGAGATTTTTGGGTCGGTACTGCTTCGTCTCATACTCATCACTAAATGAGAGATAGATAGAGGTTGAATATGAAATGGACTATTCATTTTTTGGTCAAATGATTAATCTAATCGAAACAAACTAAATGGTTTTTGAGTTTGTCTATTATACAAGAAATTCCTTTTAATCAAAGACAATTTTACTTAGTATATAGTGAAACTTTAAATCTTTTTTTATTTATTAGTTAATTAAATTTTTAATAAACATGAAATAATAATTTATTTTAGGACAAATAACATAAAAGCCCATAAGTTATATATATATATATATATATATATATATATATATATATATATATATATATATATATATATATATATTATATACGTATTTTCGGTTCATTAAATCCGAAAGTTTGCAAAAAATAAAAATAAAAATCAATTTTACCATTAGTACACTTTACGTGGTAAAACCAAACATTTATGTCAAATTTAAAAACTTTAATGAACCAGAAAATATGGTAAAACCATACATTTCTGCCAAACAAAATGCTTTAATGAACCAAAATACACATAAAACTAAAAATGAAAAAGAAGTTGCAAACCTCCGGTGTTAATGAACCTAAAATACGCAAAAAAATAAATCTACATATTTTTGTCAAACTTAATTTTATGGAATTTGCTCTTAATTTTAATGTTTGATATTCAACATTAAATTCTTAATTGTAATATAAGATTTTTGGTATGTTTTATAACTATATATATATATATATATATATATAAAAGAATTTATCTTCTTTCATATTTTCGAAAAAAGAAAAAAAACTGAAAAAATTATATTTTTAGTTTTGGCTTTTTGTGATATTGTGTTTCTATAATTATTTATCCTTCTTACACATATTTTGGTAATTTTATGTCGGAAAAAAAAACCTTATACTCTCATAAATATTTTGACAAAATATCATATTATTCGTATTTTTTCGTTTCCAACTATGTCCCACGATGGAACACAAGTTCTAAATAGAGTTTCTTCATAATATTAAGGGTAATTTACACGATTCGTCCCTATGGTTTGGAGTAATCTGCGTGGTTGGTCCATATAAAGAATTTTCAAATCGGACCATCCCTGTATTTTGTTTTCGTTTCGGATTTGGACCCTCATCAAGTTAAAGACTGATTTGCCTTTTAATAATATTTTTTTTATTTCTTTTATAATTTTATTTTAGTTAATGTATATATTAAATATTATTATTAAATAATTAAATAAACCCATCCCCAACTAACCCCCACCCCTACAACCCTCCTTTCACATTTTCCTCTTCTGTTCTCGTATCCTGTAATGTGACCGACTCACCTCCCTAAAAGCCATCGTCGGTCTTCTGTACCACCACCACCGTTCTTATTGTCGGAGTTAAAATCAATACTTTTTTGGCAGTTAACCTAAACCTGTAATTGGTATGTTGCTTCCTGAGTGTTCAACTTTATCTAGTGAAACAATAAATTTGAAAACTTCAACAACAAATAGAAACACATTCATCAAAACTCAAAACTAATCTCTATTTCATATCAAAATCCAGAATTTACATTCTTAAATCTTAATTCACTACCGATTCTCGCTTCCCCTGGCTGTCCAAGAAACAGATTCACCATCACAATTAACAAAAAGCAAATTCAGACCAAAATGAAGACATTGCTAAGATGGATCAACAAATTGAGGAACAAAAGGGCATTTGGTGGTGTTGATCAATAAATATTTTGAAGAAAAATGGATATGGAGATTTCTCTATTGGGTGTTAAGATTCCGCATCCGCGGATATTTAGTAAGAAGAAATGGAAAAAAGGACCAGTTTGGTTAATCTTCGAACCCAATTTTCTCCCACAATGTGTTTCGTACCCTGCTCAGATCTCTTCCTTTCAGAGTCCTCCCGATTCCTTCATGAACTGAAAATGACGTCATTCTCGTCCTCGCCAGAAACTCATGTGGCAGAATCTGATCTCCACCGCAGTTATCATCATCATCGAAATCATCGTCGTCACTGTCTCTCCTCCGATTCTCTATGTAATCCTGTTTGAGTATATTAGACCAGTTGGAACATTGGCCGGAATCGACGACGTCGTTCCTTCAAGCTCTCTTTGCAAACCCCCACCTTAAAGGCTACCCCTTCTGAAACCATCGAGTTTTGGAACCCGACGTCCAACCTAACCCCCACTTCATTCTCCTTCTTCTTCTCCCTGCCATTGCACCCTATAAAACCCTCTTGATCGATTAAGGTTCAAACTAGCAGAAAATCCTGAAGAATCAACCATGTTCATGCTCTTCTTAGACATAATCGAGTCCATATCAACTCGATTAGGCTTCCAATCTAGAGAAATCAAAGCTACTAGGTTAGATGTTTATATAAGTGATTGATTTCTTGAATGACCTTTCTCTTGAATTGATTTCTGAGTTCGTTTTGGGGATTTGACCCTCACTATAAACCCACTGGTCTAATTGTGAGGTGTATGGCGATCGATCTTCACCATATGAACGGTATTATTTCCGGCGGAAGAAGTGATTTCCGGCAATGAAGATGGTCGGTGGCGGTGTATAAAGTGATGTCCTATGGAGACGACGAACTTATTATGGACGTTGAGAATTGGGAAGACGAAACGGGGATGAAGAGGAAATTTAAGGGATGATATTTTAAGTTTTTTTTTTTCAATTTGTTTTGATTTATGTTTTAATTATAATTTATAATAATAGATAAATAATGCAAACGATATATAATAAGGGTAATCTTGTTATTTTATGTCTATCAATGACAAAACGCGTAACAAAAACATACAAGATGGATGATCCGAGTTAAAAATTCTTTGTAGGGACCAACTACATCCGAGTTAAAAATTCTTTGTAGGGACCAACTACGCAGACGACCTCAAACCACATGGACCATTCGTGTAATTTACCCTAATATTAATAATTTTTCTGGAGCTCTTCATATCTATTTATGTAGGGATTAATGTCAACAAATGACCACCAATAAGTCTTAATTTATTTTTAGAGTCACTTATCTTTAATTTGTATGAAATGTCAAAAAAAAAAAAAATATTTTATTTTGGTTCATTACACCATTAAAAGAAATTTCAACTCGATAAAATTGTATTCAATCTTACATATCCTCCATCATACGTTGTTATTATCAAGTCTCAATATAGATACAATATAAAGCTATGCGAACAAAAATAAACAAATTCCAATACTTTGTATGTCACGGTGAACGCCACATAAAATTGAACTTCATCAAATTAAAATTCACTCTATTGGTGTTATGAAAAATAAGAAAAGAAAATTAATCTATTAAGTATAATTGAAAAATAAACGGCTTAAAGAGAAAATTAAATGTTATCGTGACTATATTTTGACATTAGCTCTAAATTCATTTACATAGTTTTTTTAATTTTAATTTTTTTTTTGTTATAATCCATAAATAAACTCCATGAAAATTTTATAATATAGTGTATATATGTTAAATATATATATATATATATATATATATATATATATATATATATATATATATATATATATTTTCAATTGTAGTTGCTCTCAGCAAACAAGTAAAATTATAATGCAATAAAATTGTTTTTACTGAAACGGAAAATAAAAATAATTTGAGAACTTTCAGAAAAACATAAAGTATTAATTTGGAATTTTTTACAATAAATAATAATTGCAAAAACTTTCTGCCACAATCATTCATATCCAATATATATCATCACATCATGTAAAAAGGTATAACTATTTTCGTCTTTTTGACATTATTCATTATCTAAACCAGCTTTTCCACATACTTTATATATTATGAAACAACCGGTTTTTACTTTTTAGTTTAACTTATTATGAGTTCTTTATTTTTAACTTATTATATTAGTATAAAATATGACAATAATTTTACCATATAACATAAAACCAAACTTGTGAAATAGTTAATAAGACTAATGTTAACCAAGATATCAATCATAACAAACGTTTCCATTATATTATCATTCATAATCAAATTACATGATTGGTGTAAGCCATGCATACATAATAATATAAAAAACATTAGCTAAAATAGTTATTAAGCAAGACCAAATCACCCTATCCCTACCCTGGCCCATGTAAATAAACCAAAAACTATCTTAAAAACACACTAGAAACATCAAAAGTGTCAAAACCCACGATGCTACAAAGAATCAAAACTTACATTGTATGCATCTCTTACATCCCCATGTTGAAACCATTACATCCTTACAAACTAGAAAATTCTAAGAATACCCAAACTTGAAAGAGAAAAAGACAAAAGGGTAAGAAATATGAAGTATTCATTGAAAACTAAAGGTAGTGATAAAAGTTCGGACCGGTACCCTCAATTCCCCAAGCACAGCAATTCACTTTTTGCTATTTCCTGTTATGTGATTTGGAAGAGCAAATGAAATTGCATAGCTTTCATTTTGTTGGCTTGTTTCTTTTAAAAGAAGAGAAGTGGTGGCGCTTCCGTTCGCCGCCGCCTCCACCAATCACTTCCGCCATGGGATTCCGGTGACATCCGCCACATACCACCACTCATGTCCTCTTTTTAAGAATACCACGAGCCACAAGTAGAGAGAGAGAGAGAGAGAGAGAGAGAGAGAGAGAGAGAGAGAGAGAGAGAGAGAGAGAATGTGTATGGAAGAAGGTGAAAGTAATAAGTAAGTGGACATGAGGGGTCAATATATAAAGGGAAACTGTTACTTTTTTAAAATTATTAATATTATAATTTAAAGTAAATTACACGAATGGTCTTTATGGTTTGGGGTAATTTGCACGTTTGGTCTTTAACTTATTTTTTTAACTTGGAAGGTCCCTACTGTTTGTTTTTGTTACACGTTTGGTCTCTACAGTTTGTTTTTATTACGCGCTTGGTCCCTATCTTACCTAAAATGACTATTATTTAAATAGGAAAAAATGGTGAGGTAGGTAAAGTAATGTGAGGGGGTAGGGTTGGGGGTGTGTTTATTTAAAAAAAATAAAAAATCAAGGGCAAAATAGTCTTTTTAGATAAGACAGGGACCAAGTGCGTAACAAAAACAAACAGTAGGGACCTTCCGGGTTAAAAAATTAAGTTAGAGACCAAACGTGCAAATTACCCTAAACCATAGGGACCATTCGTGTAATTTACTCAATAAATTGTAAAAAGTTAATCGGAGGTAAAATGATTGTATTCATTTATATATATATATATATATATATATATATATATATATATATATATATATATATATATATATATATATATATATATATATATATATATATATAAAACAAATTTTTTTCTTGAACCTCATGCATTTGAAACTCCCAAGACTATTCAACTTATACAAATTAATTTGTGATGAATTGAAATATTATGATTTGTAACTCCTAAAACTCTTCAAATCATGTTATTTAATTGATGAGTTAAATGAAATATTTAGCTTATATAAGAAATTTATAGATTACATGTTGCATATGTCAACAAAAAAATGATATATTATATTTGTATGGTTTGAAAAGTTATGTGAGTGTTTTCATGGATATAAGAAATCAATTGTAACTTTTCCAAATATAAATTCATGTAAACTTAAATTGGGTGCATGTAAAGTTTTAGATATTAACCAATGTTCAAATTTAGGTATGTTTTTAAATGTATACTTGAGATCATTTTTTAAGTTTATGTGTTATGCATCTTTCTATAATCACATGATGATAAAACGGGACTGCCAATTATTTCTCATGATCTTTTGATAAATCAACCTTCAACTATTATTAGTTAGAACAATTAACTTTGTTGACATTTATGTATCTTTATATTGTCTCTCTTTTTTATGTTAAGAAAATATATTTTATGTCCAAGAGAACATTATTCAACATGTATTTTATGCTATTATAAGTTATATACTATGTTAGTTTATATCGCTTATTTTGTTGTAAATAACATCGATAGAGTTTTTTTATATGATTTTTATGAAAGGAGTTTACAATTATTATCATTCGAAATTGTTGGTAATAATGACGAATTAGAACGAATGATTTTTAATATGATATGACTTTATTGTTGAAACCAATGATTATGTGTGTTATAAACATGAATTCTTTATGTTCTACCAAAATTTATATGGATGTACCCATTTTTAAATGTTTTTATAGTAATAAAAATAATTTATTATCTTATTACATTTGTCAATTTCCTTTTTCCCTATTCGTTCTTTATCGTAAAGGAAAAGTAAAATACATAAAATATTAATATTTTCATAAGAAAATATAAGTGATAAAAATATACCTCAAGTGTAACATTCCTCCTCCCCTAACCCACTCTTAACATATATATTTTTCTTAAGATTGGTCGCAGTACATAACAATTACTATAGTTTTGAAATTCAAATCACCATTTTTTTGGACCGTTCATTCTCTTCCAATATTTCATAGCTTTAAGGATAAAAATAAAAGTACAATACAAAAGCACGATGTTTTTATTTATTTAAATATAATAATGAAAAAGCTTACGATAAGTAGTTTTCAATTAAGTAAAAAATAATAATTGTTTAAAATAACGTAAAACTAAAGAATAGATTATATTATATTAAAAATTATTGTTATTTGAAATAATAATAATAATAATAATAATAATAATAATAATAATAATAATAATTATTATTATTATTATTATTACTATTATTATTATTATTATTATTATTATTATTTAGGAAATAAAAAATATTCAAATGAATTATTTATAAATTAGTAAAAAATACCTATAGTTTAAAATAAGTTTAAATCAAAAACTTAATTCAATTTGATTCAAACACAACTTTTTATATCTTTATTATTGTATATTTAAAATTATTATAATATTAATTACAACTTAGTATAAAAATTATTATTTCAATGATAAATGCTCATAATATTGTTTTTATAACATGTAATTGTTAATATTTATATTACATTATTGGGCACAACTCAAGAGTTTAAAACTCTCATTACAGCTCAATAGTTTTTTAATTTAAATGTAATTATGATTTCAAATTTAATGTAATTTGTCATTCGTTTATATTTTCCACTACATTCAAAAGTTTTTTAAACTTATGGTTATTAATATGTAATGCATTTTTATTTTCAAGTTATTTATTATACACATTGTAGCTATATTAGTAGTATATAGGTAAGTATTGATTAAAAAAAATCATATGTTTGAAAAGATTTATGATTCAAAATGAAAGAGTTGAAAAAATAGACTTTGTCACATCAATGGTTATTTCAACAAGGAATTTTTATACAACGTTTTTTTATATCAAATGTATGTTGATTTCTAAATATTCATTTTAAATGATTTATAAGTGTTTAATGAGTTTTTTTTCATGTAAATGTTATAGTAGATGTTGTAGTGTTTTTATTTTATTAAAAGCTATAGTGGTTTTCCATACTATTTGTTATTTTTTTATATACAAATCGACATATGTTTTATATATAGTTTCCACAACTTAAAACGTTCTATAAAGTCATCAAAAGTTATAGTATTTATTTTTTCATACTACTTTGTATTTGTTATATATAGAAATCAATATATGTTTGATATATAATTTACACAACATAAAATAGTATATAAAATCATGAATTAATAATATAAATAACTAATGATATAAATTTATTACAAATAATAAAACTAATATGTTAACTATAAAGTTTGTTTTTTCTAGTGACACTGATTTTTCAAGTATAAATAATAAATCACAATATGTTAAATGTTATTATTTTAATTAAATAGTTATATTCACGTGCAACGCGTGGGGATTCAACTAGTCTATATATCTATATCATATCATATCATCATATCATCATATCATACTGTATTATAAAGGAAACATTTTTCATTTCACCACATTCATTTGAAACTCTCATGACTTTTCAATTTCTTTCTAACAATAGTTATAAGTTGATTAATAAGGTTAAATAAATATCAAACCTAAAGTGTAATCATATATAAACTAAATTTCAATATTAAAATCATATCTTTACTTCTACTTATAAAGTTATGTTTTTTTAACTTTTAACATATTATACTTAATTTATTAGTTTTAATATATTGTTGAATGTAAACCATTATCATTTTAAAGATACAAATTTTGAAACAATTTGTATAAAATACTTAAATTATTAATTTAAATATAACATTACATGGTCAACTTAAAAATAAATTTTAGTTTAACTTAAACAACCCAAAAAATATTTTGTAAATAGTTAAAAGTGATAAATTATAGTGTCTTTCTAATAATGATTATAAGTTTGTTAATAAGGTTAAATGAATATCAAACCTAAAGTGTAATCATAAATAAACTAAATTTCAATTTTAAAATAATATCTTTACTTCTACTTATAAAGTTACGTCTTTAATTTTTAACATATTATACTTAATTTATTAGATTTAAAATGTTGTTGTATGTAAACCATTATCAGTTTAAAGCTACAACTTTTTAACAGTTTGAATAAAATACTTAAATTGTTAATTTAAATATGACATTACAGTGTCAACTTAAAGATAAATTTTAGTTCCACTTAAAAACCAAAGAATATTTTGTAAATAGTTAAAAATGATAAATTGTAGTGATAAATGCAAAAACTAAATTGTATTTTCAATTTAACTAAATATTTCCTAAAGATATTTTTATAATCGTTAAAAGTTTTCAAATAAGTAGCTAAAAATAACTTACAATAACAATAATTAACAATAACTTTATATAAATGATTATATTGTTACCTTTAAAATTAAAAAACAATGTTTGATGTTTTAAATAATTATAATGATAGAAATTAAAACATTAATAAATTTTAAAAAATTAATTAACAATAACAACAACTATAAATAAAATTAAACCATATATTATATTTAATTTTATTCATGTGTAACTTGCGGGTAGAAGTAATTCAAACGATTGAGATTATGTAGTTATAATAGATGTATATATTATCATATAATTAAAAATAATCAATATATTATATCACTTTAGTATACGGATTATTATATCAAATTTAACAACAACATTACTGTTATATTTGAAAAAACGTATATTTATAAAGACTTCAACTATATAGGTGTTTTTGCGCAACGCGCGGGCATTCGCCGAATCATACATACTTATAAAGCTAGCATTTTTTCTTGAATCTCATGCATTTGAAACCCCATTTTTTAACTTCCTCAAACCACATTCATTTGAAACCCCCTTTTTTTAACTAATGCAACTCAAAAGTTTTCTTAATTATGATTTAACACTCAAAAGTTTTATAACCTATATTATGTTTAATTAGCATTTAGTGAAAAGTTTACTATAAAAAAGTCGATCTTTTGTGTCTTTTGTGTTATATAAAATCTTACATGTAAGAGTGATTTGAAGATATTGTGATTCAAAAGTTTTCATATAGTTGAAGCATTCACGATCCAAATATGATGATTTGAAGAAATGGGTTATGTCGCATCAATGGTAATTGTAATATGATTTTTTCTTTCAACCAAAACAAATGAAGCTTTTTTATTCTTTCTTTATATTCAGTTTCTCATTTAATCTTTATATGTGATTTGTGTGTATTACTCAATCTTGAATGTGACTCCCCAAACATCAATGTTTTGCTTGGAATATCTTTCTGATTCTTCTTTTTCAAGAAAAATATTTTTATTGCAGGTTAGTGAAGAATTGTCATCAAGTTTCTATGGTTGAATGGTGTTAAATGAAGAAAGAAGATTCATAAAATGGATATAGGTTTTTTTGTTTGAGCAAAGTTGACAAATGTTAGTTTTTTTTTATTTAAATGTATGTTTATGTAACATCTTTATTTATATATTCAACCACCCAATGCTCTTATTTATTTGATTGTAGTTTTTCTATTTTGATTATGTTTATTTTCTATTATTTTTTTGTTGGGTTATCCTACACAACATATTTAAAAGACAATATTTAAAAGATAACATAATTTTGAACATTTGATATGTAATTATGATAGGCTTATCATGATATGTTCTTCATATGAAAGTAATTTATCCATATTACTACGACAAGAATTAAATATGACATTTATGAAAATATATATATTATATGTGATTTGTTTAACATGTATATGCACCTATGTATGTTATAAATTTATAATTAAATATCTTTATGTTTAATAATTAAAGGGATTAAAATGATGCATCAAAACCAATTATTCCGACGAATATAATAATAATAATAATAATAATAATAATAATAATAAATATACATTTCCAAGTACCGCATTCATTTGAAACTCACACTACAACTCAAGAGTTTTCTAATTTATGTATATTTATTAGTTACAACTCAAGAGTTTTTAACTTATGATTATTAATTAGTAATCACTAATAACTTTTTATTTTCCTTTCTTTTATAAGGTTGTAAAGTTTTGCTCATTAAAAACATTAATGTATTTGAAGAGATTTGTGATTTAAATATGAAGAGTTAATATAAATGTTATAATAGATGTTTTAGTGTTTTTATGCTATTAAAAGTTATAGTGTTTATTTTTCATATTTTTTATTATTCGTTGTATATATATATCTTTTTTAATACAAATGTTATAATAGATGTTTTCTATTTTTATGTTACTAAAAGTTGCAGTTCATATTTTTGTTCATACGTTTTGTTACCCGTTATATTATCATTCATTTGATATATAATTTACACAATTTTAAATGGTTTATAAAATTATCAAATAATTGTATCTATCACAATGACTTAAAAATTAAACTATAATGTTTAATAAAACTAATATGTTAACTATATGTTTGCTTTACTACTAACATTTTGTTTTAAATTAGAAATATTAAATAATAATTTGGTAAAAGTTATTATTTTAACTATATAATTCTATTTTCGCGCAATGCGCGAGGATTCGCCTAGTATATTTATAAATGAAGCATTTTTCCTTTCACCACATTCATTTGAAACTCCTATTTTTTTCCTTTCACCACATTCATTTGAAACTCCCATGACTTTTCAATTTCTTTCTAATAATGATTATAACTTGGTTAATAAGATTAAATAAATATCAAACCTAAAGTGTAATCATATATAAACTAAATTTCAATATTAAAAGTATATCTTTACTTCTACTTATATAGTTATGTTTTTTTTAACCTTTTTAACATAATATTTTTAATTTATTAGTTTTAATATATTGTTGGATGTAAACCATTATCATTTTAAAGCTAAAACTTGTGAACAATTTGTATAAAATACTTAAATTATAAATTTAAATATAACATTATATGATCAACTTAAATATAAATTTTAGTTTAACTTAAAATTACAATTTGGTTAATAAGGTTAAATAAATATCAAACCTAAAATGTAATCGTAAATAAACTAAATTTCAGTATTAAAATATTATATTTACTTCTACTTATAAAGTTATGTCTTTAACTTTTAACATATTATACTTAATTTATTAGATTTAATATGTTGTTGTATGTAAAAAATTATCAATTTAAAAATATAACTTTTGAACACTTTGGACAAAATACTTAAATTGTTAATTTAAATATAATATTACAATGTCAACTTAAATATAAATTTCAGTTCCACTTAAAAAACCCAATGAATATTTTATGAATAGTTAAGAGTGATAAATTTTAGTGTTAAATGCAAAAACTAAATTATAATATCAACTTAACTAAAATATTTCCTAGATATATTTGTATATTCTTTAAAAGTTTTCAAATAGGTAGCTTAAAATAACTTGCATTAACAATAGTTAAAAATAACTCTATATAAATGATTATATTGTTAACTTTAAAATCAAAAAACAATATCTCATGTTTTAAATAATTATAATGATAGAAATTAAAACGATAAGCAAATAAATTTTAAAAAATTAATTAACAATAACAACAACTATAAATAACATTAAACCATGTATTATATTTAATTTTATTCATGAGTAACTCGCGGGTAGAAGACATTCAAACGGTTGAGATTATGCAGTCATAATAGTTGTATATATTATCATATAATTCGAAGTAATCAATATATCATATCAATTTAGTATACGAATTATTATATCAAATTTAACAACAACGTTATTGTTATATTTAAAAAAAACATATATTTGTAAATACTTCAACTATATTGGTGTTTCTGCGCAACGCGCGGGTATTCGCCTAGTATATATATATATATATATATATATATATATATATATATATATATATATATATATATATATATATATATATATATATATATATATATATATATAAGGGGTAATTTTACTTGCACCACATGCATTTGAAACTTCCACGACTTTTCGATTTCTTTCTAGTAATTATTATAAATTGGTTAATAATGTTAAATTTATGCAAAAACTAAATTCTAATAATAAATTAATTAAACTATATTTTACTTCTATTTATAAAACTATGACTTTAACTTTTTAACATATTATAGTCAACTTATTACTTTAGATATGTTGTTATATGTGAGCAATTGTAATTTTAAAGTCACAACTTTTGTAAAGTTTATGATTTTATGCAAAATAGTTAAACTTGAAAAAATTCGAAAGACTATTTTATAAATAGTTCAAAGTTATAAACTATATTGATAAACCTAAATTGTAATCCTAAATTAATAAAAATAACCAAGAAACTATTTTTTATAATCATTAACAAATTTTCAAATAAGTAGTTTAAAAAGAACATACAATAAGAATAGTTAAAAGTAATATTATATAAAAAAAATTATAATGTTATCTTTAAAAACAAAAAAAATGTTTATTATTTTAAATAATTACAATAAAAGAAACTAACAATATTCATCAAATAAATTTAAAAAAAGTTAAACTTCTGAAACCAAATTAAAATAATTAAAAGTTACCAAATACGTTATTTTAAATAACTTACAACAACAACTAGTTAAAAGTAACATTAAATACAAAAATTATATTGTTAAACAAAAACAATGTTTGATGTTTTAAATAATTACAATGATAGAAATTAATAAAATCTTAAGGAAATAAAATTTTTAAAATTAATTAATCATAAATTTAACTATAAATATCATTAAACCATATATTATATTTAACTTTATTCATGAGTAACCCGCAGATAGAGACCATTGAGATAATTGGGATTATAGAATTTTAAAATACGTCTACATTATCATATATTCAAAACAAACAATGTTTATACCAACTTATTATAAGATTTATTATATAAGAGGTAACAATAACGTCATTGATATATTTAAAAAACATATATTTGTAAAGATTTCAAATATATTATTGTAATTTGCGCATTATAATGTTATCTTTAAAAACAAAAACAATGTTTGTTGTTTTAAATAATTACAATAGAAGAAACTAACAATATTCATCCAATAACTTTTGAAAAAATTAAATTTCTGAAACCAAATTAAAATAATTAAAAGTTTCCAAATACGGTATTTTAGTTAACTTACAACAACAATAGTTAAAAGTAACATTATATACAAAAATTATATTGTTACCTTTAAAAACAAAAACAATGTTTGATGTTTTAAATAATTATAATGATAGAAATTAAAATTTTAAGCAAATAAACTTTTTTGAATTAATTAATCATAAGAACAACTATAAATATGAATAAACCATATATTATATTTAATTTTATTCATAAGTAACCCGCATGTAGAGGCCATTGAGACAACTGAGATTTTAAAATTTTAAAAGATGTCTACATTATCATATAATTCATAAGTAACAACGTCATTGATACATTTAAAAAACATATATTTGTAAAGATTTCAAATATATTGTTGTATTCTGTTCAACGCGCGGGTAGTCACCAAATCTATATATCTATCTATCTATTCTATATATACTTATAAAAGAGAAATTTTTACTTGCACCGTATGCATTTGAAACCTCCATGACTTTTTAATTTTTTTCTAATAATTATTATAAATTGGTTAATAATGTTAAATTAATGTAAAAACTAAATTCTAATCATAAATTAACTAAACTACAATATTAAAATATCATATTTTACTTCTATTTATAAAATTATGACTTTAACTTTTTAACATTTATAGTTAACTTATTAGTTTAAATATGTTGTCGTATGTAAACAATTGTCATTTTAAAGTCATAACTTTTGTATAATTTATGATTTTATGCAAAATAGTTAAATTATTAATTTCAATATAATGTTAAATGACTAACTTAAATCCAAATTTTAGTTAATCTTGAAAAATAATCGAGAGATTATTTTTTAAATAGTTAAAAGTTATAAATTATAGTGTTAAACCTAAATTGTAATCCTAAATTAACAAAACAAAAAAAAAACAATGAAATTATTTTTTGTAATCATTAAAATTTTTCAATAAGTAGCTTAAAAATAACTTATAATAAGAATAATTGAAAGTAATATTATATAAAAATTATAATGTTATCTTTAAAAACAAAAACAATATTTCTTGTTTTAAATAATTACGATAAAAAAACTAATAATATTCATCAAATAAATTTTAAAAAAGTTAAATTTCTGAAACCAAATTAAAATAATTAAGAGTTACAAAATACATTATTTTAAGTAACTTACAACAACAATAGTTAAAAGTAATATTATATACAAAAAATGTAACATCCCAAAAAATTCAGCTAAAAATTTCATTTTTAATTCATTTCAAAACATCCAATAATCATGTCAAAACAACTGAAAGTGTATCATAGTGAAATAATATCAGAGTATACATCCAGAAATCACATAATATGGAAAACATGGGCGGATGCGGTGCAATCAAGTCGGGCCCTTCCCTTTTCGAGTTGGAAGTACCTGAAACATAAACTGAAAACTGTAAGCACAAAACATAGTGAGCTCCCCCAAAATACCTCAAACCATACATACATAACAGTTAAAACATAACTGAGTCTCTTTCACCCCCTTCGGTCTCTTTCAACCGGTACTGGGTATATTTTAACCCCTTCGGTCTCTTTCAACCGGTAGTGAGTGTATTTCACCCCCTTCGGTCTCTTTCAACCGGTATCGGGTCTATTTTACCCCATTCGGTCTCTTTCAACTGGTACCGGGTCTATTTCACCCTACAACTTGCATACAATCATAACAGTAAGAGTCACAGAGACAACAAGCACGTACAAGCATAACAGGAAATTGTCACAAAGACAACTACCAACCTCTAAACATAATTCAGTGGGTCGACATTGGTGCCTTCGACCCACGAGTATAGTGAAGGAAACTCACCTCACAATCGAAAACAAATAGCTCACGATAAATTGAAACCGGTGCTAAATGCCACCTAAACACATACACATGAAAGACCCTTAGTCTTTATTTCTAAAACTAGACATTTGGCCAAAGTCCACAAGTCAAAGTCAATGGTCAACGATCTTGGTCAACAGTCAAACTTCTCACTTCAGCGTCGTGACGACTAATCGGTCAACAGTCCATGCGAGGCCACGTCGTGGCACTGAATCGGTCAAAATGGTCGACTAATCCCAACACGCTTCGTCGTGACGACCTAAGGCCACACCGTGGTGATCCATATGAATGGCTTCAACAAGTTAAGCCGCTTTTAACTCATTTCTAAGGGTTCAAAAACCCATATCTACCCCTTCTTATTACCTTAATGGATAAAGTTCCCAACTTTATCCATTAAGACACTCCATTAAGACAAGATCTCTAATCAAATGTCTAATAAGGGTAAAATCATGACATGGCTTAACCATAAAGCACCTTTCCTCAAAGTTCTTAGCCCAAACAACTCCAGAAGAGTTTCTAATACTAGGTCTATCATAAAGTTGGGTACTTTATGGCTATGCATGCACAATGTATGTCTAGAATCCATTTTAGGTTAAAAGAGGTAAAAAGGTGACCAAAACTCAACCAAATCTCAGATCCATGAAATATAATGTTCTTAGGACCCTTAAGAGGCATAAAGTTGCAAACTTTATCTCTTCTATCTTTCCAAACGCAACCAAGAGTCCAAAATATGCCAAAAATCTAGATCTATAAAGATAATACCGATAAGAATGGAATTATAAGGCTCACCAAAGGTCCAGAGAGTAAACACAAGGAGTGGAGATGGATCTCTAGCTCAATCTTTCACCATACTCCCTTCTTCTTCCTTCAAGGATCACCAAAAGCACTAAAATGAGCTCACAATATGCAAAGGACGCAAGGGTTAGGGTTTCTGAGTGTTGGAGGGTGATGGAGGCTGATAAGAGGTGAAACCCTAGCTACTACTTCCTTTAAATAGGGCTCAAAGTCCGAAAATTAGGGTTTTTGCTCAAACAGCCGCTGCCACATCATGGCCAATACTTGCCACGCCGTGGAAGGCACTATTGATACACGCGTTTCCCGCACACTACCACGATGTGGTGATCCATTCACCATGACGTGGCCAACACAAAATGACAATTAAACTTCATAATTAGCATACGCGGAATCGGGAGTTACAAATCTCCCCCACTTAAATTAGATTCCGTCCTCGAAATTTGTACTTACACTTACTCTTACTACGCCCCTTCCAAACCCTTGTGGTTTTTTTTTCCAAGCCTACTCTTTTCAACCGAATTAACGCCGCCAGAACCATCCAAGACCAAAACCGCATTGGAATAACAACTCAAGAAGATAACCACCTTCTAATACCGATACCGAACCAATATTTAGTAAAACCACGCGTCTTGACGAAGAAATGAACTTCAACACACTGCCCTTAACTAACAAGGAGAAAGTTCAATCAATTTGCCTAAAATCTGAAAACCTCATACCATGCCTTCCTTCCATACATACATAACCATTCAAACCAGGGCCCTAACATCTTTAATTTGCAATCCAAAACGAGCAACGACATCTCCAACCCTGAATTAACATACTAATAACTGAGAAACAGAGACCCAGGCCGATTACCGATACCGACATCCCTACTCTTCAGATAAAAAAGCGACTCCATACTGGTATCAGTTGTTGGTACCCTACCAACATACATCTATCATCCTGTGAACCAACATTCGCATTTTCGATCTATCCGAGATCTTCCTAGTTCTGCATTGAACTACTAAATAACTGGAATATGGAATCCCCTGACTAATTACTGATGCTAACGTCCTCAAAGATGGTCGCACCACGAGACTTCGATAAAGAGTCTATCTGACAACGACTACCCTAGCCTAGCGGTCAACATGGCTCCAACAGTCCTACAAAAAACGACTTAACCAACCAACCAACACATGGACGATCAACGACTTCTCCTAGTGGATGCTACGAGCTAACCTATAGTGTTGCATCACATTGGCCCAAACCGGCCTACAACCTATCCTAATACTACGAATGATGTGGCCCTCACAACATGCTACCAAAAGCTGCCTCGAAACGAGACCAAAATCAAAACCAATCCTCAAAAAACACGCTTCTCTTCCGGATTCCAATCAATATATCATTATCGACGGGCCTCGCCCCATGGGTCTCACCCAATATAACATCGTCATCAAGAGTAACGATCCGAGACCTAAGAGTCTCAGTCAAATGACTACCAGGTTCCCTCCATATGAATCATACAACCACTGGTTCACGATACATCGTGGCACCCTCTAGTGACTAGAACAATAAGCTCACGGTACTATGCCGATCTCGCCGCTATTCCATCACTGTCTTGAAGACTCACGACCAGCACTACAGGGGCCTAAAGATACTCAACCGCCAATTCACCAACTTGGAGGAACCTAATTAACATCCCCCTCAATGATAACCGAACACAACACAGGCCATACTTTTTTATCACACAAAATTCCTTTCACAGTACATGTTGTTACCAATGCAAAATCGGACAAAAACAAGGCCGCGCACAAACAAAGAATGAGATAGGCGGTTGTACTCTCGTTCCAATTCAAAAGCTATAAACCAAATAAGAACCATGCCAATAATCCAAATCAAGTGCTCTCATGCCATGACACTCAGTCTATATATATATATATATATATATATATACACACACTATTTCGTGACCATAATCGAGGCACTACCACAATGCACATCCCCAAGGGGAAACACATAACCAACCTTGGATCTACTGCATTCCTTCTTCCTCACAACCTTACCCACATGGTGAGATACCAGCGGATCTAACAGTATGACAAACCTCAATCGTTAGTAGAAACATCCTCATGAACAACCGATACTAGATCCCACGCTTCGATTGAAACTGAACAAATCCGATTAATACGTAACTATCTCGATAAAACTTCCAAAATTATTTAGATTTGTTGTCAAAACCCTGGTCGGATCAATCCAAATACCAACCCTGACATGCCCCCGAAATTGGATTCTATGATGATCTAGAGTTACACCTGAAAACCTAATGACACCGTCCCTACATCCAAATTCCCAATAACCAAGGACAGCTGTTGAGCCCGAGCCCGATATGAACAATACTTACATAACCAATAATTGAGGGTACCCATACCTAGAAACCAAATATACAATGTACATAATTTGACGATAGGTTGATGCATCCATTAAACTTCAACTGATACATCTCGAAACCTTCGAATAACCTCAACCATTGACGACGAACGAAATGACCAACGATCGAGAATGCAATGGAAACGGATCCAATGATCTAATACTGTAACATCCTGTTTCCTGCCATTTATGGGTCGTGGGCCAGAAGTCGATTGTGTAAGGATTTGGGCCTTAAGGAGGAAAAGTTTAGTCCTTGTGGAAGGAGGTAAGGTTAGTTAAGAGATTTAACCCTTGAATTGTGTTTAGGGTCGAAGGGTAGAAAGGGAAAAGTCATATCTCGGGTTCTTGCATGAAATATGGATTTTTATTTGAGAATTTTTTAGCCCAAGATATTTAGATAATATTGTAGAGCTCTTCAACACCTTTATGTGGATATAAAGAACGTCGAAAACGGAGTTGGAACGAAGAAGTTACGACCGTTTGAAGTTAGGACGATTTATGGGTTAGCCGCGTACGCTGGACGTACGGGGAGTACGCTGGGTGTACTAGGGCATCCCTAGTATGTTGGGCGTACCAAAAGTACGTTGGGCGTACGCAATAAGTGCCCAAACCCTATTTTCATGGTTTGAGCCCTATTTAAGCTCCTTAACTTCCCCAAACCCATTCCATTCTCAGCCTCCACATCTCCAACACCCACTCTTGAACCCTAACCCTAGTTTGAGCCTTGTGAGCAAAAATAAGGTGTTTTTAAGTGTTTTGGAGTGTTCTTTGTGCACCTTGGAGAAGAAGGAACTCATTGAAAAAGCATTGGTTGCATTAGAGCTTGTAGATCCAAACCTTGTTCACCTTGATCTTTCTTTTGGAGGTATAAAGTTTGAATCTTGATGATGAAATTGTTAGATCTAGCTAGTTTTAGGTGTTATGAGCTTTTGGTCACTTTAAGTCCATAAAGTTTAGATCTTGAAAGTTTATGACCTTGTTATGGATAAAGTTTGAAACTTTATCCATCTAAACATCATATTGATTCAGATCTAAAGGTTGGAGACTTGGACTTAATGGATTAAGTTGAAAAAGATGCACTTTTGGTCCCTTTGAGACTTAAAGACTAGATCGTGTTTTTTGGGACTATTCTAATGGATAAAGTTGGAAACTTTATCCATTATGGGCTTATTAGGAACCATAAAAATATGATCTTGGTCCTTCTATCCCTTCCATGCAAGAGTTGTGATGTCTTAATGGATTAATAAGTTAGGGTTTTAGCTTTTGGACCTTCCCTAGCCATGGAAAGTCAAAAAGGTGGAAACTTTATGTATCAAGATAATGTTTTGAGGCTAGATCTGAGTTTGGGTGAAAAGTCCTTAAGGGATTAAGTGCTTAGTGGAAAGGATGAAACCAACTCGAGTATGTTGGGTGTAATTGTCATATGTTGGGTGTCCTAAGCCATCCCATGTATGTGGGGTGTAAGTTGAGTACGCAAGGCGTACTCAATCAGCCTTGGACTTTGACTTTTGTTGACTCCGCTGACCGTTGACTTTTTGACCAACTTTGACTTTAGGTCAAACTTGAGAGTTTTGATTGGTGATTAAGATTTTACATGGTTTTGATGTTAATGGATCCTTGGGAGCAAGAAGTGTAGCAGTGAGCGTATCACAGTGTTCTCAGGTTTCTTCCTTTCAGGTGAGTTTCGCCTCACTGTACCCGTGGGCAGAAGGCACCAATACCGACCCACTAGTTTTGGTTATATGTTAGTAGAGGATGCCTTGGGGACTGTATATAATCACGTAGGATAGACTAAGGACTCTTGATCTAGGCTCTTTTACCTGTTCCTTGTTTGGTTTTGGTTCTAGAGTAGGATCATCTGTCAGGGTGTCTATATCACCTCTTATTATATACGGTCATGCATTACTTGGATTGTTGATATTTAGTATGCTGCTATGCAATAGTGATATGTTAAATTTGTATATTGGTATCGAGTATGTTGTTATGCTGTAGTAATATGTTATATCTATATCATGGTATCGAGTATGTTGCGTTGCTGTAGTGATATGTAGAACAATATGTTATATGTACTTGTTGGTTATCATCTGGTGAAGTGCTCTAGTGACTGTCTGTGGTCATGTAGGATAGCCTGAGAACTCTTGATATTGGCTTTCTTGTCTGTTCCTTGTTTGGTTGTGGCTCTAGAGTAGGATCAACTGTTCGGGTGGCTATCTCGGCTCTGGTTACTTATGGTTATGCATTTCATGGAGATTAGCTGGTAGTAGGATTGTATGATGTGAGAGGACTAGTACGCGGTGGTGAGCTGTATGATTGATGTTTGGATGTATTATGTGCCTACTTGATCCTTGATTGTTTATATGTCGACATATGGTAGTGGTGGGTTGAGGCGCTCCTACTTTGTGATGTAGGCCAAGATACCCGGTGCGACCCGACTGTATGCCGAATGCACAAAGGCTCGGGAGGAGCGGTTGGATTGTGGCGGTAGGCCAACAAACCCTGGTACTCCGGCCCGGATAGACGAAAGGTCTGAGAGGCGGTCTAGTCAGGCCGAAGGCCCGAAGAGCGGCCATTATGCATGCTTGTATGCTTATCGTATGGGGTAATTTTGGGGAAACTCACTAAGCTTTGTGCTTAACTAGTTGTTTATTCTTTCAGGTATCATCGGTCATCATGGGAAGGCAAAAGCGTGATTGTACACATTCATCAACAACAATGAATATTCCGTGCTTTAATATTACTCTGATTTTTATAAATATATTTGGAATAAACAGTTTTCTCCATAATGGATTTATAATTGGGAAGATTTACTTAAATAAAATGAAAAATTTTGGTTGTGAAAATGGAACGTTACAAGTTGGTATCAGAGCCCTGGTTTGAGCAAATTGGAGGAACACTTGTGTGAATCCAGTCTCAAACTAGGACCCGGGAGTTTTTGAAAAAGGTTTTTGATAAATAATTTGTTATAAAGGGTTGGATTATGGACATGGGATCGGTTTCTTGTCATGTTCTTGTTTTATTGTTGGCTTGGGATCGGGAACGTGGACCTTGATCTGACTTTGGTTTTACAGGAAGATGCGTTGTGTACAGTCAGCCAGAGCCTGAACAGGAGAGTGGTTCCCAAAATACCTATACATGTTATATGCGCTGAGTTCTTGATTTTGTTGATATGATGTTTATGATAGAACAACATGCTAGTGATAGGCTAGGGAGCTTCAGGAATTTCATGATAGAATTGCCTGATGTATGATGCATGATAGCCTAGGAGTGTCTCTTGTATGAAATTGACATCATAATTGTAGTTGCTTAGTGTATGCATCATAGTCATACATAACTAAGATTTTATAGCCTGATAATGTTTGGTTTTATCCTATTTCACGTTCCTTGTTTGGTTGTGGGCTTAGGGTAGAATCAAGTATTCAACAGTTTATAGGATCCAATGTATGTACGATTAGCATACACGAGTGCTGCAGGGTTGGCGGAAGTTTCATGGATGAGTATATGTGCGAGTAGTCAGCGAAATACGGAGTATTTAGACACTCACGAGAGAGTGAGGATAGGATGTATGCGTATCCTAGTTGTGGTATTTGTGTTGGGCAGTTGTGATGATCCTTGAGATAAATACGGGTATGTATGGAAGGTAGTATGTGCCCGTACTACTGAAAGCACAGAACCCGTACGCGTAGCAAGGAAGTCACAAACCCCGTGGAATCAAGTCTAGTCTCGTGATTATAGCAATGTGTAACATGGCATTCTGATATATTCTGGTTTATTTTCAGTATGGTGTTTACGAGAGGATCTGGTTCCGGGTCGAGAACGAGTGCCCAAGATAGGCTAGGGTTGACTAATGATCAGATTCAGGAGATCATCGCCATTGAGGTGCTTGCTGCTGTTCCGAGGTCTATTCCGAAGATGTTTGGGTCTATCAAGACCGCCACGATTGAGCTTTTTGATGATCGGTACGCTGCTCTTTCGGATGCTGATGTTGCTGCAGCCATCGCAGTGCTTTCTGCGGTAGGTATTCAAGAGGAGAGATCTTTCTAGTACCGGGACTTCGAAAATATGAAGCCCCTAGAGTTTGATGGGATCGGGGACCCGATTTTAGCGATGAGATGGCTGTCTGATGTGGAGGGTTGTTTCTTCACATGCTTTTTCCCTGTTAAACAGAAGGTCAAGTGCGCACTGAAGCTTCTCAGGTTGGGAGTGAATGATTGGTGGAGAATGGTGGCTAGTGCTTACACTTATGAACAGAGAGTTTTTCTTACCTGGGAGCAGTTCTCGGAGATGTTCTGTGCGAGGTATATTCCCTTGGTGGAGAAGGAGAGGTTGGCTCAGGAGTATTTGGATTTGAGGCACACTACTGAGACGGTAATGGAGATCACCAAGATGTTTACGAAGATGGTTCTCTTCTGCCCTGAGTTTGCTGCCTCTAATCATGCTCAAATGACTCTGTACTTGAGTATGCTCAAGACAAACATTCGGCAGTTTGTGTCTACCCAGCGATAAAATACCCTTGCTGAGCTTTAGGATGCCGCGTGGAGGCGAGAGATTGAGATAGTGTCGCACCCCCAAACCAGAATGGCGGAAACATTCGGGGGCGGAGGACTTTAGGTAAGTATCAAAACACATGCAATATAGTAATCAAAGTACAAACAACCACTGTATTAATAAGTATAAGTTTTACATAAGTGTTTAAACATTACATATTCAAACACTAAAGTAGGTACAGCAGAAGACAAGAGTCGCGGTACGGTACTAGGTAGTCTTCTCAAAAGCTTCGGGAGTGTACCTGCCTACTGGATTCCTGAGAATACAAGTTATTTGAAAAGAGTAGATCAGCATTTAAGCTAGTGAGTTCATAAGTATTTTTGTTCTGTTAAGTATACCCTAAGTTCTTTGAATAAGTTCACTGGCTTCTCCAGGAAATCCTATATCTCCTGAGGTGATTAGCTGATAACCTCAATAGTTTCCCTCTGTAATTACCTAGTTTATACTGATTATACATAACATAATATCGAATTGACAGTTAAATGGGTGTATCTGCCCTAAGCCCACAGCCAAACAAGGAACAGGAAGTAAGGCGGAAGTCACACATTTCACTGTCAATCGAACCTTACTTATGTACAACTCTGATGTAGCAACTAAGGAATTATAGAATTAACCACTAAAGGTCTTTTATGTTATACTAGTTTACCGAGATTGAGTGACTAAGTTCCATTGGATAAGTGGTTTAATCCCATAAACCGTTCTCTTTGTATTACTGTTTTGTATTTGTATTCCGTTATGAAAACTTGAAACTGAGAGTGTGCCTGGCTCCACCAGGTGTTAATGGAAACCGTATTAAACCATTGTTTTTTGTATTCTATAAACTGGTACTTTGAAGGTGTACTTTCGTTTATTTGTTTATACACTAACGTATTGTTAATACCTTTTTAATGAGTAGTTTTTATTATAACCATACTATGAAGGATGGCCTGAAACAAACGCTTTGTGGGCGTTTAAACTGGTGATAACAATTGTCACTCATCAAACTGTAGCTAGCAGCCTGAGTGCGGGGTTGTCAATTCCCGATATAGATCTACACACACTTGTTTCGATCCCCGGCTGGAGATTCTGGTTATAATGTCAGGACTTCCTATGTTGTCTAAAATGAATTAAACAACCTGAATACAGAGTCTCATAAAAAGCATATTAAACGTTCATGTATATTAATTTCGAAAACCCAATCATTCGGAAATAATGATTGACAGTATATTCTTGAATTAAAACCCAATCATTCTGAAATAATGATTGACAGTATATTCTTGAATTAAAACTCAATCATTCTGAAATAATGACTGACAGTATATTTTTAGTTTTCCAAACATGTATTTGATAATTTCCTTGGAAAGTATACAGTCATGAATCATACTTGTATATTTAGTTTTGAATCATAAATTATACCTATTATAATTTATATGTTCTATCTGATTAGCATGAATTCTCATGGAATATCACCTTTGCTCAGCCTGATACAAAGGTAATGATACTAAAAGGAGTAACCTTTTAGACTCATATATGTATAATATATATATAATTAAGAAGGAAACGACCTTCGGACAAATAATACAACCCTAATTCCACATCCAAATAAGGAAAAGGATATAGGATAATTTATTAGTCCTAAGCCCTTCAAGTCTTATTTATATATTTATACATATATAAACATGACTTTGGCATTTATATTTTGAAATAATTTATAAAACATTTTTCAAAGAATTTAACATGGTTTTACGTTATTTTGGAAGTATTTGGTAATTCTTAAAAGTATACAGAAACTTTCTGTGTGATTATTATCACACACAGTTATTAACACAATTTAATATTGTGTTAAACTTGTATCCCCCCTAAAAGCATTTAAAAACCATTGAAAAGGTAAATTATAGGGGTATGAACTCACTTTGATAAGCGGTGATTCGGGCAGCGTTTCGTTTCTCGGAAAAGAGTTTGTTTGACGAAAAACCAGCTCCAATCGGGCAGAGTTTCGACAGGAGAGAGGATGAATTCTCGAGAATTCCGGGGCTCCGGGGCTTGCTTTGGGTTTTAGATGCGTTACCGGGGCCTTGGGGGTTGTTTATGAAGTTATGGAAGAGAGAGGAGTGAAAAAGGGCCAAAAATGGGGTGAAAAACCCTTCCATCCGAGAAGGCTCGCACCCTTTATATAGGGGTGCGAGGGTTCGGCCGAGGAGGACAGGTGGCGAGGCGAGAGGCGAGTGAGCAGCCACGCGTCGGTCAGCAGCGAAGCCACGTGCGAGGGTTCGGATCTGGCGGCTTTTGATTGGTCAAGCTTCGGTCCAATAGGGAGAAGGCACGCATGCGAAGGGGTGTCTCCGGGGTGTCCGATGCGAAGGTGTGGGCTCGCTACTGGACCGCGGCTGCGGTCCAATCCGATGTTGACACGGCGATTTGCGGTCCAACCCGAAGGTGACACGTGGCAGTTCGCACGTGCTGATGACGTGTCCGAAGAGTGACCTGCGAAATTTCTCGGTTATCCACAATTTCTCGATTTTCGTGCCAAAAACTTGCGAAATTCATAACTTTCGCATACGAGCTCCTTTTTTGACGTTCTTTATATGCACGCGTAGGTAAAATCATACTCTACGACTTTCTTTTAGACTTCGTCGGCTGATTTTGAATTTATTTTTAATATTATTATTTTAAACAGACCGGGACGGGAATCCGTTAAAAATTCATAACTTCTTCATCCGACGTCCGTTTTCGCCTGTCTTTTTACCGTTGTGCTACTTTTAACGAGACCTTCGATTCTCGTTTAAGTTGCGTCGGCTAAATATAGATCGATTTATATTTCGAATTTTTAGCTGTCTAGTGCTAAACCGAAACTTCGAAAAATCATAACTTCCTCATACGAAGTCGGATTTTCACGTTCTTTTTATGAACGTTCTCGGTTTAACATATTCTACAAGTTTCATTTAGATTGTTAAGGCTAAAAATCCTTTTATCGAAAATTCGATTTTTACACTGAACAGTGTTTTGCCGGTTTTACCGCGGATTTTCGATTGGTCATAACTTCTTCGTTATAACTCGGATTTCAGTGTTCTTTATGTTTTTGGAAACCTTGTTAAAAACTCTACCACTTGGTTCATCCCAATTACGATTATTGATCAATTTATTTTTGACCAAAATTTGACTGGTGTCACATTATCCCCCCGTTAGAGGGAATTTCGTCCCGAAATTAAGTCTAAAGTGATACTCATGGACTAGGTCTAATCTTTCCTTCCCAAGTGAATTCAGGTCCCTGGTTTGTACTCCAGTGAACCTTCACTAACGGGATAAGACTTAGCGTGGTTCTTCAGATTTCCCTATCCATGGTTTTTATTGTTTCTTCTACAGAGTGTAGACTTTTATTTAACTTGATTTCATTAAGTGAAATAACAAGTGTTTTATCGGATAGACACCTCTTTAGATTCGATATGTGAAAGATGGGATGAATGCTATTAAGTTTTTGGTGGTAGTTTTAGTTTAAAAGTACAAGACCGATTCTGGTAAGAACCTCAAATGGTCCTATGTACTTTGAGTTTTGTATTTCACACTTTCTCAAGCGCATCTTGTCCTTCCTGAGTGAGACCTTCATATGACAAGGCCATCAATCCTGGAATTCCAAGGGTTTTCTTTTATCGAAGTCGTAGCTTCTCTGGTTAACTCTGGAAGCTTTATGGCATTTCCTTATTCGTATTTTGTTTTTGGTAGTTTCTCGGATAATTTCCAGATCAACGAGGGTGCTGTGTGGAAATTGGATCTATAGCTAGTTGCGTATTACCTACTTTAGTCCAGTGCAGATAGAATCTGTACTTATGACCACAGAAGGTTTCGAATGGAACAACTTAAATACTAGCGTGTTAAAGGACTCGACTAATTGGTAAATGGATATCCCATTCTTTACTATAGCCGATCCCATAGAATCATGACTACTCTGGTTCCTAGAGGTTTTTGAGTGACGGCCTGAACTGGGAGATGATTCTATTATCTCAGTGGAGATAACAGATATTGGCATACCGTGCACTCACACGTTCTAGTTATCTTCTCTACTTGCCACATTTTAAGGTTTCAAGGCTTCCTGTTGAGCCTCCTTACTTTATGTGGAGAGATTTGAAAGGGTTATCATAGTCCATGAGTGGCACTATGATCTGGGTACTCTTTCTGACTTAGGGTGTTAGCTACTATATTGGTTTTGTCGAGATGATAACGAATTTCAAATTCGTAGTCATTTAGTAGCTCGACCCATTGTTGTGGTCTCACGTTGAATTCCACCTGGTAGAATACATGATGCAGGCTTTTGCTCCGAAGTTCATGATAAGACTCATACTTGGCTCATCTACCATCACCTCCTGTATACAAGTCGTATATAATTTAGATTTCACAAAACGTTCAGATGGGTGACTCTGCCCCAGGTCCACAACCAAACAAGGAACAGGAGATAGGGCGGAATCACACATCCTTAATCTTGTTAAGTCTAACTTATATACCACTCTTGTGTATATACTTAGAAGCGATAGATTTGCTTAATGAGTTCTAAGTCTCTATTCTTGAACTTGACCTGCGGTACAATGATTTTCCTATGAGATCTATTGAGGTACTTCTGTAGTTACTGACTTCAATGACTACTTCGGTGCTTTTCGTTTGAAGTTTCCTGTCTACTGAGTAGGCTAGAATGGCGGGGTACTCTTCGCATGGGTACTTATGAAGTTTTGAAACGAGAGAAAACCTAAGGGTTTTGTGTTATGGATTGAAAGAATTTCATCTTAGGGCTGATTAAGGAAAAGTTTTCTTATACAGCATAAGAATTTTCACATGGTAAGGGCCAGGCCAAACCATGTCGAATGAGGATGTCAGAATTTTCACGACGAACTAGATATTAAGTCGTTCTGGGACGAATGATTACTAGGGTAATATCCTATGTACCTAAGTTTTCAGCGCTTCTGGTTTTATTCTGTTATTATCACTACGAACCCCTTTTGATTCGAACTTGGCGGGTACTACCAATACGAGGGTCCTGATAATTTGAAATTATGAACTTTCATGAAACGATCCTTACTAGGTCTCTCTATAATCGCTTGGTGTATACAAGTCATGTATAATTAAGATTGGTAAGACCTTTGACTGAGCAACCCTACCTTAAATCCACAACCAAACAAGGAACAGGAAATGAGGCGGGATTACTCACTCTAAGTCTACAAATCTTAATTATAAATGACCCTTAAGTGTACACTAAGTCATCATAGCTTACCTGTTAGGGTTTCAAATTTTTATATAAGTGTTATGATTTAATTTGAACGGAAGAGTAATCATAATTATAGATAATTATCAGGGTTTGGAAACGTACCAAATTATAGCAGGGTTCTTTGATGCTTTCCCATGTATTGGGATTAAAATCCTCCTGCTCCCCCGTCGTTCTTCTCTGTTGGACAGTCCCTCTTATAATGTCCTATTTCACCACAAAGGTGACATATGGGAATGGTTCCAACATCGGTAGTTGAAGTGATGAACTCAACCGGAGTTCTACAGATGCGGGCAGTATGCCCCTTCATGTTGCATCTATTGCAATGCAGCTCTCGGCAAACTCCATGATGATGGTAGTTGCACTTGCTGCAGTGTGGGAGGTTTCCTAAGTACGGCTTAGTTGGTGCTAGAATAACAGGGCTGATGGGGGTATTGACTGCCCCAGTTCGTTGCCCTCTGTTAGGTTCTTGAGTTGAACAATTCCCTTCCTTGTTCTCGAACTTTCGTTTAAGGATATTAGGCTTAAGGTTCGAGGTGTTCTTACAGGTAGGTGCTTGTGGCTGTACTTGGCCATCACCACGATCGGGGTTACCGATAGCATTACTACTAACATTTGCTTTGTTAGCATTAAGGTGTGCCATGACAGCTGTTACAGCTGCTGTGACCGCAGCTTGAAACGTAGCCGCATCTATATGAAGGATTGGTATTTCGCTGGTGGGTTGGTTACACTTCTTTGGAGGCATGATTCTGTTATATGATAAGAAAATGAGTTCGTGAGCGACTATCGTGTCTTTAGATGTATTCTAACCATTTGTATTTATGTATTAATCTTTTGTTTTGCTATATTGTTCTCAATGATTCGACCTGCATCCCTATGATGCAGTCATGGTAAGGAACAAGAATAAGTTTCTAGAATGGTTAGGAACCGAGTATCATCCGAACTAAGTTACCTTCGTTTGGTGGATATCGTTTCCTAATTTTCGAAAATATTCGAAAACAATTCATAAAGGTGTCTACATAGAATAGACTTATGAATTTGAGAAGTAATCACTATCAATTAAGATTCCGTGATCTGATTTATTGTTATTAGCTGTGACAGGAAAAGAGGATAAGCTCTAAACCTAATGTGAGTAATGAAATCACTAACTCACTAGGTTGAACGGATTTACTAGTTATTACTTAGATGAAAAGGTGCTCGAACACTTCATATGAATCATGCGTGATTTTCCTTTGTTCTTTGTTCTATTCTGGATGGTAATGATTTGTTCTCCCCTGGTATCTATAGGGTGTCCTTAATAGGGTAAAGGCACTAAATGATTTCTATAGTTTATCTGTTTCTTTCCTTGGAATTCTCCTAATGAAATTCTGTTGGATCCTCCTTGACTCTTCTATTGATTGCTGGAGTAACTATGTTTAACTAACGGGTTTATACGAGAATGGGAATGTCTAAAGAATCTATGAGAAAATTTTTACGAAGGTGATTCTTTCTGGTCCTTCTATAATCACATGGTGTGTACCGATTATATATAATCCAGATCAAATAGACGTTTGAATAAGTAATCCTACTCTAAAACCATATCCAAACAAGGAAAAGGAAGTAGAGTGAAAATCATATATTCTAAGTCTATAAGATCTTGGTTATATATGATCTTAACGCATCCACTTAGTAATTATAGACTTATCAGAAAAGATCTTTTTAACATTTCCCCAGAGGTATGTAACATACCTCTATGTTATTTTAGTTATGAGTTTGATTCTTGGACTTCTAGATTCAAGAACTTAACAGGTTTTCAGTTTTCTTGTTATAGCATCCTAAAATACTCCCATAGTATTTTAGTCTTTGGTTCTAGAATTCTTTTGGTGTTTAGGTAAGTTTTAGACCAGTCGCAACATTACAATCACTCCCCTAAACGCATGGTGGTCATATCTCGGATGAATATAGTTGATCAGGCTATATTGATCCCAGATATGATTACATTACTGTCTAGGTTTAGCTGCAATGTCCAACATCTAAATACTTTAGTTTTGTTCTTCTTGTGATACTCATTCTGGTATATATACTCTCCATGTACTTATACTTTTATAAAATATTGATATATTTTTAAAGTATAACTCTTGGTCAGAGTGTTTTTATCCCAATGGGTTTATAGTTGTATATCTTTTATGACTGATATACTGAGTTCACTATAAACACTGCTCTGATACCAATCTGTCGCACCCCCAAACCAGAATGGCGGAAACATTCGGGGGCGGAGGACTTTAGGTAAGTATCACAACACATGCAATATAGTAATCAAAGTACAAACAACCACTGTATTAATAAGTATAAGTTTTACATAAGTGTTTAAACATTACATATTCAAACACTAAAGTAGGTACAGCAGAAGACAAGAGTCGCGGTACGGTACTAGGTAGTCTTCTCAAAAGCTTCGGGAGTGTACCTGCCTACTGGATTCCTGAGAATACAAGTTATATGAAAAGAGTAGATCAACATTTAAGCTGGTGAGTTCATAAGTATTTTTGTTCTGTTAAGTATACCCTAAGTTCTTTGAATAAGTTAACTGGCTTCTCCAGGAAATCCTATATCTCCTGAGGTGATTAGCTGATAACCTCAATAGTTTCCCTCTGTAATTACCTAGTTTATACTGATTATACATAACATAATATCGAATTGACAGTTAAATGGGTGTATCTGCCCTAAGCCCACAGCCAAACAAGGAACAGGAAGTAAGGCGGAAGTCACACATTTCACTGTCAATCGAACCTTACTTATGTACAACTCTGATGTAGCAACTAAGGAATTATAGAATTAACCACTAAAGGTCTTTTATGTTATACTAGTTTACCGAGATTGAGTGACTAAGTTCCATTGGATAAGTGGTTTAATCCCATAAACCGTTCTCTTTGTATTACTGTTTTGTATTTGTATTCCGTTATGAAAACTTGAAACTGAGAGTGTGCCTGGCTCCACCAGGTGTTAATGGAAACTGTATTAAACCATTGTATTTTGTATTCTATAAACTGGTACTTTGAAGGTGTACTTTCGTTTATTTGTTTATACACTAACGTATTGTTAATACCTTTTTAATGAGTAGTTTTTATTATAACCATACTATGACGGATGGCCTGAAACAAACGCTTTGTGGGCGTTTAAACTGGTGATAACAATTGTCACTCATCAAACTGTAGCTAGCAGCCTGAGTGCGGGGTTGTCAATTCCCGATATAGATCTACACACACTTGTTTCGATCCCCGGCTGGAGATTCTGGTTATAATGTCAGGACTTCCTATGTTGTCTAAAATGAATTAAACAACCTGAATACAGAGTCTCATAAAAAGCATATTAAACGTTCATGTATATTAGTTTTGAAAACCCAATCATTCGGAAATAATGATTGACAGTATATTCTTGAATTAAAACCCAATCATTCTGAAATAATGATTGACAGTATATTCTTGAATTAAAACTCAATCATTCTGAAATAATGACTGACAATATATTTTTAGTTTTCCAAACATGTATTTGATAATTTCCTTGGAAAGTATACAGTCATGAATCATACTTGTATATTTAGTTTTGAATCATAAATTATACCTATTATAATTTATATGTTCTATCTGATTAGCATTAATTCTCATGGAATATCACCTTTGCTCAGCCTGATACAAAGGTAATGATACTAAAAGGAGTAACCTTTTAGACTCATATATGTATAATATATATATAATTAAGAAGGAAACGACCTTTGGATAAATAATACAACCCTAATTCCACATCCAAATAAGGAAAAGGATATAGGATAATTTATTAGTCCTAAGCCCTTCAAGTCTTATTTATATATTTATACATATATAAACATGACTTTGGCATTTATATTTTGAAATAGTTTATAAAACATTTTTCAAAGAATTTAACATGGCTTTACGTTATTTTAGAAGTATTTGGTAATTCTTAAAAGTATACGGAAACTTTCTGTGTGATTATTATCACACACAGTTATTAACACAATTTAATATTGTGTTAAACTTGTATCCCCCCCTAAAAGCATTTAAAAACCATTGAAAAGGTAAATTATAGGGGTATGAACTCACTTTGATAAGCGGTGATTCGGGCAGCGTTTCGTTTCTCGGAAAAGAGTTTGTTTGACGAAAAACCAGCTCCAATCGGGCAGAGTTTCGACAGGAGAGAGGATGAATTCTCGAGAATTCCGGGGCTCCGGGGCTTGCTTTGGGTTTTAGACGCGTTACCGGGGCGTTGGGGGTTGTTGATGAAGTTACGGAAGAGAGAGGAGTGAAAAAGGGCCAAAAATGGGGTGAAAAACCCTTCCATCCGAGAAGGCTCGCACCCTTTATATAGGGGTGCGAGGGTTCGGCCGAGGAGGACAGGTGGCGAGGCGAGAGGCGAGTCGGCAGCGAAGCCATGTGCGAGGGTTCGGATCTGGCGGCTTCTGATTGGTCAAGCTTCGGTCCAATAGGGAGAAGGCACGCATGTGAAGGGGTGTCTCCGGGGTGTCCGATGCGAAGGTGTGGGCTCGCTACTGGACCGCGGCTGCGGTCCAATCCGATGTGACACATGGCCGTTCGCACGTGCTGATGACGTGTCCGAAGAGTGACCTGCAAAATTTCTCGGTTATCCACAATTTCTCGATTTTCGTGCCAAAAACTTGCAAAATTCATAACTTTCGCATACGAGCTCCGTTTTTTACGTTCTTTATATGCGCGCGTAGGTAAAATCATACTCTACGACTTTCGTTTAGACTTCGTCGGCTGATTTTGAATTTATTTTTAATATTATTATTTTAAACAGACCGGGACGAGAATCCGTTAAAAATTCATAACTTCTTCATCCGACGTCCGTTTTCGCCTGTCTTTTTACCGTTGTGCTACTTTTAACGAGACCTTCGATTCTCGTTTAAGTTGCGTCGGCTAAATATCGATCGATTTATATTTCGAATTTTTAGCTGTCTAGTGCTAAACCGAAACTTCGAAAAATCATAACTTCCTCATACGAAATCGGATTTTCACGTTCTTTTTATGAACGTTCTCGGTTTAACATATTCTACAAGTTTCATTTAGATTGTTAAGGCTAAAAATCCTTTTATCGAAAATTCGCTTTTTACACTGAACAATGTTTTGCCGGTTTTACCGTGGATTTTCGATTGGTCATAACTTCTTCGTTATAACTCGGATTTCAGTGTTCTTTATGTTTTTGGAAACCTTGTTAAAAACTCTACCACTTGGTTCATCCCAATTACGATTATTGATCAATTTATTTTTGACCAAAATTTGACTGGTGTCACAGATAGAGACTCCGGACAGGGAACAACGCCAGGCTCTGGTTCAGTCCCAGACTATAGCAAAGCGGTTCAAGTCCGCCGGCCGGAGTTCGGGATCAACTGAAGGGAGGTTCATATCTTTTGTATGTCATAAGTGTGGCGAGGAGGGCCATTTTGGTAGAGATTGTAGGCGAAGTGCGCGCATTTGTTTCCATTGCGGCCATGAAGGCCACATCATAGCTCGTTGTCATTTTCTCGTTTTCGGTGAGGTGCTGGACCCCTCACCCCTAGTTTGGGAGTTACCCGACGGTCGTCTTGGGACGGTTAGAGTCCTGGAGACCGATATTTGAGTTAGCAATTCTTCTATTTAACAATTGTTGCAGTATTGGTATTAATCTGTAATTCCTGTTTATGTATGGAAGTTCAGTTGTAACCTTGGATGATCAACTGAATGAAATTTCCTTATTCACTCTGTTTTAAAAGAATTAATATTATGAATGGGTTAATTTTCTTGTCCTCGATTGTATGGGTGATGGAATTTGTGAATGTAGTGAGGGTTTAGATTCTCCTGTGTAGGTGCATATTAATGGTTGGGATCAAGTAGTAGGGGACCAAAGGATCGTGAAGTTGTTAAATTCCAATATGTTTCAAGTGGCGGAGAGTGGAACCTCATAGTAGGAAGACCTTATGTTAAGGTTCGGTTCTCATTCAGATTACTCCAAGTTCAAGACTTCCACACAATTGCTGAATCTTTCGGTTTCGCATCAAGATCATCGTCAGCTGTTGGATTTCCATTCAAGCTGTATTAGTTTTAGTTGTGGCATAATATGTAGGTATTCCTTGTGATTTAGACTCTAGGGTGTTAGGAACCCAGGTTGAGGGATGTGATGGGGGCTTCGTTATCTATTCTTGTTTGATTGGGGCTTGGAGGTCTGAGTCACGACCCGAAGACCTGGTAGGATTAGTTAATTGTTGTTGGCCCGAGTGTTTTTGTTGGTTAGTGGATCGGGGGTAGGCCCAAGTGTTGTTGTTGGTTAGTGGATCGGGGGTAGGCCCGATTTTCGTTGTCGGTTAGTGGATCAAGCTTGAGCCTGAGTGTTGTCAGTAGATAGCTAAGCTGGGTTGTCAGAGCCAAGTAGGAGCATGGCCTAGTTTGGTATGTGACCAATTGGTTCTCGTCGCGATGGTGCACTTATGTGCGGGATTAACATGATGGCGTTTGGCCGAGGAGGTTTCGAGCCAATCAAATATGCTTATTTTCGGTTAGTTTGGTTGATGTGAGGAGTTGCATCATGAAATGGAAGCGAGAGCTGATTTTGAGGACGGAATCTAATATAAGTGGAGGAGAATTGTAACATACTGTTTCCTGCCATTTTTGGGCCGTGGTCCAAAAGTCGATTGTTTAAGGCTTTGGGCCTTAAGGAGGCAAAGTTTAGTCCTTGTGGAAGGAGGTAATGTTAGTTAAGAGATTTAACCCTTGAATTGTGTTTAAGACCGAAGGGTAGAAAGGGAAAAGTCATAGGCCGAGTTCCTGCATGAAATATAGATTTTTGTTCGAGAACTTTTTAGTCCAAGATATGTAGATAATATTGTAGATCTCTTCAACACCTTTCCGTGGATATAAAGAACGTCAAAAGCAGAGTTGGAACGAATAAGTTACGACCGTTTGAAGTTAGGACGATTTTTGGGTTAGCCGCGTACGCTGGGCATACAGGGAGTACGCTGGGCGTACCAAAAGTACGTTGGGCGTACGCGATCAGTGCCCAAACCCTATTTTCGTGGCTTAAGCCCAATTTAAGCTCCTTAACTTCCCCAAACCCATTCTATTCTCAGCCTCCACCTCTCGAACACCCACTCTTGAAACCCTAACCCTAGTTTAAGTCTTGTGAGCAAAAAGAAGGTGTTTTTAAGTGCTTTGGAGTGTTCTTGGTGCACCTTGGAGAAGAAGGAACTCATTGAAGAAACGTTGGTTGCATTGGAGCTTGTAGATCCAGACCTTGTTCACCTTTATTGTTATTCTGGAGGTATAAAGTTTAAATCTTGATGATGAAATTGTTAGATCTAGCTAGTTTTGGGTGTTATGAGCTTTTGGTCACTTTAGGTGCATAAAGTTTAGATATTGAAAGTTTGTGACCTTGTTATGGATAAAGTTGGAAACTTTATCCATATAAACATCATATTGATTCAGATCTGAAGGTTGGAGACTTAGACTCAATGGATTAAGTTGAAAAAGATGCACTTTTGGTCCCTTTGAGACTTAAAGACTAGATCTTGTTTGTTGGGACCATTCTAATGGATAAAGTTGGAAACTTTATCCATTATGGGGCTATTAGGAAACATAAAAATTTGATATTGGTCCTTCTATCCCTTCCATGCAATAATTGTTAATGGATTAATAAGTTAGGGTTTTAGCTTTTGGACCTTCCCTAGCCATGGAAAGTCATAAAGGTGGAAACTTTATGACTCAAGACAATGTTTTGAGGCTAGATCTGAGTTTGGGTGAATAGTCCTTAAGGAATTAAGTGCTTAATGGAAAGGATGGAACCACTCGAGTACGTTGGGCGTACGAAGCCATCCCATGTACGCGGGGCGTAAGTTGAGTACGCAGGACGTACTCAACCAGCCTTGGACTTTGACTTTTGTTGTCTCTATTGACCGTTGACTTTTTGACCAAGTTTGACTTTAGGTCAAACTTGAGGGTTTTGATTGGTGATTAATTTTTTATATGGTTATGATGCGAGTGGATCCGCAGGAGCAAGCAGTGTAGCAGGGAGCGTATCACAGTGTTCTCAGGTTTCTTCATTTCAGGTGAGTTTCGCCTCACTATAACTGTGGGTCAAAGGAACTAATGTCGACCCACTAGTTTTAGTTATCTGTTAGTAGAGGGATGCCTTAGGGACTGCATATATAGTCATGTAGGATAGAATGAGGAATCTTGATCTAAGATCTTTTACCTGTTCCTTGTTTGGTTGTGGTTTTAGAGTAGGATCACCTGTTTGGGTTTCTATCTCACCTGTGATTATATACGGTCATGCATTCCTTGGATTATTGATATTTAGTATGTTGTTATGCTATAGTGATATGTTAGATCTGTATCCTAGTATCGAGTATGATGTTATGCTGTAGTGATCTGTTAGATCTGTATCCTCGTATCGAGTATGTTGCGTTGCTGTAGTGATCTGTAGAATTGTATGTTATTTGTACTTGCTGGTTATCATCTGGTGGAGTGCCCTAGGGACCGTCTGTGGTCATGAAGGATATCCTAAAAACTCTTGATCTAGGCTTTCTTTCTTGTTCCTTGTTTGGTTGTGGCTCTAGAGTAGGATTATCTGTTCGGGTGGCTATCTCACCTCTGGTTACTTATGGTTACACATTTCATGGAGGTTAGTAGGTAGCAGGACTGTATACTGTGAGAGGACTAGTAGGCGGTAGTGATATGTATGATTGATGTTTTCATGTATTATGTGCCTACTTGATCATTGATTGTTTATATGTCGACATATGGTAGTGGTGGGTTGAGGCGGTCCTGCTTTGTGATGTAGGCCAAGATACTTGGTGCGGGCTGGCTATAAGCCGAATGCACGAAGGTTCGAGTGGAGTGGTTGGGTTGAGGCGGTAGGACAACAAACCCTAGTATTCCGGCCCTAATAGACTGAAGGCCTGAGAGGCGGTCCAGTCAGGCCGAAGGCCCGACGAGCGGCCGTTATGCATGCTTATATGCTTATCGTATGGGGTATTTTGGGGGAAACTCACTAAGCTTTGTGCTTACCCAGTTGTTTATTGTTTTAGGTATCATCGGTCATCATGGGAAGGCAAAAGCGTGATTGTACACATTCATCAACAACAATGAATATTCTTTGCTTTAATATTACTCTGATTTTTATAAATATATTTGGAATAAACAGTTTTCTCCATAATGGATTTATAATTGGGAAGATTTACTTAAATAAAATGAAAATTTTTGGTTGAGAAAATGGGACGTTACAAATACACTATTGAACCAAAAACCATGCAGAACTAAACACAACAAACTCTGAAGCTGATTTACTGGTCAACAACTGCCCATCTTAGACTATAATTAACAATCCATACAGCGAGCTAGCAAATCCCTTAACAACCGATACTCAATCCTAAGCGACCTAAATGCCTAATGACCCAGTGTCGACGATCCCAAAAGAAACCATCGGATACAACTAGCTCCTTGTCGAACAACTTCATGTCATGAGGCCAACTCACACATTCCTGAGCGCATACATCTGATGGCAACTTGGCCTGCACTCCCGTCTTGACTAATCCTGAAAAAAAGTTTCGCATACCTGAACCAAAAATCCCTATGACCCACTCTTCTGAAACCATAATGATAGTTTCATATTATTTACTTCTTTTTATAGTTTATTTTAGCATATTTTATTTTATTTTTAGTTAATCTTCATGCATTTTTTTCATTTTTGTTATTTTATATCTAAATCAGGTACTTTCGAGTTTTTGAGCTTTGTTGTAGATATTTGGAGAAATGGAGCGGAGCATGGAAGGATATTTGGAAGACTAACGAAGTTGGAGCGAGTGATCGGGATTCTTCAAGGTTATCAAAGAGATTTGGATTGAAGATTGATGTCATTGGAGCTTACTTTGAAGATTTTATAGAAGAAACTTGAGCTTGGTGGATTGGAAGATGGAGTCAAATCGGTTTGATCAAGAATAGATGGAAGAAGTTTGGGCTTGATTATTTGGGCTAAATGATATGATATTTGCGCTATGGAGTGTTTGGACCTATATTCATTAACTTTGGGCTAAATGATGTGGTATTTGGGCTATTATAATCAGTCAAAGAAGTCAAAGCTAGAAGGCAAAATTGGACCAAAGAGGAAAGGAGGACAACAAACTTTCCTTGATCAGCACATCTCACGAGGTCGCGTGAGATTTTACTCTGCAGGTCACGAGGCCGCGTGGCTCCTACAGGGGTAATTCCAGGTTTTCAAATTTTATGGCTATTTAAAGGTAGTTTGGTGGGGGATTTTTACACAACTTTTAGATCTGATTTTTCTCACTTTTCGCTGGAGTTTGGAGCTTGAATAACACCAAGAATATTGTGAAGAACATTATCTTTTCACTCTAAAATCTTGCTACATGTTTAGTACAATCTATTTTCATTTTAGTGTCTTGAGTTTAGCCATGCTAGGCTAAATTTCTTTTGGTTGACTTGGATGTAATTTCTTGAATGATTTGGTTATTTTGAAGAACTCCATGAACTTGTGTTGAACATCTATGATTATATTTTCTATGAAAACTTCTTTCATGTTTATATATCTCTAGTCATGAATATTGATATGTGAATGTTATTTTTGTTGGTTAAATTCTTGGCTAAGTAATGAGTCTTCAATTTAACAAGCAACAATTAGATTAAATGTTTGTTTTTATTTCATTTAGACTAATAAAATATTTTCTCCATAGTGGTAATGATAGCAATAGATTACTCTTTGGATTTGGTGACTCTTAAAACCTAATGCTAATTAATTTTCACAAAATACATGTTTCATTAGTTTTGTGTCTTTGATTTAGGAAATGTGCTATGAGCTTCTCTAGTCATTTTAATACAAAAGAAGACTTAAGGGAAGTTATGCTTATAAATTGCTATAGCCAACTTAGATTATAAACACAAGTCTTGCACCTTGGTACTCTCATGATTATTTAACCAAATGTTCAAGTAATGAAAGTTCAAAGTCAACCATCTTTCTCTTATCGATTTTACATCAAAATTTGCTTTTGTTGATTTTTTTTAAATCTTAGAGTAATTCTAGTTTTCTTTTAAACGTCTCAAAATATCAAAATCCCCTAATTTTATTTTATTTTAGTTTTACAAGTATTTGTATAACAAGATTTTCATAGAAGTAACAAATTGAACCAATCTCCGTGGATACGATCTCTTTACCAATGTACACTATTCTAGTGTGTAATATTAAGGGTATCTATTTTGTTGGCCTCGACAACCACCGCATAACTTGAACAGATCGCTGATCCTATAAACAGAGCATTCAACTCTCCCCCACTTAGGGTTCGAACTACCACCAACTGACATTACAACAAACCGATACTTAAACTGACTCAACCAAATACATACCATCCATGAATCTTGGAATGTATAACACAATGCAAAATGATCTTCCAGATGAAGACTAAGCAAGCTCAAAGATATTCCGAGTCTAATATGGAGACCTCTAAAACCTCCCAATCATAACCGCCTCTATCATCAAGAATCCATTGAAGATGCACAAACAATAATTATGACGGTTTTTTCATAGCTCTGACTCTTTATCTAGGGACAAATGGACTACCACACACCTCACCTTTAAATCCTGAACAAACAATTCATCGCGAGCATTACTCATAAATATAAGAAGCATCATTCTCTTAGTCCGGATGCATCGGAGACAATAAAAGTTGTTGTTCCCAATTCACCTCCCTGATCACCTGAAACAATCAACTAGCACCTGACCTAACTAAATTCAAAGGAAGCACACCCTTGATCCCATCTCAAAGCAACCATACCACAAGAATCCTTTTGTGCATTCCTACACTGCCATACTTGCCGCCAAAAACTGCAACTACCTAGCACCATGATGGGTCTACATCCCAACTCTGAAAATCCCATGTCTACTCTCTCTCGTTCCTCCGAACACAGAGGCTAGAAGGACATAATCCCGGTCGTGGATAGTGACATCCCAGTCCATATGCCAATCACTTAGCCTCCGGCTGCAATCCTCGAGCCGTTCGTCACAATCACTTCCTTCTTGAGTCCCGCTACTCAACTAGAACTACCCCGAGCAAGGCCCTCGATTCCTTAAAATCAACTAAATCATCTAGGTCTGCATCATTCAAAATAAAACTAACATTGTCACTAAGGCCCAAACAATCACCAAACCCATCCTCAGCTTGAACGACCATAACCGATAAACCGATAAAGACAGAAACACACTGAAACGAATCATGGTACTAAACCATGCCCTCTTCTCTTAACCAGTTCCTTAGTATCTCCAAAATCTTCCTCGAGTTGAGTACGGATCCTGTGCTTTTAGTAGTACGGGCCCAATACTACCTTCCACACCTATCCGTACTTTCCTCAAGAATTATTATGGATCCTCTAAGTAACTGCTCATGTCCACTACCACCTGATCAAATCACATATACTCGCTCTAAATGAATATTCACCGCTAAACAGTGCACCAATTCCTCTAAGGTGCTTCCTAGACTCTCCTAGGATTCCCACCTCACCCTGCCATCAGCTACTGAAGAACCCCTACTAATATTAGCTAACTACTTCATGAATATAATTACATGCAACAAAACTTAAATAATCTTTCGAATAAAAGACCCAACCCTAGAACGGCTAGACTCAAATGAGAGTTACGTAATAGGGCCAAATCAATCATTCTAGATTTATTTATCTTTGCAGCATGTAACTTAACATATTCTTGTGATAGTTAGCCCACATCAATATGGGTACTACAAAGAACATAGCAAGCAACATTCTGGTAATAACATTCTATAGGCCACAAAGCATTAAAAGGCATCCTCCAACTAAATTGATTTTGCGAGGCTAGGAACTTCTACCAACATTGCCAATCTTCTTGGATTCTCCTTCTAGAATCTCTCTTTCGAAAATGCTCACACAAGCACATTCTAACATTCTTCCTAAGCTTTCCTAGGGTTCCCTTCACACCAATCTCCACCATCAGTTGCGGACGAGACTCCCTCTAATACCTTCTAACTACCTCATGAATACAACTACATGCCACAGGCACTAGATAATTCTTCAACTACAAGGTCTCACACTACAACTGTTGGACTTAAACAAGAGTTGTGCAATAGAGTTAAACCTAACCTTCTAAAATTATCTAATCCCCGCAACATGTAACCTAACGTATTCGCTTAATAGTTAGCCGACATTATTGGAGGTCCCTAAAAGCACAAAGCAAGCAGGATTCAAGCATCGAATAATCCAAATCAACGCCTCACTTAAATCATGGAATTCTATCAACAATCTGAAATCCATACTAGCAAGCAGTTCCAAAAACTCAATCAACAGGAATATAAAGTCATCTCTCCTAGCATTCTATCATGGAAATGCTGAGCAGATCCTTAGATCTAATCTAGAATGCAATTCTAACATACTCATACCAAAATAATAAGCATGTCACATGTATAAGTATTTTGGGAAAACTTACTTGAGTTCAGCTGATTGCACGCATCACACCCCTTTTTCTTAGAAAAATCTTTTAGAAAATCATTTTCTTTTAAAAGATTTTAGAAATCCTCAGTTTGAGTTCTAACACACCCGAGAGTGTGCCCGAATCTCTCAAACCAAGGCTCTGATACCTACTTGTAACATCCCAAAAATTTCAGACAAAAATTTCATTTTTAATTCACTTCAAAACATCTAATAATCATGTCAAAACAACCGAAAATGTATCATAGTGAAATCATATCAATGTACAAATCCCAAAATCACATAATACAAAAAACATGGGCGGATGAGGTGCGATCAAGTCGGGCCCTTCCCTTTCGAGCTGTAAGTACCTAAAACATAAACTGAAAACTATAAGCACAAAGCTTAGTGAGCTCCCCCGAAATACCTCAAACCATACATACATAGCAGTTAAAACATAATTGGGTCTATTTCACCCCCTCCGGTCTCTTTCAACCACTACTGGGTATATTTCACCCCCTTCGGTCTCTTTCAACTGGTATCAGGTCTATTTCACCCCCCTTCAGTCTCTTTCAAACGGTATCGAGTCTATTTCACCTCCTTCGGTCTCTTTCAACCGGTATCGAGTCTATTTTACCCCTACAAGTAGCATATAATAATAACAACAAGAGTCATAGAGATAACAAGCACATACAAGCATAGCAGGAAATTTTCACAAAGACAACTACCAACCTCTAAACACAATTCAGTGGGCTGGAATTGGTGCCTTCGAACCATGAGTATAGAGAAGGAAACTCCCCTCACAAGCAGATCGAAGGCAAACAACTCACGATAAATCAAAACCGATGCTAAATGCCACCTGAACACTTACACATGAAAGACCCTTAGTCTTTCTTAGCCAAAGTCCACATGTCAAGGTCAACCCTCAAAAGTCAATGGTGAACGGTCTTGGTCAACAATCAAACTTCTCACTTCAGCGCCTTGCCATGTCGTGGCCATCCTGGGCAACATCGTGGCACCGAATCGGACAAAACAGTCGACTGATCTCAACACGCCGCTCCGTGGCGACCTAGGGTCACACCGTGGTGATCCTTCTGAATGGCTTTAACAAGTTCAATCGTTTTTAACTCATTTCTAAGGCTTCAGAAACCCAGATCTACTCCTTCTCAACTCCTCAATAGATAAAGTTCCAAACTTTATCCATTAAGACAAGATCTCTAATCAAAGGTCTAATAACGGTAAAATTATGACACGGGCTTAACCATAAAGCATCTTTCCTCAAAGTTCTTAGCCCAAACAACTCTAGAAGAGTTTATAATATCAGATCTAGCATAAAATTGGGTACTTTATAGCTATGCATGCACAATGTATGTCTAGAATCCATTTTAGGTCAAAAAAGGTAAAAAGGTGACCAACACTCAACCAAATATCATATCCATGAGATATATTATTCTTGGGACCCTTAAGAGGCATAAAGTTGCAAACTTTACCTCTTCTATCTTTCCAAATGCAACTAATAGTCAAAAATGTGCTAAAACCCTAGATCTATGAAGATAATACCAACAAGAATGGAACTAGATGGCTCACCAAAGGTCGAGAGAGTAAACACAATGAGTGGAGATGGATCTTTTAGCTTAATCTTGCACCATACTTCCTTCTTATTCCTTCAAGGATCACCAAAAGCACTAAAATGGGCTTACAATATGCAATGGATGAAAGGGTTAGGGTTTCTGAGTGTTGGAGGGTGATGAAGGCTGATAAGGAGTGAAACCCTAGCTACTACTTCCTTTAAATATGGCTCAAAGTCCGAAAATTAGGGTTTTTTCTCAAACAGCCGCCACCACGTCGTGGCCAATATTTGTCACGCCGTGGAAGGCACTATTGATACGCGTGTTTCCTGCACACTGCCACGTTGTGGCGATCCAGTCACCACGTCATGGCCAACCGAAAATGACAATTAAACTTCATAATTAGCATACGCAAAATCGAGCGTTACAAAAAATATATTGTTACCTTTAAAAACAAAAATAATGTTTGATGTTTTAAATAATTTCAATGATAGAAATTAAAATATTAAGAAAATAAACTTTTTAAAATTAATTAATCATAACAACAACTATAAATATCATTAAACCATATATTATATTTAATTTTATTCATGAGTAATCTGTTATAGAGACTACTGAGACAGTTGAAATTATAGAATTTTAAAAGATGTCTATATTATCATATAATTCAAAACAAACAATGTTTATACCAACTTATTATAAGATTTATTATATAAGAACTAACAACAATGTCATTGATATATTTAAAAATGTATATTTGAAAAGATTTCAAATATATTGTTGTATTCTGCGCAACGTGCGGAATTTCACCTAGTATACTTATAAAAAAAATATTTTTACTTGCACCACATGCATTTGAAACCTTCATGACTTTTCAATTTCTTTCTAATAATTATTATAAATTGTTTAATAATGTTAAATTAATGCAAAAACAAAATTCTAATAATAAATTAACTAAACTACAATATTAAAATATCATATTTTACTTTTATTTATAAAATTATGACTTTAACTTTCTAACATATTATAGTTAACTTATTAGTTTAGATATATGTTGTCGTATGTGAGGAATTGTCATTTTAAGGTCAAAACTTTTGCATAATTTATGATTTTATACAAAATCGTTAAGTTATTAATTTCAATACAATATTATACGATTAACTTAAATCAAACTTTCAGTTTAAATTGAAAAAACAATCGAGAGACTATTTTATAAATAGTTAAAAGTTATAAATTATAGTGTTAAAACTAAATTGTAATCGTAAATTAACAAAACAAAAACCATGAAACTATTTTTTATAATCATTAAGAATTTTCAAATAAGTAATTTAAAAATAACTTACAATAACAATAGTTAAAAGTAATAATATAAAAAAATTATAATGTTATCTTCAAAACAATTTTTTTTTTGGTGTTTTAAATAATTACAATCATATAAACTAACAATATTCATCAAATAAATTTAAAAAAAAAGTTAAATTTATAAAACCAAATTAAAATAAGCAAGAGTTTCCAAATACGTTATTTTAAATAACTTACAACAACAATAGTTAAAAGTAACATTATATATAAAAATTATATTGTTATCTTTAAAAACAAAAACAATGTTTGATGTTAAAAATAATTACATTGATAGAAATTAAAATATTAACCAAATAAACATTTTAAAATTAATTAATCATAACAATAACTATAAATATCATTAAAACCTATATTATATTTAATTTTATTTATGAGTAACCCGCAGGTGGAGGCCATTGAGACAATTGAGATTACAGAAATTTAAAAGATGTCTACACTATCATACAATTCAAAACAAAAAATGTTTATACCAACTTATTATAAGATTTATTATATAATAGCTAACAATGTCATTAATATATTTTAAAAAAACATATATTTGTAAAGATTTCATATATTGTTGTATTTTCCGCAACACGCGAGTATTCACCTAGTTTTAAAAATATTCTATTGTCACTTTCAACGCTAAAGTTTAATCATTTTTACAAAGTTGGTATAACATTTATAACTAATTTATCTTTGTAGTTTGGGAGCCACGTCATATAATCCACATAGATAATAGTATTTTTTAATTTTTTTAAATTTAGAAAATTTTAATTAACCATTAAAATTTAGAAAATTGTAATTAACCTCTGCAAACCACGATTTAAATAACATATATTTACCAAATCCAGGAATTGAAGAACATCAATTTAAAGAAACATCGATTACACAAAACTGAATTGAAGAACATTCAACCTCTCGAACCATAACTTGACAAAAAAACCACTGGATTGAATATTGATTTGAGACAAAAAGGGAACTATTACAACTAGATCGTTATATTACACACCGGTGATGAATTATGTTCCAGTTCCGACAAAAATTCACCAAATCATTTGGAAAACCACCACCTTTACCTCCTTCAACCTCCTTCCACCAAAACCACACTTCATCTTCCTCTAACCCACTTTTCACCGCCACCTTCTTCTTCCTATTTTAATTATCAGTGTAGTCAACAATTTGCTTTAAAACCAAAATGGATGTCGGTGATATTTCAAAGAAGGCAGACAAAACTGCCAGATTTTAAAGAAGGGCTTCTTTTGGTGTTGAAATCGTGGGCGGAGCCACCTATGAGCCAGGGTAGGCACAGATCTACCCTCAAAATTTTAAAAAAATCTTATATATATATATATATATATATATATATATATATATATATATATATATATACACATATATATCCTCCCGAATAAATGAAAATAAGTTTGCCACATGTCACTCTCTCATTAACTTGGACACATGTCATTTTTTGGTATTTTTGAATAAATGTTTTTTCCATTTGTGATTTTCTCATTTTCTTTTAATCTTTTCTTAATTAACACATCATATTACACCTCAATTAATAACTAGAAAGGTTACCCCTGCTACGCGGGGGCCAGAAGCTTTCAATGTTGTTTCCGAATTGATAAATATGACAGACATAGAAAGTGCAATGATGAAAAGTCCGGGCTTTGCCCCGGACAAAAAATGTAAAAGTTTTGACTGCAAGGACCAGAAGTGTGAAAATGGCTAAAGAATTAAAGGGGTAGGAATTACCAACTTTTTAGAAAAGGGATCAAAGTTGTCAAACCGTTAAAGTTTTGTGGCCAAACTTTAAATATTAAAAGGTTCCAAAAAAGTGTAAAAATATTGATTGCAAGGACCAAAAGTGTCAAAATGGGTAAAGAATAATGAGCAAAGTTGCCAAAAAACATCCAAATTTTGTATTCCTAACTTCCAACAATAATATAGGGACCAATTCTGCAAAAAAGAATGGGAAGTTGAATGGAACACAAACAAAAGGACATGAATAAATTAATTAAAGAAGTATAGGGATCAGATATGTAAATCAAGGGACCAAACCTGGACAAAGTATGCCAACTTCACTATTCCTTTCTTCCACAACTTTAATATATATATATATATATATATATATATATATATATATATATATATATATATAATAATTGCCTTAATTGAAAATAACCAATAATTTACAATATTACAACTTATATAGTATTTAATATGTTTCCTTTTAAATTCAAATTTTAATTTTTAAATTTCAAATCTAAACTTTCAAATTTAAATAAATTTTTGTTTAAATCTTCTTATTTAATTTTTGTTTTATCTAACCCGTATAACATACGGTCTTACATCTAATATATATATATATATATATATATATATATATATATATATATATATATATATATATTGTTGGATTAGGTGTCTAAGTCATTAACTAAATAATTATAAACTAAAATTATTAGCAAAGTCCTTCTGTGATAATGAAGGTACAATTGCTTTAACTAAATAACCGAGAGACCATGGTAAGTCAAGACATATCAAAAGAAAGTACCATTATATCAGACATAGAGTAGAATAAGGTAATCTCATAGTGAAGAGATTTTCGTCAGAAGATAATTCTGCAGATCCTCTCACAAAGGCTCTGAGTATGATTAAGCATAGTCAGCATGCTAAGAGCATTGGTTTGAGAGATGACATTAGTTTTAGTAGTTAGATGATTAGTTTGAAACTTTCAACAAAATAAATGTAATTGATTTTTGGTGATTAAATAATAAAGATTATTTTTGATTTTGTTTACTGTCTTTGTCAATTATTTATTCTTGTGTTTCATTTTGCATGTTTTACTTCCGGAATATTTTGATTATTCAAGTTCCACAGTCACTCATACTTTGGGAAGTAAGTAGTGAACTAAGACTGTCATGAATTGGATTGTAGATTGTCTAAGGGAGTTAGACATAATAATTATATTGCTACAACATTCATGAGTACTTAGAAATGGAGATTTAAGTATTCGATAAACTCACACTGAGATAATTACTTCATGGATTATATCACGAGTTATTATGAAACAATAATATCTTATATTCTTGAAACGAAGATATATGAGTTTTAATTTACAAGTCGGTTGTGCATTAGTGTTGCGAAAATGCATCAACAACTTGATGTTATAAAACACAGTGTCATGTATGATTTGGTGAGTAAAGGATACAACATATAAGTTAAATTTTATTCGTTCATTTTGCCCTAAAGGGAATAGAGATATCTTTGGGCCCCTCAGTGATTTGGTGTTGACATATAGTGTTGGGCTCAACCATGAATCAACTGATGTGTTAAATTTGAACTCATATGTCGTCATCATAAATTAGAAATCAGGAAACAATATTTTAGACAATGAGATTGATTCTAATCCATATTTTATGTCTATACGATTCTAGTAGAACGGAGGAATATTTGATTACTTATCGTAGGACCAATGTCTGATTAGATAAGAGCTCGACAGTTGTTTTGGAAATCACACTTTGTTGTTTAATTTGGAAGTTGTAATTTAGTTTAAGACTTATCCAAGTGAGAGACTGTTGGATTAGGTATCTAAGCCATTAACTAAATTATTATAAACTTAAATTATTAGCAAAGTCTTTTTAGGTTGCCCTCATACCTAGTAATTGACTGAAATTCTTTTGGAGAGAAATGACGATTTGTTAATTTATTATATGATAATAAATTAATTAGAAATCAAAATAAATAATTTATTAATATGTTTTGAGAAAAATGTATTAATTAGAAATTATATTATTTAATTAAGAATTACTCATAAATTAATTGGAATTAATATTGGGATTAATTGGATTAATTAAGAGCAGAAGGACTAAAAGTGTCAATGTCCAAACATTGAAAATCGAATGATTCTAGAACCTCCCTAGGAGAGGGGACGATTCTAGAGGGGTTTAAGAAGCTTTTCTAGGAGTTCAAGGAAGCTTAGAGTTGCTTGGGGGAAAAGAAAAGGGTTAGAGTTATCTAAAAGGAAACGTGCCTTTTATACACCTCCTTAAGCCTTATAAATACCCCAAGGCATAGGGTTTTAGATTTCGCTCTTTTAAGGAATCCTTAGAGTCGAAAATTACACCTTCTACTCCTCTCTCTTCAATAGCCTCCAACTGCTAGGGTTTAGGTGTGAGCTATCAGAGGCACGTGATTTCTGGTGCTGGCTTTCTAAAGTTCTAAAAAGAAGGATTACTAGTTTATTTATTATAATAAACTAAAAGGTATGTTTTCTATTAGCCCATCTGCTAAATCGAAAATAGCAATGTACTTTAGGTTCTTAAAATTCGAATTGTTGTTTGCATATCATAGTGAGAACATAAATCGTTTAGGCTGTATGCGAACTTAGGATTTTAGGTTTTCAGCCAAAAATACGATTTTTGTTACCTATAAGACCCATCATATATATATATATATATATATATATATATATATATATATATATATATATATATATATATATATATATATATATATTAATTAATTTATTAGGACCATCCTAAAAAAAAAATTCTGGCTTCGCCCATGGTTGAAACAATTGCAAGTCGAAGCTTTCTCTACGGTGCTCTACAACCCTAGATTTCTTCTTCAAATAAAAATCAAGAAAAGTAACAATCGGAAAAAATATATGCGTTGTGAATCTCATTGACGATTGTTGTGTGCCTTCTTTGAAACAAAAAAACCACATTCGTGAATTTGAAATCAATTTTAGACGTCGAGATCTTGATGACGGGAAGAAGTTGACTACCTCCTCGAAACAAAAACTACAACCAGATCTTGAAGAAATCGAAGAGCAGATATTGATCGATTAGATTTAAGAACTTCACAATCAGTAAACAAGAACTGATTTAGTGGCTCCTCAAAGATCGAGTACAACATGAATTGTTTAAAGCAGATCCATTACAAAAAATGACCGATTTGTAATAGATGGATTGCATAGATCGATTATGCATATTGATTAAACAAGAAAACAAAGAACACATATCGATTTGGTGGCTCCTCTGTTGATCTCTATAATCTCAAGCAAGATATGCTCCTCCTCTACAACCTCAAGCAAGATGTGCTCCTTCGACACCGTCTCGCCAAAGAGATCCAAGCTAACCTCCACAATCTCAATATCATCTTTGATCACAACATTCAGGAGAGAGAGAGAGAGAGAGAGAGAGAGAGAGAGAGAGAGAGAGAGAGAAAGAGAGAGAGAGAGAGAAATAGGGAGAGAGAGAGAGTTATAAAGAGACGAAGAGAGAATAAGTTTAATCGATTATAGAGGGAGAGACTTTAATGATTTATATTTTTTTCAATTAAATAAAGTTAACTGGATATTACTTTTCCACCTAATTTATGCCACATAAGCAGTATCGTTTTTCCAATTAAATATGGAAAACCTAGAAACCGATAGCTTTTTGGGTTAAGCTCCTATTTAATAGTTAAATTTCAACTTTGATGATTTTATTGCGCAAAAAAAAATAACTTTGATGACCAATCCAAGAAATAAAACATAGTTCGTCGTGCTACGGTAACATTTTCTCATTCATAAAAAGAGGATCAGTAGTCGACTCAAAGATTTAAAAAGATAAAATAGGTTAATACTACTTTTTTTAAAATATAGTAAAATATTAGCTAAATGTATAAAATAACTATTGATTTTACATTAGATATGTATAAAAAGACTGGTCTCAGACCGATCACAAAAAAGGACCAATATCGAACCGAGACCGATGGAAGACTAGTCCAAGACTGACCCGCCACCAGAAGCGGAAGTTTATAGAAAGAAAATGAAAAGTCATGGAGGTTTCACATGCATGTGGTGCAAGTAAAAATTTCTCTTTTATAAGTATATATAGATTTTTGGTGTAATTTAAACATTTTTTAGAGAGTATCTACATAATATGGCCTTATAACCATTTTTGTAATATATTTTATGTGTATGGTATATTTACAAACTATACCCTCTACTTATATAAGTAGTTACTTGATAGAAGTAACAAATATAAATATCATACGTGGTTTATTTCCCATTAGTTGCTATTAACATACATAAAGAACATCATAAAGTTTATAGTTATCTTCTTTCTCTCCCAAACACCATTAACAGTTCTTTGTGTAATCTTCCTATCAAGAGATAACACCATAACGAGAATAGAATTGTTTCAAGGGTTTGTTAACAATGACATCATCTTCATCAACAAATCTCACTCCAATCAAAATCAGATTCCAAAATAAGTTCTTACTTTTATACAAAATTGATAATATTGTAATTGAAAAACGATTTAGCATAATATAATTAGCACGTGGTATCAGAGCCTAGTTATTCTCAAATTATTCAACCAATTTCGCAATTGTTAAGAACCCTAATTTCTTGTATTTAAGCGTCATTAAAATATGGTGTTTATCAAGTTGTGCGTCTGTTCTTAGAAAATGACTGTTTGTGCATAAAATAACAAAGAAAGTTTAATTCTATTTTCTATTTCACCGAAGGCTAAAGGCCCACCATAATTGAATTCTTGATTCTTATAAACACGCCATCCCTAAACTTGAGTTTACATTTGTTACAAAAAGTATTTCCTCATGAACGTAATATTCATTCCACCAAATAATATATACAAAATACGAAGAAAATGGCTAACCTAAGTGGGCTATAATATGCCACGTGGCTACTCGATGAGAACAACTTAATAGATTGAGTCCTTAATCCATTAAGGCTTCAATTCCAACTTTAGAGAAAGATTTTAGGGGCTCCAAAGGCTCATAAAATATCCATACTTTATGGACATACATGTCTCTCTCTCATTTAGGTCACAAATGGTAGAAATAGGGTAAAAACCCCCATGTATGAACTCAAGACTACACAACTCTTCAGACCTGGAACATTTAACCATCTAGGGACCTCAATGACCAATAAAGTCTTCAACTTTGTTGAATCTAACCACTCAAAACATCATGAACATAAAGAAGAAGCATATAAACGTAGATCTAGAAGAGGATAACCAATATTATTAGAACAAGTAAACTCACAAAGATCCAGAAGTTGCTCAAATGAAATCTCTAAACTTGCCAAGAGGTTCTCTATGACACAAGGGTATTCTTCTTCCTTCCAAGTGCAAAAAATCTCCAAAAGTAAGCTCAAATATGTAGGAAAGGGTATTCAGGTTTGCTTGAAGGTTCTTGGAGGTGATGGAGGCTGGAAATGATGCCTTAAATCTGAGGTTAGATGCTTCAATACGGAAGAAACCCTAAAATTATGGTCTTGGGCCAAAACAGTCGCAATGTCGTGGCCCTTTTCTTGCCACATCGTGGGACTCATCAGGAGGACCCAATCATTTAATCCATGCCACGTCGTGAGCATCCTTGCGCCACGTTGTGGCATAGAGTTTTTCCCAAAAAAATCCATTTTTGGTCCCGTCAAGTTTTTAGTTAAGCCATTCTGAGAAACGGGTGTTACTGATGGGTTTTAAGCATAAGAACAATCCTATGTGCTCATACAAACCCTAATGCTTGGATCTAGGTTTCTTTATTGTACATGCAATGAATCCAAGACTCACAAACCCTATATCTATCAGATAAGAACTGAAATAAGGGTTTAGTAATTACCTTTGATTGTTATATAGCAATAACAATCAATCCTTGCTTTGATTGGATTCAGAAAGCTTAGCGCCTCAAGTGTTGCACCTCTAATGGAGTCACAAACACCACTAAGCAACTTGGATGAAGAGGGAGGAGAGAGGAGGCACCAAAAATGGCTGGAAACCCTAAAGGATTACTTGTCCACGTTTTTGGGGCTTAAGGGTCCTTTATATACATGTAGGATATTAGGGTTTACAACTAGGAAACCCTAATCTAACTGCTTAAGCCCTAAGCAGCCCATGGACTCCTTTAACATATCCCTTGGACGATTTCTAATGGGCTTCCCATAGAATTCGTCCAACCTATATATTATTAGGTGATCCATAGCCCAATCGTAATTATCTTATAATTACAAATCCAGTCCCCTAAGTTTAATTAATCTCTTTTAGCCACAAAATTAATTCTTAATTAATTCTTGACTAATATTAATTAAACTATATGATTTCTCCTTTAATATATTATTCTTATAATATATTAATAAATCATAATTAAACCTTTCTCTCCTTAATTCATCCTACATATTGCTATGGTGAAGGCAACCCAAAAGGACCATGCTCATAATCGGGTCAAGTACATACCAAAATAGTTATGGACTTAGACACTAATCCAACAGTCTCCCACTTGGATAAGTCTAATAACTATTCTGCGTATGACTTCAGAACCTGATCAGCAATCGTAGCTTCCAAAAGCCGCTGTCAACTCTGATCTTATCAGATACGCGTGTCCTTTAGATAAGAGATTATATATTCCTCCATTCTACAAGATATCGTATAGACATGAGACAAGGATTGAAATCATTCTCTCAGTCTATGTGTCGTTTCCCGATTTCCGATTTATGACGACTGACTAATTGAACAAATCAAATCAGTCCTGGCCCGGCCGAGCACTTTCCTTTGTCATCACTAAATCATCGAGGGGCCCACAGATATCGCTTTTATCCCACCTTGGGTAAAAGGAATGGATAAACTTTGACTCAAATGCTTGCTTGCACCTACTAATCGAGTCACACACAACAATAAGTTTTATAACACCAAGTTACTGGTGTGTTTACTTATCATCAATGTGCAACCGACCAGCAAATAACAACTCACACGTCTCGGTTTCAAGAATATACAATGTTATCGTCTCACCAATCACTCGTGATAAAACCATGAAGTGATTCAAGTGAGCGTGGGTTTAATCCAATACTTTAATCTTATCAAAGCACTCGATTGTGGAGGTTCGAATAACCTAGTTATTCTGGAAGTCAAAACATGCAAAATGAAACGCAATAATAATATTAATCCTATATGGTCCCAAAACTTTTGAGCGTAAATAAAAACACTTTTATTTAAACACCATATTGATTACTCATTATTCATTGCTTACTGTTTCAGAAAATCAACTTATTACTCGAATTATAACCACAATTGTCCCATGCTCCAAGCATACACACTTTGGTTTCCTATGGTCCATACTTTGTGAAATAGATCAATTGAAAACCTTTCCAATGAAACTCATTTCACAATCCCCAATCCTTATTATTAGTATAAGAATACCAAATTCTTGCCACTTTTAGAATATGTCAGATTCTAACATTTTATGCAATGATTCTTTCGTAATGTCATAGCACAAAAGTCACCAAGACCCGACTAATGAAATTACAAGGTATTCTATCGGAAATTGTTACAAGACAATTCCATAGACGTGAAGTCTCACATTCAAAGTACATTCCTTTGAACATCCATCTCGCATAAAAGTTTCTAATCTAGACATATTTCTTAATATCCAACTCCCATTAATGGAAACATTTCCATATTTACCATATGACAACTCATTCTTATTAGAATCTTATCTATTCATAATAATGTCAATATAGTCCATCCAGTACTATACTTCCAACTACTCACAAGCGACAAATCCTCAGTGAACCTCAGATCGTCCTTTGATAGTTGTTTAATTATTTTAGTCAAAACCAGTTCTAGTCCCTTTTCCCTCTTAATGTCGTAGGCATTTGGAAAATTTTAGAATGGTCAAATATTATAGCATATGCAATCGATCCTATACCCGAAGCGTATTGGACACGATGCATAATGTCTCACATAAAGACATGATACTTCATCATCCTTCTGCCATAATATTTTATGTGCCCTGCTCCCACAATTCGAATTTTGAGAATGCACTGTGTATCCTTGACTAAATTTATTAACATTTCTCGATCTAAGCTTTAGAATTTTGAAACGAAGTATAATATTCTCTCCCTTAATTATAGCAAAACAACTTTTCAACCCTTGCAACTTTGCAAAATGAATCTTTGTTTTCTATAATTAATATTGCTAACTTGCAATACTTACCATAATAATCATGCTCCCACTAACATGATGATTATTTTCTTACCAGCATAACACTTATGCTCCCACTAGCTTTGACATGTATTCAGAAAACAATTGAACTTCTAGAAAACAATGCTTATTGAATTCCTTAAGTTCATATTTCTAATACCTAATGCTTTGATAAGCCTTTATCTAAGATTTTTAAGCTCATACACCTTTGCCTTAGATAGCTCACATGTGTGTCTAAACAATTCCAGAACTTATAGCAATAAGTCTTGATTGTTCAAACTAATTGCCAAATCTCACAATTTGAATTATGAAAAGGGATGCCGTAATCATAATCGAATTTGAGAATACAATTTTCACAATTGCAATCTTCTTAAAATCTCTCTTAGTGAAAGCATTTTCTCACAATCATTTTCATGAAGGAGGAAACCTTATGACACTTAGATTTTATGATGTATGTGTTCCTATCCATGTGAATTTGTCAAAACGAAAGTTTGCGACAAATCCAAAACCATATGGACTGAACTTGTTCAATCTTGATTTCTTGCCTCATGGTGACACGAGTGCTCACCATGTCTTCCAAGTGGTTTAGCAACTCACCCTTACATATCAATGTATTTTCCATTGATCAAGGTGATTTGTCTTTATGCATTCAAATGAAAACTCATAGAACTCACACGCATAATTAACTCAATTGGAATGGCACAGAAAAAGAGTATGTCATCCACGATAGGCTTTAAACCTCAAATCGTGTGCTAGTGATGATCAACTAAGTTTACTCTTGATTTGTTCTTGAAACTTTTCAAGACCATTAAGACTCCCACTGACTCCTTGACATATAAGATTCTCTTGTCAAGAAACATTTCTTGACAAACAAATATTCAAGAGTTAGTGTAGCCTTTTGTGAAGTTTAACACTTCACACAATTGGTCCTGGTTGGTCTTTGTCTTATCCAAGACATCCCAACTTACCAATTTCAAATGTGCAAGAATAAGAAAACTTTTCCAAATTCCACATTTTTCGAGTGTTATAAACCTACTTAAGACTTGTCACTCATGTCAGAATCTTGACTCTAAGACTTGATATTGGAACGAAGTATGATTGAATTCTTGATTTAACCATTTCTACAATTCTCGATTCCTCTTCTTAGACATGCAATTGCACTAAGACTCACTTAGAGGATCAATTGAGATATGGTTCTTAATCATTAAGACTTATCATAAAACACAATAAAAGGTACTCTCCCTTCTTCTTAGAATAGAGAAACTTTTATCTTTCTGCCTACTTCATTCTTCTTACTCGTTCTGCTATTGATTGAAACTCTTTCAATCAACTCAGAATTATACTTAATCTTATAAGTATAATCATATTTACTAAACTTTAGTAAATCATGACGAATATCTTTATCACCCTTGTGGTGGACTTGATCAACGCACAACCTAGTGTACTCAATCTCCTGGTCCTTCTCTTGACACTTTGCCAAAGAATTAGTCTAATTTCCAAAATATGAAGTTTCTCATTCATCACGCAACCAAGTTGTATGATTCCAAGTTTCTGTCCAATTGAAACTTGGGTGATGAGAATCTTCCTTTATTTGGCAAATCCTCGACATTTCACAAATTATATAATCAAGAATCACATCCGATTCAACATTGCTAAAATTAGAAATACATAAACATCCATTTTCACATATGCCATTGCAAGGATAAATAAATAGGACGAAATCAAAATTCATTTTATTGAGGAAAAACTTGTCCTTACAATGCAATGAAAACTATGCTATTTCAATTTCTAAGCAATCTATTCTAACTCTAAAGTAGTAGCTCAAAAATCCAATCTTCAAGCAATGCGATCGAAATCCATTTCTTCACGATCAGATTCAGCTTACTTCTTCTCTTAAGCTTCCTCTCTTTTCTTCGATCCTACAAAACATCAAAATGTAATCTTATCACATCATGTATTGAAAATCAAAGAATAGGAACTTATAGAGTTAGTTATTGGATTTTACCTGAAGTAGAGCCATACGTCTTGACTCTCCCATCTCTTAGATCTCTCAGGTAAACAGGGCAGCTTCGTCTCCAATGCCCCTTCTCTTGGCAGTAGAAGCAGATGGACTCTTTTGGAATGGTACAAGGAACTATCTCAGAATTTACCTTTTCCGGATTTCCAATGTCACCATTTTCAATGTCCATTGAAGTTTGGGAGTTTGATTTGCCATACAAATTTGCTTGATCAGCACGCCAAATCATTTCTGATTCAGCAGCTATAAGCAAATAGGTCAAATCAATGAGGGTCACGTCATGGTCCATCATATAGTACTCTCTAACGAACTCACTATATGATTCAGGAAGGGACTGAAGAACCCAGTCAACAGCCAACATTTCTGAGATATCGACACCCATCATCCTTAACCTATCAATGTGTGACTTCATCGCTAAGATGTGTGCACACACAGGTTTCCCATCTTTGTGTTTACTTGCCAAAAGGGATTGAGAGAGCTTGAACTTTTCAAGCCTTTGAACTTGTGGGTTAGGGAGAATAATTGGAGGAGGTGGAGGAAGTGAATCATGACTCTCATTTCCTTGATCGTATCGTGGAACGTCATCTTCATTTGGAAAGCTTGTTCCACAGGACTTGGGAAGACCATTGTAAGATTTAGACATCTACAACACGGGAGAAAATTCAAGTTAGTTGATAAGAATCCTTGATGTAACACCCAAATGAAACATCAAGGCTAGGATCCAACACAATATTCTACAACCTAGAAGAGGGATGTCGTAATCTAGTTGCAGAATATTTGAAGGTAGGTAAATGACGATTTACCAATTCCCACCATGAAAAACGGAAAAGAAATTTAAGTTTTAAATGAATTGAAACTCCTAGATCTTTTGAGATTCATTGAACTTTTCAATGGCATGTTTAATCTCGATTATGCCCTTCTATTTGTGATTGGGATGCCGAGGATCACAAACAAGGTGTGAATAACCATACGAATCACGTGGTGCACCCAATTGCTACTATCACCTAATCAATGTGCTGTTTAGCCACACACGCTCCATTGATCTATGATAAACATCGAGCTACCCTTCAACACCAATGTCAATCCCAAATTAGTGTGCCGGTTAGCCACACACGCTCCACTAACGTTTGACAAGGGTACGAAGTGTAATTCCATGGATTAGCATACAAATTCACATTTTGCCCTAAAGTAACTAAAATTGGGAATTTGTAAAAGCATTTAGTTACTTTGTACTTCATTATACTTATAATGGAAGGTTTCGTCCTATCCTACCCGTTCGGCTAACGACCCTCCACTAGTCAAGAGTGCGGTGGGTAAGAGTGGATACCCATTAAATCGCCATTTTATAGGCAATTTCCTTAAACACCCCTTATAGACCAGCTTCGTGAATGAGGCCTACTAACGGTAAGACTGACTCTTTACTCATATATATAATATTAGACTTTTAATGTTACATATATATAGTATAGGGTGTATTTTACACTTTTAAAATACTAGGTGGTTTTATTAACTTTCTCTTTTAATTAAACTTTTAATTAACTTAACAAAATCATGAAGGTGTAGTTGAACTTTTCAAAATACTAGAGTTTTAGAATTTAAATATTACATAATTAAACTATTAATCAAAATTTTAAATTCCAAAACTTGAGGGCAAGTTTTGAAACATTTCAAAACATTAGGGTTTAGAATTTAAATATTTCAACATTAAACTTTTAATCAAAAAATTTAAATTCAAAAACTTGAGGGCAAGTTTTTGAAACTTTTCAAAACATTTGGGTTTAACTATTTAAATTTCAAAAATAAAACTTTTAAGTTCAAATTTAAACTATAAAACCTAAAGGGAGTAATTTGAAACTATTCAAACTTACTAGGGATCAAATAACAAATAATATAAATCAAACAATTAATTTAGTGATTATCTATATTTGACCTAATTCAATTTCTTGCAAGATAAGTTACCCAATTAATACAAATAATCAATTTTAATCATATAAGGAATCTATTATCTAATCAATTGGTAAATATCTTTTGTTTTTGGCAAGGATAGTCTCACAAAATCATTAAAATTCGAATTTTATCAGTAAAAACAGACTAGACAACTATTCCATAGCAAAAACAGCAAGAAATCTCGATATTGCCTCTATCAGACGATCCGACTCGCCGAGTCACTCATGGACTCGCCGAGTAGGGCCGACTCGCCGAGTCCATGAAGGGACTCGCCGAGTCCAGTCGAACAGAAGGCAGAAAAACGATTTTCAGCATGTAAACAGTTATAGCATCACATACAACAGAAACCAATCAAGGCTCTGATACCACTGATGGGTTTTAAGCATAAGAACAATCCTATGTGCTCATGCAAACCCTAATGCTTGGATCTAGGTTTCTCTATTGTACATGCAATGAATCCAAGACTCACAAACCCTAGATCTATCAAATAAGAACTGAAATAAGGGTTTAGTAATTACCTTTGATTGTTATATAGCAATAACAATCAATCCTTGCTTTGATTGGCTTCAGAAAGCTTAGCGCCTCAAGTGTTGCACCTCTGATGGAGTCACAAACACCACTAAGCAACTTGGATGAAGAGGGAGGAGAGAGGAGGCACCAAAAATGGCTGGAAACCCTAAAGGATTACTTGTCCACGTTTTTGGGGCTTAAGGGTCCTTTATATACATGTAGGCTATTAGGGTTTACAACTAGGAAACCCTAATCTAACTGCTTAAGCCCTAAGCAGCCCATGGACTCCTTTAACATATCCCTTGGACGATTTCTAATGGGCTTCCCATAGAATTCGTCCAACCTATATATTATTAGGTGATCCATAGCCCAATCGTAATTATCTTATAATTACAAATCCAGTCCCCTAAGTTTAATTAATCTCTTTTAGCCACAAAATTAATTCTTAATTAATTCTTGACTAATATTAATTAAACTATATGATTTCTCCTTTAATATATTATTCTTATAATATATTAATAAATCATAATTAAACCTTTCTCCCCTTAATTCATCCAACATATTGCTATGGTGAAGGAAACCCAAAAGGACCATGCTCATAATCGGGTCAAGTACATACTAAAATAGTTATGGACTTAGACACTAATCCAACAGTTACATGATATCAGTAGGGTAGATGGATGACGAAGGACACGATGTTGATTTTGGTAATCACTAGCGACGGGTTACAAGGGGGAAATTTGTAAGTTCCCTTTGGGACAAAAGAAAGGAATTATGTATATGGTTGAAGTTTCTTTGGATGGGGGTAACCTCATAAGTTGAAGATTTAGGGACCTCGACACTATGAAATTATAGACTTGATCATGTGAGTGAGAAAGGAAGGAAGATGTTGGGTTTGAAAGGTAAAAAAAACAGACTTGAAAAGTGTGATAATGAACTTTTGTGAGCCATGTGTTCTTGGAATGAAAAAGAAGGTTACCTTTGTAAAGATGATGCAAAAACTGAAGGCCGAGAAATTGAACTAGTTCATTTAGATGTATATGGACCCATGTCCGTCCCTTTTATACGAGGATCTTTGTATTATGTTACCTTCATAGATGATTCCACGAGGAATATATAGGTTTATTTTCTTAAAACTAAACCCGAAGTCTTCACTAACATGAAGAAGTGAAATCTTGTTGTTAATAATGAAATAAATCTCAAGGTTAAGTGTTTAAAACCGGATAATAGGGGTGAGTACAACAATAATGAGTTTATTGATTATTGTGTTGAGAATGAGATCAAAATGTAAACATGGTAATCCGTGTTCGTGTGTCGTGTATATATGTCATACACGAATTTATATGACACAAATTTGACAAACATGAACACGATACGAATTGTAAAACGTGTATTGGGTATCAAACACGAACACGACACGTAATTAATTCGTGTGACATGACACGAATAGACATGTTTTTAACAGTGTTACATGAAAACACGAATGTACACGTATTTACACAAATTTAATTAGTGGTTATGTGTGTTTATACGTGTCGCCTGTCGCATGTTTATACGTTCACGTGTCAACACGAATTAAATTCATGTTAATTCGTGTCTATACATGTTTAAACATGTAAATTCGTGTTTGACAGACGTAAGACACGAAACCCGGATCTAAAATTAATGTCAATCCGAATAGACACGAAACACAAATTTTTAAAATTCATACACGGAAAAATCGTGTCGTGTCAATCGTGTCGTGTATCAAATTGTCAGGTCTATCAAAATATAGAAGATGGTCCTAAGAATACCTCAACAAAATAGAGTAGTGGAAACGATGAACTTAGGCTTAGTAAATACACCAACAAATTAATGTTGAAATTTATTCCCATCGTGAGGACATCAACAACTTGTTTGTCAGTAAGGAAATATGACCTTTAGTGAATATTTTTCTTCGAAAAATGATATCAATATGTTATGTCATAGAGTGATGAACAAGACTATGAGATATTTTTGGGTTGCAATAAATTAGAACTTATAACATTTTGGTTATAGTTGAATTCTTACACACAAATACACAAATAGAGGTTTTTATAATTTTTGGAAGGTAATAAAAGCTATATATTTATAATTTATAGCGTAAAAATTATTGTTCATTTAGAAATTAGTGTACAAGAGAATGATATTTAGGCCGCATGGGTTATAACGTACATACCTACTTTTCGTAACTCTTTTTTAAAGTTAAATAATCTGGTTTATTAAAATAACTTACGATGAATGGATAAAAGCATTTTGTTGTTTTATAACACTACTAGTTTATAACCCATGGGAACCACGGTTATAAGATTAATTAAATTTTTATAATAAAACTTAAAGTTATTAATAAATTATTTTAAATAAATTATTAATTAAGAGATTTTTTTAGTTATATAAAATTATAATAATTGATTAAATAAATATGTGAATTTATATCACTTTATGATTTGTATTAGTTTTATTTCAATGTTATTAATTTAATGTAGATAGAGTGGGAAATTCAAATTTTGAAATTTGAAATGAAATAATCAATAGGTTGACAAGTGTCAACTATTAATTAGAAGAAATAATATGGTAATACTTGGCAAAAGAAGAATAAAATATGCATTAATTAATAGGTATAATAAGATGACACATGTCAAAAGGAGAATAAAACTATTCTTTTATTAGAATAGGGAGAAGTGTAAGACCCGTGTAGTACATGAGTTTATTAAAAATAAAAGTTTAATATAAAGTTGTAAACATTACGTATTTTTTAAAACAATACTTTTAAATAAATAAAAATAATATAATAATAAATAAAGTAAGTAATTCAATATATATACTAATAAAATACATTCACATATTTTAAAATTTGATGTTGAAAATTAATGTGTAAAAATTAAATATTTTTTAAAATAAACTTTCAAAATAAATACAAAACATAATGATAATAAGTTGGTAGTTGAATGTATATTAATAAAAAAAAATATTGACATATTGACATGGTGGACATAACTTTGAATTTTCTTTTATCTAAATATAACTTTATATGTTTGCGTTTGTCTTTAGGGTCGTTTGAATTTATATTATATATTTATCTTTAAACAATAATAAATCCAAAAATAAAATTATGTTGAAAAAAGATTATCAAAATTTAAAAGTTCAATTATTAAAATGGAGACATTACAAATTTTAATGTGTAGCTATATAAAAATATTGTTAATCATTACATATTTTACATGACTTGAGTTTAGTAAAATGTAAGTTCGTATTTTATTCATTGTTTCTCTCTCTATATATTACATGTATAAAATATAAAAAATATATACTACTTAATAGTCATATACCGAATAAAAAAAGATATTATAGATAGATAAAATTCTTTGTATTTTCGTAAATATATTTAGACAAATATAGGAAAATATATGTATATATAGATAAGTTAAAATTTATATTGAAATAAAAAACATTTATCCAAATACATGATTTAAAAAATGTTTAATGATAATCTCTTAAAATGTGTATTAAACAGTTACAATATATAAACCTTTACTAAGAAAAGAAATGACTAGAACATTTATTCTCAAGATTAATAGAATTAATGTATTTACCATATATAAACCCTTACTAAAAAATGGATTTTAAGTTTTAAGAAAATAAAAAATATAAAAAAATGACAAGTGGAAAAAATAAAATAAAAGAATCTTAGAAAAATGACATGTCACAAATGTAATGAGAAGATGACGTGTGACAAAATCATTTTCATACTCCCTAATAAATAAAGAACTTTTTGTCACATGACATGCTCTCCTTCAATTTGACAAATGTCAATTTGTGGTAATTTTGAATTAATTTTTTTTCCACATGTCATTTGATGGGTTTTTCTATTTTATTAAATTTCATATAATATTTTAATGTAATAAATGCAATAAATATAATAATAAATGAATATCAATTTAATTAATAATCTTACCTTCTAATTTCAAAAGTTTTAAATTAAAGTTTATTGGTTTCTTTTGTTTATTTATATGTATTATTTGTTTAAATTTATAAGATAAAAAACATTTCAATTTTAATAATTCATTATTTTTCTTATTTTTTTTATAAATTCAAAGTTCTTAATTATTTAGACATTCATATTTAACTTTTTTTTAAATTAATCCATTTAATACATGAGTTTCACAACTATTTTATTATGTTAGATAAAAATCATTTATTTAAAGAAAGATTTCCGGGTTTATGTATAGAACTGGATCTATTATATAATTCATAAATCTTAACAATAGTAGAGATATAATTAATATAAATGATACAATAGGCAATTATTTAATCTTATAACATCATATATCGACAAAACAATATTTCTTAATAGCTTTTAATCCATAACATAAATATAAATTTACATAATTGTTAACTAATCGGATGTATGTTACAACACCATAACTTCCATCAAGTTTCCTCTTTTTTTTTTTTTTTTTTTTTTTTTTTTTTTTTTTTTTTTATAAATTCGGTTCTATCACTTCATTTTGTTTTTGTTTATGTATGCTATATGGATAAACCATTATTATATACCCATAAAGGGTGTTCCAATAACAAGCCTTAGACTATCCGCATTAGCAATCGAATCCAACCTAGTTTTTCTATAAAAAAATAATTTATCTCTCTTTCACCTATACAATTCAATACAATCTAATTTTTTACATCCATTAGCAACCCAACCCAACCTAACCTATTTTATATTAAAATTTTATATTTATAAACTATATCAATATTAGTCTTATTTTGTAGAGAAAAATAAATCAAGTTTTTTGGTATATTTTATTTTATTTTTTATTAAAGATAAAATTTCCTTATTAACAAAAATTAGTTTTTGGTATAAAATTAATTGATTTCCCTCTAATAAAGTTGGGCACGTGCACATAAAGTTGTTATGCAATCTCAACCGAGCGGAGGCGTAGCCACGAACTAGCTCACCAAGGATTGTCCGATTCTTATTTTTTTAATATATTTTTTGTCACGAGCGGCTCACTAGGAACCCCCAATGGGGGTAGTCTTAAGGTCTTGGACCGATGTTAAGAACAGTGACAATTGTAACAGAAGTTAGATGGTCACTCGTATATAAAAAAAATTGTATTAAATTTTTTTTTTTATAATTTATTACAACATTTTAAAGATTTTTTTCTTAGTTTGTTTATAGGTTTTTCTAATATAACCTTTTAAACCTTGTTTATAATTTTTTAAACTTTTTTTTGTACTTTTATATAATTTTCATACAACTGCTTTTAAACAAATTATTTTTTAAATGTTTTAATTTTTTCTTACAAATTTATTTTTTTTTAATATTTTCATACAATTTTTTTTATAACTTTTTTATAACCTTTTCTAAACTTTCTCTTACAACTTTTTAAAAAGGTTTCATAGATTTTCAATAATTTTTTTAATAACATTTTAAAATACGTTTGCCAAATACAAGTTTATAATGATGTATTAAAAAAACATAAAAAATTTATAAACTTCTAGTTGAAAAATATAAAAAGATGGTAATTTTTATAAATTTTTAGAAAATACTTTCGTTTAAAAACAATTGTATTAAAAATGTTGTAAAAACAAATTTATAAATTAAACTAAGAAAAATAAAATCTTAAAAACATTTTAAATTAATTAAGAAAAATAAAATATTAAAAAGTTTGTAAATTAATCTCAATTTAGGATGATTTTTATTTTATTAAAGATCAATAATATTTTTTATTAACATTATAAAGTATATTTTAATATGAAAAAACATCATAAATGGTCCCTGTGGTTTCCCAAAATCTGAAGTTTAGTCCCTGTGGTTTAAAAACGTCATAGATGGTCCCTGTGCTTTCAAAACTTTTGACGATTGGTCCTTATTGCTAACTCCGTTAAATATGTCCGTTAACTAAAGGCATTTTCGTCTTTTCACGATCACAGGGACCATTTATGAAGTTTTTCTCTTATTTAATATTATTATTATCATTATTATTATTATTATTATTTATTAAGGGTCTCTCTCTCTCTCCCTCTCTCCATGACCACCATCAACCTCCCAAGATCCACACAACCATCGCCACCTTCTACCATCATGAATCACCTTATTCCTCCATTCACCATCACCAAACACCGTTCCCATCTCCACAATCTCCATTCCAGCCACCGCTTCACCAAGACCCACCTTCACCATTTCACCACCATGACCACCAAAACCACCACCCATCACCACCCTTATTTCCTCAAAACTTCCAGCCACCTTACCCTACAGTCCTACTCCATAAACCCATAGCAATTGACCTTCAAACAAACCTTCACAGCTTTCTAATTCCAGTCTCCATTCACTTACCTTCATCAACTTCTTCTCTCCTCTTCATCCCCCTACACCACCCACACAAACATCACTACCCAACGTCACCTTCAATCACCAAAGACCTCCCATATTCCTCCATTATTATCATCCCTAATAGCTGCAAATGTAAAAAAATAAAAGATAAAAGAAGAGGCTAGTCTATTAAGAAAGGAGAAAAAGGAGAACTGTGGTCGAGATTAGAAGAAGGAGAAGGAGGATGCGACGTTGGGTGACTGTGTTTGTCGATCAGATTCTATGAATCGAAGGGGGGGTCCGATTTCTAGTTTGATACACAATTTTAGTTCAAAAGTCTTTTATCAAAATAAAGATAATTGGTTAATCTATTGTATAAAATTGTATACCTGACGTTTACTGTGACCAACGGAGTCATTATCATTGGGAGATGTCGATTCTGTGGACCGTTTGTCGGAGGTGGTATTTTCCGGCGACCCTGTGTAAGTAGAGGTGAACGCTTTCCCACCGAATTCCCTCTCGCAAGTTTCAACTGTCATTTGTAGATCACTCTCCATTCTAGCAAAAGTCGCACTCCCACTTACACTATGGTCCTTGCAGCTGCTCCACTCATGCACCGACGCCGCACCACTGCGAGCCACCCTCTGGTCCATAAAACCCGACTGATCACCACTACACGAAGCCACCCGAGTGGAACCCGGAACCACAGAGCCATTAGCAGCTGACCGCAGCGTTTGCAGATGGGTGTTGGAGCTTGGCACCAACGCGTCCATGGCCATGGTTACTGACGCGCTGGCGGATCCGGTGGCAAGGTTCGAGGACTGGTTTTCTAGCCATGGAACCAGGTCGTCGGCGTAGAACTCCATTTGGGATTTGCCGTAGGGAAGGAAGGTGGCTTGGTTGACTATTTCCTCAAGAGAGGGAAACAAAGGAGGGGGAAGCAGGCGTCAAAGAGAGAGGGAGAGAGAGAGAGAGAGAGAGAGAGAGAGAGAGAGAGAGAGACCCCTTTGTAAATAAGAGAAAAACTTCATAAATGGTCCCTGTGATCGTGAAAAGACGAAAATGCCCTTTAGTTAACGGACAAATTTAACGGGTTTAGCAATAAGGACCAATCGTCAAAAGTTTTGAAAGCACAGGGACCATATATGACGTTTTTAAACCATATGGACTAAACTTCAGATTTTAGGAAACCACAGAAACCATTTATGATGTTTTTTCTTTTAATATTATAAAGGATACATTTAAATTTTAATAAGTGTTTTTTTAGTTTTGTGTTTGTTAACATCTTTTTTAAATAACGTTCCAGTTAATTCTTTTATTTTTATAATTAAATATTTTATTTTATTTTAATTTTTAATATTAACTTTTTGATTCATAATTAACAAATACATTATAAAATTTTATTGTTTTTTTCTTGCTACATAATCTTTTCTTTTTATTTTTTTGTAAGATACTAGTGAGTATATAATTATTGTTATATATTTAATTTATTTAATTTTATTGTTAGATATTATTTACTTTTAAAACATTATATATATATATATATATATATATATATATATATATATATATATATATATATATATATATATATATATATATATATATATATATAAGAGGTTATAAAAAATAGACAAAACTGCAAAATTAGTCTCTGTGGTATTTAAAAAACTTTGGATAGGATCCAAAAAGTTTCTAACTTTCATGGATGGTCCAAAAATCAAGAATTTCATGTGGTTTTGGTCCTGAAAAGGTTAAAATGACTATTTTGCCCTTATTATTTCCTTTTACATTTATTTTTTATTTTTTTAGTATTTAAAATAATTATTAAAAGATAGAAAATAACAAAAACCCCACCGCCCCACTCTATCGTACCCCCTTTCTCTCTTCATCTCTCTTTGACTCACTTTCTCCCTGTTTGACTCTCTCTCCCTCTCTAATTATCTTCTTCCTCACATTTTCAACTGCAAATAAGATAAAAAAAAACTCAGATTTAAGCAAAATAATAGTTTGACAAAATAGGCTCTTCATCAACGTGATTTGCGTTCAACAAATGACCCTTGCCACAACCGAGATCTCCAAGGTGATTTGTGTTCAACCCCAAGGCATCTGAGAATAATCGAAAAAGTATGTAAATGCATATCCTAAACACCTCTTTTCTTTCCTACCAGCACCACCATTGATTCCAAACTGAAATCACTGCTCATGGTTAATGATTTTGATATCATTGTAATCTTTCTTCCTCCAAAATTATTTTTTGATGATGATCGGTCATCATACACCACATTTTCGTGAAAAAACACAGGTATGACAGAAAAATGCTCGATAAATGAAAATCTAAATAAGATGAGGTCACCTTCTTGTTTTGAGATTCTGGATTTTCTGCCCATTGTTCGATTGTGTGAAAAATTAGAGGTATGACCGCAAAAATCCTAAGAATCCACAGTAATATGATGAAGAGGGTTTCTACCGGAAGGGTGAGGAGATGATTCAAAGTGCTGGAAATGAGTTCGTTGTTTTATGCGATCAACACCAAAATTACTAATCTTGGAGGCAAGCAATCCTTTCTTCATCTTCTGATATCCAACCATATAACCCACCACAAATTAGACAACGATTTCAGCATTGATGTTCATCATTGGGGAAGAGAACAGCATAGAGAAAGCTCAACGGTAGAACGACGCATATGAAACTCGATGGCGGATGAGAGGAAGATATTGGCACAGAGGGAAGGGAAGAGACGGAAACGACTACGCCACTTGTGTTGATGAAGGAAGAATGTTCTCTAGTAGCTGTTGATGGTTGTCTGATGAAGGAATAAGGCATCGAGAGTGAAGCATGGATCTGGGTTTCTTGAAGATGAATAAATACTTGGTTTAGGTTAGAAAGAGAGAAGGGAAGTGGACGATAGAGGTGGCCCATTTTTTTTATTTAACAAGTATTAAAATAAATATAAAATAATATAAAAAAAGTAATTAAAAGGGCAAAATCGTCATTTCAAGTCCATCATGGACCAAATTCACGGAAAATTCCTGATTTTGGGACCAAATTCACCAGAAACTTTTGATTTTGGACCTTCCATGAAAGTTGAAAAGTTTTTGGACCCCATCCAAAGGTTTTTGCAAACCACAAGGACCAAATTTGTAGTTTTGTCTAAAAAATATTTTACAAAAATAAAAATACATTTTTTAATTAAAAAGTAGCTTTTTGAATTGATTAATGATTAATTAATATTATGATATAAAGTTTTTGCAAAAAAAATTAGTAGAAAATTGATTTGCCAAATCACAAGGATATAAATGCGATGAATAATCAATCATTATAGATTTTTTTGAAAAATGAGACAAACGAATATGAAAAATAAAATTTCTATTAAAAGCAAGATAAATAGAAAAAAAATGATTTAAGAGGTTAATAAACTTTATATTTTATTCATTTTAGACATTCTTTTTATGCACGATTGATCATCAACTTTGTTCACTGTGTTTTCATATTACCATTGTTACCACCACTCATAATTGTATTATGTGAACACATTTATCAATTTTGATGGTTAATTGTATACATTTTTTTGTATAAATATGAACAAACTTAAAAGTAATTACCTAATAAGTTATTTTCCTTTTTTTTAATACCAACAAAAGAATAGCGTAAACTAAAAAAAAGAAGTTTTTTTTTTTTTGGCAAAAAGGCACATTCCAGGTGTCAAAATATATACATAACTAACCAGCTTATTTTCATATAAAAAAAAATATATGGTTCATGACAATTGTTATTGAAACCATTTTATTTACAGTTAATCGCATAAACATCGTATATATTGTGATGCAGTGTAAAGTTTAAGATAATTACTTTACAAAATAATATACATGAAATAATGTTACCTAATGACATTCTGAAATTGAATGTATATCTAACCAATTTGCAAAGGATGAACACTATTGCAACAATAGCCATTTTACATTGGACCTCTTATATTACAATCTCCATGGAATAGAAAAGCCATTGTTTTAAGGAGTACTTTTGCTATAAAATTTATAATAAATGAAAATTGAAAAATCCAAGTTTAGATCGATCTTATTGTATGATTACAGAATCTTTAATTGAGTGTTTAGAAAATAGAGATAATCAATGAAATCACTACTACCTACCAGCCACGCCTAATAACTTACTATTTTTAGTATAACAAAATCTAATTATTAAAATTCGAACCCTTTCTATATATATATATATATATATATATATATATATATATATATATATATATATATATATATATATATATATATATATATGCAAGATTTAATTCGAACACACACACACATATGAAGAGATTATGACTAAAGAGACAACTCAAACTTCTATTTACTTGATTATAATAGTGTTTTTGCCCCTTTTTGTTTTTTCATTATTCAATCATTTCTGTTACTAGAAAATGATTTATTAAAAAAATATAAACATCTCTAAATTGAATTTTCGAATTTAGAAAATGTATGAAAACACCTGGCGAGAGATATGTGACAGTCAACTGTTGACGCGGCGGCGGCTAATGAGCTTCTCCTCCTGGGTGAGAGCATGGCGGAAATGACAGCGGTGGCCATATGGGCAAGGATCTCCGGCGAGGACCATCCGGCAGACTTCTGTTTTGTAGCGTGGGTGGCGTAGAACTGGGCGGAGCTCTTCTATGCCATGGGCAAATTGACAGTGATCTCCATATGGGCATGCACCAGTTTGTTGCCATTTGTTGCAGAGTTCAGTCTTTGTCATTCCTTGGTTGTATACTTGAAGTTCCAGTGGTTCCTCCTGTTTCTTCCCTCGTACATACACTCTTTGCTGATTCATTTCAACATCGATCACAATTCACAAATATCAAGTAAATTTACAAAATCTTGCAAGAAATTATTGTTATAATGAGAAAAGATGTAGAGGCTTTTGAGAAATTATGATTCAAAGAAGGAGTTTATTTGTATTACCGTATCAGAAGTGGATTTTACCCGATCCTCAACCCGTGCCCGACTAGCAGTGCCATCACCAGTTTGAACTGTCTTCAAGTACCCATTGGATCGGACAGAAATACTCTTGGGCAATTTAACCCGCTCCACTTCCGTTTTCTTAACCGGATCCACGTTCTCCACTCCACGGGCTGACCGTTTGTCGGTTGCCGGAGGTCCCTTCTCTCCGATCCTGATCCGTCCAAAACAATCGGAAAGGGAATTCGCCGATGGAAATATAGTCGCATTAGCGTAGTTCTGTAGAGAAGAAGCTGAAGCTGCTTGTTGCTGCAAGTGAGACAGTTGTTTGTTTAGTTCAGAATTTGCCATTTGAAGGTTAACGTTCTCTTGGCGGAGCGCTTCGGCTTCTTTGGCGGTGAGACGGAGGTTAGAGAGGCACCAGTTACGCCGGTCGATCAGGTCTTGAAACGGTGCAAAATCCATTGAATGCCTGTGGCTGTAATCCATGACGATTGGTGGTAGTGACAGAGGTGTTGTGTTCGGAGTTCCGGGGAAGTGATGAGGCGGAGTACTGGTAGGGAAGATCGGAGAGTAAAGAGGTGCGTCGAAATCATCATATGCACTGCCGTCAGATTGTTCGATGAAGGAAGTCCAGAGTTTATTGTCGTCGTCGTCGCCACTGAACGGAAAACCGGTGTAGTTCTGCATTTTCTTAATAAATTGTTCTCTGTATAAACAAAATTAACCACAAGTAAATCGTTTAATCATATACTTCGAAATTTCTCCTTGCGTAAATCTACACCAACTGAAAAACACACACACTCACACATGTTATTGATGATTCGTCATTTCGGAAGTGAATTCAGAGCATGAATTACTAACGGAACAACAAATAAACTAGATCTTGATTTCTGTTAAATGATGTACTCTCAAATAATTACAGTTCCTAGCGAGAATTATCACAATCATGAGTCTAATCATATCAAATTCGTAATCAAAATTCAACAAATCAACGTAAAACACACAGAGAACAAACGAATACACATCAAATCACAGTTGAGATTCAAAACATGTAAGCTGATTACCTGAAACTTAGCGGTTCTACAATGAAATTGTTGCTTGATTCTTGTTTGATGAATAAAATCAGATGAATAAATTCTCGATTAATCTAGAGAGAGAGAAGGAGCCATTTGAGAGAGAAAAAGGGAGCGAGATGAACTACATGCTTCTTGCAAGGAGTAATAAGTATCTGAATTCGTTACCGTGTAACGGAATGTATCCAAGTGATCTTGCAATTTTCCATGCTTAACCTCGTATAATTTCTAAATCGTAGCAAACTGAAAGGGATATTTTAGTCAATTCATATAATAAAGTTGTTAGTCAGTTGGTTTTCTAAAGTATTAATTGAGTACCAGTTCTAGTTGCACCATGTGATTTTGGCGGGAAACATACCTCAAAATCATGTAAACTCTTTTATTTATTTATTTTTAATACTCAAAATGATGAAATTAAACATATAATAATAACTTTCTTCCCACAACTTCATGTTGACTCTTTGATTTTTATACTCAAATCACATAAAATGCCATTGATTTTCTTTTTGGTATATGTTGATTATTAAATGACATATTTAGCCTTGTCTAGACAAATCAATAAAAACATTGTGTTATAACGCTAAAATTTATTATAATAAATAAATATTTTTTTTTGCCACATGTTACATTCTCATTTATTTTGTCAAATGTCATTTTATGATTTTTATTTTACTTTATTAAATTTAACATAACATTTAATTATAATAATTCCAATAAATATAATAATAAATGGATATCAATTTCATTAATGAACTTATATACTAATTTTAAAATTCTTAAATTAAAACCTATTAGTTTTCTTTGTTTATTTATCAAAATTATTTGTTTAAATTTAAAAGGAAAAACAAAAAAAAATTCAATTTTAATAATTCATAATTTTTCTTATTTTCTTATAAAATCAAAGTTTTCAAATATTTAGACCTTCATATTTATTATTTTATTTATTATTTTTTAAATAAACTCATGTAATATATGAGTTTCACAACCACTATTAAACAAAAGATCTTATTTTTGTGTCGATTTTTTTATTTTCTTTTAACAATTCTTTAAAATAATCAATAATTCCGTAAATAAAATTTCATACAAAGCGTACAATATTTTTCTTGCTTTGAGAACATTATGATTTATGTATACCATGTGGGTTGTAGGTCAGACCGATTGCTAGAAACCTGATGAGTCTTTTTTACCTTTTACAGTTACTAAATTGTTAACCTTTTAATATATTTCTCGCGGAATAGCAATGATATCTACCAATATTCTCGATACTCATGGTTATTAGTTATTGAAACTATTATCCGAATAAATCAGTAAATCACCCAACATTGTGTATGCAAAATAATACTCCTTTGGATATAATTGAGATTCTACTTAGAAAAACATATTGTATGCACTAATTACCAACAACATTATTTATGTTAAAATATGAGTGCATGATTATATTTAATTGCTTAAATTGATAAAAACATGTAAGCCTTTATAATAAATGCTTGATTTAGAAGTTTAGTTGAATGATTTATTAGTTGGAGGTGTTGATTTCTCACTTTGAATCGAAAGGTTTGCTTCTTTAATACAACTCTTAACAAACTCTCATGTTTCCATTGAAATGTTGCCATCAATTCTAAAATCATCTGTTTGGTGTATATAATATATACCCCACACATGATTCCGATATATCTTAAAAGACTCCCTTACCCGTAGCATAATGAGTTATTCGTGAAAAAAGAAACTGTTCCACAACAAGTATATGTGTCTCAAAAAATGTTCTTATTATTTGTATGTATAAATAATAAGAATCACTATAGTTTTCACTTTTCATTGTAGGAAGGAATATATGGATAAATCATATCATCAACCTCACCTTTTTACCTCGTAGTAATAATATACTTTATCAATCACATCAATGTAACTTAGTTTTTCTATAAAAAATTAGAATATGTAACTTAAATCGGAAAAAGATAACATGGCATAGATTTTCTGTAATTTTTATCACTTCATCCGTTATGTAGATAGTTGTTCACATGCATATTCATTACAAGACAAGTTTTTCAGAATTTTGATCAATTTTTTTTTTTTAGATTTACAGCTATAATTGAGTCTTATTATTATCATTTTTTTATTTTTTTTAAACAAAACATGTATGGCAAACAATTTTACAAACTCTACTCATCAAAACCATGAGTGGTGCATTAATGGATTCCAATGGCACCACGAGGAACTTCTAGTGTCCTTATCTCCTCTGTAATATGGTCTACTAGAAGCGAATATTTAGACCGGTGGATCGGACCGGACCCTTGTTTTGGATCCTCAGGCCGGTTCTCGGTTCTAGGATTTGATCAAAACCAGTCCGGTTTTTTACCGGTTCGGTCCGGTCGGTTCCGGGTAAAAACCTGTTTTGGACCTGATTTAAAAAAAATCAAATCAATCATCTAATTATCTTTTTGTTTTAACGGTTTGACCAAGTCCCTTTCCCATAACCTGTACGTAGGTACGATGCAAAGAAAGAAGCTATACTACAGCCTGTGTCGATGTGACCCTTCCCCTTCTCACTCTCGCAAGTCTCACACAGTTCACGACACATAGAGAAAAAAAATACAGAGTCGATTGTTCTCTCAACCAAATCGATTTTCAATAACTCCTCACAAGTCTTGGCATTTAAGTTCATGTTCTGCTAATCTATTCTTCATCAGTGAAAATCGATTTTCACTCAACTCCTCACAAGTCTTACAAGTGGTTCAATCAAAAGTAATGGAATCAAAAAGTAAGAATGATAATCAGATTGGAGATGCTGATGATGAAACTCAAGTAAGTTTTGTTGGATTTTGCTCAAAATTTTTTGAATGTTATAAACTATGTTGTTATATTGTGAAAAAGTTTTTATTGTGATTATATATATAAACTATGGTTATGATTTTTGGTTGATTTTTGCTAATTTTTGTTGGATGTCATAAGTATCTTGTTATATTTAGTTGATTTATTATAAAAAAGTTCTTATTATGATTATATGTAAACTAGGGTTATGATTTTTGGTTGATTTTTGTTAATTTTTGTTGAATGTCATAAAGTATGTTGTTATATTTTGTTGATTTATCGTCACAAAATTTTTTATTGTGATTATATGTAAACTAGGGTTACGATGTTTGGTTGGTTTTTGTTAATTTTTGTTAATTTTTGTTGAATGTCATAAAGTATGTTGTTATATTTTGTTGATTTATTATCAAAAAGTTTCTATTGTGATTATATGTAAAGTAGGGTTACGATTTTTGGTTGATTATTGTTAATTTTTGTTGATTGTCATAAAGTATGTTGTTATATTTTGGGCGTGTTCGGCACGGAGCTTTTGGGAGCGTTTGAAAGCTTCTAGCGTTTGACAAAACGCTCCGTTTTGAACAGAAAGCTTTGTTTGACACTACAAGCTTCTAGCGTTTAGTTTAAACAAAACGCTTCAAATCCAAATGCTACTTCATGTAGCGTTTAACAAAATGCTACAAGCTACTAACTACCCGCGACCCGCAACAAGATACCCGCTACCAGCTAATTTTGCCGAACACGCTCTTTGTTGATTTATTGTCAAAAAGTTTTTATTTTGATTATGTGTAAACTAGGTTATGATTTTTGGTTGAATTTTGTTAATTTTTGTTGAATGTTATAAAGTATGTTGCTATATTTTGTTGATTAATTATGAAAATATTTTTGTTGTAATTATATGTGAACTAGGTTACGAATATTGATGAAGAGGAATTTGTTGAGAATACACCACAAACTAATTTAGTTGAAGATTCAGAAAAAGATGATCAACCAAATTTTAATAAATGAAAAAGAACTAGTGTCAAAGTAAAAACAAGTGGCAAAAAAATCCTCTTGTTGGGACACATTTGATAAAGTTATGATGGAAGAGGATGATGGTGTCAAAAGAAGACATGTGAAATGTCATTGGTGTGAAAGGCTACTAAAGGCCGATGTGGACAGAAACCAGACTTTTAGTTTACTCAAACATGCAGGTAGGTGTAAAAAAACCACGGATAAGCTACAAGATCAAACTCAAACCAAATTGAATCTAAAGAATGAGTCAAATAGGGAGACCGGTGTTAAAACATGAAAACACGACAACACTAGGATCAAAAAAGCATTACTTAACCTTTTTGTGGTAGACGAACTACCTTTCAAGTTCTTTTAAAAACGAGGCTCTTGTGGAATACACCAACACACTTAATGATAAGGCCGTGTTGCCATCTCGACATACGATATCCTAAATTTTTTCCAAGTTTTACATAAAAGAAAGAACCAATCCTTCATAATAATTAGGCTATGTCATAATAATTAGGTAAACTAGGGTTATGATTTTTGGTTTATTTTTGTTGAATGTCATAAAGTATGTTGTTATATTTTGTTGATTTATTGTAAAAAAAAATTATTTTGATTATATGTAAACTAGGTTACGATTTTTGGTTGAATTTTGTTAATTTTTGTTGAATGTTATAAAGTATGTTGCTATATTTTGTTGATTAATTGTGAAAATATTTTTTTTGTGATTATCTGTAAACTAGGTTACGAATATTGATGAAGATGGATTTGTTGAGAATACACCACAAATTAATTTAGTTGACGATTCGGATAAAGATGATCAACCAACTCTTAAAAAACGAAAAAGAACAAGTGTCAAAGAAAAAACAAGTGGCAAAGAAACATCCTCTTGTTGGGACATATTTGATAAAGTTATAATAGAATAGGATGATGGTGTCAAAAGAAGACATGCAAAATATCATTGGTATGAAAGGATACTAAAGTCCGATGTAGAAAGAAATGGAACTTCTAGTTTACTCAAACAGGTAGGTAGGTGTAAAAAAACCAAGATAAGCTACAAGATCAAACGCAAACCAAATTGAATCTAAAGAAGGAGTCAAATGGGGAGACTAGTGTTAAAACAGGGAAACATGATGACACTAGGATCAAAAAAGCATTACTTAACCTTTTTGTGGTAGACGAACTACCTTTCAAGTTCGTTGAAAGGTAGTTCTCGGAATGTTATAAAACATATGTAACTTAATGTTATAAAAAGTAGTTCCATGTATGGCATGATGAGTAAATTTTGTAATTATGTAGTCAAAATTTATTCTTTTCTTTTGCCTATTAAAGGAAAAGTGATATATTTGGGCCCCTCAGTGATTTGATGTTGACATTATAGTGTTGGGCCCAGTCTGGACTAAATTGATGTGTTTAATTTGTAGTTTAATAAGGTCATCATAAATCAAAAGTAGAGAAATAGAATCTTACGATATGAGATTGATTATATCCATATCTCGTATCCATATGATATCTTGTAGAATGAAGGAATAGGTGATCACTTATCTTAGGACCAACATTTGATTGAGTCAAAGTTCGGCAGTGGCTTTGGAAAGCACACTTTGTTGGTTATCCGGTGACTATATTTGCAATTCTAGTTGATGACTTATCCAAGTGGGAGACTGTTGGATTAAGTTGTCTAATGTCATAACTAAATTGGTATATTCTTATGAATAAAAGCAAAGTCCTTTTTGGGTTGCCCTCATAACCAAACATAGTTAGGAATAATATTAGAAGAGAGACTAAATGATTTATTAATTTATTATATGATTAATTAATTAATTAGAATTAATTGGAAATTAAATTTGGATTAATTAAAAACTAATTTTGGATTAATTGGAATTAATTAGAGGTACACGAGTTGGATTTAAATTGCTCAATAGTTGAACACAAGGGAGATTCTACAAACCCTCCTCATATGGACAATTTTGAGGCTCCTCTAGAAGGCTTCTGGAAGCCTCCTTAGATAATAGGGATATCTAATTAAATCTAAATATTTTAATATTCAAATTGGGTTTTATCCTAGATATCTAGCAACTATAAATAAACCCCATATGATATGATTTCCGGCTATCTATTCCTTGAGAAAGCCATAGCCGAAATTATATTCCCTATCCTTTCTCTTAATTGTTCCTTAGTTTCTAGGGTTTAGGTGTGAGCCACTAGAGGCATCCATAATTTTGGTGCTAGCTTTCTGAAGCAGATATGTGGAGTCAAGAGTGCTATATACAATCATAACACCAAAGGTATGTGACACTATCTATGAATTTTGATTATACCTAGGGTTTATGATTATTTCAATAGTATGTTGCTATAGTGAGAAAAGACATAGATATCTAGGTTGCATGTGTCCATAATTAGATTTTATGATGTTTCTGCTATGCAATAATATTCAATGTAACCTAGAAAAACCGTTACACCAACACAAAAAAAATACCTACATGGAAAAACCTAAAGGGTTTTTTATTCATGGGAAAGATAATCATTTTTGTACATTGAAGGAATCACTTTATGGATTAAAGCACCCATCCCAAAAACGATACAAGGAATTCAATAATTTCATGATCTATTAAGGCTTGAGAAAGTAAATTTTGATAGTTGTGTATAGATAAAAGTCAACCATGGTTCTCATATTTGTTTGCTTCACTATGATAATCACATGATAATAGTTGCTAAAGTTAAGTCTACTGCTAAGTAAGCTAAAAAGTCATTAGAATAATGAATTTGAAATGAAAGAATGAGAAGAAGACAAGAAGATTCTTGGCATACAGATTTCAATAAATTGATCATTTGACAAGTTATTTATAATTCAAAGTAGCTACATCAACAAAATCTTACACATGTTCAATATGAAAAATACCAAGCTAGTAAGTACACAATTAGCTTGGAATTTTCAATTATCATCCGAGCTTTCTACATAATCCATGATGAAATAAATTATATGTACAAGGTTCCCTATTCTAATCCTACTGGATCGCCATTATATGTTGTGGTTTTTGATCTATTGATCTGACTTATCTCATGTTTTGAGTGGTATAAGTCGGTTTATGTCAAACCTGAGAAAGGAACACTAGAAAATAGTTCAATATATCATAGATTTCTTAAATGTATTTCTAATGTCCGGTTGGAGTTTGGAAAATCAAAATCAAGTTTATATGGATATGTTAATTCTAATCCTGCATATGACATTGACAAAAGAAGATTCATCACAAGTTATGTCTTTACTGGTAGTGACTGTGTTATGAGTTGAAATAGTACTTTACAATATGACGTTGCTTTGAATACGACATAAGCCGAGTACATGGTCATTTCATAAGCATGTAAAGAACCAACTTCGATTATTGGGTTGTAAAGTGATTTAGTGATAATTCATTTAACATGCAATTTTATATGACAATCAAAGTTATATATGCGTTACAAAGGATTTCATATTCCATAAGAGATTGAAGAACACTTAAATTAGACACCATTACATAAATATCTTAAATATATTTCTAATGTCTGGTTGGAGTTTGGAAAATCAAAATCAAGTTTATATGGATATGTAAATTCTAATCCTGAATGTGACATTGACAAAAGAAGATTCATCACAAGTTATGTCTTTACATTAGTGACTGTGTTATGAGTTGAAATAGTACTTTACAATATGACGTTGCTTTGAATACAACATAAGACGAGTACATGGTCATTTCAAAAGCATGTAAAGAACCAACTTCGATTATTGGGTTGTAAAGTGATTTAGTGATGATTCATTTAACATTCAATTTTATATGACAATCAAAGTTATATATGCCTTACAAAGGATTTCATGCTCCATAAGAGACTGAAGAACACTAAAAATAGACACCATTACATCATATATTTGCCCAAGGAAATATCAATGTAAGTAAGATCAACACAAGTCACAACATTTACAAGATGATGAAAAGCCTATACTAACCTCTAAATTTGAACTTTGTTCAAGTTGTGTTGGTATTCAATTTTAGTTTTTAGGGGCTTTTGGCCCTACTAGTATCTACCGATTTCTTATGAAGGTTGTATTTTTTTTGTTTTTTTGTTAAGATTGGGTTCGGGCGTGTTCGACACGTAGTGTTTGGGAGCTTCTGACTTCTGACTTTTAAGAAAACGCTGGTAAAAAAAGTTTTGTTCGGCGACAGGAGCATTTAGCTTTTAGCCTTAACAAAACGCTCCAAAATAAAAAGCTACATGGAGAATCTTTCAACAAAACACTCCAAAATCAAACGCTACCCGCTAGTTTTGTCGAACACGATCTTCGTCTGAAGGTAAAGTTTGTTAAGGGCGTTCCGAAATAGAAGATTGCATGGCAAGCAATTCTGCGTAAGGTGTCTTTTCTTAAAATGTTGTTGTATGGGAGGTTTGTTATGTTTTATGTTGAATGGACAGTTTTTGAGTTTTTATTACTATCTCGTAAGGCTATAAATAATCCATTAGGGGTCTTTTTTTGAACGGCATGGCTAGTATATGTCTCGGATTGAACCCATAATCTCCTAGTTAAAACCTCCTAGTTAGACACTTTGTTAACTAAGTTGACTAACCCCAACTTGTTAGGGGTCTAGTTTATTATTCATTCCTTCTTATCCCTTCTCCACCTATCTATCAAGAAGATCAAGCATTAAACCATGTAACCTTCCTTCATCATCGTTTTTTACATTAATGCATGTAGTGTTTGTATGGTTTTTCTACAAGGATTTCCACCTATATTATGTTGTTTGTGAGTTATGTTATTACTCCTATTTGTTCATCATATCATAACTCTAAGGTGCTGTTTGTTTTTTTTTTTCTAAAAAATCACTTCTGACCACTTATTGCTGTGTCGCGCAGCACACACGCAACACTTGACCCTTCGCAGCTGTTTGTTTTTCAGAACACTTCTGACTTAAAAACTGTTGCGCGTATGCTGCGTGGCACAACACTTGACCCTCTGCTTTAAACCTCTTCACACCTTACTTTAACTTATTGTAACAACCTGCAGAGGTTGGAAAACAAACAAAATTTTATTACATGCTACAACCGTTTGGTCCACTCTTCTGCTACAGAGGGTTGTAGAAGTGGTTCGTAGACTTCAGACATTTTCGTTTTGAAAAAACAAACGGCACCTAACTAATCACATCACTGTTCAAGTGTTACTGATGCTAATTAATTACATCATTGGATCAAGTTTTACCAATTCCGTCGTTGGTTTGAGTTTACTCTACTTGATTGTTTTCTTCGTATTTACATACCCAACGGTTCTAAACTTAGAATATATGCTATCAATGGTAGGGCTAGGATTAGTGTTGTCGTTTATGGGAGTGGGACATATGTTCAACTAAATGATAAGCTTTATACATTTCATGGACCAAAATAAAAAGGAATCATCTTTAACAAAAGAACTTGTTGCCATCCTTGGAGTATCAGTTGACTATAATCTACAACAAACATTGGATTAAACGAAAAAATATATATAATTTCAATAACTTCTTGTTGTAGATTCATGGCTTTCTAACGTCCAACTTTGGGATTTTGAACGTTTTCGTGTGTCTGATCGAGCCTTTCTGTAGCCACATTTGTCTTGTTCCGAATCCTTCCTGAAAATGAGCTCCAAACCCAACAAAAATTTAGCACAATTCATATCAAAATCTAAGTCTATAAAAACGTTGATATGGTTGCATACAGCTGTCCGATCTTCTTTCCTTTTGATTTATCATGCACATGGTGCTCGGTTGATCCACATGGCGAAATACTACTGTCTATGCATGTTGTATCGCTGCTTTCAGCACTGCGTCTCGAAAACGAGAATGACATAATTTGAGAAGTGTAACGTGCTTTCTTTGGAGATGACTCGGTGAGATTCAAGTGGGCCATTGATTTGTTCTATAACAACAAATGCTAAAATATCAATAAGCAATGCAAAATTGAAAGAGTTTGGAGCAACCAACTTGTTTTAGCGGTTAATTTGGACTTTTGAAAGATAATATAAATAGAGAAAAGTGATTACCTGATCAACGCTTGTGGGCTCTTTCTCACTTCCGAAAAGTTCTTCGAAATTTCTGAATGAGAGATCGATATCAGGTATGTTCAAGTCATCTAAGCAAGATGGTTCTTCACATACACCAAGATCTTGCATATTTTGAGACCAAAGTTGGCTGCTTGAAACTGAACTTTTGCATTGCCAAATTGAGTCTCCTTGGAGGGTAGTTTCGTTGGTTTCAGAAGATTCTAAACTGTCCAATTGTGTGAATGGCGATGAACATGGATCAAGACTTATATTATGATCATTGGAATGCCCCCCTTCAACCAAGAATGGTTGCGAAAACTGATCAACATCCATCTCATGTTCTTGGCAATGCATAATGGATGAAATATGATCGATGTTGGATGTTTGAACCTTTAGCAAATCAACAAGTTGTTCAAGAACGGAGAACCCTTGTATACCACCATCAATTGCCTATAGACAAAAAAACCAATTCAAACCATGGGCGACATGTGTGAAATTAGGAAAATAACCTTCAATGAGCATAATGTTTATGTATCTACAAAAAGGTTATTTTTCCAACAATCCTTGTAAGAGTACACTCTTAACAAGAAGACCAATCCACATTTGAATTAGAATTTTTACTCTCAACTAGCATTTGTTGAAACTTGAACCTTTGACCTTTCGTGAAGTATACAACCCTATACTATCATTAACATCCTAATTAGAAAAGTAAAGAAAGTTTCATGGGACACACCTTGGTGTATTCATTACTCTCTAAACCAAATTTTTGGTCAAGAATGCGACTACTACAATCAACAAACGGATTCAAGTCGAAATCCCACAATACCCCTAAATCTCTGGCAGATGGGCAGCCAACGTAACTTTTCACAACTCTTTTTCGATGCTTAGAAGAAGCATTGTGTTGGCTAAGATCACAACCACGACACATGAACTTCTGATGATCATAACAACGGACATAGCTTGGGCGACGTCTGCAAGACTCACAAATGAGGTTCCGATAATGGCGGTTTGAGAGTGGATTGGCTGAGTGAACTTTAGTATCACACGAAAGACAAAGATAGGCTGCATCCGCCTTACAGTAAACAACGGATCTTAAGTTCACACAGAATTCACAATATCTATCCATGAAAAGTCCCTGAAACAAATATACACTTTTTTTTTTTTTTTTGGGTCAAATATGTTTCACTGCCAAAACTGAAAACTCAAATAAATTATGTATAGGACTTCAAATAACAACTATTCGAGCACTCCAGTCTACAAAGATGAACCAAAATAAAGATACCCGAATGAAAAGATTTCAACTTTTGTAATTGAACTCCAATGAAGTTAAACCTGCTGTAGAGTGTTAAATTAATTCACAAGATAACAACCTTTATGCAATATCTTGAATAGAAACAAGGTTTTGTAGGTGTTTTTAAAACTACATCTTCGAATAAGAAGACTCCAAGATCCAAATATATATGAATAAAAACATTAAAAAATTACTTTTTTTAACTTGTTTGAATTAAGTTAAAGAAATCAAACCTGTAATTAGTCTTGAAGAAAAAGAATGGAGGAAGATAGAAAACTTGAAGTCCATATCATTTCATCATGCACCGTTGGCTTTGAGCTTCTTTCACATGCCCATAGAGATGGAAAGATTGTGATCTATCCATCTATCCAAGGTTTGTCCATTTTTCAGGGTTGAAAGTTTCAAATCCAGAGTAGTATAGAAGCTCCATTTGTGATGTACAACTAACGAACTACGAATATTCTGGATTTAGTAATTTACGCTCTGGGAGAAAGGAATTACCCTATCTTTGCCGGGGCTTTATGGTATTACGTGTCTGACCTTTTATGACGTGGTCCTGTACACCTAAGATTAGTTGTGGGACCGTATGCTTATCTGTGCACGTGTATGGTTTAACTTGGAGGCGAATAAGAATTTGCCACGTGAAATGGGAATAGTGGTGAAAGCCACTAAGCTGCTTTTTCTTTAGAAAAATGATTTAGGAGAAGTATACGAATTTTTGAGTATGGTCGGTAATTTTTATTTACACGGTATATCATCTTAAAATTATTGATGCAGCTTGCAAAATGAACAAAGATAAATAAGAATGAATTTGTTGATTCCAACAAAATACTCATGACAATTTCTTTAAAACCACGTTATTATACGAATACCATGAAATTTGCTTCAACATTTGGTTTAACACACGAAATTTTAGAAGAAAATAAAAGTTCATAAAATTGATCATCCACGATGCAAATCATACCAACAATAGTTAGATAAGAAACAAAAATTAAAACAGAACCCTAAAAGGTCTGTGGGCCAAATACAAACCAAAAAATTATGGAAAAAAGTAACAAAAATGTTCATAACTTCATTCAAAAAGTGATTTATGGACTAAAAATGGGTAAGTCCCCTTCGGGAATTTATCATGACGTGCTCCTTATTTCAAGCTTCGATTTGACTGACCGTAGGCCCAAAACGGATCCCTGTAGCCAAAGTTATGACCATTTTCGTGAAGCCCCTTTAGTCATACGATCATGGGCCTCTAGGAACGCAAGCGCCCGATCCTCTACACTAGGGCCCACATCATTCCCTCCTGGGTAGACAAAATCCAACCTCGAATGTGCATCATGTTCATCATCTAAAGAATCCCCATAATAAGAAAGCAAATGTTTTACATTAAAAACATCAAAATAACGAATATGACTTAGCAACTGCAGACGGTAAGCATTGAAATTGATCTTCTCCACAATCTCCATGGGTCCAATCGTCCTTCCTGACAACTTGTTGTACTCACCAACCGAAAAATAATCTTTATTTAAAACAGCCCAAACAAATCTACCTACTTCAAAATCAACTTGTCGGCATTTTTTTATCTGCATCTTGTTTGTACTTGAAGTTGGCTTGAACCAAGTTGTCAAGAACAGCCTTATGACCGTCATTCAACAAAATCATGCAATTTTGTTGGAACAACACCAGAAATAGAAAGCGACATCAAATCAAATGGTCCCCATGGCTGAACAGAACATATCACCTCGAATGGACTAAATCCAATACTTCATTTAACAACATGATTATGAGCAAACTCAGCTTGACAAAGCTTCTGATCCCGGGCCTTCACATGATCACCCACTAAACACCGCAAAAGATTACGGAGGGATCGATTGACAACTTCTGTTTGGCCTTTCGTTTCAGGATGATATGAACTACTAAAATTGAGGTGAGTGTTCTCCATCTTCCACAAGCCACACCAAAAATGACTCAAAAACCTAGTGTCTCGATCTGAAACAACAGAAGACAACAATCCATGCAAACGGCAGACGTCTCGAAAAAATAACTGAGCCACATTAAGTGCATCCGTCGTCTTTTTGTAAGGAATAAAGTGCACCATCTTTGTAACATCCCGTTTATTAATAAACAAATAGATAAAGATTAATTAATGAATAGTGGTCCTAAAGTCCATAATATATGGCGGGGTGTTGGTTTTGGGGAGCCAAATAATATAATTTGGATTTTCGGGGGTAAGAAGTGTAAGTTACATGATTTATTTTGTACAGATTTTCAGAAGTCAGGGAGTGTTTGGTAATATATGGACTTAATTTGAAGAAATTTTGGAGGCTAAGGGGTTGAGTGGTAATTATTGGGACTTACGTTGAAAAGAATGAGAGGAGGAGGGACTAAAAATGTTAGCATGGCTGAAGTTGGATCTTTGGACCTAAATTGAAATGAATTTAGAATGTTGAGGGCTAAAAGGGTAAATTATGGATTCATTTTGAAGGAAAAGGGGGAAGGAGGGACCATTTTTGTTAATATGGGATAAAGTTTTATGGGGCTCGGGGTATATAACCCGTCACCCCGGTGAACCCTAACCCTAATGAACTATCTCCAGCCGCCACCCTCCTTATACCTCCCACTCCCTCCGGCCGCCGCCACCATTCACCTCATTCGTTCTCCGACCACCTAGCACCATCGAGCAGCCCTTGTCACCGGCAACATCGAAGACCGACAAGAAATGGGACTGAAGCTGCACCGGTTAGAGAATCGGAGGAGCAATGGCGTCGTTAGGAGCTGCCATCCGGCACCGTCGCTACTCCCTTTGCCGCCGACGACAAGGACGGCCGACGGACATCCCTCCCTCCGTTGCTGCTGCTATAGCTCGCGTCGTCACCCCTTTCTCCGTCCTTTGCTTACAGCGCCTCAGCTACGACCATCAGCGCCATTGGTTGAAGATGCACCACCGTTCCACTGTTGGATCCACTGCCACCAGTTGTCGCCGCTTCTGTTGTGGTTGAGGAAGAAGATCGACGGTGGGTCGTCGGGAGTGAAGAGGGCAAGCCACTGTCGCCGTTAGTCGTTGTTGTGACCGTCTTCCAACTCCATCCGCTGCTGATAACGTCGAATGTAGGCGCTGTTGTTGCTGCCGGTCCGCCATACGCCACTAGGTGGGTGGCTGGGTCCATTTTGCAATCAGAAAGCATGTGTGTGTGGTCGTTTGTTGGCCGGATTTCACGAGAAAAGCCACCACCACCACCGTGAGGTAGTGGCTGCCACCTCCAACCACCGCCTGCCGCCACAAGGGTGGCTGGGTGTGTGTGTACGTGTTATTTGTGTGTGCGTTCATTTGAATATTTCGTTGTAATATTTTATCTTGATCGGAATAATTAAGGAATCCGTCACCACCACCGTGAGGTGGTGGCCATCGCCGTGAGCCGCCATTGACCACCACTACCCGAGGTGGTAGTGGGTGGTGCCTAGGGGTGTTCGTTTGGATGGACCGGTTTAATCCATCCGATCAAGTGAATCCTAAATAATTTCGGTTTTTAAAACGTAGATCCAAATAGTCCAAATTAAATTCAAATCCAATCTGATCCAACCAAATTATAATTCGGTTGGATCGGTTTTTACAATTCAGTTTTCAAGAATCAAGACATTTCAACAAATATATAACTTTAGTATTAACTTACTCTATAATACAAACTAAAAAATATTGTTTAATTAGTTGTGATAGATGAGAACTTTTAATATACTAAACGAATAATTTAGTAAATTTATAAATTATTAAAGATATATATTAAAAAAAACAAAATAATAAATTGCAATTCGGTTTTTTTGGACTATTCGGTTTTTATTTTATAAAGCAAAACCAATCCAAAATACAAACCAATCCAAAAATCCGAATATCCGAACCAAATAGTCCGATCGAAATTGTCCAATTGGACAATTCGGTTTTATCCAAATAGTGAACAGTCCTAGTGGTGCCCAACTTAATTAACAAGTAATTAACCTAAAAGCTTAACAAATGGACTAATTGGGTTGTGATTGGATTAGAAACCCTAATTAGGGGGGTTTAGAAAACCCTAATTTTGTATATGTTAATTTGGAATTGTCGGTACCGGCAAGTTTGGACCATTGGATTGGAATCATGTATTAATCCCGACCACGTTGTATGTTTGACCTAGTAGAGTGATTGATTTAATGGATTAAGTCCTTAATGGGTTAAGTAAGAACACTTAACCCTAATCATCATTTCATGTGAGAAACCCTAATTTTGCTTGGGCCTTGAGTTGGGCCTTTTATTGGGCTTTAGTTATTGGGATATTGATGGGCCATCCAAGAACAAACATATGGATTAGAATATTAGGATGGGCTTTAGGATAAGGCCCATGTGAGTGGTTAGGGCCCAATTTGGAAAATTGGGCCATAGATGGGTCATAACTGGGCCTTGATGATTATGAGATATTGGACCATCGAAATGCCAAGTGTTTGGACTAGAATAAATGGTTGGGCCTTAAGCTAAGACCATGCAAAGGTTTGGGCCCAATTTGGAAAATCGAGCCATATGTTGGGCTTTGGTCCATTGGGTGACTTTTGGGCCTTTGGACTGTGAGTTTGGGCCTTGGGCTTGAATCAAGCTATGTTGGGGGTAAAAGTAGTCTTTTACCCCAAGAATGGACTTATGGTTTTGCATTGGAACCCAATTATTAATTGGGTGTTGTTTTGATGTTGACAGTTCGGGAATCTGTCATCCAGCAGCTAGGGTTTTGTCCGTGGGACTTCAGCAGTGTGAGGTGACTTCTCCTCACTATTTCAATAGGGTCTAAGGCACCAAGGCCGGACCTTTTCGGATTTGTATCCGGGTTTATTGCATGATATGCTTATTGACCTGTTAGATCTGCATCATGGTAGTTAGGATGGTATTATTCTTATTGATCTGTTAGATCTGCATCCTGGTAGTTAGGATGGTACCATGCTTATTGATCTGCTAGATCTGCATCCTGGTAGTTAGGATGGTATTATGCTTATTGATATGTTAGATCTGTTTGACTGTTTGCGCATGCTAGCTAGCTTTTGATATCTATGTGATTGGTTGTGTGATTGTGGTTGGGTTGAGGCGGTCATGCTGTGTGCTGAAGCTAACATACCCAGGGCGGCCCGGATAGGCTGTAGGCCCGGTGCGGGTGGTCCAGTCAGGCCGAAGGCCGAGAGAATGGTCCAGACAGGCTGTAGGCCCGGTAAGGGAGGACCAGACATGTTGAAGGTTCTGAGAACGGGCTAGATAGGCTCAAGGCCCGGTAAGGGAGGACCAGACATGCTGAAGGTTCGGAGAACGGTCCAGACAGGCTGTAGGCCCGAGAAGGGCGGACCAGACATAGTGAAGGCTCTAAGAGTGGGCCAGATAGACTGAAGGCCCGGTGAGGGCGGTCCAGTCATACTGTAGACTCTATATGCATACTGTTTGTTATGGTATTATACTGGTTGTATGGTGTTGGTATTTTGGGGGTAACTCACAAAGCCTTCGAGCTTACATTTATCGATTATTGTTTCAGATGCATCTAATGATCGCGGGAAGGAAAATATGTGACCGTACACTTCCTCGTATTTGACTTGGATTTCTGGGATACTCTGACATGAAACCATTTTGAAAACAAATTTGTAATAAGTATCGGTTTTTGAATGGTTTAAAAAGTTTTAAATTGGCATGATTTTTTTGGGTGTTACAGTCTTAGAAAAACGATCAACAACCACAAAGATTGCATCATTTCCCCCATTGAGTACGTGGTAAAACCAACACAAAATCCATGTTGATATCCACCCAAGGTTGTGATGGAACATGTAAAGGCATATAGAGTCCTGCGTTGGTAGATGTGCCCTTTGACACCTAATAGATTCGACAATGTTTAAAGTATTTATCCCTTCCTTGCACATAGTAGGCCAAAAATAAGATGATTGAATGAATTGTAATGTACGTTATCTCCCAAACCAACTCTTTGCTTCCTTGCACCAATATGAACTTCCTTCTTCTTCAAGCTTCACCAAAATCCCAAAGAATAAGCTCTAAATTAAGAAAATAAGCTCTCAAACATGACTGGAGACTTAGGTTTCGTGTTGGAGGGTTGGAGGCTGAGGAGGATGACAAAATCCATGAGTTAAAACATTTCAATATGGAGAAAATCCTAAAAAGTCATGGGATTGTGTTGCAGCAGCTTCCACGTCATGGCCTCCCTCTTGCCACATCGTGGCAGCCATCAGATTGACGTTCCTTATAATCAGCATGTCTTGTCGTGGTCCTCCGTACATCACGTCGTGGCACATGATTTTTCCTAAAAACCTTATCTTTGATCCCTTTAAGTCCTCAACTAATTCATTCTAGAAATTGAATGTTACCATTTCCTTATACAAGTCTTATATCATGGATTCATGAATGTGGTCTAGTCTTGATTCAACTAACGATCATTAATTAAACATGTGAGGACACATGTTGTATTATTCTTTTACATATCGTATTACATATATAAATTCTTTTGGTCTTTACATATTCTTTTATAATTATATGTATGGTAAATGTTAAACAATTTAAAATTATATGTTTTAAATAAATTATCTTTAATTAATTAATTTTAAATCACCATCTATAAATTTTACTCTTTTAGGAATATTTATATTCTCAGTTTAATTATCAAAATTTAACAGATTAATTTAATATTTAGAACTAATGATAAACCCTAAATTCAAAATTATAGCAAAAAATCTTGAAATATGCTATTCACCAAAAAGTGCACCACGCCATACAACGACCAACAGGCTTCTTCTGTTTTTTCTCAATTTTTTCAAGTAGTGTCTCAAAATTAAAACCTAGTGTCTCTGATACAACTGATAGGTTTATCACGCATCTAAACACAAAAATTAGGCAACGAGAGCATTTAATATAAACCCTAAGTGTACATGCACCACAGATTTAGGTTTTACTATTATGACAACGTACTTTCAAAACTAGCAATATAAACTAAAGAAAGGGAATGATTTACTAACCATTTAAAAAACCGATTTTTTCACTTGACCTCTTGAAGATTTCGAGTTCTTTTGTTGCTCTTGAAAAGTCTAGCACCCAAAGTACAATGTCTCTAATGGATCACACCCAAAAGACTAAAAACCCTAGAACTCTAAGAGACAAAGAGAGGGGAGAGGTTGGAAAACTAAAATTCTCAACCTTATGGAGAGTGTGTTCGGACTTTCTAAGGCCTAAAGGGGTCTTTATATGGTTGTGGTATTTTCCAGATAAACCTGATTTGAGTCAATTAAATAATTAGATTGAATCTTAATTCAAATCTTTATCCTTATATGCTATCTAAAAGATTTTGAAAGCCTTCTGAAAGTCCTCCAAAACCTTCCACCTCCATGGACATCGAGAATATTTCTATTGTTTAATTATTGAACAATTACAATTTGATCCTTACACCTTTAAATTAAATCCAAATTAATTCCAATTAATTCCAAATTAATTTTAACTAGTTTATAATTAATTTATTAACATGTAATAAATTAATAAACTATTTATCTCAATCTCTCAAATTAGTTTGTAGCTATTTTAGCTCTTGAGGCAACCCAAAAAATGACTTTGTTATTATTCTCAAAGTTATACCAATTAGTAATGAGTAATGACATTGGACACCTATTTCCAATAAGTATATCATTCTATTTGTGTGTATACTTACATCTCAACCCATGTCTTATGATTTTCTTGATGACCGCTCCTACCGGAGACAACTCCACGAGTCCTCCTCGATTTTATCGCACACTTCAAAATTTCCATCAATATAAAAATACATTCTAACACATGTTCAATCTGCTTCACATAAAGAGCTTTGTCCAAATTTAGTATATTTAATTTAATTATAAAATCGGATTGCAAATAAACATTGAACTTGACCGTTACAAAAAAAAAAAAAATCATGTATTTTCCAAATTGATACCTACAAAATAGTCGATATTAATTAAAGAGAAATTAAATATCCTCCTACTTTTTGTTCCTATAAATCCTCCTACCCAATTAAATAATGACATGTGTAACATTTAATACTAATTTAATGATATTTTAATACACTAATATGACATATGTCATTATTTAATTCGGTAGGAAGATTTGTAGGAACAAAAGTAGGAAGATATTTAATTTCTCTTAATTAAATTACGAAAAGATGATATTCAATTATTTTAGATACAAATACCTGAAAATATATAGTTCACCTTCCGATTTTCAAAATTTCGGTTTCCCTCAAATTATGTCTCATGTCTAGAATCCAATGTAAGATCTACCACTAGATATATATGCTTCACCTTAATATCCATAAAACACAAACTAAACCTATTTTCAGCGCACCACTTCTTCTATTGCTCTATATTTTCACCTTATCCCTATCACTCAGAATGATGATTCATAGCTCAAGGGACATACTTATACCAAAAAGATTTTGTGGCCTTCGAGTGTTGCTAGTTGAACCTGACAAAATTTCCCTGGAACACCATGCATACATTCTTTCACGGAACTCTTATCATGGTAGCTACTCTATCTCTCTACATCCATCTCACTACCTTATGTTTCTTTAATTAATTTGTAAGTTTATCGACCGATCTAGTTTTAGGATCTTACCTTGAAGATTATTTTTAGATATATAGGCATTATATGAATCCATTTTATCACCGATCAATGATCGATTTACAATATTTGTATCCAGATAAGTTTTTATATATATATTTTTGAGATTCTTGGACTAGAAAAAAGATGCAGCATAATCTAGGTGCTTACAAGAAATGTTAACAAATCCAAACTGTCATATCTGACTTTTGATGGATTTCTAAATCTGCTTCGTAGGTACGGGTACTTTTTATAATTTTAAAAGGATATTTTTCTATAACCTTGAATTTATGTGGAAATTCTTATTTTACCGGTTTAATACAGTGATTAATTAGTTGTTTTTTTCAAACCTTCTTCTTAAATTAATAAAAAAAACATAATTTTATTTATTTCTCTTTTGATGAATGGATTTTTCATATATAAAAAATGGAAAAACAACATATTTTATATTCTAGAATTACAGAGAACAAAGAATAAATTAACAATTTTGCAATTGTCACGTCCCGAAAAGGATAAAATGATATTTTTCACAAAACAAGTGACCTATCTATTTAATTACGGTAAAATAGCCGATTTTGGGTATAAAAATGTGTTTCATCGAGTATAATATTTTTTTGTAACCCCGATGTATGACCTTTGGCCGACTAGTTCGCAGAAGTAAGAGCATAAATCGTATGAGCATTTTCAAAAGAAAGTTGATTAATATACAACAGTTTTTCTCCATATATAAGAATTTGTGTTTAAAATGTTGTATTGTACAACATATATTGTTGTATATTGAAAAAAAAAAATATTGTGTACGAATTACTCTCCTTTTCGAAAACTTATCCGGTGAAACAAACTTAGTTGAGTTAAATGGGTTATTAAGGAGCATTTTCCTTATAAATCCTTTTCAATTCAAGATCTTTTTTGAAAAGGGCTGTGCAGTTACAAACTTTCAGCAAATTTGTTGGAATAAAAAACTTAGTGAAAGAGTTTTACTATTTTGGATGCTCTACATTGTTGTTGGTTTTAATTGGCTGTCATTGTAAATCATAGTATCACTAGGTATGAGACCTGTGTATTACACGGGTTGCTTAAAAAAAGGCGTATATGAAGATATAAATATTCAGTATTTTTTAAAGAAATTTTTAAATATCAAGGTGTAACATTAAGTATTTTTTAAAGTAAAATTTCAAAATAAATACAAACAAAATGATTAATAAATAATTTAATTTATACTAATAAAACAAATTACGGAGAAATAGCTATATTTTGTCCATATAACCTTTTTTTAATCAATGAAAAAGAATAAATTTTGATTATTTTTCCTATATAGACTATTTTGGCGTAAAATGACAATGAACTTGAAAGAAACATGTTAATTTTAATTATGTACATTAAAGGAAATATATTAAAATTTGAAAATATAATGAAACAAATTAATTATTTTCCATAACCTAAAAATTAAAATAGTTAATTAAAAAAATCGAAAATTACCACAAAATGACAATTGGAAGTTAATTTTTAACAATTAACCACAAAATTACATGTGTCAAAATGAATGAAAATATAACAAATGGCAGAAATTATTTTTATTTATTAGAGGTTATTAATTTTCACCCAACAATTCGCTAATCCTAAAAGCAGCTAAGATTTCTATTGTCATAGAACACAATGCACATGTGTTCTTATAAAGGTTGGGGTTAATATGAAGGAGTGATAACAAATTAATACGTTATAACCGAAAACTTCATTTTGCGATGTTGGTTTTTCCTCTCAGAAGATATTTTTATTAGAAACAACATTATATAAAAAAATACTGGTTCCAGTAAGCAACATTTCAAACTATTTGGTATATGGAAAAAAACATTTTATGTAATATTATAAAAAACATTTATATAATATTTAGTATATGAGAGATAAAAAGACTTGATGACTCTCGTTTCTTCTCAAATAATATTTTTGATTATTTATATAATATTTTATGTACTATTATAAAAAACATTTATATATAAATAATTTTTTTCTAACATAATCTACATAATATACATGCATAATATAATTATGTTTGTTAATTGATTTATTGTCTATTTTAGTCTTTAATATTTTACTATATAGTTCAATTAATATGGATTGAAGGCATGAAAATATAATATATTGATTGTATCTTGTGATTAATCAAACTATTATATATTGACAAACGATTAAAACATATTATTGAATATATATAATTAAGATGTGTTTTATATTTTGACCAGCTTTCCCTCTACATTTAAAATTTTCCATGGTTTATCACTGAGTATATCATAACTTAACATGTTGGTTATATGTTTTTAAGGTTTTATAATACTTTTATATGGTTTTTCACAGTTACAACCACAATGGAAATAGCTACAGGATTGTCAAAGATACTTAATGGAGAATCGTACGACTGTGTCTTGATAGATGCTGACATAAGTGAAATTGCTATGGTGGATTTTCTCCATCAAACCTTTAAGCATCAACCTCATTTATCTATAATTAGTAAGAGTTAAACTTACTCTTTGAATAGTTGGCAAGTTTACGTACACACCAGTTAATCCATGTCTATTTCAATTATAATTAACATATATTTTTTTAACTCTTTAAAACCTTATGTAGTGATGGCTTCCGATTATATTCGCATGCAACTCCTTAAGGAAACTCTAGAAAATGAGGTAGTTATGTGTCTCCCCAAACCATGTAGTCATATGGACATTTGCAATATTTGGAAACATGTTTGTAGAAAGAGAATATCATTTGAAGGATGTAACTACTCAAATGGAGAATCACCTGAAGAAAACCAAGAGCCCAACATCTTCAAGAGGGTTGATCGCATAGTTAAGAAATCAACAACTCTTAACCCCACATTGATCAATAAAAACTTATCATCAGGAAGAGGTACTCAAGATGGACTAAAAAATAAGTCACGAGAGTATGATGCCATGTTTAAGCCAATAACATATGAGGAAGTATGGAGCAATGATCATGATCAAGAACATGTTGTTGCGCACAAGAGAACCCATGACCAACTTGTTGAAGATGATAGATATTATGAAAAGAGAAAAAGTACCAAGAAGCGGATTACATGGGCGGGTGACCTTCATAAAAAGTTTGTGGAAGCAATCAATGCACTTGGGAAACAAAGTATAGTGTATCTACCCACACATTCTCTTGAATATTTCATCTAACTAATTTGGAAGGAAATAGTATCTTTTTAAATCTTTTGTATTTTGGAACTACTTATTTCACTTGTTATTAATTGTTCTATTTCTCATGATTTAATGTTGACAGAAGCTTATCCTACCGCAATTCTAAAGGCGATGAAAGTGCCTGGACTCACACGTAATCAGGTTGCTAGTCACCTACAGGTATTTAGTTATGTGTTCATCTCTTTATTTCTACGACTTTTTCTTTACTATTGCAAGTTTTTTAGTTTTCAACTTTAGGCTCTGATTCTTATTTGGTTATGATGGGAATATTCCATATTCTATACTTTCAGAAATACCAAGAACATAAAAAAACTATCAAGAAACCAACCTTGATACCACAAAAGAAAAAGCAAGTAGAGAGCTATGCTTACAAAAGAGGTGGGCAATCAAACCCAACTAATGGTTATGAATCCATCCTTCAATCCAGTCAGCCACCATTGATGCTTAATTCTACAGGAATGTCTTACATGACTATAGACAACATCAAGGCTCGACTGCAGGGAGCTCCTCCGTTACCTATACCACAACTAAAAACCACCATTAACAATTCTTGCAGTGATCAATCAACATATCATCCTTTTTATCATACTTCAATTGGTGAGACAAGTAAGATCACCACTTTTGGATTAGCTGAAAGTTGTAACAGTAATATTGGTCAAAGCAATGAAGTTCAAATATCAGAAAATAGTTATGAAAGTGCAACGGGGCCACTAGAAGATGGTGAACCTCTTGAAATGGCTTCAACGGATTTTGGTGAAGTCATGGCCCCATTAGATGCAACTAGTTCACTGACACCATTAAATTACTTAGGAATTGCAACAAAGCAATGGGTCTCTGGAATGGCACCTTCGTATTATGGTTTAGAAAATGGGTTGCAACCATTAGGGGGTTTTGCAGGTGTTGGAGAAAACTACAATCTTAAGTTGTGTGAGATCTCAAATACGTATGGTATGACCAATTCTGATGGTGGTCGCATTTCGGCTTCATCAAATCATAATTATCTTATTCATTCTCAAGATTTCCAAGGAAACGGTGAGAATTTATTTCCGACTTTTCCCCATACAACAGCTCTTGGTAATGTTGAACATTCCATAAACCCCAACTTTTCTAATTCAAATTTAGTCCCATTTGGAGTTGGAAGTGTTGGTTATTCTCATCGACAAGCACAAACACTGCCACCTTTCAACTCTCTTGTATCTGTGGATGGGATTGAACGTACAGTCATTGAGAGTAATTTGTTTGCAGACGAAACTCAGTATTTTCTTGAGATGACCGTGAATCTTCTTGATGTACTTGATGCTGATTTAATAAATGGACCATGGTAGTTTTCATGATCTATGACGTCATCTAGAGCCTAGTCACATGTTCATCACTTCATCTGTCAATGTGGTAGAACGTATCATTTTTAACAACCTTCTAATAAGTTTCATGTTATTAAAATTAGTATGTCTATTGTAGAGTAGTGTGATAAAGATAATATTGTTGTCGAGTTGTATGTTGCTATAATTATGTAGAAGACTTTTTTTATGTGGGTTTCGAGTTGATGGTAAATTATATCGTGATATTTGAGTCGAAGGTTCTACATAATCTTGAAGCAAATATTCGTGTGATTACAAACATTATTTTCTTTCTTATATACCAAACAAAAAAAGAAACACTTTATGTTATCAAAATAACATTTACAGTAACATTAAACCGGACTTTAATTCTTTAACCTAGATATTTTGGTTGAGAACAAAGTATCAAAACCGGTCTAAACATATTTTTGGCCGGGGAGAAAAAAAAAACCTTCCCTAAATAAAATTTAATTTTTTTGTAAAGTAAATTAATGCCAAATTTTGAAGTCTAGGACTTTTATAAAAAATGAAGTTAGACTATTATTAGCAAATAAATTTAAAATTGATGTGGTTAATCGGTGGAAGTATGTAAATAATGTCTTTGGAAAGTAAACAAATGAGAAACCAAAGGTAACCTTAGGTTGGTGAGGGGTGTCATACCATACATACTACATTTTACATACTACATTTTTGTATTGTCATTTCATTTATTCCATCAACTTACAAAACTTTTATTTTATCCATCACCCTACAAAACTGGTAGGTGTCATACCACACCAACCACAGTACACATTTTTATGCATAAAGTACTAAATTTGAAGGATGCACTTTTTTTCTAATGCTGTAAAGTTATAACATGTGGTATGCATACCATATTATTTTTGGAGGGTCGGTACGGTTGTGATCGCATACCGCACTATACCGTTGTAAACGGTACAAAGCACACCGTATGGTTTAAGGATCGAAGAGTATAACGGAGGAGCTTCAGCTTAAGAGCAAGAGCTTTGATGATATAAACTAAAAGAAAATTTTATTTTACAATGTAAAAGTAAGAAAATATGTTGATTAAAGCGGATTGTCACAAGTCGGTGTTCTAGAATTTTCCAGACCGATCAAGAAGATGGTGGAACAAGTAATAATCTACCAGGAGTCCCTAGAATGACCTAGAATTCTCTAGGATGCAAAAGTATAGCATAGAATTATATAGAACTTTGTATATAGATAAGGAACTTGTAAGAACGATCTAGACTACTCAGGAATATACGAAACCTAGAAACTTCCCTTTGAGGAGGTGTAGGTTGCCTATAAATAGGGGGAGGACTCATTTGTCCAAACCATCGAGAAGTTCTCTTGTAAGAAGTTACGTTATATAAAGAAGCTCTCTTTCTTAGAAGTGTTTCTTGTCGTTTCTCTTGCTTCCTTAAATCGTTAGTACATCTAAGCCATCGAAGCTAGCCTGACTTAGTCGGAGAAAACACTAAGTGGCGCACGGTGATTGAAGCATCCCGTGCAAGCAAGAGATCGTAACTATGGAGGAGAAAGTAGTGAAGTAGCAAACGTGCCCCCTGTCGTCGAGGAGAAAGGAAGAAAGTCCAAGAAGAGGGACCAATCGATAGATTCCTTGGCAAGCTTAGAAAACAAGCTTACAAGGACGGAGATTAACGTCGGTGAGATCCTTGAATGGAAGGATACCGCCGATCAGTTCGTTGCAGAGATAAGTGACATGAGCGATGGATTGAAGGAGACCATCGGTGTCATCAAGGAAGAAGTCCTTGGGCTTATCAACAGCTTGCGGAATGAGTTCCGTGAGAAGGTAGCTACGCTAGAAGCTGAAGTAAATCTGTGCAAAGCCGCATTTGCTGGAGGAGCTGTTACAAAGATGACGCCACACACCGATGCACCTAAACCCTTGTAGTACGGAGGTAAGCATTACCCTAAACTTCTTGAAGAATTTTTCTGGTCCGTAGAATGTTATTTCAATGCAATCGGGGTAAAGTACGATAAGTCTAAGATAGACACGACTGTCCTATACCTATGTGAGAACGCCGCCCTATTGTGGAGGCGAAAGCATATCGACATAGAAAAAGGGCTATATACCATAGAGACTTGGGATGAGTTCAAAAGGAAACTCAAGAAGCAGTTTTGTCCTCATAACGCCGAAGATGTAGCGATAAAGAAGCTTCGGGGACTGAAACACGTTGTGTCGATTAAGGATTATGTGGCAGAATTTATAGCTTTGATGCTTGAGTTGCCTGATTTACAAGAATAAGATAAGTTATTTTATTTCCAAAATGGACTACAATCTTGGGCTTATAACGAGCTCAAGCGAAGGAATGTCCAAGATGTTGATGAAGCTATTGCTGTAGCGGAAGACATTATGGACTTCCGAAGAGATGCCCTGACTAGGAGGACTAGTGGGGGAGATAAAGTCGCACAAAGGCCATTACCAAGGGAAGATATACCTTGGGAGGTAGACCACGAAATAGAACTTGAAGAGTACTAGAAGAGTTCAAAGATATAATGCCACCGGAGTTGCCAAATAAGGTACCACCAAGAAGGGAGGTCGACCACGAAATAGAACTTGAACCATGAGCCAAGCCACCAGCGATGTATCCTTATAAAATGGCTCCACCGGAGTTAGAAGAACTAAGGCGACAGCTAAAAGAGTTACTAGACGTTGGGTTCATTAGACCTTCCAAAGCCCAGTTTGGTGCACCTGTGTTATTCCAAAAGAAGCATGACGGTAGCTTGAGATTGTGCATCGACTTCCGAGCACTAAATAAGGTAACTATGAAAAACAAGTACCCCATACATTTGGTAGCCGAGCTATCTGATAGACTAGTAAAGGCACGATGGTTTTCAAAGTTAGATCTGCTATCAGGATGTTGGCAAGTGCGTATAGCGGCTGGAGACGAACCAAAGACGACGTGCGTTACAAGGTACGAATCATTCGAGTTCTTAGTAATGCCCTTTGGTTTAACCAATGCACCTGCCACATTTTGCACCTTGATGAATAAGATATTCCACCCATTCTTGGACAAATTTGTGGTGGTATACTTGGACGACGTCGTAGTGTACTCAGAGTCGCTAGAGGAGCACGTTGAACACTTATGCTCAGATTTCAAAGTACTTAAGGAAAACCAACTATATGTAAAAGCAGAGAAGTGTTCCTTCGCCCAACCTGAAGTATCATTTTTAGGGCATAAAATTAAGGATGGGAATATTCATTTGGACAAAGACAAAGTGTGCGCTATCAAAGAATGGGAAGCACCAACGAACATGTCTGAACTACGATCGTTCTTAGGCTTAATTAATTATTATCGAAGGTTCATATCCAGCTACTCGGCTAGAGCAACACCGTTGACAGAGCTCCTAAAGAAAAAAAAACGACTTGGCAGTGGACAGAAAAGTGCCAAAAGACCTTAGATGACGTAAAGAAAGTTGTCATGGAAGAACCAATCTTGAAGCTACCAAATTATTCCAAACAATTCCAAGTACAAACTGATGCTTCCGACTTTGCTATCGGAGGGGTATTAATACAGGACGATCACCCCGTGGCGTATGAAATTCGAAAACTAAATGAGACGGAATGAAGATATCCAGTGCACGACAAGGAGATGACAACCATTATTCATTGTCTCCGTGTATGGAGACATTAATTACTTGGAAGTCGATTTGTAATCCAAACAGACAATGTTGCCACGAGTTACTTTCAAAATCAGAAGAAGCTTAGTCCCAAACAAGCTCGATGGCAAGACTTTCTGGTTGAATTCGACTATGTCATGGAGTACAAGCCAGGGAAGACAAACGTGATCGCGGATGCACTAAGTCGCAAAGCGGAGTTTGCAAACATCACCATAATAACCTGCGATCTTTTTGACCGAGTTAGAGAAGGATTAAGCCACGATCCACTAACCAAGAGTTTGATGGAAATGGTTACGCAAGGGAAAACCAGGAAGTTCTGGGTTGAACACGGACTTCTACTCACAATCGGAAATCGTATGTATGTTCCCAGGTGGAATAGCTTAAGGAGGAAAGTCTTAAGAGAATGCCATGAATTAAAGTGGGCAGGGCATCCAGGGACACATCGAACCAATGCCATCATAGAACAAAATTACTACTAGCCAAGAATGCGAGATGATGTTGACGCTTACGTACGAACTTGCCTTATATGTCAGCAAGACAAGGTTGAGCAAAGCAAGCCGGCCGGCTTGCTAGAACCACTACCGATCGCCGAACATCCTTGGGAAAGCATTACAATGGATTTCATCTCAGCCCTACCCACATCAAAAGGATGCGGCTCGATAATGGTGAATGTAGATCGCTTCCCAAAGTACGGGACTTTCATTGCTGCTCCACGAGATTGCACCGTCGAGGAAGTCGGTCGGTTATTTTTCAAGCATGTAGTAAAGTATTGGGGACTTCCTCGTAGCATTATCAGTGATCGAGACTCGAGATTCACAGGAAAATTCTGGAAGGAGTTATTCAAACTCATGGGATCAGAGCTCCACTTCTCGACAAGCTTTCATCCACAAACGGATGGCCAAACGGAAAGTGTGACAACCCGAAAATTTTATTCTTGTAAAAGTCAACTTGGGTCAACGAAAGTCCAACATATCAATTAAAGGTCAAATTTATTTCTTTAATTTCCTTAAAATACTTAGAGTAATAAGTTATAGATGTATAGACTTTGTATTCAAAGGGTAGTGTGTTAAGGAGGAAAATCACTTAGGAACCGAGAAGCCTTGTCCGAACCGCAAACCTCGTATGGACCGCAAACCTTGCTTGGGCCGTGAACGAGCCTTCGGGCCGTGAACCCTCTTCGGGCCGTGAACTCTTTGGACCTTGAAGCTCCTTCCTATATATAACTGTTGACTAATTTTTACCTCACTTCTTCACTTCTGGCCGTGAACTCAAGCATTCTCTCTCAAGTATCATCAGCCAAAAACCCTCCTCTCTCCTCAAGATCATAAGAAACACCTTCCTTCTTGTAGTTCATATGGAGCTCTCTTGATTTCAACCTTGATTCATCATCATTTGTCTAGATCTTTGGGCCGTGAACTCAAGATCTTCAAGATCTTTGGGCCGTGAACACTTGTATCTTCACCTTTCCACCAATAACACACTCTAGTGTTTGGGCCGTGAACTCCAAGAGTAGGCCGTAAACACCATTCAGCCTTCCATTTACGATTCTAACACTTCTTTTGTAAGTGTTCCTTACACCATAGGTTGTTTCCTGTACACTTTTGAGGTTAAATTCACTAAATGTATACGTATATATGTCATAATATACTAAATAGGACTCGTTGGTGCTTCGGGACTTCACTCGTGAAACTTATCATCCTATATCGAATCTTCAATTGAATCACCCACATAAGGTGAGTTCATACCCCTACAATATATCCTTTTAAATGGTTTTAAATGCTTTATAGGGGGAATACAAGTTAAACACAATTTATTTGTGTTAATAACTTTATGTGTAAGCAACCAAACAAAAGGTTTGCTTATGGTTAATAATATTGTGTTAATATTTACTTGTGATAACAATCACACAAAAGGTTTTCTTATACTTTTAAATATTGTGTTTAAAATAAAAGATTACCAAATACTTCTAAAATGACTTAAAGTCATGTAAACTCTTTAAAGTCATGTAAACTCTTTAAAGTCCTGTAAAACTCTTTTTAAACACTGTTAAACTCTTTTGAAATGTTTTATAAACTCTTTAAACTTATATTTGTCAAAATCAGGTTTATATATGCATAGGTATATAAATAAGACTTAAAGGGCTTAGGAATAATGAATTGCCTTATTTCATTTTCCTTGTTTGGATGTGGGCTTAAGATGGAGTTATTTGTCCGAATGTCGTTTCCTTATTAATTATATATATTATACATATACGAATATAAAAGGTTACGTCAATCGATATTGTTACCTTTGTATCACGTTGAGCAAAGGGGTACATTCATGAAAGATCATGCTAATCAGACAGAACATATAAATTATAATAGGTATAATTTATGAAACAAACGAGAAATCAATTTTACTAGATAAGTATTCAGGGTTTAAACTACTTTGTTAAGAAAAGGATGTAATTTAATCTTTACTAAGAACTAGATAAACCAAAAATATGAGATACTACTTCACGGCATTGCAATATACTTGTTATGTCGCGTTTTGTAACCAGAGTCTCCTGGAGGGAGAGCGTGAGTTTGTGTATAGATCTATACGGGATTGACCATCCCACACCTTGTTGCTAGCTACAGTGGGACCTGCAGGTCTACGGGTGACAAATGTCATACCATTTTCGACGCCTGAAGAACGTCGTGTTTTATACTAGTCAATCAAGCATGGTTATAACCTAATCACATTTTAACCCAAATTAACCAGTTTAATGATAGGGTAGTTATTACACCAGTAGTGTATTTTTAAGAAATACTACTGCACCAATCACTTTCCATAAACAAAACAGAAAACATTCTTCTTATAATTTTATGATGAGTTAAAATTATGTTATACTATGTTATAAGTACAATAACACATATATGAAACGGTTTTATGGTATTAAAACTACTTTTCAGTTGTAATAGAAAATAAGGGGATTTTCTGGAATTCATTCATTCGTTTTCTTAAAACTAAGGCAACCATAAATGAAACTAATAATTATGAACTCACCAACTTAAATGTTGACCCTCTCTTTCAAAATAACTTGTATTCTCAGGGAATCCAGTAGACAGGTACACTCCCAGAGCTTTTGAGAAGACAGCCTAGCGTCGTGCTGCGTCTTTTGTCTTTTACTTTATCTACTTTTGATGTCAAATGCTAAATGTTTGAACACCTATGTAAAAACTTATACCTTATTAATGCAATGGTTGTTGTACTTTGATTACTATAATGCATGTGTTGTGATACTTGACATGAAGTCACCCACCCCCGGACGTTTCCGCCGTTCTGGTTTGGGGGTGTGACAGAAAGGGTGAACCATCTTCTAGAAATTTACCTTGTGCACTTTGTTAGTACCAATCAGAAGAATTGGGCGAAGTTACTAGCCGTCATCCAATTTTCGTATAACTTCCAACAAAGCGAGTCTACAGGTCAAAGTCCCTTACAAATCATAATGGGACAGCAACCATTGACACCTCAAGAGTTGACTAAAGCTTATAAAGGGACTAGCCCACCCGCATACAAATTTGCAAAAGACAGCCATGAGAAATGGGCAGATATGAAAAGACAGCCATGAGAATTCTTAGTGGGCGACGCGGTAATGGTAAAATTCCCACAAAGAATGTTTAAAGCCACCCGACAAGTGCACAAGGGTTTAACACGAAGATATGAAGGTCCATATCAGGTGATACAATAGGTCGGGACCAGATCATATAAGTTAGACTTACCATCACACTTGAAGGTCCACCCTGTATTCCATGTAAGTCTCCTTAAACACAATGGAGATGAAGAGGACCCTTCTAGGAGTGAATCCCATCGGGCCCAGTTGCAAACGTGATCTCCTTTGATAAAGAAGTAGAATAAATTCTAGCCGATAGAGTAATTCACAAAAGTGGATCACCAAACTGGACTGAGTACTATGTTCGATGGAAGGGACAACCCGATACGGAATCCAGTTGTGAACAAGAACATGATTTGTGGCAGTTTAGAGACAAGATCGAAACATACAAGTCCCAGGCTTGACGAGGACGTCAAGGACTTCAGTGGGGGAGGGTGTCACAAGTCGATGTTCTAGAATTTTCCAGAACGATCAAGAAGATGGTGGAACAAGTAATAATCTACCAGGCGTCCCTAGAACGACCTAGAATTCTCTAGGATGCAAAAGTATACCATAGAATTATGTAGAACTTTGTACATAGATAAGGAACTTGTAAGAATGATCTAGAATACTCAGGAATATACAAAACCTAGAAACTTCCCTTTGAGGAAGTGTAGGTTGCCTATAAATAGGGGGAGGACTCATTTTTCCAAACCATCGAGAAGTTCTCTTGTAAGAAGTTAAGTTGTATAAAGAAGCTCTCTTTCTTAAAAGTGTGTCTTGTCGTTTCTCTTGCTTCCTTAAATCGTTAGTACATCTAAGCCATCGAAGCTAGCCTGACTTAGTCGGAGAAAACACTAAATGGCGCACGATGATTGAAACATCCCATGACAGGATGGCTTAAATAAAAATGCTAGTCATTGGATTTGAACATACATCTTCCATAAAGGAAAACAACAATGTAAAAAGCGACCATACAATCTATTGTTCAAGATTTTTATTTTAAACCGTTTTTTGAAATATTTATTACATATAGTGAGAGACATATTTGAAGAAAATTAGGGCCCCAAAACACCATGTGGCTCGGGATCTTCGCCCAACTTGCCCCAACCCTTAGGCAAGTATTCAAACAAATTTGATGACACGGTAAACTCCTATTATAAATATAAGGAAATAAAATGATACACACATGCAACACATTTTACAATATAAATTAGTATCAAGTATCAACCATGAAAGAAATTTATTAGAAATTTCTACTAAGTAGCGACGAATTTACTAAAGAAAAAAACCCCTAAATTGGTACAAAATTGCGACAATATAGCGTTTGATTTATTTTTGCATGGTAGGTAACTACCGATCACTTACTAGACTAGTGATGGTATTTGGTTTTTTACTTTAAAAATGTTTTGTAAAAATTACTTATTATTATTATTATTATTATTATTATTATAACTACCTTTGTTACTAGACAAAATTATATAAAGGATCCAAAATTGTATAAATGATCTTTCTGGTTTATCAAATGTCACAAACTTGGTCTTTTTGATAATTTTATTTACAAATATGGTCCATATAGTTGCCACAACTTGTGTGAATAGTCATTCTTATTAACACCACTAGTTTTTGTTTATTTGTGTAAGGGTATTTTGGTTTTTTTTTTCATGTAGCAAGGACTTAGTTTGTGATCATGGATAAATCGTAGGTACCATGTATGTAATTTGTCTATGTTTTATGTCTTTAAGTTTGTTAATTTTACACACTTTTACTTTTAAAATTTTCATTTTGAACTTTGTAAGATATTATTTTCACCCCTTCATTTTCTAAACTTTTGTGTTTATCTCCTGTAATATATGTTGTGATATGTTCAACAGGGGTGTGGATGCCGGATGACGGATCTGCCTTGAGAGTTTTCTTGAGAACACAACACAAAAAAGAATCACTAAAGGACGTCCGGGTGTTCTCCCAGGACGTCGCTCCGACGATCAAGTTAGTTTTCTGAAGGAGGCGATTTTAGGGTAATATTCGTGAGAGAGAAGATGGATTCCTTCCTTGAGGCGGAAGAGATCCTTTTATACCTGCTTCTAAGGAATTGTGGGGACCTCCTCCAATTAGCATGAAACATGGTCTCCTCTGACTGGGAGGATCACGCCCACGTTAACTAACTGCCTGGTGATGTCAGCTCTAGGCGTCACCTAAGCTTTTTGTCGCGTCCTGATTGGTCGTGAGTGAATGAGAAGATTGCGAGGGGATATTCGTCCCTCGCAGAGGGAAACGAACTGCCACCCCAATGTTAGACTGCCTTGGCCAAGACCGAGTCTTGGCCAAAGTCCTGAAGAGATAACGTCTCGTTTATGATGTTTGTTACATTTAATGGGAGCATTTTATGGTAACGTTAACAAGTCCCTTAGGCCAGTAGGCTTCTGCGTTCGTGACGTAGCAGAGTTGTTATGGGCTATTTACAGGCATGTGGTGGGCTGCTATTGGCAGCTTACGTAATTAGCAAGGCGAAATCGTCGTTTTTTCGGCGTTTTCATCATGAAAACGGTTCGCTGCCCCTTTGTGGTATTTAAGGCTCTGTTCTTCCTGGCATTTCCTCTTTACCTCCTATTCGTCTCTTATTGACTTCTTGTTCTTGAGAAAAAACCCTTTCAACCCCTTTTTCATATTTTGTCCATGGCTACCGCTCGCTCTTTGGGGAGAGATCTGACCACCGAAGAATGGGAATTTTTTGAGTTCCGGTTTGGGTTCGTTCCCGAACACGGAGTGCAAATCCCCCTGCCCGATGCATCACTCTACAGTCCGCCTAAGGGCAAATTCGGCATCCCAATTGCCTTGTTCGAGGCAGGTCTGCGCTTGCCCACCACTGATTTCTTCAACCTGATCATCCGGGAATACGAGTTTTCGGTGAGAAAGTTGACCCATATCGCTATAAACAAGATAGTGGGTTTCAAACTACTATGTTGTACCCTGGGCCACTTGCCGACTGTTCCGGCTTTCAAGCACTTCTTTAATGCCTCTACTCGGTCGGGGACTCGAACCCTCTCTCGACGGCGGGGAGTCCATCTCTTATCCATGATAAGAAATCGAAGAAGAATTGGCATGATAAGTTCTTGTGGGTGAAGGGATAAAGTGTACGTCGACTGTGTTTCGACACTTTTTTGGTGCTGACAAGGAACTGGCGGATGTCCTTGAGAAGATCAGCATCAACGGTGAAGATTGGCTTAACTACTTCTTGGCTGCCGGCGGAATGAGTGCCGTTTGGAGGGCTCGCGGAAAGATGCACAAGTTTTTCGTTGAGAAAGAGGGTGTTTCTCTTGCTCCTCTTCCCCCCCCCCCCCTTTTTTTTTTGAAAATTTGGAAAAACACGTTTAAATCGGAATTTTGTTTTACCGTCGTTATATTTTGTTTTGTTGCCAGGTGTGGAGGAAGTTGTTTCTTTAGAGAGAGCTCTTCAAGGTCAGTTCGACGATGAGCTTCAGTGTCGTGACGTTGATCTTGTGGAGTATCTTCCACCCCCTATTTCTGGACGAAGAATCAAAGCAACTGTCGGTTCTCAAAGTGCCATCGGCGCCGGCGAGGATCTAGATCTGCAGGACATCGTTGTCACCGATGTTCCTCAGAAGGATCCTACACTTTTCGGGTCTCGGAGTCTTCGTCGTGTCAAGAGACGTTTTGCTTTCCTAGAAGCCTCTTCCGGTGGTCGAGCTGAGTCAGCCAACACCGGGCCTCCTCTTCATAAGAAACATAATCTGAGTTTCTTACTGGAGGGTACCAAGGATTCCACCCGTGCCCCCGATGAAGGTCCTCTGAAACTGTCGGAGGGGGCACAAACTAGGGCGACTAAACCGCCCTGTCATATGGGAGAAAAAAGCAGCGAGAAAACCAGCCATGTTCCCAAATCTGTGGGAGACGAGGAGGAGACTGGGTCTTCACCTCCCCATGTTCTTGCCTCAACCTCTTCTAGTAAAACCGCAACCACCCCCTTCTGATGGGTTCTCATCCGGATGCCTATACACCATCCTGGAGACTGACTGCTCAGGATCTTTTCTCCGACCACGACACTGCCCTCGAGTGGTGTCAGCACGCATTTCCTCCTACCACGACTGAGGCCCTAACTGTCCTATCCGACGAGCACATGGCTGACGGCTTGTGCTACGCTGCCGCTTAAGTGTCATTTTATTTGGTCGCGACCGCTGAACGTATCTCCGAAATGGAGACCCTCCAGTCTTATTCTAACAGGAGAGGCATTGAATCCGAAATGGAGACCCTCCAGTCTTATATGAAAACTCCTTGGCTGCCTCCTTGTAACAATTTCACTCGTGTGACGTTGGATGATCAGTCCTTGTTGTCACAATGTAAATGTACACATCCTCTTTGTTTTGTTTTTCAAGCTTGAAAATAAGGTGCATCTGAATTACCCTTTTTGTTTACTCTAGTTTTGTTTAGAGCGTAATAAAATTGAAAGTAGTAAAGTAATTCATGTTGATTACATTTACATGTTAAAATTAATACGCAATGCCTTTGCTAGCATTGATTCTACCTTTAACACTCGATTTAAAAGTAAAAGTGTCGCAGGCTCTGTGTGTTCCACGTTCTTGGAATGGCACGCCCGTCATGAGCTTCTAGGACATAGGCACCATTTTTATGGGCTTCCACGATTTTGTATGGTCCTTCCCACGTGACACTGAGTTTCCTCAACGGTTCAGCGTGGCTAGACTTGTTCTTTCTTAGCACCCATTCTCCGACTTTGAAGTTCTTAACCCGGACTTGGCAGTTGTAATAGTGCTCAGTTCGTGATTTGTATAGTGTCTGGCGCACTTGTGCCGCCTCACGTTTTTCGTCGAGCATGTCCAGGTCCTGGCGTCACCCTTCTTCGTTGGCTGCTTCCTCGAAACTATCCATTCACAAGGAGCTTGCCACTATCTCCAGGGGGAGGACTGCTTCTGTCCCATAAGTTAGGCTAAATGGGGTTTCTCTTGTACTTGACCTTGTTGTGGTACGATATGACCACAGCACGGTCTGGAGTTCATCCACCCAGGCGAAATTTGATCTGAGTAACCTTTTTTTCAAACCATTGATGATGGTCTTGTTTTATATCTCGGTTTGTCCGTTGGCCTGAGGATGCGCTATTGATGTGAACCAACGATGGATGCTCTTATCTTCGCACCACTCCTTGAAGGGACTACCTTCAAATTGATCATCGTTGTCACTTATGAGGATCCTAGGGGTGCCAAAACGAGCCAGGATGTTCTTGGTCATAAATTTTATCCTCAACTTGCCAGTGACGGCGGCTAGTGGTTCCGCCTCTATCCATTTGGTAAAATAATCCATGGCCAACAGTAAAAACTTTACGCCCCCCGGTGCCGGTGGAATAGGTCCCACTATAGCGATCCACCATTGATGGAAAGGCCAGGGACTGGTGATGCTGGTTAATGGCATGGCCGGTTGGTTTTGGAAAGGATTGAATTCTTGGTACTCTTTGCATTTCTTTGTTAGGGTTGCGACATCGTTGTACACGTCCGACCAATATACTCCTAGGCGAAGTATTTTTCCCGTGAGTGCGCGAGCTCCTTCGTGTGCTGCTGCGTCCCCGGAATGGATTTCTTCAAGGAACATCCGCTCCTTTGTTTTAGAGATGCGCTTGAGCCATGGGCTTAAGTATCCTCTTCGGTAAAGTAGATTGTCCCTGATTGTAAAATGCGGTGCTCTGATTTTGACTTTTCTCGCCTCCTCTGGGTCGTCCGGAAGCACGCCGTGGCGCAAGTAGTCGACAAAGGGTTTGGTCCATTCTGGAGGGGCCGATATTGTATTAACCTTTTGGTTGTCGATACTTCTCTCCGTGAGTGCTTCAACCAACACTTTTTTTGTTAGATGGTCATACGAAGTAGAGGCCAGCTTGCTGAGAGCGTCCGCCCTTGCGTTTTTCCCCGGGAGATTTGTTTTATTGAAAAACTTTTGAATGTGTTGGCTATGTTTTGGACTGCATCTAGGTAGTTCTGCATCTTGGGGTCCTTTTCCTCATACGTTCCATTTATTTGGTTTGTGACAAGTAGCAAATCGTTGAGAGCCGCTAGTTGTTTCGCGCCAACCTCCTTGGCTAGCCTCAGACCTGCTAAGAGCGCTTCATATTCTGCCTCATTTTTTGATACCTGGAAATCGAACCGCAGTGCGTAAGTGATTTCTTCACCCTTGGGGCTTTGTAGGATCAGGGCTGCGCCAGAACCTTCCTTGCTTGTTGTGCCATCAGTGTACAGTTTCCAGAGTTCTTTGCTAGCTTCAGGCTCGAGTGCATCGATGGAGATCGTCGTTGTCACTCCCTTAATGGTATCTGGAATTTCAACCAGGAAGTCTGCGAGGGCCTGGGCCTTGATGCTAGTTCGGGGGTAATAATGGATATCATGCTCACCTAACTCTATGGCCCACTTGGCTAGGCGCCCAGACTTTTCCGTCTTTTGCAGCACTTGCATTGGTGGGTAACTGGTCAGAACATCCACCTTGTGGGCTTGAAAATATCTCTGTAGTCGCCTGACGGCGTATACCAGGGCGAGGACCAGTTTTTCCAAGGTCGGGTAATTGGCCTCTGGTCCTTGTAGGGCCCTGCTAACAAAATGGATGGGAACCTGATTGCCTTCCCTCTCCATTGCTAACACAGAGGAGATAGCTTCTTTAGAGGCGGCTAGGTACATCTATAGTGTTTCCCCTGGAAGCGGGCAGGCGAGAGCCGATAGTTGTTGTAGGGCGTCTTTGAGTTGTTGCAATGCCTCATCCGCTTTGTCTGTCCACTTGAACTGTTTCTTGTCTATGCACCCTTTAAGTGTTTGGTACAGGGGGAGTGCTTTTTCTGCAGATTTGGCGATGAATCTTCCCAATGCCGTTAATCTACCGTTGATCTCCTACACACCCTTGAGGTTGTGAGGAGTTTTCGACTCGAGGAACTCCTGGATTTTGGTGGGGTTGGGCAGAATCCCTTCCTTGGATATCTGGTACCCGAGGAATTGCCCTTCCTCAACTCTGAAAGTGCACTTAGCTGGGTTTAACTTCATCTTCGCTTTGGCTATCGTCTGGAAAGTTTCTTCCACATCGCGGAGTAGTGCTTCTTCATTACGGCACTTGATTACCATGTCATCGACATAGACTTCGATGTTCCTACCGATTTAATCGGAGAATACTTTGTCCACGAGCCTTTGGTAAGTGGCACCCGCATTTTTGAGTCCAAACGGCATTTTCTGGTAGCAGAAGGTCCCTTTTTCGGTGTGGAAGGCAGTTTTTGCTTCGTCCTCTCGTTTCATCTGTACTTGATGGTAACACTTGTATGCATCGAGGAAACATTTGAGTTGAAAGCCTTCGAGCGATTGAACCTTCTGATCAGTCTCTGGTAGAGGATAACAATCCTTTGGGCAGGCGTTGTTAAGGTCCGAGTAATCGATGCACATTCGCCATGACCCATTGACTTTCTTTACCATGACAGGATTTGCTATACATGTTGGGAGCATTACCTCCCTGAGTATACCGACGTTCACCAGATCGGCCACTTCTGCATTTATTGCCTTATTTCTTTCTGCTGCCTGGCCTCTCTTTTTTTGCTTAACCGGATTGCTTCCGGGCGTGACATTGAGGCTGTGTTCTATAATCTGTCGATCAATGTCTGTCAGATCTGTTGGTTTCCAGGAGAAAATGGTGGAGTATTGCTTTAGGAGTGCTACTAGCCGTGCTCTGGTCTTATCTGATCGGTAAGCGTCGATTCGCACGAGCTGTTCTGGATATTTTATATTTATCTGGTGCTGTTCGGTGGAACATCCCTCCTTGGACTTCTTTGGTGCGCGTACGAGCTCTGGGGCGGCTATGATCTGGTGGCAATGTTGTGCCCTAGTGTTTGTGGCGAGGACCGTCGCTGATCCCTGGCGTATGCTAAATTTAACAATGTCGTGGATCGTTGATGGTACGAGGTGCAGTAAAGAGATTGTCGATCGTCCGAGCAGAATATTGTGTTCTGCTGGGTACCGGATCACAGGGAATTTGATAATTCTTGTGATTCGGTCTTTCTCGTCATGACTAATCAATGTTAAGTGAAAGACCCAAAACGTTCATACTAAGACATTATTATCACTCCAAGTTACTCCAAAACATGCTATATGCATATTCATAAAACAATATTTTACATTGATAGTTTAATTACATAGACTGGATACAAACTGACTATTAAGATTTTTACAAAGTTTTATATATTACATACTTTCCCAGGAATACAATACAAAAGCTATAATATTATCTATTATGCATCTTCTACCAGTACATGACTATACTGGATGCTTATCACCTGCAATAGTTTAAACATTGAGAGGGATAAGCGGGTGACGCTTAGTGAGTTCAATAACAGTTACAATATAACGCTATGCCATATCATATCAATATAACAGAAGCAAAGAGGGACAAAGAACAACAAAGGCATATGTGTATCATATGACAGACTTTCCATATCAACCAACAATCAATTTCAACTTGATATACATCAATAAAGCTTCAGCCCAAATGGCACAGAAAATACAATTTCGGATTATCATTTTGCTAGAATATACAGGCTTTCAGCTCTACATAGCCTTATGCCAATACCAGAAGTTATACGAGTCATGCTCTACATGGCCAAAGGCACAAAGCCAATAACATAAAATTATACGAGTCATGCTCTACATGGCCAGAGGCATAAATCCGATATAACACATGAAAGTACATTGAATATATAACACATAACATACCATTGTCCCTATATTGAACTCACCGTGATATAACCGAAGGAATAAATGATAATTTGGGCAGCACTTCGGCTCTAAATATGACTTTCTGTCACAAAACCGGGGATTTTGGTTGAAAACCGGCCTTACTCGGGCAGAGTTTCTACTTGTAAATATGATTTTCTCGGGAACTTCGGAGCGTCGGGGCTTGCTTCGGGTATCGGGGATAATACCGGGGCTTCGGGGGGCTAAAATTGGGTAATGAAAAAGTAGAGAGTGACAGAGAATAGGTTTTGTAAAAAAAACCTGGAGGTCTTGCTCACTATTTATAAGGGATGAAACCCGGATTATGATGGGCGTAATCTTCCAGTACGCGGGGCGCACTGCCCTGATAACTTATTTGTTGGGCGTACACTCTATTTCGCGGAGCGTAATGGATTGCGGCTCAATACGCTGGGCGTACACCATGTACATTGAGCGTACCCTGATGCGTGGCATCAGACGTGTCGAACTTGCATGATACGTGTCGATTTCAAGAAATAGGCGACGTGGCCAATCTCGGACCGTGAACATGAGTACGCTGGGCGTACTCCTGTACGCTAGGCGTACTCCGAATTTCCAAACATCAAATATTCGTATCTTTTGCATACAAGCTCCGTTTTTGACGTTCTTTATATCCACGCGTAGGTGAGATGATACTCTACAACTTTTGTTTAGACTTCGTCGGCTAAATTTGATTTTATTTTTAAAGTTATATTTTTAAAGGGCCGGGACATGAAAAGTCCGTTAAAAATTCATAACTTCTTCATCTGACATTCGTTTTCGTTTGTCTTTTTACCGTTGTGCTACTATTAACGAGATCTTCAATTCTCGTTTAAGTTGTATCGGCTAAAAATCACTCGATCTTTATTTCGAGTTTTTAGTTGTCTACTGCTATACCGAATCTTAGAGAAATCATAACTTCCTCATACGAAGTCAGATTTTGACGTTCTTTTTATGAAAATTCTCGGTTTAATGAATACCACGAAGTTCATTTAGATCATAAAGGCTAAAAAGTAGTTTATCGAAAACTCACTTTTTACGTCATACGGCGTCGTGCCGGTTCTGTCACAAAACTTCAAATAGTTATAACTTCTTCGTTATAACTCGGATTTCGATGAGGTTTTCGCCTAAATGTTTCTAACGAGATTCTTTACAACTTTAAATAATAAAATTTTACTTATTTCAAATTTTATATTTTCATTAAATTTCAATATTTGACATTAGATTGGAATCTCATAAGACTTTCAATATTTTCCGAGTGATTCTAAACATAGTTTTACTTCATTTCTAGTAAAAACTATCTGTTAGAACTCAACGCTCAAAATCACATAATATTTCATAATATTATTCATTTTTAAAAGTTAAAAAACACGATAATTGAATGTGTATGTTACAAATACCTCCTCTTTTTGAGGATTCCGTCCCCGAAATTACAACGATTTAAACAAATGGGGATATTTCGCTCTTATCTCATTCTTATTTTCCCATGTATAATTTGGGCCTCGATGGTGTTTCCACTTGACAAGCACCAACTCCACTTCTTTATTACGTAGATTAGTCGTTCTTTCGTTTACGATCTCTTCAGGCTCTTCTACATATGTTAACTTATTATCCAGTTTCACCTCGGATAACGGGACCATTTCATCGTATATGCTTAAACATTTACACAAATAACTCACATGAAACACATCATGAATACCTGTCAAATCTTCAGGCAATTCCAAGCGATACGCTTGTTTACCAATTCTCTGGATGATTTTGAAAGGACCAACAAATCTACGACTTAGTTTTCCTTTCTTCCCAAATCGCATAATCCCTTTCCATGGGGATACCTTCAACATTACGAAATCACCCACCTGGAATTCTATGGGTCGTCTTCTCTTTTCCGCATAGGACTTCTGTCGATCCTGGGCCGCTTTCATTCTTTCTCGTACAATTTGAATCTTATCAGTGGTGTCTTGAATCATTTCAGGGCCTCCAAGGATTTTCTGTCCTATTTCATGCCAACATAATAGAGTACGGCATTTCTGACCATATAATGCTTCATATGGTGGCATTTTGATTGAAGCGTGGTAACTGTTATTATATGAAAATTCAACAAGAGGTAAATACTTATCCAGTTACCACCGAACTCCAAGACGCATGCACGAAGCATATCTTCTACTGTTTGGATTGTTCTCTCCGTCTGACCATCTGTCTGGGGATGATAAGTTGTGTTGGGTGCAATCCGAGATCCTAATTCACGTTGCATACTCGCCCAGAAATGAGAAGTAAAGCGAGTATCACGATCGGAAATAATCTTTAGTGGCACGCCATGTCTCGCAATGATTTTATCTAAGCATACTTGTGCATATTTCTCCATAGGGGTTGTTTCACGCATGGCAAGAAAATGGGGGCTTTTAGTTAGGCGGTCGACAATTACCCAAATGCTATCATGCTGTCTAGCAGTCTTTGGCAATTTGGTAATAAAATCCATGGACAGCTCCTCCCATTTCCACATAGGGACATTAATACCTTCTGGACTACCATATGGCTTTTGGTGTTCCGCTTTGACTTGTAAACATACTAAGCATTCATGTACGTATCTTCCAATGTCTCTCTTCAATCCAGGCCACCAATAATCGGCTCGTACATCATAGTACATTTTACTTGTACCAGGATGTATTGACAGCTTAGACTTATGGGCTTCATCTAAAATCTTCCGTCTTAATCCACCAATCTTTGGAATCAATAGTCGATTCTTAAATACCTTCAATCCTTATGGATCATCAAGTAAAACATCAGTATAATGTACAATCCCTTCCTTTTTCACATCTTCTGGCTTTAAGGCCTCTACTTGCCATTTCTCTAGTTCATCAAGAATAGTGAATCTTATGGTAGTGTGGGAAATAACATAACACACACTATTATGATAAACCTTCATGCTAAGTGCATCGGCAACTACATTAGCCTTTCCAGGATGATACAGGATTTCACAGCCATAGTCTTTGATCAGCTCCATGGCTCGTTGTTGTCTCATATTCAAAGTCTACTGACTGAATATATACTTGAGACTTTTGTGGTCGGTAAACAATTGGCATTTTGTACCAAAAAGATAATGTATCCAAAGTTTTAGGGTAAATACCACTGCAGCGAGTTCGATGTCATGGGTGGGATAATTCTTTTCATACTCTTTCAGTTGTCTTGAAGCATAGGCTATCACTTTACCACGCTGCATCAACACGCAACCTAGTCCTAACCTTGAAGCATCGCTATATACAGAAAAATCATTATCACCTTCTGGAAGTGATAAGATCGGAGCATGAGTTAAAAGATCTTTTAGAGTTGAGAAAGCTTTTTCTTGGGCTTCATCCCATTCTAACTTTGCTTCCTTTCATGTAAGACTCGTGAGAGGTACGGCTATACGCAAAAAATCTTTAATGAATCTCTGGTAATATCCCTCGAGACCTAAGAAACTGCGAATTTCAGAAGCATTACGAGGCGCTTCCCAATTCTGAATGGCTTCGATTTTGGTAGGATCTACAGATATACCGTCACCAGAAATCTCATGGCCAAGAAATTGAACTTGGCGAAGCCAAAATTCATACTTCGAGAATTTAGCATATAATTTCTCATTTCGAAGAAGTTCTAATATTTCACGAATATGAATGGTGTGATCAGATTCAGACTTGGAATAGATTAGAATATCATCAATGAATACGATGACAGATTTATCGAGCATTGGACGGCATACCTGATTCATCATATCCATGAATACGGCAGGAGCATTTGTCAGACCGAATGGCACGACAAGGAATTCATAATGCCCATATTGAGTACGAAAGGCAGTCTTCGGTACATTCTGCTCGTGTACTTTCAACTGATGATAGCCAGATCTCAAATCAATCTTCGAGAAATAGCTAACGCCCTGAAGTTGATCAAATAAATCGTCAATGAGAGGTAGTGGGTACTTGTTCTTGATAGTCACCTTATTTAGCTCACGGTAATCAATACACATTCGCATCGATCTGTCCTTCTTCTTGACAAACAACACTGGAGCACCCCAAGGAGAGGTACTCGGTCGAATAAAGCCTTTGTCAAGTAATTCCTGCAGTTAGGTCATCATTTCCTTCATCTCATCTGGCGCAAGACGATAAGGAGTCTTCGCAATCGGAGTAGCACCAGGCACAAGATCAATTCAGAATTCTACTTGCCTATCCGGAGGAAGTCCAGGCAAATCATCGGGGAAAACATCAGGATATTCATTAACAACAGGAACTTCATCTATAGTTTTCTTCTCCTATTTTGAGATATCAATGGTGTAGGCTAGATAAATAGAACATCCTTTCGATATGAATTTACGGGCTTTGAGGAAAGAGATTATTTTTAAGATTCTTTGTTCACCGTAGACATAAATAGGATTCTCTCCTTCAATAGGAATACATACTATCTTTTCATAGCACAAGAGTTTTGCATGGTTCTTTGAAAACCAATCCATGCCAAGAATAATATCAAAGTTGGGCAAGGAGATAGGAATCAAGTTAGCAAGAAAATTATAGCCGTCAATATCTATGACACAATCCCTATAGACTTTATCAGCAAGTAATGATATACTTCCCGCAGTATCTACATGAAATGGTTGTGCAAGTGCATAGCAAGTAATTTGAAAGGAATGCGTAAATTCATGAGACACAAAAGAATCTGAGGCACCAGAATCAAATAAGATGTGAGCAGGTCTAGAGTTAACAAGAAATGTACCCATCACAACATTCGGGTCCTCGTGTGCCTCCTCTGTGGTAATCTGGAATGCACAGCCCTTAGCTTTTGGCACCTCCTCCTTTTTAGTTGGAGTACTCTTTGGTTGTTGAACAGGAGCTTGACTTCTTGCCGATTGTTGAACAGAAGCTTGACTTCCTGTCACTTGGCTAGTAACAGTAGGACAGAAGCGCTTCCTGTGGCCGGTAACACCACAAGCAAAGCACATAACACTCTTCATCGGGCAAACGGGTTTTATGTGGCCCATTTCTCCACATCCATAACAGATCACCGATTCTTTTTATGTTCTGCATTGGCCCTGGTGATTCTTTCCACATTTTTGACATGGTGGTGACTGAAGAGAAAAAGATTGTGACCTACCGCGGCCACGAGGGGTATTTTGGGATTGCACTTGTTTACCGGGATCAGTTCGAATAGATTGAGCTGGTGGAATAGAGGGAACAGGAACAGTTCAATCAACACATGGATGCTTTGGAATAGAAAAAGTGGCACCACGTATCTCTAAGTCATGCTCACGCTTTCGAGCATACTCAACAGCTTTATCAAATGATAGAACATCCCGATTGCTCACGAAATCGTGGATTTCATATCGTAGTCCCTCCATGAATAACTGAATTTTCTCGTCTTCAGTTGGAATATACTTTTCAGCAAACCGTGCTTTTTGATTGAACTGAGTTTCCATACTCATTCACAGTCATTCCTCCCTATTTAAGCTCGAGAAATTCTTTTTCCAATCTCCTCCTTATGTCTAGAGGACAATACTTCCCCAGCAAACGAGTTTTGAACATTTCCCAGGATAAATTTTCCTGGTCATACCCGTTAAGAGCTTCATATGTTGCCTCCCACCAGACCAAGGCTTCTCCGATGAGCATTGCAGAAGCATAATTAGCCTTGTCTTCATTATCCACATGAGAGATATGAAATACTTTCTCTGTGTTCTGAATCCAAGTTAGAACAACTATGGGATTAAGGACACCAGAAAACTCTGTAGCACCACTACTCTTGAAATCTTTGAACGAGGGACGCTTCACCTCCCTTTTTGAAGATTCTCTAGTGGCTTTCTCTTTGCCTTTATCATTATTCTTCTTGTGTTCTTCGAGAGTCTGCCGAATAATACCAGTAAGTTTACCCAAGAGTCGCTCCTCACGAGGGGATACTGGAGTATTTACTTCACTAGGTTTAGGATCTCCACCCACTTCTGGTGTATGGGTACCTTCATGTTCAGCCGTTCTTCTAAAAATTTGGAGCAACATAGTATTTAGAATATTAGGATTTATTATTACCTAATACTTTACTTAAATCTTTCCTATGGTTTGTATCCATATACTCCTAATGAATCCATTCATATATTGAACTTCCAACAGTTTAAGTCTAAATACCAATCCGTGATATTTAGTTCACTTAAACTATTGCTCTGATACCATGATTGAAAGACCCAAAACTTTCATACTAAGACATTATTATCAATCCAAGTTACTCCAAATCATGCTATATGCATATTCATAAAACAATATTTTACATTGATAGTTTAATTACATAGACTGGATACAAACCGACTATTAAGATTTTTACAAAGTTTTATATATTACATACTTTCCCAGGAATACAATACAAAAGCTATAATATTATATATTCTACATCTTCTACCAGTACATAACTATACTGGATGCTTATCACCTGCAATAGTTTAAACATTGAGAGGGATAAGCGGGTGACGCTTAGTGAGTTCAATAACAGTTACAATATAACGCTATGTCATATACATATCAATATGACAGAAGCAAAGAGGGACAAAGAACAACAAAGGCATATGTGTATCATATGACAGACTTTCCATATCAACCAACAATCAATTTCAACTTGATATACATCAATAAAGCTTCAGCCCAAATGGCACAGAAAATACAATTTTGGATTATCATTTTGCTAGAATATACAGGCTTTCAGCTCTACATAGCCCTATTCCAATACCAGAAGTTATACGAGTCATGCTCTACATGGCCAAAGGCACAAAGCCAATACCAGAAAATTATACGAGTCATGCTGTACATGGCTAGAGCCATAAATCCGATATAACACAGGAAAATACATTGAATATATAACACATAACATACAATTGCCCCTATTGAACTCACCGTGATATAACCGAAGGAATAAATGATAATTTGGGCAGCACTTCGGCTCTAAATATGACTTTCTGTGACAAAACCGGGGATTTTGGTTGAAAATCGGCCTTACTCGGGCAGAGTTTTGACTTGTAAATATGATTTTCTCGGGAACTTCGGAGCGTTGGGGCTTGCTTCGGGTATCGGGGATAATACCGGGGCTTCGGGGGGCTAAAAGTGGGTAATGAAAAAGTAGAGAGTGAGTGAGAATAGGTTTTGTAAACAAAAACCCGGAGGTCTTGCTCACTATTTATAAGGGCTGAAACCCAGATTACGTTGGGCGTAATCTTCCAATACGTGGGGCGTACTGCCCTGATAACTTCTTCATTGGGCGTACACTCTATTACGCGAAGCGTAATGGATTGCGGCTCAGTACGCTGGGCGTACCCTGATGCGTGGCATCAGACGTGTCGAACTTGCATTATACGTGTCGATTGCGAGAAATAGGCGACGTGGCCAATCTTGGATCGTGAACATGAGTACGCTGGGTGTACTCCTGTATGTTGGGCGTACTCCTGTACGCTGGGCGTACTCCGAATTTCCAAACTTCAAAAATTCGTATCTTTTGCATACAAGCTCCGTTTTTGATGTTCTTTATATCCACGCATAGGTGAGATGATACTCTACAACTTTCGTTTAGACTCCGTCGGCTAATTTTGACTTTATTTTTAAAGTTATATTTTTAACGGGCCGGGACATGAAAAGTCCGTTAAAAATTCATAACTTCTTCATCTGACATCCATTTTCATCTATCTTTTTACCATTGTCCTACTATTAACGAGATCTTCGATTCTCATTTAAGTTGTATCGGCTAAAAATCACTCGATCTTTATTTCGAGTTTTTAGTTGTCTACTGTTATACCGAATCTTAGAGAAATCATAACTTCTTCATACGAAGTCAGATTTTGACGTTCTTTTTATGAAAATTTTCGGTTTAATGAATACCATGAATTTCATTTAGATCATAAAGGCTAAAAAGAAGTTTATCGAGAACTCACCTTTTACGTCATACGGCGTCTGGTTCTGTCGCGAAACTTCAAATAGTCATAACTTCTTCGTTATAACTCGTATTTCGATGAGGTTTTCGCCTAAATGTTTCTAACGAGATTCTTTACAACTTTCAATAATAAAATTTTACTTATTTAAAATTTAATATTTTCGTTAAATTTCAATATTTGACATTAGATTGGAATCTCATAAGACTTCCAATATTATCCGAGTGATTCTAAACATAGTTTTACTTCATTTCTAGTAAAAGTTATTTGTTAGAACTCAACGCCCAATGGCCACAAGTTGTGACCAGTAAATCCCACCAATGGTCCACCAGTTGGGGGTTGTAGCCCCTCCTTCGACACATCTGGTAGTTGTCGGAAACAGTGTCCATAGAGTATATCAGACCAACTACCATTGTCGATGTATATTCGATGAAGTTTCGTGTTGCGAATGAATCCAGATATAAGGAGTGGGTCTCGCGGATCCCAGTTCGATGGTCTGGGATCGCTGCTCGAGAAGCTAATATTGAGTAGGTTACTCGAGAGCGCCTCGATCTCGTCTTTTGCATAGTGAGGTGTGCTCCTCTTATGAGAATTACAGATAGTGAGTACCTGTTTTCCGTCATATGGACTTGTCTGCAACAGATCAAGATGCGATATCAACATCTGAGGTAATGGAAAATCCAACGTAAGTTGCCGGAAACGGCTCTGGAGCACTGGTTCGGTTATTCCTGCCGTAATTGGCCGGACCTGTGCCATTAGCACCTGTATTGGGGCCGGTGTTTTATACTCGCGATGATGATCTTTGTTTAACGTCACTGGTATTTTGAACAGGTCTTCTACTACTGTCCCCGATGCTGTTGGGTGTAGATCCCCTTTTTGCAGAGAACCAGCGTCGTTTAATGGATGTATCACTCTTAGGATACGTCTGGATGGCGCCAAATGTTGTGACATGTTCAACAGGGGTGTGGATGTCGGATGACGGATACGCCTTGAGAGTTTTCCTGAGAACACAACACAAAGAAGAATTGTTAAAGAACGTCCGGGCGTTCTCCCGGGACGTCGCTCTGACGATCAAGTTAGTTTTCTGAAGGATGTGATTTTAGGGTAATATTCGTGAGAGAGAAGATTGATCCCTTCCTTGAGGCGGAAGAGATCCTTTTATACCTGCTTCTAACGAATCATGGGGACCTCGTCCGATTAGCATGAAACGTGGCCTCCTCTGACTGGGAGGATCATGCCCACGTTAACTCACTGTCTGGTGACGTGGTGTCACCTAAGATTTCTGTCACATCTTGATTAGTCGTGAGTGAATGAGAAGATTGCGGGGGATATTCGTCCCTCGCGTAGGGAAACCAACTGCCACCCCGGTGTTAGACTGCCTTGGCCAAGACCGAGTCTTGGCCAAAGTCCTGACGAGATAACGTCTCGTTTATGATGTCTGTTACATTTAACGGGACCATTTTATGGTAACGTTAACAATATATAATTTAATTTTCCTTAATAACTTTCGTTCGTTAACCTTAAAAAAACTAATTTGTTACCTCTCGATTTTCAACCCAAAATATTTATTTTTATTTTTTAAAATATATCAAAATATAATTACATTGCGGAAACATGTTGTCAATGCACGTGTGTACAATAGAAAATTGCTCTTCTCATGAATCAATGAAGTAACTGAAAAACAGTTATATTCGAATGGGTAAGCACTAAGCTTAGTGGGCTCTCCAAAATACTATATAGCACAATACATATACATGCATACAACCAATGACTCACTATTCATCAATAATATGTATAGTTACGACCTACACGCAATTTCATTAACATGGGTCTATATGTACTTACGGCCTACACGCCATTTCATTAACACGGTTCTATGTGTACTTATGGCCTACATGATATTTGCTTAACAAGCGGGCCTATAGGCTCCTGGCCTCTTTGTCGTTCCGTCATCATCCCCTAACTAAATCTAATGTCATAGCAATCACGCACGTAGAGACTGTACTTTAGACTCTCCTAGTACAGGTACATTTATTCTTCCTACTCTACCCGTTTCAAGTACATTTTCACTTAAGTACAAAGAGATTATACTAACAACTTCACTCTACCATTTATCTATCCTAACATACATGGATATATATTATAATACATAGTATAGTGAGATACCTCACCTGGACAGTTACTCGAACGATTGGCAGCTATCTAGGTGATCCTACTAGCGATTCAACTGGCGAGTAACGTGCTAAACAAGTATTAACCTATGATACTTTAAATTATTAATCCCTATGATAATTTGGTACTGAAATCCAGATCTTTCATTAATCCCAATGAATACTGAGTATTATATCAAACAATGATCAACCAAGATGGACAGTTGGGAGGCATGATCATTTCAGCGTATATTGATGGAACTGTATCTATGAGATCTCCAACTCTACGAGATCTCCAACTCTCATTGAAACCCATATAAAAATCATAACTCTTTCATACGACATCCGTTCTTTACTGTCTTTATATGGACAGAATTATATCTACGAGATCTCCAACTCTCATTTAGATTATTTCGGATAACAATCAACCGATTTCTATTTCGATTTAAGTGTTGCGAAATGTTGTGTTGAAACTTCTAAAAATCATGACTTCCTCATACGAAGTCAGATTTAGGCATTCTTTATATGTACGAGTTCGCCTTTATGATTACTACAACTTTCGTTTGGATTACTCAGGCCAATAAGTGATATCTCTCGGATTCGTATTTTACGACGCGCTTTGCCATATAGGGTTGAACGCAAAACTTGGAAAAATCTTAAATTATTCATACAAAATCAAATTCAAGCATTTTATATATCTATGGAAATCGTATTGACGTTTTCTACATGTTTATAGTTATTACTTTGGCTAAAAGTGATATATTTCTATTTCTAATTTTTTAAACAACGATTTATATCGAATTCTATTAGAATGTGAAAACGGGGTGTTACAACTCTCCCCCACGTATAACATTTCCTCCCTGAAATGCTACTCCTAATACTCTTAGATGTCAGCTTATTGGATTTTATCAAGGTTAACTTGTGATCTAGCCGACATTGTTGCATCGACATTCCTCATAGAACTTCATTTTCTATCTTTGTTGTACTCCTGAACTCCTTGTGAAGTCTTCCAGAACCGAGAATTCATCGGTCTGGACTTCTAGAATATTATGTTGTAGGGAGGACCATCTCCTTCAGACATTAAATGTTGATACGGTCGACTAATTATGAAGTGATTCACTATGGTGTTTTATCTATGACATCCTAACGGAATCCACTTTCCGGAATATGCCTCTAAAAGGCTTATGGCATATACTTTAAAAACACAAATCTAGGTTGAAAGTGGTTTCTCTACCTGGGTAAGGTGCTCCAACATCCTAACAGCTAACCAAGAGTATTATAATGGATTTACTGGTTTGGAATTTTGGAACCAATACTCTAATAATGGTGACAGACTCATTATAAGGCTTGCTCCTTTTTCAACTTACTAGATTATAATGAACACTGTGACCCATCTGATTGTTGTGGAAACAGATACGCACTCCTTGTGAATCCTGCTTACAGTCTCGGTTGAAATGTCCATATTTGTCGCACTCATTGCATATCACAACACAACAAACACCTTCGTGAAATTTCTCATACTTGTTACACTAAGGTCATCTCTATCCTCTAGACTTTGAATCTTTGTGCTTAGATCTCTTTGCTGTCAGATGAGATGGAGTCGGAGTCTGCCTCTTTAGCTTTCGTTGAGTTTGCAACTCAATTTCCCTTCTCTTGGCATGCTCTTGCCTCTTTACTAAGGTCTTGTATCGATTGTTTTATACGAACTCCCTGATATCAGTCTTGAGCATACTCAAGTATCAAGACATCACTTGCTCTGATGAGGCCTATTCTGGGAAAAACAAGGCTCTCTCGGTGAACATGTTGGTGATCTCAGTCACTGATTCGGTGATCTGCTTCAGGGATAGATACTCTTGAGCGATTCGCTCCCTCTCTACTGTTGGAACATACTCTTTCTTGAACTTCTCAACAAACTGTTCCCAAGTCATTGCGCTCTTATCGACAAGTGAATAGGTCTTGGTGACAAAGTTCCATTAGTCTTTTACTTCTAGACATAGAAGATTTTGTGTGTGTCCAAACTTTATATTTACTAGACAAGAAAAAGTGTAAAAGCATCCTTCTACATCCGAGATCCATCTTACGGAAACAATTAGATCCCTGAAACCATCATACTTAGGCAGTTTGATGCTATTGAACTCTCGATAGGGCATTTCCTTTTCTCCAGACGGAGTTGCAACAGCAACAACAGTAGTAGATGCGGTGGTTGTAGTACCTGAAATGACAACCTATCGTTCATCAAACAAGGTTATTAGTTCAGTCTTAACGGTTCTGAACATTTCTGGGATCATATCTCTTACAACTGTTGATACCATCGTCTCTATCCAATTGTGTATATCAGTCTTGCTTGGTCCTGACCCTTCTGATCCGGAACTCGAACCGCTTGCTCTAGTGATCATCACCATGTTGAAGGTGTAATGGTAATAGGTTAATACAAACTAAACTAACTTCAAAATGATATTTGAATTCTCTGTAGTTCCTTATCACCTTTGTGGCTTTTCTTGATTCATGTATGGATCATGTGCTTTAGGTAGTACGAGCCCATACTACCTTCCACACCTATCCATATTGGATCCAAGAATTGCCCAAGGTTTTCAAGTCACTACACTGATCTACCGATAGGCTTTTTCAAAAACCTAGTGTTATAAGGGCATAATCACTCACGTTCCTAGGCTTCACTATGATCTTGTGTCTTTAACGACACCCTACCTTATAAACATATGCCCTATTAAGCATATATTAAACTTCCTAGACTCTCATCCTAGGATTCCTTCCACTTCACCCTACTATATGCCGATGAATAACTTCTACTAATATTAAACTACTTATCTGACGAATACGATTGCATGATGCTAAAAACAAACAGTCTGTTGACTGAAAGATCCGACACTAAGACGGTTAGACTCAAATGAGAGTTGCGTAATAGTGCCAAATCAAGAAATCTAAAACTATTTAATTTTGGGAGCATGCAAACTAACGTACTTGTCAAATAACTAATTAATATCAGTGTAGGTTCCAAGCAGCAAATAACAAGAAAATCGCAAGGCTATAAGATATCTTAAGCACCAGGCAATTCTATCCTACAATTCCTAAAAAGATCCCTACACTACATACTAGCATACATTTCCAACATTTCACATATCAGCAATCATAACGATATCGAAATTTTGGGAATCACATTCCTTTCTGAGCTCCGACTGATAGTACACATCGCATTCTTTTCTTTTGAATAAAGTTTTTTTTTCTTAAAAACATTTGTTAAGATATACAGATCCTTATTTTGAGTATGGAATCACACGAGTATTCATCCACTTCACTCAAACCAGGGCTCTGATACCAATTTGTACGTCCCAGTTTTCAACCCAAATTTCCATTGTTAATTATTAAAATATATCAAAGTATAATTACATTATGCGGAAACATGTTGTGAATGCACGTGTGCATAGTCGAACCTTACCCTTCTCATGAAATGAATGAAGTACCTGAAAAACATTTATATTTGACTACGTAAGCACGAAGATTAGTGAGTTTAAAATACTATTTACCACAATACGTAAACATGCATACAACCAATGACTTACTATTCGTCAATAATAAGTGTACTTACGGCCTACATGCCATTTTGTTAACACGAGTCTATGTGTAGTTATGGCCTACACTCCATTTCTTTAACATGGATCTATATGTACTTACGGCCTACACGCCATTTCGTTAACATAATTTTTGGTGTACTTACGACCTACATGCCATTTCGTTAACACGCGGGCCAATAGGCTCCCGAACTCTGTCGTTCCACCATCATCCACTAACCAAAATAATGTCATAATAATCACGCACGTAGAGAATGCACTTTAGACTCTCTTAGTACAGTTACATTTATTCTTCCTACTTTACAAGTTTCATGTATATTTAAACTTAAGCACAAAGAGATTATACTATTAGCATCACTCTACTAGTTATCTATCCTAACATACATAGACATATATTGCAATACATAGTATGCTGAGATAACTCACTAGACAGTTACTCAAATGATTGAAAGCTATCTGAGCGATCCTACTAGCGATTCAACTAGCGGGTAACGCGCCGAACAAGTATTAACCTATAATACTCTAACTTATTAATCCCTATGATAATCTGGTAATGAAAGTTATATATTTCATTAAGCCCAATGAATACTATGAGTTCTATCAAATAAGGATCAACCAGGCAGGCCAGTTGGGAGGCAGGATCATTTCGACATATAACCTTTCTGAAATCCAACAACCAAGTCAACGTGACCATTCTAGACACCTCTCCCATAAGTAGATCAATCATTATTTTAACTGGAAATACTATTAAATATTATTTATACAAAATTTCAAAAATGGTCCCTGTGGTATGCATTTTTTTTTGGGTTTTAGTCCAAACCCCGACTTTTTTGGATTCGTGGTCCTTTTGAGCTAGTTTCATAACGGATTTGGTCCCTCCATAAACTGAAATGACTTTAATACCCTTGGGTAATTATTTTCTATTTCTAAATTCATTTTTTAAAATTTTTAATAATTATTTATTATTTTAATAATTAAAAAATGAAAAGGTCTCTCTCTCTCTCTCTCTCTCTTCGTTGCTTTTCATCAGAAATCACTTCGAATAAAATGTTCCATAGAAAACCCAGGTAGAAGATAGTGGATTCAAATTCATTTATGACTTGGAAGTTCTCTCCCTCTCTGTTTCTCGCTCCCTGTATCTCATCCCACGAAGGATTTCGTAGGCTTCGAATCGGTGAGTTTCAGAAGGCGATCCGAGATCGTGAAGGCAATCGAACCCCCACAGGTCCGATCAAAACCCTCATCCCCTAACCCCTCTAGTTAAACTCCTTTTCAATTTAATTCCTCCCTCTTCTCTGGTCATTTTTGATGGGTTTTGAGCATTCTAACACTCCTATGGTGTACATGCAACCCTAGAAACCTTGGATCTATGTTTGACTATGATACATGCAAATAATTATTTTTCCAAGGTTCTTATCCTATGTAGCATGGCATGGGGAACTTGAATCAAATAAAGCTAGTAGAATTACTTACCTTGTAGTTGTAGTTGATTGCTTGGAGTTTTAGAGCCTAGCACTAATAGTGTGGATGCCTCAAATGGAAATCACAAATCACCACAAACTTGGAACTTTGAGAATAGTAATCACCTTCTTGAAATCGGCCCTCTTACTTTACTCACCACAACTCATATGATTTCAAGAACCAAAACCTCCTTTATATAGTGTGGTGGATTAGGGTTACATCCATGTAAACCCTAATACCCATGTCTTTTCACTTCCATGAGATCCATCGGTTAAAGCTCCATGGAGTATCCATGGACTTTCCATGCAAGCCTATCCCATTCCAAATAAGCATTAGCCCACACTATATAAATACAAGAGCCCATATTTAATTAGTCATACTTTTAATCTCTAAATTAATTCTAGATTAATTATAGATCAATACTAATTAAATAATATGATTTTATATTAATATATTAGGACTTATAATATATTAATAAATCATAACTTATACTATTCTCAAACAATTATCCATAAAGTGTTCGGGTGAAGTGCAACCCAAATGGACCATGCCGGGTCGGGTCAAGTACATACCAAATATAGTTATGGACTTAGACACTATATCCAACAATCTCCCACTTGGATAAGTCTAATAACTATAGTTGCAAGTATGACTTCAGGAACCGATCAGCAATCGTAGCTCTTTAAACTCTATTGAACTATGAAGCGCCATTTTAGATAAGTGATCATATAATCCTCTGTTCTAGATATCAGCCGGACAAATACATAGAACATGGTCTTGCTTATTGTCCAGCATTTGTTTCCCGATTTCCGATTTGTTTGACATAGAACTTAACTGAACACATCAATTTAGTTCTGACCGGGCCCGGTACATAGGTCAAAACAAAATCATCGAGGGGCCCAGATATCGCTTCTAATTCTAGAAGGAACAGATAAACTTCGACTCATATGTTTGCTCTACTACTTGTTGAATTACACACAAAAGCACGGTTTATAACATCGAGTTACCAATGCGTTTTCGTGCAATCAATGCATAACCAACTCATAGGCAACAAATCATATCTCTAGGTTTGAAGACTTATATGATATTACGGTCTCACGATCACTCGAGATAAATTCCATGAAGTGATACAAGTGAGCGTGGGTTGAATCCAATACTCAGAACTTATGAGCACTCATGAGTGTTGTAGCCCCGCTTTGTCTAACATCTTAGACCTCTACAAGCCAACCCATGACAGTCTTGATTCATATCTACTTCCAACATATGACCGACTGTGGAGAGTTTGAATAATATGATATAAACCATAACATAATTATTCTGGAAGTCAAAACATGCAAAAAAATAATAGTAAACGATTGACAAGAGATAGCAACACTTTACTCATAAATAACAGCTTTTATTTATCATCAAATGTCAATTCCATTTTACAAATTTCAAGATTATCTAACTACTAAAACTAATATCATCCTTCAGCCCTATGCTCCGAGCATGCTGGAGATGCTTAGCCCGAGTCAGTCCCTTCGTGAGGGGATCTGTTGGGTTCTTATCCGATGATACCCTCTTTGCCACGAGGATTCCTTCTTCTATTCGATGTCTAATGAAGTGATATTTTCTGTCAATGTGTCTGGATCTCCCATGATCTCTTGGTTCCTTGGCTAAGGCAACCGCACTATTGCTGTCACAGAAAATCTCCATTGGCTCCTTTATAGCTGGTACAACTCCAAGGTCTCCGATGAAGTTCTTTAGCCATATAGCCTCCTTTGCTGCCTCGCTTGCTGCTATATACTCTGATTCACAAGTGGAATCAGCCATTGTCTCCTGCTTGGAACTTTTCCAAGTAATTGCCCCTCCGTTTAGAGTAAAGACCCAGCCCGACTGAGAGCGGAAATTATCCCTGTCAGTCTGAAAGCTAGCATCACTGTACCCTACAACTCTCAAGTCCTCACTGCCACCGAGGGTAAGGACCCAGTCCTTAGTCCTCCGTAGGTACTTGAGGATATTCTTTACCGCAGTCCAGTGTGCCTTGCCAGGGTTCCCCTGATACCTGCTAACCATGCTCAAAGCAAAGGCTACATCAGGTCGAGTACACGTCATAGCATACATGATCGATCCTACAGCTGAAGCATAAGGTATTCGACTCATTTCTGCTATCTCAGCCTCAGTACTAGGGCTTTGTGTCTTACTCAATCTGGCGTTACTCTGGATGGGTAACTCTCTTTTCTTGGAGTTATGCATGTTGAACCTTTTCAACACTTTGTCCACATAGGTGCTTTGACTAAGTCCAATTAGTCTTTTACTCCTGTTTCTCAAAATCCTTATCCCTAGGATATAGGCAGCTTCTCCAAGGTCCTTCATAGCGAAACACTTCCCAAGCCAGGACTTTACTTCCTGCAGGGTTGGGATGTCATTTCCTATGAGTAGTATGTCATCCACATACAGTACCAAAAAGCTGACTATACTCCCGCTAGCCTTGATATAGACACAAGATTCATCTTCACTCCTTGAAAAGCCAAATTCTTTGACTTTCTCATCAAAGCAAAGATTCCATCTGCGAGGTGCCTGTTTTAATCCATAAATGGATTTCTCGAGCTTACACACTCTACTGGGGTACTCTGTACTGACAAAATCCTCTGGCTGAACCATGTAAACATCTTCAGCCAACTTTCCATTAAGGAAAGCGGTTTTGACATCCATTTGACATATTTCATAATCATGAAATGCAGCAATGGCTAACAGAACCCTAATAGACTTAATCTTGGCCACTGGTGAAAAGGTCTCATCATAATCAACTCCCGGAGTTTGAGAATAACCCTTTGCAACCAGTCGTGCCTTATAAGTGTGTACATTACCATCCATGTCGGTCTTCTTCTTGAAGATCCATTTGCACCCAACTATCTTACGATCTGGTACATTGTCAACCAAGTTCCAAACTTGATTGTCATACATGGACTGTATCTCGCTATCCATAGCCTCTTTCCATTTAGCAGCCTCAGGGCCTGCCATGGCTTCCGTGTAGCTGTTAGGCTCATCCAGATTTACCAGTGTGTTATCACTGATAAGTGTCTCACCTTCTACAGTAATATGAAAACCATAATAATGCTCAGGTGCATTCCTAACTCTGGTGGAACGCCTCAGAGGTATAGATTCTTCAGTCGGCTCAACAGGAGTTTCCTCCTCAGGTTGAGGGCTAGGGTTTGAGGTTCCTTCACCACTTGACTCTTGAATTTCCTCAAGGTCAATTTGCCTCCCACTGTTTCCTTGGCTCATGAATTCTCTCTCTCGAAAGAATCCTCTTCTTGCTACAAAGACCACATTATCACTGGGTCTGTAGAAGATGTAACCAAAGGATTTCTGTGGGTAGCCGATGAAAATACACCTTTCGCTTCGGGGTTCGAGTTTATCGTGAGTCTCGCGTCTCACGAAAGCCTTGCAACCCCAAATTTTGATGTGGTCTAGATTGGGAACTTTTCCAGTCCACAACTCGTGAGGTGTTTTGGCAACCTTCTTTGTAGGGACTAGATTAAGGATATGGGCGGCAGTCTCTAAGGCATACCCCCAACTGTGGTGTCCTAGGAGGTGTCAATTGTGAGACAATCCCACATTCCTTAAGATAGTCAAGGAACTCAGTACTAAGATACTCACCACCACGATCGGATCGAAGCATCTTAATGTTCCTGCCCAACTGATTCTCCACTTCTTGCTTAAACTCTTTGAATTTCTCAAAGGTTTCTGACTTATGCTTGATTAGGTAGACATATCCATATCTACTAAAATCATCAGTAAAAGTCAAATAGAACCGATTAGCATCTCTTGTGGCGGTTCTGAATGGTCCACACACATCCGTGTGTATGAGGTCCAACAAACCTTCACCCCTAGCACAAGTGCCAGTAAAAGGTGACTTTGTCATTTTACCAAGCAAACAAGATTCACAACTATCATCTGACTTTAGGTCAAATGACTCCAAGACTCCATCCTTTTGGAGTTGGCCTATGCGTTTCTTGCTTACATGTCCAAGACGACATTGCCATAAGGATGCTTTATCTAAGCTAGTGGAAGAGTTAATACACAATACATTATTTCCTAGATTATCTACAACAGATACAGTTTCATACATGCCATCACAAGGTAATGCTTTAAAATAAAGAACATTATTAAAGAAAGCATCAATACTACCATTATTATTATCAAAATAAAAGGTAAAACCTTGTTTATACAATGCATGAAAGGAAATAACATTTCTTGCCATTTCTGGCGAATAATAACATTTATTCAAATCTAATGTAAACCCACTATTTATCACTAAGGAATAAACTCATATCTTGGTGATAGGTGAAGCTTTCCTGTTTCCCATGATCAAGTTTATCTTTCCCTGCTCCACATTCTCACTTCTTTTTAGTCCTTGCAAATCACAACATATGTGAATACCACAACCTGTATCAAGGACCCAAGACTTAGAATGAGGTGAGTTATTAGACAATATAGTGTATATACCTGCATGGTTGGGTTTTACTTTCCCATCCTTCAAATCTTGCTGGTACTTTGGGCAGTTTCGCTTCCAGTGCGACTTTTCATGGCAATAGAAGCATTCAGCCTCATTAGGGTTAGCAGAAGGAGTGACAAAACCTTTCTTGGTTTTGCTTGAAGAGGAGCCTTCAAGGGTCTTACCCTTGGTACCCTTAGAAGGGTTCTTTCTCTTCTTCCCTTTGCCATGCCCGATTGCCAAGACATTGGCCGCAGTTGGAGTAGGAGTAGGAGTAGTAACAACCGACTTACCCTTTAGACCACTTTCGGCGGTCTTCAAGAGTCCTTGAAGTTTGATGAGGGTGAATTCTTCCTTGTTCATGTGATATGTCATGCGGAATTGATCATAACACGATGGCAAGGAGTGCAAAATGATGTCTATTGCTAACTCCTCAGGGAAGTTCACATTCAGCTTCAGTAAACGGTCCACATACCTTTGCATTTTCTGCATGTGGCACGTGATGGGTTCACCATCCTTCATTCGGGTTGTTATCATGGAGGAGATTATTTCATATCGCTCTTGACAAGCACTTTGATGGTAACGGTCCATCAAGTCCTGGTGCATCTCAAAAGGATAATAGTCCTCATAGGACTTTTGGAGCTCGGCTGTCATGGTGGCCATCATGATGCATGCCACTTTTGTAGCATCTCTTTCATGTACCTCATATTCAGCAAGCTCTTCAAGAGTAGCAGTTGGCTCAGGTACCTTCAGCTCCTTGTCGAGAACATATTCTTTGTTCTCATACCGAGTGACCATCCTAATGTTTCTGATCCAATCTGTAAAGTTGGACCCATCAAAGATGACTCTCCCACAAAGATTCATGAGAGAGAAGGAGCTAGTAGGGTTTGAGCCAGAAGCATTGTTATTGGAAGACATCTAAAAAGAAGAGGGAATAGATTAGATTAGATATAGAGATAGTCCTTAACAAAACACCCAAATGTAATATTAAGGCTAGGACCCAACACAATATTTTATAACTTAGAAGAGGGATGCCGTAATCTAAGCTATAAGATATTTGAAGGTAGGTGAATGACGATTCACCAATTTCCACCATGAAAAACGAAATATTTAATTAGGTTTTAATTGGTTTAGAAACTCCTAGATTCTTTGAGATTCACTGAACTTTCTTCAATGGCATGTTTCAATCTCGAGTGTGCCCTTCAAGTTTTGTGACTGCGATGCCGAGGATCACAAAACAAGGTGTGAAGTAACCATGCAAATTACTTGGTACCCTTAATGTATTACCCCTCAATCGATGTGCCGGTTAACCACACACGCTCCATCGATACTATGATAAACATTAAGTCACCCTTTACCTACCTTGTTAAGTTCAAGTTAGTGTGCCGGTTAACCACACACACTCCACTAACGACTTAAACAAAGTGTAAAGTGTAATTTCATGGATTAGCACCTTATTCACATTTTCCTAAAATAACTAAGATTGGGAATTCAATAAAGTTTAGTTACTTTAGTATTATCATTATACTTTTAATGAGAATTTATAAGTCCTTGTCCTACCCGTTCGGATAACGACCCTCCACCGATCAAGGAAGCGGTGGGTGAGAGTGGACACCCATTAAGTTGCCATTTTATAGGCAACAACCTTATACCCCCCTTATAGACCAGCTTCGTGAATGAGGCGTATTAGCGGTAAGACGACTTGATCTTATACATATATAAATATTATTAAACTTATAATATTATAAAGTATAAGGGTTGAATTTTAACTTTTAAAATTCTAGGGGTTGGAACTAAAGTTTTTAATATGACTTTATATGTTCCAAAACTTGAGGGCAAGTTTTGTAAACTTTCAAGACTTTTCATTTCTCATAACTTATGAGTTAATGGTTATTAAAAATGAAGACTCTTCATTTTTTGTAACCTATGTGTTCTTTTAATGGTTATTTATAAATGTGACTTTTGGTTATCCATAACTTAAGAACTAGTTATGGACTCCATTAAAACACATAAAGATCAAGAATTAATATAATCAATTATTAGCACATAATTTCTATGATCTTCTAAACTCATATGTTTATGAATGTTCATATCAAAAAATTTCAAGAATCGTAAGTACATATACAAAACTTGAAATTTTGATACGAGCTTTTGAACAAAACTTCGATTTTCAAGTTTTTTTTTTTTTTTTTTTTTGCTTTAAGTATCAAATAAACAAACGAGGCTCTGATACCACTGATGGGTTATGGAGCATTCTAACACTCCTATGGTGTACATGCAACCCTAGAAACCTTGGATCTATGTTTGACTATGATACATGCAAATAATTATTTTTCCAAGGTTCTTATCCTATCTAGCATGGCATGGGGAACTTGAATCAAATAAAGCTAGTAGAATTACTTACCTTGTAGTTGTAGTTGATTGCTTGGAGTTTTAGAGCCTTGCACCAATAGTGTGGATGCCTCAAATGGAAATCACAAATCACCACAAACTTGGAACTGTGAGAGAATAGTAATCACCTTCTTGAAATCGGCCCTCTTACTTTACTCACCACAACTCATATGATTTCAAGAACCAAAGCCTCCTTTATATAGTGTGGTGGATTAGGGTTACATCCATGTAAACCCTAATACCCATGTCTTTTCATTTCCATGAGATCCATGGGTTAAAGCTCCATGGAGTATCCATGGACTTTCCATGCAAGCCTAGCCCATTCCAAATAAGCATTAGCCCACACTATATAAATACAAGAGCCCATATTTAATTAGTCATACTTTTGATCTCTAAATTAATTCTATATTAATTATAGATCAATACTAATTAAATAATATGATTTTATATTAATATATTATGACTTATAATATATTAATAAATCATAACTTATACTATTCTCAAACGATTATCCATAAATTGTTCGGGTGAAGTGCAACCCAAATGGACCATGTCGGGTCGGGTCAAGTACATACCAAATATAGTTATGGACTTAGACACTATATCCAACAATTTTTTTGTATCTAATCTCTTTTCATCTTGATTTAATGATTTGATGGGTCTGATGGATGCTTATGGTGGAGGTGGTGGATTTGTATATTTGTTGCCAGTATTCTGGTCTAGAAATGGTAAAGAAAACCAGGTGGGGAAGAAGATTTAGTGGGGCGGTTTGAGGATGGTTTAGCTTTTTTGCAGGATTTGTATCTTTGTTGCAGGTTTTCTCATGTGAAGATCGTTCTTGCTGCATTTTCTTATACCCTTAAACCATTCATGGAAATGGTTTAGCTTTAAAGTTGAAAGAATGGGGAATTAAATGATGTAAGATTTCTTAGGTTAGGTTTTGACCTGTATAGATGGCTTCAAATCCTCCATTTCAGGTGGAGGCCTACTGACGAAGATTTCTTTGATAAATTTGTCGATGATGACGATGATGATTATAAGGTCACTCCATTATCCTCAGAAACGACCAAATTAGCTGATGGGAACGATTTTGATGATGCTAAAGCTTTTGTTAATTTAGGTATCAGTGATGTTGGCACTGGACTCGAAGATTTGGGTAAAGTAGGTGAAGCTTCTTCTTCCATTGATGGGGATACCAAACATGCGTCAATCCCCAATCATTAGAACACTAGATTGAATCGTTTTCTTCATTTGAGTCAAACCAATTTGATAATCAAATCCACATGCCAATCACTTTGACGATATCATTACATGTGAAACATAAATTTTGACTATCCAAAAACTTCTTTGGTGAGGAACAGAGGATGGTGACGGGACGATGAAGGTGAACGTCAATGGTGATGATGGTGCTAGTGTTGATGGATTTTTGGTGAGGAACAAAGGAAAGTAATCGTAAAAGAGAGTTTGGAACTAGTTGATGGGTTTTTATCTGGAGAGAGAGAGAGAGAGAGAGAGAGAGAGAGAGAGGCCCTTCTTAATTTATTAATTATTAAAATAAACATATTAGTATTAGATTTAAAAAGAAATGAAAGAAAAATGAAAAATAAATAACCCAACGGTATTATAGTCATTTCAATATTCAGAGGGACCAAAAACGCAATGAAACTAGCTCAAAAGGACCACGAAACCAAAAAAGTCGTGGTTTGGACTAAAACCCCAAAAAAAAGCATACCACAGGGACCATTTTTGCAATTTTGTCTATTATTTACACATTCATCATATTGACTACGAGTATAAACATAATTTACACTTAATGTGTAGTAAGTGTAGTCTAACTTACAGAGAGTTTCTAGCATAAAGTTGGATTTACGCCTGTAAAACTTTGATACCGAGCACTTCTATTTTTTCCGAACCCTCGGGTTCATCAGAGCCTTGCTACATGCTCCAAATAAATAGAAAAACTTCAGCTTATAACCTCATAAAATGCTTTAGAGAGAAAGAGGGATAGGTATGAGAAGTGAATAGGCTTAATGGGGTATTTATAGTTCAATTTTAGAAGGGGCGCGTCGTGCCTTTTGGTAGGTGGATTGGGTGGAGCTTGGCTAGCCACATGTCACCTGTTAGTTGGTACACATTGCCAGCTTCGAGAAGGGCACGTCGCGCCCCCGCGAGCCAGTACGTTTTTTTTTTGATTTTTCAAAAAAATCATATCTTTCTTATACGAGCTCTATTTTTGACATTCTTTATATCCACGCTTAGCTATCGACGAGTACGACAACTTTCATTTACACTCTGTCAGCTAATTCTCACTTTATTTTTAATTATATATTTTTAAAAGGTTTAGAGTGTTAAAACCCGTATAAAAATCATAACTCTTTCATACGGAATATGTTCTCGACTGTCTTTATATCGACAAAATTGTATCTACGAGATCTCCAACACTAGTTTAGATTGGTTCGGCTAACAATCGACTGATTTCTATTTCGATTTCAGTGTCGCGAACTGTTGTGTAGAAACTTCTAAAAATCATAACTTCCTCATACGAAGTCAGATTTAGGTGCCCTTTATATGTATTGGTTCGCTTTTATGACGTTCGAGTTCTTCATGTTCCTTCTTCATCTCATTATGCTAACATTTTCACCAAGAGTATCCCATCTATGATTTTTCTTAACTTTCGGTCCAACTTAAACAGTACGGATCATCCTCCTGTTCCAGCTGTAAGGGTCTGCCAACATACCTATTATATTAGTCCAATTTCTATATTGTATTTCTAGATAGTTTGGCCCATCGTATTGTGACACTTTTCATTACATCTGTATATATATGTTCCTCTTTAATGATATATGTTTATGGAAAAATACAAGTTTACATTTTCTACAACCTTTTTTATACATTTAGAACACCATTTTTTCATGTTTTATAAAATATTTAATTTTATTTTCATATTTACTTTTTTAGAGTTTTTTTTGCAACTCAACTCTTTTATATATATTTTTCTGATGTCTATATATATATATATATATATATATATATATATATATATATATATATATATATATATATATATATATATATAGAGAGAGAGAGAGAGAGCTAGGTTCAAATGTGGATTGACATCTATTGTGCGGACGTGTGGACAGGAGAATGACAAAGAAAATATGTTGTTTGATAATGTGAATACGTTCAATCTTACGTAACTATTGTCATTATCACGCATTATCACCAATTAAATCATCTATAAAGTTATTATAGACTTTTTATTATTATTCAAATTCTGTCAGAATGTTGTCAGGATGTTTATTGAGTCGTATTCTGTAAGAATGAAAATGAGTGAAAAACGATGCGTGCGAACAAAAATGAATAAGAATTAGTGAGAATGAATGGAAATGATAATAATTGTGTGAGGTTGAACGTATTCAAATTATTAAACAACTTATTCTTTTAATAATTCTCATAGAATAACATTGTCCATACGTTTGCACAATAGTTGTCCATCCACATTATAACTTAGCCATATATATATATATATATATATATATATATATATATATATATATATATATATATATATATATTGCATGTTTTTATTTCATTTCTTAATACATATCCTATTAGCTATGAAAGCAACAAAGATTATTTGTTATCTAGTTTTTTTTTTGACAAAACGGCAAAATTGGTCTCAGTGGTTTTCAAAAAACTTTGGATAGGGTCCAAAAAGTTTTCAACTTGCATGGATGGTCCAAAATCAAGATTTTCTTTGGGTTTTGGTCTCTGGAGAACCTGAAAAGACTGTTTTGCCCTTTTTGTATTTTTTATATTTCTTTTAATAATTTATTAATTAAAAATAAAAATAAAAGAATTGGGCCCACCCCCACCCCACCCCTACCCCTACCGATATTCTCTCTCTCTTTATCTCTCTCTCTCTCTCTCACAGACACACTGAGACATTTAACCGAAACCCAATTGATGTCTTTAATCTGGAAGAACTTTGAAAATCAACCTAATTTCAAACGCCTCTCACTCTTTTTTTGTTTTTATTCAAAAAACATAAACACACATTTAATTTACAGATTTGGGTTCTTTTCTGGATATCAAGATATGGTTCATCTACCATTGACGATTTATGAAGCTTTATAGATATGGTTTATCAACCTTCAACAACCGAAATTATATTCAGAAATATACACATACAAATAAAAGAAATACCGAGAAATGTCTTTTATTCTTTCATTGTTTTTACCCAAATCTGGTATTCGATTATAGCAACAACTGATTTTATACCTAAATAAAGTTCAGAAACAGTTACGGTGTGGTTGAAGACGACGATGAAGATATAAACAAAGGCAAATTTACAGTGGCCCACGTGTGTTTTTCGAAACAAAAGAAATCAAATGTCACATACGTTTTGAAACCAAACAAATCAAAATCTTCACTGCTTCATCATCTTCTGCTACCATATTACACGCACAAGAAGATCCCCAACAAACTTGGTTCTTCAATTGCTTTGACTACCTTTAAGGATCGGAAATTATGTTCATAAATTTACACACACAAAATACAAGAAATACTGAGAATTGCCTTTGTTTTTTCATCTGTTTACCCAAACCTGGAATTTGATTATCGCAACAGCTAGTTCTCTACCTATATTGGGTTTTCAAGAAGGATCGATTCGAACCCAAATTAGGATTTTCAAGAAGATGATAAAGTACCGTTTATGTGCAAATTCATGATGTGGTGACCCAGATTTAAAGTGACCAATTTCACCTTACTTCGTCTCTTCTATTTCTGAAACGTTGTCGCCGAAATTGGAACCAATTTCACCGTTACATCCACGGAAAATGACGAAGACGCTGATTTTGCAGACACCGGAATCGACACTCCTCATCCAACCCGCCACCATTCTAATTGAACTCCGACCATTGTTATCGTGTGGTCGATTCTGCTTACTTCGATTTTCTCCCTTTTGTAGGTTCGTATCTTGATGCAGTTAAAGGAAATGGTAATGGGATTGGGTAGGTGATGACGAGAGAGAGAGAGAGAGAGAGAGAGATAGAGAGAGAGAGAGAGAAAGAGAGAGGGTAGGGGTGGGCAAAGAGAGATGGATAAGTCCATTATTTTTTTTAACTAATTAAAGATTAAAATAAATATGAAAAATACAAAAAAGAAATTAAAAGGGCCAAACGGTCATTTCAAGTATTTTTGGACCTAAACCACAGGAAAATCTTGATTTTGGACTTTTCATGCAAGGCGGAAACTTTTTGGACTCTATCCAAAGTTTTTTGCATACCACAAGGACCAATTTTGGAGTTTTGTTTTTTTTTTCCACAAGGAATTGTGATGTCTTTTGAAACGTCCCATTTTCACAACAAAAATTTTCATTTTTAATTAAGGTAAAACATCACGCGCATAAAATCCAAGTTAAGAAAACAATTTGTTCCAAAATACATTTGTTTAAAATAAGATTAATATGAACTTCGCGAAATCTCAATAGTTGTTGGTAAATGTGTACAACTAGACCTCGAATCGTGGGAGTTAGTCCCCAGATGTACCTTTCAATCTTTTTGTACTCCAGGTTTATTATTCCCGGACAGAGGTTAGTGAGGTCGTTAAAACGGGACGTGTAGGCAGTCATATCCAACTCTTTCATAGTAAGGTTCCATAATTCTTGTTCTAAGGCTTGGATTTCTTGTTGAGAACAATATTCCTTTATCATCATCTGCTTCAGGGCTTCCCAAGTAATGGCATAGGCCGTGTCGACCCCTATGGACTTATTATGGTCATTCCACCAAGTTAGGGCGAAGTTCATTAACTTACAAGTAGCATACTTAACTCGACAGTCATCAGCACAAGAACTGAGGCGGAACACTACCTCCATCGACTCTATCCAATGGGATAGACTAATGGTTCCTTCCGTACCATAGAAGGATTGAGGTTGGTAGGCCAAGAAATATTTTTATGAACAAGACCTTGAACTGTTTTGGTTAATCATTGGAGTGCCACCATTTCTACTTTTTTCGGAGTGAGCGATGTATTTTTATCAGCTACCCACAGAAATCCTTTGGATATCTCTTCTATCGACCAAGTGACAATGTTATTTTCGTCGCGAGAAGAGGAGTCTTTCGAGAGAGAGAGCTTATACGCCAAGGGGACAGTGGGACGAAAATTGACCTTGAAGAGCTTCAAGAGTCAAGCGGTGAAGGAACCTCAAACACTAGCAATCAACCCGAGGAGGAAACTCCTGTTGAACCTATTGACGAATTTGTACCTCTAAGGCGTTCCACCAAAGTTAGGACTGCACCTGAGTTTTATTATGGTTTCCATATTACTAAAGAAGGTGATACATTTATCAGTGATAGTACATTGGTAAATTTGGATGAGCCTAACAACTACAAGGAAGCCATGGCAGGCCCTGAGTCTGCTAAATGGAAAGAGGCTATGGATAGCGATATTCAATCCATGTATGACAATCAAGTTTGGAACTTGGTTGACAATGAACCGGGTCGAAAGACAGTCGGGTGAAAATGGATCTTCAAGAAGAAGACCGGCATGGATGGAAAAGTAAACACATATAAGGCTCGACTGGTTGCAAAGGGCTTTACTCAAACTCAGGGAGTTTACTATGATGAGACATTCTCACCAGTAGCGAAGATTAAATCTATAAGGGTTATGTTGGCCATAGCTGCATTTCATGACTATGAAATATGGCAGATGGATGTCAAAACCGCTTTCCTTAGTGGAAAGTTGGCTGAAGATGTTTACATGAGTCATCCGGAGAGTTTTGCCAATGCAAGATACCCTAATAGAGTGTGTAAGCTTGAGAGATCCATATATGGATTGAAACAAGCATCTCATAGTTGGAATCTTTGTTTCGATGAGAAAGTCAAAGAGTTTGGATTTTCGAGAAGTGAGGATGAGTCATGTGTGTATGTCACGGCTAGTGGGAGCATAGTTAGCTTTCTCGTGTTGTATTTTGATGGCATACTACTCATATGAAATGACATCCTAACCTTGCAGGAGGTTAAGTCCTGACTTGGGAAGTGTTTTGCTATGAAGGACCTTGGAGAAACTACCTATATCCTAGGGATAAGGATTTTGAGAGACAGGAGTAAGAGACTAATAGGACTTAGTCAAAGTACCTACTTGGACAAGGTGCTGAAGCGTTTAAGCATGGAGAACTCCAAGAAAAGTGACTTGCCTATCCAGAGCAACACCAAATTGAGTAAGACTCAGAGTCCGAGTACAGAAGCTGAGATAAAAGAGATGAGCCGGATACCATATGCTTCCGCAGTTGGCTTAATCATGTATGCTATGACTTGTACTCACCCTGATGTGGCCTTTGCTCTGAGCATGGTCAGTAGATATCAAGGGAATCCTGGTAGAGCTCACTGGACTACAGTTAAGAACATTCTTAAGTACCTGCGGAGGACTAAGGATTGGATCCTTACCCTCGGTGGGAGTGATGACTTGAGAATATTAGGGTATTGTGACGTTGGGTTTCAGACTGATAGAGACAATATGCGTTCTCAGTCGGGCTGGGTGTTTACCCTAAATGGAGGAGCAATAACTTAGAAAAGTTCCAAGCATGAGACTGTGGCTGATTCAACGTGCGAATCAGAATACATTGCAGCAAGCGAAGCATCGAAAGAGGCGATATGGTTGAAGAACTTCATCGGAGACCTTGGAGTTATGCAATCCATATAGGAGCCCATAGAAGTTTTCTGCGATAATAAAGGGGCGTTGCCTTTACCAAGGAACCGAGAGATCATGGTAGATCAAGGCATATCGACAGAAAGTACCACTTCATAAGACATCAGGTAGAAGAAGGACACCTCGTGGTGAAGAGGATATCGTCACAAGACAACCCATCAGATCCCCTTACAAAGGGACTGAATAGGGTTAATCACTTGCAGCATGCAAGAGGCATTGGGCTAAAAGACGATATTAGTTTTAGTAATTAGATAAATTAGAAACTTGTAATAGAAAAATTGTAATTGACATTTTGATGATTGAATAAAAGGAGTTTTTTATTTATAAGTAAAGTTACTGTCTTGTGTCAGTTATTTACTATTGTTTCATTTTGCATGTTTGACTTCCTGAATAATATAATTATTCAAACTATCCACAGTCGGTCATACATTGGAAGTAGGTATGAGGCTAGAATGTCATGAGTTGGCTGTAGATGTCTAAGGAGTTAGACATGGCAAGAGTCTGCTGCACCATTCATGAGTGCTTGTGAAATAAGAATTTGAGCATTGGATCAACCCGCTCTCATCAAAATCACTTCATGGAATTTATCACAAGTGATTGTGAGATGATAATATCATATAATCTTCAAACCAAGATATATGAGTTGTTGACTACAAATTGGTTGTGCATTGATAATGCGTAAACGCATCAGTAACTTGATGTCATAAAACGTATCGTTGTGCATGATTTAACGAGTAGTTAGTACAAGCATATAGAGTCCAACTTTATCTGTTCCTTTTATCCTAAGAAGGATCAAAAGAAATATCTGGGCCCCTCGATGATTTGTTTTGACCTATGTATCGGGCCCGGTCAGAACGAAATTGATGTGTTTAATTATGTTCTATGTAAAACTAATCGAAAATCGGGAAACTAATTGCAGGATAATAAGTATGACTATGTTCCATGTATTTGTCTGTTGATATCTTGTAGAACAGAGGAGTATATGATCACTTATCTAAGGATAGTCACTGACTGGGTCAGAGTTCGATAGCGGCTTTTGGAAGCTACGATTTCGAATCGGATCTTGAAGTTACATTGGCAGTTATAGTTATTAGACTTATCCAGGTGGGAGACTGTTGGATTTGGTGTCGAAGCCCATAACTATATCTGGTATGTACTTGATCCGATTGTAGCATGGTCCTTTTGGGTTGCCTTCACCAGTGCAATTTGATAGGATGGACTTTTGAGAATAAGATTATTGGTGATTTATTAATATATTATAAGTATAATATATTAATTGAGAAATCATATTATTTAATTAGTATTGATCACGAATTAATTTGGAATTAATTTTGTGATCCTGACTAATTAATCTAAGGGGTTGATTATGTAAATCATCCATTCTTATAGTGTGGGACAAATATCCATTAGGGTGGGCTAAGTGGTTCATGGATAGTCCATGGAGCTTTAACCCATGGAGCCTACGGGATATGGAAGGTCATGGTGCATTAGGGTTTCATGGATGAAACCCTAGCCTTGAGAAACACTATAAAAGCCTCCCCTTGGTGTCAAAATCGGCTACACACATATACACAAGAGTATAGAACCGATTTTTGAAGCTACAAGTCTTATTCTCTTAAGCCTCCTTTGCATATTGGTGTTTGTGACACATTAGAGGCACAACACTTGAGGTGCTCAAGCTTCCAAGGCCAAGAACTACACAAGAGGTAAGCTATCTAACTAGTTATTACTTTGAATTGTATGCTAGTTAAGTTATATGCTTTGGAAATTTGAAAATGCATGTATAATTAGAGACAACCTAGTTCCAAAGCATCTAGGGTTGCATGTGCACCATAGGAGTGTTATAGTGCATAAAACCCAACAGATAGTGCATGACGTACCGGTTGTACGAGAGTACCCAGATGTGTTCCCAGAGGATCTACCTGGGGTACCTCCGGAGAGGCAGGTCGAGTTCAGGATTGACCTAGTCCCTGGTGCGGCTTCGATGGCCAAGGCACCGTATCAGTTGGCTCCTCCCGAGATGCAGGAGTTGTCTACGCAACTGCAGGAGTTGTCTACGCAACTGCAAGAGTTGCTTGACAAGGGATTTATCAGGCCGAGTAGTTCGCCATGGGGAGCCCTGATCCTGTTTGTGAAGAAGAAGGACGGGTCACATCGCATGTGTATAGACTACCGGGAACTGAAAAAGGTGACAGTGAGGAACCGTTACCCACTCCCAAGGATAAATGATTTGTTTGACCAGCTTCAGGGAGCATCATGGTTCTCCAAGATTGATCTACGATCAGGGTATCACCAGATGCGAGTCAGGGACGACGATGTGCAGAAGATCGCTTTTCGGACTCGCTATGGTCACTATGAGTTTCTGGTGATGTCGTTTGGGCTCACCAATGCTCCAGCCACGTTCATGGACCTCATGAACCGCGTATGCAGACTGATTCTGGATCGGTCTGTGATAGTCTTCATCGATGATATCTTGGTCTATTCCAAGACTCAGTAGTAGCATGAGGAGCACCTGAGGGAGGTGCTGGAGACACTGAGGAGGGAGAGACTTTTTGCAAAGTTCTCTAAGTGTGAGTTCTGGTTGCGCGAGGTGCAATTTACTGGGCACCTTGTCAACCAGAAGGGTATTCTAGTCGATCCGGCCAAGATAGAGGCCGTGATGCACTGGGAGATTCTGAAGTCTCCAACTAAGATTCGGAGTTTCCTAGGTCTAGCGGGTTATTACCGGAGATTTATTTAGGACTTCTCCAAGATTGCATTTCCTTTGACCCGACCGACCAAGAAGTCGGTAACCTTCCGCTGGGAGCCTGAGAAGCAAGCGGCTTGCGAGACTCTCAGGCAGCGGTTATGTGAGGCATCGATCCTGACCTTGCCAGAGGGAGTTGACGAATTCGTAGTTTACTGTGATGCTTCGATCATAGGCATGGGTGTGGTATTGATGCAGTGAGGTCACGTGATAGCTTACGTTTCGAGACAGTTGAAGCCTCATGAGTCGAACTATCCAACGCATGATTTAGAGCTGGGGGCTGTGGTTTTCGCCCTCAATATATGGCGGCATTACCTCTATGGGGTTCGTTGTACCATTTACACAGACCACAAGAGCTTGAGGTACCTCATGGACCAGCCGAATCTGAACATGAGGTAGCGCCAGTGGTTAGATGTGGTGAAGGACTATGATTGTGAGGTCCTTTACCACCCGGGCAAGGCCAACGTGGTGGTCGATGCCCTGAGCCGCAAGGCGGTAGTGGCTCTGATACGGGATATTTGTTTGAAGATGACAGTGATTACTCCATTGTTGGAGAAGATCCGAGAGGCGCAAGTCGAGAGCATAAAGGGTGAGTGCTGGAAGTGTGAGCGGATCATTGGCCAGGTGGGCTCTTTTGATTATGACAGTCATGGGTTATTGACCCTGCAAAGGAGGGTCTGGGTACCATACTGGGGCGGAGTACGACAGATATTGATGGATGAGGCCCACAAGTCCAGGTTCTCCATCCATCTCGGGGTGACGAAGATGTACAGAGATCTTCGACCCTATTACTGGTGGCCATGCATGAAGCGGAATGTAGCCTGGTACGTAGAGAGATGCCTGAACTGCAGGAAGGTCAAGGCAGAGCACCAAAGGCCTCACGAAAAGATGTAGCCGCTAGACATTCCCGTGTGGAAGTGGGAGGACATTACTATAGATTTCATCACCAAGCTTCCCAGGACTGCACGTGGAGTTGATTCGATATGGGTAATCGTGGATCGATTGACCAAGAGTGCCCATTTTATCGCGATCCAGGAGAGCATATCGGCCGAGAAGCTGGCCGAGATATACATACGTGAGGTAGTGGCACGACATTGGGTGCCTGTCTCGGTGGTGTCAGATCGAGATGTCCGTTTTACTTCCAGATTCTGGAAGCATTTTCACGACGAGATGGGTACTCGTCTCCACTTCAGCACCGCTTTCCACCCCCTGACGGACGGACAGAGCAAGGGAGGGTCTGGGTACCATACTGGGGCGGAGTACGACAGATATTGATGGATGAGGCCCACAAGTCCAGGTTCTCCATCCATCTCGGGGTGACGAAGATGTACAGAGATCTTCGACCCTATTACTGGTGGCCATGCATGAAGCGGAATGTAGCCTGGTACGTAGAGAGATGCCTGACCTGCAGGAAGGTCAAGGCAGAGCACCAAAGGCCTCACGAAAAGATGTAGCCGCTAGACATTCCCGTGTGGAAGTGGGAGGACATTACTATGGATTTCATCACCAAGCTTCCCAGGACTGCACGTGGAGTTGATTCGATATGGGTAATCGTGGATCAATTGACCAAGAGTGCCCATTTTATCGCGATCCAGGAGAGCATATCGGCCGAGAAGCTGGCCGAGATATACATGCGTGAGGTAGTGGCACGACATTGGGTGCCTGTCTCGGTGGTGTCAGATCGAGATGTCCGTTTTACTTCCAGATTCTGGAAGCATTTTCACGACGAGATGGGTACTCGTCTCCACTTCAGCACCGCTTTCCACCCCCTGACGGACGGACAGAGCAAGAGGGCGATTTAAACTCTCAAGGACATGCTTCGTGCATGTGTTTTGGATTTCGGTGGCAGTTGGGATACGTATCTTCCGTTAGCGGAATTTTCGTATAACAACAGTTACCATGCCAGCATAAACCGACCTCCCTTTGAGATACTCTACGAGAAGAAGTGTAGGACCCCAATATGTTGGGGCGAGGTCGGTCAGAGAGTCATGGGGAGTACTAAAGTAGTACTCAAGACTACTGAGAGGATTCAGTAGGTTTGGAGCAGACTCCAGACTGCTCAGAGTCCGCAGAAGAGCGACGCTGACAAGAGACGTTCATATTTAGAGTTTCAGGTGGGCGACATGGTCCTCCTGAAAGTCTCGCCTTGGAAAGGTGTCATCCGGTTCAGGAAGCGGGGAAAGTTAGGCCCCAGGTACATCGGTCCGTTTAGGGTTTTGGCATGGGTGGGTCGGGTTGCTTACCGGTTAGACCTTCCAGCAGAGCTCAACCAGATCCACAACACCTTCCATGTTTCTCAGTTGCGGAATTGCTTAGTGGATGATTCAGCAGTGGTACCCCTTGAGGATATTCAGGTTGATGATAGCCTGAACTACATTGAGTGACCAGTAGCTATCCTTGAAAGGAAGTCGAAGGATCTGAGGAACAAGAGGGTGGAGTTGGTAAAGGTGCAATGGCAGCACCGCAAGGGCTCGGGGTGGACTTAGGAGCCCGAGGAGGAAATGAGGGAGCACTACCCAGAGTTATTTGAGACAGCAGACTTCGAGGATGAAGTCTAAGATAAGTGGGGGATAATTGTAACGCCTGGTTCCTTGTAGGCATTTAATTATAAAATTATTCATTTGTAGGAGCTACTCGACGAGTTGATAGCCCTAACTCGTCGACTAGAAGCCAGTTTGGACGTGGGGTAAAAGTGATCTACTCGACGAGTCGAGAGCCTCGACTCGACGAGTAGGACTGCCAGAGTGAAACCCTAATTTTCAGGGTTTGAACCCTATTTAAACACCTTAAATGGCCTCCACTCCAGCCTCCATCACCTTCAAACCCTATTTACGAAACCCTAATCGATTTGTGAGTGTTCTTGAGCCATTTGTGCCATTTTGTGATTTGAATCTTAGAGGAGGAAGGAGAGGCTTGGAGATTCAAGAAGAAGGTAGTATATCCAGAGTTTAGGTGGCATTTTCAGCTCGTTTGAGGCATAAAGCGTATACCTTGGACTTCCATCACTTAGATATTCTTTAGGGTTTGCATATTGTCATTTTTTTGGGCCATTTCAAGGTCACTTTCGGGATTTGAGTGCATATTAGAGTTATGACTTCAAATCTGGGAACATTTGAGCTCAGGAAGCTTAAAGTTGCCACCTTTATTGAGCTATGACCCTATCCCATGCATTAGAACCCTTTTAGAGCTTAGTTTTTTGTGTTCTAGCTTCATAATGCCATGCATGCACGTAAAGTTAGCAACTTTACGTGTTATGATAGCCTAAGGATACCAGATCTGTGGACTAGATGCTTCGGACTTAGCAAAAATCGTCTGTATGGATTTGACATATGGGGGACTCGACGAGTCGTTCATGCGACTCGGCGAGTCGTTCATGCGACTCGGCGAGTCGTTCATGCGACTCGGCGAGTCGGATCGTGGTCCCCCAACCTTTTCTGGTTTTAAGTGAACTCGTTGAGTCTAGGACATGACTCAGCAAGTTGGACATGATTAGGACTCGGAAACTGAAGAACTCGATGAGTCCAAGGAGGGACTCGACGAGTTAAGTCGTTTTGTCCCAATTTTGTACAAGGTAGAACTCGACAAGTCTGTGAAGGGACTTGACGAGTTGACTCGGTTCATCACCAGTCTGACTAGCATAGAACTCGACGAGTTAGGAGGTAACTCGATAAGTTGAGTCGACTGGGAGTTGACCATGACTTTAACTTTGACCAGGACGTTGACTTTGACCAGGGGTAGATTGGTTATTTTACCCTAAGAAGGATTAATCAGATTTTGACTAAGTGTTTTTGTGAAATCATTAGTTGGGGAGTCATTGGAGCAGTCATCATAGATTCCTCACAAGAGATTTCACGTTTAGCATACGAGGTGAGTCTTCTCCTGCAGGAACAGGTCTAAGGCACCAAGGCCGACCCGTTTAGTTAGTAGTAGTTTCGGACTATGGTCCGATGTTGAGCGGAGCCCGATATAGATTTATATGCTTTTCCAGATCTCGATCTGATGTCGGGGCGGTCCCGAGGAATGTTGGTATGCTTGTATGCTTGATGTCTTTGTGATTCTTACATGTGTTTGATATGTGTTATGTGTTCCGAACTTAGGTTCTATGTCAGGGCAAGCCCAAGGAATGTCTAGTTAGTATGTTATGTTAGTATGTTCCGGACTTTGGTCGGATGCCAGGGCGGTTCCCGAGGAATGCTAGTATGTTTCCGGATCTCGGTCCAATGTCGGGCGGGCCCAAGGAATGTTTACATGTTAGTATTATGTGCTTATGTTATATATTAGTTGATATGTTCATATGTATGCATAGATCTTCTCGATGTCGGGCGGGGCTCGATACCAGGCGGGGCCCGATGCCGAATAGGGTTCGATGTCGGGCGGGGCCCGATGTCGAGCTTGACTCGATGTAGCAAGGGTGGGGCCCAAGATATGTTATGTGATATGTGTATTGTGTGTGGTAGTTGGGGAGACTCACTAAGCTTCGTGCTAATAGTTTTCATTTTTGGTTTCAAGTACTTCCACTAGCAAAGGGAAGGACTCGGGATGATCGCATGACACACACTGCAGTTTTAGCCTGGGATGTTTAGACTCTGATATTTTTCTCATATGATTTTGATACAATAGTTGACATGATGTTTTGAGATATATGATTCTTGATTTTCCTTATGATGAAGGATGATTTATGGTTTTGTTATAAGTTTTAAAACGAAATTTTTGGACTGTATTTTTGGGACGTTTCACTCCAGGTTTTTCAGTTCATTTCTCACTTGAATTAGTCAAGTCGTTTGAACCATAGTTCAAAAAGTTATCTCCAGATGCCTCTCCACACTGTTTTGCCTATAGTTCACAATAATTTAAGGAAATCACATGAACCACATATGAAGTGGCTACAGGATTGTTAAAGATACTGAATTGAGAATTGTATGACTGTGTCTTGATAGATGTTGACATAAGTGAAATGGATATGGTGGATTTTCTCCATCAAACTTTTAAGCATCAACCTCATTTATCTATAATTAGTAAGAGTTAAATTTATACTTTGATTAGTTGGAAATTTGACATACACACGACATCTTAATCCACATATATTTCAATTCTCACTAACATATATTTTCTTCAACTCTTTAAAACCTTATGTAGTGATGGCTTCCCATAATACTCACATGCGACTCCTTAAGGAAATTGAAGAAAATGAGGCGATTTTATTTCTCCCAAAACCATGTGGTCATAAGGAGATTTGCAATATTTGGAAACATGTTTGTAGAAAGAGAATATCATTTGAAGGATGTAACTACTCAAATGGAGAATCACCTGAATAAAGCCAAGAGCCCAACATCTTCAAGAGGGTTGATCGGATGATTAAGAAATCAACAAATCTCAACCCCAAAATTATTAATATCAACTTATCATCAGAAGGTGTCACTCAAGAAGGACTAAACATTAACTCACTGGAGTATAATGCCATGTTTAAGCCAGTTACATATGAGGAAGTACGAAGCAATGATCATGATAAAGAACATGTTGATGAGCATAAAAGAAAAAATGATCAACTTGTTGAAAATGACAAATATTATAAAAAGATATTTGATACCAAGAAGCGAGGATTTCATGGACGAGTGTTCTTCACAAAACGTTTGTTGACGCAATCAATACACTTGAAAGAAGCTTATCCTTTTGCAATTCTAGAGGCAATGAATGTGCCCGGACTCACACGTAGTCATATCGCGAGCAACCTACAAGGTAATTTACTTATATGTTCGTCTCCATATTTCTCCATAATTCTACTGCTTTTCCTTTACAATTGCAAGTTTTTTAGTTTCCAACTTCAGGCTCTTATTCTTATTTCGTTATGATGGGAATGTTCCATATTTTATACTTTCAGAAATACCAAGAACATCAAAAGAGTATCAAGAAACCAACCTTGATACCGCAAAAGAAAAGGCAAGTAGAGAGATATACTTACAATAGATATAGGCAATTGACCCCAAATAATGATTATGAATCCATCCCTCAATCCAGTAACATCCAACCACCATTGACGCTTAATTCTATACGAATGTCTTACATGACCATAAACAACATCTAGGCTCATTGCAAAGAGCTCCTCCATTACCTATATCATAACCAAAACCCACCATTAATAATTCTTATAGTGATTAATCAACAGATCATAGTTTTTGTCATACTTCATTGGGTGAAACAAGCAAGATCGTTACTTTTGGATTAGCTGAAAGTTGTAACAGTGTTATAGGTCAAAGAAATGAAGTTCAAATGACAAGAAATACTTATGAAAGTACAATGGGACCACTAAAGGATGGTGAAACTATGGCAATGACCCCGATGGATTTCGGTCTCTTGAATGGCACCTTCGTATTATGGTTTAAGAACTGGGTTGCAATCATTAGAGGGTTTTGCACTTGGTGGAGAAAACTATGATCTTGAGATGTGCGAGACATCAAATGTGTTTGGGAAGACCAATTCCGATGGTGGTCACACTTCAGCTTCATCAAATCATAATTATCTTATTCACTCTCAAGATTTCCAAGGAAACAATGAGATTTTATCTCCAACATTTCTACATACACCAACTGATCATGATGACGTGGAGCATTCCACAAACCCGAACTTTTCGAATTCAATTTTATTTCCATTTGGAGTTGGAAGTGTTGATTATTCTAATCCTCATTTTCTCATTGAAGAAAATAACTGGCAAGCACAAACATTGCCACCTTTCAAGTCTCTTGGATTGGTGGATGGGATTGAACGTACAGTCATGGAAAGTGATATGTTTACAGATGAAACACAGTATCTTCTTGACATGACCGTGAATCTTCTTGATGAACTTGACGATGATTTAATAAATGGACCATGATAGTTTTCATCATCTATTACCTATTCTATAGCCTAGTCACACGTTCATCACTTCATATGTCATTGTGATGAATTGTGATGGAACGTATCGTTTTAATAACCTTCTAATAAGTTTCTGTAAAATTAATATATCCTTTTGAAGTACTGCGATAAAGATGGGATTGTTGTCCGTTGTATGTTTTTATAATTATGTAGAAGACTTATTTTGATGTGGGGTTATGTGTTTGATGGAAAATTATGTCGTGATATTTGAATAGAAGGTTTTACATAATCTTAAAACAAGAATTCATGTGATCACAAAATTATTTTCTTCCTTATATAACAAACTTAAAAAAAGAAACATTTTATTTTATCAAAACAAATATACATGAGCATTAAATGCACTTTAACCCAAATATTTGGGTTGAGAGTAGTACACACATATTCACATACACACCACACGTTATTTTCCTACATACACAAATTATCAAGGAAAATCGTATCTGAAATTTCTACATAGTAGGGACAAATTTTTTACAGAAAAAACCCTATTGCGACCAATTCGTTTTAGTCGTTAACATGTAATTAGTTTACCGACCGCAAAATTTTATGGGCAATTGTATCATTAAAGTACTTATGAATTACCAACGAAATTGATATTTTCTTGAAAAATGTTTTCGTAGAAAACTTATTTATTTTTAAGTGGCTTATTATTATTATTATTATTATTATTATCTTTCATAATATTTTTTATTATTATCTTTTTTTTTATCCGACAATTTTATTAAACACATCCTAGCAAGTGACCACTGATAGGAAAAGAAAACATATAATGGAAAATACAATGTAAGATTAAAAAGGACAACTCCAACACGTCCCATTGTACTTTCTGAATTTGCTCCTATGTTTAACCTACCCACACACCAATGAAATTATATTGGTTGCCGTCTTTTTCGGGGTAGAAATGAATTGTAAAACATCTTGTCCTTTCTCACATTCCAAATACTCCAAATTGTTTCATATATAATAGTTACCAATATCTTCTTTTTCTTTGAGCAATTACCCCCAACTAGCTACAAAATTAATGTAATCACATATATTTGATCGTCTTTGAATACAACTCCATTTGAATATCCATTTGGATACTTCCTGCGTGAATGAACAAGTTGCAAGAAGATGATTGTTATTTTCAATCTCACAAGAGTAAAATAGGCAAACTTGTGAAGAGATATTCACACTTCTACAACTCAAAGCTAAGTAACTAGGTATACGGTCCAAGCATTATCTCCACACATGATCTCCATACTATTGGGGTGATCAATGGGATGTTTAGTTGAGAGTCTATCAAGTTCCTCATTACATTAACATAAAAACTACCGTCCAACGACTAGTTGAATTTTATGGTGTCGATTTCATGAGAAGGAACAAAACAGCTAATGACATAATTGAGACTTGATAGTTTCGAAAGATCCACTGTTAAACTTAGTAAATTTTCCAACTTCCAATGTAACCATTTGAGTTGAATCTATCAGAAATGAGTGATGACTTATGTTTATCCATATTGTACAAAATTGAGGACTGAGTCGCCAGTATACCCGATTCCAACCAGTTGTCTTTCCAAGAAAGAGTGTTCTCTCTAGAATTGACTAAACAAGAGAACAAATTTCCAAACTCCAAAGATCAAGAACGTCTCTTACATTTACTATATTGCTCCACATGACTGGGAGAGTTTTCTTTGCATACATACTCATCGTTTTGCGATCTAGATTATGTATTCCATCGATCACGCGACTCCACAAATTATCTTTATCTCTATTCAGTCTCCAGATCCACTTAGTCAAGACAGCTATATCGAGAACCCCCTCTCTCCTTTGAAGCAAGTACTTTGGGACATGCTACCAAGTTTTTGTTTTCTTCCCTTTGTTGCCATCCCATAGGAATCTTCTTCTAAGTTTCCAAAGGGTTTTGATGATACAAATCGATGCTTTGAAATCAAGAAATAATAAAACGGAAGGCTGCCAAGGATGGAAATAACTAACGTCAGACGTCCCCTAACCTATAGAATTTTTGCTTTCTATAAGGAGATTTTGCCTTATACACGTTCGACTATTGGCAATTCTTTTTTAAACCCATGTTTGTATCAATTGGCACCCCCACGTAGTTAAAAGTAAGATTTAAGTTATCAAACCCAAGAATTCTAATGCTAGTTTGTTGTTGTGGGATTGATCAACTCACTCAAAAGCTCAAAAATGGTCAAAATGGGTTCGGGTTTGCAAGGGGGACGATATGAGGGATGGAGGAGGATAAGAGGAATGGTTTTGGGGCTATTAGGGTGTTTAAATAGTGCACAAAATCTAAATATTAGGGTTTGGTCCAAGACATGTGCGCCCTACGTACTAGTGTATGCTCAACGTACTCGTGCGTGAGCTTGCACGAGACTAGGTACGCCTAGCGTACCAACATGTACGCCCAGCGTACCCATGCTGACCCCAAAAATATGAAAATGCCATAAAGGGCCACTTTGAAAATAATCATTTAATAAGGGGAAAAGGGTAAGTACCTGGAAGAACAAGATGTTACAGTCACTACACTAGACCATCCCTAGGTGTACTAACACCCACATGCTCCTAAGAGCTGCAACTAACTTCCTAGGCGCTCCTCCTAGGATTTTCCTCAATCAGGTTTCTGCCCTACTGTTTGCTTTGTACATGCTTGTTGTACACAATTAATGATCAGAAAGACTATCGAATAAATGACTCTACCCTAATCCGACAACCAAACAAGGAATAGGAAATAGGCCACGTCAATTATTCTAAGGATATGTAATCCTAACTGTATGCAACTATACAACACACACTTAGCAATCCATATAATAAAATAGCATATAAAAAGGAATTCCTTAGGCCAAGGCATCATAGAAATCAGGCAATACTATCATATAGTTCCTGAAGGAATCCTTAGCCTATCTACTAGCATGCATTTCTAACAATTCACAAATCAACAAGATCAAATTCAACATATATAACAAGTATGTGTATTTTAAGAATCACTTTCCTATTCGGTATCTGGATGACTATACACATCACATCTCCATGTAAAACCAAGGTCGAGTCAAAAGTCCATGTTCACGATCCCAAGCCAACAATCAAACAAGAACATGGCAAGAGAGAGAGCCCACGTCTCTAACCCAACTGTCTTATTAAAATTTCTTTTTCAAAAACATTTGTGAAAATTGTTGGATCCTGGTTTGAGTTTGGATTCACACAAGTGTTCCTCCAAATCCATTAAACAAGGGCTCCGATACCAACTTGTAACTTCCCATGTTGACAATAAAAATTTTCATTTTTTATTAGGGTAAAACATCATGTTCATAAAATCCAAGTTAAGAAAATCATTTGTTCCAAGATACATTTGTTTAAAATCGGAGTAATATGAACATCCGAGAATATCCATAGTTGTTGATAAATGTGTATAGTCACGTCATCGCCTTCCCACGATCACCACGGGTACCTGGAACACATTAAATCCACAATTGTAATCAAAAGCTTAGTACGTTCTCCCAAAATACTGCACACCATAATATACATATGATGCATGCACATCGGGCCCACAACACGAAGACTGGATTTCCGCAGGCCCACAACTTATGACTGGATTGCCCCCGTCCCACATCATAAGACTGGATTGCTCCTAAGCCCACAGTTTATGACTGTATTGCCCGTGCCCACAACATAAGACTAGATTACTCCCTGGTTTGATGGCCTACAACGTAAAGCAGAACTGCCTCAACCCAACCACACTACAATATGTTGAAATATAAAACAAGCAAGCAATCAAGCAAACACATAACACTAGCAATTATCTACCATAGTCATGATGGGTTTTGAGCATTATAACATATCCTATGTGTGCATGCAACCCTAAATTGATTGGATCTAAGTTTTCTCTAATTGAACATGCAAACTTGAACAACAAAGTATAAACCCAAGATCCTTAGTGTATAATCAAAATTCACATAGTAAAGGGTTATGAAACATACCTTTAAGATTGTTGTTGTAAACAATCTTGAATGCTTGCCTGAAAGACCTTTAGTAGCAAGCGCCACAACTGTCACGCCTCTAATGGCTCACAAACAAACTCAAGCAACCAAGGAATACTATAGAGAGAGAGAGAGAGAATGGAAGAAGAATTTCGGCTCTAAGCCTTTGAGAGGAGCGCATAGACGAAATCTAACCCTAAGGAGGGTTTATATGGATGTTAGGAAGGTTTTGGATAAGGCAGGTGTATCCAAGATAACCCTAATCCCTTAACTTCCTCCCTAAGGAATCCAAGGCATCCTTAGAGCCCAAGGAAACCCTAGGAGCATCTAGAATACATTCCCCCTACTATAGGGAGGTTCTAGAATTGCCCAATGCTAAACTATTGAACATTGTCACCTTTAGTCCCTGCAGTTTTAATGAATTCCTTTAATCCTAAAATTAATTCCAAATTAATTTCTGATTAAATATTAATTAAACAATATCATTTCTAATTAATATATTATTTCCATAATACATTAATAAATCATTTATTTTGATTTCTAATTAATTTATTAACCAAGTAATAAATTAATAAATCATTCTTCTCTTTCTAACAGTTATCCTATTCAATTGCCAGGTTTGAAGGCAACCCAAAAGGATTGTGCTACTATCAATTCAAGTTTATACCAATTATAGTTATGGGCTTAGACACCTAATACAACAGTCTCCCATTTGGATAAGTCTAATAACTATAAATGTCAGTATAACCAGAGTCTCCTGGAGGGAGAGCGAGGTAATTGTGTATAGATCTATACGGGGTTGACACCCCCACACCTGAGCTGTTCGCTACAGCTAGACCGGCCAGTCTAGGATGACAAATATCTTAAAGAAACCGACGCCTGAAGAACGTCAAGACAGGCGCTTTAGTCATATTTAGCATGGTTGTAACGACTCATATAGAGAATAACAATATTATTTTGAATTTATGAAGAATATACATTCTACTAGTTTTATAAAATACAAAACTATGTTTCGTCTATTTTGTAAACTAATATCACCACTCTGGTCTTAGGGTTTTAAGACTACAACCTTTTTTATATTTATCAGAAAATATAGGATTTTTTGGGAACACACTCTTTTCAAATACAAACAAAAGAAAATAAGAAACATGCATGCAACTATACACGGTTTTGGGAACGAGACTCACAACTACTTTTTATAGAAAATATTGAATTTTCTGGAGTTTTACAACTTATTATAAACAAAGATATTACAAAGTTTTTCCTGCAAATATGCTTATGAACTCACCAACATTCTATGTTGACGCTTTTCAAAACGACTTGTATTCTCAGGGACTCAGTGAACAGGTACTCGAGCCTTAGATCTGGATATTTTGCTATCTTTTTGAGACATCATACTTTATGTTATTTTTGTGTAATCGAAGAACAAGTACAATTTGTAAACAATGAATGTTGGTATATTGTAATGTATGATGTTTGGTTTCTATGTATCATTTATATTCAACTGCTATGATATTACACAATGACGTCATCTGCCCCCGGATGTTTCCGTCATCCTGGTTCGGGGGTGTGACAGATTGGTATCAGAGCATTGTTTATAGTGAACTAGTATATCTGACCATACAAGATATACAACTATAAATACAATGGGACTAAAACACTCTGACTAAAAGAACAAATACATGTGCGCATATTAGTAAAGGTGTCATAATAAGAAACAACGAAAAGTCTTTAGAGGAGTTGGAGATCGTGATTAAACCTAGACAGTTATGTAATCATATTTAGGATAAATATAGTCTGATCAACTATATTTTTTCGAAATACGACCAACATGTGTTTGGGAGTGATCAAGGTGGAAAACATGTCTAAAACTTACCCACCTTAAAACTATGAAGAGGCTAAGAACAAAACTAAAAGAAAAAAAAATACTATAGGAGTATTTTTACATTCTATCTATTTTCTCGTACTTATATATTCTCGTGCAGACGACATGGCATGCTTTCATCACCATGGAGACCCTTATTTCCCCAACCAGGGGAATGGGGGCTAGATCGAGGAAGACCCTGAGGATCCCATAGAGGATCCCGAGGAGCCAGTAGAGTTCGAAGAGGAGGACATCGATGAAGAGGACGATGAGGATGGAGAGGAGGACGATGAAACGGACGCGGAGCCCGAAGTCATCAACCCTCCTTACATGGCGAGGGCACCACCACATAGAATGGGCTACAATGGCCCTACACCTCCTTGGGCGGATGATATTGAGAGGTGGGGTCGGCGCCAAGGTCTGAGACCGCCGTTCAGGATGGACCGAGGTTTCTACAACCTCCACCATGGAGGACCCGTCGATCGAGCTCTCCCAATTATGGTCCGGAGGATTAGGGACGTTGGCGACTAGGCCCGGGTGACCGTCAATTAGGTGGGGCAGATGCGAGCCGCCATTGAGGTTACGAATGCTCACACGTGAGACCTGGAGCGAGACCTCTATCCGATAGAGCGACTCATCAAAGACCTTACCACTGCGCGAGCAGAGGTAAGGGAATACCAGGAGAGACACGCTGCTCTGGAGGAGCGAGTATGGATTGTCGAGCGCCGGTTAGCCGAGTTACAGGGCGCTTCTACCTCATCACAGGCGCCATCATGGACCAAACGTCGTGCGTAGGACTTATCCTACCCACCGCTCGCTGTAGTTTGGTTATGGGTATGCGTTGGTGCTACCCCATCTATTTTCATTATGTATGTAGGATCGACCCTACGATTAAGTGATTACACTACTCGCAGGGTCGTTATGTTGTCGGATTTCATTCTCAATGTACCGTAGACCTTTCAAAGGTCAATTTTCTCATATCATGTACTAAATTTTATCAATAACGGAGCAATTATGTGTTTTATTTGTGATGTTGTTATCTTTTATGATCTCTCTTTCATTTTTAATTGATATAATACAGTTCAATTATAAGTACAATTGAATCACTGTAACCGTTAGAAACAAAGGATTCTCATAAAACTTATCGTCATTCCTACTTTATAACAGGATATGCCCGGAAGATATATACGTAAAAACACCACAACAGCACCACCACCACCGCCGCCTCCACCGTAAATGGATGCGGCGGCATTTCAGGCGGCAGTTTCAGCCGCAGTTACTGCAGCTCTCACTCACATCAACAAAAACGGCGCAAATGGAGGAGGAAATGGAAACGGGACGGGTAGTTCCAATGATGGAGGTAACCCGAGACCTCATCGTACTTGCACCTATAAATATTTCACAAACGTGAAACCGAAGACATTCAATGGAAGTGGGGGCGTAATAGCTCTCACCGGTGGTTCGAAAAGTCCGAGTCTATTTTCGAAATCTGCGGGTGTCCAGATGAAAGAAAAGTAAGATTTACAGCTTGTACATTTGCTGACAGGGCCCTTTCATGGTGGAACGGCCATGTCAAGGCTCTAACTCTTCCAATCGCAAAAGCTATGTCATGGGAAGACCTCAAAACTATGATGTTGGACGAGTACTGTCCCAGAGGAAAAGTGCAAAAGCTTGAACAAGAACTGTGGAATCTTACCATGCAGAACTCCGACATTGAAGCATACATTACCACGTTCAGGGAACTGGCACTCTTGTGTCTGGAAATGATAACCTCGGAAAGTAAGAAGGTTGAACGCTTTATTTGGGGGTTAACTCCTCCAATTCAGGGAAACGTGATTGCTGCGAACCCGAGAACGTTCGACAGTGCTAAGCGCCTCGTGCAAAAGTTGTACGACCATGGGGATAAAAAGGGCACGAAGACTTCCGGTGCTGAAACAAAGAAGGAGGATAACAACAAGAAAAACTGGGGAAACAAAAGGAAAGGGAGACAGACTCAAGAATTTGTTGGATAAGGTGTCTAAGTCCGTAACTATATTTGGTATGAACTTGACCCGACCCGGCATGGTCCATTTGGGTTGCACTTCACCTAACAATTTGTATGGATATACATTTGAGAATAAGATGTTTATGATGTATTAATATATTATAAGATATAATATATTAATATGAAATCATATTACTTAATTAGTGTTGATCAAGAATTGATTTTGGAACTAATTTAAAGATCAAAAGAGGCTAATTAAATATTGACTCTTTCATATATATGGATTGGGATAAGATTTATTTACGATGGGCTAAGAGTACATGGAAGTCAATGGATAGTCCATGGAGCTTTTAACCCATGGATCCTAGGTAAATGAAGAGTCATGGGTATTAGGGTGTAACCCTAATCCTCCAAGCTATATAAAGAGGGCCTTGGTTCTAGAATTGGCACTAGAGTGTGTGAGAAACAAGGGTGGGACGATTCTAGAAAAGCATTATATTCTCTCAAGTATTTCCAAGTTGTTTTGGGTGATTTGTGACACCACTTGAGGCATCCACGCTATTGGTGCTAGGCTCTAAAACTCCAAGCAATCAACCACAAAAGAAAGGTATGTTATTCTACTTAAAGTTTTGTATTACAAGTACCCCATAACATGCTAGTTAGGTTGTAAACCTTAGAAATCAAATTTGCATGTATTTTATAGAATACATAGATTCAAGGTTTCTAGGGTTGCATGTACACCGTAGGAGTGTTAGAATGCTCAAAACCCAACAGTGGTATCAGAGCCTAGGCTTGTTTTCTTGATACTTGATGCAAACTTGTTGAAAAAGCTCAAAAATCTGCTATCTGCTGCATGAACTCGGTGAGTCCATGGGGGGACTCGACGAGTCCATGTGTAAATTCATCCTACTCGTCGAGTAGGTTCTTGCACTCGAGGAGTAGGAGCCCCTGAATGCAGATTTTCGAGTTTTGCTGCTGGAAATGGACTAGAAACATTACCCTAAACTGTTTTGGTGTTTTAAAACTTGTTTTAGATGGTGTAATGCTTATGCTAATCCATTTACAATGGCTAATATCAAAATTCCTTGTGCTTATATGTGTTAATATGATTCTTGAAATTTTGATATGAATGTTCATGTTCTTATGATTTATGGTTAGATCATAGGAATTATTTGCTGAATTGTTTGATGATTGATTCTTGATCTTAATGCCTAATGATGGAGTCCATAACTTGTCCTCAAGTTATGGATAACCAAAAGTCACTTCTATAAAATTGTCATTAAAGAATAAGAGGTTACATAAAGTGAAGAGTCTTCGCTTTAATGGACCATTAAACTCATAAGTTATGAAATGAAAAGTCTTGAATAGTTTCAATACTTGCCCTCAAGTTTGGAATTTGTAAACTCTCACACATTAATACTTTAAATTCCAAATTGAACCTTAGAGTTTTAAAAGTTTAAAATTCAACCCTTATACTTCTATAATATTAAAAGTTTTAATTATTATATATATGTATAAGAATATGTCAGTCTTACCGTTAGTAGGCCTCATTCACGAAGCCGGTCTATAAGGGGGGTATAAGGTTGTTGCCTATAAAATGGCAGCTTAATGGGTGTCCACTCTCACCCACCGCTTCCTTGACTGGTGGAGGGTCGTTAGCCGAACGGGTAGGATAGGACCTTAATCCTCATTAAAAGTATAATGAAATTATAAAAGTAACTAAACCTTTATTAATTCCCAATCTTAGTTACTTTAGGAAAAATGTGAATTAGGTGCTAACCCATGAAATTGCACTTTGTACCTTACAAAGTCGTTAGTAGAGCGTGTGTGGTTAACCGGCACACTAACAAGGACTAGTAAGAGTGACAAAGGGTAACTTGACTTTATCATAGATCGGTGGAGCGCGTGTGGTTAACCGGTACATCGATTAGGTGATAAAGTTGAGGGTACCAAGTCAATTTGCATGGTTATTCACACCTTGTTTGTGATCCTCGGCATCCCAGTCAGAAACTTGAGAGGGCACAATCGATATTCAAACATGCCATTGAAAGTTCAATGTATCTCAAAAGATCTAGGAGTTTCAAATCCAAATTAAAAAACTTAATAATTTTTTTGTTATATGGTGGAAATTGGTAAATCGTCATTTACCTACCTTCAACTATTTTATAACTTGGATTACGGCATCCCTCTTCCAGTTATAGATAGGTTGTTGGGTCCTAGCCTTAATATTTCATTTGGGTGACTTATTAAGGACTCTTTATCTAATAAAACTTGTCTTTCTTTCTTTCAGATGTCTTCCAACACTGCTACTGGCTCAAACCCTACAGGCTCCTTTTCCCTAATGAACTTGTGTGGGAAAGTCACTTTTGATGGTTCCAATTTCAATGAATGGATTAGGAACATCAGAATGATTACTCGCTATGATGGGAAGGAGTATGTCCTTGACAGAGAACTGAAGGTTGTTGATGAGTCGACTGTTATTCCTGAGGAGGTTGCTGAGTACATTACCCATGAGAAAGATGCCACTAAGGTGTCTTGCATCATGTTGGCCACAATGACAGCAGAACTCTAGAAATCCTATGAAGATTTCTACCCTTTTGAGTTGCACCAGGATTTGATGGATAGGTACCATCAGAGTGCTCGTCGGGAGAGGTATGAAATCATTTCCTCCATGATAACAACTAGGATGAAGGAGGGAGAATCCCTCACCGGTCACTTGCAAAAAATGCAAAGGTTCGTGGACCGATAATTGAAGCTTAATGTGGACTTCCCTGAGGTCATGGCGATTGACATTATTCTCCATTCCTTACCTCCAATTTATGATCAGTTTCGCATGACTTATCATATAAACAAGGAGGAAGTTACACCCAACAAGCTTCAAGGACTTTTAAGGACCGCTGAAAGTGACCTTAAAAGTACATCAGCTGTTACTCCTACTCCTACTACTGCCCCTGTTCTGGTAATTGGGCAAGGAAATGGGAAGAAGAGGAAGACCCCTTCGAAGGGTACCAAGGGAAAGCCCCTTGATGGCTCCTCTTCAAGTGGAACCAAGAAAGGTTCCATTCCTCCTTCTTCAAACCCTAAAGAAGCACAGTGCTTCTACTGCCAAGAAAAGGGGCACTGGAAGCGAAGCTGCCCCAAATACTTGCAGGATGTAAGGGATGGGAAAGTTAAACCCACCCATGTAGGTATTTATACTATATTGTCTAATAACTCAATGCATTCTAACTCTTGGGTACTTGATACAGGTTGTGGTATTCACATTTGTACTGATTTGTAGGGCCTAAGAAGAAGTGAAGAAGTGGAGCACGGGAAGATAAACTCAATCATGGGCAATAGGAAAGCATCACTTGTGACCAAGGTTGGAGTTTATTCTTTATTGCTTAATAATGGGTTAACTTTAGATTTGAATAAATGTTGTTACTCATCAGAAATGGCAAGAAATATTATTTCCTTTCATAGCTTGTACAAGCAAGGATTCACATTTTCATTTGATAATAAAATTGGTGATATTGATGCTTTTTATAATGATGAGTTTTATTTTAAAGCATTACCTTGTGATGATGTATATGAAGTTGTGAATGTTGTAGATAATCTAGGAAATAATGTATTGTGTATTGATTCTTAAAATAGTCTAGATAAAGCATCATTGTGGCATTGTCGTCTTGGACATGTTAACAAGAAGTGCATAGGCCAACTCCAAAAGGCTGGAGTTTTGGAATCATTTGACCTAAAATCGGATGATAGTTGCGAGTCTTGTTTAATTGGAAAAATGACAAAGTCACCCTTCACTGGTTCATGTGAGAGGGGTGAAGGTTTGTTGGACCTCATACACACAGATGTGTATGGACCCTTCAAAACAGCCACTAGGGATGCTAATCACTACTATGTGACTTTTACTGATGATTATAGTAGATGTGGATATATCTACTTAATCAAGAATAAGTCAGAAACCTTTGAAAAGTTCAAAGAGTTCAAGCAAGAAGTGGAGAATCAACTGGGCAGGAACATCAAGATGCTCTGATCCGATCGGGGAGGAGAGTATCGTAGTATTGAGTTCCTTGACTATCTTAAGGAATGCGGGATTGTTTCACAAGTGACACCTCCTAAGACACCACAACTGAATGGTGTGGCTGAGAGGCGCAATCGAACCTTGTTGGACATGGTTCGTTCCATGATGAGTCGAGCTTCGTTACCAATCTCATTATGGGGGGTATGCCTTAGACACTGCCGCCCATATCCTTAATCTAGTCCCTACCAAAAAGGTTGCCAAAACACCTCACGAGATGTGGACTGGGAAAGTTCCTAACTTATACCACATCAAGATTTGGGGTTACGAGGCTTTCGTGAGGCGCGAGTCTTACGACAAGCTCGAACCTCGAAGTGAGAGGTGTATTTTCATCGGCTACCCACAGAAATCCTTTGTAGCTAGAAGAGGAGTCTTTCGTGAGAGAGAGAGAGTTCATAATCCAAGGAAACAGTGGGAGGAAAATTAACCTTGAAGAAATTCAAGAGTCAAGTGGTGAAGGAACCTCAAACCCTAGTAATCAACCTGAGGAGGAAACTCCAGTTGATCCAACTGACGAACCCATACCTCTGAGGCGTTCCATGAGAGTTAGGAATGCACCTGCGCATTTCTATGGTTTCCATATTACTGTGGAAGGTGATACGCTTATCAGTGATAATACACTGGTAAGTCTGGATGAACCTAACAGCTACACGGAAGCCATGGCAGGCCCTAAGGCTGCTAAATGGAATGAGACTATGGACAGCGAGATACAGTCCATGTATGACAATCAAGTTTGGAACTTGGTTGACAATGTACCAGGTCGTAAGACAGTTGAGTGCAAATGGATCTTCAAGAAGAAGACCGACATGGATGGAAATGTACACACGTATAACGTGCGACTGGTTACAAAGGGCTTTGCTCAAACTCCTGGAGTTGATTATGATGAGACCTTTTCACCAGTAGCAAAGATTAAGTCTATTAGGGTTATGCTAGCCATTGCTGCATTTCATGATTATGAAATATGGCAAACGGATGTCAAAACCGCTTTCCTTAATGGAAAGTTGGCTGAGGATGTTTACATGAATCAGTCAGAGGGTTTTGTCGATGCTAAATACCCTAATAGGGTGTGTAAGCTTGAGAAATCCATCTATGGATTGAAACAAGCACCTCGCAGATGGAATCTTTGCTTCGATGAGAAAGTCAAAGAGTTTGGCTTTTCAAGGAGCGAGGATGAGTCTTGTGTATATATTAGGGCTAGTGGGAGTCTAGTTAGCTTTTTTGTAACATCCCAAGTTTGGAAGCAAGAAGTTGAAGGGTGCTAAGTGAAAATAAAGGAAGGGACTTGGCGTCGAAGCGGGTGCATGGCACGGGGTTAAGTGGCCTGACTCGGCGGGTCGGCAGCTGGACTCGACGAGTCAGTGCTAGTCGAGGAAGAACCCTAATCCTCGGGGTTGCACCCTATTTAAAGGACTTAATGTCCTCCCCTCAGCTCCCTTAGCCCCCTTTGAGACCCAGAAACCCTAGAATCGTGAGTGAGATCCATTAGAAGCAAATTGGAGCATTGTTAAGTGTTTTGTGAATAGATCTTGAAGATCAAGAAGCTTGGATCAAGGAGATTTATGGAGATTCAGATTACTCTTTAGCGGAGGTCGTTTTGGAGGTAATGAATCGTTATCCTTGGCTTTCCCCTTTCTATATCCATTTTCATGGAAGTTTTAGGGCTTATTTGGAGATGATATGATGAGATCTTGGTGTATAAGTTAGATCTGGAGTTGAAACTCCAGATCTGAGCTCTATTTGGATCAAAGATGCAGAAAGCCCTTTTGGTTGCTATGCAAAAGCCTTTCCCCAAGAGTTAAGTCCCTTTCTAGCTTGGTTTTTGGTATTATGGGGCAAGAAGCACATAAAGGTAGCAACTTTATGTTGCTAATGGACTCTAGAGACCCCGATCTATTGTTTGGAGCAAAGGAGTAGCTCTGTGACTCGAGATTTTGGGAATGCACGTATGGACTCGACGAGTATGGGAGATGACTCGGCGAGTCGGGCTAGAGATCAGACTTTGAGTCGCGTAGTAACTCGGCGAGTCGCATGGGTGACTCGGCGAGTCTTATGATGATGAGCTTGGACTCGACGAGTTGGAAGAACAACTCGGCGAGTCTATTGAAAATTGGCGTGGACTCGGCGAGTCTGTTCTTGGACTCGGCGAGTCTGGTCGTAGAACGCCTAACCTCTTTTGGTTAAGACGCAGATCAGTGAGTCGAGGGGTGACTCAGTGAGTTGGACAGGATGGGACTCGGAGATCGTTAGACTCGACAAGTCTTGGGGTGACTCGGCAAGTAGACTCGTGTTATGGGAATTTCTGAGTATAGGGACTCGACGGGTCGACTCGGCGAGTAGAGTCAGTCAGGGAGGTTGACTTTGACTGAGGACTTTGACTTTGACCAAGAGTTGACCAGTTTGACTTCCAAGGGTATTTTGGTGATTTTGGTATTTATGGAATTGGTTCTTTGGTAGTGTTCGGTGGTGGAGTTCGTGTCGGTGATCGGAGCAGCTGATCTTATCCTTTCAGTCAGCAATTGCGAGGTGAGTTATCCTCACTATATCGACAGGGTCTACGGCACCAAGGCCGGCCCTTTATCGGATGGAAATTCGGGTATTGTTTTTTATGTTATTGTTTTGCTAGATCTGCATCCTGGTATTTAGGATGGTGTTATGTTAGTGACCTGGTTAAGGTCGGTACCCGGGATATAGGGTAATGTTATGCTAGTGACCGGTTAGGTCGTAATCCTGGTTAGGATGTTGATATGCTATGTGATCTGTTAGACTGTTTGTCTGGTTGAGGATTGTTATGTGATTAATTGTTGTATGTGCACATGGTTGTTTGACGGGCGTTGGGTTGAGGCGGGTCCTGCTTTGTGCTGTAGGCCAATATACCCAGGGCAGACCGGATGTTCCGAAGGCCCGGCGAGCGGTCCGGATAGGCTGAAGGCCCTAAGAGGGCGGACCAGACGTGCCGAGGCTCGGAGAGTGGACCAGATAGACTGAAGGCCCGGTGCGGGCGGACCAGTCATACTGTAGACTCGGAGAGCGGACTAGGTGGACTGAAGGCCCGGTGCGGGCGGACCAATCACACTGTAGACTCGGAGGGAGAGTGGACCATGTGGACTGAAGGCCCGGTGCGGGCGGACCAGTCACACTGTAGACTCGGAGAGAGAGTGGACTGGGTGGACTGAAGGCCTGGTGCAGGCGGACCAGTCACACTGTAGACTCGATATGCATGGCTGTTCTATTTATGATATGTTATGAGTATGATATGTGTGGTTGGTATTTTGGGGGTAACTCACTAAGCTTTCGGGCTTACAGTTTCAGTGTATTGTTTCAGGTACTTCAGGAGATCGTGGCAAGGCGAAGGCGTGATCGTACCGCTCCTCATCTTTTATGATTTATATGATATGGTTCTGGGGGATACTCTGATGTTTAAACTATTTTGAAAACGAGTTGTATGAACGTAATGGTTTTTGAATGATTTAAAATGTTTTAATTTGGCTCAAATTTTATGGGTGTTACAAGTTGGTATCAGAGCCTTGGTTTGAGTGAATTGGAGGAACATTCGTGTGAATCCAGTCTCAAATCAAGGAGGGATTTTCAAAATGGTTTTCAAAAGGTTTTCGAAATAAGTAAAGGAGGATGCAGAGGGTACGATCAGCCAGAGCCAGTAAGTAGACCCCAAAATACCATACAAGTTATTTGATTATGTGATATGTTAGAACAGCATGCTAGTACTAGGCTAGGGATCTTCAGGAATTGCATGATAGAATTGCCTGATTATGTGATGCCTATTAGCCTAGGGTCTTCCTTATTTGAGATATGCAGCTTTTCCTCTAGGAGTGAGGATTGAGCGGGTGTGTGTATATATGGTTAGAGTATTGTGGTGATACTTGAGACAAATATGGGTAGGTGTGGAAGGTAGTATGGGCCCGTACTACTGAAAGCACAGGACCCATACGCGTATCAAGGAAGTCACAACTCTCTAGGGTATCGGTTATCAGATAGTTCCCCGGGTGAATATGTGATGTGTCTAAGGGTCTCGTTGGTGTATTGCAGTATGGCGATTACGAGACGTTTCGGGGCAGGATCCGGTTCGGGATCAGGATTGGGAGAGGGTGGTCAGGATGGGTCAGTACCACCCGAGGTCATTGGTCAGATGAGTACGGACGAGTTGGATGCCAGGATTCGTGAGATCCTGCATGATGAGGTTGCTGCTATGTTACGGGCCGAGTTGCCGGAGATGTTTGGGTCGATCAAGATCGCCATGGTCGAGTACTTTGATGAGCGCTATGCAGCTCTTGTAGAGACGGCTGCCGCGGCAGCTGCAGCGGCTGTAGCAGCGGCAGGTGGAGGAGCCAGTCGAGGTTTTCAGTATTGGGACTTCGATAATACGAAGCCCCCTACTTTCGATGGAGTTCAGGATCCGATCGTTGCTATGAGGTGGTTGTCAGACGTGGAGGGATGTTTCTTCACGTGTTCATGCCATGCTGATCGGAGGGTGAGGTGTGCTCTGAACCTTTTGAGGCTCGGAGCGAAGGATTGGTGGAGGTTGACTACGGGATCTTATTCTGACGCGCAGCGGGCTGCGGTTACGTGGGATCAGTTCCGGGAAATGTTCAGTACCCGTTATGTTCCACTGGTTGAGAGAGAGAGGTTGGCTCAGGAGTTCCTGGAGCTGAAGCAGGATTCAGAGTCGGTGACGGAGATCACCAGGATGTTTACTGAGAGGGCGATGTTTTGCCTAGAGTTTGCTTCAGAGCAGGCTCAGATGTCCCGATATCTGAGTATGCTCAAGAGGGACATCAGACAGTTTGTGTCCACGCAAAGGTGTGATACCTTGTTAGAGCTGCAGGAGGCCGCCAGGCGGCGGGAGTTAGAGATGGAGTTGCAGTTACGAGAGCAGAGACAGGCCCCGGTACAGTCGCAGCCGGCGCCGAAACAGTCCAAAACCGTTGACTCCAGGATTGGGGGTCAGAGCAGCCACACTTGTGAGAAGTGTGGGAAGGGTCATACCGGAGTTTGTAGGTCCGGTGGTGCGTGCCGCAAGTGCGGGAGAGAGGGGCATTATGCAAGGGATTGCTGTCAGTCGGCCCCGGGGCAGGATACGATAATTTGTTATCATTGTCATCAGATTGGACACTTGAGGGCCAACTGCCCACAGTTTGCTGCAGGAACGGTGCAGGCTCCAGCACCGGCCACTTTGAGGATTACGGGTGGAGGTCAGGGTGGAGCGGAGCCTCCGAGGGCTCAGGGACGCGCATTTCAGCTTACAACAGAGGAGGTCAGGGCAGAGCCAGATGCAGCTGCGGGTATGTTTCCATTGTGATATCTTGTTATCTTGTTGATTGTGTAGTATGGTAAATCTGTCTGCCTTGTTCCGCATGTTTCATAGTATGATTGAGGATCTTAGTAATTAGGAGTGGTAGTTAGTGTTCAGGATGATTCTTGGTCGAAAGATAAGGTATATGATCTCGTTGCTTGGAATAGCGATTGCGTTGCGAGGAGTGTTCAGTTGAGATTCGAACTTCCTTGGAGTTCAGGTGTGCGATGGCGGAAGTGTTATACGGTGAAGGTTACTCACTCCCGAGGGAGTCAGTTCATGGATAAGAGGGAATATATGGAGTAAGGGCGATTGAGCCATGCCGGTTTTGGGAACGGTGGTTAGTAGTCGATGCACTAAGTGGGGGAGAATTGGAAAATTCTCCGGTGGAACAACATGCATCCAGGGATGGTTAGCTGTTGGATTTCAGCGTTGTGTTAGCCGAGAATGTGGAGATAGACACGTGGGGCAGGGAACAGACCATGGTTTTCAGAGAAAGTGATTGATTGTTGAGAGGCCTGGGATCAGGCCGGGGTAAAAGATTCATAGAACGGATGTGGAGTTCAGAACCCCTAGAGGGCTAGAACAGACTGCATGGGAGGGATTCCCGGAAGGAATGGTTCAGGGTGATGTGCGACGGCATTTGAGCGGTCCGGATAGACTGAAGGCCGGGAGGCGTACCAGTCAGGCCGAAGGCTCGGGGAACGGTCCAGACAGGCTGAAGGCCCAGGAGGGTGGTCCAGACATGCTGAAGGTTCTGAGAGTGGTCCAGATAGGCTGAAGGCCTGGGAAGGCGGTCCAGTCATGCTGAAGACTCTGTATGTGTTCATGGATCGGTAGGAGGAGAATGAGTGAATAAGTCACCATGCAATAGTAATCGATATGGTCTGGCCCCAAGTATTGATCATGATGATGGAGTCGGCCGGAGGTTCAGGGAACGGTCCAGACAGGCTGAAGGCCCAGGAGGGCGGTCCAGACATGCTGAAGGTTCTGAGAGTGGTCCAGATAGGCTGAAGGCCTGGAAGGGCGGTCCAGTCATGCTGAAGACTCTGTATGTGTTAGTGGATCGGTAGAGTGGAGTTTAGCTCAGTGGCACTTATAAGTGCGGTTATGGTTGTGGAGTAGACTTCCTGGAAAGGAAAGGTATGTAACTCCGGAAGGAGTGTGGGTCCTCTGAAAGAGAGGCAGTGGATTAAATGGATGATCGAAAGTGCTTCAATTATTAGTAGTGAGCACTAGGATTGTACCAGATATATGGAAGCACATACGGGTTGGATGCCCGTTGAGTTTGTGGCAATGTTGGATGATGCGCAGGCATGTTTTCGGTCTCCTTGGAAGAGGAGGAGGATAGTGGTTCCAGATCGGGGAATGGGACAGAGGAAGGTGATTCAGCAGGATAACAGACTCGGGAGTAGTCTGGACCGGTGCTGAGGACTGCATAAGGATATTACAGTCGGAGGTCAAGGACCTAGAGATCGCGATAGGGAAGTATGGGTGGATTGCACTCCGTTGTGTCGAACCGAAGGGTTCGAAGGTGACGCAAGGACAAGTTCCTTAGTTCCGAGTATGGTTGTAGGCTTGGGTTATGTATATGGAGGTATTCCAACCTAGGGTATTCCATCATGAGGATTCATTCCAGGTTGCTAGTTGTCAGGATTATCGCCAATCTTGGCGAAGGAAGATGAATTAGTGTCTTGGCGGAGCTCAGTGGGTGTTGTGGTATCCAGTTTTCGCAGGTTGCGAATGAATGCGTAAGATGGAAATAAGGTAGTGTCTTCAGGTGGCACTTAGTTGATGAGTGTTGTCATCAGATAAAAGAAGTCGATGGCCGGCTTGAAGCAGTTGATCAGGACCCTGCAAGGGAAGAGATGGATTTTAGGGATTCGATAGCAGTGATTGAAGGAATCTGGGCCGGTTTGAGATCAGTGGATGCATTGTGGGAGTATCATCCGGAAGTTCGTGTTGCCGCAGGCTTCGAGGACGAAGCCTAATTTAAGTGGGGGAGAATTGTAACATCCCAAGTTCGGAAGCAAGAAGTTGAAGGGTGCTAAGTGAAAATAAAGGAAGGGACTCGGCGAGTAGGTCTCTTGACTTGCCGAGTCGAAGCGGGTGCATGGCACGGGGTTAAGTGGCTTGACTCGGCGGGTCGGCAGCTGGACTCGACGAGTCAGTGCTGGTCAAGGAAGAACCCTAATCTTTGGGGTTGCACCCTATTTAAAGGACTTAATGTCCTCCCCTCAGCTCCCATAGCCCCCTTTGAGACCCAGAAACCCTAGAATTCTGAGTGAGAGCCATTGGAAGCAAATTGGAGCATTGTTAAGTGTTTTGTGAAGAGATCTTGAAGATCAAGAAGCTTGGATCAAGGAGATTTGTGGAGATTCATATTACTCTTCAGCAGGAGGTCGTTTTGGAGGTAATGAATTGTTATCCTTGGCTTTCCCCTTTCTAGATCCATTTTCATGGAAGTTTTAGGGCTTGTTTGGAGATGATATGATGAGATCTTGGTGTATAAGTTAGATCTGGAGTTGAAACTCCAGATCTGAGCTCTATTTGGATCAAAGATGCAGAAACCCCTTTTGGTTGCTATGCAAAAGCCTTTCCCCAAGAGTTAAGTCTCTTTCTAGCTTGGTTTTTGGTATTATGGGGCAAGAAGCACGTAAAGGTAGCAACTTTATGTTGCTAATGGACTCTAAAGACCCTGATCTATTGTTTGGAGCAAAGGAGTAGCTCTGTGACTCAAGATTTTGGGAATGCACGTATGGACTCGACGAGTCTGGGAGATGACTCGGCGAGTCGGGCTAGAGATCAGACTTTGAGTCGCGTAGTAACTCAGCGAGTCGCATGGGTGACTCGGCGAGTCTTATGATGATGAGCTTGGACTCGACGAGTTGGAAGAACAACTCGGCAAGTCTATTGAAGATTGTCGTGGACTCGGCGAGTCTGTTCTTGGACTTGGCAAGTCTGGTCGTAGAACCCCTAACCTCTTTTGGTTAAGACGCAGATCAGTGAGTCGAGGGGTGACTCAGTGAGTTGGACAGGATGGGACTCGGAGATCGTTGGACTCGACGAGACTTGGGGTGACTCAGCGAGTAGACTCGTGTTATGGGAATTTCTGAGTATAGGGACTCGACGAGTCGACGGGTCGACTCGGCGACTAGAGTCGGTCAGGGAGGTTGACTTTGACTGAGGACTTTGACTTTGACCAAGAGTTGACCAGTTTGACTTCCAAGGGTATTTTGGTGATTTTGGTATTTATGGAATTGGTTCTTTGGTAGTGTTTGGTGGTGGAGTTCGTGTCGGTGATCGGAGCAGCTGATCTTATCCTTTCAGTCGGCAATTGCGAGGTGAGTTATCCTCACTATATCGACAGGGTCTACGGCACCAAGGCCGACCCTTTATCGGATGGAAATCCGGGTATTGTTTTTTATGTTATTGTTTTGCTAGATCTGCATCCTGGTATTTAGGATGGTGTTATGTTAGTGACCTGGTTAAGGTCGGTACCCGGGATATAGGTTAATGTTATGCTAGTGACCGGTTAGGTCGGAATCCTGGTTAGGATGTTGATATGCTAGGTGATCTGTTACACTGTTTGTGTGGTTGAGGATTGTTATGTGATTAATTGTTGTGTGTGCACATGGTTGTTTGACGGGGGTTGGGTTGAGGCGGGTCCTGCTTTGTGCTGTAGGCCAATATACCCAGGGCGGACCGTATGTTTCGAAGGCCCGGCGAGCGGTCCGGATAGGCTGAAGGCCCCAAGAGGGCGGACCAGACGTGCCGAGGCTCGGAGAGTGGACCAGATAGACTGAAGGCCCGGTGCGGGCGGACCAGTCATACTGTAGACTCGGAGAGTGGACCAGGTGGACTGAAGGCGCGGTGCGGGCGGACCAGTCACACTGTAGACTCGGAGGCAGAGTGGATCAGGTGGACTGAAGGCCCGGTGCGGGCGGACCAGTCACACTATAGACTCGGAGAGAGAGTGGACCGGGTGGACTGAATGCCTAGTGCAGGCGGACCAGTCACACTGTAGACTCGATATGCATGGCTGTTCTATTTATGATATGTTATGAGTATGATATGTGTGGTTGGTATTTTGGGGGTAACTCACTAAGCTTTCGGGCTTACAGTTTCAGTGTATTGTTTCATGTACTTCAGGAGATCGTGGCAAGGCGAAGGCATGATCGTACCGCTCCTCATGTTTTATGATTTATATGATATGGTTCTGGGGGATACTCTGATGTTTAAACTATTTTGAAAACGAGTTGTATGAACATAATGGTTTTTGAATGATTTAAAATGTTTTAATTTGGCTCAAATTTTATGGGTGTTACATTTTTGGTATTGTATGTGGTGACATACTACTCATAGGAAATGACATCTCAACTTTACAGAAGGTTAAGTCCTGGCTTGGGAAGTGTTTCGCTATGAAGGACCTTGGAGAAGCTGCCTATATCCTAGGGATAAGGATATTGAGAGACAGGAGTAAAAGACTAATTGGACTTAGTCAAAGTACCTACTTGGATAAAGTGTTGAAGAGGTTCAACATGGATAATTCCAAGAAAGGGGAGTTACCGATCCAGCACAATTCTAGACTGAGTAAAACTCAGAGTCCGAGTACAGAGACTGAGATAGCTGAGATGAGTCGATTACCATATGCTTCCGATGTTGGCTCGATCATGTATGTTATGACTTGTACTCGTCCTGATGTGGCCTTTGCTTTGAGCATGGTCAGCAGATATCAGGGAAACCCTGGCAAGGCTCACTGGACTGCGGTAAAGAACATTCTCAAGTACCTACGGAGGACTAAGGACTGGGTTCTTACCCTTGGTGGGAGTGATGACTTGAGAGTGGTTGGGTATAGTGATGCTAGTTTTCAGATTGACAGAGATAATTTCCGCTCTCAGTCAGACTGGGTCTTTACCCTAAATGTGTTGGGTTTTGAGCATTGTAACACTCCTATGGTGTACATGCAACCCTATAAACCTTGGATCTATGTTTTCTCTATTATACATGCAAATATTAACTATTCCAAGGTTTCATCCTAACTAGCATATTATGAAGCACCTATACTACAAAGTTCTAGTTAGATGACATACCTTTTGATGTAGCTTGATGTCTTCAAGCTTTAAGAGCTTAACCCCAATAGTGTGGAAGCCTCAAATGGAATCACAAATCACCAAAACACCTTGGAAGAACTTGAGAGAATATGTATGCACACTAAAATCGGCCCACTCTTATTTTCACACACTTGTGCCAATTTTGAGCCAAGGACCCCTTTATATATTATGGAGGATTAGGGTTACATCCATGTAAACCTTAATACCCATGACCTTTCATTTACATAGGATCCATGGGTTAAAAGCTCCATGGACCATCCATGAAAGCTTAGCCCAACCTAAATGAACTTGGCCTATTCCATATATATAAGAGTCCATATTTAATTAGTTCTTTTTGATCACTTAATTAATTCTAAATTAATTCTTGATCAATACTAATTAAATAATATGATTCCATATTAATATATTAGAACTTATAATATATTAATATAAATCATAAATATACTATTCTCAAAAGGCTATCCATATAAATTGTGCCGGTGAAGTGCAACCCAAATGGACCATGCCGGGTCGGGTCAAGTACATACCAAATATAGTTATGGACTTAGACATTAATCCAACAGTCTCCCACTTGGATAAGTCTAAAACTATTATTGAGTATGACTTCAAAACCTAACAGGCAATCGTAGCTCTTAAAGTCGCTATCAAACTCTGACCTTGTCAATGACTTGTCTATTAGATAATGGATCATATATTCCTCCATTCTAGATATCATATGGACTGAGACATGGATTATAATCATTCTCTCTGTCCATTTGTTGTTTCCCGATTTTCGATTTATGATGACTGACTGATTGAACAAATCAAAGCAGTCCTGGCTTGGCCAAACACTCACATGTGTCATCGCTAAATCATCGAGGGACCCACATATATCGCTTTTATCCCGAAGGTAAAAGGAATGGATAAACTTCGACTCATATGGCTTGTTCTACTACTTGTTGAATCATACACAAAGGCACGTTTTATAACATCGAGTTACCAAATGCGTTTTCGTTCAATCAATGTATAACCAACTCATAGTAACAACTCATATCTCTAGGTTTGAAGAATATAAGATATTATCGTCTCATGATCACTCGTGATAAAATCCATGAAGTGATTCAAATGAACGCGGGTTGAATCCAATACTCAGAACTTATGAGCACTCATGAGTGTTGTAGCACCACTTTGTCCACCAACTTGGACCTCTACAAACCAACCCATGACAGTCTTGATTCATATCTACTTCCAACATATGACCGACTGTGGATGGTTTGAATAACTTAATCATTCAGGAAGAGCGACTTAGTTATTCTGGAAGTCAAAACATGCAAAGTGAAACACAAGAATAAATGAATCAAATATGGTATCAAACCCTATGAATATAAATAAACACTTTTATTTATCACCATACTGATTACTCATTATTCATTGTTTCGGTTTTATCAACTTTATACTTGAATTAAAAACACTAGTTGTCCCATGCTCCAAGCATGTACACTATGTTTTTCTTAAACAATAGCTTTGCCATACACCAAGTATGCACTCTATGTTTGTCTATGATCCTTACTTTGTGAAATAAACCAATTGAACATAATTTCAATGATTCTAATTTCACACTCCTAAATCCTTATTCGAAAAATGTGAGAATTTCAAATTCCTATCATTTATCGAAATCTGTTTAGATTTTAAACTTATATGCATTGACCCTCCTGTAATGAATATGTACAAAGTCACAAAGACTTGTCAACAGTCATTATAAGGTATTCCAATGGAGATCAACTCCATGGAAACTAAGTCTCATATTCAAAGTACATTGCTTTGGACATGCTTCTTGCATTAAGTTTTCTAATCTTACACATATAACTTCCACCTATGGAGACAACTCCATATTCTCATTTTGACTATCACTTCTGAATAAGAGATGCCTCTTTTCAGAATATGTCAATATGGTCCTTCCAAAATTAGCACTATACTTCCAACTGTCCCTGAGCAACCAATCTTTGGTAAACCTCATATTGTCCTCGACAATTGCTTAATCATTTTAGTCATATCCAATTCTAGACCTTTTCCCTTCTTAATGCCTCTGGGCATTTGCAAAAATCTAGAAATGACAAATATTATAGCACATGCAATCGATCCTGTACCCAAAGCAAATGGTACACGATTCATGATGTCTCACATAAAGACATGATTCTAGACCACTCTTTTGCTACAATATTTTTATTTGCCATGTTTTCAAAATTTGACTATGAAGAGGGATGCCGTAATCATAATCGAATTTTGAGAACGCAATATATAGAATTTCCTTAAGTTGAACCAATCCAACATGAAATTCATATATATATTCTTGACTAAAGATGATTAAGGTCTCAATCTAAGCCTTTAGAACTGAAATGAAGTATATCCTCTCCCTTAATTATAGCAAAACAACTTTTTCAATCCCTGCAGCCTCACGAATTGAAACTTTTGTTTTCTATAATTAACATTGCTAACTTGCAACACTAACAATAATTATCATGCTCCCACTAACATGATGATTATTAGCATAACACTTATGCTCCCACTAGCTTTGACATGTACTCAGAAATCAGCTGGACTTCTAGAAATCAATACTTTATTGACTTTCTTACCAAAGTTCAGATTTCTGATACGAGATGCTTTGATAAAACTTTATCAAAATCATACACCTTTCCTTAGATAGCATGCATGTGTGTCTAAACAATTTCAGAACTATGAAAAGGGATGTCGTAATCATAGTCTCAATTGTTTAGACCTTTTGCCATCTGCTTCAAATCTACTTGGTGGAAGTGTTTCCTCACCATCATTTTCATGAATCGGAGAGAAACCTTATGACCCTTAGATTTTATGGTGTATGTGTTCTTATCCATGTGAATCGTCAAAACCATAGTCACAAGACAAGGATAATGACAAATCCAAACTCATATGTACTGAACTTATGCAATCTTAACTTCTTGCCACCTGGCAGTACAGGGCCTGCCATTACTTCCAAGTTGTTATGCAACCAATTGAGAACTTTCAGAACTCCTATGCAAAGCCAACTTTAACTGGAATGGGCACAGAATATGTCAACACGATAGGTTATAAACCTCAAGTCGTGTGCTAGTGAAGAACCTCAGGTTTTATTCTTGATTAGTTCTTGAAATTCTTTTTAGGATCTTTAAGACTCCCACTATCCTCTTGACATATAAGACTATCTTGCCAAATATTCAAGAGATAGTGCGGATTCTTTATCAAGACAAACACTTCACACAATTGGCCTTAGTTGGTCTTTGTTTTATCCAAAACATCACAACTTACCAATTTCAAATGTACAAGAGTAGGACACTTTTACTCTTACATTTGAAAAGTGTTTTAAACCTTTCTTTAAGATATGTCACTCAAGTTACAATCTTGGAGTATGACTCTAAGAATTGTTTTGGAACGAAGTATGACTCATCTTCCTGATCTAACCATTTCAACAATTCATGACTCCTCTTCTTAGTCATAAGAATGCACTAAGATGACCTTTAGAGGACTAATTGTGATATGATTTCTAAATCATTAAGATGGTCACAAACATGATACTAAAGTACTCTCCCATCTTTTCAGATTTGAGAAACTTTTATCTTTCTGCCTAATTTGATTCTTCCCATTCGTTCTGCCATACATTGAGACTTTTCCAATGTTTCAGAATTATACTTAAACTTGTAAGTATAACCATATTTACTAAACTTTAGTAAATCAAATAGTCTTAACGAGCTTTGCGGTGGAGATGACCAGTGCACAAGAATGTGTACTCGATCCCTTTAGTCCTTCACTTGACTCACACATCCATGTGAACAAGTAATTAGTCTTGATTTTCCAATGCTTGAAAGTTCTCATTCATCATACTATTCAACTTGCATGATTCCAAGTTTCGGTCCAATTGAAACTTGGGCGATGAGGAACTTTCCTGATTTGGTAAATTTAGACACTACCACAAATGAAAGAATCAAATCCATTTTCCAATATTGCTGTCAGTGGAATCATATAAGCAACAATTTTCCACAAATGCCATTGTAAGGATACTTCAAATAAATAAAATTAAACAATTTTCTTTTATTTTAAAACTTTGCGGAAAAACTTATCATTACAATGCACATGGAAAATTGTTGTTATCTATTCCTTAGCAATATATCATAACTTTTTAAGCAACTGCTCAAAATTCTGATGCGATCGAAATCCACCTTCGCGATCAGAATCAGCATATACTTCCTTTAAGATTTCTCTCTAATCTTTGATTCTTAAAACATCAACATGTGACCCAGTCACATCATGTAATGAGGATATCAGAATAGAACTTAACAGAGTTAGATAATGGGCTCTACCTGATGTAGAGTCAAACTTATTGACTTTAACATCCTTAGGTAAATTTGGCAGCTTTGCAATCAACGCCCCTTCCTTTGGCAAAATAAACATATGGACCCTTTGGTAACGGGACTATCTCAGACTTAGTCTTTCTCTTTACCATTTGGTCAACCGGGTTGACTATGGCCAATCCCTTTCCATTGGGAAGAGAATGCTTTTTCTGGATTTCCAGTGTCACCATTGTCACTGTCCATAAAGTTTTTGGGAAGTTGATCTTCTAATCAAATTTGCTTTACTATCGTTCCAAATCATTGCTGATTCAGCAGCACCAAGCAAATAGATATGATCATTAAGGTTCATGTCATAGTCTGTTTCATAGTAGTCCCAAAGGAACTCACTATGTGACTTAGAAAGTGATTGAACATCCAACTTTCTCAAGACTTTGACACCCAACTCTCCCGGCTTGTCAATATGTGACTTCATCTCTAAGATGTGATCACACATAGACCTTGCTTGCCATTAGGGCTTGAGTGACCTTGAACTTGTGGGTTAGGGAGAATAATTGGAGGAGGTGGAGGAAGAGAAGTATGACTTCCATGAGCCAAACTCGGGAAGTCATATTCATTAGGAAAGCTTGGTTGGGAAGATCATTGTTGTCTAAACCAGACATCAACAATGGGAGAAATTCACGTAAAGTTGATTTAAGTGCTTCATATAACACCCTAATATGATATATTAAGGCTAGGACCCAACAAACTATTTTATAACTTGGAAGAGGGATGCCGTAATCCAAGCTATAAAATATTTGAAGGTAGGTGAATGACGATTCACCAATTTCCACCAAGATAAACGAAATGTATTATTAGGTTTTAATTGGTTTTGAAACTCCTAGATTCTTTTGAGATTCATTGAACTTTTCAATGGCATGTTTCAATCTCGAGTGTGCCCTTCAGGTTTTGTGACTGGGATGCCGAGGATCACAAAACAAGGTGTAAAGTAACCATGCAAATATACTTGGTACCCTTAATATTTACCCCTCAATCGATGTGCCGGTTAACCACACACGCTCCAACGATACTATGATAAACATTAAGTTACCCTTTGCCTACCTTGTTAAGTCCAGGTTAGTGTGTCGGTTAACCACACACGCTCCACTAACAGCTTAAACAAAGTGCAAAGTGTAATTTCATGGATTAGCACCTTATTCACATTTTCCTAAGTAACTAAAATTGGGAATTTATAAGTGTTTAGTTACTTAGTATTTATCATTATACTTATAATGAAGGGAGAATTATAGTCCTTGTCCTACCTGTTCGGCTAACGACCCTCCACCAGTCAAGGAAGCGGTGGGTGAGAGTGGACACCCATTAAACTGTCATTTTATAGGCAGTAACCTTATACCCCCCTTATAGACCGGCTTCGTGAATGAGGCCTACTAATGGTAAGACGACTTGCTCTTATACATATAATATATTAAACTTTTAATATTATAATAGTATAAGGGTGTATTTTAGACATTTAAAATACTTGGTGGTTTAATCTATTAATTAAACTATACTCTTAATTTAATTAAATTTAAACCATGTCATTATGGAATTATTAATTCTCTTTTAATTAAACACTTTAATTATCTATTAATAAAGTCCATAAGAGTTAATTGAATTATTCAATAAAAACATCATAATTCCAATTGTTAAATTCAAAATTAAAACCATTTCATTAATTGTTTAAGTTATGAACCCAAGAGTTTTAGAATTCAATTCTTTTTTTTTTATTATAAAAAACTTTTTCCAAATCCCAAAACTTTAGGGCAAGTTTTGTAACTCTTGAAAACTTTTGGATTCCATAACTTATGGAGTTAAATACTTGTTTTATGATGAAACTTTTCATGTTCCATAACTTAAGAACAAGTTATGGAATTCTTTAAAACATTAAGACCAAGTTTTGTAACTCCATAAAAAACTTTGAATCAATTTTTTTAAAAACCTTTTCATATCCATAACTTATGGAGGTTTCAAAAAACTCTTTAGATCAAACTTTTAAAACTAATAAAATAATCATATCATTTTATCTTTTACTAGATTTGACCTAATTCAACTCATATAGCAAATGATTCAAATTTTACAAATAATTAGTTTTTCACAAAAACAAGTAATTATCTTAAAATTTGACAAACGTCATGTTTTTTTTTCCTTTTTTTTTCAACTTGAAAATAAAACATTTGCATCAATATAACAGAAAACAACCCATGGCTCTGATACCACTGTTGGGTTTTGAGCATTGTAACACTCCTATGGTGTACATGCAACCCTATAAACCTTGGATCTATGTTTTCTCTATTATACATGCAAATATTAACTATTCCAAGGTTTCATCCTAACTAGCATATTATGAAGCACCTATACTACAAAGTTCTAGTTAGATGACATACCTTTTGATGTAGCTTGATGTCTTCAAGCTTTAAGAGCTTAACCCCAATAGTGTGGAAGCCTCAAATGGAATCACAAATCACCAAAACACCTTGGAAGAACTTGAGAGAATATGTATGCACACTAAAATCGGCCCACTCTTATTTTCACACACTTGTGCCAATTTTGTGAGCCAAGGACCCCTTTATATATTATGGAGGATTAGGGTTACATCCATGTAAACCCTAATACCCATGACCTTTCATTTACATAGGATCCATGGGTTAAAAGCTCCACGGACCATCCATGAAAGCTTAGCCCAACCTAAATGAACTTGGCCCATTCCATATATATAAGAGTCCATATTTAATTAGTTCTTTTTGATCACTTAATTAATTCTAAATTAATTCTTGATCAATACTAATTAAATAATATGATTCCATATTAATATATTAGAACTTATAATATATTAATATAAATCATAAATATACTATTCTCAAAAGGCTATCCATATAAATTGTGTCGGTGAAGTGCAACCCAAATGGACCATGCCGGGTCGGGTCAAGTACATACCAAATATAGTTATGGACTTAGACATTAATCCAACAAAATGGAGGAGCAATTACTTGGAAAAGTTCCAAGCAGGAGACAGTAGCTGATTCTACTTGTGAATCAGAGTACATAGCAGCAAGTGAAGCGGCAAAGGAGGCGATATGGCTGAAGAACTTCATTAGAGACCTTGGAGTTGTACCAGCTATACATGATCCTATGGAGATTTTCTGTGACAGCAATAGTGCGGTTGCCTTAGCCAAGGAACCAAGAGATCATGGCAGATCCAGACATATTGACAAAAAATATCACTTCATAAGACACAAGATAGAAGAAGGACTCCTCGTGGCAAAGAGGGTATCGTCAGAAGAGAATCCTGCAGATCCCCTCACGAAGGGATTGACTAGGGTTAGGCATTTGCAGCATGCAAGAAGCATCGGGCTAAGGGACGATATTAGTTTTAATAATTAGATTTCTGAAACTTGTAAAATTTAATTGAAATGTGATGATTAAATAAAAGTTGTTATTTATTTATGAGTAAAGTGTTACTATCCTATGTTAATCGTTTACTATTGTTTCAATTTTGCATGTTTTGACTTCCTAAATAATTATATTATTCAAAACTCTCCACAGTCGGTCATACGTTGGAAGTAGGTATTGAATTAAGACTGTCATGAATTTGGCTTGTATGATTTGTCTAAGGTGCATTAGACATTGCAATGGTTGCTACAACATTCATGAGTACTCATAAGGTCTGAGTATTGGATTAAACCCACGCTCACTTGTATCACTTCATGGAATTTATCTCGAGTGATCGGGAGACGGTAATATCATATATATCTTCAAACCTAGAGATATGAGTTGTTGACTATCAGTTGGTTGTCCATTGATTGTACGAAAACGCATCAGTAACATGATGTCATAAAACGTGCTTTTGTGCATAATTCAACTAGTAGTTAGTACAAGCATATGAGTCGAAGTTTATCTGTTCCTTCTGCCAATCGAAGCGATATCTAGGCCCATCGATGATTTGGTTTTGGCTTATGTGTCGGGCCCGGTCAGAACCTAATTGATGTGTTCAATTTAGTTCTATGTCAAACAAATCAGAGATCGAGAAACAACTGTTGGACAATAAGTATGACATTGTTCCATGTATTTGTCCGGCTGATATCTTGAGAACATAGGATTATATGATCACTTATCTAAAATGGCGCTTCATAGTTCAACAGAGTTTTAAAGAGCTACGATTTCCGGTTGGTTCCTGAAGTTATACTGGCAACTATAGTTATCAGACTTATCCAAGTGGGAGAATGTTGGATAAGGTGTCTAAGTCCGTAACTATATTTGGTATGAACTTGACCCGACCCGGCATGGTCCATTTGGGTTGCACTTCACCTAACAATTTGTATGGATATACATTTGAGAATAAGATGTTTATGATCTATTAATATATTATAAGATATAATATATTAATATGAAATCATATTACTTAATTAGTGTTGATCAAGAATTGATTTTGGAATTAATTTAACGATCAAAAGAGGCTAATTAAATATGGACTCTTTCATATATATGGATTGGGCTAAGATTTATTTAGGATGGGCTAAGACTACATAGAAGTCCATGGATAGTCCATGGAGCTTTTAACCCATGGATCCTAGGTAAATGAAGAGTCATGGGTATTAGGGTGTAACCCTAATCCTCCATGCTATATAAAGAGGGCCTTGGTTCTAGAATTGGCACTAGAGTGTGTGAGAAACAAGGGTGGGCCGATTCTAGCAAAGCATTATATTCTCTCAAGTATTTCCAAGTTGTTTTGGGTGATTTGTGACACCACTTGAGGCATCCACACTATTGGTGTTAGGCTCTAAAACTCCGAGCAATCAACCACAAAAGAAAGGTATGTTATTCTACTTAAAGTTTTGTATTACAAGTACCCCATAACATGTTAGTTAGGTTGTAAACCATGGAAATCAAATTTGCATGTATTTTAGAGAAAACATAGATCCAAGGTTTCTATGGTTGCATGTACACCATAGGAGTGTTAGAATGCTCAAAACCCAACAGAATCATCTAAGAAGCAACAACCCGTAGCAGTTCATGCTGCTACCACACCAACACCAGCTGCACCAACATCAACCACACCAACACCTGCAAGGCCATACGCAGGCACTCAACCAAAGTGTGATAAATGTAGATTCCACCACAACAGCGCATGCCGAGACTTACAGTGCACCAACTGCAATCGAAAAGGGAACACCGCCCGGTATTACAGATCACAATCACAACAAAACAACCAACCCAACAATGTCGGGGCAAGTCAATCATGTTACGGGTGCGGGGAGACCGACCATTATAAAAGGAACTGTCCCAAGGAAAACAACCGAAATGCAGGAGGATCAAATAGAGTCCTAGCCATGGGACAAGGGGAGGGTGTGCAGGATCCGACCGTAGTCATTGGTACGTTTCCCCTTAACAACATCTATGTATGCATTTTATTCGATAGTGGGGCAGAAAGAAGTTTCGTTAGTCATAAATTTAAACACTTACTCAACCAAAGTCCCCAAAAGTTAAAAGAAGCCTTCACGGTGGAAATGGCTAATGGGAAAATAGAAACAACCAATGACATTTTCATAGGATGCACGTTAACATTAAATAATCACTCATTTCAAATCAACTTGATGTCGGTTAATATTAGAAGCTTTGATGTGATCATCGGTATGGATTGGTTAAGCCCCCACCATGCCGATATTATATGCCACGAGAAGGTTGTTCGCCTTCACCTACCAACCGACGAAAGTCTAATTATCTATGGCGATAAACCCGGTGCAAACCTCTGTCTCTTCTCGTGCATTAAAGCACAAAAGTGCTTGCATCAAAAGAACCACGCCTTTCTAACTCACTTAGTGGACAAATAGAAAGAGGGAAAGAACATCAAGGATATCCCAGAGGTATGTAATTTCCCAGACGTATTTCCTGAAGACCTCCCGGGAATACCCCCTGAGCGACTGGTCGAATTTCGAATTAATCTAGTACCCGGAGCCACTCCAATTGCCAAGCTTCCTTATAGATTAGCCCCTGCAGAAATGCAAGAGCTATCCAGCCAATTGAGTGAGCTTCTAGATAAAGGATTCATAAGGCCGAGCTTCTCGTTCTGGGGAGCTCCGATGTTTTTTGTCAAAAAGAAAGATGGGTCTTTCCGAATGTGCATCGATTATCGGGAACTAAACAAGCTTGCCATCAAGAACCAATACCCTCTTCCTCAGATTGATGATTTATTTGACCAATTACAAGGAGCCAGCTACTTCTCGAAGATAGATCTAAGATCCGGATACCACCAACTGCGGGTCCGAGAAGAAGATGTATCCAAAACTGCATTCCAAACTCGCTACGGTCATTTTGAATTCGTAGTAATGCCCTTTGGTCTAACGAATGCACATGCGGCCTTTATGGACCTAATGAACCGAGTCGGCCGACCGTACCTTAACAACTTTGTGATCGTTTTTATCGACAACATACTCGTTTATTCCCGGAATGAAGAAGAGCACGGCCAACACCTACGGCAGGTCTTGGAACCACTAAGGGCGGAGAAGCTGTATGCAAAATTCTCCAAGTGCGAGTTCTGGATTCGCAGGGTGGATTTTTTGGGACACATGGTCAGTGAAGAGGGAATACATGTGGACCCATCCAAGATCAAAGCAATTGAGGGCTGGACAACCCCGAGGACCCCGATGGAGATCAGGCAATTCTTGGGCCTCACTGGTTACTACAAGAGGTTCATTCAAAATTTCTCAAGGATCGCCAATCCACTCACCGCTCTAACCCAGAAGGGCGTACCCTTCACCTGGGAGGAGAAATAGGAGGCTGCCTTTCAAACTCTGAAGCAAGCCCTCTGCAGCGCTCCGGTCTTATCCCTCCCAGAGGGAATAAAAGATTTTGTGGTGTATTGTGATGCTTCTAATCAGGGGTTAGACTGTGTGCTTATGCAGCGCGGGAAGGTTATAGCCTATGTGTCCAGACAACTAAAAACCCATGAGGTAAAGTATACCACTCACGACCTTGAGTTGGGAGTTGTAGTCTTCGCTCTAAAGATTTGGAGGCACTACCTCTGCGGGACGAAATGCATAATTTTTACCAACCACAAAAGCCTCCAACATATCCTGAACCAGAAAGAGCTAAACATGAGGCAACGGAGATGTGTCGAGCTGCTGAATGACTATGAATGTGAGATCCGGTATCATCCAGGCAAGGCTAATGTGGTGGACGATGCCTTAAGCAAAAAAGAATACTCGGCTCGCCGACTGAGAAAACTATCGATGACCATCCATTCCCATTTGTCTTCACAAATCAAGGAGGCTCAGCTGGAAGCCTTGAAACCAGAAAACGTCGCAAACGAAGGCTTACACGGAATGGATAAGAACCTAACCATCAAAGAGGATCAAGCCTACTACCTTATGGAACATATCTGGACACCGAAGTTCGGTGGGTTCAGAGACGTGGTTATGGATGAAGCGCACAAAACAAGGTACTCCATCCACCCCGACATGAAAGCAGAAATTGCTACCTACGCAAGCAAGTGTCTGACTTGCGCTAAGGTTAAGGTAGAATACCAGAAGCCCTCAGGTTTATTACAACAGCCTGTGATACCCGAGTGGAAATGGGAACTAATAACAATGGATTTTATAACCAAATTGCCTAAGTCGGCAGACGGGCTGGATGCCATTTGGGTGATTGTCGCTCGGTTGACTAAATTCGCCCATTTCCTACCAATAAAGGAAACGTATAAAATGGAAAGGCTGGCCCAGATCCACATAAAGGAGGTTGTGAGATTACATGGCGTGCCAATATCTATTATCTCGGACATAGATAGTAGGTTTACCTCTCGGTTTTGGCAGTCGCTACAGAAGTCGTTGGGAACTCAGCTCGATATGATCACCGCCTACCATCCCCAGACCGATGGACAGAGTGAGAGGACCATATAAACATTGGAGGACATGTTAAGGGCTTGTGTGATATATTTCGGCAAGTCTTGGGATGCCCACTTGCCATTGGTGGAATTCTCGTACAACAATAGCTATCACACAAGTATCAAAGTCGCTCCTTTTGAGGCCCTTTATGGACAAAAATGCCGATCACCTCTCTGTTGGGCTGAGGTAGGAGACACTCAACTGGAAAAGGGACAGGTACCAGATAGCACTCTTACAGGACCCGAGATCATCAGGGAAACCACTGAGAAGATTTTCCAGATTAGAGAAAGACTCAAGGCGTCTAGAGATCGACAGAAAAGTTGCGCTGACAGACGACGGAAACCTCTAGAATTTCAAGTCGGTGATCGCGTATTACTAAAGGTCTCTCCCTGGAAAGGGATGATACGCTTTGGAAAGCGGGGAAAATTAAATCCAAGATACATCGGATCCTTCAAGATCCTTGCTAGAATCGGTCTGGTGGCTTACAAGCTGCAGTTACCACCAGAACTCAGTAATGTACACCCTGTCTTTCACGTGTCAAACTTGAAGAAATGCTTATCTGACGAAACTCTTGTTCTTCCGCTTGATGAGATCGAAATAAATGAGAACCTTCATTTTGTCGAGGAAACAGTGGAAGTTATGGATAGAGAAGTGAAACGAACGAAACAAAGTCGCATTCCCATTGTGAATGTTCGGTGGAATGCGAAAAGAGGACCGGAGTTCACCTGGGAGCACGAGGACCAGATGATGCAAAAGTATCCACACCTTTTCCCTACTTCATGAACGCCACTTTAGAACAAATTTCGAGACGAAATTCACTCTAACGGGGGTATGATGTCGCAACTACAAATTAGGGTTAAGATGTTGATCCTTGTACAAGATAATCTCCTTGTGTAATCTTGCAACATTTCATTTAGTGAAATTCAAACTTCAATGCTATTAAGTTCATACTTTCATACATTGTCATTCAAGTCGAAACAACCTAGTATAAGCCCAAAAATCGATCCAATAAATCAAGTCCAATCAATTTTGGGCCTAAGCCCAAGAATTCTCGATCCAAAACCCGTATTAGACCAAGGCTTCCTTATTGGGCCCTATTGGGCCGATAACTTCTCCTTTTGGTCTTGTTGGGCCGAAAACCCCTATTTGGGCCCTAATGGGCCGAAAACTTCTATTGGACATTATATTGGGCTGAAAACTCCTCTAATGGGCCTTTTGGGCCGAAAGCTTCTAATTGGCCTTTCTTTGGGCCGAAAACCCATACTTGGGCCTTAGTTGGGTCGAGAACTCCCTTTTTGGGCCCTTTTAACCAAAAACCTCTTATTAAGCATCAATGGGCCAAAGATCTTTACTGGGACAAGCCAAATCGAAGCCCGCTAATTTTTTTGGGGCCACCCTTGGGTCGGCTAGGGTTTGGCTAAGACAAAAAAAAGAGAAAGGGAATGGATAATGTTGCATGCCACCTCACAATTATTCAACATGCAACAATGTAGGGACCACCAAATCTCCATGCACCATCCTATCACCCCCTCCATAAGTCAACCCCTACTCTCCCCCTCTCCTTCTCTATTCTCGGCCGCAAACCCTTCCCCCTCTCTCCACACTCATTTCAAACTTCACTCTCAACTCATTTTCCTCTCAAGCATTCAACGTTTCTCTCATTCTTATTTCCTCCCAAAAATTTCATGGGTGTGTGCATGTATTAGCTTCAAGGAGTCTTCTTCAAAGGGTCATAAACTTGGTAAGTTCTAGATTAAACTTCATTGTTTTGTTTCAAGTTTATACTAAGATCTTTCCTCTTACACTCTTATTTTCGTGAATATGAACCCTAGAGCACCACCATTTCAAGAATCTTACCAAGAGAACAAGCTAGGCTCGAAAATCCTTCTTCTCCTTCTTCTACATCTCGAAAATTCTCAAGGTGAGCTTCATACCCCACTATTTTCAAATTTTCATCCTTTTGGGGGGGGGGGGGGGGAATACAAGTCAAGTCTTGTTTAAATCTTTGAATATTTGCATTCACTTGTATGTATATATGTTTATGTGTGTTGAAATGTTGTTACTTCATACTAACACTCCTTAAACTCGAGATTCACAAAGTCTCAAGTTGTTGGAACAAAGTTATCTTTATGTAGTTTCACATATTTTGGTATCATGTTGAAAATGAAACAAGTTGCTAACTGAAAATGGTTTCTTTTTAATGTGTGTTAAAAATCACAAATAATGTCAAAGAAAATGTTAAAGCATTTTTGGTCATAAAAGCTTGAAAGATGGTAAAATATGAGAGTTGACACTCAAAATGGTAAATTTTTGGATATATAAATTTTTACCACTAATACTTGTAAAATTGTTGAAACATAATAAATTTCAAGGTTTTATGTGATTTTGTGTAAATTGTGACAAGTATAGTCACAACAAAAATAGAGTATTTTTGGTGTTACAAAACACTCAAACAAATTTTTGGTGTGTTAAAAACTCACCATAACACTTGAATATTTTACTAAAATATAGTTTTTATTAGTAAAATAATCGTAAAAGGTTGTACTATTTCAAAGGTTTAAAATCTAGAGTGTTTTGTTACTTTTACTACACATATTGTAAGTTGACAAGCTATTAGTAATTATTTATAAATATCGTTATAAATAATTTAATATAATCGGTATGCAAAACAGAGTTTTACGACAGGAATATCCGTGTGTCATAATCTGTCCATCATAAAGCTTTTAATAATACAAGTGCTAAGTTGTATGTCATAAAGCTTTTAATAAACGCGTGTCATAAAACCACAGTCATGAATTTACACTAAGAACGTCATATACATTATTCGATAAATTCGCGTAAATTTTTGTTGAGGCTCTTGTGAGACACTCATTCACCGTACCTACGTAGCGTACACCGTAAGTCCTGTAGTTATAACCAGAGTCTCCTGGAGGGAGAGCGAGGTAATTGTGTATAGATCTATACAGGGTTGACACCCCCACACCTGAGCTGTTCGCTACAGCTAGACGGGCCAGTATAGGGTGACAAATATATCATAGAAACTGACGCTTGAAGAACGTCAAGACAGGCGCTTTAGTCATATTTAGCATGGTTGTAACGACTCACATAGAGAATAACAATATTATCTTGAATTTACGAAGAATGTACATTCTACTAGTTTTATAAAATACAAAACTATGTTTCGTCTATTTTGTAAACTAATATCACCACTCCGGTCTTAGGGTTTTAAGACTACAACATTGTTTATATATATCAGAAAATATAGGATTTTATGGGAACACACTCTTTTCAAATGCAAACAAAGGAAAATAAGAAACATGCATGCAATTATACACGGTTTTGGGAACGAGACTCACAACTACTTTTTATAGAAAATATTGAATTTTCTAGAGTTTTACAACTTATTATAGACAAAGATATTACAAAGTTTTTCCTGCAAATATGCTTATGAACTCACCAACATTCTATGTTGACGCTTTTCAAAACGACTTGTATTCTCAGGGACTCAGTGAACAAGTACTCGAGCCTTGGATCTGGATATTTTGCTATCTTTTTTAGAACATCATACTTTATGTTATTTTTGTGTAATCGAAGAACAAGTACAATTTGTAAACAATGAATGTTGGTATATTGTAATGTATGATGTTTGGTTGCTATGTATCATTTATATTCAAATGTTATGATATTACATAATGACGTCATCCGCCGTCCTGATTCGGGGGGGTGACATCTAACCCCTTAGACAATCTACAGTCTGATTCATGACAGTATTAATTCACTACTTACTTCCAAAAGTATGATTGACTGTGTATGTTTAAATAATCCAATTATTCGGGAAGTAAAATATGCAAAGTGAAACACAATAATAACCTAATTAACTATGGTCTCAAAACTACTGAATATAAATAAAACACTTATTATTTAATCACCATACAAATTAGAATTTATTAATTGTATAATGTTTCGATTAATCAACTAAACACTTAAATCAAACATTAGTCATGCCATGTTCTAAACATGCATACTATGTTTCTCTATAGTCCTTCCTTTGTGAACAGATCAATTGGACATAATTCCAATGATGCTCATTTCACAATTCCAAATCCTTATTACAAGTGTAAGAATTCCAAATTCTTGTCTCCACTAAATGTGTTAGAGTCTAACCTTACATGCAATATTCTTTTGTGATGACGTGGCCTGAAAGTCACAAAGACTTTGCCAACGATGTCACAAAATGCTCCATTAAAACTTTGTTACTTCAAACAATTTCATGGTTACGAAGTCTCAAATTCAAAATACAATTCTTGAACACCTTCCTTGCATTAAAGTTCCTAACTTACATGTTGATTCTAATCACCAACTCACATTATGGAAACATTTCAATATCCCCATATGACTATCAATTCCGATCAAGAATTATCCCAATCAGAAACATGTCAATATGGTTCCTCCAAATATTACTATACTTCCAGCTGTTTATAAGCAATCTTTAGCGAACCTCGGATTGTCTTTTAACAGTTATTTAACAACTTTAGTCATATCCAGTTCTTGTCCTTTTTCCCTTTAAATGCCCTAGGCATTCGAAAAATTAGAACAAGTGAATATTATAGCATATGTAATCAATCCTATATCTGAAGCGTATGGGATTTGATACATAATGTCTTACATAAAGACATGATACTTGATCAGTCTCTCGCTATAATATTTCCATATATTGAATTTCCTATGTTGAATCAATTCAACACGATATCCATATATGTTCATGACTAATTTCCTTTCAATCTAAACTTTTAGATTTGAACTGAAGTATGAGTGCCCTCTCCATTAAATATTACTATAGCAAAACAATTCTCAAATATAGTAACTTGCAAATTGAAAACTTTGTTTCCTATAAATAGTATTGCTAACTTGCAATACTCACCATAACAATTATGCTCCCACTAGCGTAACAATTATACTCTTTCCAGCACAACAATTATGCTCCCAGTAACACAACACTTATGCTCCCACTAGCTTTGACATGTACCAGAAATCAACTGGACTTCCAGAAAATCAATGCTCTTGACTTTCTTACTAAAGTTCAGATTTCTAATACGTGGTTCTTCGATAAGTCTTCATCTATACTTCTCAAGCTCATACACCTTCATTAGATAGCATATGTGTGTGTTTAAACCCTTTCAGAACTGATAGTAATAAGTCTCGAACGTTAAAACTATTTCTTTCCATTTCTCATAATTCGAACTATGAAAGGGGATGATGTAATCATATACGAATTTGAGAACGCAATTATCACAACTTCTAACCATAATGATATTAATCAGATCTAAATCTACTAGTGGAAGTGTTTCTCTCATTTTTATGAATTAAAGTGAAATCCTTTTGTCGCTTAGATTTAATGGTGTATGTGTCCCTATCCATGTGAATTTTATCATTTCCAACCTACAATCATACGATAAGGTTTATGAAAAAACCAAAATAATATTTATTTTTCCTTTCATGGACTGAACTTTGCTTATTCTTAGTCTCTCGCCCTCTGGTAGCACAAGGGCCTACCAACGTTTCCAAGTTGCCAAGCAGCTCACTTCCATTGACCAATGTACTATCACTGACCAGCGTGCTCTGCCTTTTGCAATCAAATGAGAACTATAGAACTCACATGCATAGTCAACTTGATTGGAAGGTGAACAGAAACAAGAATGTGTCAACTTAACACGATAGGTTATCAACCTCAGTTCGCGTGCTAGTGATAACTAACAGTTTTATTCTTTATTGACTCCTGAAACTATTCAAGACCATTAAGACTCCCACTGACTTCTTGACATATAATTTTCTTTGTTAAGGAACATTCCTCGACAAGAAAAACCAAATGTTAAAAGGTTAGTGTGGGTTCTTATCAAGAAAACACTCATTAAATTGGTATTAGTTTATCTTTGTTTTAACCAAAACATCACAACTACCAATTTCGAATGTGTTAGAGCAAGAAAACATTTATACTCCACATTTCATGAGGTATTATAAACCTACTTAGTTTGAGATGGGATTCGAAGTTTCTAGAGTGTGACTCTAAAAATTGATTGGAAACGAAGTATGATTCATCTCTTGTTTAAACTATTTCACCAATTATTGATTCCTCTTATTAGTCAAAACAATTTCACTAAGATGTCCTTAGAGGATCAATTGTGACATAGATCCATAATCATTAAGATGATCATAAAACACGATACTAAAGTAATCTCCTTTCCTTTAAGATTGGAGAAGCCTTTATCTTTCTGTCTGATAGATTCTTTTATTCGTTCTGCTATTCTTTGAAACTTTTTCAAAGTATCAAAATTACACTTAATCTTATAAGCATAACCATATTTACTGAACTATCAGTAAATCATGACAAATAGACTTATCAACCTTTGTGGTGGATCTAAATAGTCCACATCAATGTGTACTATATCCAACTGAAACTTTGGTGATGAGAACTCCTTTTCATTTGGTTGATTATGACATAACCACAAATGACATAGTTAAGAATCAAATTCATATTTAACGTTGCTTGAAATATAACCACCAATTTTCATAAATACCATTACAAGGAAATATAAAGTAAATAAGATAAAACCAAAAATTCACTTTATTGATAATGTGAGGAAATTTTTTTCCTTACAATGCAAATATATATGAGAACTATGTTTCTAGATATTTCCTAAGCAATTTATCATAACTCCTAAGTAGCAGCTCCAAATTCTGATCATCGAACCATGTGACCGAAATCCATCTCTCAGATTGGAATTGGCGTTTATTTCTTCTTATGCTTCCTTCTTTCTCTTAGATCCTGCAAAAACATCAAAATGTGACTATCACATCATGTATTAAGAATCTATGAATAGGAACTTAATGGAGTTAGATAATGGATGTACCTGAAGTAGAGTCAAACAACTTGACTTTCTTATCTTTGCGATCTTTCAGGTACACAAGGCAGCTGCACATCCATTGCCCCTTCAATTGGCAATGGAAACATATGGACTCTTCAGGAATTTTACATGGGACTATCTCAGAATTGACCTTTCTCTTCGCCATATGGTCAAACGGTTTGAACTTAGCCGATCCCATCCTATTGGGAGGAGAGACCTTTTATGGACGGTCATTTATATGCCGCTTCCTTAAACTCCCATTATAGTATGGCTTCGTGAATGAGGCGTACTATCGATTCGACTAACTCGTCTTATACATATAGTAAATATTAAACTTTTAATCTTACATATAGTATATGGTGTATTTTAAACATTTTAAAATACTAAGTGTTTAATCATTTAATTTAATTAAATTTAAACTACATATGGATTTATTAATTACCATTAACAAAATCCATAAGAATATATTTTAGGGTTTTTTATTTTAAATTTCCAAAATTAAACCTTTCAATTTTAAATTTCAAACAACCTAAAAAATATTAATTATTTATTCCAATTAATAATTATCTAGTAGCTTAATTATTTATTCCTAATATTTAGGTTTTTATTGAATTATCTTATATTACCAAAAATCAGATTATGGCAAAATTAATAAAATATAATTACCAAATATTGACCTAGTAAATCAAGTTAGGCAAGAAAATCCGAGATAAGCATCAGACGCACCAACTCGCCGAGTTGGAGGATCAAACTTGACGAGTTCATTCAACTCGACGAGTTCTAAGAACAACTCGATGAGTTCATTGAACAGAATGTCGATTATGTTCCCTTCTCCTTTGAACAAGATCACAATTGCATCTATTCAACAGAAAACTAATCCTAGGCTCTGATACCACTGATGGGTTTTGAGCATTACAACATATCCTATGTGTGCATGCAACCCTATATTGATTGGATCTAAGTTTTCTCTAATTGAACATGTAAACTTGAACAACAAAGTATAAATCCTAGATCCCTAGTGTATAATCAAAATTCACATAATAAAGTTTATGAAACTTACCTTTAAGATTGTTGTTGTAAACAATCTTGAATCCTTGCTTGAAAGACCTTTGGTAGCGAGCGTCACAAGTGTTGCGCCACTAATGGCTTACAAACAAACTCAAGCAACCAAGGAATACAATAGAGAGAGAGAGAGAGAAGGGAAGAAGAAGTTTGGCTCTAAGCCTTTTGGAGGAGTGCATGGACGAAATCTAACCCTAATGAGGGTTTATATAGGTGTTAGGAAGGTATTGGATAAGGCAGGTGTATCCAAGATAACCTCAATCCCTTAACTTCCTCCCTAAGGCATCCAAGGCATCCTTAGAGCCCACGGAAACCCTAAGAGCATCTAGAATTCGTTCCCCCTACTATAGGGAGGTTCTAGAATTGCCCAATGTTCAACTATTGAAAATTATCACCTTTAGTCCCCGCAGTTTTAATTAATTCCTTCAATCCTAAAATTAATTCCAAATTAATTTCTAATTAAATACTAATTAAACAATATGATTTCTAATTAATATATTATTTCCATAATACATTAATAAATCATTTATTTTGATTTCTAATTAATTTATTAACCAAATAATAAATTAATAAATCACTCTTCTCTCTCTAACAGTTATCCTATTCAATTGCCAGGTTTGAAGGCAACCCAAAAGGATTGTGCTGCTGTCAATTCAAGTTTATAACAATTATAGTTATGGTCTTAGACACCTAATACAACAAGTTTACCTATCCACCAACTCACTATTGTATAGCAGGCCTCATACCACACGTTACCCCACAACCGACAAATTTCCAAGGAATGCATGGCTCTATGTTACCAGAGGTGAGATAGACATCCGAATAAGTGATTTTACTCTAGAGTACAACCAAACAAGGAACAGGCAAGAAAGCCTAGATCAAGAGTTCTCAGGCTATCCTACATGACTACATATAGCCCTTAGGGCACTCCATTAAACGGTCACCATCCTTATGGTACTCTACCCAGTACACCTATACTCCTATATCCTAACATACAAGGATATATATACTACAATACGTAATATAGTGAGGAAAAAAACCTGAATCGAAGACCCGATAAACACAACAACATTCTCTCTCCCTGTACTGATTACTCTCACAAACCGACTAGCACCAAAACAAGGAAGAACCTTAATCAATAACCCAGTTCCATCAAGTTTAACCCAAAGTCAAACTGGTAAAAAAATCAACGGTTAACGGTCAACATAGTCAACGGTCAACAGCCAACGACTCTGCACGACATAGAAAGCTCTTGGTTAAGTTGTGGCTAGCTAAGGACAAAACAGTCGATCATCATAGTACCGTCACAACGTGGCAAGCCCTTCGCAACGTCGTGAGGTTTGGCAAAATGCCAACTTTTCCCTTAAGTACCTAATCCTTTCATATCAAAGCCCAAAACTTCAAATCTAGTCTTTCATACTGACTTAAGGGTTAAATTTTCCAACTTTATCCATTAGAACTCCATACCAAGGCTAGATCTAAAATCCTAAGTCCATTAAGTCCTTAATGAAGCTACAACTTGAGCATGAACACAAGATACAACAAACATTGTCATTTTTCTGATTCTGCATAAACCTAATGCCCTAGAAAAGTCATCACAAGCTCTGGAGTTCTTCAAACTTCAAGAGCATCCAAGGAAGGGACCGAAATCTTACAAAAAGGACTTAAACTTGCACCAAGAAGAACATAAGACAAGATGAGAGCTTTATACCTCTAATCACTCAGAAATCTGAAGTAGATGGTGGATCCAAACTAGTCCCTTACTTCCTTGCACCAAGATGATCTCCTTCTTTCCTCAAGCTCCACCAAAGACTAAGAACTAAACTTCAAACCAAAGGAAGAAGCTCTCAAAGCTTCAAGGAGGTTAGGGTTTCGTTGAGAGAGATTGGAGGCTAAGAAAGATACCCTAGGTCATGAGTTAATGGCTTTACATATGGAAGAAACCCTAAAAATCATGGGCTTGGGCTACAACTTTTTTTAAATATACATTTTGATGTTAGTCAATAATTTTTTTTAAAGTAATTGAGATAAAATTTCCAAAATATAAATTTATAAATAAATTGTAAAAATTAATTTTGTAAAAAGAGTAATTTGAAAAAAAAGGTTTTAAAAAACATATAAGTTGTAAAAACAACACATAAAAATGGTTGTAAACAATGTAAATTGTAGAAGCTTGTTTAAATTGTTTTAAAAATATAAAAACACTTTGTAAAAATAATTGAGCCAAAGTTATAATAGTAAGTAGAGAAATTAAATATCCTCTTATATTTTCTTCTTACTTATATTCATATCCATATGAAATGATGACAAATCACATTTGGATAATATTAATTATATTTTAATATTTTTTTGTAATAAATAGAAAGAAAAATATAAGAGTATTTAATTTCTCTAGTAAGATTTGCAATTTCAAAGCTAAAATTAATTTGGGTCAAAATTATGATGAAAAAATGTTTTATCTGCTACAGAAGTCACAAAACATCAATTTAATCGGGACAATGTTTTTGGTTGATAACCTTAACTTAGTATTTCAAAACACTAATCGATATTTCTTCAGTTCTTCGGGTTTAAAAAAATACTAATTGTGATACCCATGTATTACATGGGCTAAAAAAATAATAATAATAATAATAAAAGTTAAATATAAAGGTCAAAATATTTGAGTACTTTGAATTTATAAGAAAATAAAAAAAATAATGTATTTTTATAATGCAAATGTTTTTTTATCTTTTAAATTTAAATAAATAGAAAAAACTAATGAGCTTTAATTTCGGGAATTTCGAATTCTAAATGTAAGTTCATTAATGAAATTTATATTCATTTATTACTATATTTATTGCAATTATTACATTAAAATATTATGTGAAATTTCATAAAATAGAAACACTCATAATTGAAATGTGGAAAAAAAATAATTCAAAATAATCACAAAATGACATTTGACAAATTGAATTAGAGTGTGACAAGTGACAAAAAAAACTTTGATTTATTAAAAAGGATTTGGAAAATATATAATAATGAAATTATTTTCAGTGCTACTTAAACTACTGTCACTCAAAGTGGATGGAAGGTTTAAAATCATGCGATTAAATCATTTTGTTCACTATAAATGTATATAAAGATGACATACACTTAATTCTTAGTTGGACATAGATGGAATTAATACAACAATTAACATAAATAAATCAATATAAAAACATAATTCTAAGTATTATTAGTTGGCAAAAATGGCTTATAGATAAATTATATTTACTTAGATTTGACTCGATTCTAAGTTGCAATCCTATTCGTCAATTTTTTAGATCAACCGAGATATAAGTAATGTCTCACATCCAATCTGCCACCATAAATATAGGCTTGTTGTAATATCCCTAATCCCATTTCATGCACCTCATTCGTTCATCTATCCGTCAATTTTATGGTCTGTCTTACTTTGTCAATAAAAAAAAATTAAAGTAATTGAGAAACTTGTAAAAACAACACATAAAAATGGTTCTAAACATTGTAAATTGTAGAAACTTGTTTAAATTGTTTTAAAAATGTAATAACAAATAGTAAAAATAATTGAGACAAGGTTATAATAGTAAGTAGAGAAATTAAATATCATCTTTTTCTTTTCTTCTTACTTATATTCATATACATATGAAATGATGACAAATATCATATTTGGATAATATTAATTATATTTTAATATATTTGTTATCATAAATAGAAAGAAAAATATAAAGAAAAATATGAGAATATTTAATTTCTCTAGTAAGTTTTGCAATTTCAAAACTAAAATTAATTTGGGTCCAAATTATGGTAAAAAAATGTTTTATCTGCTATAGAAGTCACAAAACATCAATTTAATCGGGACAATGTTTTTGGTTGATAACCTTAACTTAGTATTTCAAAACACTAATCGATATTCAGTTCTTCTGTTTTTAAAAAAATACTACTTGTGAAAATCATGTATTACATGGGTTAATTTAAAAAAAAATATATACAGGTCAAAATATTTGAGAACTTTGAATTTATAAGAAAAAAAATAAATTATTATAATGGAAATGTTTTTTATCTTTTAAATATAAACAAATAATTTAAATAAATAGAAAAAACTAATGAGTTTTAATTTTGGAAATTTCGAAATTTAAATGTAGGTTCATTAATGAAATTGATATTCATTTACTACAACATTTATTGCAATTATTACATTAAAATATTATGTGAAATTTAATAAAATAGAAAAACTCATAAATGACGTGCGTAAAAAAATCAAAATAACCACAAAATGACATTTGACAAATTGAATTACAGTGTGATAAGTGGCAAAAAAAACTTTCATTTATTAGAGAGGATTTGGAAAATATATAATAATGAAATTATTTTCAATGCTACTTGAACTACTATCACTCAAAGTGGATGAAAGGCTTAAAATCATGCGATTAAATCGTTTTGTTCACTATAAATTAGGGATGAAAGTGGGTCCAAACCCGGACCGGATGGACCCGGACCTGGAAAACCCAGAACCGGTTAACGGGATATTGTCGATCCGGAAACCGGACCGGTATATAGGAACCGGTTCCGGTTTGGTTCCGGGTACGGTACCGGGTAAAGTGGGTCTAGAACCGAAAAACCCGGAAACATCAAAGTGGGTAGGTTGGAACCGGAAAAACCGGAATTTTTTGGTAATTACTTACTACTTAGTGGGTTGCACTTTGAAAATTTTCATATTGATATCCCAACATTAGGGGACTGTAACTCATTAAATGTAAAACCAAAATTGACAAAATTATAGTCTAAAATCATGTAAAAACACTAAACTACACTCTGGAAAAAACCACATCCCAATTCGACTTTAAACGAATGAGATATGCATGTGTTAACATTTTCACAGAATACAAAGTACAAAAACAAATAGCTAAAAAGTTGAAAATTCTCAGTTTTGATATCCCGACTTCGGGGGACTGTAAATCATTGAATATTAAACCAAAAATGACAAAATTATACTCTAAACTCATGTACAAACTCTAAACTACAAGTTGGAAAAAACCACATGTCAATCCGACTTCAAACAAATTAGATACGCATGTTTTAAAACGTTCACAGAATACAAAAAAACTAAAAAAACTAAAAACTTTCAGCTTTGATATCTCGATTTTGGGGGACTGTAAGTCAATGAATATAAAACTAAATGTAACATCCATAAAAATCATGCCCAATTTAAACTTTTTCAAAATATTTAAACAGTTAACATTTAAAAAATTCGTTTTCAAAATAATAACCATCAGAGTATCCCAATATCGAATCATGAAATCATAATGACAGGAGGAGCGGTACGATCATGCCTTCGCCTTCCCGCGGTCACCAGAAGTACCTGAAATAATAATCGATAGATGTAAGCTCGAAGGCTTAGTGAGTTACCCGTAAAATACCAACCTCATAACCATAATCATATCATATAAACAAACACAGAACAACATGCATAATGGGCCTTCAGCATGACTGGACCGCCTCGCAGGCCTTCAGTCTATCTGGACCGCTCCCCGAGCCTTCGGCACGTCTGGACCGCCTCGCAGGGCCTTCAGCCTACCCGGACCGCTCGTCGTGCCTTCGGTCTGACTATCATACCCTCCTGGGTCTGTAGTCTAACCGGACCGCCCTGGGTATGTTGGCCTTCAGCACAAAGCAGGACCGCCTCAACCCAAACCCCCAATCAATCAAACATGTGCACATACATATCATACGCTAGCATATATAACAGTCAACCGATCTAACAGATCAACTAGCATAGCAACATCCTATAACCAGGATACCGACCTAACTGGTCACTAATATAGCTTTATCCTATATACCAGGATACTGACCTAACCAGGTCACTAAGCATAAGCATATCACCATCCTAACTACTAGGATGTAAATCAATAAACATATCATGCAATAATCTGGATACAATTCCATAAAGGGCCGACCTTGGTGCCTTAGACCCTATTGATATAGTGAGGAGAACTCACCTTGCAGCTGTTGATTCGAAAGATAAGCTCAACCTCTCGGATCACCGACACGAACTCCACCACCTACAGTTACCATAAAACCCTTTTTCATAAATTTCCAATTACCAAAATACCCCCAGAGGTCAACTGGTCAACCCTTGGTCAATGCTAAAGCCAACAGTCAAGGTCAACAGTCCATGTTGACCCGACTCGTCGAGTGCAGTTTACCGACTCGTCAAGTCCTTCTTGAACTCGAGATGTCGTGAAATCCTTGGTTGACTCGTCGAGTTTCCTCACAACTCGCCGAGTTCACGCATATCAACAGGTTGGGGAAAAACCCTAGCCGACTCGCCGAGTCATACGACTGACTCGCCGAGCCCAAGGCAATCTTCATCGGACTCGCCGAGTTGTTCATCCAACTCGTCGAGTACATGACTATCTTCATATGACTCACCGAGTCGACCTTGCGACTCGCCGAGTCCCTTCAATTGTTCAACCATACAGATGCTTTTTAAGTCATGCAAAGGCTCCAAATTGCATATCTAAGCTCCTAAGGCATGGTTATCACGTAAAGTTGCAAACTTTACGTGCATGCAAAGCTTTAAAGCTCTAAAATGACAAAACCAAGTTTGCAACAAGGTCTAACACTTGAGGGGAGGTCCATACTTGTCAAAGCTGGCAACTTTATGGCCTTAGAGACCAAAGAAAGTTCAGATCTGAAGTTTGCAACTTCAGATCTTAGCTCCAACACCCGAATAGCTTCCTAATAAACATCCAAAAGGGATCTAAGAAGAAATGAGCCATAGAACAGCTGGATGCCTTCAAAAGAGTGCTCACAGAAGTATTTCTCTGATTCCCCACGAATTCCTTGCTTCAGCTTACTTGTTTTCCTCAAGTGTTTTTTCCCACCAAAATCCTTCTTTAAGCTTATCACACCAAGAAATCACACACACACAAGTTAGGGTTTGAGATGACAAGGGACTGTAGAGGGGAGGCTGAGGAGGCCAAATGATCCCTTAAATAGGGTGAAAAACTCCGGAAATTAGGGTTTCATCCTCCAGCTCCTACTCGTCGAGTCCCTCCTCGGACTCGGTGAGTAGGTCACTTAAACACGTGGACCAACCCGCTGCTACTCGACGAGTCAAGGCAACCGACTCGTCGAGTAGACCTTGAATTCAAAGAGATCTTATAACAAAATCAATACCTGAGAATCAGGGCGTTACAATTCTCCCCCGCTTGAACTAGACTTCGTCCTCGAAGTCTGCCGCGGTTAACATCTCCGGATAGTGCTCCCGCATGTCTACCTCCGGCTCCCACGTCCACTCGGACCCTCTTCGGTGCTCCCACTGTACCTTTACTAAAGGTATCTCCTTGTTCCGCAGAATCTTTATCTTCCTTTCCAGTATGGCCACATGCCTCTCCACGTAATTCAGGCGCTCATCGACCTGAATATCATCCAATGACACCACTGCCTCCTGATCCATAATGCACTTTCGCAACTGCGAGACATGGAAAGTGCTATGAATCTGAATAAGCTCCTCCGGTAGCTCTAGCCTATATGCCACCTTGCCAACCCTGGCGATGATCCTGAACGGCCCAATGTAACGGGGACCCAATTTCCCCCTCTTCCTAAAGTGGATCACACCCTTCCAGGGTGAGACCTTTAGGAGTACCATGTCCCCACCTGGAACTCTAACTCAGTCCGACGCCTGTCGGCGTAACTCTTCTGCCGACTCTGAGCGGTCTGCAATTGCTGCCTAATCTGCTGAATCTTCTCAGTAGTCTGCAAGACTACTTCCGTCCGCCCCATCACCCTGTGTCCCACTTCAACCCAACAAATCGGGGTGCGGCATCTCCGTCCATACAAAACCTCGAAAGGCGGGGCGCCAATGCTGGAATGATAGCTGTTGTTGTGGGCGAACTCTGCAAGCAGTAGGTGGGAATCCCAGTTCCCACTGAAATCAATGACACACGCCCTCAACATATCCTCGAGGGTTTGAATGGTCCGCTCGCTCTGACCGTCAGTCTGAGGATGGAATGATGTGCTAAAGTGCAACCGCGTGCCCAGTTCCTCGTGGAACTTCTGTCAGAAACGGGAGGTAAACCTAACATCTCGGTCGGAGACAATGGAGACGGGAACCCCATGGCGAGACACGATCTCGCGAACGTACATGTCGGCCTACTTCTCGGCCGAAGAACTCTCCCGAATAGCCAAGAAATGGGCACTCTTGGTCAATCGATCCACGATGACCCATATAGCATCAAATCCCTTCGCCGTCCTCAGCAACTTGGTAATGAAATCCATCGTGATCTGTTCCCATTTCCACATGGGAATATCTAGAGGCTGCAGCTTACCATGCGGCCTCTGATGTTCGGGCTTGACCATCCTGCAGGTCAAGCACCTCTCGACATACCAAGCGATTTCTCGCTTCATACATGGCCACCAGTAACTCAAACTCAGGTCTCTATACATCTTGGTGGCCCCCGGGTGAATAGAAAAATGAGACTTATGAGCCTCCTCCATGACCGTCTGCCTGACCCCACCAGACATCGGAACCCAAACCCGACCGCATCGGGTCAATAATCCCCGACTATCCTGAACAAACCGGGTATTCTCACCTTTGATCCTCTCCAGCTTCCAATTCTTCGGTTGCATGCCCTCAACCTGGGCATCTCTGATCAAACTCACAAGCGGAGAATCCACTGCTATCCTCATACATACCGCTGGGGTGGAAGACCCAGCTGACTTGCGGCTCAAAGAATCCGCAACCACATTCGCTTTACCAGGGTGGTAAAGGATCTCGCAATCGTAGTCCTTGACTACATCCAGCCACCTGCGTTGCCTCATGTTCAGGTTCGGCTGATCCATGATATGTCTCAAGCTCTTGTGATCCGTGTAAATGGTACAACGGGGCCCATAAAGGTAATGTCTCCATATCTTGAGGGCGAACACCACCGCTCCCAGCTCCAAATCATGCGTAGGGTATCACGTCTCATGCGGCTTCAGCTGCCGTGATGCGTAGGCTATCACTCGTCCTCTCTGCACGAGGACCACCCCTAAAACTGTGATGGATGCATCACAGAACACCACAATATCCTCAACTCCCTCCGGGAGTGTCAAGACTGGGGCCTCGCACAACCGCTGTCGAAGGGTCTCAAACGCCCTCTGCTGCTCAGGGCCTCACCGAAAAGCCACCCCCTTCCTCGTCAGACGAGTGAGGGGTACTGCAATCTTAGAGAAATCCTGTATGAATCTCCAGTAGTACCCTGCCAATCCCAAAAATCTCCTGATGTCTGAGGGAGATTTCTGAACCTCCCACTGCATAACCGCCTCGATTTTGGCCGGATCGACCAAAATCCCCTCCTGGTTAACGAGATGTCCGAGGAACTGGACCTCTCGTAGCCAAAACTCACACTTCGATAACTTGGCATACAGCCGTTCTCGTCTCAGAACTCCCAATAACTCACGTAGATGCTCCTCATGCTGCTCTCGGGTCTTGGAATATACCAAGATATCATCAATAAATACGATGACCGAGCGATCAAGCATCGGTCTGCAGACCCGATTCATCAGATCCATAAATACTGCTGGTGCATTGGTGAGCCCAAACGGCATCACCACGAACTCATAATGTCCATAACGAGTCCGAAACGCGGTCTTCTCCACGTCATCCTACCTCACTCTATCATGGTGATTTCCAGATCTCAAATCTATCTTGGAAAACCAAGATGCTCCCTGCAACTGATCAAAGAGATCATCTATCCTCGGGAGTGGATAACGGTTCTTCACCGTTAACTTGTTCAACTCCCTATAATCAATGCACATCCGGTGCGGACCGTCCTTCTTCTGGACAAAGAGGATCGATGCTCCCCATGGAGAACTACTAGGTCAAATAAACTGCTTGCCCAGCAGCTCCTGCAGTTGTGATGACAACTCTTGCATCTCCGGTGGCGCCAATCGGTACGGCGCCTTGGCGATAGGGGCCGCACCTGGCACCAGATCGATCCGGAACTCGACCTGCCTCTCCGGAGGTATCCCCAACAACTCCTCCGGGAACACATCCGCAAACTCTCTAACCACTGGAACCTCCGAAACTGGAGTCTGATCCCTGACTCGCGTATCCATTACATACGCTAGATAACCCGCACACCCGTGCTGAATATACTGTCGAGCTCTGGCGGCTGAATAAAACCCTGCTCCCACTCTGGTGCCCTCGCCATATACAATCAGTTCTCCCCCACTTGGGGTTCGAACTACTACCCGCTGACCCTCACAATCAATCAGGGCACCGAATCGACTAAGCCAGTCCATACCCACAATCACGCATACATCCCTCATGGGAATCGGAATCAAGTCTATCGGGAAGGACACCTCGAAAATCTCAAACTCACATCCTCGGTAGATTGAAGAAGCATAAACCCCGTGTTCGTTGGCGATAGAGACTCGCAACGGACACTCTAGCTCGCCTACGGGCATATTGAACTCCCTACTATACGTCTATGATACAAATGACCGACTCGCCCCAGAGTCAAATAAAACCAATGCAGGTAAGGAGTTCACTAAAAATGTACCTAATCACAGGTACAACAGATAAGTATAACACAATTAATAAATGAGGTAATGAATAGAAACATACCAGCAACCACATCTGGAGCCGCCTTGGCCTCCTCGGTCGTAAGCTGAAAGGCACGTCCCTGAGCCTTCGGAGGCTCTGCCCTACCTTGCCTCCCATCGGTAATCCTCAGTGTAGTCGGCGCTGGAGCCTGCGCCGGCTTGGCCGCGAGCTGTGGACAGTTGGTCTTCACGTGACCAACCTGATGATAATGATAGCATATCCTCATATCCGAGGCAGGGGCGGACTGACGACAGTCCCTAGAAAAATGCCCCTCCTTGCCACACCTGTGGCACTCGCTACTATCTCGACAAGCGCCATAATGACCCTTGCCGCACTTTCCACAAGTGCGGCTCTGCTGACCCCCGGTCCTAGAATCAGCGGTCTTAGACCGCTTCGGCGCCGGCTGCGACTGTGCCGGGGCCGGCCGCTGCTCCCTCAACTGCAGCTCAATCTCCAACTCACGCCGCCTAGCGGCCTCCTGTAACTCCAATAGAGTATCACATCGTTGCGTGGCAATAAACTGTCGAATGTCAGTCTTGAGCATGCTCAGATAACGTGTCATCTGGGCCTGCTCAGACGCAAATTCCGGGCAGAACATCGCCCTCTCAGTGAACATGCGGGTGATCTCCGTCACCGACTCTTCATCCTGTCTCAAACTCAAAAACTCCTGTACCAAACGTTCCCGCTCGACCCGCGGAATGTAACAGGCGCAGAACATGTCCCGGAACTGCTCCCAAGTAACAACAGCTCTCTGCTCATCCGTATATAACCCTGTCGTCAGTCTCCACCAGTCCTTGGCCCCGAGCCTCAGCATGTTCAAGGCGCATCTGACCTTCTGGTCAGTAGGACATGAACATGTGAAGAAACAACCCTCCACGTCAGATAACCGCCTCATGGCTCGAATAGGATCCTGGGTACCGTCAAATGTTGGGGGCTTCGTGTTATCGAAGTCCCGGTACTGGAAGCCCCTACTGACTCCTCCTCCTGCCGCGGATACATCTGATGCGGCAGCTGTCTCTGCAAGAGCCGCGTAACGCTCATCAAAGTACTCAACCATGGCGGTCTTAATCGACCCAAACATCTCCGGCAGCTGTACTCGGAACATAGCAGCAACCTCATCATGCATGATCTGTCGAATCCTGGCATCCAACTCGTCCGTACCCATCTGCGCCACCGGCTCAGGTGCTGTTGGCCCCTCCTGGACTCTGTCTCCTGATCCTGATCCCGAACCGGATCCAGCCACAAAGCGTCTCGTCATCACCATTCATAAACATACACCAGAAAGATCTTTGATAACCCATATAATGACAGGGTACCAACTCCCAACCCAACCCTAGGGGTTGTGACTTCCTTGATACACGTATGGGTCCTGTGCTTTCAGTAGTACGGGCCCATACTACCTTCCACACCTACCCCTATTTGTCTTAAGTATCACCACAACACCCTAACAATATACATAACATAGCGAGCGCTCAATCCTCACTCCTGGAGGAATGCTAAATATCTCATAACTGGCCTCCCGGCCTCACACAACCTACCCATCCATGAAACTTCCACCAACCCTACAGCACTAGTGTATGCTAGCCATACATAACGCTGGAACCTATAGACTTTCGAATATCCAATCCTACCCTAAGCTCCCAATCAAACAAGAACAGAACATAAGGCCATATCAAACATTCTCGGGCTATAAGATCTTAATTATGTATAACCGTGATGCATACACTAAGCAACTATAGTAATGATGTCAATCTCATATAAAGGAAACCCTAGGCTAGCAGGCATCATGTAATCAGGCAATTCTATCATGCAATTCCTGAAGATCCCTAGCCTAGTACTAGCATGTTGTTCTAACATATCACATAATCACATATTGTATGGTATTTTGGGGTCTACTTACTGGCCCCGGCTGATCGTACCCCATGCATCCTCCTTCACTTATTTTGAAAACCGTTTAAAACTGTTTTGAAAACTTTTCCTTGATTTGAGACTGGATTCACACGAATGTTCCTCCAATTCACTCAAACCAAGGCTTTGATACCAACTGGTAACATCCATAAAAATCATGCCCAATTTAAACTTTTTCAAAATATTTAAATAGTTAACATTTACAAAATTTGTTTTCAAAATAATAACCATCAGAGTATCCTAGTATCAAATCATGAAATCATAATGACAGGAGGAGCGGTACGATCATGCCTTCGCCTTCCCGCGGTCACCAGAAGTACCTGAAACAATAATCGATAGATGTAAGCTCGAAGGCTTAGTGAGTTACCCGTAAAATACCAACCTCATAACCATAATCATATCATATAAAGAAACACAGAACAACATGCATAATGGTCCTTCAGCCTGACTGGACCGCCTCGCAGGCCTTCAGTCTATCTGGACCGCTCCCCGAGCGTTCGGCACGTCTGGACCGCCTCGCAGGGCCTTCAGCCTATCCGGACCGCTCTTCGGGCCTTCGGTCTGACTATCATACCCTCCTGGGTCTGTAGTCTATCCGAACCGCCCTGGGTATGTTGGCCTTCAGCACAAAGCAGGACCGCCTCAATCCAAACCCCCAATCAATCAAACATGTGCACATACATATCATACGCTAGCATATATAATAGTCAACCGATCTAACAGATCAACTAGCATACCAACATCCTATAACCAGGATACCGACCTAACTGGTCACTAATATAGCATTATCCTATATACCAGGATACTGACCTAACCAGGTCACTAAGCATAAGCATATCACCATCCTAACTACTAGGATGTAAATCAATAAACATATCATGCAATAATCCGGATACAATTCCATAAAGGGCCGACCTTGGTACCTTAGACCCTGTTGATATACTGAGGAGAACTCACCTCGCAACTGTCGATTCGAAAGATAAGCTCAACCTCTCGGATCACCGACACGAACTCCACCACCTACAGTTACCATAAAACCCTTTTTCATAAATTTCCAATTACCAAAATACCCCCAGAGGTCAACTGGTCAACCCTTGGTCAATGCTAAAGCCAACAGTCAAGGTCAACAGTCCATGTTGACCCGACTCGTCGAGTGCAGTTTACCGACTCGTCAAGTCCTTTTTGAACTCGAGATGTCGTGAAATCCTTGGTTGACTTGTCGAGTTTCCTCACAACTCGCCGAGTTCACGCATATCAACGGGTTGGGGAAAAACCCTAGCCGACTCGCCGAGTCATACGACTGACTCGTCGAGCCCAAGGCAATCTTCATCGGACTCGCCGAGTTGTTCATCCAACTCGTCAAGTACATGACTATCTTCATATGACTCGCCGAGTCGACCTTGCGACTCGCCGAGTCCCTTGAATTCTTCAACCATACAGATGCTTTTTAAGTCATGCAAAGGCTCCAAATTATAGATATAAGCTCCTAAGGCATGGTTATCACGTAAAGTTGCAAACTTTACGTGCATGCAAATCTTTAAAGCTCTAAAATGACAAAACCAAGTTTGCAATGAGGTCTAACACTCGAGGGGAGGTCCATACTTGTCAAAGCTGGCAACTTTATGGCCTTAGAGACCAAAGAAAGTTCAGATCTGAAGTTTGAAACTTCAGATCTTAGCCCCAACACCCAAATAACTTCCTAATAAACATCCAAAAGGGATCTAAGAAGAAATTAGCCATAGAACAGCTGGATGCCTTCAAAAGAGTGCTCACAGAAGTATTTCTCTGATTCCCCACGAATTCCTTGCTTCAGCTTACTTGTTTTCCTCAAGTGTTTTTTCCCACCAAAATCCTTCTTTAAGCTTATCACACCAAGAAAGCACACACACACAAGTTATGGTTTGAGATGACAAGGGACTGTAGAGGGGAGGCTGAGGAGGCCAAATGATCCCTTAAATAGGGTGAAAAACTCTGGAAATTAGGGTTTCATCCTCCAGCTCCTACTCGTCGAGTCCCTCCTCGGACTCGGTGAGTAGGTCACTTAAACACGTGGACCCACCCGCTGCTACTCGACGAGTCAAGGCAACCGACTCGTCGAGTAGACCTTGAATTCAAAGAGATCTTATAACAAAATCAATACCTGAGAATCGGGGCGTTACACTAAAAATAGCAAATTTATAGTCTAAAATCATGTACAAACTCTAAACTACACGTTGGAAAAAACTGCATGTCAATCGGAGTTGATACGAATGAGATATGCATCTTTTAAATGTTTCACAAAAACCGGTTTCGGCCCTAAATGTGGTTCCGGTTCCTAACACCGGTTCCGGTTTTTAGACCCAGTTTACCCGGACCCGATGGACCTAAACCCGGATTACCCGGAACCCGGATAAACCCAATTTTTAAACCCGGAACCGGAACCGGTTCTATATATTCCGGTTCCGGTTCCGATTCCGGTCCGGTTTTCCGGTTCTAATTCTCATCCCTACTATAAATGTATATATAATGATGACATACACTTAATTCTTAGTTGGACATAGATGGAATTAATACAACAATTAACATAAATAAATCAATATATAAACATAATTCAAAGTATTATTAGCTGACAAAAATGGGTTATAGATAATTTATATTTACTTAGATTTGACTCAATTCTAAGTTGCAATCCTATTCGTCAATTTTTTAGATCAACCCAAATGTAAGTCATGTCACGCACCCAAGCCGCCACCATAAATATAGGCTTGCTGTAATGTCCCTAATCCCATTTCCTCTATAATATCCCTAATCCCATTTCCTGCACTTCATTAATTCATCTATCCGTCCATTTTATGGTCTGTCTTTCTTTATCAAAATGACAATCACTACTTTTGATGTCACAGTTATTCCAAAATATTTCGTGACCTTCTAGTGTTGTTGATAGAATCTAAAAAAAGTTCACTCGAGCACCGTGCATACATGCTTTCACATAATTCTTATTGGGGTAAACTCTCTCTCTCACACACACACACACTAACACGCACACTTCTCTCTCTTTAGTATTTGTGATAATTTTTTAGTTGAACGACTTAGTTTGATCAATCAATTTTTTAAAATGAAAGTTTTGTTTATAATTCCATTGTAAAAGAGACCATTACCTTATTGATTGGCATTAGGTTTACATTTTACAAGCTTTCATTTTGTTAGAAAAGAGAGTGAAAACCTTTTTCTAAAGAAGATTTTTGCAAACTTTTGTTCAGAATAAAGTTAAAGGACTTCAAGTTGTTCAAGATTAATGTTCCTAACCACAATCCAATTACTCAAAAAGAAATGGAAATATATCGTAACTTTTTCGATCTTAATTAATTGATGAATGTCTAGCAATTTGCAATTAATCTATCATGCATTTTGTTCTCCAAAGAAACAGTTAAGGGGTTTAGGGTCTTGTTTGTAACTATACACGTACCAAGGGAGGAGCTACCGTATACGTACCAAGATGGGTCCACCCACCAAACTTTTTAATTTATTTAGGATTTATATAGGAAATATCTTGAAAAAATAACGAATTTTTTATATTATTAGACAAAATAAAAAACAAATAATTAAAGAAATCGTTGAGAGTTTATAGGTAAATTTGCAAAGCAAAATGGTTAATGTTTATTAAGAACCTATCCTACAACGGAGATTAAGATAAATAGATGTAGTTATTTGATGTTATAAAAATGAATTGTAAATGGACATAAGAATGTTTGAATAACAACACAACTCCTGTCACATTACTTGTAGGAAATAGTTGTTACAAGTGAACTCTTTAAAATTAGAACATATGTTGTGCAAAGTAAAAAAAAAAAATTTCAAAAGTCTGATTTAGGTGTCAAGTAAGCCAATTTTTATTGTTTCTTAAGACGTTCGATCGGTCTAGTTAATCAACACGAGATTTCGCAAATCAACCGATTTTTTACTGATTCGACCCGACCCGACCTGCTACAAGTATTTGATGACTCTTTCGTGTTTGTCGGTTCCACTTAATTAGGAAAAAACGTGTTTTTCTATTCTAGGTTCTTTATTGTCCTTATGTAGTAGCAATCAGACAGAAAACATATTTTTCCATCTTCCAAGTTTAAAATTCACCAGGTACGTGCTGAACTATGTTGTGAACAAACAAAGAAATCATCAAAAATCTAAAATCAAAAACAAGGTGGAAGAACACCATAATAGGAAAATAACAAATAAACTTGAAGTAGAATCGTCCATATGACCTATAATTAGATAATGATGGAAAATGTCTAATACTAGGTTTCAACAATTATAAATCAAGGGTTTTAGTTCTTGAAGGTTGCCTCAAAACTATATTAGATTTTTTACATCTCCATTATGAGTTAATATATATTTGGCTTCGGTTATTGGATAAAGTTTAGTTATTTAGATTTTTTAATGTTGATGGCTAATTAATTTTTTTTTCTTTCTTATTATTGTCATATATGAGTTCGTGTTTTCTAAGCATTTTAAAATTCTATTAAGGTTTGGATATAAGAGTAGACATATGAACTTATGGTAATTGTTTCATTCAATACTAATTTTTTGAAATCACTTCTTTTCATGTTGTTTAGAACATAGTCTTTTCATGTTTTACAAAACGTCAAATTTTATTTGCAAATTTACCTTTTTAGAACTTTTTACATATTGTTTCATAATGTCCTCTTGTACATTTTTTTAAGGGTTTAGGTCATTTTTGGTCACTTAACTTTTGGTTTTGTGTTCATTTAGTCACTTAACTCTTTTTAAGTTTTAAAAGGTTATCAAACTTTTGGCTTTGTCCTTATTTAGTCACTTAACATTTGGTTTGGTCACAGTTACTCACCTAACTTTTAAAATTGTGCTAATTTAATCACTAAACTTTTAAAATTTTCTAAAATTTGAGTGACTAAATGAGCACAATTTTAAAAGTTCGGTGACTAAATGAACACAAATCTAAAAGTTAGGTGACTAAATGTGACCAGACCAAAAGTAAAGTGACTAAATGAGCACAAAGTTAAAAGTTTGATGACCTTTTAAAACTTAAAAATAGTTAAGTGACCAAATGAGCACAAAACCAAAAGTTAAGTGACCAAAAATGACCTAAACCCTTTTTTTAATGCATGTTTTTATTTCATTTTTACAACTTAGTAGTTTTTTACAAATTCATTGCTAACTTTTCTTAGATAGTCATTTTGATGTTTGTAAGTAAAAAAATACGTAAAAACACTTTTATTAATGTATTTTTGTTTTCATAAATATGTAAAAATAAATAAATAAATAAAATATTAGATGACTCCTTGGGTCCTCGATCTCTCGCATGCTTCACAATTTATGTCGTCGTAGAAATACATTCAACAAATGTTCTAGTTGCTTCATATAGAGAGCTTTGTCCGATTTTAGTATATGTAAATCAGATTCCACATAAGCATTGAACTTCAGCGTTACAAAAAGAAAAAGAATCATATACTTTCCAAGTTGATATATGAAAAATTATCGATCTTAATTAATTTATGAAAAAGAATTCAAATATTTTATATACTAATACCTAAAAATATATAGTTTACCCTTCGATTATCGAAATTTTGGTTTCCACAAAACTATTGCTTGTCTTGTAGCAAATGTATTTAGGCGGTACAATGTATAATGGTTCACTTTATGATCCATAAAGCACATACTAAACCTATTTTTTAGGGCCTCACTAGTTCTCTTGCTCCAAATTTATACCTTGTCCACATTGCTCAAAATGACGATTCATAGCTTAGAGCTCATCGTACTTATACCAAAAAGATTTTGTGGTCTTCGAGTGTTTTTGGTTGAACCTGAAAAAAAGTTCTTTGGAGTATCATGGATACATTCTTTTGTATAGTTCTTATCAATTATCATGGTAGCTAGTTTGAGTTTCTTTCTCCATCCATCTCACTCGATTATCTTTTTTCAGTCAATTGGTAAGTTGATTAATCGATCTAGTCTCATGGTCTTTTGAATATAAAGACATTATTTTTGATCGATGATAGATTTACAAGATTTAGATTCGAACATATGTATTGTGTATAATTTATTAGTAGCGATAGTTAAGACTTATGTAATTAACGTTTTTAAGTAAACAAATAAAAGTTATGAATAATTTATTAGTAGTGATAGTTACCACTTATGTATTGGGTTAAATGATATGCAATAGTACTTTATATAAGAATTATCATTGATGCATTAACAAGAAAAATATAAATTATTATGGTATAAATAGCAATTAATCTTCAATAATAACAATTATAAAAAAAATATCATTCTTGGAATCAGATTATTTAATTCCACACGTGAAACAAGTTAAGGAAGGAAATCATCATCACGGAAGAGGCACAAGGATCGCGATCCGCATTCTCTGCTAACATACAATCTAAGCCGTCCATTTCTTATTCGAACAATCCATCCGTCTAGGATTGTTCGCGCTATTCTCCCCCAAAGTTTCAAATCTCCCACAACCTCCGTTAATAAATACAAAATCTCTTTCCCCCTTTTCCCACAACTCTCGATCGAATCTACTAACCAAACACAAAAGGCTCACTTTACTTTTCGAATTCTCAAAAAATGGCGAGAACCAAGCAAACTGCTCGCAAGTCAACCGGTGGAAAAGCACCAAGGAAGCAGTTGGCGACAAAGGCGGCGAGGAAATCAGCTCCGGCGACCGGAGGAGTGAAGAAGCCACACAGATTCAGGCCAGGAACTGTTGCACTAAGAGAGATCCGTAAGTACCAAAAAAGTACCGAGCTTTTGATCCGCAAGCTTCCATTTCAGAGGCTTGTGAGAGAAATCGCTCAGGATTTCAAGACGGATTTGAGGTTCCAGAGCAGTGCTGTTGCTGCACTTCAAGAGGCGTCAGAGGCTTACTTGGTGGGTTTGTTTGAAGATACTAATTTGTGTGCGATTCATGCTAAGAGGGTTACAATTATGCCTAAGGATATGCAATTGGCTAGGAGGATTAGAGGTGAGAGAGCTTAGATTTGTATTAAAAATCAGTGTTCGATTTTTTGATCGTAGAAAGTAATCAGGGCTTGTGGGTTCATGTTATTGGGATCTGCTTGTGCTTGATTCAATGAATATTATGAAGGCATATTTTCAAAGTTTTTTTATAAAATGTAAAATGATTTATCTTTTTCCAATTTCAGTCATGTGAAAGTCGATTCGTCAAAAGTAGAATGAATGAACCAAATGATGATTTCTGTGTATCATGTTCTTCTCCAATTCCAATTCACACACGAAATGATGATTCTCGAATATAATTTCTCATTTTTGACCCATGGACTTGTCTGAGCTTTCTTGCCTGTTCCCATTTGGGTTTTGTGCAAGGTTTTCCTGAGAAGAAATGGATTCCATTGATCAACAACTCTATTATCTCCTATGGTTTTGCTGGAATGCCATCTGTAACTCCTACAAATTTTGCAAGCTGGCTTGTGACAGGGCTGATCTTTAAGTACTGGAAACAATGGTGGCGGAAGCAAAATTTTGAGGGGTTTGAGTTACCTCTGGTGAGAACCCCCTTTTTCGATTATAAACTGTGCGATGATGTCATGTCCTGGTTGTTGGTTTGTGGTTGCTGGAATGACTCCAATGGCGAAACCCAATAACTCAAAAAAGACAAAATTGCAAATTTGGTCCTTGGGGTTTGCAAAAATCTTTGGATGGGATCTAAAAAGTTTCCAGCTTGCAAAGAAGGTCCGAAATCAAGTTTTTTCTAGGTTTTTGATCCTAAACTTAAGAAATTTTTGTAGTTTTGGTCCATGGAGCACTTGAATTGACTATTTTGCCCTTTAAATTTATTTTTTGTATTTTTTATATTTTTATTTTATAAATATTAATGCATAAAAAGAATTATATATATCTCTCTCTACCAAACCCACCGGAGCCCTCCCCCTTCTCTCTCTTCCTCCTCCCCGCTCTTTCGAAGTCCTCCTTTCTCTCTCTCGTTTCTGCCCTGCTCAATGGAAAACACAGCAGCAACCGGAGTTGCTGCCTCCCCCAACACCACCTTACACCGTCACCACCCTACCACCATTCCACCTTTGTCCCTTCCTGTTTCGGTGACCAAGCCTCAACTCAAACACCTGCATATTCCCTTTCAAATCAGTCAAGAACAAAACAAGAACACAAGAGAAAAACAACACAATAGCAACCGGAGTTGCTGCTGCCTCCCACGACACTACCACAGAAAAGAAAAGAACAGGGGAGGCTGCCGGAGCAGCCCCAATCACGCACCTGTTAACCACCGATCGCCTCATCGCAGCACCCATTGAGACCGACGACCACCCCTCGCACCCTCCTCTTCCCTTCCGTCGAGCAAACCCACCGAGGACCCCGACTTCTTCGTTGCTGCTGCTCGCGACACTCCACCATTTCCTTCGTCCCTTCGACTTCGTCAAACCACAGAGACGACCTCCCTTATCGCCGATCGAACCTTTCCCGCTTCGCACATCACCATTGGAGCAGGAAGAAGCTTCACTGCTTTTTCCCTTCATTCCTTCGATCTAGCCAAACCCCAAAGGTCCCCCCCTTTTCCTTCGTCGCTTCGTTCTCGTCGACCACCGAAACTCCGTCCCTCTTCCCGCAATTGATTGGCATCCATCGGACTGGCAACGAGAGAGAGAGAGAGAGAGAGAGAGGGTACCGGTAGGGGTGGAGTGGGGGTTATCTTCTTGGTTTTTTATTTTTATATCATAAAGTATTAATATAGATAAGAAAAGAAAATACAAAACTGAAATTAAAAGGGTAAATAGGTAATTTCAATCTTTTTTGGACCAAAAACCTAGAAAAACCTTGATTTCGGACTTTCTGTGCAAGCTGGAAACTTTTTGGACCCCATCCAAAGATTTTTGCAAACCACAAGGACCAAATTTACAGTTTTGTCCTCAAAAAATGCAATTCCAGGTCTGCTATGGCCGGAGATAAGGAACGCCCGAAATGTCTGTGGAACTTAAACCCCTCAAAAATAATAATAATAATAATATATATATATATATATATATATATATATATATATATATATATATATATATATATATATATATATATATATATATATATATATATATAGGAGTAGGATCAAATGAGAACACCAAAAAGGTTGAGAATGCGAGAACAAAGTATATTCATTTGCGATTCCATGTATTCATTTGTGGAGAAATGATAAATTTTTACGCCTTTAGTTTCAATTGAAGAGAAAAAGCATATTCATGTTGATTGTGCGTAAAAATTTATCATTTTCCACAAATGAATACATGGAATCACAAATGAATATACTTGTTCTCGCGTTCTCAACCTTTTAGTTGTTATCATTTGATCTTTTCCCTATATATATATATATATATATATATATATATATATATATATATATATAAACAGGATCGGGTGATCACTTATTTTAAAGTGAGGACACATGAGGACACTTTAAAAAAATCTAAAAAAATACAAATCATAAAATCGAGCATAGATCTATGTCCGGGAGAAAAAAAATTGGAATAAAAAATTTGGATCATTAAAATTGAATCATTGATCATAATGATACAAAATAAAAAATTAAAATTGAATCATTTATCAATTTTAATGATGCAAATTTTTTTTCCAATTTTTTTTTGTCCCGGACATAGATCTATGCTCGATTTTATGATTTGTATTTTTTTTTCAAATTTTTTAAGGTGTCCTCACGAGTACTCACTTTAAAATGAGTTATCACAGAAATCGGTCCTATATATATATATATATATATATATATATATACACATCAATATTTCATCTAACTAATTTTGAAGTCAATATATAGTATCTTTTAAACATTTTTGGTATTTTTGAACTATTTGTTTTACTTGCTATTAATTGTTCTATTTCACATGATTTAATGTTGACAGAAGCTTATCCTTCTGAAATTCTAGAGGCGATGAATGTGCCTGGACTCACACGTAGTCAGATTGCGAGCCACCTACAGGTAATTTACTTATATGTTCATCTCCATATTCTACTGCTTTTCCTTTACTATTGCAAGTTTTTTAGTTTCCAACTTCAGGCTCTTATTCTTATTTGGTTGTGATGGGAATGTTTCATATTTTATACTTTCAGAAATACCAAGAACATCAAAAGAGTATCAAGAAACCAACCTTGATACCGCAAAAGAAGGCAAGTAGAGAGTTATGCTTACAAAAGATATGGGCAATCGACCCCAAATAATGATTATGAATCCATCCCTCAATCAAGTAACATCCAGCCACCATTGACGCTTAATTCTATAGGAATGTCTTACATGACCATAAACAACATCAAGGCTCGACTGCAAGTAGCTCCTCCATTTTCTTGTATGACAACCAAAAACCACCATTAATACCTCTTATAGTGATCAATCAACAGATCATAATTTTTTTCATACTTCATTGGGTGAAACAAGCAAGATCGTTACTTTTGGATTAGTTGAAAGTTGTAACAGTGTTATTGGTCAAAGAAATGACGTTAAAATGAAAAGAAATAGTTATGAAAGTACAATGGGGCCACTAAAGGATGGTGAAACTATGGCAATGACCCCGATGGATTTTGGTGAAGCTGTGGCTCGAGTAGATGCAACTAGTTCACTGACACCACTAAATTATACAGGAATTTCAATAGAGAAATCGGTCTCTGGAATGGCACCTTCGTATTATGGTTTAAGAACTGGGTTGCAACCATCAGAGGATTTTGCACTTGGTGCAGAAAACTATGATCTTGAGATGCGCGAGATATCAAATGTGTTTGGGAAGACCAATTCCGATGGTGGTCACACTTCAGCTTCATCAAATCATAATTATCTTATTCACTCTCAAGATTTCCAAGGAAACAATGAGATTTTATCTCCAACATTTCTACATACACCAACTGATCATGATGATATGAGCATTCCACAAACCCGAACTTTTCTAATTCAAATTTATTTCCATTTGGAGTTGGAAGTGTTGGTTATTCTAATCCTCATTTTCTCAGTGAAGAAAATAGAAAATACCAGGCAAGCACAAACATTGCCACCTTTCAACTCTCTTGGATTGGTGGATGGGATTGAACGTACAGTCATGGAAAGTGATATGTTTGTGGACGAAACCCAATATCTTCTTGATATGACCGTGAATCTTCTTGATGAACTTGATGATGATTTAATAAATGGACCATGGTAGTTTTCATCATCTATTACCTCTTCTATAGCCTATTCACATGTTCATCACTTCATATGTCAATGTGATGGAACGTATCGTTCTAATAATCTTCTAATAAGTTTATGTAAAATTCATATATGTCCTTTTGAAGTACTGCGATAAAGATGAGATTGTTGTCGGTTGTATGTTGTTATAATTATGTAGAAGACTTATTTTGATGTGGGGTTATGTGTTTGATGGAAAATTATGTCGTGATATTTGAATAGAAGGTTTTACATAATCTTAAAACAAGAATTCATGTGATTACAAAATTATTTTCTTTTTTATATAACAAACTTAAAAAAGAAACATTTTATTTTATCAAAACAAATATACATGAGCATTAAATGTAATTTAACCCAAATATTTGGGTTGAGAGTAGTACACACATATTCACATACACACCACAAGTTAATTTCCTACGTACAAGAGAAATTATCAAGGAAAATCATATCTGAAATTTCTACGTAGCAGGGACAAATTTTTGATAGGAAAAAACCTTATTGCGACCAATTTGTTTTAGTCGTTAACATGTAATTAATTTACCGACCACACAATTTTATGGGTAATTCTATTACCAACGGAATTGATATTTTCTTGAAAGAAGTTTTAATATAAAACTTATTTATTTTTAAGTGGCTTATTATTATTATTATTATTATTATCTTTCATAATATTTTTTTATTGTTATCTTTTTTTTATGTGACAATTTTATTAAACACACCCTAGCAAGTGACTAGGGATAGGAAAATAAAACATATAATGGAAAATACAATGTAAGATCAAAAAGGGCAACTCCAACACATCCAATTGTACTTTTCAAATTTACCCTTATGTTTAACCTACCCACACACCATTGAAATTATATTGGTTGCCGTCTTTTCGGGGTAGAAATGAATTGTTAAACATCTTGTCCTTTCTCACATTCCAAATACTCCAAATTGTTTCATATATAATAGTTAGCAATATCTTCTTTTTCTTTGAGCAATGACCCTAACTAGCATTCCAAATACTCCAAATTGTTTCATATATGATGTGGAGCATTCCACAAACCTGAACTTTTCTAATTCAAATTTATTTCCATTTGGAGTTGGAAGTGTTGGTTATTCTAATCCTCATTTTCTCAGTGAAGAAAATAACAGGCAAGCATAAACATTGCCGCCTTTCAACTCTCTTGGATTGGTGGATGAGATTGAACGTACAGTCATGGAAAGTGATATGTTTGTGGGCGAAACCCAGTATCTTCTTGATATGACCGTGAATCTTCTTGATGTTGATATGACCGTGAATCTTCTTGATGAACTTGATGATGATTTAATAAATGGACCATGGTAGTTTTCATCATCTATTACCTCTTCTATAGCCTAGTCACATGTTCATATGGGTGTTCGTTTGGATGGATCGGTTTGATCCGATCCAATCAAGTGAATCCAAAATTATTTCGGTTTTCAAAAAATGGATCCGAATAGTCCAAACTAAATTCAAATCCGATCCGATCCGAACCAATCACAATTCGGTTGGATCGGTTTTTATAATTCGGTTTACAAAAATCGAAACATTTTAAAACAACATATAATTATAATATTACCCAACTTTACACAAGAAGCAAAAACAAATTATTTAGTTGTGATTTGAAATTTATAAACAACTAATAAGAAGATGTATTATAGTTAAATATTTTATTGACATAAAACTTTTGAGAGAAAATGCATATTAATGTTTTTTTATCGGGTGAAATGTTTTTAAACCTATTTGAAAAAATAAATTACAAAATTAATAAATAACTATAGATATATATTATAAATAGATAAGTTATAAATGTTTATTCGGTTTTTTTGGACTATTCGGTTATGATATTATAAACCAAAACCAATCCGAAATCCAATATGATAATTCGGTTTTGTTGAAATCCAATCCAAAAATCTGAATATCCGAACCAAATAGTCCAATCCAAATTGTCCAATTGGATAATTCAGTTTTATCCGAATAGTGAACAGCCCTACATGTTCATCACTTCATATATCAATGTGATGGAACGTATCATTACCTCTTCTATAGCCTAGTCACATGTTCATCACTTCTAATAAGTTTATGTAAAATTAATATGTCCTTTTGAAGTACTGCGATAAAAATGGGATTGTTGTCGGTGGTTGTATGTTGTTATAATTATGTAGAAGACTTATTTTGATGTGGGGTTATGTGTTTGATGGAAAATTATGTCGTGATATTTGAATAGAAGGTTTTACATAATCATAAAACAAGAATTCATGTGATTACAAAATTATTTTCTTTCTTATATAACAAACTTAAAAAAGAAACATTTTATTTTATCAAAACAAATATACATGAGCATTAAATGTAATTTAACCCAAATATTTGGGTTGAGAGTAGTACACACATATTCACATACACACCTCAAGTTAATTTCCTACGTACAACAGAAATTATCAAGGAAAATCATAACTGAAATTTCTACATAGCAGGGACAAATTTTTGATAGGAAAAAACCTTATTGCGACCAATTTGTTTGAGTCGTTAACATGTAATTAATTTACCGACCACAAAATTTTATAGGTAATTCTATCATTAAACTACCAACGGAATTGATATTTTCTCGAAATAAGTTTTCGTAGAAAACTTATTTATTTTTAAGTGGCTTATTATTATTATTATTATTATTATTATTATTATTATTATTATTATCTTTATCTTTCATAATATTTTTTATTGTTATCTTTTTTTTTAGCTGACAATTTTATTAAACACACCCTAGCAAGTGACTAGGGATAGGAAAAGAAAACATACAATGGAAAATACAATGTAAGATAAAAAAGGACAACTCCAACACGTCCAATTGTACTTTCCGAATTTACCCCTATGTTTAACCTACCCACACACCATTGAAATTATATTGGTTGCCGTCTTTTCGGGATAGAAATGAATTGTTAAACATCTTGTCCTTTCTCACATTCCAAATACTCCAAATTGTTTCATATATAATAGTTAGCAATATCTTCTTTTTCTTTGAGCAATGACCCCAACTAGCTGCAAAATTAATGTAATCACATATATTTGATCGTCTTTGAATACAACACCATTTGAATATCCATTCTATACTTCCTACATGAATGAACAAGTTGCAAGAAGATGATTGTTATTTTCAATCTCACAAGAGCAAAATGGGCAAACTTGTGAAGAGATATTCACACTTCTGCAACTCAAAGCTTAGTAACTACGTATACGGTCCAAGCATGATCTCCACACAAAAACAGAAAGTTTGATTGTGACAGTAGTAATCCATACTATTGGGGTGATCAATGGGATGTTTAGCTGAGAGTCGATCAAGTTCCTCAGTACATTAACATAATAACTACCATCCATCGACTGGTTGAATTTTATGGCATCGATTTCATGAGAAGGAACAAAACAGCCGATGACAGAACGAAGATTTGATAGTTTCAAAAGCTCAACTGTTAAACTTAGTAATTTTTCCAACTTCTAATGAAACCATTTGAGTTGAATCTATCAGCAATGATTGATGACTTATGTTTATCCATATTGTACAAACCTGAGAACTGAGTCGCCAGTATACCCGATTCTAACCAGTTGTCTTTCCAAGAAAGAGTGTTCTCTCCTGAATCGACTAAACAGGAGAACAACTTTTCAAACTCCAAATCGAGACTATCAAGATCGTCTCTTACCTTGACTATATCGCTCCACATGATTGAGAGAGTTTTCTTTGCATACATACTCATCGTTTTGCGATCTAGATGATGTATTCCATCGATCGCGCGACTCCACAAATTATCTTTATCTCTATTCAGTCTCCAGATCCACTTAGTCAAGACAACTATATCGAGAACTCTAAGAGAACCAATTTTGAGACCCCCTCTCTCCTTTGAAGCAAGTACTTTGGGACATGCTACCAAGTTTTTGTTTTCTTCCATGCGTTGCCATCCCATAGCAATCTTCTTCTAAGTTTCCAAAGGGTTTTGATGATACAAATCGATGCTTTGAAATCAAGAAATAATAAAATGGAAGTGTAACACCTGTTCCAGGTATTACTTATTTTTATTGAAAGTGTTAAGGTTTTGGTACGTGGACTCGGCGAGTTGGGAGTTCAACTCGTCGAGTAGAGGCATTATTAGTGGACGCGGGATCGAGACCTACTCGACGAGTTGGAAGGCCCGACTCGACGAGTAGGAGCTGTAAAGAGAAACCCTAATTTTTAAGGGTTTGCACCCTATATAAAGAACATAACCTGCCCTTATGGACTCCCTTAGCACATTTTTACCCAGAGAAGAGAGTTTACGGCTGTGAACCCCTCTTGAGTGAGAGAAATAGCCTTTGTGAGCATTTTTGGAGTATTTGTGAAGGGTTTTGGAGCTTGAAGAAGAAGGAGACAGGAGAGGAACTGTAGATCCAACATCTACTTCATATTGACCATCATCCTAAGGTATAAAGTCGTGACCTTGACCTCTTGTTGTGTAGATCTCTTTTCTTGGAAGTAAATGGCCATTTTTGGGGCAAAATGGAGTCAAGCTTGGATATGGACTTATCACAAGGATAAGGTTCCAAATCTGGACCTCTTTAGGTCCCAAATACCGTAAAGTTGCTTCCTTTATGCAGTTGGTCTCTTTTCATGCACAAGAACCTTGTAAGAAGCCTAGTTTTGAAGTTATAGCCTTGAAGGACCTTCCATGCATGTAAAGTTTGCAACTTTACGTGGTATCTGCATTAGGCGAACTTGGATCTGGAGTTTGGGACCCTAGATCCCACTAAAAGGGCTGAACTTGAAGAGACTGAAGGAACTCGTCGAGTCCCTGAGCTGACTCGACGAGTCGAATAGGGTTTAACCGTTTTCGGTTGTAAAGAGTTTTCGGTTGTAAAGAGTTTCCGGTTGTCATGAGTTTACGGTTTTCATGAGTTTTCGGTTGTGGACAAGGATGGACTCGGCGAGTTACACAGGTAACTCGGCGAGTAGATGAATTACTCAGAAACTTGACGAGTTGCTGGATGCACTCGACGAGTTGAGGTCAACATGGACTGTTGACCTTGACCGGTGACCTTGAATTTGACCAGGGTTGACTTTAAGGGCAATAATGAGATTATGACAAGTTAATCACATGATGCTTATAGGCAGTTGAGTTGGAGCAGCACGTGGGACAAATCTGATTCTAGCTTGTCAGTTCAGCAGTGCCAGGTGAGTCTTCTCACCATACCAATGGGTCTAAGGCACCAAGGCCGACCCATTTTATGATATGTGGTACACTAGCTGTAGTAGAGATATTTGGTATGATAGTTAGCTTTATGCTAAGTGGTATGCTAGTGATTATGTGATATTTGCATGGAAGACCCCGGGGGGAGCCCGTGGCAGTTGGATATAAGACCATGTGGGGGAGCCCATGACATTCATAGGTAAAGACCATGTGGGGGATCCCATGGCATGATGGTATAAGACCCTGGGGGGGGGGGAGCCCACGACATCCTTATATGTTTATGTATGTAGTATGATAGATACTTCTGTGATATATGATATGCTAGTTGATTATGTATGTTATTTCATGGAAGACCCCGGAGGGAGCCCGTGGCATTTGGATATAAGACCATGTGGGGGAGCCCATGACATTCCTAGGTAAAGACCATGTGGGGGAGCCCATGACATGAAGGTATAAGACCATGGGAGGAGCCCACGGCATCCTTATAGGCTAGTATGCATGGCTTATGTGGTAGAGATAGCTTGTATAGCTAATATGATATGTGGTATATGGTAGAGATAGCTTGTATAGCTAATATGATATGTGGTATGTGGTAGAGATAGCTTTTATAGCTAATATGATATGTGTTATGTGGATTGTGTGTGGGGTATGCTCTGGGGGACTCACTAAGCTTTGTGCTTACGGTTTACAATTTTAGTTTCAGGTATCATCGATTTGGAAAAGAAGGGCTCGGATTGATCGCAATACACACACCTATGATTTCCGCAATGAATGATTTTGGGATAAACTCTGATTACTGTTTTACTTAATTATGACTTGAGATGTTTGAAATAAATGGTATCAATGTTTTAGCTATATTAAAAACGAAATTTTTACCCTTGATTTTTGGGTCGTTACAAGTTGGTATCAGAGCCTTGGTTTGAGGGATTTGGACATACTTTCGGGGGTGTCTGAACTCAAACTGAGGATCTGTTAGGTTTTCAAAAGGAAAATGTTTTAAGTAAAGAATTTCTAAGACAAGAAAGGGTGTGGAGCATGCAATCATTTGAGCTCAAGTAAGTTTCCCCAGAATACCCACATATGTTGTCTGTTATGACTTGGATTATGAATCTGTGAATCGCATGCTAGTTAGGGCTAGGGGAGATGCCTGTATATGTTGTATGAGCTGGTAGACTTGCATGCTAGTGTTGAGTAGTCAACAATAGATTGGCCTGATATGTGGTGCTTGTAGCCTTGGGAATATTTGATGCCATGCTAGAATGAGAATGATTATTGGTATTAGTAACTGCTAAGTGTATGCTTTTAAAGTTGTATACGGTTAGGATCTTATAGGCTTAGAATAATTGATTTGGCCTTATTTCCTGCTCCTCGTCTGGTTGTGGTCCTAGGGTAGAGTCTATTATTCAACAATCTATTAGACCCTGTTCTGTGTATAATTTGCATGCATAAGGAAACCGACAGTGAGGATGGATGGATGCGGATAGCACGAGTTGTGGTATATGGGCTGAATTGATGGGTTTTGAGCATTCTAACACTCCTATGGTGTACATGCAACCCTAGAAACCTTGGATCTATGTTTTCTCTAATATACATGCAAATTTGATTTTTCCAAGGTTCATATCCTAACTAGCATGTTATGGGGTACTTGCAACATAAAGACTAGATAAAAATACACACCTTTTCTTGTGGTTGATTGCTTGGAGTCTTGAGAGCCTAGCACCACTAATGTGGATGCCTCAAGTGGAATCACAAATCACCACACAACTTGGAAAACTTGAGAGAATAGTAATGCACACTTAGAAATCGGCCCACCTTTGTTCTCACACACACTAGTGCCATTTCATGTGCCAAAGACCTCTTTATACAGTATGGTGGATTAGGGTTACATCCATGTAAACCCTAATATCCATGACCTTTCATTTCCATAGGATCCATGGGTTAAAAACTCCATGGACTATCCATGCAATCTTAGCCCATCCTAAATGAACATTGGCCCATTCTATATATACAAGAGTCCATATTTAATTAGTCTCTTTTGATCACCAAATTAATTCCAAATTAATTCTTGATCAATATTAATTAAATAATATGATTTCATATTAATATATTATAACTTATAATATATTAATAAATCATAAATATACTATTCTCAAAATATTATCCATACAAATTGTTTCGGTGAAGTGCAACCCAAATGGACCATGCCGGGTCGGGTCAAGTACATACCAAATATAGTTATGGACTAAGACACCTTATCCAACAGTCTCCCACTTGGATAAGTCTGATAACTATAGTTGCCAGTATGACTTCAGGGATCGACCAACAATCGTAGTTCTTAAAACTCTGTTGAACTATGAAGTGCCATTTTAGATAAGTGATCACATAATCCTCTGTTCAAGATATCAGCCGGACAAATACATGGAACAACGTCGTACTTATTATCCAGCAGTTTGTTTCCCGATTTCCGATTTGTTTGACATAAAACTAAATTGAACACATCAATTAGGTTCTGACTGGGCCCGGTACATAGGTCAAAACAAAATCACCGAGGGGACCATATATCGCTTTTAATCCTCCAAGGACTTAAAAGGAACAGATAAACTTCGACTCATATGCTTGTACTAACTACTTGTTGAATCATACACAAGAGCACGTTTTATAACATCAAGTTACTGATGCGTTTTCGTAGAATCAATGTACAACCAACTCACAGTCAACAACTCATATCTCTAGGTTTGAAGATTTATATGATATTACCGTCTCACGATCACTCGAGATAAATTCCATGAAGTGATACAAGTGAGCGTGGGTTTAATTCAATACTCAAAACTTATGAGCACTCATGAATGTTGCAACAACACTTGCTATGTCTAAACACTCTAGACATCTACAAGCCTAATTCATGACAGTCTTGGTTCATACCTACTTCCAAAGTATGATTGACTGTGGAGAGTTTGAATAAAGCAATTATTCTGGAAGTCAAAACATGCAAAGTTGAAACAATAGTAAACGATTGACACAAGATATTAACACTTTACTCATAAACAAATAACAACTTTTATTTAATCACCAAATGTCAATTACAATTTACAAGTTTCAGAAATAGCTATCTAATTATTAAAACTAATATCGTCCTTCAGCCCGATGCTCCTCGCATGCTGCAAATGCTTAACCCTAGTCAATCCCTTCGTGAGGGGATCTACTGGGTTATCTTCTAACAATACCCTCTTTGTCACGAGGAGTCCCTCTTCTATATTGTGTCTTATGAAGTGATATTTTATGTCAATGTGTCTGGATCTGCCATGATCTCTTGGTTCATTGGCTAAGGCCACCACACTATTACTGTCACAGAAAATCTCCATAGGCTCCTTTATAGCTGGTACAACTCCAAGGTCTCCAATGAAGTTCTTCAACCATATCGCCTCCTTCGCCGCTTCACTTGCTGCTATGTACTCTGATTCACATGTCGAATCAGCTACTTTCTCCTGCTTGGAACTTTTCCAAGTAATTGCTCCTCCATTCATGGTAAAGACCCAGCCCGACTGAGAGCGGAAATTATCCCTATCAGTCTGAAAGCTAGCGTCACTATACCCCACTACTCTCAAGTCATCACTCCCACCAAGGGTAAGGACCCAGTCCTTAGTCCTCCGCAGGTACTTGAGAATGTTCTTCACCGCAGTCCAGTGAGCCTTGCCAGGATTCCCCTGATATCTGCCGACCATGCTCAAAGCAAAGGCCACATCAGGGCGAGTACAAGTCATAGCATACATGATCGAGCCAACAGCGGAATCATATGGTAATCGACTCATCTCAGCTATCTCAGCCTCTATACTGGGACTCCGAGCCTTGCTCAGTTTGGCATTGCTTTGGATCGGTAAGTCATCTTTCTTGGAATTCTGCATGTTGAACCTTTTCAACACCTTGTCCAAGTAGGTGCTCTGACTAAGTCCAATTAGTCTTTTACTCCTTTCTCTCAGTATCCTTATCCCTAGGATATAGGCAGCTTCTCCAAGGTCCTTCATAGCGAAACACTTCCCAAGCCAGGACTTAATCTCCTGCAAAGTTGGGATGTCATTTCCTGTGAGTAGTATGTCATCCACATACAGTACCAAAAAGCTAACTATACTCCCACTAGCTCTGACATATACACATGACTCATTTTCGCTTCTCGAAAAACCAAACTCTTTGACTTTCTCATCAAAACAAATATTCCAGCTACGAGATGCTTGTTTCAATCCATAAATGGATTTCTCAATATTGCACACTCTTTTAGGGTGCTTTGCATCGACAAAACCCTCTGGCTGATTCATGTAAACATCCTCAGCCAACTTTCCATTAAGGAAAGCGGTTTTGAGATCCATTTGTCATATTTCATAATCATGAAATGCAGAAATGGCTAACATAACCCTAATATACTTAATCTTCGCTACTGGCGAGAAGGTTTCATCATAGTCAACTCTCGGAGTTTGAGTGAAGCCCTTCGCGACCAGTCGCGCCTTGTAAGTGTGTACCTTCCCATACATGTCGGTCTTCTTCTTGAAGATCCATTTGCACCCGACTGTCTTACGACCCGGTACATTGTCAACCAAGTTCCAAACATGATTGTCATACATGGACTGAATCTCGCTGTCCATAGCCTCTTTCTATTTAGCAGACTCGGGGCCTGCTATGACTTCCCTATAGCTGTTAGGTTTATCCAAATTTACCATTGTACTATCACTGATAAATGTATCACCTTCCGCAGTAATATGGAAACCATAGTAATGCTCAGGTGCATTCCTAACTCTAGTGGAACGCCTCAGAGGTACAGACTCGTCAGTTGGTTCAACAGGAGTTTCCTCCTCAGGTTGATTGCTAGGGTTTGAGTTTCCTTCACCACTTGACTCTTGAAGCTCTTCAAGGTCAATTTGCCTCCTACTGTTTCCTTGGCTTATAAACTCTCTCTCACAAAAGACCCCTCTCCTTGCCACAAAGACCACATTCTCACTAGGTCTGTAGAAGAGGTAACCAAAGGATTTCTGTGGGTAGCCGATGAAAATACATCGCTCACTTCGAGGTTCGAGCTTATCGTGAGTCTCGCGCCTCACGAAAGCTTCGCAACCCCAAATCTTGATGTGGTATAAATTGGGAACTTTCCCAGTCCACATCTCGTGAGGTGTTTTGGCAACCTTCTTGGTAGGGACTAGATTAAGGATATGGGCGGCAGTATCTAAGGCATACCCCCAAAATGAGATTGGTAACGAAGCTCGACTCATCATGGAATGAACCATGTCTAACAAGGTTCGATTGCGCCTCTCAGCTACATCATTCAGCTGTGGTATCCTGGGAGGTGTCAATTGTGAAACAATTCCACATTCCTTAAGATAGTCAAGGAACTGTGTGCTAAGATACTCATCACCTCGATCAGATTGACGCATCTTAATGTTCCTGCCCAACTGATTCTCCACTTCCTGTTTAAACTCTTTGAACTTTTCAAAGGTTTCTGACTTATGCTTGATCAAGTAGATATAATCATATCTACTATAATCATCAGTAAAAGTCACATAGAAGCGGTTAGCATCCCTAGTGGCGGTTTTGAAGGGTCCACACACATCTGTGTGTATGAGATCCAACAAACCCTCACCCCTTGCACAAGTACAATATGTTGAAATATAAAACAAACAAGCAATCAAGCAAACACATAAGAACTGGCAACTATCTACCATAGTCTACCTATCCACCAGCTCAATATCGCACACCAGACCTCATACCACACGTTACCCCACAACCGACAAATTTCCAAGAAATGCATAGCTATATGTTACCAGAGGTGAGATAGACGTCCGAAGAACTGATAGCCACAACCAAACAAGGAATAGGCAAGAAATCCTAGATCAATAGTTCTTAGGAAATCCTACGTGACTACATATAGCCCCTAGGGCACTCCACTAAACGGCCACCATCCTTCTGGTACTCTACCCAGTACACCCATACTCCTATATCCTAATGTACAAGGATATACACTGTAATACATAATATAATGAGGAAACAAACCCTAATCGAAGACCCGAGAAACACAACAACACGCTCCCTCCCTATACTGATTACTCTCACAAACCGACTAGCACCAAACCAAGGTAGAACCTTAATCAATAACCTAATTCCTTCAATTTTGACCCAAAGTCAAACTGGTAATATGTAACGCCCGGGTTTCGGGGCTAAGCATTTTTAGACGATGTAATAGTCTAGGTCAACTATTGTAACTCTTTTGATGTAATAAAGATGAAATATTTGAATACTATGTGAATTATATGTATTTGTGTGCTTATTATTTAATTATAAATGTATAATTAATAAAGAATAAAAATAAGCGTCAAAATTAAAGTACGAGATAAACCCGATATCTTTACATAAAGTTGTAGTGGTCGAAACAAGGATTCCGGAGATATAAAGAATGCTGAAATCCGAGTTATGTTTTTGGGCCTGTAGCTTTACCCGTCCCCCCTGAGTCGGGCGGTGCTTGTGTGGACGAAGAAGTTATGACCCGTCGAAGTTTCGTGATGGAACCGGCACGATACCGGGAAGCGTAAATAGTGAATTTACGATAGAGCAAGTTTTAGCCTTAGCGATCTAAACGAAAGTCGTAGAAAACGTTAAACCGAGAGCATCCATAAAAAGAACGCCCAAATCTGACTTCGTATGAGGAAGTTATGATTTTTCGAAGTTTCGGCTTAACAGTGTACACCCCGAAGTTCGAATATTAGATCGAGCGGTTTTTAGCCGACGCAACCTAAACGAGAATCGAATATCTCGTTAATAGTAGCATAACGATAAAAAGACAGACGAAAACGGACGTCGGATGAAGAAGTTATGAATTTTTAACGGACCAATCCTGTCCCGGCCTGTTAAAAATATAACTTTTAAAATAAATTCAAAATTAGCCGACGGAGTCTAAACGAAAGTTGTAGAGTACGTTCCCGCCTACGCGTGGATATAAAGAACGTCGAAAACGGAGCTCGTATGCGAAAGTTATGATTTTTAGAAGTCGGAAAGGAAAATTGCGAAATCTGCAAGGAGGTGGTGACGTGGCCAAATCTCAGCCGTTGCTTGCTGAGCACGGCCTCGCATCCGATGATCGCCACGAAGCCTCGCATAGGCGCCACGTCCGAAGTTGGGTACGCCCAGCGTACCTTTAGCCTTATCCTTCCGAGTCCGAGTGCGAGCCAGCTGTACGCGAGCTGGAGCCCTATCCCATCTACGCCCCGCATAGCCAAGGATTACGCCCAACGTAGTCCGAGGCCTCACAGGCTATAAAAGGGGGGCGAGGGTTTCCAGATTTTTCACTCATTTCTTCATTCCTTTCTCTCTCTACTTTCTCTCACTACCCATTTTAACCCCCTAAGCCCTAGGAAAAATCCCTAGCACCCTAAGGAAGCCCCGAGGCTCCCGGAGTCCCGAGAAAAAGGGTCTTTCGGTTCGGAAACGCTGCTCCGAGCAAAGCCCGGTTTTCTTTAAAATCCGCTGTAAGTGAGCTACGCCTACGCAATTTTTAATATAACTTTTAAATAATTATAGTAATGTTATTAGGTCCTTAAAATAATTATTTGGGCTATTATTATGAGTTATATTGAGTGTTATTTAACGCTTATATAATAATAATAATAACTAGACTATTAATTAGTCACGGTTAACGTTAAAACTAAACTCTAGTGGTATTAATACTAGGTTTTGATCAAGGAAAAATTGTTTTGAGATAACGAAGTGCTGTTCGAGTACCGAGTCACCACCTAATCAGGTGAGTGCATAGTTACTTTCATCTTACACATAGATATGAAGTATTTTATATAAATTACGTGCTACGTGTGTATATTATCTGAATACTTGCTGTCTATGTTGGATGAATGATTTTATACACGTTTTTCGTTATTTAAACTGTATATGTATTTTATATCTACAAAAATGTTGGGGTAAAACATGGGTAGATGTAATAAGACGATGTGTGATAAAATGATGAGAGACCTCGATGTTGTTGGTGATCCAGTCATCTAGCGGAGTATAGATGATGACCACGGACTCTTCTAGACAGTCCAGTGGAACGCTAGCAAGCTCGCAACCTGTAGGTGTTTGTGAACGATGTGTTCACCGGTGTACTCCATTCCCCCCATGGTTGCCTTTAGGACATTTATTGCTGAGGAACCCCCTTAGCAGTAGTGTCCATCCCGATGATGATCCTTAGGCTAGGTCCCTTATGATAGGTGTTTAGGGACGTAAAGTGACGATAAAGGGAACGGATAATCGGGTTATTGTTGGTTGATGAAATTAATAAACTTATTTATTGTGGGTTGAAAACCCTATGTGCTCACCAGGCTCCCAAGCCTGACCCACTCAGTTTCATGTATTACAGGTAGTGGCGCTCGAGCATAGATGTGATGTTTTGGATGAGGGATTACGGATATAGGCCTGTAGATATGAAATAATGTAGTAAGGCTTATATTGTACTGTTTATGCTTTTGATCTGTATCGAACATGACATCCCGAGTCTTTTAATGAAATACATTTCCTTGGAAATGCTTTTGATAAATCTTTATCATATTTTGTTTTGGGACAAATTCCGCAACACTTTTATTTAAAATGTTACTCTGATTTTCAAACAAGCATAAACAAAATCGGTCTTTTCTGGCCGTGAAAATGGGGATGTCACATAATAAATTCAACGGTTAAAGGTCTACAAAGTCAACGGTCAACAGCCAACGACTCCCCATGACATAGCAAGCTCTTGGTTACATTGTGGCCAGCTAAGGACAAAACATTCGATCATCATAGTACTGTCACGATGTGGCAAGCCCTTCACCACGTCGTAAGGTCTGGAAAATGTCAACGTTTCCCTTAAGTGCCTAAACCTTTCATATCAAAGCCCAAAACTTCCAATCTAGTCTTTCACGATGACTTAATGGATAAAGTTTCCAACTTTATCCATTAGAACTCCATACCAAGGCTAGATCTAGAATCCTAAGTCCATTAAGTCCTTAATGAAGCTAAAACTTGAGCATGAACACAAGATACACCAAACATGGTCATTTTTCTCGTTCTGCATAAACCTAATGCCCTAGAAAAGCCATCACAAGCTCTGGGGTTCTTCAAACTTCAAGAGCATCCAAGGAAGGGACCAAAATCTTACAAAATGGACTTAAACTTGCACCAAGAAGAACATAAGACAAGATGGGAGCTTTATACTCTAATCACTCAGAAATCTGAAGTAGATGGTGGATCCAAAATAGTTCCTTGTTTCCTTGCACCAAGATAATCTCCTTCTTTCCTCAAGCTCCACCAAAGACTAAGAACTAAAATTAAAACCAAAGGAAGAAGCTCTCAAAGCTTCAAGGAGGATAGGGTTTCGTTGAGAGAGATTGGAGGCTAAGAAGGATACCCTAGGTCATGAGTTAATGGCTTTACATATGGAAGAAACCCTAAAAATCGTGGGCTTGGGCTACAACTTTTCTCACGTCGTGACACACCCTTCGTCACGTCGTGACAAATTTTTCGAACATGCAATTTTGATCTTCATGCCACATTGTGACACCCTTCATGTCACGTCGTGGCATACAGTTTCTCTCAAAAACCATGTCTTTTTCTCCTTTATACCATCTACTGATCCAATTTGGAAAACGGGTGTTACATCCTTCTACAGAACCATGTGTCTTTTTATTAGCTCTTATTTATGGTTCACAATTTCATGTAATGCAGGTATCGGTTATGATCGATTTGATAAAAAAAATACTGAATAATATGTCTCTTTCATTGGGGATTTCCTAGAAAAAAATCGATGGCTCTTCCTCCTATTTCTCATAAAAGATGTTCATTCTATCATAATAGAAGTTAAAGTAGGTATTTATGCTAGTCATGTCTTTTATATGGATATTAGATTCCATTAACTTGTATTGATGAGAATTTTATTCCACGGGAAATGGAACAAAAAGTTTCTGAATTAGACTATTTTTTGTGTGTACCAATTGATGTATTTTAAGGAATGAGTCGCAATGCTTTCTCCGTAGGAGGGCAAATATGAAAGAATGCTTTTTTTCCATAACATAAATTAATTTTTGTTTCTTCAAAACATTCATTCGAGTCAAAGCGGACATATATAGAACACGTATCAAACAAACTATTTTGGGGATCTTTCAGATGTATCAAAATATGCACAACTCAATTCAATAAAAAAATAAGAAGAAGATCGAAATATCTCATAATCAACCATTTAGAAATAAGGAAATTTCATTCTTTTTAACTTGTTGAAATTGAGACTTTAGAGATCATATCTTGTAATTTTTTCGAAGCTTCTTTTTATATTTTTTTGTGCTCCTTAATGATCAAAATTTTGAGTTTTCTCATTGCTAACTTTTTTTAAATATACATTTTGATGTTAGTCAATAATTTTTTTTAAAGTAATTGAGATAAAATTGCCAAAATATAATTTTATAAATAAATTGTAAAAATTAATTTTGTAAAAAGAGTAATTTGAAAAAAAAAGGTTTTAAAAAACATATAAGTTGCAAAAACAACACATAAAAATGGTTGTAAACATTGTAAATTGTAGAAACTTGTTTAAATTGTTTTAAAAATGTAAAAACAATTTGTAAAATTAATTGAGACAAAGTTATAATAGTGAGTAGAGAATATTTAATTTCTCTAGTAAGTTTTGCAATTTAAAAGCTAAATTTAATTTGGGTCCAAATTATGGTAAAAAATGTTTAATCTGCTACAGAAGTCACAAAACATCAATTTTATCGGGACAATGTTTTTGGTTGATAACCTTAACTTAGTATTTCAAAACACTAATCGATATTTCTTCAGTTCTTCTGGTTTAAAAAAAATACTAATTGTGAGACCCATGTATTACATGGGTTAAAATAAAAAAAATAAAAAAACGAAGTTAAATATAAATGTCAAAATATTTGAGTACTTTGAATTTATAAGAAAATAAAAAAAAATGAATTATTATAACGAAAATGATTTTTACATTTTAAATTTAAATAAATAGAAAAAACGAATGAGCTTTAATTTTGGGAAATTTAATAAAGTATTATGTGAAATTTAATAAAATAGAAAAAAACTCATAAATGACATGTGGAAAAAAATAATTCAAAATAACCAGAAAATGACATTTGGCAAATTGAATCAAAGTGTGACAAGTGACAAAAAAAACTTTCATTTCTTGAAGAGGATTTGGAAAATATATAATAATGAAATTATTTTAACAGCTACTTAAACTACTATCACTCAAAGTGGATGAAAGGCATAAAATCATGCGATTAAATCGTTTTGGTCACTATAAATGTATATAATGATGACATACACTTCATTCTTAGTTGGACTTAGATGGAATTAGTGCAACAATTAACATAAATAAATCAAAATAAAAACATAATTCTAAATATTATTAGTTGGCAAAAATGGCTTATAGATAATTTATATTTACTTAAATTTGACTTAATTCTAAGTTGCAATCCAATTCGTCAATTTTTTAGATCAACCCAAATGTAAGTCATGTCTCACACCCAATTCGCCACCATAAATACAGGCTTTCTGTAATATCCCTAATCCCATTTCCTGCACCTCATTTGTTCATCTATCCGTCCATTTTATAGTTTGTCTTTCTTTGACAATAAAAAAAGTTAATGTAATTGAGATAAAATTGCCAAAGTATAATTTTATAAATGAATTGTAAAAATTAAGTTTTTAAAAAGAGTAATTTGAAAAAAAATAAAAGAAATTGTTTTGAAAAACATATAAACTTGTAAAAACAACACATATAAATGGTTGTAAACATTGTAAATAATAGAAACTTGTTTAAATTGTTTTGAAAATGTAAAAAAACAATTTGTAAAAATAATTAAGACAAAATGAAAATAGTAAGTAGAGAAATTAAATATCCTCTTATATTTTCTTCTTACTTATATTCATATCCATATGAAATGATGACAAATATCACATTTGGATAATATTAATTATATTTTAATATGTTTGTTGTCATAAATAGAAAGAAAAATATAAAGAAAAATATGAAAATATTTAATTTCTCTAGTAAGTTTTGCAATTTCAAAGCTAAAATTAAGTTGGGTCCAAATTATGGTAAAAAAATGTTTAATCTGCTACAGAAGTCACAAAACATCAATCTAACCGGGACAATGATTTTGGTTGATAACCTTAACTTAGTATTTCAAAATCGATATTTCTTCACTTCTTCTGGTTTAAAAAAAATACTAGTTGTGAGACCCATGTATTAAATGGGCTAAAATAAAAAAAATAAAAAAGTTAAATATAAAGGTCAAAATATTTGAGTACTTTGAATTTATAAGAAAATAAAAAAATAAAGAATTATTATAATGGAAATGTTTTTTATGTTTTAAATTTAAATAAATAGAAAAAACTAATGAGCTTTAATTTTGGGAATTTTGAAATTTAAAGGTAAGTTCATTAATGAAATTGATATTCATTTATTACATCATTTATTGCAATTATTACATTAAAATATTATGTGAAATTTAATAAAATAGAAAAACTTCTAAATGACATGTGGAAAAAAAATAATTCAAAATAACCACAAAATGACATTTGGCAAATTGAATTAGAGTGGGACAAGTGGCAAAAAAATATTCATTTATTAGACATGATTTGGAAAATATACAATAATGATTTTAACTGCTACTTAAACTACTATCACTCAAAGAGGATGAAAGGTTAAAAATCATGCGATTAAATCGTTTTGTTCACTATAAATTTATATAATGATGACATACACTTAATTCTTAGTTGGACATAGATGGAATTAATACAACAATTAACATAAATAAATCAATATAAAAACATAATTCTAAGTATTATTTGTTGGCAAAAATGGCTTATAGATAATTTATATTTACTTAGATTTGACTCAATTCTAAGTTGCAATCCTATTCGTCAATTTTTTAGATCAACCCAAATGTAAGTCATGTCTCACACCCAATACGCCACCATAAATACAAGCTTGCTGTAATATCCCTAATCCCATTTCTTGCACCTCATTTGTTCATCTATCCGTCCATTTTATGGTTTGTCTTTCTTTGACAATAAAAAAAATTAATGTAATTGAGATAAAATTGCCAAAGTATAGTTTTATAAATGAATTGTAAAAATAAATTTTTTAAAAAGATTAATTTGAAAAAAAATAAAAAAAATTGTTTTGAAAAACATATAAAGTTGTAAAAACAACACATATAAATGGTTGTAAACATTGTAAATAATAGAAACTTGTTTAAATTGTTTTGAAAATGTAAAAAACAATTTGTAAAAATAATTAAGACAAAATTAAAATAGTAAGTAGAGAAATTAAATATCCTCTTATCTTTTCTTCTTACTTATATTCATATCCATATAAAATGATGACAAATATCACATTTGGATAATATTAATTATATTTTAATATGTATGTTGTCATAAATAGAAAGAAAAATATGAGAATATTTAATTTTTCTAGTAAGTTTTGCAATTTCAAAGCTAAAACTAATTTGGGTCCAAATTATGGTAAAAAAATGTTTAATCTGCTACAGAAGTCACAAAACATTAATCTAATCGGGACAATGTTTTTGATTGATAACCTTAACTTAGTATTTCAAAACACTAATTGATATTTCTTCAGTTCTTTTGGTTTTAAAAAAATACTAGTTGTGAGACCCATGTATTAAATGGGCTAAAATAAAAAAAATAAAAAAAAAGTTAAATATAAATGTTAAACTATTTGAGTACTTTGAATTTATAAGAAAATAAAAAAATAAAGATTTATTATAATGGAAATGTTTTTTATATTTTAAATTTAAATAAATAGAAAAAATAATGAGCTTTAATTTTGGGAATTTTGAAATTTAAAGGTAAGTTCATTAATGAAATTGATATTCATTTATTACAACATTTATTGCAATTATTACATTAAAATATTATGTGAAATTTAATAAAATAGAAAAACTCCTAAATGACATGTGGAAAAAAAATAATTCAAAATAATCACAAAATGACATTTGACAAATTAAATTAGAGAGGGACAAGTGGCAAAAAAACTTTCATTTATTAGATATGATTTGGAAAATATACAATAATGATTTTAACTGCTACTTAAACTACTATCACTCAAAGAGGATGAAAGTTTAAAAATCATTCGATTAAATCGTTTTGTTCACTATAAATGTATATAATGATGACATACACTTAATTCTTAGTTGGACATAGATGGAATTAATACAACAATTAACATAAATAAATCAATATAAAAACATAATTCTAAGTATTATTAGTTGGCAAAAATGGCTTATAGATAATTTATATTTACTTAGGTTTGACTCAATTCTAAGTTGCAATCCTATTCGTTAATTTTTTAGATCAACCCAAATGTAAGTCATGTCTCACACCCAATCCCCACCATAAATATAGGCTTGCTGTAATATCCCTAATCTCATTTCCTGCACCTCATTCGTTCATCTATCCGTCCATTTTATGGTCTGTCTTTCTTTGTCAATAATTTTTTTTAAAGTAATTAAGATAAAATTGCCAAAGTATAATTATATAAATAAATTGTAAAAATTAATTTTGTAAAAAGATTAATTTGAAAAAAAATAAAAAAAAATGTTTAAAAAAACATATAAAGTTGTAAAAACAACACATAAAAATGGTTGTAAACATTGTAAATTGTAGAAACTTGTTTAAATTGTTTTAAAAATGTAAAAACAAATTGTAAAAATAATTGAGACAAGGCTATATTAGTAATTTGAGAAGTTAAATATCCTCTTATTTTTTTGTTCTTACTTATATTCATATCCATATGAAATGATGACAAATATCATATTTGGATAATATTAATTATATTTTAATATGTTTGTTGTCATAAATAGAAAGAAAAATATAAAGAAAAATATGATAATATTTAATTTCTCTAGTAAGTTTTGAAATTTCAAAGCTAAAATTAACTTGGGTCCAAATTATGGTAAAAAAAAATGTTTAATGTGCTACAGAAAAGCATCAATCTAATCGGGACAATGTTTTTGGTTGATAACCTTAACTTAGTTTTTCATAACACTAATCGATATTTCTTCAGTTCTTCTGGTTTAAAAAAATATTAATTGTGAGACTCATGTATTACATGGGCTAAAATAAAAAAATAAAAAAAAAGTTAAATATAAAAGACAAAATATTTGAGTACTTTGAATTTATAAGAAAATAAAAAAAATAGAGAATTATTATAAATGAAAATTTTTTTATACTTCAAATTTAAATAAATAGAAAAAACTAATGAGCTTTAATTTTGGGAATTTTGAAATTTAAAGGTAACTTCGTTAATGAAATTGATATTCATTTATTACAACATTTATTGCAATTATTACATTAAAATATTATGTGAAATTTAATAAAATAGAAAAACTCCTAAATGATATGTGGAAAAAAAATAATTCAAAATGACATTTGGCAAATTGAATTAGAGTGGGACAAGTGGCAAAAAACTTTCATTTATTAGACATGATTTGGAAAATATACAATAATGAAATTGTTTTAACTTCTACTTAAACTACTATCACTCAAAGAGGATGAAAGGTTAAAAATCATGCGATTAAATGGTTTTGTTGACGATAAATGTATATAATGATGACATACACTTAATTCTTAGTTGGACATAGATGGAATTAATACAACAATTAACATAAATAAATCAATATAAAACATAATTCTAAGTATTATTAGTTGGCAAAAATGGCTTATAGATAATTTATATTTACTTAGATTTGACTCAATTCTAAGTTGCAATCCTGCTCGTCAATTTTTTAGATCAACCCAAATGTAAGTCATGTCTCACACCCAATCCGTCACCATAAATATAGGCTTGCTGTAATATCCCTAATCTCATTTCCTGCACCTCATTCGTTCATCTATCCGTCCATTTTATGCTCTGTCTTTCTTTGTCAATAAAAAAAATTAAAGTAATTAAGATAAAATTGCCAAAGTATAATTATATAAATAAATTGTAAAAATTAATTTTGTAAAAAGATTAATTTGAAAAAAAATTAAAAAAAAAATGTTTTAAAAAACATATAAACTCGTAAAAACAACACATATAAATGGTTGTAAACATTGTAAATTGTAGAAACTTGTTTAAATTGTTTTAAAAATGTAAAAACAAATTGTAAAAATAATTGAGACAAGGCTATAATAGTAATTTGAGAAGTTAAATATCCTCTTATCTTTTTTTCTTACTTATATTTATACCCATATGAAATGATGACAAATATCACATTTGGATAATATTAATTATATTTTAATATGTTTGTTGTCATAAATAGAAAGAAAAATATAAAGAAAAATATGAGAATACTTAATTTCTCTAGTAAGTTTTGCAATTTCAAAGCTAAAATTAATTTGGGTCCAAATAATGGTAAAAAAAATGTTTAATCTGCTACAGAAGTCACAAAACATCAATCTAATCGGGACAATGTTTTTGGTTGATAACCTTAACTTAGTTTTTCAAAACACTAATCGATATTTCTTTAGTTCTTCTGGTTTAAAAAAAATACTAGGTGTGAGACCCATGTATTAAATGGGCTAAAATAATAATAAAAAAAAAATTAAATATAAAGGTCAAAATATTTGAGTACTTTGAATTTATAAGAAAATAAAAAAAATAAAGATTTATTATAATGAAAATGTTTTTTATATTTTAAATTTAAATAAATAAAAAACACTAATGAGCTTTAATTTTGGGAATTTTGAAATTTAAAGGTAAGTTCGTTAATGAAATTGATATTCATTTATTATAACATTTATTGCAATTATTACATTAAAATATTATGTGAAATTTAATAAAATAGAAAAACTCCTAAATGACATGTGGAAAAAAAATAATTCAAAATAACCACAAAATGACATTTGGCAAATTGAATTAGAATGGGACAAGTGATAAAAAACATTCATTTATTAGACATGATTTGGAAAATATACAATAATGAAATTATTTTAACTGCTACTTAAACTACTATCAGTCAAAGAGGATGAAAGGTTAAAAATCATGCGATTAAATCGTTTTGTTCACTATAAATGTATATAATGATGACATACATTTAATTCTTAGTTGGACATAGAAGGAATTAATACAACAATTAACATAAATAAATCAATATAAAAACATAATTCTAAGTATTATTAGTTTGCAAAAATGGCTTATAGATAATTTATATTTACTTAGATTTGACTCAATTCTAAGTTGCAATCCTATTCGTCAATTTTTTAGATCAACCCAAATGTAAGTCATGTCACACATCCAATCCGCTACCATAAATACATGCTTGCTGTAATATCCCTAATCCCATTTCCTGCACCTCATTCGTTCATCTATCCGTCCATTTTATGGTCCGTCTTTCTTTGTCAATAAAAAAATTTAAAGTAATTGATATAAAATTGCCAAAGTATAATTATATAAATAAATTGTAAAAATTAATTTTGTAAAAAAATTAATTTGAAAAAAAATAAGAAAAATGTTTTAAAAAACATATAAAGTTGTAAAAACAACACATAAAAATGGTTGTAAACATCGTAAATTGTAGAAACTTGTTTAAATTGTTTTAAAAATATAAAAACAAATTGTAAAAATAATTGATACAAGGCTATAATAGTAATTTGAGAAGTTAAATATCCTCTTATCTTTTCTTCTTACTTATGTTTATATCCATATGAAATGATGACAAATATCACATTTGGATAATATTAATTATATTTTAATATGTTTATTGTCATAAATAGAAAGAAAAATATGAGAATATTTAATTTCTCTAGTAAGTTTTGCAATTTCAAAGCTAAAATTAATTTGAGTCCAAGTTATGGTAAAAAAATGTTTAATATGCTACAGAAGTCACAAAACATCAATTTAATCGGGACAATGTTTTTGGTTGATAACCTTAACTTAGTATTTCAAAACACTAATCGATATTTCTTCAATTCTTCTGGTTTAAAAAAATACTAGTTGTGAGACCCATGTATTACATGAGGCTAAAATAAAAAAAAATAAAAAACAGTTAAATAAAAAGGTCAAAATATTTGAGTACTTTGAATTTATAAGAAAATAAAAAAATAAAGAATTATTATAATGGAAATGTTTTTTAAATTTTAAATTTTGATAAATAGAAAAGACTAATGAGATTTAATTTTGGGAATTTTTGAAATTTAAAGGTAAGTTCATTAATCAAATTAATATTCATTTATTACAATATTTATTGCAATTATTATATTAAAATATTATGTGAAATTTAATAAAATAGAAAAACTCATAAATGACATGTGGAAAAAAAATAATTCAAAATAACCACAAAATGACATTTGTCAAATTGAATTAGAGTGTGACAAGTGGCAACAAAACTTTCAATTATTAGAGAGGATTTGGAAAATATATAATAATGAAATTATTTTAACTGCTACTTAAACTACTATCACTCAAAGTGGATGAAAGGCTTAAAATCATGCGCTTAAATCGTTTTGTTCACTATAAATGTATATAATGATGACATACACTTAATTCTTAGTTGGACATAGATGGAATTAATACAACAATTAACATAAATAAATCAATATAAAAACATAATTCTAAGTATTATTAGCCGGCAAAAATAGCTTATAGATAATTTATATCTAGTTAGATTTGACTCAATTGTAAGTTGCAATCCTATTCGTCAATTTTTTAGATCAACCCAAATGTAAGTCATGTCTCACACCCAATCCGCCACCATAAATACATGCTTGCTGTAATATCCCTAATCCCATTTCCTGCACCTCATATGTTCATCTATCCATCCATTTTATGGTTTGTCTTTCTTTGATAATAAAAAGAAAATTTATGTAATTGAGATAAAATTGCCAAAGTATAATTTTATAAATAAATTGTAAAAATTAATTTTGTAAAAAGAGTAATTTGAAAAAAATAAAAAAAATTGTTTTAAAAAACATATAAAGTTGTAAAAACAACACATAAAAATGATTGGAAACATTGTAAATAATAGAAACTTGTTTAAATTATTTTGAAAATGTAAAAACAATTTGTAAAAATAATTGAGACAAAATTATAATAGTAAGTAGAGAAATTAAATATCTTCTTATCTTTTCTTCTTACTTATATTAATATCCATATGGAATGATGACAAATATCACATTTGGATAATATTAATTATATTTTAATATGTTTGTTGTCATAAATAGAAAGAAAAATATAAAGAAAAATATGAGAATATTTAATTTCTCTAGTAAGTTTTGCAGTTTCAAAGCTAAAACTAATTTGGGTCCAAATTATGTTAAAAAAATGTTTTATCTGCTACAAAAGTCACAAAACAACAATTTAATAGGGACAATGTTTTTGGTTGATAACCTTAACTTAGTATTTCAAAACACTAATCGATATTTTTGCAGTTCTTCTGGTTTAAAAAAAATACTAGTTGTGAGACCTATGTATTACATGAGGCTAATATATATATATATATATATATATATATATATATATATATATATATATATATATATAAGTTAAATATAAATGTCAAAATATTTGAGTGTTTTGAATTTATAAGAAATTAAAAAAAATGAATTATTATAATGGAAATATTTTTTATCTTTTAAATTTAAATAAATAGAAAAATTAATGAGCTTTAATTTTAGGAATTTTGAAATTTCAAGGTAAGTTCATTAATGAAATTGATATTCATTTATTACCACATTTATTGAAATTATTACATTAAAATATTATGTGAAATTTTATAAAATAGAAAAACTCATGAATGACATGTGGAAAAAAAAAAATTCAAAATAAACACAAAATGACATTTGGCAAATTGAATTAGAGTGGGACAAGTGGCAAAAAACTTTCATTTATTAGATAGAATTTGGATAATATACAATAATGAAATTATTTTAACTGCTACTTAAACTACTATCACTCAAAGAGGATGAAAGGTTAAAAATCATGCCATTAAATCGTTTTGTTCACTATAAATGTATATAATGATGTCATACACTTAATTCTTAGTTGGACATAAATGGAATTAATACAACAATTAACATAAATAAATCAATATAAAAAATCATAATTCTAAGTATTATTAGTTGGCAAAAATGGCTTATAGATGATTTATATTTACTTAGATTTGACTCAATTCTAAGTTGCAATCCTATTCGTCAATTTTTTAGATCAACCCAAATGTAAGTCATGTCTCACACCCAATCCGCCACTATAAATATAGGCTTGCTGTAATATCCCTAATCCCATTTCCAGCACCTCATTCGTTCATCTATCCGTCCATTTTATGGTCTGTCTTTCTTTGTCAATAAAAAAAATTTAAAGTAATTGAGATAAAATTGCCAAAGTATAATTTTATAAATAAATTGTGAGAATTTATTTTGTGAAAAGATGAATTTGAAAAAAAATAAAAAAAATGTTTTAAAAAACATATAAAGTTGTAAAAACAACACATAAAAATGGTTGTAAACATTGTAAATTGTTGAAACTTGTTTAAATTATTTTAAAAATGTAAAAACAAATTGTAAAAATAATTGAGACAAGGCTATAATAGTAATTTGAGAAATTAAATATCCTCTTATCTTTTCTTCTTACTTATATTTATATCCATATGAAATGATGACAAATATCATATTTGGTTAATATTAATTATATTTTAATTTATTTGTTATCATAAATAGAAAGAAAAATCTAAAAAGAAAAATATAAAGAAAAATATGAGAATATTTAATTTCTCTAGTAAGTTTTGCAATTTCAAAGCTAAAATTAATTTGGGTCTTAATTATGGTAAAAAATGTTTTATCTGCTACAGAAGTCACAAAACATCAATTTAATCGGGACAATGTTTTTGGTTGATAACCTTAACTTAGTATTTCAAAACACTAATCGATATTTCTTCAGTTCTTCTGTTTAAAAAAATACTACTTGTGAGTCTCATGTATTACATGGGTTAATTTTTTTAAAAAAATAAATTTAATATAAATGTTAAAATATTTGAGGACTTTGAATTTATAAGAAAATACAAAAAATGAATTATTATAATTGCAATGTTTTTTGTTTTTTAAATTTAAACAAGTAATTTAAATAAATAAATGAGCATTAATTTTGGAAATTTTGAAATTTAAAGGTAAGTTCATTAATGAAATTGATATTCATTTATTACAACATTTATTGCAATTATTAAATTAAAATATTATGTGTAATTTAATAAAATAGAAAAACTCATAAATGACATGTGGGAAAAAATTAAAATAACCATAAAATTACATTTGACAAATTGAATTACAGTGTGATAAGTGGCAAAAAAAACTTTTATTTATTAGAGAGGATTTGGAAAATATATAATAATGATATTATTTTAACTGCTACTTAAACTACTATCACTCAAAGTGGATGGAAGGCTTAAATCATGCGATTAAATTGTTTTGTTCACTATAAATGTATATAATGATGACATACACTCAATTCTTAGTTGGACACAGATGGAATTAATACAACAATTAACATAAATAAATCAATATAAAAACATAATTTAAGTTTTATTAGCTGGCAAAAATGGGTTATAGATAATTTATATTTACTTAGATTTGACTCAATTCTAAGTTGCAATCCTATTCGTCAATTTTTTAGATAAACCCAAATGTAAGTCATGTCACGCACCCAAGCCGCCACCATAAATATAGGCTTGTTGTAATATCCCTAATCCCATTTCCTTCACCTCATTCATTCATCCATCCGTCCATTTTATGGCGTGTCTTTCTTTATCAAAATGACAATCACTACTTTTGATGTCACAGTAGTTCCAAAAAGATTTCGTGACCTTCGAGTGTTGTTGATAGAATCTGAAAAAAGTTCACTCGAGCACCATGCATACATGCTTTTACATTATTCTTATCGGGGTAAACTCTCTCTCTCTCTCTCACACACACACACACACTGACACACACTAACAGGCACACCTCTCTCTCTCTCTCTCTCTCTAGTATTTATGACAATTTTTGAGTTGAACGATTTAGTTTGATCAATCAATTTTTTAAAATGAAAGTTTTGTTTATAATTCCATTGTAAAAGAGACCATTACCTTATTGATTGGCATTAGGTTTACATTTTACAAGCTTTCATTTTGTTTGAAAAGAGAGTGAAAGCCTTTTTCTAAATAAGATTGTTGCACACTTTTGTTCTGAATAAAGTTAAAGGACTTCAAGTTGTTCAAGATTAATGTTCCTAACCAAAATCCAGTTACTCAAAAAGAAATAGAAATATATCGAAACTTGTTAGATATGAACTAATTGATGAATGTCTAGCAATTTGCAATTAATCTATCATGCATCTTGTTCTCCAAAGAAACATTTAAGGGGTTTAGGGTCTTGTATGTAACTATACACATACCAAGGGAGGAGCTACCATATACGTACCAAGATGTGTCCACCCACCAAACTTTTTAATTTATTTAGTATTTATATAGGAAATATCTTGAAAAAATAACAATTTTTTATATTATTAGAGAAAATAAAAAACAAATAATAAAAGAAATCGTTGAGAGTTTATAATTAAATTTGCAAAGCAAAATGGTTAATGTTTATTAAGATCCTATCCTACAGCGGAGATTAAGATAAATAGATGTAGTTATTTGATGTTATAAAAATGAATTGTAAATGGACATAAGAATGTTTGAATAACAACACAACTCCTGTCACATTACTTGTTGTAGGAAATAATTGTTACAAGTGAACTCTTTAAAATAAGAACAGATGTTGTGCAAAGTAAAAAAAAAATTCAAAAATCTGGTTTAGGTGTCAAGTAAGCCAATTTTTATTGTTTCTTAAGATGTTCAATCGTTCTAGTTAATCAACACGAGATTTCGCAAATCAACCGATTTTTTACTGATTCGACCCGACCCGGCCTGCTACAAGTATTTGATGACTCTTTCGTGTTTGTCGGTTCCACTTAATTAGGAAAAAACGTGTTTTTCTATTCTAGGTTCTTTATTGTCCTTATGTAGTAGCAATCAGACAGAAAACATATTTTTCCACCTTCCAAGTTTAAAATTCACCAGGTACGTGCTCAACTATGTTGTGAACAAATAAAGAAATCATCGAAAATCTAAAATAAAAAACAAGGTGGAAGAACACCATAATAGGAAAATAACAAATAAACTGAAAGTAGAATCGTCCATATGACCTATAGAATTAGATAATTATGGAAAATGTCTAATAATAGGTTTCAACAAATATAAATCAAGGGTTTTAGTTCTTGAAGGTTGCCTCAAAACTATATTAGATTTTTTACATCTTCATTATGAGTTAATATATATCTGGCTTCAGTTTTTGGATAAATTTAGTTATTTAGATTTTTTAATGTTGATGGCTATTTATTTTTTTTTCTTCTTCTTATTGTCATATATGAGTTTGTGTTTTCTAAGCATTTTCAAATTCTATTAAGGTTTGGATATAAGAGTAGAAATATGAATTTATGGTAATTGTTTCATTCAATACTAATTTTTTGAAATCACTTTTTTTTCATGTTGTTTTGAACATAGTCTTTTCATTTTTTATAAAACGTCAATTTTTATTTGCAAGTTTACTTTTTTAGAACTTTTTACATATTGTTTCATAATGTTCTCTTGTATATTTTTTTAATGCATGTTTTTATTTCATTTTCACAACTTAGTAGTTTTTTACAAATTCATTGCTAACTTTTTTTAGATAGTCATTTTGATGACTCCTTGGGTCCTCAATCTCTCGCATGCTTCACAATTTATGTCGTCATAGAAATACATTCAACAAATGTTCTAGTTGCTTCATATAGAGAGCTTTGTCCGATTTTAGTATATGTAAATCGGATTCCACAGAAGCCAGTGTTACATAAAGAAAAAGAATCATGTACTTTCCAAATTGATATATGAAAAATTATCGATCTTAATTAATTTATGAAAAAGAATTCAAATATTTTATATACTAATACCTAAAAATATATAGTTAACCCTTCGATTATCGAAATTTTGGTCTCCACAAAAATATCGCTTGTCTTGTAGCCAATGTATTTAGGCGGTACTATGTATACTGGTTCACTTTATGATCCATAAAGCACATAATAAACCTATTTTTTAGGGCCTCACTAGTTCTCTTGCTCCAAATTTATACCTTGTCCACATTGCTCAAAATGACGATTCATAGCTTAGAGCTCATCGTACTTATACCAAAAAGATTTTGTGGTCTTCAAGTGTTTTTGGTTGAACCTGAAAAAAAGTTCTTTGGAGTATCATGGATACATTCTTTCCTATAGCTCTAATCAATTATCATGGTAGCTAGTTTGAGTTTCTTTCTCCATCCATCTCACTCCGTTGTCTTTCTTCAGTCAATTGGTAATATGATTAATCGATCTAGTCTTAGGGTCTTTTGAATATAAAGACATTACATGTGTCACTAGTATTTCCGATAGATGATAGATTTACAAGATTTAGATTCGGATAAATAGTTTATTAGAAAAAGGTATGGAAAATATTATTTTACTGGTTTCATATACGGTGATTACTAGTTTTTTTCAAGTTTTTTTACATTATTAAAAAATATCTCATTTTTTTTTATTTGTCTTTCGATTTTGATGAAAGTGAATTAATTATTTTGTTGATTGTGCATATATATGAAATGAAGAAAAAAAAACTATTCATAAATTCTAAAAAAAAGGATCAATCTGCAATTTTTCACATCCGAAATGCATAAATGATATTTTTCACAAATCCAAGAAAAAAAATAAGCTATCTCTTTGATTAATATAAAAAGCAACCGCTTTTGGGTATAAAAAATGTGTTTATAAATGGGTTGTGGAACTAATTCTCCGAAATAAGAGCATTAAACATATGAACTTTTTCAAAATATTTTAGGGTAAAACAAGCTTAGTTAAGTTAAATGACTTATTAAGAGCATTTTCAATTTCAAAATCTTTTTCAATTCAAGATCCTTAGCTGCTAAAAGCTAATGTGGGACAAGCCCACTTGATAGAGGTGAAAACCTCTTAGATTTGTGGTCGTGGTTTATGCGAATTAACTAATTTAATGAATTTAAGTTTTAACCACTAACCAACCATTAGAAAATTTTTGTTACGTAACTTCAATAAGGTTGGTTTGCATAAAAAAAAAAACTTAGTGAGAGAGATTTATAATTGTTCTACATGCTCTACATAGGTGTAGGTTTTACTTAGGGTGGACATGATTGTAAATTATAATATCACAACCTTCGTCCACTAAAAGTAACTTCTCATAATAATTAATGAACAAAGAACAATAAAAACTTTACCAAATATTGGCACAACTAGGGTTTATCCCGATCGATTCAGATGATTCAGTTGACTCGATAATTTAATAATAATATTTCTAATCAAAGGTTATTACTAATATATAACGAGAATTAACAATAATAAGTATAACACTAACGATTAAAGATAAAACACTGAGATTTACGTGGAAAAACCAAATCGGGAAACCCCAAGGACGAAGGAGACTACAAAGAGATGCACTAGGGATAATAATATTTATCATGCAAGGAAATAGTATAAATACAAGTGGATAGGTATAATGTGGAGGAAATGAGAGAAAATTGAAGGAGCGATTTTTTAGGGTTTTATCACACTCTCTCTTAACTCAAATGAGTAAAAAATGATGTTTTTAATCGCCAAACGCTCAAAGTTGTATGGTCGATTTCTCATGATGTTGAGTTCAAATCAGCTAGATCCATCAATGTTTCCCCATGATACCTCCAAGTTTTTCGGTTCCTTTCTCACTAGAATTAGTCAAGTCGTTTGAACCATAGTTCAAAAAGTTATCTCTAGATGCCTCTCCAAGCTGCTTTGCCTATAGTTCACAAGAATTTAATGAAATCACAAGGACCACTGGACAAAATTTTTAGGTCAATTTTCAACAAATAAGATTTCTATTGGCAAAGAACACAATACCCATGTTTGGCTGGATTTATTTGTTTCGAAATGCTAGGTTAACATAAAATAATTCGAAAGGAGATGCATTGAAAAAATGCCAGGGCTATCCCGCTAGTTGGATAGACGACTTCTCAATATTGGAAAAGCATCTTGGAAGAGTTAGAGTTTTAGTGGGTCGAAACATCCGGTAGAGAAGTGCTACTATAAAGGTTGGGGCTAATATAAAACAGTGATAAGAAATTATTAAATTATAACCAACATGTTCATTTCGCAATGTTGGTCTTTCCCCTCTAATGATATGTCTATTAAAGAATATAATTTTATAGAAAACAAGACTAGTTCCCCTAAGTAACTTTCTAAAACTATTTAGTGTATCATAACTTAACATGCTTGTAATGCCTTTTCAGACTGTATATTTAAACTATCATGTGTTTTTTTACAGTTACAACCACATCTGAAGTGGCTACAGGATTGTTAAAGATACTGAATGGAGAATTGTATGACTGTGTCTTGATAGATGCTGACATAAGTGAAATGGATATGGTGGATTTTCTCCATCAAACTTTTAAGCATCAACCTCATTTATCTATAATTAGTAAGAGTTAAATTTATACTTTGATTAGTTGGAAATTTGACATACACACGACATCTTAATCCACATATATTTCAATTCTCACTAACATATATTTTCTTCAACTCTTTAAAACCTTATGTAGTGATGGCTTCCCATAATACTCACATGCGACTCCTTAAGGAAATTGTAGAAAATGAGGCGGTTTTATATCTCCCAAAACCATGTGGTCATAAGGAGATTTGCAATATTTGGAAACATGTTTGTAGAAAGATAATATCATTTGAAGGATGTAACTACTCAAATGGAGAATCACCTGAAGAAAACCAAGAGCCCAACATCTTCAAGAGGGTTGATCAGGTAGTTAAGCAATCAACAAATCTCAACCCCAAATTTATCAATAACAACTTATCATCAGAAGGTGTCACTCAAGAAGGACTAAACATTAATTCACTGGAGTATAATGCCATGTTTAAGCCAGTTACATATGAGGAAGTACGAGGCAATGATCATGATAAAGAACATATTCATGAGCATAAGAGAACAAATGACCAACTTGTTGAGGATGACAAATATTATAAAAAGATATTTGATACCAAGAAGCGGATTTCATGGACGAGTGTTCTTCACAAAAAGTTTGTTGAGGCAATCAATACACTTGGGAAACAAAGTATAGTATATATATCCACACATCCTCTTGAGTATTTCATTTAACTAATTTTGAAGTCAATATATAGTATTTTTTTACATTTTTGTTATTTTGGAACTATTTATTTTACTTGTTATTAATTGTTCTATTTCACATGATTTAATGTTTACAGAAGCTTATCCTTCTGCAATTCTAGAAGCGATGAATGTTCCGGGACTCACACGTAGTCAGATCGCGAGCCACCTACAGGTAACTTACTTATATGTTCATCTCCATATTTCTACTGCTTTTCCTTCACTATTGCAAGTTTTTTAGTTTCCAACTTCAGGCTCTTATTCTTATTTGGTTATGATGGGAATGTTCCATATTTTATACTTTCAGAAATACCAAGAACATCAAAAGAGTATCAAGAAACCAACCTTGATACCACAAAAGAAAAAGCAAGTAGAGAGATATGCTTACAACAGATGTGGGCAATCGACCCCAACTAATGATTATGAATCCATCCCTCAATCCAGTAACATCCAGCCACCATTGACGCTTAATTCTATAGGAATGTCTTACATGACCATAAACAACATCAAGGCTCGACTGCAAAGAGCTCCTCCGTTACCTGTACCACAACCAAAAACCACCATTAATAACTCTTATAGTGATCAATCAACAGATCATAGTTTTTGTCATACTTCATTGGGTGAAACAAGCAAGATCATTACTTTTGGATTAGTTGAAAGCTGTAACAGTATTATTGGTCAAAGAAATGAAGTTCAAATGACAACAGATACTTATGAAAGTACAACGGGGCCACTAAAGGATGGTGAAACTATAGCAATGACCCCGATGGATTTTGGTGAAGTTGTGGCTCCAGTAGATGCAACTAGTTCACTGACACCGCTAAATTATTCAGGAACTTCAATAGAGAAATCGGTCTCTGGAATGGCACCTTCGTATTATGGTTTAGGAACTGGGTTGCAACCATTAGAGGGTTTTGCACTTGGTGGAGAAAACTATGATCTTGAGATGCGCGAGATATCAAATGTGTTTGGGATGATCAATTCCAATGGTGGTCATACTTCAGCTTCATCAAATCATAACTATCTTATTCACTCTCAAGATTTGCAAGGAAAAAATGAGAATTTATCTCCAACATTTCTACATATACCAACTGATCATGATGATGTGGGGCATTCCACAAACCCGAACTTTTCTAATTCAAATTTATATCCATTTGGAGTTGGAAGTGTTGGTTATTCTAATCCTCATTTTCCCAGTGACGAAAATAACAGGCAAGCACAAACATTGCCACCTTTCAACTCTCTTGGATTGGTGGATGGGATTGAACGTACAGCCATGGAAAGTGATATGTTTACAGATGAAACACAGTATCTTCTTGATATGACCGTGAATCTTCTTGATGAACTTGATGATGATTTAATAAATGGACCATGGTAGTTTTCATCATCTATTACCTCTTCTATAGCCTAGTCACATGTTCATCACTTCATATGTCAATGTGATGAAACGTATCATTTTAATAACCTTCTAATAAGTTTATGTAAAATTACTATGTCCTTTTGAAGTACTGCGATAAAGATAGGATTGTTGTAAGTTGTATGTTGTTATAATTATGTAGAAGACTTATTTTGATGTGGGGTTATGTGTTTGATGGAAAATTATGTCGTGATATTTGAATAGAAGGTTTTACATAATCTTAAAATAAGAATTCATGTGATTACAAAAATTATTTTCTTCCTTATATAACAAACTTAAAAAAGAAACATTCTATTTTATCAAAACAAATTTACATGAGCATTAAATGCAATTTAACCCATTTATTTGGGTTAAGAGTAGTACACACATATATTCACATACACACCACAAGTTATTTTCCTACTTAAAGAAATTATCAAGGAAAAACTCATTTGAAATTTTTACATAGTAGGGACAAATTTTTGACAGAAAAAAACCCTATTGCGAATTTTGTTTTATTCGGTAACATGTAATTAATTTACCGACCGCGCAATTTTATGGGTAATTCTATAGTTAAACTACCTACGAATTACCAACGGAATTAATATTTTCTTGAAAAAAGTTTTCATAGAAAACTTATTTATTTTTAACCGGCTTATTATTATTATTATTATTATTATTATTATTATTATTATTATTATCTTTCATAATATTTTTTTATTATTATCTTTTTTTTGTATCCGACAATTTTATTAAACGCATCCTATCAAGTGACTAGGTATAGGAAAAGAAAACATATAATGGAAAATACAACGTAAGATCAAAAAGGACAACTCCAACACGTCAAATTGTACTTTCCGAATTTACCCATATGTTTAACACCCTGGGGAAGATTCAATCCCCTCTTGAAAGTGACTATTACATACTCTGTAAGTATGGTTAAGTTGTTCTTTTTTAATAAAGCTTTGTCTTATATACTATAGTCCATTTTCTATCAATAAATTAAATAAGTTTGGTTCCTATAGATTTTAAGCCCACACACAAATTGGAGCTGATGGTTTAGTTATGCAATAAGATCTGATAATTTTCCCTGTTAACTAGGTTGGGTGGGTTTCCAAATATGAAGAAAGATGGAACTTCACATGCTGCAAAACTGGTTCAGCCAGTTTTAAAGTTGATACAGGAGGATAACTCACTATACATCAACTGTTGTCAAGGCTGATGCAAATAATTGCATTCGTGGAGCATCAGGTTTGTAGTCTTATATTGATTTAGATGATTAATCACTAATTGCTTGTTGAATATTTCTTTCTTAATTTTTTACTTATGATTTCATATTAGGGGCATATCTCATTATAAATCCTTCTTGGAGTAATCTTTCTGGAGACTGGCATGTGGGATATAAACTAGTGTATGAGGTTCTTACATACACACTCATTACTCGTTTGAAGGTGGGCTCTACTTTATATGTCATTTGAAAAGCAACATTTCATATGCTCATTTGGAAGTTATCAAACCGGTTTCTTAGATTTTTTATGCATGTGAATTTGTAATCTGAAACAGAAAGAAAGAAAGACAAAATGGAATGAAAAGAATCAAGAAACAATAGCCGAAGCTGTGAAGCAACTTGAACAGTTTGACAAGGTTGTCCAAGTTTATTCTCATATTTACAAATCTGCCCTTTTCCAAAATCTAACAAGTTTCCCCTATCTTTAGAAGCAAACAAAAGTTGTTGAGTTGATTTCAAAAAGTACTCGTGAAGACCTACAAGATAGAGTTGATTTCACATGTGAGTGCTATATCTCTTTGATTAAAGTTATTCTTTTTATTCTTATTGGTATGTAGTTGTACTTATTTACTTGTTCTTTACATGTGTTAGAGCTATGAAGACAAGGGCCCTGTTATTGATGTTGTTGTATGGCATGATGGAAAAGTCTGGAGGGTTGCCCTTGACACACAAAGTCTCGAGGATGATCCAAAATGTGGAAAAATTTCTGATTTTTTCCCCCTAACTAAGTTTAAGTATACATTCCTTCTTCACATATTTTATTTTAATTTCTATTTTATACATACATATATTGCCAATTTATTTTTCAGGATTGAATGAAAGTACGATGTATTTAACAAATTAGACGCGTGTACTTTCGTGACCAATGTTTACAATTAATGAAGGTGCTATTTTTAGTATAGTTACTGATAGCTCGCCACATGGCACTCATGTAGCTAACATTGCAACCGCTTTCCACCCACAAGTATTAATGAGTTAATCACTTAATCTGAACAAACTATACATGGCATGGTTGTTCCTTTTTGACTTAATGTGGACAAAATCACAAAATGACTTAATGGGTTATACACTTATACTAAAGATGTAAACACCACATGGCACTCGTGTTCTGCCTTCTGAAATGCAAGATGTAAACACCACTAAAATCTCTCTCTCTCTCTCTCTCTCTCTCTCTAATAAAAGTTTAATAAGCAAGAACTGATATATGTTCTTGTAGATGGAAGGGGAGAATGGCTAGCTAGGAAAGAGCTTCGCAAACGAGGCAAGAAATATTTTATTGGGCTTGCAAAGTGGGGTTCAACCACCTCATCTCATATAACTTGCACAGATGTTGCAGGAACTTTCGGGTTTGTAAACTATAACTTTATCAACTTCAATTCTTATTTTATTTTCTTTATAGCCAAATTTACGGAAATATTCTCTCTCTCTCTCTCTCTCTATATATATATATATATATATATATATATATATATATATATATATATATATATATATATATATATATATATATATATATATACAACTGTCAGTCTCATGCTTGTCTCAAAAGCTTCTTTAATGCTCACAACCTGTTGAAGGAAATAGCAATGTACTATGTTAATCAATTGTTATAGCATGCTCACAACCTGTTCAAAGTGGAATTCCTTTAAAAAAAATTTGATGTCTGGACCTTAAATAAAAAAATCAAGAAGAAACTAGCTAAGATGTTGACTGTAGATTTACTTGGTGCATAGTGATTGTTAATTATATATTTCTTAAATTGTTAATCAATTTTTATACAGGTATGGGCTGTATTGAAGCTTGGATTCTTGGAAAAAGGTATGTTACTACATGTGTATTAAATTTTAATATTTTATAACATAGATTGATGATGCTTGAAGCCTTTCTGAATACTATTGTGTTGATAATGAAAACAGGTATCATGTGGAAACAGAAGCATTACAATAGGAAGTAGAAACAAGGTGTTCCTTAATAGCAATGTAGTATTAGGTTATATAGTTAGGGAAAACCTCTTAATAAAAATGTACAATCGGATCCCCTTAATACCAATGTATTACAATTTTTTGACATCATGTTATGGATGAAATTGATTGTTTTGGTATCTATTTGTTTCCATATTTTTGTATTATGCGTAAATGAGTATCGTAAAGACGCGTCGTAAATGTATATCGTAAATGGTTGCTGAAGTTTATGACATGCAAATGCGTGTCATCTTCATTTATGACAGGGGCTTGAATGATACGCAATGCGTGTCCTAAACGTGCGTCGTAAGGTTACGACACGCAAATGCGTGTCGTCTTCCTTTATGACAGGGGCTTCCTTGATACGCATTGCGCGTCATAAATGTGCGTCGTAAATGCGTGTCATAAATGCGCGTCGTAAATGCGCGTTGTCTATAGACGACACGCAAAAGCGTGTCGTCTCTCGTTATGACAGGGCCTTCCTTGACACGCATTTGCGCGTCGTCTGAGCATTTTACGACACACATTACGCGTCGTAAAAGGCTGTTTTTCTAGTAGTGATATTAGGGTTTGGTCCAAGTCACGTACGCCCTGCGTACTAGTGTACACTCAGCGTACTCGCGCAAGACCACGTACGGCCAACGTACCAACATGTATGCCCAACGTACCCATGCTAACCCCAAAAATATGAAAATGCCATAAAGGGTCACTTTGCAAATAATCATATATTAAGGGGAAAAGGGTAAATACCTAGAAGAACAAGATGTTACAGTCACTACACTAGACCATCCCTAGGTGTACTAACACCCATACGCTACTAAGAGCTGCAACTAACTTCTTAGGCGCTCCTCCTAGGATTCTCCTCAATCAGGCTTTTACCCATGCTGTTTGCTTTGTGCATGCTTGTTGTACACAATACATGATCATATATACTATCGAATAAATGACTCTAACCTAATCCCACAACCAAACAAGGAATAGAAAATAAGGCCACGTAAATTATTCTAAGGCTATGTAATCCTAACTGTATGCAACTATACAACACACACTTAGCAATCCATATAATCAAATAGCATATAACAAGAAGTTCCTTAGGCCAAGGCATCATAGAAATCAGACAATACTATCATATAGTTCCTGAAGGAATCTTAGCCTATCCACTAGCATGCATTTCTAACAATTCACATATCAAGAAGTTCAAATTCAAAATATATAACAAGTATCTGTATTTTAGGAATCACTTTCCTATTGGGTCTCTGGCTGACTATACACATCACATCTCCATGTAAAACCAAGGTCGAGTCAAATGTCCATGTTCACGATACCAAGCCAACAATCAAACAATAGCATGGCAAGAGACAGATCCCACGTCTCTAACCCAACTGTCTTATTAAAATTTCTTTTTCAAAAACGTTTGTGAAAATTCTTGGATCCTGGTTTGAGTTTGGATTCACACAAGTTTTCCTCCAAATCCATTAAACAAGGGCTCCGATACCAAATTGTAACTTCCCATTTTGACAATAAAAATTTTCATTTTTTATTATGGTAAAACATCATGTTCATAAAATCCAAGTTAAGAAAATCATTTGTTCTAAAATACATTTGTTTAAAATAAGAGTAATATGAACATCTGAGAATATCCATAGTTGTTGATGAATGTGTATAGTCACGTCTTCTCCTTCCCACGATCACTACGGGTACCTAAAACACATTAAATCCACAACTGTAAGCCAAAGCATAGTAAGTTCTCCTAAAATACCGCACATCATAATATTCATATGATGCATGCACATCTGGCCCACAACACGAAGACTGGATTGCCCCGAGCCCACAAGTTGTGACTGAATTACCCCCGACCCACAACATAAGACTGGATTGCTCCCGATCCCAGAGCTTATGACTGGATTTCCCGGTCCCACAACATAAGACTAGATTGCTCCCGGGTTTGATGGCCTACAACATAAAGCAGTATCGCCTCAACCCAAGCACACTACAATATGTTGAAATATAAAACAAGCAAGCAATCAAGCAAACACATAAGCACTGGCAACTATCTACCATAGTCTACCTATCCACCAACTCATTATTGGACACCAGGCTTCATACCACACGTTACCCCACAACCGAAAAATTTCCAAGGAATGCATAGCTATATGTTACCAGAGGTGAGATAGACATCCGAAGAACTGATAGCCACAACCAAACAAGGAATAGGCAAGAAATCCTAGATCAATAGTTCTCAGGCAATCCTACGTGACTACATATAGCCCCTAAGGCACTCCACTAAACGGTCACCATCCTTCTGGTACTCTACCCAGTACACCCATACTCATATATCCTAACGTACAAGGATACACACTGCAATACATAATATAATGAGGAAACAAACCTCAATCGAAGACCCGAGAAACACAACAACACGCTCCCTCCCTGTACTGATTAATCTCACAAACCGACTAGCACCAAACCAAGGTAGAACCTTAATCAATAACTCAGTTCCTTTAAGTTTGACCCAAAGTCAAACTAGTAACAAATTCAACTGTTAAAGGTCAACAAAGTCAACGTCGACAGCCAACGACTCCCCATGACATAGCAAGCTCTTGGTTACGTTGTGGCCAGCTAAGGACAAAACAATCGATCATCATAGTACTATCACGACGTGGCAAGCCCTTCACCACGTTGGGTTTGCAAGGGGGGCAATATGAGGGATGGAGGAGGATAAAAGGAATGGTTTTGGGGCTATAAGGGTGTTTAAATAGTGCACAAACCCTAAATATTAGGGTTTGGTCCAAGCCACGTACGCCCTGCGTACTAGTGTACGCTCAGCGTACTCACGCGAGACGAGGTACGCCCATCGTACCCATGCTGACCCCAAAAATATGAAAATGCCATAAAGGGTCACTTTGCAAATAATCATATATTAAGGGGGAAAAGGGTAAATACCTAGAAGAACAAGATGTTACAATCACTACACTAGACCATCCCTAGGTGTACTAACACCCATATGCTACTAAGAGCTGCAACTAACTTCCTAGGCGCTCCTCCTAGGATTCTCCTCAATCAGGCTTCTGCACTGCTGTTTGCTTTGTGCATGCTTGTTGTACACAATACATGATCAGATAGACTATCGAATAAATGACCAAACAAGGAATAGAAAATAAGGCCACGTAAATTATCCTAAGGCTATGTAATCCTAACTGTATGCAACTATACAACACACACTTAGCAATCAATATAATCAAATAGCATATAACAATAAATTCCTTAGGCCAAGGCATCATAGAAATCAGGCAATACTATCATATAGTTCCTGAAGGAATCCTTAGCCTATCCACTAGCATGCATTTCAAACAATTCACATATCAACAAGTTCAAATTCAACATATATAACAAGTATCTGTATTTTAGGAATCACTTTCCTATTCGGCCTCTTCTATAGCCTAGTCACATTTTCATCACTTCATATGTCAATGTGATGGAACGTATCATTTTAATAACCTTCTAACAAGTTTATGGAAAATTAATATGTCCTTTTGAAGTACTGCGATAAAGATAGGATTGTTGTCAGTTGTATGTTGTTATAATTATGTAGAAGACTTATTTTGATGTGGGGTTATGTGTTTGACGGAAAATTATGTCGTGATATTTGAATAGAAGGTTTTACATAATCTTAAAACAAGAATTCATGTGATTAGAAAATTTATTTTCTTCCTTATATAACAAAACTTAAAAAAGAAACATTCTATTTTATCAAAAGAAATTTACATGAGCATTAAATGAAATTTAACCCATTTATTTGGGTTAAGAGTAGTACACACATATATTCACATACACACCACAAGTTATTTTTCTACTTAAAGAAATTATCAAGGAAAACCTCATTTGAAATTTTTACATAGTAGGGAATTTTTGACCGAAAAAAACCCTATTGCGAAATTTGTTTTATTCGGTAACATGTAACTAATTTACCGACCGCGCAATTTTATGGGTAATTCTATCATTAAACTACCTACGAATTACCAACGGAATTGATATTTTCTTGAAAAACGTTTTCGTAGAAAACTTATTTATTTTTAACTGGCTTATTATTATTATTATTATTATTATTATTATTATTATTATTATTATTATTATTATTATTATTATCATCTTTCATAGTATTTTTTTATTATTATCTTTTTTTTTGTATCCGACAATTTTATTAAACACATTCTACCAAGTGACTAGGGATAGGAAAAGAAAACATATAATGGAAAATACAATGTAAGATAAAAAAGGACAACTCCAACAAGTAAAATTGTACTTTCCGAATTTACCCATATGTTTATCATATCCACAAACATTTGAAATTCTATTGGCTGCCATGTTTTTCGTTGTAGAAATTAATTATTAAGCATCTTGTACTTTCTCACATTCCAAACACTCCAAATTGTTTCATATATAATAGTTCGCAATATCTTCTTTTTCTTTGAGCAATGACCCCAACTAGCTGCAAATTAATGTGATCACATATATTTGATTGTCTTTGAATACAACACCGTTTGAATATCCATTCTGATACTTCCTGCATGAATGAAAAATTTGCAAGAAGATTATTGGTATTTTCAATCTCACAAGAGCAAAATAGGCAAACTAGTGAAGAGATATTCACACCTCTACAACTCAAAGCTAAGTAACTAGGTATACGGTCCAAGCATGATCTCCACGCAAAAACAGAAACTTTGATTGGGACAATAGTGATCCATACTATCTGGGGATCAATGGGATGTTTAGCTTAGAGTCTATAAAGTTCCTCATTACATTAACATAAAAACTACCATCAAACGATTGATTGAATTTTATGGTGTCGATTTCATGAGAAGGAACAAAACTGACGATAACATAACGGAGATTTGATAGTTTCGACAGCTCCACTGTTAAACTTAGTAATTTTTCCAACTTCCAATGAAACCATTTGAGTTGAATATATCAGCAATGAGTGATGACTTATGTTTATCCATATTTTACAAACCTGAGAACTGAGTCGCCAGTATACCCGATTCCAACCAGTTGTCTTGCGTAGAAAGAGTGTTCTCTCCTGAATCAACTAAACAGGAGAACAAATTGTCAAACTCTAAATCAAGACTATCAAGATCGTCTCTTACCTTGACTATATTGCTCCACATGCCTGATCGAGAGAGTTTTCTTTGCATACATCCTCATGGTTTTGCGATCTAGATTATGTATTCCTTCAATGGTGTGCCTCCACTAATTATATTTATCTCTATTCAGTCTCCAGATCCACTTAGTCAAGACAACTATATTGAGAACACTAAGAGAAACAATTTTGAGACCCCCCCCCACTCTCTCCTTTGAAGCATGTACTTTGGGCCATGTAACTACTCAAATGGAGAATCACCTGAAGAAAACCAAGAGCCCAACATTTTCAAGAGGGTTGATCAGATAATTAAGCAATCAACAAATCTCAACCCCAAATTTATCAATAACAACTTATCATCAGAAGGTGTCACTCAAGAAGGACTAAACATTAACTCACTGGAGTAAGATACCATGTTTAATTAAGCTAGTTACATATGAGGAAGTACGAAGCAATGATCATGATAAAGAACATGTTGATGAGCATAAGAGAACAAATGATCAACTTGTTGAAGATTTCAAAATATTATAAAAAGAGATTTGATACCAAGAAGCGAATTTCGTGGACGATTGTTCTTCACAAAAAGTTTGTTGACGCAATCAATACACTTGGGAAACAAAGTAGAGTGTATATATATATATATATATATATATATATATATATATATATATCACACATCCACTTGAATATTTCATCTAACTAATTTTGAAGTCAATATATAGTATCTTTAAACATTTTTGGTATTTTGGAACTATTTGTTTTACTTGCTATTAATTGTTCTATTTCACATGATTTAATGTTGACAGAAGCTTATCCTTCTGAAATTCTAGAGGCGATGAATGTGCCTGGACTCACACGTAGTCAGATTGCGAGCCACCTACAGGTAATTTACTTATATGTTCATCTCCATATTTCTCTATATTTCTACTGCTTTTCCTTTACTATTGCAAGCTTTTTAGTTTCCAACTTCAGGCTCTTATTCTTATTTGGTTGTGATGGGAATGTTCCATATTTTATACTTTCAGGCCAAGAACATCAAAAGAGTATCAAGAAACCAACCTTGATACCGCAAAAGAAAAGGCAAGTAGAGAGTTATGCTTACAAAAGATATGGGCAATCGACCCCAAATAATGATTATGAATCCATCCCTCAATCCAGTAACATCCAGCCACCATTGAGGCTTAATTCTATAGGAATGTCTTACATGACCATAAACAACATCAAGACTAGACTGCAAGTAGCTCCTCCATTACCTGTATCACAACAAAAAACCACCATTAATAACTCTTCTAGTGATCAATCAACAGATCATAGTCTTTGTCATACTTCATTGGGTGAAACAAGCAAGATTGTTACTTTTGGATTAGTTGAAAGTTGTAACAGTGTTCTTGGTAAAAGAAATGAAGTTAAAATGACAAGAAATAGTTATGAAAGTACAACGGGGCCACTAAAGGATGGTCAAACGATGGCAATGACCCCGATGAATTTTGGTGAAGCTGTGGCTCCAGTAGATGCAACTAGTTCACTGACACCACTAAATTATATAGGAATATATTTCAATAGAGAAATCGGTCTCTGGAATGGCACCTTCGTATTATGGTTTATGAACTGGGTTTCAACCATTAGAGGGTTTTGCACTTGGTGGAGAAAACTATGATCTTGAGATGCGTGAAATATCAAATGTGTTTGGGAAGACCAATTTCGATGGTGGTCACACTTCAGCTTCATCAAATCATAATTATCTTATTCACTCTTAAGATTTTCAAGGAAACAATGAGATTTTATCTCCAACATTTCTACATACACCAACTGATCATGATGATGTGGGGCATTCCACAAACCCGAACTTTTCTAATTCAAATTTATTTCCATTTGGAGTTGGAAGTGTTGGTTATTCTAATCCTCATTTTCTCAGTGACGAAAATAACAGGCAAGCACAAACATTGCCACCTTTCAACTCTCTTGGATTGGTGGATGGGATTGAACGTACAGTCATGGAAAGTGATATGTTTGTGGACGAAACCCAGTATCTTCTTGATATGACCGTGAATCTTCTTGATGAACTTGATGATGATTTAATAAATGGACCATGGTAGTTTTCATCATCAATTACCTCTTCTATAGCCTAGTCACATGTTCATCACTTCATATGTCAATGTGATGGAACGTATCGTTTTAATAACCTTCTAATAAGTTTATGTAAAATTCATATATGTCTTTTTGAAGTATTGCGATAAAGATGAGATTGTTGTCGGTTGTATGTTGTTATAATTATGTAGAAGACTTATTTTGATGTGGGGTTATGTGTTTGATGGAAAATTATGTCGTGATATTTGAATAGAAGGTTTTACATAATCTTAAAACAAGAATTCATGTGATTACAAAATTATTTTCTTTCTTATATAACAAACTTAAAAAAGAAACATTTTATTTTATCAAAACAAATATACATGAGCTTTAAATGTAATTTATCCCAAATATTTGGGTTGAGAGTAGTACACACATATTCACATACACACCACAAGTTAATTTCCTACGTACAAGAGAAATTATCAAGGAAAATCGTATCTGAAATTTTTCTACGTAGCAGGGGAAAATTTTTGATAGGAAAAAACCCTATGGCGACCAATTTGTTTTAGTCGTTAACATGTAATTAATTTACCGACCACACAATTTTATGGGTAATTTTATGTCACACCCCGTCCGACAGCTGAAATCGCCGGGGTTGCGACGTTATACAATTGGATCACAAGTCAACCACATATATCGAACACTTAACATATTTAAATCAATATATTACAAACTTTAAAGTGTTGGAATTGAAATTACATATTCATAGTTTAAACACACAACAGTAAATAAAACAGTTCAAGATTATTCCCAAAAGAAAGGAACTATAATTTCCTTAGATGTCCTACCTCCGGCTCCTTAGTTACCTGAGAATACACATTTTTAAAATACGTCAACAAAAATTGTTGGTGAGTTCCACAGGTTTTGACTCCATGAGTTTCATAAAAAGAAATCTTTATAAAACGTGGAATGTTTAACAAAATAAGTTGTGCAAAACATGGTCGATAATATTACCGACATGCTTCGTGTGAGAACCGATACTTGAAATCTAGTACGAGTACCCATGTTACTTGCTTATAATAAAAGTAAAATTTTAACATATTTTTGAGAAGCAAAATATTTAGTGTTTGTATAAATAGACACTAACAATCGTTTTAACGATCTACAAACAATATTCATACTACATACAGCCTCATCCCAGTGTGTATTAGTATATTTATATTCGGGACTTTGTTATAATTCCCGATTGTTTGGATTTAAAGACTTTTGGTTGTAATGCTTAAAAATGTAAAACTACCAAAGTTCTAACAGGACAACGGTCATATGTGTCCCTATACGAGTTTAAACAGTACGTCGACTGTAAGTGACCATATATATGTTTAGACAGTACTCCGACTGTAAGTGAATAACAAAGTTTATACAACACCCCGGTTGTGAGCGACCAAAATCGACATAGTCCAAATCATCATATCTTACGAGGTTGTCAGCATGATCATATTAGAAATACTTGTTATAATTTACACTTTTGTAACTATTAAAGTATGTATGAATTTAAACAATATCATTATTTATGTATTTCTCATTTACAACAAAACTTTGTATATGCATTTGAAAGTCCAAACAACAAGATAAATCAAAAGGGCAATTCTGTCCATGTTTTTAGAAAATCATAGAAAAATCATCGTAAGTCGAAATCTAGATCCGTAAACTCTCAAAGTTTATAAAATGAGTCTAATTTGTTCATAATTTTTACCCTGACCTTAAGTGGTTCCTAACCAAAGTGAAAATGCTCATTTTTACAGACTGGTCCGAAAATGTTCTGAAATGATAGGCAGTTTTGTAAAAATCATTATAAATTGTAGAAAAATCATATGAACGCGTGCGAGTAGTCCTTGGAAAGGTATAAACCTTAAATATTTCCATATTGTATAGTTTTGAAATCAATTAAGTTTAAGGAGGGCAAAACAGTCCGTGAACAGACCATAACTTTACTGTGAAAAGCTGAAATTTAAGCTTAGATATGTTTAGTGACATAACTTGCATTTTTAGTTAGCAAAGCCTTTAATTATTTCAACTATAATTTGTTTAGTGTTTATTCTCCCCCAAAATTTGTAAAACATAAAAGAGGGGCCGTAGAAAACTCACTTTTGTCGCATAGAGTTATTCGGGTTGAAAATGGTTTGTGTGGTTTCCGGTTCCACTCAAGTTTGCGATTTGAGTATTCTTTTGGATGTCTTAACACATAAAGACATATATTTACATATATGTTAGAATTTTATCATGTCTTAAATCATTTAAAATCAGTGGGTTTGATGATAAAAAGAAAGTGTAGAAATCAAGAATATACCTAGCTTCAACTTGGATCAAAAGTATGTTGCCAAAAGGTGGTGGAATAACACAAGCTTTTAGAGAGGTAAAGGGTAACTTTCTCAGGGGTTTTAAGTGTTTGAAAGTATCTACATATGGTGGACTTTAAATCTCGAAAATGGGCAAAAAGATGAAGAACTTTTGGGTGTTTGTTTGATGCTCCAAAACAGCCACTGTTTTGGCTATGTTGCTGTCACGAAATCTTCACAGCAAAAGGGTAAGAAAAAGGTAGTTTACTCACTGTTTTCAATTTCAAATTTGGAGTAGCATAACAAAGAACTTCCAGGGGTATTTGGTGGTAAGAATATCAAGCAAAAGGAAGGTGTAGATGGGTGAAATGGTGGCTGAAACACAAAAGGGACAGCAGCCCTTTAGTTCACGATTTTGATGGCTTTGGAAGGAAGTTCTTGTGGCTGAAAATGAGATGAAGGTTGAGAGTAATTGTCACACCCCGAAACCGATGGCGGAAACGTCCCGGGGCGGAGTGACGTCATGTGTAGTATCATAACCAATGAACATAGTAAGCATAGTAAACACAACCATTACATTACATAGAAATAGTTACATTCGTTTGAAGACAAAGTACTACAAGTTTCATAGATGCATTAATTAGAACAAATGTAAAGACGAGTCTTCTATGTGCTCCGTCTTTTCCAAAAGATTGACAAGAGTACCTGTCTAATGAGAACCTGAGAATACAAGCAGTTTTGAAATATCAGCATAAAGCTGGTGAGTTCATAAGCGTAATTTGTTAAGGAAAAATCGTTTATTTAATCCAGTGTTAAATAATTCATTCTCTTTTGTAAAGGTTTACTGTAATATTGAAAAGCCATCGTTACTGAGTTATGAAATACATAGGCATGTTTTTCCCAGAAAATCCCATATTTTCTAACATGTAAGTTAATTTGAATAAGATATGAAAACCATAAGTTATGACCCTGGAATTTCCATCCAGTACGAAAGTAGGTAGTTTTAATACATAAAACTATATATTAGATCCCTGGAATACCATCCAGTACGAAAGTAGGTAGTTTTAATACATAAAACTATATATTAGATCCCTGGAATACCATCCGTTACGAAAGTAGGTAGTTTTAATACATAAAACTATTAGATTAGATCCCTGGAATACCATCCAGTGTGAAAGTAGATAGTTTTAATACATAAAACTGTTAGATTAGATCCCTGGAATACCATCCAGTGTGAAAGTAGATAGATTTAATACATAAAACTATAGTTGAAATAAAGTAAAAAAAATCCGTAACCAAGTTGGTTTGTTAAATACGTATTGTGAGCCGTATAACCATACTGATATGACCCGTGACCTCCTTGACGTTCTTCAGGCGTCGTTCGATTTACAAAATTTGTCACCCCAGGCGTGCCCGCCTAACTGTAGCTAGCAGTTTAGGTGTGGGATTGTCAGTCCCGAATAGATCTATCCACAAATTTCACGTTCTCCCTCCAGGAGACTCTGGTTATACTTCCGGTGAGGATTTATTGGTATCCCGAAGGATATAACGAAGATAAGTCTCACAAGCTAGTATTTACAGATTTTCGGATAATTCAATCGTTTTCGAGTTTCGAATTAGTTTGGAACATAGTAGAGTATAAATAATTAAATACAACATAATTATTTAGCATGATACTCTAGATTAGACATAGATAAACTAAATCAGACATAGTTTATATTCTTGACTTTGTATGAAATCGAAATTTGTATAACAAGTGGTAAAGATCCCCAAATTATTCCCATAATAATTTGCACAGTTTGATAAGTTTTCCCCATTTGGATTGGAAAGGTTTGATAAGTTCCATACAGTTTTAGGAAAACTATGTAATTATATTTAGAAAATATCCCTTATGCTCTGCCTATTACAAGGGGGATAAAGTAACATAAGTTCATCGGAGAATCGTATAATTACATCAGTTTCTTTCAAGTTATGAAAACCTTTATGATTTTGCTTGTATTCCCCCCCTGAAAACATGAAAAACTTGGAAAAGGTGTAGGGGTATGAACTCACCTGACGAGAATGTGTCGAGTAGGATGCTAGAAGGTAACTTAGGACTTGAACACGCGCAGAGGTCCTAAGTAATATGCGGTGATACCCAATTGTATCCAATTAGTTATTATACAACTAATTAAACAAGTAGACACACTCAATGCAAGAAAACACTTGATTCCAAGTGTTAGGAATGATACGAGTTGCATTTAAGGAGTGTATGACTTAGTTAGGAGGGTTTACTCTTCAATTGTAAACCCTTGGGGGAGTTTACGGTTTCCAGACCACATCCCCCATGAGTTTACGGCCGTAAACTCATGGGTTTGGTGGTTTGAGTGATCCAAGGTCTCGTCTTGCACATAGAAAGGCCCTAAGGTTGATTCGAGGGCTTAGGAAGTGATCGGGACATGAAATGGTCTAGGAATTTGGGTTTACGGTCCTTGGACCACCCTTGGGGAGTTTACGGTCGTAAACTCATGGGTTTACGGCCGTAAACCCACCTTTGTCCATGTTTGTCCATCTTCCAAGTGTTTTGGTGGTTTGTAGGCCATTCATGCAAGTTCTAGACTCAAATACAAGCCATGCAAAGTGTTTGGAGCATTGAAACACCCTTGGAAGGTGTTTACGGTTTTGGGAGACGTTCCCAAACCGTAAACTCAAGTTTATGCTCATTTGGACATGTTTTAGGGTTCTAAGATCATCCAAGCAAGTTTCAAGGCCATTAGACATGCATTGGAAGGGTTAAGGGGCATCAAAACCCCATGAAAGGGTGTTTACGGTTCTTGAATATTCAAGGACCGTAAACTCATGTTCATGGCCAAAAACTCATGATCTTGTGGTTCTAACTCCATGCATGTAAGGATCTAAGCACTAGAAGAGGTTTGGAAGGGTTTTGGGGCTTCAAAACCCCAATTGAAGGAGTTTACGGTTTTTGGGAGGCTCCCCAAAACCGTAAACACGAGTTTTTGATGCATTTGAGAGTTTAAGACATGGATTTGCATGCATGTTAGGAAAAACAACTAGTTAGGAAGGATCACTTACCAATTTGGAGCTTGAAAGTGAAGATTTCTTGAGAGGATTCGATTTCTAGAGAGAGATTAGAGAGAGAAAGTTGAAGTGTGGAAAAGCTCAAATGGTGGTCACTCCACCCTTTTATGTGCCTAGAGTTAGTGACCCGGTGGGAATACACCCAATACGGACATTAAACGGAGCTTAATATTCTACCCGGGTAAATAACCATTACCCGTATTAGTCGTAGTCTAGAAATTCTCAAAAGATTATTTAGAGTGTTTTCACTCAAATAAATATTTCGTTTCAACACATAGGAAATAATAGTAATAATTCTAAATGAATTATTTAATTTGAAAGTTAACGGAAAACCCAAAATAAAATAATTTTTATTAACGGAATGGGCTACGTTAACGGAATATCTTTCGGGTTGTCACATTATCCCCCTGTTAGAGGAAATTTCGTCCCGAAATTTAGAATTTAGATACAAATCATGGAATTGGAAAGAGATGCGGGTATTTCGTTTTCATCGAGTCTTCGCGTTCCCAAGTGAATTCGGGACCCCGCTTGGCATTCCAGTGAACCTTCACTATCGGGATGCGGCTTTGTTTCGTTCGTTTGATCTCTCTATCCATGATTTCGATGGGCTCTTCCACAAAGTTCAGGTTTTCGTTGATTTCGATCTCATCCAGAGGAATCACAAGGGTCTCATCAGAAAGACACTTTTTAAGGTTTGAGACGTGGAAGACAGGGTGAATATTGCTAAGCTCATGAGGTAGACGGAGTTTGTAAGCTACGGGACCAATCCTGGCTAGGATTTCGAAAGGTCCTATGTACCTTGGGTTAAGTTTTCCACGCTTTCCGAAGCGTATCATGCCCTTCCAGGGTGAGACTTTCAACAAGACATGGTCTCCAACCTGGAATTCCAAGGGTTTTCGTCGTTTATCGGCGTAGCTCTTTTGTCTATCTCGGGAGGCTTTAAGTCGTTCTCGGATTTGTACGATCTTTTCAGTGGTTTCGCGGATGATTTCTGGACCAGTGAGAGTGCTGTCAGGGACTTGTCCCTTGACCAGCTGCGTGTCACCCACCTCAGCCCAGCACAGAGGGGATCTGCACTTGCGGCCATAGAGGGCTTCGAACGGCGCAACCTTGATGCTGGTATGGTAGCTGTTGTTATAAGAAAATTCAACCAAAGGAAGATGAGTATCCCATGACGCACCGAAGTCGATGACGCAGGCTCTCAGCATGTCTTCCAAGGTTTGGATGGTTCTCTCACTTTGTCCATCTGTTTGAGGATGGTAAGCTGTGCTCATATCCAGCTTAGTTCCAAGAGCCTTCTGTAGTGACTGCCAGAACCTAGAAGTGAACCTGCTATCCCGATCGGAAATGATGGACACAGGTACACCGTGCAGTCGGACCACCTCTTGGATGTAGATTCGCGTGAGTCTTCCCATTTTGAAGTTTTCCTTGATAGGAAGGAAGTGAGCAGATTTGGTCAGTCGGTCGACAATTACCCAAATGGTGTCGTACCCACTCGGAGATTTGGGTAACTTGGTAATGAAATCCATAGTAATCATTTCCCATTTCCATTCAGGTATTTCGGGTTGTTGGAGTAGGCCGGAGGGTTTTTGATATTCGACCTTCACTTTGGCGCAAGTCAGGCACTTGCCCACGAAGGTAGCGATTTCGGCCTTCATATTTGGCCACCAGTACAGTTTCTTGAGATCCAGGTACATCTTATCCGAACCTGGGTGTACGGAGTATTTAGTATTATGAGCTTCGTTCATAACAACCTCTCTGAAGCCTCCGAAATTTGGGGTCCAGATCCGGTCCATGAAACAATAGATTCCGTCGTTTCTGATCTCAAGATTCTTATCCATTCCTCTCAGGGCTTCGCCTGACACGTTTTCTGGTCTTAAGGCTTCCAGCTGAGCCTCTTTGATTTGCGCGGATAAGTGGGAATGGATAGTCATAGTCAGTGCCTTCACCTTACAACCTGAGTATTCTTTCCGGCTGAGGGCATCTGCCACCACATTGGCCTTGCCGGGATGGTAGCGGATTTCACACTCGTAGTCGTTGAGTAGTTCAACCCATCGCCGTTGTCTCATGTTCAGCTCCTTTTGGTCGAGGATGTGCTGTAGACTTTTATGGTCAGTGAAGATAGTGCACTTAGTTCCGTAGAGATAATGTCTCCAGATTTTTAATGCGAAGACCACTGCTCCCAATTCTAGGTCGTGAGTCGTGTAGTTGACTTCGTGTACTTTTAGTTGCCTGGAAGCATAGGCGATGACTTTGCCTCGTTGCATTAGAACACAACCGAGACCTTGATTGGATGCATCGCAGTAGACAACGAAGTCTTCCGTCCCATTGGGAAGGGACATGATAGGTGCGCTGCACAAGGCTCGCTTCAGTGTTTGGAACGCAGTGTCTTGCTTTTCGCTCCAACAAAAGGGTACACCTTTCTGAGTTAGAGTGGTTAAGGGTTTGGCAATTTTGGAGAAATTTTGGATAAACCTGCGATAGTAGCCAGCGAGACCCAAGAATTGACGGATTTCGGTGGGTGTCTTCGGTGCTGACCAGTTTTCTATCGCTTTGATCTTGGAAGGATCCACGTGTATGCCCTCCTTGCTTACCACATGACCAAGGAAAGTAATCTTCCGGATCCAGAATTCACATTTGGAGAATTTCGCGTACAGTTGCTCCGATCTAAGAGTTTCCAACACTAGCCTCAAGTGTTGTTTGTGATCCTCTTCGCTTTTGGAATAGACAAGTATGTCGTCGATGAACACGATAACAAACTTGTCCAGAAATGGACGACACACCCGGTTCATCAAATCCATGAACACCGCCGGCGCGTTGGTTAGACCGAAGGGCATAACTACGAATTCATAGTGACCATATCGAGTCCGAAAGGCTGTTTTGGGAACGTCACCCTCATGGACTCGCAGCTGATGATACCCTGATCTTAAATCGATTTTGGAAAAGTAGCTAGCTCCTTGAAGTTGATCGAAGAGGTCGTCTATCCGAGGAAGGGGATAACGGTTTTTGATTGTGAGCTTGTTCAGCTCTCGGTAATCGATACACATTCGAAAAGATCCATCTTTCTTTTTCACGAATAAGATCGGGGCTCCCCACGGCGAGGAACTCGGTCTGATGAATCCTTTACTGAGCAGCTCATTGAGCTGACTAGATAACTCCTGCATTTCTGCCGGAGCTAATCGATAAGGAGATTTGGCTACGGGGGTAGCTCCGGGGATTAAGTCGATACGAAACTCCACTTGGCGTTCAGGAGGGATTCCTGGGAGATCCTCTGGAAAGACATCAGGAAAATTGCAGACTTCGGGGATGCTCTCGAGGTCTTTAACTTCCTGCTTTTCGTTAACGACATGGGCTAAGAATGCATAACACTCCTTCCGCAGGAGTTTCTGGGCTTTAATGCACGAAATGATGCGAAGGTTTGAACTGAGTTTATCCCCGTAAATTACGAGAGTTTCATCCGAATGAAGATTGAGACGGATAGCTTTTTCGAAACAGAGGATGTCTGCACGATTGGAGCTCAACCAATCCATGCCAACGATGACATCAAAGCTTTTTATGGAGACTGGCATAAGGTCAATGAGAAATGAACGGTCGTTAAAGGATAGGGTACACCCTACGTATATCTCGTTAGTGCTCTCTTTCTCACCGTTAGCCATTTCGACGGTAAACTTTTCGGTTAATGGTTGGGATTTTTGTTTAAGAAATTGTTTGAATGCGTGACTAACAAAACTCTTTTCAGCACCAGAATCGAAAAGAATGCATGCATAAGAGTTGTCGAGGGGAAACGTACCCGTGACAACGGTGGGGTCAGCGACTGCCTCCTCTTGTCCCATAGTTAGAACTCTCCCGGTGTTGTTGGTTGTTGCTGCTTTGGGACAGTCCCTTTTGAAATGCCCAACCTCCCCACAGTTGTAGCAGGCTCGACCAACACCTGCTCCAGAGGTTTGAGTAGTTTGCTGAACTGGCTTTCTGCAGTCTCGAACCAGATGGCCCTTTTTACCACATTTGTTGCAGTGCTTTTCACGACAGGGCCCGGGAGCACGATGGTGGTAACTGCACTTATCGCACCAGGGAAGAGTACCAGTGTATGCACTGTTAGGGGTTTGAGTTGCAGGAGAGGCGACAGGAGTTGTAGCAGCGTGGACTGCCACAGTTTGCTGTCTTTTCGAGGGTCCTTGCGAACCCTGACCCTTTCGCTTGTTCCAGAATTTCTTCTTATTTTCACTACTCCCTTTAGCCGGCTCAGGAGTGGTTATCACTTCGTCGGGCTCGTCGCTATGATCAATCAGGGTTTGCGCCAAACACTTAGCGCTGTCGAAGGTTTCTGGCTTTGCAGCCAAAACATTTCCCTTGGTTGGCTGGGTCAGTCCCCAAATGAATCGTTCGATCTTTTTGCTTTCCGGGGATATCATTCCCGGACAAAGGAGTGCTAGGTCCTCGAACCTAGAAGTGTAGGAGGAAATGTCAGAACCCTTCATCTTTAGGGTCCAGAGTTCGTGTTCGAGTTTCTGCATCTCGCCCCGTGGGCAATACTGGGCTATCATGAGTTCCTTTAGTTTCTCCCAACCCATAGCATTTGCCACTGGTAGGGTTAAGGACTTGACCCGGCCGTTCCACCAGGTTAATGCTTTGTTGAGGAAAGTGCAAGCGGCGTACTTCACTTTGTTGGCCTCGGAGACTGCGCAAATTTCGAATATGGACTCAATCTTTTCGAACCATTGAGTCAGAGCAATAACACCTCCCTTGCCATCGAAAGATGTGGGTTTTGCGTTCATGAAATCTTTATAAGAGCATTCTTTCTGGTGTCCCTGACCACCTTCCTGAATTTGAGGATGCATACCACCTCCCTGACCACCAGATCCACCGGGATTCATTTGTGACATCGCAGCAGCCACGGCAGCAGTAACAGCTGCCTGAAACATGACAGGATCAAATTGGGGAGGAGGCGGTGGTGGAGGAGTGTCGTTGTTTCTCCTGGTAGATCTCCTTCGGGGAGGCATCTTGATCTGAAATGACCAAGAAAGAGGAGGATGGAATTTAGAGATATGAAGCAAGGATATATCTCATAATAATTTTTAGAGTGTTCTACTACGCGATAGGACAGGAAAATTACTTGAAGTAAGTAAACTATCGCTAAGGGAGGAATGCGTAGTAACACTCGGAACGGGTTTCCATGAGGTATTTGGTTCGGACTAAAATACTCCCATAGTATTTTATGTTGAATGGATATTAGGTAAGTTATAGGCCTGCTATACACCACAGTCACTCCCAAGCACATGTTGGCCGTGTCTCGAATGAATATAGTTGATCAGGCTATATTGACCCTAGACATGACTACATAACTGCCCAGGTTTAACCACAGTGCACAACGCCCAATTTACTTATGCTTTGTTCTCTTCGCGATACGGATTTCGGTACTCGGGAATACTTGTATACTTTTATAAAAATACTTATATTTTAAAAGCATACTTTTAGTTTAGAGCTCTTAGGCCCCTTTGTGTTTATAGTTGTACACCATGTAAGGTTCGGTATACTTAGTTCACTATAAACAAGGGCTCTGATACCAATCTGTCACACCCCGAAACCGATGGCGGAAACGTCCCGGGGCGGAGTGACGTCATGTGTAGTATCATAACCAATGAACATAGTAAGCATAGTAAACACAACCATTACATTACATAGAAATAGTTACATTCGTTTGAAGACAAAGTACTACAAGTTTCATAGATGCATTAATTAGAACAAATGTAAAGACGAGTCTTCTATGTGCTCCGTCTTCTCCAAAAGATTGACAAGAGTACCTGTCTAATGAGAACCTGAGAATACAAGCAGTTTTGAAATATCAGCATAAAGCTGGTGAGTTCATAAGCGTAATTTGTTAAGGAAAAATCGTTTATTTAATCCAGTGTTAAATAATTCATTCTCTTTTGTAAAGGTTTACTGTAATATTGAAAAGCCATCGTTACTGAGTTATGAAATACATAGGCATGTTTTTCCCAGAAAATCCCATATTTTCTAACATGTAAGTTAATTTGAATAAGATATGAAAACCATAAGTTATGACCCTGGAATTTCCATCCAGTACGAAAGTAGATAGTTTTAATACATAAAACTATATATTAGATCCCTGGAATACCATCCAGTACGAAAGTAGGTAGTTTTAATACATAAAACTATATATTAGATCCCTGGAATACCATCCGTTACGAAAGTAGGTAGTTTAAATACATAAAACTATTAGATTAGATCCCTGGAATACCATCTAGTGTGAAAGTAGATAGTTTTAATACATAAAACTATTAGATTAGATCCCTGGAATACCATCCAGTGTGAAAGTAGATAGTTTTAATACATAAAACTATAGTTGAAATAAAGTAAAAAAAATCCGTAACCAAGTTGGTTTGTTAAATACGTATTGTGAGCCGTATAACCATACTGATATGACCCGTGACCTCCTTGGCGTTCTTCAGGCGTCGTTCGATTTACAAAATTTGTCACCCCAGGCGTGCCCGCCTAACTGTAGCTAGCAGTTTAGGTGTGGGATTGTCAGTCCCAAATAGATCTATCCACAAATTTCACGTTCTCCCTCCAGGAGACTCTGGTTATACTTCCGGTGAGGATTTATTGGTATCCCGAAGGATATAACGAAGATAAGTCTCACAAGCTAGTATTTACAGATTTTCGGATAATTCAATCGTTTTCGAGTTTCGAATTAGTTTGGAACATAGTAGAGTATAAATAATTAAATACAACATAATTATTTAGCATGATACTCTAGATTAGACATAGATAAACTAAATCAGACATAGTTTATATTCTTGACTTTGTATGAAATCGAAATTCGTATAACAAGTGGTAAAGATCCCCAAATTATTCCCATAATAATTTGCACAGTTTGATAAGTTTTCCCCATTTAGATTGGAAAGGTTTGATAAGTTCCATACATTTTTAGGAAAACTATGTAATTATATTTAGAAAATATCCCTTATGCTCTGCCTATTACAAGGGGGATAAAGTAACATAAGTTCATCGGAGAATCGTATAATTACATCAGTTTCTTTCAAGTTATGAAAACCTTTATGATTTTGCTTGTATTCCCCCCCTGAAAACATGAAAAACTTGGAAAAGGTGTAGGGGTATGAACTCACCTGACGAGAATGTGTCGAGTAGGATGCTAGAAGGTAACTTAGGACTTGAACACGCGCAAAGGTCCTAAGTAATATGAGGTGATACCCAATTGTATCCAATTAGTTATTATACAACTAATTAAACAAGTAGACACACTCAATGCAAGAAAACACTTGATTCCAAGTGTTAGGAATGATACGGGTTGCATTTAAGGAGTGTATGACTTAGTTAGGAGGGTTTACTCTTCAATTGTAAACCCTTGGGGGAGTTTACGGTTTCCAGACCACATCCCCCATGAGTTTACGGCCGTAAACTCATGGGTGTGGTGGTTTGAGTGATCCAAGGTCTCGTCTTGCACATAGAAAGGCCCTAAGGTTGATTCGAGGGCTTAGGAAGTGATCGGGACATGAAATGGTCTAGGAATTTGGGTTTACGGTCCTTGGACCACCCTTGGGGAGTTTACGGTCGTAAACTCATGGGTTTACGGCCGTAAACCCACCTTTGTCCATGTTTGTCCATCTTCCAAGTGTTTTGGTGGTTTGTAGGCCATTCATGCAAGTTCTAGACTCAAATACAAGCCATGCAAAGTGTTTGGAGCATTGAAACACCCTTGGAAGGTGTTTACGGTTTTGGGAGATGTTCCCAAACCGTAAACTCAAGTTTATGCTCATTTGGACATGTTTTAGGGTTCTAAGATCATCCAAGCAAGTTTCAAGGCCATTAGACATGCATTGGAAGGGTTAAGGGGCATCAAAACCCCATGAAAGGGTGTTTACGGTTCTTGAATATTCAAGGACCGTAAACTCATGTTCATGGCCAAAAACTCATGATCTTGTGGTTCTAACTCCATGCATGTAAGGATCTAAGCACTAGAAGAGGTTTGGAAGGGTTTTGGGGCTTCAAAACCCCCATTGAAGGAGTTTACGGTTTTTGGGAGGCTCCCCAAAACCGTAAACACGAGTTTTTGATGCATTTGAGAGTTTAAGACATGGATTTGCATGCATGTTAGGAAAAACAACTAGTTAGGAAAGATCACTTACCAATTTGGAGCTTGAAAGTGAAGATTTCTTGAGAGGATTCGATTTCTAGAGAGAGATTAGAGAGAGAAAGTTGAAGTGTGGAAAAGCTCAAATGGTGGTCACTCCACCCTTTTATGTGCCTAGAGTTAGTGACCCGGTGGGAATACACCCAATACGGACATTAAACGGAGCTTAATATTCTACCCGGGTAAATAACCATTACCCGTATTAGTCGTAGTCTAGAAATTCTCAAAAGATTATTTAGAGTGTTTTCACTCAAATAAATATTTCGTTTCAACACATAGGAAATAATAGTAATAATTCTAAATGAATTATTTAATTTGAAAGTTAACGGAAAACCCAAAATAAAATAATTTTTATTAACGGAATGGGCTACGTTAACGGAATATCTTTCGGGTTGTCACAGTAATTCTCTGGAGTATTTGCTGGTGAATTGAGGGTAAAATGAATAGGAAATTTCGTGATTATGAAGGAGGAAAAAGTGGAAGAGGATAAAGGGACAAAACCTAGCCTAGCTTGTGATGGGATGGGAAGTTATGAGATGTGATGTTGTCTAGCCACTTGCTTGGGTGGTTGCTTAGAGATAGGGTTAGTTAACTAACTAACTACTAGTTAGTTAGTTAGTTAGGAGTTCTAGTTAAGGAGAGGGAAGGTCTTAATCTCGAAAATTAGAAGAGGGATTAAGAAGCATTCTTAGTAAAATGTCTTAAGTGATTAAACACTTATCAGTTAAGTTGGCACTTATCTCAACCAATTCTCTTATCTTAATTGATTTAGACATCATATTCCTTACATGAAATCACCTTAAGTCATGACCCATAACTAGTCATTCACTAGATAATAATATATATGTACAAATACATACATGTATACTTAGTATAAAATAACAATGTACTTTTTGTGTATTTGAACTTAAATGTTTATGTTTTATTCTTTTTATTCAAAAACACTTAAATACATGCTAACTATACCTTATAATAATTCATTTTATATTTTTATTTATTTAAATATAAAATTTATTGACCAAGGTATAATTTCGTGACATTTAACCGGTTAACCATATCGTTAAACACGTTTTGTCACTTTGGTTCGTATATTTGTCAAATTTAGATCCTCCACAACTATTAAGCACATGTTTTATAAAGAACCTAACTTACTTATCAACTAGAGACATATTGATACAAAAATTAAGTTTGTTGTGTTCCAATGATGTTATATGCTAATTTTCACAAACCGGTGATGGTTCGTAGTCATACATCATAACGAAATTTATCAATAGTTACTTGTTTTATATTTCACAAGAACTTATTTAAATAGAAGAGGTTAAATTCCTTCAACCATTCTTGATAAAATACTCATATTGCTTAATAATCAAAACATAGCATCGTACGATCGTTCCTATTTTTACCAATTGTTACATTTTATCATTAAACTACTAACGAATTACCAACGAAATTGATATTGTCTTGAAAGAAGTTTTCGTAGAAAACTTATTTATTTTTAAGTGGCTTATTATTATTATTATTATTATTATTATTATCTTTCATAATATTTTTTTATTGTTATCTTTTTTTTTATCTGACAATTTTATTAAACACACCCTAGCAAGTGACTAGGGATAGGAAAAGAAAACATATAATGGAAAATACAATGTAAGATCAAAAAGGGCAACTCCAACACATCCAATTGTACTTTCCGAATTTACCCCTATGTTTAACCTACCCACACACCATTGAAATTATATTGGTTGCCGCCTTTTCGGGGTAGAAATGAATTGTTAAACATCTTGTCCTTTCTCACATTCCAAATACTCCAAATTGTTTCATATATAATAGTTAGCAATATCTTCTTTTTCTTTGAGCAATGACCCTAACTAGCTGCAAAATTAATGTAATCACATATATTTGATCGTCTTTGAATACAACACCATTTGAATATCCATTCTGATACTTCCTGCGTGAATGAACAAGTTGCAAGAAGATGATTTTTATTTTCAATTTCACAAGAGCAAAATGGGCAAACTTGTGAAGAGATATTCACACTTCTGCAACTCAAATCTAAGTAACTACGTATACGGTCCAAGCATGATCTCCACACAAAAACAGAAACTTTGATTGGGACAGTAGTAATCCATACTATTGGGGTGATCAATGGGATGTTTAGCTGAGAGTCTATCAAGTTCCTCATTACATTAACATAAAAACTAAAAAACTCCCATCCAACTACTGGTTGAATTTTATGGCGTCGATTTCATGAGAAGGAACAAAACGGCCGATGACAGAACGAAGATTTGATAGTTTCAATCGCTCCATTGTTAAACTTAGTAATGTTTCCAACTTCTAATGAAACCATTTGAGTTGAATCTATCAGCAATGAGTGACGACTTATGTATATCCATGTTGTACAAACCTGAGAACTGAGTCGCCAGTATACCCGATTCTAACCAGTTGTCTTTCCAAGAAAGAGTGTTCTCTCCTGAATCGACTAAACAGGAGAACAAATTTTCAAACTCCAAATCTAGACTATCAAGATCGTCTCTTACCTTGACTATATCGCTCCACATGACTGAGAGAGTTTTCTTTGCATACATACTCATCGTTTTGCGATCTTGATTATGTATTCCATCGATCGCATGACTCCACAAATTATCTTTATCTCTATTCAGTCTCCAGATCCAGTTAGTCAAGACAGCTATATCGAGAACTCTAAGAGAACCAATTTTGAGACCCCCTCTCTCTTTTGAAGCAAGTACTTTGGGACATGCTACCAAGTTTTTGTTTTCTTCCCTTCGTTGCCATCCCATAGCAATCTTCTTCTAAGTTTCCAAAGGGTTTTGATGACACAAATCGATGCTTTGAAATCAAGAAATAATAAAATGGAAGGCTACCAAGGATGGATATAACAAACGTGAGATGTCCCCTAACCGATAGAAATTTTGCTTTCTATGAGGAGATTTTGCCTTATACACGTTCGACTATTGGAAATTCTTTTTTAAACCCATGTTTGAACCAATTGGGACCCCATGTAGTTAAAAGTAAGATTTGAGTTATCACACCCAAGAATTCTAATGCTAGTTTGTTGTTGTGGGATTGATCAACTCACTCAAAAGCTCAAAAATGGTAAAATGGGTTCGGGTTTGCAAGGGGGACGATATGAGGGATGGAGGAGGATAAGAGGAATGGTTTTGGGGCTATAAGGGTGTTTAAATAATGCACAAACCCTAAATATTAGGGTTTGGTCCAAGCCACGTACGCCCTGCGTACTAGTGTACGCTCAACGTACTCGCACGAGACGAGGTACGCCCAACGTACCAACATGTACGCCCATCGTACCCATGCTGACCCCAAAAATATGAAAATGCCATAAAGGGTCACTTTGCAAATAATCATATATTAAGGGGGAAAAGGGTAAATACCTAAAAGAACAAGATGTTACAATCACTACACTAGACCATCCCTAGGTGTACTAACACCCATATGCTACTAAGAGCTGCAACTAACTTCCTAGGCGCTCCTCCTAGGATTCTCCTCAATCAGGCTTCTGCCCTGCTGTTTGCTTTGTGCATGCTTGTTGTACACAATACATGATCAGATAGACTATCGAATAAATGACCAAACAAGGAATATAAAATAAGGCCACGTAAAATATCCTAAGGCTATGTAATCCTAACTGTATGCAACTATACAACACACACTTAGCAATCCATATAATCAAATAGCATATAACAATAAATTCCTTAGGCCAATGCATCATAGAAATTAGGCAATACTATCATATAGTTCCTGAAGGAATCCTTAGCCTATCCACTAGCATGCATTTCTAACAATTCACATATCAACAAGTTCAAATTCAACATATATAACAAGTATCTGTATTTTAGAAATCACTTTCCTATTCGGTCTCTGGCTGACTATACACATCGCATCTCCATGAAAGGCTTAAAATCATGCGATTAAATCGTTTTGTTCACTATAAATGTATATAATGATGGCATACACCTAATTCTTAGTTGGACACAGATGGAATTAATACAACAATTAACATAAATAAATCAATATAAAAACATAATTCTAAGTATTATTAGCTGGCAAAAATGGGTTATAGATAATTTATAAATACTTAGATCTGACTCAATTGTAAGTTGCAATCCTATTTGTCAATTTTTTAGATCAACCCAAATGTAAGTCATGTCACGCACCCAAGCCGCCACCATAAATACAGGCTTGCTGTAATATCCCTAATCCCATTTCCTGCACCTCATTCATTCATATATCCGTCCATTTTATGGTTTGTCTTTCTTTATCAAAATGACAATCACTACTTTTGATGTCACAGTTGTTCCAAAAAGATTTCGTGACCTTCGAGTGTTGTTGATAGAATCTGAAAAAAGTTCACTCGAGCACCAAGCATACATGCTTTCACATAATTCTTATCGGGGTAAACTCTCTCTCTCTCTCTCTCTCTCTCTCTCTCTCTCTCTCTCTTTCGCACACACACACACACTGACACACACTAGCAGGCGCACCTCTCTCTCTTTAGTATTTATGACAGATTTTTAGTTGAACGATTTAGTTTGATCAATCAATTTTTTAAAACGAAAGTTTTGTTTATAATTCCATTGTAAAAGAGACCATTACTTTTTGATTGGCATTAGGTTTAAATTTTACAAGCTTTCATTTTGTTAGAAAAGAGAGTGAAAGCCTTTTTCTAAATAAAATTGTTGCAACTTTTGTTCTGAATAAAGTTAAAAGCCTTCAAGTTGTTCAAGATTAATGTTCCTAACCTCAATCCAATTACTCAAAAAGAAATGGAAATATATCGAAACTTGTTAGATCTAAACTAATCAATGAATGTCTAGCAATTTGCAATTAATCTATCATGCATCTTGTTCTCCAAAGAAACAATTAAGGGGTTTAGGGTTTTGTTTGTAACTATACACGTACCAAGGGAGGAGCTACCATATACGTACCAAGATGGGTCCACCCCAAACTTTTTAATTTATTTAATATTTAAATAGGAAATATATTGAAAAAAAATAATGATTTTTTATATTATTAGACAAAATAAAAAACAAATAATAAAAGAAATCGTTGAGAGTTTATTATTAAATTTGCAAAGAAAAATGGTTAATGTTTATTAAGATCCTATCCTACACCGGAGATTAAGATAAATAGATGTAGTTATTTGATGTTATAAAAATGAATTGTAAATGGACATAAGAATGTTTGAATAACAACACAACTCCTGTCACATTACTTGTTGTAGGAAATAGTTGTTACAAGTGAACTCTTTAAAATAAGAACAGATGTTGTGCAAAGTAAAAAAAAAATTCAAAAATCTGGTTTAGGTGTCAAGTAAGCCAATTTTTATTGTTTCTTAAGATGTTCAATCGTTCTAGTTAATCAACACGAGATTTCGCAAATCAACCGATTTTTTACTGATTCGACCCGACCTGGCCTGCTACAAGTATTTGATGACTCTTTCGTGTTTGTCGGTTCCACTTAATTAGGAAAAAACGTGTTTTTCTATTCTAGGTTCTTTATTGTCCTTATATAGTAGCAATCAGACAGAAAAATATTTTTCCATCTTCCAAGTTTAAAATTCACCGGGTATGTGCTAACTATTTTGTGAACAAACAAAGAAATCATCGAAATCTAAAATCAAAAACAAGGTGGAAGAACACCATAATAGGAAAATAACAAATAAACTGGAAGTAGAATCGTCCATATAACCTATAGAATTAGATAATGATGGAAAATGTCTAATACTAGGTTTCAACAAATATAAATCAAGGGTTTTAGTTCTTGAAGGTTACCTCAAAACTATGTTAGATTTTTTACATCTCCATTATGAGTTAATATATATTTGGCCTCACTTTTTTTATAAAGTATAGTTATTTAGATTTTTTTAATGTTGGTGGCTATTTAATTTTATTTTTTTCTTCTTATTATTGTCATACATGAGTTCGTGTTTTCTAAGCATTTTTAAATTCTATTAAGGTTTGGATATAAGAGTAGAAATATGAACTTATGGTAATTGTTTCATTCAATACTAATTTTTTGAAATCACTTTTTTTTCATGTTGTTTAGAACATAGTCTTTTCATTTTTTATAAAACGTCAATTTTTATTTGCAAATTTACCTTTTTAGAACTTTTTACATATTGTTTCATAATGTCCTCTTGTATATTTTTTAATGCATGTTTTTATTTCATTTTTACAACTTAGTAGTTTTTTACAAATTCATTGCTAACTTTTTTTAGATAGTCATTTTGATGTTTGTAAGTAAAAAAAAAACGTAAAAACACTTTTATTAATGTATTTTTGTTTTCATAAATTTGTAAAAATAAATAAATAAATAAAATATTAGATGACTCCTTGGATCCTCGATCTCTCGCATGCTTCACAATTTTTGTCGTCGTAGATATACATTCAACAAATGTTCTAGCTGCTTCATATAGAGAGCTTTGTCCGATTTTAATATATGTAAATCGGATTCCACATAAGCATTGAACTCCAGCGTTACAAAAAGAAAAAGAATCATGTACTTTCCAAGTTGATATATGAAAAATTATCGATCTTAATTAATTTATGAAAAAGAGTTCAAATATTTTATATACTAATACCTAAAAATATATAGTTAACCCTTCGATTATCAAAACTTTGGTTTCCACAAAAATATCGCTTGTCTTGTAGCCAATGTATTTAGGCGGTACTATATATAGTGGTTCACTTTATGATCCATAAAGCACATACTAAACCTATTTTTTAGGGCCTCACTAGTTCTCTTGCTCCGAATTTATACCTTGTCCACATTGCTCAAAATGACGATTCATAGCTTAGAGCTCATCGTACTTATACCAAAAAGATTGTGTGGCCTTCGAGTGTTGTTGGTTGAACCTGAAAAAAAGTTCTTTGGAGAATCATGGATACATTCTTTCGCATAGCTCTTATCATGGTAGCTAGTTTGAGTTTCTTTCTCCATCCATCTCACTCTGTTGTCTTTCTTCAGTCAATTGGTAAGTTGATTAATCGATCTAGTCTTAGGGTCTTTTGAATGTAAATACATTATATGTGTCGCTAGTATTTCCGATCGATGATAGATTTACAAGATTTAGATTCGGATAAATAGTTTATTGGAAAAAGGTATAGCATGATCCAGTTGCTTACAAGAAATGGTAACAAATCAAAACTGTCATATCTTAGTTTTGATGGATTTTAATCCCAATGTATGTTTTTCAAATCTATTGCGGACGTACAAATGTTTTCTTTAAAATGAAAAAGTTTGTTTTATAATCTTTTTATATGGAAAATATTATTTTACTGGTTTCATATACGGTGATTAATAGTTTTTTTTTTCAAGTTTTTTTATATTATTAAAAAAATATCTCATTTTTTATTTATCTTTCGATTTTGTTGAAAGTGAATTAATTATTTTGTTGATTTTGCCTATATATGAAATGAAGAAAAAAACTATTCATAAATTCTAGAAATTAAAAAAAAACAAAAAAAAAACTGATCAATCTGCAATTTATCACATCCGAAATGCATTAATGATATTTTTCACAAATCCAAGAAAAAAAATAAGCTATCTCTTTGATTAATATAAAAAGCAACCGCTTTTGGGTATAAAAAGTGTGTTTATAAATGGGTTGTGGAACTAATTCTCCGAAATAAGAGCATTAATCATATGAACTTTTTCAAAATATTTTAGGGTAAAACAAGCTTAGTTAAGTTAAATGACTTATTAAGAGCATTTTCAATTTCAAAATCTTTTTCACTTCAAGATCTTTAGCTGCTAAAAGTTAATGTGGGACAAGCCCACTTGATAGAGGTGGAAACCTCTTAGATTTGTGGTCCTGGTTTATGTGAATTAACTAATTTAATGAATTTAACTTTTAACCACTAACCAACCATTAAAAAAAAATTTGCTATACGTACCTTCAATAAGGTTGGTTTGCATAAAAAAAAACTTAGTGAGAGAGATTCATAATTGTTCTACATGCTCTACATAGGTGTAGGTTTTCCTTAGAGTGGACGTGATTGTAAATTATAATATCATAACCTTCGTCCACTAAAAGTAACTTCTCATAATAATTAACTAGAAAGGTTACCCCCGCTACGCGGGGGCCAGAAGCTTTCAATGTTGTTTCCGAATTGATAAATATGACAGACATAGAAAGTGAAAGGATGAAAAGTCCGGGCTTTGCCCCGGACAAAAAATGTAAAAGTTTTGACTGCAAGGACCAGAAGTGTGAAAATGGCTAAAGAATTAAAGGGGTAAGAATTACCAACTTTTTAGAAAAGGGATCAAAGTTGTCAAACCGTTAAAGTTTTGTGGCCAAACTTTGAATATTAAAAGGTTCCAAAAAAGTGTAAAAATATTGATTGCAATGACCAAAAGTGTCAAAATGGGTAAAGAATAATGAGCAAAGTTGCCAAAAAACATCCAAATTTAGTATTCCTAACTTCCAACAATAATACATGGACCAATTCTTCCAAAAAAATGGGAAGTTGAATGAAACACAAACAAAAGGACATGAATAAATTAATTAAAGAAGTACAGGGACCGGATATGTAAATCAAGGGACCAAACCTGGACAAAGTATGCTAATTTCACTATTCCTTTCTTCCACAATTTTAATATATATATAATAATGAGCAAAGAACAATAAAAACTTTACCAAATATTGGCAAAACTAGGGTTTATCCCGATTGATTCAAATGCTTCAGTTGACTTGATAATTTCATAATAATATTTCTAATCAAAGGTAATTACTAATATATAACAAGAATTATCAATAATAAGTATAACACTAACGATTAGATATAAAACACTGAGATTTACGTGGAAAAACCAAATCGGGAAACCCCAAGGACGAAGGAGACTACAAAGAGATGCACTAGGGATAATAATATTTACCATGCAAGGAAATAGTATAAATACAAGTGGATAGGGATAAATGTGGAGGAAATGGGAGAAAATTGAAGGAGCGATTTTGTAGGGTTTTATCACACTCTCTCTTAACTCACATGAGTAAAAAATGATGTTTTTAATAGCCAAGTGCTCAAAGTTGTATGGTCGATTTCTCATGATGTTGAGTTCAAGTCACCTAGATCCATCAATGTTTCCCCATGCCACCTCCAAGTTTTTCAGTTCCTTTCTCACTAGAATTAGTCAAGTCGTTTGAACCATTGTTCAAAAAGTTATCTCTAGATGCCTCTCCAAGCTGTTTTGCCTATAGTTCACAAGAATTTAATGAAATCTCATGGACCACCGGACAACTTTTTTAGGTCAATTTTCAACAACTAAGATTTCTATTGGCATAGAACACAACACCCATGTTTGGTTGGATTTATTTGTTTCCAAATGCTAGGTTGACAAAAAAGAATTCGAAAGAAGATGCAATAAAAAAATGTGAGGGCTATCCCGCTAGTTGGATAGGCGACTTCTCAATCTTGGAAGAGCATCTTTGAAGGGTTAGAGTTTTTAAAGGTTGAGCTGGTATGGAAGATAGAAAACCATGTTTGTACTAGTGATTTAGTGGGTCGAAACAACCGGTAGAGAAGTGTTACTATAAAGGTTGGGGCTAATATAAAACAGTGATAAGAAATTATTAAATTATAACCAAAATGTTCATTTCGCGATGTTGGTCTTTCCCCTCTAATGATATGTCTATTAAAGAATAGAATTTTATAGAAAACAAGGCTAGTTCCACTAAGTAACTTTCTACAACTATTTCGTGTATCATAACTTAACATGCTTGTAATGCCTTTTCAGACTGTATATTAAAACTATCATGTGTTTTTTTACAGTTACAACCACATCTGAAGTGGCTACAGGATTGTTAAAGATACTGAATGGAGAATTGTATGACTGTGTCTTGATAGATGCTGACATAAGTGAAATGGATATGGTGGATTTTCTCCATCAAACTTTTAAGCATCAACCTCATTTATCTATAATTAGTAAGAGTTAAATTTATACTTTGATTAGTTGGAAATTTGACATACACACGACATCTTAATCCACATATATTTCAATTCTCACTAACATATATTTTCTTCAACTCTTTAAAACCTTATGTAGTGATGGCTTCCCATAATAATCACACGCGACTCCTTAAGGAAATTGTAGAAAATGAGGCGGTTTTATATCTCCCAAAACCATGTGGTCATAAGGAGATTTGCAATATTTGGAAACATGTTTGTAGAAAGATAATATCATTTGAAGGATGTAACTACTCAAATGGAGAATCACCTGAAGAAAACCAAGAGCCCAACATCTTCAAGAGGGTTGATCAGATAGTTACACAATCAACAAATCTCAACCCCAAATTTATCAATAACAACTTATCATCAGAAGGTGTCACTCAAGAAGGACTAAACATTAATTCACTGGATTATAATGCCATGTTTAAGCCAGTTACATATGAGGAAGTACGAGGCAATGATCATGATAAAGAACATATTCATGAGCATAAGAGAACAAATGACCAACTTGTTGAGGATGACAAATATTATAAAAAGATATTTGATACCATGAAGCGGATTTCATGGACGAGTGTTCTTCAGAAAAAGTTTGTTGAGGCAATCAATACACTTGGGAAACAAAGTATAGTATATATATCCACACATCCTCTTGAGTATTTCATTTAACTAATTTTGAAGTCAATATATAGTATCTTTTTACATTTTTGTTATTTTGGAACTATTTATTTTACTTGTTATTAATTGTTCTATTTCACATGATTTAATGTTTACAGAGGCTTATCCTTCTGCAATTCTAGAAGCCATGAATGTTCCGGGACTCACACGTAATCAGATCGCGAGCCACCTACAGGTAACTTACTTATATGTTCATCTCCATATTTCTACTGTTTTTCCTTCACTATTGCAAGTTTTTTAGTTTCCAACTTCAGGCTCTTATTCTTATTTAGTTATGATGGGAATGTTCCATATTTTATACTTTCAGAAATACCAAGAACATCAAAAGAGTATCAAGAAACCAACCTTGATACCACAAAAGAAAAAGCAAGTAGAGAGATATGCTTACAACAGATGTGGGCAATCGACCCCAACTAATGATTATGAATCCATCCCTCAATCCAGTAACATCCAGCCACCATTGACGCTTAATTCTATAGGAATGTCTTACATGACCATAAACAACATCAAGGCTCGACTGCAAAGAGCTCCTCCGTTACCTGTACCACAACCAAAAACCACCATTAATAACTCTTATAGTGATCAATCAACAGATCATAGTTTTTGTCATACTTCATTGGGTGAAACAAGCAAGATCATTACTTTTGGATTAGTTGAAAGCTGTAACAGTATTATTGGTCAAAGAAATGAAATTCAAATGACAAGAGATACTTATGAAAGTACAACGGGGCCACTAAAGGATGGTATTTTCTTGAAAAAAGTTTTCGTAGAAAACTTATTTATTTTTAAGTGGCTTATTATTATTATTATTATTATTATTATTATTATTATTATTATCATCTTTCATAATATTTTATTATTATTATCTTTTTTTTGTATCCGACAATTTTATTAAACACATCCTACCAAGTGACCAGGGATAGGAAAAGAAAACATATAATGGAAAATACAACGTAAGATCAAAAAGGACAACTCCAACACGTCAAATTGTACTTTCCGAATTTAGCCATATGTTTAACATATCCACAAACCATTGAAATTATATTGGCTGCCATGTTTTTCATATATAATAGTTAGCAATATCTTCTGTTTCGTTGTTCTTTCCGAATTTAGCCATGTTTTTCGTTGTAGAAATTAATTATTAAGCATCTTGTCCTTTCTCACATTCCAAATACTCCAAATTGTTTCATATATAATAGTTAGCAATATCTTCTTTTTCTTTGAGCAATGACCCTAACTAGCTGCAAAATTAATGTGATCACATATATTTGATCGTCTTTGAATACAACACCGTTTGAATATCCGTTCTGATACTTCCTGCATGAATGAAAATTTTGCAAGAAGATTATTGGTATTTTCAATCTCACAAGAGCAAAATAGGCAAACTAGTGAAGAGATATTCACACCTCTACAACTGAAAGCTAAGTAACTAGGTATACGGTCCAAGCATGATCTCCACACAAAAACAGAAACTTTGATCGGGACAATAGTAATCCATACTATCGGGGGATCAATGGGATGTTTAGCTTAGATTCTATAAAGTTCCTCATTACATTAACATAAAAACTACCATCAAATGATTGATTGAATTTTATGGTGTCGATTCCATGAGAAGGAACTAAACTGACGATAACATAACGGAGATTTGATAGTTTCGAAAGCTCCACTGATAAACTTAGTAATTTTTCCAACTTCCAATGAAACCATTTGAGTTGAATCTATCAGCAATGAGTGATGACTTATGTTTATCCATATTGTACAAACCTGAGAATTGAGTTACCAGTATACCCGATTCCAACCAGTTGTCTTGCCTACTGTAACAACCCGATATTTCAAGTTAATGTAATAGTCTAGGTCAACCATTGTAACTAGTTTTAAAGTAATAAAGAGAAATTATTTGAATATTATATGCATTTAATTATTTTTAAAGATGTAATAAAAATGATCGTCAAAAATAAAATGTTAAATAAACTTGATTGGGATGAATAAAGTGGTAGAGATTGTTATAAGGATTCCGAAAATATAAACAACACCGAAATCCGAGTTATAACGAAGAAGTTATGACCTATCAAAGTTCCGCGACAAAACCGGCAAAACGCTGTGTAGCGTAAAAAGTGAGATTTCAATAAAATGCTTTTTAGCCTTAGGTATCTAAATGAAAGCCGTAGAATACGTTAAACCGTGAACATACATAAAAAGAACGTCCAAATCTGACTTCGTATGAAGGAGTTATGAGTTTTCTAAGATTCAACATAGGAATACACAACCCGAAATTTGAAATAAAGATCGAGAAATTTTTAGTCGAGACAACCTAAACGAGAATCGAAGGTCTCGTCAATAGTAGTACAATGATAAAAATACAGACGAAAACGGACGTCGGATGAAGAAGTTATGAATTTTTAACGGACTTTTCATGTCCCCGCATGTTAAAAATATAAATTTAAAAATAAAGTCAAAATTAGCCGACGGAGTCTAAACGAAAGTTGTATATCATGGTATCACCTACGCGTGGATATAAAAAACGTCAAAAACGGAGCTTGTATGCAAAAGATACGAATTTTTGAAGTTTGGAAAATAGAAGTACGCCCCGCGTACAAGAGTACGCCCAGCGTACTCGGAAGCTAGGCCTCAGATTGACCACGTCGCCTCTTTCTTCACATGCAACACGTGTCTCGCTCATTCGACACGTCCGAAGCCAGGTAGCCACTACGCCCCGCGTACGAAAAGATTACGCCTATCGTAATCGGACTAGCCTCGACGCGTATCTCGTAGCCTCACCACGTCCGAAGATCGGATAAGACTCAAACTAGTACACCCCGCGTACGAGAAGTACGCCCAGCGTACTAAGGTTTTCAGTTGTACGTCCAACGTACATGAATATTACGCCCAACGTAATACTGGACCTCAACCTCCTATAAATAGGATGCGAGGCTTCCGAGTTTGGTTTACAAATTTCAAAACCTCTCTCCTCTTAAACACTCATTTAAGCCTCTCTAAACCCTCCGAAGTCCCGGGAACCTCCTTACCACCTGAAGCAAGCCCCGAAGCCCCGAAGTCCTCAATTTTTAACTGAAACTCTGCCCGCGTGAAGCCGACTTTTCATCAAAAACTCTTACTTTCATCAAGTAAACTCCTTTCTAGAAACGAAACGCTGCCCGAATTACCACCTATCAAGTGAGTTTATACCCCTTTATTTTCACTATCTTTATAAATATTTTAGGGGGGAAATACAGGTAAAATACAAGGAAATCTTGTATAAATTACAAAATTTATTCAAATGGTTTACGATTGTTACTTTTACTAAAATAAGCATACTATTTTACCAATTCGGGATTTCATATAAAAACAAGCATATAAACTATAATAGGTATAGTTTATGAGTCATGCATACTTATCAATACAGTTTATGGAACTTACATATTTCTTTTCATATTCAAGATAACTTACGAAAATAACCATATAAATTCTATTAAATATAATTTATGAGATATTTACAGTTTATCTATTACAAAGATATTTTTCATTATTCTATACGTAACCGTCAATATAGCAATAGACACGCTTCAAGTACTTATTTAAGTATAAAACAAAAGTTATGAGATATTTACAGTTTATCTATTACAAAGATATTTTTCATTATTCTATACGTAACCGTCAATATAGCAATAGACACGCTTCAAGTACTTATTTAAGTATAAAACAAAAGTCCTGAAAATTATAACCAGAGTCTCCTGGAGGGAGAGCGTGACACTTATGTATAGATCTATACGAGACTGACAATCCCACACCAGAGCTGCTTGCAACAGCTAGGTCGGCAGACCTGTGGTGACAATTGTCGTACCATATTTCGACACCTGAAGAACGTCGTGTTTCAGGCGAGGCTTAGGTCATCAAGCATGATTATGATAACTCACAATTTGGTATTGAATAATGCGTTTAGTGTAGGAATAAGTAAACAACTTCACATAGTTTTATATAAATGAAACTATAATTGGTGAATCTAGATATTTACAATTTCACAAGCTTTCGTACAAGTATAAATACAGAATGCTATTCTAGTATAGAGAAAACATACTTTTCATAGTATTATGGGAATTTAAAACTATATTATACTATTTCAGAACACAAATACATATACAACAGAAAAAATAGGATTTTCTGGGGAAAACATACTTGCATTTTTCAAAGGAACAAATAACAGATTTCTATTACAAACATGCTTATGAACTCACCAACTTAATTGTTGACACTCTTTTCAAAACTACTTGTATTTTCAGGAAATCGATAAACAGGTACCCACAAGTTTTGAGGAAGACAGAGTTTCATATACTTATGTCTTTTAATTATACTTTTTGGTGTCAAATATACAATGATTTGAACACGAATGTAAAGTTATATTTTATCAATGTAATGAATGTTGTACTTTGATTACTATTGTGCATTGTTGTGATACTACACATGAAGTCATCCATCCCCGAGTGTTTCCACCGTTCCGGTTTGGGGGTGTGACACCTAGAAAGAGTGTTCTCTCCTGAATCAACTAAACAACTAAACAGGAGAACAAATTGTCAAACTCTAAATCGAGACTATCAAGATCGTATCTTACCTTGACTATATTGCTCCACATGCCTGAGCGAGTTTTCTTTGCATACATCCTCATCGTTTTGCGATCTAGATTATGTATTCCTTCAATGGTGTGCCTCCACAAATTATCTTTATCTCTATTAAGTCTCCAGATCCACTTAGTCAAGACAACTATATTGAGAACACTAAGAGAACCAATTTTGATGACCCCCCACTCTCTCCTTTGAAGCATGTACTTTGGGCCATGCTACCCATTTTATTGTTTTCTTCCCTTCCTTTCCACCCCATATGAATCTTCTTCTAAGTTTCCAAAGGGTTTTGATGATACAAATTGATGATTTGAAAATCAAGAAATAATAAAATGGAAGGCTGCCAAGGACGGATATAACTAGCATGAGACGCCTCCCAACCGATAGAATTTTTGCTTTCTATGAGGAGAGCTTTCCTTATACACGTTCGATTATTGGCAATTCTTTTTTAAACCCATGTTTGCATCAATTGGCACCCCAAGTAGTTAAAAGTAAGAGTTGAGCTGTCACACCCAAGAATTATAATGCTAGTTTGGTCTTGTGGGATTGATCGAGTTCGGGGGCTTGCTTTATCAAAAAAATTTGGGAGAGTATGAAGAACATTTGCAACTTTCTTGATGAGTTCTTTGAAGAAGGTGTGATTCTGAATGGGTGTAACTATTCCTTCATTACTCTTAGTCCTAAGATAGATAGTCCTTCTACTATCAAAGAGTATAGAACGATTAGCTTAATTAGAGTGCAATACAAAATTATTACAAAACTTTAGTTAATAGGTTGGCCCTTGTGATTAATGGTATTGTTAGCCCTGACAAATCTACTTTTGTTATAGGCAAACAAATTCTTTATGTTCCTACCATAATGAATGAAATCATTGACTATTACAATAGGAAAAGGATAAACAAAACATGATTTTAAATGTATGTTTGAATAAGTCTTATGACTCGGTAAGCTTGGAGTACATGTTACAGATCATGACATTTATGAGGTTTGACCAAAGGTGGATATGGCAGACTAAAGCATGTTTGGTTTTGTGTTGTTCTTCCATTTTCGTGAGTGGAGCCCTAATTCAGGAGTTCTCGTTGTAGAGGGGTCTTCGTCAAGGTGACCCATTGTCCCATTTTTATTCATTATTTTCATGAAATGGTTACATGTGGCTTTAGTATTTAGAGGATCTAGTGGGTTGGGTTTGTTTCTTAGTGCAACTATGGGTGAGGAAAGTTTCTCGTTAACTATCTCATTTTTTCTATGAATATGATGCATTGTTTATAGGTGAGTTGGATGATCATAATATTATAAATCTTGTCATAATCCTTAACCATTTTTATTTAGTTTTGGGCCTTATACATAATTTGCATCAATTAATTTGTATGGGGTTGGTATTATAATTTACAACAGGTGAAGAAAAAATTATGGTACATGATGTTTGACTGTTAGTATTGCTTTTTCTTATCTTTTGTTGCTAGTTGGCTCTAATATGAGTCGTATTGCTAATTGGAATACATTGATTCAAAAGTTTAAGAAACATGTGGTGAATTGGAAAGTGAATCTAGTACTATATGGCATTGTTTAAAATGCCAGAGACAATGATTATTTTTTTGGACATGTTGGGGGTTCGTTTCTTTTGGGTAAAAGTGATTATGAGTAGCAGATATAATGGGTTTAGTAGGAAACGATGCTAAAATCTAAGGATAAACGTGGTCGGGTAGCTTGAAGGTGCTTTAAAATGGCGTTGCTTCTTAAAGGGAGGTTTTTTTATACCGATGTGGACTTGATTTGGGTCAAGGTGGTTAGGAGTATACATGGGTTGAATAGGGCTCTTGGTCCAGTTATCCTCATACCAGAGGGTGGAGGAATGTGGTCCAATATGGTGAAGTTTTTTTTTTTTTTGATAACTTGAATGATCTCCAAATTATTTCTCACTCTTTATTACGAAAATGAATTGGTAATAGGAGTGATGTAAGGTTTGGGTGATGAGAGACTCTTGGACTAGTTCCATCGGCTCTATGAATTGGATAATGATAAGGATTCTTTGGTTGTTGATAGATGGAGAGATGATGGCTGGTGTAGGATTGGATTCGACAATTCTGATGGGATGGGGATATGTTGATGCATGGAAATGAACATCGACAGCTATGAAGTGTATTGAAGGATCGAAGACTTGTTCTGTTGCTTGCGGTAGTTCTTGTTATTTTGATCAGTTGCGAAGAGTTTTGAAGTTCGATACTGAATACTTAGAATACCGTAGTGAAGGTCGTTAACCCGAAGGAGTCTACATTTTTGTCTTTTGTACGTCGAAGTGTCAGAAAAGTAATGTTCACCTTTCTAAGATTGTGTGTTAGATGAGTTTTGTCAGTCGATGTGTGGCAAGCATGGCCGTCTGACTTAGGAGTATTCTATTATTTATCATGTACTCAGTTTTACTATAAATAGTTGATCGTGTTGATCGATCTATTCACCACTTCTTAGACTTTCATTGTATTACTCCTTAATGAATACAAGTTTTCATTATATTCATTATCTCTTTCTTATATTGTTCATCAATTACTAACTTGTGTTTGAATGCAAACCTTGTTACGATTCAGCTAAGTATTATTACCTATTTATGCTTACTGATTAATCTTGTTGCTATATTCTTCCTTAATATTCTGCATATTTCTTTATTGTTGAGCTTATTAAAAGATCCATTGAGATTAACTTACATTTCTGCATATCAATATCTCAACTTAAGTTTTTCTCTCAACAATTGGTATCGGAGCCACACTGGTTGCTTTTTAATATTCTTTAAAAACCTAACTCGTTTTCAAAAGAAAAACTCTGATTTAAAAGACCTTCTATACCACTTAGCTCATTTCTTTTCAAAATCTAAGGAAATATGGCACAAGTTTACTCTTTTAATGTATCTAACAGTGTTGGAGGTTCGAATAGAGCTCCAATACATGTTGCAAGTGAATATCATAACTGGTCACAAAGAATGGAGAGATATTTGAAAAGACTTGGCAAGGATTTTTGGCGATCTATAGAACAAGGATCACATGTACATGTCCTTACACCTATTGTCACTGATGGTGCTCAAGTTAGACTTGGACAAGGTCAGGTTGATATGACCAGACCCACCAACAATGATATAGAAAAGATGGAGAAAGATGCAATCACTTTCTATGAAATTTCGTGTGTTGTTCCTCATGATAACTTTAACATCATTATTAACTGCAAATCTGTTAAAGAAATTTGGGAAGTGCTCAAAAATCTTTATGAAGGTACTAAACAGGAACAAGACAAGAAGCTCACCACTACACTAAATGATTTTTCCAACTTCGAAGGTCTTCCTGGTGAAAGTCTTGATGACTCCTTCAAAGGATTGAATCTCATCATCACCAAGCTATCAAACGATGGGACTGTTCGAAGCAACCATGAGACTAATCTACATTTTCTCAATGGTTTGGGAAGACAAAGGACCGCCGCAAAGATAATAGTCCAAGGAGATAACAAGATCAAAACCTTGTCACCGTATAAGCTCTACGGTGAACTTCAAGCTAAAGAGTCTATAGTGATGAAAGACTGCGTAGCTCTAGGCGAACCACTTGACTTGGTAGCACACTCACCTCTACTTGCCAACAGAACACCTCAGTATCCTCATACCGGAGAGTCTTCATATCAAGTTCCATATGAAAACACTCTATAGTCTTATGAAGCTGATACGGAACTGGAAGACGAGGAAGCATTTCAAAATGACCTAGCTCTAGTCAGTCAACAATTCAATAGACTTCCACCTCCATTCTATTACAAGAATCAATAGTTTACCAAACCTCCTTTTAACCGCAACTAAAACTCACATAACAACTCCTTTCACCATCCACCTCAAAGATTCCCTAGAAATCCATCATACCAACCGCATCCTTAGAATTCACCTCTGATGATAACCAATCCCACTGAAGCATCACAGGCAAACAAGTCAACTAACACTGGAGGTAACACCGAAGACAAAAATGATGGAGTTCTCATCTGTCACAAATGTCACAAAGAAAACCATTTTGAAAGATATTATAAATCTAATGTGGTGAAATACAAATCATTTTATCCGAGAATGGATCAAGAGATGGAAGACAGGGAAAGAGAAGTTGGGAAAGCCTTTGTGGAAAAAGTACGAAGAGATCATCAAGTATAGTCTTGAGGAGATGAAAATGATGAACCTGAGAACAAGAGGAAAAGAGGAAAGATCTGTGTAGTTGAAAGAAAAGACAAAAACTTTGAGGATGGCTCAACTGATCTGAGAAGAACTACTACTACATGGACAGAGAAGGAACCCTCAACATGGTGGAATATGTAAAACTTATGATTCAGTCAAATAATTATAGCATGCATGACTATGAACCTTACCTAGAAAGACTTACTGAAACATGTGTTGACGTCCTTCCAGATTATAACAAAGTCTAAGATGAGAAAAACATATCACTTGAGAGGAAGAATAGAAGACAAGAAGCTTAAGGTCGCTATGTTAAAAGAAGATTTAAAACTAGAAAAGGATTCTAGGTTGCTTAGTGAAACTCAGTTAGACATTGCTTTCAATCAACGAGATTTAGCCCAATCAAAAATTGTACATCTTAATCTTTAATTGAAAAACTGTTTAATGAAAGTGAAGCTATCGAAAATCTTATGAACAATGGCTTTGTTGACAACACCTATAACTGGGATGATCCAATAGCTATCTCACCGGAGACAAATTTCCATCGAGATTTGATGTCGATCACCCATATATCCCACTTGATAGGACGTTTCATTTCCCAGTTAATGACAAGACTTACCATGAGCACATTCAATGTCATTTCATAAAATTGAATGATTTAAGCAACAATTGTGTAATAGAAGAGATCCTCCATGAGACTTTGGGTACTTCTGAAAATCGTCACTCAATACCCATTATTGGGACTATCTGTCCTGGCTCTGAATCTAAAGTGGACGAAGAAATTATCTTAGAAGGACCAAACATAACCCAAAAATTAGATGTTGATGAAGAAATCATCCTCGAAGGACCTGGCCTTTCTTATGCAAACTTGACTATTGAGTCTGCAGTTCCTTGTATAAAGGTCTCATCGAAGACCTCTATTAAATCTACAGTATCTCAAACAAAAGTCTCACCTAAGATATATGTCAAAACAACCTCAAAGATTCAAAATCTACCTCAAGGAGTAAGAATGAACAAGTTTGAAATTGGACAATGTTCCCGATGTCATGAACGTTATAGTTCTGATGACTCATCACCCAGACCTGTCCCTAAGACCAGAATTTTTAAGAGTAAAAGACCAAAATTGAACAAATCGGATATTTTGTCACCAAAGGATAAGGCAAGGCAAGCCTTGAAAGTTGAAATTAAATCCAGTATTGAGAAAAGGTAGGTCGAGCCAACTTCTAAGGGTAGAGAAAATGAGAGGTCTAAATCTTCAAAAGGAAAAATTTACAAACTCTACGGTAGAGAAAATATTTCAAAACAATCTACTACAAACAAAGTTTTTCAAAAAACCGCTTCTTAGAAATTCACTAAGGACCAAAAACTCATAAGTCCTCACATATCTCCTAGTCCATCAAAAGCTCATAGTCCCAAACCTGTGAAGAATAACAACATTGTAGTTGCTATTCCTCTGATGACTAATATTCAAAGGACCAGGTCCTGTTTCTGAACTCAAAAGCAAGAGTTTGTCCAAAGAAATAACACCACAGTTATTACTCAAAACAAGGGAAAGTCAATCTTAGAACAACCTGGACCCAAGATCAAGTCTAATGTCCCAAAAGGAGATCCAAAATCCATCATTTAGATAAATGAAAAGAAGCTCACCTTCAGCTCTCGTCTACCTGCTAAATAACATCACTCTGCTCCTAAGAGAATTTGGAGAAAGAAACATGCTACTAACTTCAAATCAAATCACAAAGAAAAATCAAATCCCTTAGGATCTAAAAACGAGCAGATATTGAGAGAAAAGACAATTCCACAATCCAAAACAAATGCACCACACACCACCATTACTATACACTGCACTGCATATAAGCATTCCTTTGATAAGAAATCTCTATACTGTGTTGCGGGCCCCAAACAAGTTTGGGAGCCCAAATTAACTCAATAACTGTGTAGGAAATATGCAAGGAGGAACGTGAAGAATAATGGTTAATTGGTAGCGCATGTTCCTTGTATATGATTGGAAGGTTAGAATACCTTCATCACTCCAGGCCAATCACTGGTGGTGGACATTTTACATTTGGAAATGATGCAGACGGAATGCTTATGTAGATGGGTTGAAACACAACTTAATCATTGTTGGGCACTTCTGAAAAGCTGGTCATCGTGTGGAATTTGATGACAAATATTGTTATATCATGACCAAGGATCAAGAGACATGCCTTATCAAGTCAAAAGCCAAAGGTATGATGTACCCACTTGATGTATCTCTGATCATTGGAAGACCACAATTGTGTTTTCTGTCAAAAGCAGTTTTCTGAGGTCAGTTCGCTGTGGCATCGGAAACTTGCTCATCTGAATTTTTGGTATATTAAAAACCTGGTTATCAAAGAGATGGTTTGAGGACTGCCTCTCCTCAAATTTTAGAATGACACTTTATGCCCTGCTTGTGAGTGTGGTAAACAACCTCTGCGATCCATCCACTGTAGCGAGTCTTCACCATAAGAAATACATCCTATTCTTTGTAGATGACTACACTCGCTACACTTGGGTCTTTTTATTAAGACTAAATTCTTACACACTGCAGACCTTCATAAACTTTATCAAGGAAATCTAACTTCAAATCAAGCTTCCTGTTCGGAAGATACAAAGTAAAAATGGGACTGATGTCACAAATCGATGAATGACTTTCTAGTGTCCAAGGGAATCAATCATAACTTTTCGACACCATACACACTGCAACAAAATGGCATGGTAGAAAGAAGGAACATAACTATTGTGGAAGCTGCTAGATCGATGCTCAACTTTGCAAATCTGCTTCTCTATCTTTAGGTAGACGCAGTGGCAATAACTTGCTTTGTTCAGAATCGAAGCATCATCAACAAACTCCTCAACAAGACTGCATATGAATGGTTGAACAACCGAAAACCCAATGTATGTTTCTTTTATATTTTTGGTTGCAGGTGCTTTATGGTCAACAATAAGGATCATCTGAACTAGTTTGCACTGAAGTCAAATGAAGGAATATTCTTGGGATACTCTACAAACAAGGTTGCCTATATGGTTCTAATGAGATGAACAAGAGTAATAGAAGAAAGCTTTGACGTGAAGTTTGATGATTTCTATGTACGGAAATCGCCTTCTTCAAAAGAAACTAAAATTCATCATGGAGAATGATATTCCACTTCAATCTTGACCCTTCAACATCATAGAAGTGAATTATGAAACTCTCTTTGACCCACCAGAGACTGCCAGATTTTTAGAGATTCTAGTCTCCACTATTGCTCAAATACAACATACCGAAGTCTCCGGACCAATGACATCTGAAGACTCTTCGCACTTGCCTTCCACCTCATTTTTTAAGGGAGAAAGCAATTTATCAAATCCATTAACTGTCACAACCATCGAGGTTCCAATCATCGAAGAAGTCGTTCAAGTAGTCAACAATAGATCTTGAGCCTCTGACGAGTCAGAAGAATTAGAAAAGGACGTTGAGGAAATAGAAATGAGTGAAGAAGTTCCCATAATTCTCATTGTATCAGCCCAGGGGGAACCATCATCAGTCAAGGGGGAACCATCAACACTCCAGGGGGAACCTTCATCAATAGTTGCACAACCAAATTCTGATGTCCAAGATCTCTCTGTAGGATGTTCACACACCGAGGGGGAACTAGTTCCTGATAATCAAAGTAAAATGCCTCCCGGAGTAAAAGCCTCTCCAGAAATTGAAGGCATCTCATCAAATGTAGTTTTGGAACATCATCAATCACGTCTACACATCTAGACAAAAGATCATCCACCCATGAAAATAATAGGAAGTCCCTATGTAGGAATACAAACTCGTTTCCTCTGATGATTTAACTAAATATTGTCACTTTTCAACTTTCATGTCATCAAATGAGCCCATAACCATCAAAGAAGATCTTCTAGAGCATGACTGGATTTTTTCAATGCAAGAAGAATTGGTAGAATTTGAGAGGAACAAGGTTTGGAAACTCATCCCAAAACCAAAGGGACATACCGTAGTGGGAACTCGCTGGTATTCAAAAACAAACTGCATGAATTAGGTGTAGTAATTCGAAACAAATCCCGACTGCTAGCGAAGGCTTACAGTCAATTAGAAGGAGTTGATTATGATGAAACATATGCTCCAGTTGCTAGGCTAGAGGCCATATGCATCTTCCTGCTGTATGTGAAACATAAGAACATCAAAGTACATCAAACGGATGTAAAAAGTGCTTTCCTCAATGGTGAACTGAAAGAAGAGGTATATCTTCAGCAACCTCCAAGTTTTGAGAACCTCGATCTTCCTCATTAATGTTACAAATTGGGGAAATATGTATATGGCTTGAAGCAGACACCTAGAGCTTGGTATGAAACCCTTTCAGCGTTTCTTATCAAATTTGGATACAAGTGTGGGCTCATTGATCCTACCCTCCTTCGGCCTTCAAATGAAAAGCATCTGATGCTTGTCCAAATCTATGTGGATGGCATTATCTTCAGCTCTACAGATCAAGCAATGGTAGACGACTTTGCAAATCTCATGACAAGCAAATTTCAGATGAGCATGAATAGAGAGAGATTAATTTCTTTCTTAGTCTTCAAATCAAGCAAGTCCCTCAAGGAATTTTCATTTATCATGAAAAATACACAACATAACTTTTGAAAAAAATATTCCATGGACAATTGTTCTACGGCAAAAACTCCGATGGCCTTCGACTATAAAATTTCAGTTGATCCCACTGGACAGTCAGATGATCAAAAGATATACCGAGGAATGATTGGTTCTTTAATCTACATTACCACAAGCCGACCCGATATGGTCTTCGCAACAGGTTTATGTGACAGATGCCAAGCTAATCCCAAGGTATCCCATCTGAATGCAGTCAAACAAATCTTCAGATACTGTCGCACCCCGAAACCGATGGCGGAAACGTTCCGGGGCAGAGGACGTCATGCGTAGTATCACAACGGTTGTATCATAGCAAGCATAGTAAACACAACCAAACATTGAATACATATATGAAAAAGATTTACATTGTCTTAATACATAGTTTATACATAACAGAATATGGCAAAATAAAAGACGTGACTCCAGAACGTTCCGTCTTCTCCAAAAGTTGGCAAGAGTACCTGTCTATCGATGCCCTGAGAATACAAGCAGTTTTAAAATATCAGCATAAAGCTGGTGAGTTCATAAGCGGTTAATTCTGGTGAAAGAAATATTTCTTTGATTCATTGAAAAGTGTTTCCCAAGAAAATCCTATATTTTCTCATGAAAGAAGTTTGATTATCCATTAGTTAAACAGCTTGTTTACGAAAGGTTGAGTTATCCCAGGAAAATCCTATATTTTCCTTTGAAGTTGATAGTTGGTTATCGATTCCGAAATGAGGTGTACAAGTATCTACCATACTTGTATAGATAGATGTAGTTTCCTTGAAAAACCCTGGTTATTCGCTGTGAGATGTATTAGCCTTATTACATAAATAAGACTAATAAAATAGGTAGTGAACTAGATCCTAAGGGCTTTACTGATGCCCTCTAGTAATCAAATCGGTTATTACTTTGAGGTTGGTTCACTCGTTTCATTATTACATAAGTAAATTTTCGCTACCTAAGTTGTGAGTGCCATAACCGTACTTAGACTGGATAAGGCACGAAACGGGGCCAATATCTTTTATGACTTTGTCACCCCTGAACCTAATGGTTCCGCTGTAGCTAGCAGCGAAGGTGCGGGATAGTCAGTCCCATATAGATCTATACACAATAGTCACGATCTCCCTCCAAGAGATTCTGGTTATAAGTCGTAGTCCTCCACTCACGAATCCGATGGAGTGTTACCAAGGACAAGTCTCAAACTTAGCCTAACAAATTTACAAGTAACAATATCAAAAATCCTGTTTATGATTTGCATGAATCCTTTATGAAATAATACATATTATGATAAGATTCACAAGTTCCTTGCTTTAGATTTGAAAACTGTTTCTACGAGTTGATTTCTTAATCGAGTGGTAAAACGGTTTTCTGTGTTAAAAGCATACTGAACATATAATTATTTTAAACAAAATAATATATTTGAGCACAAGTTTCCTTGTACTTTTGCTTGTATTCCCCCCTGAAAACATGAAAAACTCGGAAAAGTATAGGGGTATGAACTCACCTGAAGTGAGTGATGCGAATGTAAGATCGGAAAAAGGATGCTAAGTGTCAAGTGAAGTCTTGAGCACACGTACGGATCCTATTTAGCATATAATGACATATATATGTATACAATTAGTGCTTATTCAACTAATCAGGTAAAGAATAACACTTTAAGGACTAAGAAATCCTTAATGGAAGCGTTACAATCACTTAGGATTGCATAAGAGGAGTGTATGGTCACTAAATGGAGCTTTCGGTCCAAGTAGTTCTCGGTTCGAATGGTTCTCGGTCCGAAGGGTTCTCGGTCCGAAGGGTTCTCAGTCCGAAGGGTTCTCGGTCCGAAGGGTTCTCGGTCCAAAAACCGAAAACTCCAGATCTTTGATGCATGTGGTGTTTCTCAAGGGCTTTCAAACATGCAAAGGAGTTCTAAGTTATATCCGAAGCCTTAAGTGCGTTTTAAGGTCTTAAAGGCACTTTTGTTTAGGGTTTTCGGTTTAAGGAGATGCACTAAACCAAAAACTCCTTTTGTTCTTGGAAAATGACGATTTCAAGGCTCTAAACAAGAGTTTCAACTAGATAATATGTGCAGAAAGTAATACTTACGATATGGAAGCAAAGAAGGATGTTTTCGGCCAAACACACACTAGTGTGTGTTCTTGGTGTTCTTGAAGATTAAACCCAAAAGATGAAGTTAATGGATGAAATCGAAGGGTGATGCTAGTTAAGAAGATCTATCAACAAATCAAGGTGAAAGAAACACTTACATTTTTCGAGAATTTGAAGATCAAAGTGAAGAACTTGATGATATTTGAGAGAGTTTTTGAGTTCTAGACTTGTAAAAGGGGAAAGAATGATCCAATGATCTTGAAATATATATATATATATATATATATATATATATATATATATATATATATATATATATATATATATATATATATATATATATATATATATATATATATAAGGTGGGGTTTTCGGCCACTTGACCGAAAACTCTAAGGTATTGACCGAAAACTCTTTTTTTTTGAGGAGATTTTCGGTTGGCTTCATGTTTAGAACTTCAACAAATTCGTTCTAACACCGATTTCTTTGATGTACTAAGTTTAGAATATTCCGTTAGTCCAAAAATAATACTAACGTGAACAGAAATAAATCCGATTTGATTTATTTAAACGTAAAGTCTTTCTCAAACTTATCAAATTTGACGGAATTAAATAAAACCCAAATTTGATTAACGGAAATTGAGTAAGGATAACGGAAAAAGTTTCGGGTTGTCACATCATCTCCCCGTTAGAGGGAATTTCGTCCTGAAATTTGAACATATAATACAAATCATGGATTAGAAAAGAGATGCGGATACTTCAGTTTCGTCTGATCTTCGCGTTCCCAAGTGAATTCAGGTCCCCGCTTGGCATTCCAGCGAACCTTCACTATCGGGATGCGGATTTGTTTCGTTCGTTTGATCTCTCTATCCATGATTTCGACTGGTTCTTCCACGAAGTTCAGGTTCTCGTTGATTTCAATCTCGTCGAGAGGAATCGTAAAGGTTTCGTCGGATACGCATTTCTTAAGATTCGAAACGTGGAATACAAGGTGAATGTTGCTAAGTTCTTGCGGTAAACGAAGTTTGTAGGCTACGGGACCGATCCTAGCGAGGATCTCGAATGGTCCTATGTACCTCGGCTTTAGCTTTCCACACTTTCCGAAGCGTATCATGCCCTTCCAGGGTGAGACTTTTAGCAGGACACGGTCTCCAACCTGGAACTCCAATGGTTTTCGTCGTTTATCGGCGTAGCTCTTTTGTCTATCTCATGAGGCCTTAAGTCGTTCCCGGATTTGCACGATCTTTTCAGTGGTTTCGCGGATGCTTTCTGGACCAGTGACAGTATTGTCAGGGACTTGCCCCTTGGCTAGCTGCGTGTCGCCCACCTCAGCCCAGCACAGAGGGGATCTGCACTTACGACCATAGAGGGCTTCGAAAGGCGCAACCTTGATGCTGGTATGGTAACAGTTGTTGTATGAAAATTCAACCAAAGGAAGATGAGTGTCCCATGACGCGCCGAAATCGATGACGCAGGCTCTCAACATATCTTCTAATGTCTGAATTGTTCTCTCACTCTGTCCATCAGTCTGAGGATGGTAAGCTGTGCTCATATCTAACTTAGTTCCAAGAGCTTTCTGTAATGACTGCCAGAACCTCGAAGTGAACCTGCTATCTCGATCGGAGATAATGGACACATGCACACCGTGCAGTCGGACTATCTCTTGGATGTAGATTCGTGTGAGTCTCTCCATTTTGAAAGTTTCTTTGATTAGTAGGAAGTGAGCGGATTTAGTCAGTCGGTCGACAATTACCCAAATGGCGTCGTGCCCACTCGGAGACTTGGGTAATTTGGTGATAAAATCCATAGAAATTTTCTCTCACTTCCACTCAGGTATCTCCGGCTGGTGGAGTAGACCTGAGGGTTTCTGATATTCGACTTTCACCTTGGCGCAAGTCAGGCACTTGCCCACGAAGGTAGCGATCTCTGCTTTCATGTTCGGCCACCAATATAGTTTCTTGAGATCAAGGTACATCTTATCCGAACCTGGGTGAACGGAGTATCTAGTCTTGTGAGCTTCGGTCATTACAAACTCTCTGTAACCACCGAACTTTGGGGTCCAGATCCGGTCTATGAAATAATAGACTCCGTCTCCCTTGATCTCTAGGTTCTTTTCCATTCCTCTCAAGGCTTCACCCGACATGTTCTCTGGTTTTAAAGCTTCCAACTGGGCCTCTTTGATTTGCGCGGATAAATGGGAATGGATAGTCATGGTCAGTGCCTTCACTCTACGACCTGAGTACTCCTTCCGGCTGAGGGCATCTGCTACCACATTGGCCTTGCCGGGATGGTAGCGGATTTCATACTCCTGAGTAGCTCAACCCAACGCCGTTGTCTCATGTTTAGCTCCTTCTGGCCGAAGATATGCTGCAAACTTTTATGGTCAGTGAAAATAGTGCACTTGGTTTCATAGAGATAATGTCTCCATATGTTCAGTGCGAAGACTACTGCTCCCAATTCCAGATCGTGTGTTGTGTAGTTGACTTTGTGTGCTTTCAGCTGTCTTGAAGCATAAGCAATGACCTTTCCCCGTTGCATGAGCACACAGCCTAGGCCCTGTTTAGATGCATCGCAGTAGACAATGAAGTCCTCCGTCCCTTCGGGTAGGGACAAGATAGGTGCGCTGCACAAGGCCTGCTTCAATGTTTGGAACGCAGTGTCTTGCTTTTCACTCCAACAAAAGGGTACGCCTTTCTGAGTCAGAGTGGTTAAGTGTTTGGCAATTCTGGAGAAATTCTGGATAAATCTGCGATAGTAGCCAGCGAGACCCAAAAATTGACGGATTTCTGTGGGCGTCTTCGGTGCTGACCAGTTCTCTATCGCCTTGATTTTGGAGGGGTCCACGTGTATGCCTTCCTCGCTTACCACGTGACCTAGGAAGGTTACTTTTCGAATCCAGAATTCGCACTTGGAGAATTTTGCGTACAGTTTCTCCGTCCTTAAGGTTTCCAGCACCGATCTCAAGTGCTGTTGATGATCTTCTTCACTTCTGGAGTAGACAAGTATATCGTCGATGAACACGATTTTGAACTTGTCCAGGAAAGAACGGCACACCCGATTCATCAGGTCCATGAATACCGCCGGTGCGTTGGTTAGACCGAAGGGCATCACTACAAATTCGTAGTGACCATACCGAGTCCGAAATGCTGTCTTAGGAACATCACTCTCATGGACTTGAAGCTGATGGTACCTTGATCTTAGGTCTATTTTGGAAAAGTAGTTGGCTCCTTGAAGCTGATCGAAGAGGTCGTCGATTCGAGGAAGAGGGTAACGGTTTTTGACTGTGAGCTTGTTCAGCTCTCGGTAGTCAATACACATCCGAAAGGATCCATCCTTCTTTTTCACAAATAAGATCGGGGCTCCCCAGGGTGAGGAACTCGATCTGATGAATCCTTTGTTGAGCAGCTCATTGAGCTGACTAGATAACTCCTACAATTCTGCCGACGCTAATCGGTATGGGGATTTAGCTACGGGGGTAGCTCCGGGGACTAAGTCGATGCGAAACTCGACTTGGCGTTCGGGAGGGATTCCCGGGAGATCTTCGGGAAAAACATCGGGAAAGTTGCAGACTTCGGGAATGCTCTCGAGATCTTTAACTTCCCGCTTCTCGTTAATGACGTGGGCTAGGAATGCATAACACTCCTTTCGCAGGAGTTTCTGGGCTTGGATGCATGAAATGATACGGAGGTTCGAACTGAGTTTGTCGCCGTAAATTATGAGAGCTTCATCAGAGGAGAGATTGAGGCGGATAGCTTTTTCGTAACAAAGGATATCAGCATGATTGGGGCTTAACCAATCCATGCCGATGATGACATCGAAGCTTTTTATGGAGACTGGCATAAGGTCGATAGGAAAAGAATGATCGTTCAAAGTGAGGGTACAACCTACGTATATATCATTAGTGCTCTTTTTCTCACCATTAGCCATCTCGACGGTAAATGTTTCAGTTAAGGGTTGAGGTTTATGCCTAAGAAGATGTTTGAATGCATGGCTAAAAAAACTTCTCTCCGCACCAGAATCGAAAAGAATGCATGCATAAGAGTTGTCGAGGAGGAACGTACCCGAAACAACGGTAGGGTCAGCCACAGCCTCCTCTTGCCCCATAGATAGTACTCTCCCGGTGTTGCCAGTTGTTGTTGCCTTGGGGCAGTTTCTCTTGAAATGCCCGACTTCCCCACAACCATAACAGGCTTTACTGACACCTGCTCCAGAGGCGTGATCGGTTGGTTGGACTAGTGTTCTGCAGTTTTGAGCCATGTGACCCTTCTTGCCACAGTTGCTGCAGAGCATTTCACGGCATGGGCCGGGGATGCAATGATGATAGTTGCATTTGCTGCACCAAGGGAGGGTACCAGTATATCCACTGGTAGGTGCTTGAGTGGCAGGAGCAGCGGCAGGAGTAGTAGCAGCGTGGACTGCCAACGTTTGCTGTTTCTTCGAGGGCTCTTGTGAAGACTGGCCCTTCCGCTGCTTCTAGAACTTTCTTTTCTCACCACTCCCTTTAGCTGGCTTAGGAGCGGTTGCCACTTTATCAAGATTAACTCCGTGATCTATGAGAGTTTGCGCCAGACACTTAGTGCTGTCAAAGGTGTTTGGCCTAGCAGCCAAGACATTTCCTTTGGTGGGTTGTGTGTCAGTCCCCAAATGTATCTCTCTATCTTCTTGCTTTCCGGGGTGACCATTCCCGGGCAAAGAAGCGCTAGGTCTTCAAACCTAGAAGTGTAGGCAGCAATGTCGGATTCTTTCATCCTCAGGTTCCAGAGTTCATGCTCTAGTTTTTGCATCTCGCCTCGTGGGCAGTACTCGGCTATCATGAGTTCCTTTAATCTTTCCCAACCCATAGCATTTGCCACTGGTAGGGTTAGGGATTTGACCCGACCATTCCACCAGGTCAGTGCCCTGTTGGCGAAAGTGCAAGCGGCGAATTTTACTTTGTTGGCTTCAGAACAGGAACAGATTTCGAAAATGGACTCGATTTTCTCGATCCATTGAGTCAGGGCAATAACTCCTCCTTTGCCGTCGAAAGATGTGGGTTTCGTGCCCATGACGTCCTTATAGGAACACTCCTTCTGGTGTCCCTGACCACCTTCACGATTTTGGGGATGCATACCACCTCCCTGACCACCAGATCCGCCAGGATTCATCTGTGACATCGCGGCAGCCACAGCAGCAGTAACAGCTGCTTGGAACATAACGGGATCGAACTGAGGGGGTGGTGGTGGTGGTGGAGCGTCGTAATTTCTTCTGATAGGTCTTTTTCGAGGAGGCATCTTGTTCTAGAAACAATCAGGAAGAATAGGATGGTAAGTCCTCGAGATATATGAAACCAAATATATCCTATCCTGATAATAAAGTGCTCTACCAAGCGATAAGCAAAGGAAAGTTACTAATGCAAGTAAGTTATCGCTAAGAAACGAGGAGGTAGCAACACTAGGAATGAACTTCTACAATGCATTCGGCTCTGACTAAAATACTCCTATAGTATTTTAAGTTGTATGGAATATGGGTAAGTTTTAGGCCTGTTGCAACACCAAAGTCACTCCCAAGCACATGTTGGTCATGTCTCGAATGAATATAGTTGATCAGGATATATTGACCCTAGACATCATTACATAACTGTCCAGGTTTAACCGCAGTGTTCAACATCCAAATACTTTTGTTTTTTTCTACTTAAGATACTGATTCTGGTACGTAGGTATACTTGTATACTTTTTGAGAAAATACTTGTATTTTAAAAGTATACTTTTAGTTCAGAGCACTTCAGCCCCTTTGTGTTTATAGTTGTATACCATGTAAGGTTCGGTATACTTAGTTCACTATAAACAATAGCTCTGATACCAATCTGTCGCACCCCGAAACCGATGGCGGAAACGTTCCGGGGCGGAGGACGTCATGCGTAGTATCACAACGGTTGTATCATAGCAAGGATAGTAAACACAACCAAACATTGAATACATATATGAAAAAGATTTACATTGTCTTAATACATAGTTTATACATAACAGAATATGGCAAAATAAAAGACGTGACTCCAGAACGTTCCGTCTTCTCCAAAAGTTGGCAAGAGTACCTGTCTATCGATGCCCTGAGAATACAAGCAGTTTTAAAATATCAGCATAAAGCTGGTGAGTTCATAAGCGGTTAATTCTGGTGAAAGAAATGTTTCTTTGATTCATTGAAAAGTGTTTCCCAAGAAAATCCTATATTTTCTCATGAAAGAAGTTTGATTATCCATTAGTTAAACAACTTGTTTACGAAAGGTTGAGTTATCCCAGGAAAATCCTATATTTTCCTTTGAAGTTGATAGTTGGTTATCGATTCCGAAATGAGGTGTACAAGTATCTACCATACTTGTATCGATAGATGTAGTTTCCTTGAAAAACCCTGGTTAGTCCCTGTGAGATGTATTAGCCTTATTACATAAATAAGACTAATAAAATAGGTAGTGAACTAGATCCTAAGGGCTTTACTGATGCCCTCTAGTAATCAAATTGGTTATTACTTTGAGGTTAGTTCACTCGTTTCATTATTACATAAGTAAATTTTCGCTACCTAAGTTGTGAGTGCCATAACCGTACTTAGACTGGATAAGGCACGAAACGGGGCCAGTATCTTTTAGGACTTTGTCACCCCTGAACCTAATGGTTCCGCTGTAGCTAGCAGTGAAGGTGCGGGATAGTCAGTCCCATATAGATCTATACATAATAGTCACGCTCTCCCTCCAAGAGATTCTGGTTATAAGTCGTAGTCCTCCACTCACGAATCCGATGGAGTGTTACCAAGGACAAGTCTCAAACTTAGCCTAACAAATTTACAAGTAACAATATCGAAAATCCTGTTTATGATTTGCATGAATCCTTTATGAAATAATACATATTATGATAAGATTCACAAGTTCCTTGCTTTAGATTTGAAAACTGTTTCTACGAGTTGATTTCTTAATCGAGTGGTAAAACGGTTTTCTGTGTTAAAAGCATACTGAACATATAATTATTTTAAACAAAATAATATATTTGAGCACAAGTTTCCTTGTACTTTTGCTTGTATTCCCCCCTGAAAACATGAAAAACTCGGAAAAGTATAGGGGTATGAACTCACCTGAAGTGAGTGATGCGAATGTAAGATCGGAAAAAGGATGCTAAGTGTCAAGTGAAGTCTTGAGCACACGTACGGATCCTATTTAGCATATAATGACATATATATGTATACAATTAGTGCTTATTCAACTAATCAGGTAAAGAATAACACTTTAAGGACTAAGAAATCCTTAATGGAAGTGTTACAATCACTTAGGATTGCATAAGAGGAGTGTATGGTCACTAAATGGAGCTTTCGGTCCAAGTGGTTCTCGGTTCGAATGGTTCTCGGTCCGAAGGGTTCTCGGTCCGAAGGGTTCTTGGTCCAAAAACCGAAAACTCCAGATCTTTGATGCATGTGGTGTTTCTCAAGGGCTCTCAAACATGCAAAGGGGTTCTAAGTTATATCCGAAGCCTTAAGTGCGTTTTAAGGTCTTAAAGACACTTTTTTTTAGGGTTTTCGGTTTAAGGAGATGCACTAAAGCGAAAACTCCTTTTGTTCTTGGAAAATGACGATTTCAAGGCTCTAAACAAGAGTTTCAACTAGATAATAAGTGCAGAAAGTAATACTTACGATATGGAAGCAAAGAAGGATGTTTTCGGCCAAACACATACTAGTGTGTGTTCTTGGGGTTCTTGGTGTTCTTGAAGATTAAACCCAAAAGATGAAGTTAATGGATGAAATCGAAGGGTGATGCTAGTTAAGAAGATCTATCAACAAATCAAGGTGAAAGAAACACTTACATTTTTCGAGAATTTGAAGATCAAAGTGAAGAACTTGATGATATTTGAGAGAGTTTTTGAGTTCTAGACTTGTAAAAGGGGAAATAATGATCCAAATGATCTTGAAATATATATATATAAGGTGGGGTTTTCGGCCACTTGACCGAAAACTCTTTTTTTTAGGAGATTTTCGGTTGGCTTCATGTTTAGAACTTCAACAAATTCGTTCTAACACCGATTTCTTTGATGTACTAAGTTTAGAATATTCCATTAGTCCAAAAATAATACTAACGTGAACGGAAATAAATCCGATTTGATTTATTTAAACGTAAAGCCTTTCTCAAACTTATCAAATTTGACGGAATTAAATAAAACCCAAATTTGATTAACGGAAATTGAGTAAGGATAACAGAAAAAGTTTCGGGTTGTCACAGATACCTCAAAGGGAGTAAAGCTCTAGGTCTTTGGTACCCAACAGGAAACGACTTCAGTATGCAAGCCTTTACAGACTCAGACCATGCGGGATGCAAATTAGACTGTAAAAGAGCTTCTGGAGGATGCCAATTCCTCGGTGGGAGACTGGTAAGTTGGTCTTCTAGAATGCAAAACTGCATCTCACTCTCCACCGCAGAGGCAGAATACGTTGCCTGAGCCAACTGATGCTCTCAAGTCCTTTGGATGAAAACACAACTCATGGATTATGGCAATAGAATGTTACGCATACCTATTTACTATGACTCAGAGAGTATAATTTTTATTTCCCATAATTCAATTCATCACCTGAAGACGAAGCACATTGAACTACAGTATCACTTCCTCAAAGATCATATCCTGAAAGGTAACATTGAACTCGTATTTGTTCCATCCCATAAAGAAATAGTAGATGTTTTCACAAAAGCACTTGACTCCACCAAATTTAATGGATTTTTAGAAATGTTAGGAATGATGAATCATGATCCTCAGTTTTTCTTGAAAGGATAAATGATGAAGATCTCAAGTCTTCGCATCTAACAAATAGATATGCTTCATTTATCTTGTTCGCTCAATATCTTTGAAGCACATATATTTGTCTATGTTGTAAAAATATATATTTTTCAAGTTTAAATATTGAGCACAAATTTCATAAATGCCTCCTCGGTACTCTTTGGTTACCGAAGACTATTTATGATCTATGTACTCTTCGGTTATTTTATTATTGTTATATCTTACCTCGTGATCAAGTTTCTTTACAATGCTTATCTTTTCGTAGTCTCAATCGTCTTACATACCGCAATTCTTCCTTCAAGAACATGAAGTTCGTTTTTTCTATTTGGCAATAAATAACGTTTTTTTAAAGGTGTTCTATTTAATGAATCGGATAAATTTTCCTTTGGAATGTTTTTATTCATTTTTCATTAAATTTGTTTAAACCTTAAAAGGTATCTTTTCAAAAACCATACATTTTTCCTTTTAAAAATAAGATGAAGATTTTTCTTATCAATAAAAGTACTTTACCAAATACTTTGTGAAGTGACTGGTCCAAACTCAACCGTCGGACGAAATTAATCCCACTAACCCATGATTTCTTACAATTAATTCAACCATCATCCCACGTTTATCCATTTCACCATATCATTCATTTAATGTGCCCTTTAACTGCATTTAATGATGGTCATTTGCAGAAAGTATTTTTCTTTAAAATAATCCAAACGGTATAAACCCTTTGGGGTTTTAGAGCTGTTAAAAAAATCTCGTTTGGATTCTATTTTTAAATCTAGAGGTATAAAAACCTCCATTTCCTTCCAAGAAAGCTTTTCGCTTTATAAACCCTAATTGGCGGTCATCTTCTTCCTTATCTTGCTAAAACGCTTTCTACAATTTCTTCAAAATCTTTTTCGAATCAATCATGGTGAAATTCGGAGTCTCTGAGTGATGGGTTTTATGCAAAACAAATAAACTCTTAAGTGTGCATGCAACCCTAATTTTCATCTATGTTTTCTCTAATTGAATATACAACTATGAACATCAAATAAGAACCCTAAGGATACCTAGGTATTTTCGAAATTATGAAATAAAGAAAGAAAACATAGATTTTGATCCTTTGGAAATAAGCACCACAAATGGCGTGCCTCTAGTGGTTCACACCCAAGCTAGCAGAAAGAATGTTAAGGAGAGAGGAAGGAGGAGGTCATTTTCGTCCTACGCTCTCTAAGGGTTTTGTGCCGAAAATATGAAGGTCTTAGGGTCTTTATATATTTCAACAAGAAACCCTGGATAACCCTTATTTGAGTTCAATAATATTAATTCAAATTTGGTAATTATCCACTTTCTTATTACCCACATGAGATATTCTAGAAACCCTAGAATATCCCTATTGAAACCGTCCATCTTTCTCCAAGAAGGTTCTGGAACCCTTTTGTGCAACTATTGAACAATTGCACTTTATACCCTGCACTTTTAATTAATTATATTAATCCCAAAATTAATTTCAGTTAATTTCTGATTAATTATCAATTAAATAATACTAGTTCTAATTAATATATTATTTATATAATACATTAATTAACTATTTATTTCAATTTATTAATCACATAATAAATCAACCTCTATCTCCAAAAATCATCATGTCCAATTGCTAGGTTTGAGGGCAACCCAAAAGGACTGTGCTGTTATCAATTCAAGTTTATACCAATTATAGTTATGAGCTTAGACACCTAATCCAACAGTCTCCCACTTGGATAAGTTTGTAACTATAACTACTAGTCTAACTTCTAACCTGATCATCAAATTGTAGCTTCCAAAAGTTGTTGTCGAACTCTGACCCAGTCTTATATGCGTCCTGAGATAAGTGATCATATAATCCTCCGTTCTGCAAGATATCATTTGGACATGAGACATGGAACAAAATCAATCTCATCGTCCAATCACTTTGTTTCCTGGTTTCTGATTTGCAATGACAAAGAACTACTAATCGAACACAACAATTTAGTCCTGGTCGGGCCCGACACTATAAGTCAACACCAAATCATCGAGGGGCCCAAAGATATTTCTTTTCCTATCAAGGAAAAAGGAACATATAAACTTTGAATTATATGTTTGTACTATCTACTCACCAAATCATGGACAATAATATTTTTTATAACATCAAGTTGCTGATGCGTTTACATATTATCAATGCACAACTGATTTGTAAACCACAACTCATATATCTCCGTTTTAAGATTATAATATATTATCATCTCATAATGACTCGTGATAAATTTGATGAATTAATTCTCTAAGCGTGGGTTGATCCAATACTTAAAATCCCTATTTTCAAGTACTCACGAACGTTGCAACAAACTGTTGCTATGTCTAAACCCTTAGACAATTTACAATCCAGTTTATGACAGTCTTAATTCACTACTTTCTTCCAAAAGTATGATCGATTGTGGATGTTTGAATAATCGAATTATTCGGGAAGTAAAATATGCAAAATGAAACACAATAATAAACAATTGACAAAAAGGTAGTAAACAAGTTCATAAATAATTATCTATTATTTAATCACCAAAAGTCAATTACATTTACTTGTTACAAGTTTCAAAATAACTATCTAACTACTAAAAATAATATCATCTTTCAGACCAATGCTCCTTGCATGCTGAACGTGCTTGATCCAACTCAGACCCTTAGTGAGGGGATCTGCAGGATTTTCTTCAGATGACACCCTCTTTACAACGAGGTGACCTTCTTCTACTCTATGTATGATGACACCATATTTTATGTCGATATGTATTAATATGCCATGATCTCTTGGTTCCTTTGTTAAGGCAACCGCCCCTTCATTATCATAGAAAATCTCCATTGGCTCCTTAATTGCTAGAACAACTGCAAGGTCTTCGATGAAGTTCTTCAACCAAATCGCCTCCTTTGATGCTTCACTTTCAGCTGTGTACTCTGATTCACAGGTAGAATCAGCCACCGTATCTTGTTTGGAACTTTTCCAGGTTATCGCTCCTCCATTTAGGGTAAACACCAAGCCAGATTGAGAACAAAAACTGTCTATTTCTGTTTGAAAGTTGGCGTCACTATACCCAGTTATTCTCAACGTATCACTGCCACCAAGCACAAGGAGCCAATCCTTAGTTCTTCACAGATACTTGAGAATATTTTTAACTGCTAACTGTAAGCTTTAGTTGGATTTCCCTGAGAACGACTGACCATGCTCAAAGCAAAAGCCACATCAGGGTGAGTACATGTCATAGCTTACATGATAGATCCAACGGTGGAAGCATATGGAACTCTAGTCATCTCTACTATCTCTACATCGGTACTCGGGCTCTGAGTCTTACTCAGTTGGTATTACTTTGTATAGGCGGTTCTCCTTTCTTAGAATTTTCCATACTAGAACGTTTCATCACCTTTTCCAAGTATGTACTTTGACTAAGTCCAATTAGCCTTTTACTCCTGTCTCTCAGAATCCTTATCCCCATAATATAGTCAGCCTCTCCTAGATCCTTCATAGTGAAACACTTACCAAGCCAAGACTTAACTTCTTGAAAAGTTGGAATGTCATTTCCTATAAGAATTATGTCATCAACATACAATACAAGGAAGGTGACTATACTCCCCCTAGCTTTGACATATACACATGACTCATCTTCACTTCTAGAGAAGCCAAACTCTTTGACCTTCTCGTCAAAACAAAGAATCCATCTGCGAGAAGCTTGTTTCAATCCATAAATTGATTTCTCAAGATTGCACACTCTATTTGGATACTTTGCATCTACAAAACCTTCTGGCTAACTCATGTAAACACCTTCAACCAGTTTCCCATTAAGGAAAGTGGTTTTGACATCCATCTGCCAGCTTTCATAGTCATAAAAGGCAGTTATGGCTTGCATTACCCTACTACATTTTATCTTGGCCGCTGGTGAGAAGGTCTCATCTTATTCAACCCCTGGGGTTTAAGTAAAGTCCTTCGCAACCAGTCGAGGCTTGAAAGTATGTACCTTTCCATCCATGTTGGTATTTTTCTTGAAAATCCATTTGCACCCAACTGTCTCACGACATGGTACATTATTAACCAAATTCTAAACTTGATTGCCATACATGGACTCGATCTTGCTGTCCATTGCCTATTTCCATTTGGCTGACTCAATGCCTGCCATTTCTTCCTTCTAGTTAGCTAGTTCATCCAAATTTACTAGTGTATTTTCACTGATAAACGTATCACCATATGTAGTAATATGGAAACCATAGAACTCAGGTGGCATTCTAACTCTACTGGAACGCCTAAGATGTAATGATTCGTCAATCTGTTCAACTGGAATTTCTTCCTCAGGTTGAGCCCTAGCATCTTCAGAGGTTCCTTCATCATTTGACTCTTGAATTTCTTCAAGATCAATGGTACTCCCATTTTCCTCTTTGCATATGAGCTCTCTCTCTCTCTCTCTCTCAAAAGACTCCCCTTCGTGCTACAAATACCATGTTCTCACTCGTATATAGAACAAATATGCAAAGGAATTTTGTGGATAGCCGATGAAAATACATCTCTCACTTCGAGGTTCAAGCTTGTCGTGAGTTTATCGTCTAACGAAAGCTTCACAACCCCAAACCTTGATATGTGCTAATGAGGGAACCTTCCTTGTCCACATCTCGCGAGGTGTTTTGGCAACCTTCTTAGTTGGGACAAGATTAAGAATGTGGGTGGTAATCTCTAAGGCATACCCCCAGAATGAGATTGGAAGTGAAGCTCGACTCATCATGGAATGAACCATGTCCAACAAGGTTCGATTGCGCCTCGCAGCCACACCATTAAGTTGTGGTGTCCTAGGAGGAGTCAATTGTGAAACTATTCCACATTCCTTGAGGTAGTCGTGGAACTCGATACTAAGATATTCACCACGTCTATTAGATCTAAGCAGCTTTATCTTAAAGCCTAGTTTATTCTCAAATTCTTACTTAAACTCTTTGAACTTTTCAAAATTTTCTGACTTATGCTTGATTATGTAGATATAGTCATATTTCCTATAATCATCAGTAAAAGTCACATAGAATGGATTAGCATCCCTTGTGGTAGATCTGCAGGCCCACACACATCTGTATGTGTTGAGGTCCAACAAACATTCACCTCTTTCACAAGATCCAGTGAAAGGTGATTTTGTCATCTTACCCAATAGAAAAGATTTGCATGTATTATCTGACCTTAGGTAAAATGATTCTAACACTCCATCCTTTTGGAGTTGGGAAATGTGTTTCTTGTTAACATGTCTAAGACGACAATTCCACAAGCATGGTTTGCCAATACCATTAGACGAATCAATTTGAAAAACACTATTACCTAAATTGTCTACAATCATCACTATTTCATACACACTATCACAAAGTAAAGCTTCAAATAAAAAAAACACCATTTTTATAAGAAGAAATGGAACCATTCTCATCATTAAAATAATATCTAAAACCTTGTTTAAACAATGCATGAAAAGAAATAATGTTTCGTTTCATTTCTGACAAGTAGCAACAATTTATTAAATCTAATCCTAACCCACTACTAAGCACTAAGCCATAAACTCCAATCTTGGTGAAAGGTGAAGATCTCATATTCCCCATGATTAAGTTCATCCTTCCATGCTCCACATCCTCACTTCTTTTTAACCCCTGCAAATCAGAACAAATGTAAAATCCACATCCTGTATCAAGGACCCAAGAACGAGAACATGATGAGTTATTAGATAAGATAGTGTACATACCTGCCGAAGTTGGCTTTACCTTGCCATCTTTTATATCTTGCAAGTATTTTGGGAAACTTCATTTATAATGCGCTTTGTCGTTGCAGTAGAAACAAGTGGCCTCTTAAGGATCAGAGACGCGAGGGGGGGGGGGGGGGAGCATCAGAACTGGATTTTCCTTTGGTTCCACTTCTTGATGACCCAGCTTGAGATTTTCCTTTCTATTTTTGCTTAGGAGGACATTTCTTCTTTTTTCCTTCCCTTGACCTATGGCCAGAACTAGAGTAGTAGCAGTAGTTGAGGCAACACTCTTTCCCTTCATTCCTAATTCAGCTGTTCGCAAGAGGTTATGTAGTTGATACAAAGTTGTCTCATTGTTGTTCAAATGATAGGTCAAAATGAACTGATCATAACGACTAGGTAGAGAGTGCAAGACTATATCAATAGCCAATTCCTCATCAAAGTTCACACTGAGCTTAATCAAACGATCTATGTATCGTTACATCCTTTGCACGTGAAGGGTCCAGTTAATGGTTTGGTCTAGGCTTTCATTGTAATAGTTCATTATGAGTCTTTAGTGTGTTTTGGGAGTTTTTTAGTAGTTTACGGCAGTAAACCTGTTTACGACCGTAAACCCAGTTTGCGGCCCAAGTCTTGTATAAATAGAGGAGTTGTAGGTCTTTGTCTAGTTGTTGATGCCATAGAGTTCACGGTTCATTCTGTCGAGTTGTACCAGACGTTTTATGCAATAAACGTGTGCAAGCTTGATTTCTTTTCTTCTTCTACTTCTATTGTGATTGCTATTGATTGTTTGTTGCTTGATCATTGGTAAAGATCCGTTACAGGACTTACGTGGCTGCTCACAGACTCTCCATCTTTCATCTTGCTTGTAATGAGGGACTTTACCACCTTGTACCTTTCTTCATGAGCTCGCTTATGGTACTTTTTCATAAGGTCCTTGTTCATATCGTACAACCAGTAATCCTCATAGTGCCTCTGCAACTCAGGAGTCATTGTGGCCACCATGATGCAAGCAACTTTTTGTTGCATCATTGTTGTGTTTCTTGTAGGCGACCATTTCTTCAGGAGTGGCCTTCTCTTCGTCGATATCATCCAATGGTCTATCAAGGACATATTCCTTGTCCTCAAAACGAAGGGCCATCTTTATGTTGTGCATCCAGTCATTGTAGTTGGTGCCATCTAATTACACCTTAAAGCTGATGTTCAATAAAGAAAAGTTATTGTTGTTATTGGAGGAGGAGGAACCAGAAGCATCAGTTGGAGTAGACATCTATAAAAGGAAGATAGTTTTTGGTTAGATAAGAATAATCTTCAATATAACACCCAAAATGAAATATTAAGGCTAGGATCCAACTAGATAATTCACAACTTAGAAAAGGGATGTCGTGATCTAATTGTAAACTATATAAAGGTAGGTAAATGACGATTCACCAATTTCACCATAAGAAAACAAAATTTGAACGAATTAAGTTTTAATGAAATTCCTAGATCTTTTGAGATTCATTGAAAATCTTCAATGACATGTTTAATCTCGATTATGCTCTTCCATTTGTGACCGGGATACCGAGGATCACAAACAAGATGTGAGTAACCATGAAAAATAGCTTGGTACTCTCGATGTCATTTATCATCTCATTTTAATGTGTCAGTTAACCACACTCGCTCCATTAATCAATGATAATTTTCGAGACACCCATTGCCACTCTTTATTAGTCCCTATTAGTGTGTCGGTTAACCACACATGCTCCAGTAATGACTTATAAAGTGCAATGTGCAATTTCATGGGTTAGCACACAAATTCACATTTTTTCTAAAGTAACTAAGATTGGGAATTTTAATAAAAGGTTTAGTTACTTTTTAATTCATTATACTTATTAATCAGAATCTTATTTGTCCTATCAAGCCTGTTCGGCTAACGACCCTCCACTAATCAAGGAATCGGTGGGTGAGAGTGGACACCCATTCAACTACCATTTTATAGGCAGTTTCCTTATACCCCCCCTTATAGACTAGCTTCATGAATGAGGCGTACTAGCAGTTCGACTGACTTAATGTTATACATAGAGTAATTATTAACATTTTTTTATTTTACATATAGTATAAGGTGTATTTTAAAACTTTTCAAAATACTAGGTTTAAATATTAAATTTCAAAAATTAAAAGAATAATAATTTAAATTTAAAATTAAACCAAATGATTTAATAATTATCTATTAGTTAAACATTTAAATAATTATATTAAACTATATAAGTATTATCCAATTTAATTAAACAATTAATTTAACCCTAATCCTTACCACCTAATTATCGAAAATATGGGTAGGGAGTTATCCAATTTTATAATTATCCTATTTAACCAGATAAACTGATAATTACCAAAAATAAGAAAACCCTATCTATACCTATCAATTTTCGAAAATGAGTGACTTGGGGAGGAAGGCAAGGATTACAACCCTTACCTTATTTTCGAAATATTGAGGGGCAAGGAACCCCTCTCCAAATCAAAAACTTGGAGGGCAAGGTAAGGGTTTCAACCCTTACCAAAATTTCGAAACTTAGGGCCTAAGAAACCCTAATTTCGAAACCCTTGTCCAAGAGGGGTTAATTGCCATAAACCCTAATTTGATCAATTCATCTATTATAACAATTCAATAGAAAACAAGCCAAGGCTCTGATACCACTGATGTGTTTTATGCAAAACAAGTAAACTAAGAAGTGTGCATGCAACACTAATTTTCATCTATGTTTTCTCTAATTGAATATAAAAGTATGAACATCAAATAAGAACCCTAAAGATACCTAGTTCTTTTCGAAATTATGAAATAAAGAAAGAAAACATACCTTTTGATCATTTGGAAGCAAGCACCACAAATGGCGTGCCTCTAGTGGTTCACACCAGAGCTAGCAGGAAGGATGTTAAGGATAGAGGAAGGAGGAGGTCATTTTCATCCTACGCTCTCTAAGGGTTTTGTGCCGAAAGTATGAAGGCCTTAGGGTCTTTATATAGTGAAAGAAGAAACCCTAGATAACCCTAATTTGAATTAACTAATATTAATTCAAATTTGGTAATTATCTACTTTCTTATTACCAACATGGGATATTCTAGAAACCCTACAATATCGCTATTGAAACTGTTCATCCTTCTCTAATAAGGTTTTGGAACCCTTTTGTTCGACTATTAAACAATTTCACTTTATACCCTGCACTTTTAATTAATTTTATTAATCCCAAAATTAGTTCCAATTAATTTCTGATTAATTATCAATTAAATAATACTATTTCTAACTAATATATTATTTACATAATATATTAATAAACTATTTATTTCAATTTATTAATCAAATAATAAATCAACCTCTCTCTCTCTCTCTCTCCAAAAATCATCATGTCTAATTGCTAGGTTTGAGGGCAACCCAAAAGGACGGGGCTGCTATCAACTCAAGTTTATACAAATTATAGTTGTCGGCTTAGACACCTAATCAAACACTAAGAACCAAGATAATCCAACTGGCTCAACCTCAACTGCCAAAAACACAAGCCCCACAGTTGTAACAAGCAACTATTGAGAAATCTCCAATGATCATGATCTCTATGATGCTGTAATCAAACTGATGATCAGTTTCTTGCCCAAACACCAATTGTTTGGACCTTGTGATGGTTTTACTGAGGTTGTTACCCAATCAATGCTCTTCAAATGTTCCTTCTACGCATTTAGACCAAAAGACATACACGATGATGTTCATCTCAAGCTTGTTGATGAATCAGTGGCGATTCTCACCAAACCCAAATTTCTTGAAGCTATTAACCTCAGAATTCCTCCTTCAACCACCTTCAAGAACCGTAGAAACTGTGTAACACCCGTAATCTAGAAGGTTCAATTGTGGAAATTAATTCAAATTCGAGTTGAACTCGACGATTTGGAGGAGCCAACTCGACATGTTGAAGATGGAAGAATCGCAGAGATTTAATGGGCCAACTCGACGAGTCGAGGTGCCTCAACTCTGCGAGTTGGGCAGTGTTTGAGAAACCCTAATTTTTAGGGTTCAATGCATATAAACATGTCATTATGTCCCATTCCCCAGCCTCCGTAGCTCAGAAACCCCAAAACCTAACCCTAATCATCCTTGTGTGTTCTTAGCCTTGTGAAGATCATTTTTGGTAGCTTGGAGCCTTGGAAAGAAGAAGATGAAGTGGGTGAAGGAGAGTTAGTGAAGCTTGAGCTGGAAGATACAAAACATCATCATCATTTAGCACTCATTTTAGGTATAAAGTTCAGAACTTGCCTTATATTTTCTTAGATATCTTCTTGGGGTAGATTGTATGTTTTTAGCCATGTTTGAGTGGATATTGGGGGTATAAGTCGTCCCAGGTGTTTATCCTTTTAGATCTGAATCTCCATGAGCTCTTTTGGCATAAAGGTGCCAACTTTATGGTCTTAAGGGCTTCATGCATTCATTAAGTCCTTGATATGACCCTTTTTGGAACATTTGACCTTCTCCTAGTCATGTATAAGTGTAAAGTTGGAAACATTACGTGGGCATTCAGCCTTTGAGGCCAGATCTGCAGTTTGGGGCCATGCCTTTGGTGATTAAGTGCTTAATGATTAAGCCCTCACTCTTTTAAGCTTAGGGTTTGGGTTTTGAACCCATTTTGGTGGTTCTTAGTGTCACACCCCCAAACCGGAACGACGGAAACGTTCGGGGATGGATGACGTCATATGTAGTATCACAACAATTGCATCATAGTAATCAAAGTAAACACAACCATTACATTGAGTAAGCAAAACATTTACACCTGTTTGATTTGTTTCTATATACATCAAAAGCATAACAAAAGTAAAAGACGTGACTCTATACGCTCCGTCTTCTAAAAATTGGTGTGAGGTACCTGTCTAGTGATTTCCTGAGAATACAAGCAATTTTGAAAACAGTATCAGCATAAAGCTGGTGAGTTCATAAGCATGTTTTTTGTAATGAAAATCATGTCATTGAATCTGTAAAATGTTTGTATGTTTCCCAATAAAAACCAATATTTTCAAACATATACGTTTGATACTGTGTTCTGTACTAGTGTATAATGTATTAGCTTGTATGTCTAATTACCACCAGTTGTATTATATAGCGTTGTTTTGAATGAAAAACCCTTTTTGTATGAAAACCCTGCCTATCACCAGTAATGTATAGAATGCCCTATTTGAAAACCCTGGTTACACCAGTAATGTATAGAATGTCCTGTTTGAAAACCCTGATTGCACCTGTATGGATAGTAGTTTCATTACTTAAAATAAAACTATGAGTTGAAATCCCCGGAATCCTCCAGTTGTATTATGAACTAGTTTTATTAATGAAAATAAAACTAAAGAAGAATGAAATCCCGTAAACAATAAGGTTAGTTTATACTATTGTGAGTCGTATAACCATGCTTGATATGACCTAGTGACCTTTACGACGTTCTTCAAGTGTCGGATAAATGACATTTGTCACCCCATGCATGCCTTCCTAACTGTAGCTAGCAGTTCAGGTGTGGGATAGTCAGTCCCGAATAGATCTATTCACAAATCTCACACTCTCCCTCCAGGAGACTCTGGTTATACTATGATAGGATTTAACCTGTACCCCGAAAGGTACAATTGAAGAGTTGTCTCACAATCCTGTATTAACTAGTTTACGTGTGGTTCTGTATTGTTCTCTCGTATTTGAATTCGTTGTATACTTGTAGTGTAACAATAATTATACTTAAATAAATTTCTAATGTAGTGCTTCTCGAATTTCGAAAGTAGTAATGTATATCACAAACTAAGTCTGTCATAGTTTATATGTGTTTTAATGTATGAGCTCTAAATTTGTAAAATTTTTTATTGAAATCCCCAAACTATACCTGTTATAGTTTGCATGTATGTTGTGTACTTAATTCATGTATTGATCTGAAAACTATGCAATTATGGTTGTACATTGAAAACGTCCCTGATGCTCAGCATGTTACAAAAGGGATAAAATATCTAAATATTTTATAAACATGTGGAAACGGTATGAATGTATTAATTGCATCAGTTTTAAAGGTATTGAAATCCTTTTGTATAAATTCACAAAAACATTTGTGTTTGGCTTATATCCCCCCTGAAAACGTGAAAATAGTAAAAGTGTAGGGGTATGAACTCACATTTAGTTGTGCGATTAGTCGGATAGCAAGACTGGGAATGAAGGCCCTCGAGTTGATGTACGCGACACTCAACGGAATCCTAATAACAATTAATACATATTTGTATTTTATTAGCGAAACCACTTATTATAGTGTTGGAAAAACACTTGTCATTGGCTTAGGAATGTTACCGAGACTCGATCGAGGTGGAAAAAGTGGTTTGCGGCCAAGATTCACGGTGTGAAGGAGTTTGCGGCCGTGAAGAGTTTCCGGCCGTGAACTGTTCTCGTCCGTGAACAGTCCCTTGAAGGGTTTATGCCCGTAAACAGTTTGCGGTCTTTGAAGATTTGAAGCGTGTACGGCCGTAAACTCAAGAACAAGGATGTTGGATTCGATGAAAAACGCATTTCAAATGTTTCCAAAACAACCTCCAAAGGTGTTTCTTGATGTTTTTCGGAAGAAAGAGGGCATTTTGGTGTTTACGGTTGAGAGTTTAGAGAGAGAAGGAGAGAGTTTTCGGCCAGAAAAGTGTAAATGAGGGGTAGGGGCTCATATTTATAGGGGGTTTTCATGGTCGGTGGTTGGGTCCACCTGTCGTTGGCCGTAGACGAGTGTATGGCCGTAAACTAGTTTACGGCCGTGAACATCACTCAGCCGAAAACTTTGATTTTTCATCAGAAACTCGGGTTTTTCGCGTGATTTTGGTTCTGACTCATATATATAATATTAAATTATAAAACTAAATGATTTATCCAAACCAAAGGAATTTGACGGAACTCATTAAAAGTTAAATTTTATTAACAGGTCTCGACTAACAGTAACGGAAAAAGTTTCAGGTTGTCACACTTAGGGGTAAAGTTGGAAAATTTACCCTTCTAGATGTTATTTGAGTCAAGATCTGAGTTGTGAAGCTCTTAGCCTCGATATTGTTGGCTTAATGGATAAAGATGTTGGATTTCTGGCAAACTCGACGAGTTTATTGATAAACTCGGTGAGTTGGATCGGTTTCTTCCCGATTGCGCAGACTAATAGAGAAACTCGTCGAGTTGAAGGACAACTCGGCGAGTTGGGTCAACTTGGAATGTTGACTTTGACCTTTGACTTATGTCTTTGACCAAGTTTGTCCCAAGGGGTGCTTGAGATAATCTGATTTATGTATAAGGAAAATATAGGCTTAGGATAAGGCCCATATGGGATTGGGCCCAATTTGGAAAATTGGGCTATTAGTGGGCCTTTGTGGATCTTTTGGTTTTGGGCCTTTTGGTTTAGTTTTGGCCCCAGTTTTGGTTCATGTTGGGGGTCAGGGGTAAAATGGTCATTTTACCCCAAGTATGGTTAGTGGTCCTTGGAATGGAATCCAATTGCTAATTGGGTGTTATTTTGATCTAATAGTTCAGAGGTGTCGTCAGGACAACAACTAGGGAATTCTTTCTGTGAGCTTCTGCATTCGAGGTGAGTCTCCTCACTATTCTACGGGTCGAAGGCACCAATGCCGGCACATTTGGTTTATGTGTTGTAGGAAGACCCAGGGGTTAGCCCTTGGCATTCGTATGAAAGACCAAGAGGTGGATCCTGACACACTGTATAAAAGACCAGAGTCTGAGCTCTGGAAAATATTAGTTATGTTGCGCTAGATTGTATTCTAGTTGTCTATGTGATACTTGCATGGAAGACCAGGAGGTGGCTCCTGGCACTTGTCTGTAAGACCCAGGGTTGTGGCCCCCAGCCTGGAAAGAAGACCACGAGGCGGCTCGTGGCATAATGGTAAGACTATGGTTGGCACATAGCACCCTTATTGATTATGGTTTATGATTGATGTGTATGGCTCATGGTTATGTATGATATGTGAGGCTTGTCTGATATGTATGGTATGTGGTATTTGGGGAACTCACTAAGATTTGTGCTTACGGTTTTCAGTTTATGTATCAGGTACTCCAGTTTTCAAATGAAAGAGCTCGGGACAATCGCAACGCATACACCCGTGTTTTCCGCAATATGTGATCTTTTGGAATGAACTCTGATAGTTGTTTTTTTTGAAATTCTTTTCAATGTTTGGACAAGGTTACAATAGTGTTTTGATTATAAAAAAAATAAATTTTTTTACCCTGGATTCGGGCATACTCTCGGGTGTGCCTGAACTCAAACTTAGGGTTTGGTGAAAATTTTTACGAAATAAATATTTAACTAAAAAGGAATCCCTAGTCAAATAAAGGGGTGTGATGTGTGCAATCGTCCGAGCTCAAGTAAGTGGTTCCCAGAATACCAATACATGCTTATTATGTTATATGCTATGATTATGAGAATTGCATGCTAGATTAGGGCTAGGGATCTGCCAAATATTTCTTGATAGGAGAGATGCCTTTTATATGCCTGATTGTATGAGGTTTAGTATCACATGATAGTATGTACATCTGATAAGTGGATAGAATGGCTTGATTAGAGTATGTTGGTTAGATTTTCCGTGCATGAATGTTGCTTGCTCTGTGATTTGTGGGACTCTTAGTGATGTGAATTGACTGCTAAGTGAAAATGTTAGGTCACATGTGGCACAAGTTAAATAATCTTAGAGTAATGGATTTGACCTTATTACGCAGCTCTTGTCTGAGTCCAACCGTTCTAGGGTTGAGTCTTTTACTAGAAGTATTATATAATCTCTGTTACATGTGACTATTTTCATGAGGAAGTTAGTTGAAATTGGTGGCAGTCCTTCAACAGCTGAGGGTTGGTTGAGGTCAAGAGCCAAGGAGAGCCTAGGGTATGCTTCAGTGGGTTAGTGACGCGGTTTAGTGAATTTTGGTGTATTGGTTTGGGGAAGTGACTTAGAGGATTCAAGAGGATTGCTGAGGAAAGTATGGATAGACGTGGAAGGTAGTATTGGGCCTGTACTACTGAAAGCATAGGATCCATACTCAAATTGGTGAGAGTCTTGGAGAAACTAAGAAGCTTATGGGATGAGGATTCTTGGGTATGTTTTGATCGTTGGCATGTTGTGTTTCAGTTGGGATGAGCACTCAGGGAGGTGGTTGTGGTTCTGGTTTTGTTTCTGGTTATTGTTCTGGTTCGGGTTCTGGCTCAGGTGCGGGTGCTGAGCCGATTAGCGAGCAATTGCGGGAATTCATCTCATCGGAGATTTCTCGCAGTATTTCGGAGATATTGGATGAGCGGTTAGGCACATTTCGTGCAGAGATTATGGCTATCTTGTGGAGCTCCTGCGTTCCATTGGGAGAGGGACCCCATTGTCAGTAGGAGGTGGTTAGCGGATATGGCTAATGCATTCAGGACAAGTTTCTGCCCCAAGGAGGCGAAGGTCAGATATGTTTCCTTCCTAATGAAGGACAAGGCACGAGATTGGTGGGAAGAGGTGTTGGGTTTTAGTATACTACAACATCCTCTGGTGCACATACAACCCTAAAAGCTTTGGATCTATGTTTTCTCTAATTATACATGCAATATTGTTTCCAAAGATTTAAACCTACAACTAGCATACAAATCATATAAACTACATAAAATACTAGTTAGAAGTTTACCTCTTTGTGTAGCTTGTAGAACTTGATGAATTTGGCCTTTAAAAGCTTAGCCCCAATAGTATGGAAGCCTCAAATGGAATCACAACACATCATGGACAAAGGTGGAACTTGAGAGAGAATCTCATGCACCCAAAAACACCCATGAACTCCAAGAACATGCATGTAGGCGTTTTTTAGGTTAAGAACAGGTATTTATATGTTGGGTTTCAAGGGTCATGGGTATAACCCAAATCCATACCCATGGGTATTATCATCCATGGTTCATCTGGCCCAACTCTTTATGTATCCATACATAAACGTGGTCCAACATGGATCATAAGCCCAACGCATATAAATATAACTAACTACCATAATTAGTCCCCATAGATTTAATTAGTCTCTTTTGATCACTAAATTAATTCCAAATTAATTACTGATCAGTACTAATTAAAACATATGATTACATATTAATATATTATAACTTATAATATATTAATAAATCATATATATAACCTTCTCTCAAGAATCCATCCTAACAAATTGTCCTGATGATATGCTACCCAAATGGACCATGCTACTCTCGGGTCAAGTACATACCAATAATAGTTATGGGCTTAGACATCTAATCCAACAGTCTCCCACTTGGATAAGTCTAAAACTATTATTACAAGTACGACTCCAAAACCCGACTAGCAATCGTAGCTCTTAAAAGCCGCTATCGAACTCTGACCTAGTCAATGACGTGTCCATTAGATAAGGGATCATATATTCCTCCATTCTAGATACCATATGGACTGAGACATGGATTATAATCATACTCTCTGTCCATCTGTTGTTTCCCGATTTCCGATTTATGACGACCGACTAATTGAACAAATCAAATCAATCCAGGCCCGGCCGAGCACTTACGTTTGTCATCACTAAATCATCGAGGGGCCCACAGATATCGTTTTTATCCACATGGGGTAAAAGGAATGGATAAACTTCGACCCAAATGCTCGCTTGTACTCACTCATCAAATTACACACAACGATATGTTTTATAAAATCCAAGTTACTGGTGTGTTTACATATGTCAATGTGCAACCGACTCGCAACTACAACTCACACGTCACTGTTTAAAGAATATAAGATATTATCGTCTCATGATCACTCGTGATAAAATCCATGAAGTGATTCAAATGAGCGTGGGTTTAATCCAATACTCGAATCTTATTCCAGGAGCACTCATGAATACTGCAGCTATGTCTAGGCCACCTAGACAAACTACAGACCCATTCATGACAGTCTTGCCTCAATACCTACTTCCAAAGTATGATTGACTGTGGACGGTTTGAATAACCTAGTTATTCGGGAAGTCAAAACATGCAAAGTGAAACACAAGAATAATATTAATCCTATATGGCCCCAAAACTTTTGAGAGTAAATAAAACACCTTTTATTTAATCACCATATTGATTACTCGTTATTCATTGTATAATGTTTTGAATAATCAGCTTAATACTTGAACTAAAACAATAGTTGTCCCATGCTACAAGCATGTACACTATGTTTACGTATGGTCTTTTATTTGTAAAATAGATCAATTGATAACATTTCAATGATGCTCATTTTACAACTCCAAACCCTTATGATAAATGTAAGAATACCAAATTCTTACCATTTTCGGAAATCTATTGGATTCTAAACTTATATGAATTGATCCTCTTGTAATGACTATGCACAACAATCACAAAGACTTGGCAACAGACATTACAAAGTATTCCAATGGAGAGCAATTCCATGGAAACAAAGTCTCATATTCAAAGTACATTCCTTTGAACATCCTTCTTGCATTAAGTTTTTCTAATCTTACACAGATTTAATGAATAACTTCCACTTATGGAAACATTTCCATATTCCCATTTTGACTATCACTTCTGAACAAGAGTTGCCTCTTTTCAGAATATGTCAATATGGTCCTTCCAAAATTTACATCATACTTCCAACTGTCCATGAGCAACCAATCTTTGGTAAACCTCAGATTCTCCTTGACAATTGCTTAATCATTTTAGTCATATACAGTTCTGGTCCTTATTCCCTCTTAATGCCCTAGGCATTTAGAAAATTCAGAACACATGGAAATATTATAACATATGTAATCGATCCTATACCCGAAGCATATGAGATACGATTCATAATGTCTCACAAAAAGACATGATACTAGACCAGTCTTTTGCTATAAATTTTCTATTTGTCATGTTCTCACAATTCGGACTATGAAGAGGGATATCGTAATCATAATCGAATTTTAGAACACAAATAATGTTCCCATATATAAAATTTCCTTATGTTGAACCATTCCAGCATAACATTCATATATATACTTGACTAAATTTGATTAAAATCTCAATCTAAGATTTTAGAATTGGGATGAAGTATAATTTCCTCTCCCTTAATTATAGCAAAACAACTTTTCAAACCCTGCAACTTTGCAAATTGAAACTTTTGTTTTCTATAATTAACATTGCTAACTTGCAATACTTAACATAATAATCATTCTCCCACTAACATGATAATTATATCCTTATTAGCATAACACTTATGCTCCCACTAGCTTTGACATGTATCCAAAATCATACACCTTTCCTTAGATTGCTCACATGTGTGTCTAAACAATTTTAGAACTATGAAAAGGGATGTCATAATCATAGTCTCAAATGTTTAGACCTTTGCTATTGCTCACAATTCGAATTATGAAAAGGGATGTCGTAATCATAATTGAATTTGAGAATGCAAATATCACAATTTCTATCTCCTTAAAATCTTCTTAGTGAAAGCTTTTCCTCACCATCATTTTCATGAATCGAAGAGAAACCTTATGACACTTAGATTTTATGGTGTATGTGTTCCTATCCATATGAATTTGTCAAAAACATAACCACAAGAGGAGGTTAGTGACAAATCCAAACTCATATGGACTAAACTCGTTCAATCTTAACTTATTTCCACCTGGCAGCACAAGGGCCTACCATTGCTTCCAAGTAATTATGCAAACAACTGAGAACTCATAGAACTCACATGCATAGTCAACTTTAAATTGAATGGTCACATAAACAAGAATATGTCAACACGATAGGCTATAAACCTCAAGTCGCGTGCTAGTGATAAACAACAGGTTCTATTCTTGATTAGTTCTTGAGACCCTTTTCAAGATCATTAAGACTCCCACTGACCTCTTGACATATAAGATTCTCTTGTCAAGAACCATTCCTTGACAAACCAAATATTCAAGAGTTAGTGCGGATTCTTATCAAGACAAACACTTCACACAATTGGCCTTAGTTGGTCTTTGTTTTATCCAAAACATCACAACTCACCAATTTCAAATGTACAAGAGTAGAAAACATTTTACTCTATATTTGATAAGTGTTTTATACCTTCTTAACATTATGTCACTCAAGGCTCTATCTTGGAGTGTTACTCTAAGACTCAATTTTGGAACGAAGTATGATTCATCTTTTGTCACACCCCCAAACCGAAACGGCGGAAACGTTTGGGGGCGGAGGACGTTATGTACAATATCACAACAATTGAATAATAGTAATCAAAGCAACAACAACCATTGTATTAATAGTATAATGTTTACATTACATTCGAATCATACACGATTGACTACAAAAGTAAATAACAAGCAAAGACTCGAACTACTAGGCTCCATCTTCTTGATCCCGGTGCGTGTACCTGTTTACTAATGTCCTGAGAATACAAGTAGATTTTGAAAGACTATCAACATAAAGCTGGTGAGTTCATAAGCTTTTTGTTTTGGAAAAACTGTTCTTTGTTCCTTTGAAAAGTGTGTTATCTTTCTCCAGAAAATCCTATATTTTCTGATGTAATGAATGTATAATCTTAAGTAAAAATGATTCTTACCAGTTCCTCCTACGAGTACTTAGTGTATACAAATCATATACAATCCAGATCGAATAAACAGTCGAGTGTGTGGTTCTACCCCAAGCCCACAACCAAACAAGGAATAGGAAATGAGGCGGAGGCCACACATTCCACTGGTTGTCGGATCCTCATGTACATAATCCTGAAGTATTCACTAGATACTTACAAAGTTAACTGTATTAGTCCTTTGAATTCTGTTGAAAGTGTTCCTCAAGAAAATCCAATATTTTTTATGAAAAGTTTGATTAAACCCATTCTTTCTATAACTTCTTGGTTCATACTAGTTACGCATAAACCGATATTCGAATAGACGGTTAATTGTGTGGATCTGCCCTAAACCCACAACCAAACAAGGAACAGGGAATGAAGTGAAAACCACACATTCCACAGTCTATCGGATATTCTTCATACGTAACCCGGATGCATAAAATAAGGAATTATAGAATTAATAATGAATATTCGTTAATTGAATAATTAACCAGTTGTTGTAAGTACTGATGTTTACCCTGGAAAATCCTTTATTTTCCCTAAGTGTACGTTATTGAATTATCTGTTCCAAAATCATAAAGTACAAGTATTTACCATACTTATGTTGTTTAAGCATTGTTCCGTTTAAAAACCTTTGTATGAAAACCATTGTACGAAAACCCTGGCTACCACCAGTAATGTATAGTAGTGTTATTACATAAATAAAACTAGCTGAAAACGTGTTGTTCTGTATACTAAAAGTGTTGTTAATACCCTACTGTGATCACCTAGTACATACGAGTTATAGAAATCTAGATCGAACAGACAGTCGATTGGGTGATTATGCCCTACGCCCACAACCAAACAAGGAACAGGGAATGAGGCGGAGATTACACATCCCACTGCAAGTCAGATGTTAATTTCATATTACCCTAATGTACATACTAAGTCACCACCTAGTTATTAACCATGTTGACTGATTGTTAGGCATATTATTACGTAAATATATCGTTGTTATCTACTTGCGAGTTTTATGACCATACTAAACTTGATATGGCGCGAATCGGGCACCAGTATCCTTTATGACTTTGTCACCCGTAGACCTGCCGGTCCTACTGTAGCTAGCAGCAAGGTGCAGGATAGTCAGTCCCGTATAGATCTATACACAAAATCACGCTCTCCTTCGAGGAGACTCTGGATCATAAGGGGTAGTCCTCCACTTAGTTATGTTTGTAAGCACCCAAGGACGTGTCTCCAACTAGATTAACTACTTTACAAGTAATAATACAAGAAAACCATTTTTGTTATGAAAATAATATCTTTTAGTTCATAATTTATAAGTTTGTTTCTTTGTTTGAAATCTGTATTTGCAACATTTATATCTTAACATGTTTATAAAGTTGTCCACAAATCTAGTAGTAACTATGTTCTTTGTGTTTAGTAAGTTCTATGTTAAATGTATACTAATGATAGGAAAATATAATAAACCAAATTATATTTTAAACACAAGAATACTTGTGCTATTACTTGTATTCCCCCCTGAAAACATTAAAAACTCGGAAAATGTAGGGGTATGAACTCACCTTATGTGTTTGATTCGATTGAAAGTTCGCGTAAGGATGGGGAGTTCCATGAATGAATTTCCGAGACACAACGAGTCCTAAATGACATATAATAGCATATATAGGCATGTAATTAGTGTTTTGGACAACTAACATGCAAGGAAACACCCTTAGGTACTAGGAAACACTTGAAACTAAGTGTTACAATCACATGTGATTGACTAGAAAGGGGTTTACGGCCATACAAGAGAGTGTACGGTCAAGTGAGTGTGTATGGCCATGAGTGTATGACCATGGAGTGTACGGTCGTACACCCATAGAAGGAACATACAAAATAGGTGATTCGATCCATGGGGAAGCTTGAGGGTCTATTGCTCAACAAGAATATGAACTAGGTTCTCACTTTGGAGGGCCTTTTGGAGTGTTTTGAGGTGTGTACGGCCATACAAGGGTGTACGGCTGTACACTCCTTTTGTTCTTGCAAAATGATCGTTTCGAAGGTGTTTAACAAGATATCTTAACGTGTACTAAGCATAGGTAAAGGATACTTACGATTTGGAGGCTCAAGGAGGGTTCACGGCCAACAAGAACAAGTGTGTGTTCTTGGTGTTCTTCATGAAAAATGAAGATCTTGAAGATCTACCCAAAAAGATGATTTCAATGGATGAAATCAAAGGGTGATACATGATTAAGAAGGATAACAACACAAGGATGGAAGAATCACTTACATTTTTGAAGGTCTAGGATGAAGAACTCGATGATACTTGAGAGAGAATCCGATTTCTTGAGTGAGGAGTGTGAAAAATGACTAGAAATGGAGGGGATAACTTATATATGGGCAAGGGTGTACGGCCAACATGGGTGTACGGCCGTACACTCATGTGTACGGCCGTACACTCCCTTTGGTGGAGTGTTCGGCTTGATTTCAACGCGAAGAACTTTAGCTGACACTTCCCTAAACCCATAGCTTGAATGTACTGAGCTTTGAACCCTTAAACATACTCTAAACAATGTTAAAAGATAGAAGAAATGAGTGTGACTCTCGGTTGAATTGAATGGCTTGGACTTACAAGGCAAAAAATTTCGGGTTATCACATCTTTTGATTTAACCATTTCAATAATTCACGATTCCTATTCTTAGTCAAATAATTGCACTAAGATGTCCTTAGAGAATTAATCGTGATATGGTTTCATAATCACTAATATAATCATAAAACTGTTGGATTAATGTCTAAGTCCATCACTATAATTGGTAAGACTTGACCCGACCCGGCATGGTCCATTTGGGTTGCATGGCATCATGCATTTGGATAGACTATAATGAGAGAAATAACACTTAAGGTTGGTTAATATATTATAAGTTCTAATATATTAATAAGGTTATTTAATTAGTATTGATCAAGAATTAATTTGGAATTAATTAAATGATCAAAAGGAGACTAATTAAATATATGGGTTGATTGTGTAAATCATTCATTCTTATATATGTGGGCTTGTGATCCAAGATTCCTTATGTTGGACTAAGTCCATGGGGTGACCCATGGATACTCCATGGAGGTTAAAATCCATGGAGCATAAGGAATGGGTAAAGTTATGAGTTACATGGTGTAACCCTAATAGCCACCATATAAAAGAATCCCATGGCTCAAGAAATCGTGTACTAATGTGTGAGTGTGAGGGCTAGACGATTTCAAGGAGTGTTCAAGTTTCTCTCAAGTTATTCCAAGTGTATTTGGTGTTGTGTGAACCATTTGAGGTGTCACACTTGGGGCACTAGGCACTCAAGCTTCATGAAGACATTCTACATCAAAGAGGTATGTATTCTATCTTGTTATATTTATTATTTTGTATGCTAGATTAGGATAATACTTTGGATGTTCATAATTGTATGTATAATAGAGAAAACATAGATCCAAGGTATTTAGGGTTGCATGTACACTTACGAGTGTTAGAATGCTCATAACCCAACAGTGGTATCAGAGAGCCTAGGCTTGTTTTCTTGTTATACTTGCAAAAGTAGCTGAAAAATCGAGTTGGATGCATATATTCGATTGTTTTGGCTGGAATTGGACTAGGAACATTACCCTAAGATGTTTTTGGACTTATAAACTTGTTTTTGATGTGGTAATGTTCATGCTAATCCAATTTCTAAGATAATTGTCATAATTTCAAGATTTGTATTAATTTGTATGTTCATGCTAATTTCTTGAAGATTGATGATTTGAATTATCTTGTTCTTATGAGGTTCTTAGATTAATAGAAAAGTTATGTGAAATAGTTGTTTTCAATCCATTTTAATCTAAGAGTTAATTCCAAAGTGTGTTTTTGTAACTTGTCCTCAAGTTATATGAAAAGTCACATTTAAGAATCATAAAACTCATAAAAGTTGGCAAAGGTTACAAAATGAAGAGTCTAGTTCTAATTAAATGGTTTTATGACTCCATAACTTGTCCTCAAGTTATGGAGGTTCAAGAGTCTCTTCATTAAATTAAAAAAAAAGTGTAACCTTAATTAGTTCCATAAGTTACAATAAAAAAAAAGTTATTTTTTTTATTAATTAGTTTAAAGTCTTCCATAACTTGTCCTCAAGTTATGGAACTTGAAGAGTTTTTTTTTTATTTTTTTAATTAAAACTACTTTAAACTCATAAGTTATGGAATTAATTAGTTTTGAATAGTTTCAAAACTTGCCCTCAAGTTTTGGAATTTGAAAAGTTTTCACATATGAATACTTTAATTCCAAGTTAGCCCTTAGAATTTTAAAAGTTAAAATTCAACTCTTATACTTTATAATATTATAAGTTAATAATATTTATATATATGTATAAGAGTAAAGTCAGTCTTACCGTTAATAGGCCTCATTCACGAAGTCGGTCTATAAGGGGGGTATAAGGTTACTGCCTATAAAATGGCAGTTTAATGGGTGTCCACTCTCACCCACCGCTTCCTTGACTGGTGGAGGGTCGTTAGCCGAACGGGTAGGACAAGGACTATAATTCTCCTTTCATTAAAAGTATTAATGATAAATACTAAGTAACTAAACTCTTATTAATACCCAATCTTAGTTACTTAGGAAAATGTGAATTTGGTGCTAACCCATGAAATTACACTTTGCACTTTGCTTAAGTCGTTAGTGGAGCGTGTGTGGTTAACCGGCACACTAACCTGGACTTAACAAGGTAGGCAAAGGGTAACTTAATATTTTTCATAGTATCGGTGGAGCGTGTGTGGTTAACCGGCACACTGATTAAGGGGTAAATATTAAGGGTACCAAGTATATTTGCATGGTTATTCACACCTTGTTTTGTGAGCCTCGGCATCCCAGTCACAAAACCTGAAGGGCACACTCGAGATTGAAACATGCCTTTGAACAGTTCAATGAATCTCAAAGATCTAGGACTTTCAAATCCAATTAAAACCTAATAAATTATTTCGTTTTTCATGGTGGAAATTGGTGAATCGTCATTCACCTACCTTCAAATATTTTATAGCTTGGATTACGGCATCCCTCTTCTAAGTTATAAAATAGTTTGTTGGGTCCTAGCCTTAATATTTCATATTGGGTGTCATATTAAGGACTTTAAATCAACTATCTTGAATATCTCCCAAAAAGATGTCTGGTCTAGACATTTATGATCTTCCCAAATCTCTTGAAACAAGCTTTCCTAAATGAAGATGATGTCCCATGGATATCATACTTCTTTCACCTCCTCCAATTATTCTCCCTAACCCACAAGTTCCTAAAAAGTTTAAGGTCACTCAAGCCCTATTGGCAAGGCAAGGTCTAGGTGTGATCACATCTTGGAGATGTAGTCACATATTGACAAGCCGGGAGAGTTGGGTGTCAAAGTCTTGAGAAAGTTGGTGGCTCAACTACTTTCTAAGTCACATAGTGAGTTGTTTTGGGAATCATATGAAACAGACTAAGACAAGACCCTTAATGATCTTATCTATTTGCTAAGATCAACTTCCTAAAACGCTATGGACATTGACAATGATGACATTGGATATCCAGTAAAGCTCTCTCTTCCCAATGGAAAGGGATCGGCCATAGTCAACTCGGTTGACCCAATGGTAAAGAGAGAGGCGAAGTCTGAGATAGTCCCATTATCAAGGGTCCATAGGTAACTATTGCCAAAGGAAGGGGCATTGGTTACGAAGCTGCCAAATTTACCTAAGGATGTTAAAGTCAATAAGTTTGGCTCTACTTCAGGTAAAGTCCATTGTCTAACTCTATTAAGTACATGCTGATTCTGATCGCGAAGATGGATTTCAATCGCATGGTTCGGTGATCAGAATTTTGGGCTATTACTTAAGAGTTATGATATTTATATTGCTTAGGAATAAATAACAACAAGGTTTTCATATGGATTGTAAGGATAAGTTTTTCCGCAAAGTTTTAAAAATAAAGAAAAAGGTTTTGATTTTATTTATTTTAAGTATCCTTACAATGGCATTTGTGAAAAGTTGTTGCTTATAAGATTCCATTGATAGCAATATTGGAAAAATGGATTTGATTCTTTCGGTTGTGGTAGTGTCTAATATTACCAAATAAGGAAAGATTCTCATCACCCAAGGTTCAATTGGACCAAAACTTGGAATCATGCAAGTTGTATAGTATGATGAATGAGAACTTTCAGCTTGGAAAATTAAGACTAATTCCTTATGTGAATAAGGAAAGGACTAAGGGATCGAGTACACATTCTTGTGCACTGGTCAAGTCCACCACCAAAGATCAAGAAGACTATTCGTCATGATTTACTTAAGTTCAGTAAATATGGTTATACTTATAAGTTTAAGTATAAGTCTGTAGCATTGGAGAAGTTTCAATGTGAGACAGAAAGAATAAGAAGAATCAAAGTATGGCAGAAAGATACTTTAGTATCATGTTTATGATCATCTTAATGATTAAGATACCATATCACAATTGGTCCTCTAAAGTCATGTTAGTGCATTCTTATGACTAAGAAGAGGAGTCATTAATTGTTGAAATGGTTAAATCAAAAAGATGAGTCATACTTCGTTCCAAAACAATTCTTAGAGTCATACTCCAAGATTGTAACTTGAGTGACATATCTTAAAGAGGGTTTGTTAACACTAGTCAAATGTAAGAGTAAAAGGTTATCTACTATTGTACATTTGAAATTGGTAAGTTGTGATGTTTTGGATAAAACAGAGACCAACTTAGGCCAATTTTGTAAAGTGTTAGTCTTGATAAAGAATCCGCACTATCTCTTGAATATTTGACAAGGGAGTCTTATATGTCAAGAGGACAGTGGGAGTCTTAAAGCTCTTGAAAGTTTCAAGACTTAATCAAGAATAAAACCTAAAGTCCTTCACTAGCACACGACTTGAGGTTTATAACCTATCGTGTTGAAATTTTTGTGCCTATTCAAGTTGGCTTTGCATAGGAGTTCTGAGAGTTCTCAATTGGTTGCACAACTACTTGGAAGCAATGGCATGCACCTGAGCTGCCAAATGGAAAGAATTTAAGATTGCACAAGTTTAATCAATATGAGTTTGGATTTGTCACTAACCTTGTCTTGTGATTATGGTTTTGACAAATCCACATGGATAAGAACACATACACTATTAAATCTAAGTGTCATAAGGTTTCTCTCCGATTCATGAAAATGATGGTGAGGAAACACTTTCACTAAGTAGATTTTAGCTAGATAGCAATTGTGATATTTGCATTCTCAAAGTCGTTAGTGGAGCGTGTGTGGTTTACCGGCACACTAACATGGACTTGTGAGAAGTGGCAAAGGTCTAAACAATTGATACTATGATTACGGCATCCCTTTTCATAGTTCTAAAATTGTTTAGACACACATGTGAGCTATCTAAGAGAGGTGTATGATTTTGATAAAGTTTTATCAAAACAATCTAGTATCAGAAATCTGAACTTTGGTAAGAAAGTCAGCTGATTTCTGAGTACATGTCAAAGCTAGTAGAAGCATAAGTGTTATGCTAATAATCATCATGTTAGTGGGAGCATGATAATTATGACAAAGGTTGCAAGTTAGCAATGTTAATTATAGAAAACAAAAGTTTCAATTCGTGAGGTTGCAGGGGTTGAAAAAGTTGTTTTGCTATAATTAAGGGAGAGGAAATGATACTTCATTTCAATTCTAAAATCTTAGATTGAGATTTTAATCGTATTTAATCAAGGATATATATATGAATTTCATGTTGGAATGGCTCAACATAAGGAAATTCTATATATGGGTCCATTATTTGCGTTCTAAAATTCGATTATGATTACGGCATCCCTTTTCATAATCTGAATTTTGAGAACTTGGCAAATTGAAATGGAAATATTATAGCAAAAGACTGGTTTAGTCTTTATGTGAGACATCATGAATCGTGTCCCATATGCTTCGGATATAGGATCGATTACATGTGCTATATTCATCCTTTCTAAAATTTTCCAAATGCCTGGGGCATTATGAAGGGAAAAGGTCTAGAATTGGATATGACTAAAATGATTAAGCAATTGTCGAGGACAATCTAAGGTTTACCAAAGATTGGTTGCTCAAGGACAGTTGGAATTATAATGTTAATTCTGGAAGGACCATATTGACATAATCTGTAAGGAGGCAACTCTTGTTCAGAAGTGATAGTCAAAATGGAATTTGGAAATGTTTCAAAGTTAGAAATTATTCAATCTGTGTAAGATTAGGAAACTTAATGAAAGAAGGATGTTTCCAAGGAGCCGATCTCCTTTGGAATGCTCTGTAATAATTGTTGTCAAGTCTTTCTGACTTTGTGCATAATCATTAAGAGGATCAATGCATATAAGTTTAGAATCTAACATATTTCAATAAATGGCATGAATTTGGAATTCTTGCATTTGCAGTAAGGATTTGGGACTGTGAAAAGAGGATCATTGGAGTGATGTTCAATTGATCTATTTTACAAAGTAAAGATCATAGACAAACATAGTATGCATACTTGGTGTATGGCATGACTAGTGTTTAGAAAACATAGTGTACATGCTTGGAGCATGGGACAACTATTGTTTTAAATTCAAGTATAAAGTTGATAAAACCGAAACAATGAATAATGAGTAATCAGTATGGTGATAAATAAAAGTGTTTATTTATATTCATAGGGTTTGATACCATATTTGATTCATTTATTCTTGTGTTTCACTTTGCATGTTTTGACTTCCAGAATAACTAAGTCGCTCTTCCTGAATGATTAAGTTATTCAAACCATCCACAGTCGGTCATATGTTGGAAGTAGATATGAATCAAGAATGTCATGGGTTGGTTTGTAGAGGTCCAAGTTGGTGGACAAAGTGGTGATACAACACTCATGAGTGCTCATAAGTTCTGAGTATTGGATTCAACCCGCGCTCATTTGAATCACTTCATGGATTTTATCACGAGTGATCATGAGACGATAATATCTTATATTCTTCAAACCTAGAGATATGAGTTGTTACTATGAGTTGGTTATACATTGATTGCACGAAAACGCATTGGTAACTCGATGTTATAAAACGTGCCTTTGTGTATGATTCAACAAGTAGTAGAACAAGCCATATGAGTCGAAGTTTATCCATTCCTTTTACCTTCGGGATAAAAGCGATATCTGTAGGCCCCTCGATGATTTAAAGATGATACATGTGAGTGCTTGGCCAAGCCAGGACTGATTTGATTTGTTCAATCAGTCAGTCATCATGAATCGGAAATCGGGAAACAACAAATGGACAGAGAGAATGATTGATAATCCATGTCTCAGTCCATATGATATCTAGAATGGAGGAATATATGATCCCTTATCTAATGGACAAGTCATTGACAAAGGTCAGAGTTCATCGACAAGGTCAGAGTTCGACAGAAGCTTTTGAGAGCTACGATTGCTGATCGGTTCCTGAAGTCATGCGCAATAATAGTTTTAGACTTATCCAAGTGGGAGACTGTTGGATTAATGTCTAAGTCCATAACTATAATTGGTAAGACTTGACCCGACCCGGCATGGTCCATTTGGGTTGCATGGCATCATGCATTTGGATAGACTATAATGAGAGAAATAACACTTAAGGTTGGTTAATATATTATAAGTTCTAATATATTAATAAGGTTATTTAATTAGTATTGATCAAGAATTAATTTGGAATTAATTAAGTGATCAAAAGGAGACTAATTAAATATATGGGTTGATTGTGTAAATCATTCATTCTTATATATGTGGGCTTGTGATCTAAGATTCCTTATGTTGGACTAAGTCCATGGGGTGACCCATGGATACTCCATGGAGGTTAAAATCCATGGAGCATAAGGAATGGGTAAAGTTATGAGTTACATGGTGTAACCCTAATAGCCACCATATAAAAGAATCCCATGGCTCAAGAAATCGTGTACTAATGTGTGAGTGTGAGGGCTAGACGATTTCAAGGATTGTTCAAGTTTCTCTCAAGTTATTCCAAGTGTATTTGGTGTTGTGTGAACCATTTGAGGTGTCACACTTGGGGCACTAGGCACTCAAGCTTCATGTAGACATTCTACATCAAAGAGTTATGTATTCTATCTTGTTATATTTATTATTTTGTATGCTAGATTAGGATAATACCTTGGATGTTCATAATTGTATGTATAATAGAGAAAACATAGATCCAAGGTATTTAGGGCTGCATGTACACTTAGGAGTGTTAGAATGCCCATAACCCAACAAAAACAAGATACTATAGTACTCTCCCATCTTTTCGTATTGGAGAAACTTTTATCTTTCTGCCTAATTTGATTCTTCTTATTCGTTCCGCCATACATTGAAACTTTTCCAATGTTTCAGAATTACACTTAAACTTGTAAGCATAACCATATTTACTAAACTTTAGTAAATCATAACGAATAATCTTATCGATCTTTGTGGTGGACCTGACCAGTGCACAATCAAGTGTATCCGATCCCCTAGTCCTTCACTTGACTCACATATACATGTGAACAAGGAATTAGTCTTAATTTCCCAAAGACGAAAATTCTCATTCATCATACAATACAAGTTGCATGAATCCAAGTTTCTATCCAACTGAAACTTGGGTGATGAAAATCTTTCCTTATTTGGTAAATTATGACACTACCACAAACGAAAGAATTAAATCCATTTTCCAATATTGCTATCAATGGAATCATATAAACAACAATTTTCACAAATCCCATTGTAAGGATACTTAAAATAAATAAAATAAAAAATTTTCCTTTTATTTTAAAATTGCGGAAAAACTTATCCTTACAATGCAAATACATATGAAAACTATGTTGTTATCTATTCCTAAGCAATCTATCATAACTCTTAAGCAGCAGATCAAAATTCTGATCTTCGAATCATGCAATCGAAATCCATCTCCGCGATCAGATTCAGCATACTCTTCTTCTAAGCTTCGTCTCCTGTTTCGATTCTACAAAAAATCAAAATGCGACCTAGTCACATCATGTAATAAGAATCTCCAAATAGGAACTTAATAGAGTTAGATAGTGGACTTTACCTGAAGCATAGTCAAATTTTTTTGACTTTTACCATCCTAGTGAACTTTCAGGTAAATAAGGCAGCTTCGCAACCAATGCCCATTCCTTTGGCAATAGAAACATATGGACTCTTTAGTAATTGTACATGGGACTATCTCAGACTTAGCCTTTCTCTTTAACATTTGGTCAACCGGGTTGACTATGGCCGATCCCTTTCCATTGGGAAGAGAAGACTTTTCTGGACTTCCAATGTTTCCATTGTCAATGTCCATGAAAGTTTGGGAAGTAGATCTTCCAATCAAATTTGCTTTACCAGTGCTCCAAATCATTTCTGATTCAGCAGCAACAAGCAAATAGGTAAGATCGATAAGGGTCATGTCGTGATCTGTCACATAGTAGTCCTTTAAAGAACCCTCTATATGACTTAGGAAGTGATTGAAGAACCCAGTTAACAGCCAAATTCCTTGAGACTTCGACACCCAACTCTCCCAGCTTGTCAATATGAGACTTCATCTCCAAGATGTGAGTACATATAGACACTGCTTGCCAATAGGGATTGAGTGACCTTGAACTATTCAACAACTTGTGGGTTAGGGAGAATAATTGGAAGAGGTGGAGGAAGTGAAGTATGATTTCCAGTCCCATTAATGCACAACAAAGGGATTAATCTTTCACCTTGATCGCCATTTGGGATATCATCTTTATTAGGATAGCTTTATCCAAAAGGATAAGGAAGACCATAGTTGTCACAACTAGACATCTATGAGAGAGAAATTCAAGTTTAATTGATTTAAGTCCTTAATATAACACCCAATATGAAATATTAAGGCTAGGACCCAACACAATATTTTATAACTTAGAAGAGGGATGCCGTAATCCAAGCTACAAAATATTTGAAGGTAGGTAAATGACGATTTACCAATTTCCACCATGAAAAACGAAATTTAACATTAGGTTTTAAATGAACTGAAACTCCTAGATCTTTTGAGATTCATTGAACTATTCAATGGCATGTTTAAATCTCGATTGTGCCCTTCAAGTTTGTGACTGGGATGCCGAGGATCACAAACAAGGAGTGACTAATCATGCAAATTAACTTGGTACACTTAATGTTACAACCACCTAATTAATGTGTCAGTGAACCACACACGCTCCATTGATCTATGATTAACATCAAGCTACCCTTTGCCACACATTGTCAGTCCCAGATTAGTGTGCCGGTTAACCACACACGCTCCACTAACGACTTAACAAGGTGCAAAGTGCAATTTCATGGGTTAGCACCAAATTCACATTTTCCTAAAGTAACTAAGATTGGGAACTTAATAAAGTTTAGTTACTTTATATTTATCATTATACTTTTAATGAAGGGAGAATTAATGTCCTGTCCTACCCGTTCGGCTAACGACCCTCCACCAGTCAAGGAAGCAGTGGGTGAGAGTGGACACCCATTAAACTGCCATTTTATAGGCAGTAACCTTATACCCCCTTATAGACCGGCTTCGTGAATGAGGCCTACTAACGGAAAGACTGACTTATTCTTATATATATATATATATATATATATATATATATATATATATATATATATATATATATATATATATATATATATATATATATATAAGTATTAACGAATAGTATAAGGGTGTATTTTAAACATTTAAAATACTTGATGGTTTAATCTATTAATTAAACTATACTCTTAATTTAATTAAACTAAACCATGTCATTATGGAATTATTAATCTCCTTTAATTAAACACTTTAATTAATTTAATAAAGTCCATAAGGTTTGAATTTTAAACTTTTGAAATTCTAGGGGTTGGAATTAAAGTATTCATGGGGGGAAACTTTACAAATTCCAAAACTTGAGGGCAAGTTTTGAACAATTCAAAAACTTTTGGTTTCCATAACTTTTGAGTTTAAAGTAGTTTAATGGAAAAACTCTCCAAGTTCCATAACTTGAGGACAAGTTATGGAAGACTTTAAAAACATTAAAAATGAGACTCTTCATTTTCATAACTTATTGAAATTTTATGAGTTTTAAAATTCATAAATGAGACTTTTCATATAACTTGAGGACAAGTTACAAAAACTCATATTATGAACAACATTTAGATCAATATGAATCGAAAACCAATTATCACATAATTTTTCTATTAATCTAAACTAACTCATAAGAACAAAATAATTCATATCATCAATCTTAAAAAAATTAGCATAAACATATAAACTAATACAAATCTTGAAATTATGACAATTATCTTTTAATTGGAAGAGAATCATCATTACCATAACAACAAAATCAAATTTTATGAACAAAACATTTTGTGATAATGATTCTAATCCAAAACAGGCCAAAAAAAACGAAAATTTGCTCACAGGTGCATCACCACGTCGTGGTAAAAGCTGCCACGTCGTGGTGAGCAGTCACATGCGAAAATGACACATTTTCAACTTTGGAAAAACAAGAAGCATCAAGTATAATAGAAAACAACCCATGGCTCTGATACCACTGTTGGGTTTTAGTATACTACAACATCCTATGGTGCACATACAACCCCAAAAGCTTTGGATCTATGTTTTCTCTAATTATACATGCAATATTGTTTCCAAAGCTTTAAACCTACAACTAGCATACAAATGATATAAACTAAATAAAATACTAGTTAGAAGTTTACCTCTTTGTGTAGCTTGTAGAACTTGATGAATTTGGCCTTTAAAAGCTTAGCCCCAATAGTGTGGAAGCCTCAAATGGAATCACAACACATCATGGACAAAGGTGGAACTTGAGAGAGAATTCCATGCACCCAAAAACACCCATGAACTCCAAGAACATGCATGTAGGCATTTTTTAGGTTAAGAACATGTATTTATATGTTGGATTTCAAGGGTCATGGGTATAACCCAAATCCGTACCCATGGGTATTATGATCTATGGTTCATGTGGCTCAAGTCTTTATGTATCCATACACAAACTTGGTCCAACATGGATCATAAGCCCAACACATATAAATATAACTAATTACCATAATTAGTCCCCATAGATTTAATTAGTCTTTTTTGATCACTAAATTAATTCCAAATTAATTCTTGATCAATACTAATTAAAACATATAATTTCATATTAATATATTATAACTTATAATTTATTAATAAATCATATATATAACCTTCTCTCAAGAATCCATCCTAACAAATTGCCCTGATGATATGCAACCCAAATGGACCATGCTACTCTCGGGTCAAGTACATACCAATAATAGTTATGGGCTTAGACATCTAATCCAACAAGAGGTTGGTAATGACTTGGGTGATGATGTTGTCGATGATATGTCATGGGATGACTTCTCGACCAGGTTCCGAGCTGAGTTTACACCAGCACTTGAGGTACATCAGTTGGCGTGAGAGTTTCTAGATCTCTGCCAGACTACTGAGACTGTGGCAGAGATCACTGCCAAGTTCCGGGGAGGGCTTTATCGGTATCGCAGTATGCAGCAGATGAGGAAATGAAGAAATTAAGGTATCATGATATGTTGTGGGATGATATCTGGGAGTTCGTGAGTATTTCGGGGTGCGAGACCCTCAATGATATGATTTTTGAAGCCCGGGAGCGGGAGATTGATTTGGAGCACATTGGAAAGAGGGGGTCAGATCAGGTGCATATATTGGAGGGTTCCGGGAAGAGATCCAAGACTTTTGACCAACATTTGAGAGGTCAGTAGGGCCGGAGTCAGTGCAGCACGTGCGGGAAACTGCACGATGAGTTTGTTCTTCCAAGGCTTTAGGCTGCTACAAGTATGGCAGGGTTGGTCACGTCAGCATGGATTGTCCTCAGGGGGCAAGACCGTTATGTTTTCACTGCGATCAGGTGGGCCACAAGAAGGCCAATTTTCCGATGTTTAGGGGAGGATCAGTGAGTGCGTCCGTTCCGGTTACTTTGAGGATCACTGGTGGACGAGAGGGTAGGGCAGGAGCCCCAACGGAGAGGAGTCGGGCTTTGCAGTGTCAGACAGGGGAGGTCAAGACTCCAGCATGCGATGTTGCAGGTATGTATCTTTTTCTTTCTTTTCAGTTTTATCTGCATTTTGTTGTTGGAATCTTGCATCGGTTGGGGTAAGTGTATCTCTGGTTTATTTTTTTGCCTATGTTGGGTTATATCTTCAAGAAATGTTATATGTCATTTGCATGCCATGAATCGTTAGTGATTAGTAAGGGTTGTATATTGGATAGAGGGTTTTAAGTGTTCGAGTGTTATTCTGGTTTTTGGTCGGTATCGGATCAGGAGCATTGTGTGGAAGGTCTATGGTCAGGGTGCGGCAGGATGATTCTCCAACATCGTCAGGGTTCGGTGGTTTAGCTTTGTGCTTGGTTGGCTTTTGGATGTGCCGAAGGAAGTGGTCTTCTGTGGAGGTTTCTGGTCTGAGCATCCGCCCTTTGGACTTCAGGATTTGAGTGTGGTATCATCTTATAGTATTCAGGGTTATCAGTGCTGCTAGGTTTTGCGAAATGTTCAGCTGGTCTTCAGGGTGTGCGGTCGTTTGGGATGGTTAGTGATGGAACACTAGCATGGGTAAGCGCTGGTTGTCAGCCGATCGATCGTTGGAAAGTAAAAAGGATTGGGAATTCTTCAATTCTCGTGTACTGTGAGGATTTATTCGAATCAAAGTGGGGGAGAATCGTCCAGGAATTCAGGAGCAGGAGCGGTTTTGAATCTAGGATGAGTTTCGCATCCCCGTCGGGAAAGAAGCTGGCCCAAGTCGCTGTTGGATTAAGGATTTTGTGAGTTGGAAGTTCGGGAAACTTTCCAACATTGAGATCGCATTCTCTTGGTGCAGGATAGCAGGCTTTGGGCTGCAATTATGGTAAGTGGATGTGTTGTAAGACTGCAGGGTGGCCCGTAGCATTCATTAGTTAGCAATTAGTGTAGAAGTGTTGTAAGACTGCGGGATGGCCCGTAACATTCACTAGTGGTCAGTTGGTGTGGCAGTGTTATAAGACAGCGGGGTGACCCGTAGCATTCGCTGGTCCCTGTGCAGCGGTAGTCTGTCGTGCGTTTAGACCATTTTAGATCTCAGGTCTCGAAAAGGTAGAAGTGGTTTTCCGGGGCTGAAGTTTCTATTTTTATCTACGGGATGGAAGTTTCGGTTTGGCTTTCGGTTGTCATGGGAAGATTGTCTTATGCGCAGAATTTTCGATTGTCTCCGTCTGGTGGATTGTTTTGTTATGAGTGGCAGTAAGGATCGATTTCGAGGACAAAATCTAATTTAAGTGGGGGAGAGTTGTAACACCCAAAATATAGAAGGTTAAAATGTGGAAATTAAGCCAAATTCGAGTTGAACTCGGCGAGTTGGAGGAACCAACTCGACGTGTTGAAGATGGAAGAATCGCGGAGATTTAATAGGCCAACTCGACGAGTTGAGGCGCCTCTACTCGGCGAGTTGGGCGCTGTTTGAGAAACCCTAATTTTTAGGGTTCAAGCTATATAAATATGTCATTATGTCCCATGCCCTAGCCTCCTTATCAGCCTCCTTAGCTCAGAAACCCTAAAACCTAAACCTTATCATCCTTGTGTATTCTTAGCCTTGTGAAGATCATTTTTGGTAGCTTGCTTTGGAAAGAAGAAGAGGAAGTTGGTGTAGGAGAGTTAGTGAAGCTTGAGCTGGAAGATCTGAAACATCATCATCATTTAGCACTCATTTGAGGTATAAAGTTCAGAACTTGCCTTATATTTGCTTAGATATCTTCTTGGGGTGGATTGTATGTTTTTAGCTATGTTTGAGTGGATATTGGGGGTATAGGTCATCCCAGGTGTTTATCCTTTCAGATCTGAATATCCATGAGCTCTTTTGGCATAAAGGTGCCAATTTTATGGTCTTAATGGCTTCATACATTCATTAAGTCCTTGAAATGACCCTTTTTGGAACATTTGAGCTTCTCCTAGTCATGCATAAATGTAAAGTTGGAAAGTTTAGGTGGCCATTCAGCCTTTGAGGCCAGATCTGTAGTTTGGGGCTATGCCTTTGGTGATTAAGTGCTTAATGATTAATCCCTCACTCTATTAAGCTTACGATTTGGGTTTTGAACCCATTTTGGTGGTTCTTAGGGGTAAAGTTGGAAACTTTACCCTTCTAGATGTTATTTTCGTTTAGATCTTAGTTGTGAAGCTAGCCTTTAGTCTCGATATTGTTGGCTTAATGGATAAAGATGTTGGATTTCTGGCGAACTCAACGAGTTTATTGATAAACTCGGCGAGTTGGATCGGTTTCTTCCCGACTGCGCAGACAAATGGAGAAACTCGACGAGTTAAAGGACAACTCGACGAGTTGGGTCAACTTGGACTGTTGACTTTGGCCTTTGACTTATGTTTTTGACCAAGTTTGTCCCAAGGGGTGCTTGAGATAATCAGATTTGTATATAAGGAAAACATGGGCTTAGGATAAGGCCCGTATGGGATTGGGCCCAATTTGGAAAATTTGGCTATGAGTGGGCCTTTGTGGATCTTTTTGTTTTGGTCCTTTTAGTTTGTTTTGGGCCCTAGTTTTGGTTCATGTTGGGGGTCAGGGGTAAAATGGTCATTTTACCCCAAGTATGGTTAGTGGTCCTTGGAATGGAATCCAATTGCTAATTGGGTGTTATTTTGATCTGATAGTTCAGAGGTGTTGTCAGGACAGCGGCTAGGGAATTCTTTCAGTGAGATTCTGCATTTTAGGTGAGTCTCCTCACTATTCTACGGGTCGAAGGCACCAATGCCGGCACATTTGGTTTATGTGTTGTAGGGGGTTAGCCCTTGGCATTATGTATGAAAGACCAGGAGGCGGCTCCTGGCACATTGTATGCAAGACTAGAGTCTGAGCTCTAACAAATATTAGTTATGTAGCGATAGATTGTATGCTAGTTGTCTATGTGATACTTGCATGGAAGACCAGGAGGTGGCTCCTGGAACTTGTCTGTAAGACCCAAGGTTGTGGCCCCCAGCCTGGAAACGAAGACCACGAGGCGGCTCGTGGCATAATGGCAAAGACTATGGTTAGCACATAGCACCCTTATTGATTATGGTTTATGATTGATATGTATGGCTCATGGTTATGTATGATATGTGAGGCTTGTCTGATATGTATGGTATATGGTATCTGGGGAACTCACTAAGATTTGTGCTTACGGTTTTCAGTTTATGTTTCAGGTACTCCAGTTTTCAAATGAAAGAGCTCGGGACGATCGCAGCGCATACATCCGTGTTTTCCGCAATATGTGATCTTTGGGAATGAACTCTGATAATTGTTTTATTTGAAATGCTTTTCAATGTTTGGACAAGGTTACAATAGTGTTTTGATTATAATAAAAATGAAATTTTCACCCTGGATTTTTGGAATGTTACAAACTCTGGCATCTTCAGAACCCTCTATAAGATGGGTTATCAGGCTAAACTCAAAGGAATTGCTAAATTCAAAAAGGGAAAGCTTCCAGCTGTATAGCAGTACGTTTGCCATTATGTCATTCAATGTTTATCTGGAAGAACAGGAGGAACGGACAACATAGGGAAACAGTTGATGGACATCGTCTGGGGAATCTTCACCAGCGAAGCTGTTGATTATGGAACCATCCTTTGGGATGATTTTACTCAGTATGTAGGAAAATGATCACCCAAGAAGGACTCACCGACCTCACATCTTCTAGATTTCAGTCTCTCTATTTGGTGGATCTTCACAAAGAAGCTGAAGTTATTCCTGGAGATGAACTTAATTGCTTTTCATGCCGAGATCTCAAAAGGTAATCTCTTCCCAAAGATCAACCTATTTTTGGTTCCATTAGGAAACTGTCGATGCAGATCTTGACTTTAGTTGGACTTTTTGACTCTGTGGTCACTGATCACATTGAGGCTACAAGTGATACAACATTGTATCGCTCTACCTCACCTAGCCCCCCCCCCCCCCCACCGCAGACCACTGGCCCATTCCTTGAGCCAAAATCTAAGAAAGTCAAGTCAATTTCAAAGAGAAAGACTCCAATGAAAATTGTAACCAAAGGAGTTGGAGTCTCAAAGAAAAGAAAGACTATCACCGAAGACCCCATTGCTATTGAAGATCCAATTCAAATCGAAGAGCCTATTAATTTGAATGAAGAGGAAGCTGAAGAAATAGTTGTGTCTGGGGAATTTTTTTAGGAAGAAGAAGTTGAAAATCCCCACCCCTCTTAACCAAAAGCGAACCACATCTAATACCGGAGACTCTCAAAAGTCTCCAATAATTCTTCGATTCCATGTTGAATCACCTATTCGAACCCCCATCCGTCCACTCCGCTACAGTAAGTGTAACAGTTTTAGATCAAATTCATGGAGAAAACATCCCATTAGGATTCCAAGTGAATACTAGTGTTCTTAAAACTCCTAAGGTCTCCAGGAGAAAGCACTTGCATGTTTTTACACCCGAGGAGCTTCACTCCATCTTTCTTTCTTTATCACATACACTGCAAACACAGAATGCACCGTAGTTTCCTTTTTCCGAGTCCCTTACCGGAAAAGGGTCGAGGCCAAACTTGGTTATAGACCAAAGAGAACGAGGAAGCCCTGGAAATCCTTCATCGTTGATATTTAGAACAAGCGGCATAGACATGGTGAACACCAATATGCAAGGATCCATAAACCTGGGGGACAGCCCTGTGGTGACTGAAACTAACATGATTGCAAATGATAGATGGACCAACTACCAGCCCCCTACTGAATCTCAAAAGCAATGATTTAAATCATTTCAGCGAGCTCTCCGGGTAAGGAAGCAAATACAAACAATGCATCAGCAACGGAAGGAATAAGAGATTAAATTCATTACAGCTTATTGGACCGACTGGATAATTAACCTGAAGACTATTTGTGATCTCAAGACTGCACAAAGATGGGTTGATGAAACGGAAGAAACAATGCAAGGAGCTCGAGAAGCCGAAGGGAATCTAGTCGGAGGATCAAAGCCCATTCCTTCACCAATTGATGTTGGTGACTCCAATGATGGTGGAACCGAAGTTCAAATCAGTCAGGAACCGGGATTTCATTTTGTTTTCAGTGAAGAAGAAGAATACAAAAATAGGGCTAGTTTGAAGACTTCGACATGTTTTTCGAGGATGAAGAATCAAGTGGATCCCAACACTCCACCTCCAAACCAAACTAGAAGAAGAAAAAGAAAGTTGCAGTGTCAAGGAAAGAATTCCTTGACCTAAAACTCAAAATTGATCAGATTCTCACAGCAATATCCTCTTAACAGCCCCCGCAGACCTCAACTACTCCAACTCTTTAGTCTCTCAAATACATGATCACAACCATGGAACTAAGGGAAAAATGGATTGCTGAAAGAATCTTGTTACAAATTGAAATGGGGATTCGTCAACTTGATCAACAAAGACAATCAAACCACAAGGAGTTCATCAAGAAAGCTGTAACATCCCAAAAATCAGGGAATAAAAAAAATTTGTTTTTAGATTAGTAAATTGCTAATACATATTATTCTCATAAAATCAAGGTAACCAGAATTTAGCAAAACATTATCGAATCAAAGTATTTCACTGAATGCGAAAACATGTGGTGTGTGCACTCCAATCGCCCCGAGCTCCTTCATTTGAAAACCAGAGTACCTTAAACATAAACTGAGAACCGTAAGCACAAAGCTTAGAGAGTTCCCCAAAATACCACACCACATACAACCACAAATAATCATGCGCATACATATAGCTGCCATGGGCTCCCCCATGGTCTTTATCTAGTATGCCATGGGCTCCCCCCATGGTCTTTATATAGTATGCCATGGACTCCCCCCCCATGGTCTTTATATAGTATGCAATGGACTCCCCCCATGGTCTTTACCTGGAATGCCATGGGCTTTCCCCATGGTCTGACATCCAACTGCCACGGGCTCCCCTGGGGTCTTCCATGCAAGTATCACATAGACAACTAGCATACCACATAGCACGTAATGTGTAACACCCGTTTATTTATTAAGATAAATAAATAAATTAATGAAGGAATGGTAGCCTAAAATAAATAATTATATATGCAGGGTGTTAGGTTCGAGGAGTTAATTGCCACATTTTTGGAAGCCGGGGGTTAAAAGTGTGAGTTCGGGACTCATTTTATAAATATTTATGAAGACAGGGGCTCCGTGGTAATTATTTGGATTTAATTTAAAGGAAATGAGGTGAAAGGGGCTGAATATGTCATAATTAAGGTATTGGGGGCTGTTTGGTAAATTTTGTACCTAAGTTGTAAAGGATTTTAATGCTAAGGGTTTAAATGGTAATTATCAGATTCATTTTGAAAGGAAATGTTATGGAGAGGGGCCATTCCTGCCATTATGGAGGGAAGTTTGATGAGACACTGTATTTAACTGTTGTATTGCTCTCCGTAACCCTAACCCTAGAGGACCATACAGCCGCCACTTCTCTCCATCCTTATGCCCCCTCACCGGCACCACCACCACCCCCATTTTCCGATCAGCGAATGGCCGCCATTCGAACACCGAGTCTCCACCGCTCTTGATCTCCTTCTTCTTCTACAGTCGCTGCCACGAGACGTTGCATCCACCACCCGCTACCACGCAAGTCGGAGCCGCCCAACCGCCAATGGAAGTCGTAACCACCGGCATGGCGTGCGCTGCTGATGCTTCGTTTCGACGACGACGAGACCGCCACCTGCTGTCTTGGTATTGAGCGCCTTCGCAGCGTGGTTGTCAGAGGCGTAACCAAATCATGAAGGTGTCGCCGCCACCTCCCTCGTTCCTGTTGCGTCGTCACAGGTCCACTGCCCCCGTTAGCCGCTTCTGTGATGCCTTCGAGCTCCATCCGCTGCTGCATCGATGATTGTATGTGCTACCGTCGCTGCCGGCCGCCATACGCCACCAAGAGGGTGGCTGGGTTATTTTTGCAACCGGGTGTGTGTATGTAGTTGTATTTCCACTGTGGGTGTGTGATGAGTCTGCTTGGGAGGTTTGTTTCGCCGGAAATCAAGTGCACCACCATGGCAGCCAACCATGGTGGTTGCTGCCGCTTATAGCTTTTCTGCCACCACCGGCCACCATAGGGGTGGCTGTGTGTGTGCGCGTGTGTTATTTTTAGTGTGTATGTGTGTGTGTGTATTATCGAGTTGTACATTGTAATGGTGCCAAAATAATAATAGAAATCTCGAAACCATCACCATGAGTGGTGGCCGCCGCCTCCCGCCGTCACCGGCCGCCGTGTCGGGTGGCGGTGTGCATTGATGGATCGTGACTTGTTTGGATGTTTGGAAAGGGACTAACAAACCCTAATGGGCCCAATGAGGCTTAATGATCCTAATAAACCCTAATGGGCCTAATGAAGATTAATAGACCTAAAAGCCCAAACAGATGACTAATGGGCCTAGTGAAATCTTAATGAGTCTAGTGAACCTTAATTGATTAAAAGACATATCAATTGGACCTAATGGGCTAAGATGGGGTTGGAAGCCCTAATTAGGGTTTAGAAAACCCTAATATTGGATTCATGGGCTTGAATTTATTGGGACCCACTTTTGGGCCATTGGAATAATGGAGTTGTGTGATTAAGCCCAATCACACCATATGACTCATTTAGAAGAATGATGGACTTAATGGATTAAGTCCTTAATCGATTAAGTCCTTAATGGGTTAAGTGAGAAACACTTAACCCCAATCGTCATTTTATGTGAAATCCTAATTTCACATGGGTGTATTGATGGGCCTTCTATTGGGCCTTGATGATTGCGTTATTAATGGGCCTTGGGCTTGCATAAAGCCAAGCTTGGGGTAATGTAGTAATTATCCAAAGTATGTACTCATGGTTATGTGGTGGAACTCAATTATTAATTGGGTGTTATTTTGGTGTTGACAGTTCAGGAATCTGTCAGCCAGAAGCTGGGGTTGAGTCTGCAAGACTTCAGCAGTGTGGGATTGTGTCTACGGGACTTCAGCAGTGTGAGGTGAGTTACTTTCGAGTAGCGATGGGTCTACGGCCACAATGCCGGCCCACTAGTAGGAGTTGTATGTTAGATGATTGTCTTTGTGATATTCATCTAGATTTGCTACTAACTGATATGTTATATGCTGGCATGATATGTTATATGTGATAATGGTAGTAGGGGGGAATAGTCCCCAAGTTCGGTTGATAGGACCGATGGGTAGGTCGGACACCCCAGATATGTCTGACAGTATGTTATGATATGTTTATATGCTGCCATGGTATGTTATATGTGATAGTAGTAGTAGGAGGTGAAATAGTCCTCGCATCTCGGTCGTAGGGACCGAAGGGTAGGTCGGGCACCCCAGATATGCCTGACGGTATATGTTATGATATGTATGATAGTAGTAGTATGGGGTGAGATAGTCCCCGAAGTTCGGTTGTTAAGACCGAAGGGTAGGTCAGCACCCCAGAATGGCTTGACACGGGTAGGTCAGCACCCCAGAATTGCCTGGCAGTATGTATGCTATGTGATTGTATGGTATGTGATATGATGGGGGAACTCACTAAGCTTCGTGCTTACGGTTTTTAGTTCTGGTTTCAGGTACTCGTTTTTAAATGAAAGGAGCCGGCTTGATCGTAGCGCATCACACTATGTTTTCCGCACATGAGATCCTTGGGATTACACTCTGATATGGTTTTCTGCTTTGATTACTGACATTTTGGTTTGACACGGATGTTATTATGAATGTTTTATACTGATGGTTTTATGTAATAACTTATTTAAAAACGAAATTTTTGGCCTTGAAATTTGGGATGTTACAAGTTGGTATCAGAGCCTTGGTTTGAGGGATTCGGACATACTCTCGGGTGTGTCTGAACTCAAACTAAGGGCTTGGTATGAAAATTTTCAAAAGTAAAACCATTTTTTAAAAAGGAGTTGAAAAGAATCTGAAAAGAGAAAAGAACTTTGAGAATAACAAAGTGTGTGATGCGTGCAATCAGCCGAGCTCAAGTAAGTTTTCCCCAAGATACCCATACATGTTATGTTATGGTATGATATGATATGATTATGAGAATTGCATGCTAGATTAGGGCTAAGGATCTAGGAGGATGCCTTATATGCCTATTGTATGTGCTTGTAGACTTGCATGCTAGTACTGACCAGTCAGTAATAGGATAGCCTGTTTAGGTTATGCCTGATTGTATGAGCCTTTGAAGTGCATGTATAGATTCCTGATTAGAGGATAAAATGATTTGATTGGAATATGATGGTTAGATTTTCTATTGTCTGAATGCTGCTTGCTTTGTGCTTTGTGAGACTCTTAGTAATGTGAGCTAGCTATATTTATGAGGTAGCTAGTTGACATTACTGGGAATCTTCCAGCAGCTGAGGACTGGGTGAGTTCGGGAACCTAGGAAAGCCTAGGATACGTTTCAGTGGGTTAGTAATGAGGTTCAGTGAGACTTGGGTGTACCATTTTGAGGAAGTGACTTCGAGGATTCGGGAGGATTGCTGAGGAAAGGATGGATAGGTGTGGAAGGTAGTATTGGGCCCGTACTACTAAAAGCACAGGATCCATACTCGAATCAGTGAGAGTCTTGGAGAATCTAAGAAGATTTAGGGAAGAGTTTGTGACCCAGTTTGGGGACAGAGGATGTTCCAGTTGTTGCAGCTTAGCCATTGGCAAGGGAGATATTGAGCGTCACAGGGTGTCAGACCCTGAGGGATATGATTTCCAAGAGTTGCAGATGCGGGATCGATTTTGGAGCAGCCTGGAAAGAGAGGTGTGTGCCAGGTACGTATAGTAGAGGGTCCTGGGAAGAGACCCATGACTTCTGATCATCCGATGAAAGGCCAGCAGGGCCTGAGTCAGTACAACACATACGAGAAAGTACATGCGAGAGTTTGTCACTCCAAGGGTTTAGGCTGCTACAAGTATGGTGGGGTTGATCATGTCAGCTGGAGGTGATTAGGATTCCTCCAGATGTTGCGGGTATGCCATCTTCTACTACTATTAGATGGATGTTTGGAATACGTATCACTTTGGGATTGCGAGTGAGTTTGGATAAGTCAGATCTCGAGTCGATTTTCTGCTAGTGTTTGGGTTATCAAGGATCATATATGCCATCATGCATGCCAAAAAGTCCTTGATGAACCCACAGAGGGAGGCATCTTGCGGAGTGGGTTCCGCGCGTACCGTTATCATTTCGGATCCTTGTCGGGATCTATGCAGGAGTATTATTTAGAGGATACTCGGTCAGGGTTGGAGTGATAGTTCTCCAGTGAGGTCAACGTTCAGGGATTCTACCATTGTTCAGGTATGGTCGGTAATTGTTTATGGATGAACTTTGGAGTTCAAGGCACTACCGTTGCTAGGACAGAACTGGTGACAGGAAGAGGGTAGTGTCAGTCGCGGGTGTTATATGGATAAGTGGTTGGTCATTGGATGTTCAAGAGAATTGTGTTTTCGCATGGGCTGTGTTCGGTTAGAGTTTAGTGGTACTGCAAGATTGGGAGTGGGAACGAGGATTCGTCAGCTAGAGTGATAAGGTCTTCAATTGACAGCATGTTAGATGGATTGAGGTGTCAGACTGGATCAGATTTCAAGAGTACTCATCAAGATTTCAGAGGATGGGAGATCTCAAGGTGTAATCGGCGATTAAACGCTAGCATTAGCAGGCACAGATTGTCATCAGTGGGATATTAGAAAGCGAGAAGGATTGGGAATCCTTCAATTCTCATGTAATGTGAAGACTTAGTCGAATCTAAGTGGGGGAGAGACTTTTTATAAAGTTCTCCAACTGTGAGTTCTGGTTGTGCAAGGTGCAATCTCTTGGCCACCTTGTCAACCAGAAGGGTATTCTAGTTGATTTGGCCAAGATAGAGGCCGTGATGCAGTGGGAGATTTCGAGGTCTCCATCTGAGATTCGGAATTCCCTGGGTATAGCGGGTTATTACCGGATATTAATAACGGGACTTCTCCGAGATTTAGGTTCCTTTGACCCGACTGACCAAGAAGTCGGTGGCCTTTCGTTGGGGGCCTGGGCAGCAGGCAGCCTTCGAGGCTCTCAGACAGCGGTTGTACGAGGCACCGATTCTCACCCTGCCAGAGGGTGTAGATGATTTTGTGGTTTACGGTGACGCTTTGATCACAATCATCGGTGCGGTACTGATACAGTGGGGTCACGTGATAGCATGTTTCGGGAACCAGGTTAGAGTTCCGGTTAGGACTCGAGTCCAGTTGAGGGTTAGGTCGAGTGCGTGTTCGACCCTGGTTGGAAAGTGTTGTAAGAATACGAGAGTAGCCGTAGCATTCACTAGCAGCAGATAGTGTGAGGGGTGTTGTGAGTCTGCGGGTGTAGCTGTAGCATTCACCAGGTTGGCAGATAGTGTTAGGGTGTTGTAAGTCTGCGGGTGTAGCCGTAGCATTCACCAGGTTGCCAGATAGTGTTAGAGTGTTGTAAGTCTATGGGTGTAGCCGTAGCATTCACCAGGTTGGCAGATAGTGTTAGGGTGTTGTAAGTCTGCGGGTGTAGCCGTAGCATTCACCAGGTTGGCAGATAGTGTTAGGGTGTTGTAAGTCTGCGGGTGTAGCCGTAGCATTCACCAGGTTGCCAGATAGTGTTAGAATGTTGTAAGTCTACGGGTGTAGCCGTAGCATTCACCAGGTTGGCAGATAGTGTTAGGGTGTTGTAAGTCTGCGGGTGTAGCCGTAGCATTCACCAGGTTGGCAGATAGTGTTAGGGTGTTGTGAGTCTGCGGGTGTAGCCGTAGCATTCACCAGGTTGCCAGATAGTATTAGAGTGTTGTAAGTCTGTGGGTGTAGCTGTAGCATTCACTAGCAGCTAGATAGTGATAGAGTGTTGTAAGTCTGCGGGTGTAGCCGTAGCATTCACTAGGTTGGTAGATGGCATGAGCGTGTTGTTAGAACGCGGAAGGAACAGTAGTACCCACCAGTTCGGGTGTAGCAGTGAGGATATGGAAATCCACATATTGGATTTCGGTATTACCCAGATGGATTAGATCTGGTTGAGCAAGTGATAAGACTGTAGGAACGACACTACAATTATGAGATCAGGGAAGTAATGGACTGCTTAAGGGCGTTTGTGATGTAAGGCTACCATTGGTTAGGTAGCAATCACTTTTAGTCTTGGATTGGATGATGACAGGATGCGACGCATGGACCCGATCGGTCAGATCAGGAGGTTGTTAGAGCCACAGTGGCATGATAACTAGTCGCAACTAGTTTCAGAGAAGGATCACGTTCAGAAGTCGTGCGAGACGACTAAGTGGGAGTCTTTTGGCTCCACAGCCGGGCAGAAACCCGATATTTCAGATGACTGATGGATGAATTGAGAGCAGGAAGGACTCGATAGGTTTTGGCAAGCGGCCATGAGGCTGAATACTGCTTCAGACAGTTCAGTGTCGGGCAGTTTCAACGTTTGGGCAGTGTTAGCATTTGTGTTTCAGGTTGCAAGTACAGACGAAATACTGCTTGATCTGGGAAGTGACAAGTCACTCACAGCGGGATCAGCTGAGCCTTGTCCAAGTATAAGTGATCTGCAGGGATAATTGGGTTTGTGAACCTGTTTTATGGTGAGAACCTAAAGCTATCAGAAGTTAAGTGGTCAGTTGTGGGATAAACAGACTGGACTCGTCGTTAATGATTTAGTATGCGTGGTCTGTCAGGGAATCAGACCACCTCGAGATAGTAGATTCAGACGAAATAGATGTGATCCTGTTACGAGGAATTCGTTCATATGAAGATATTAGGGCTTTGCGAAGATTTGGTCACAACTACCCCGGGAAGGCTAGGGTGTGCTCAGAATGGTGACCATGATACTAGAGGGGTTGGGCGAGTAAGGAATGGTAATAAATGATTTCGAGGACGAAATCTAATTTAAGTGGGGGAGAGTTGTAGCACCTGTTTATTTATTAAGATTAATAAATTAATTAATGAACGAGTGGTAGCCTAAAGTAAATAATTATATATGCAGGGTGTTAGGTTCAAGGAGTTAACTGCCACATTTTTGGAAGTCGAGGGTTAAATGTGTGAGTTCGGGACTCATTTTATAAATATTTATGAAGACAGGGGCTCCGTGGTAATTATTTGGATTTAATTTAAAGGAAATGAGGTGAAAGGGGCTGAATATGTCATAATTAAGGTATTGGGGGCTGTTTGGTAAATTTTGTACCTAAGTTGTAAAGGATTTTAATGCTAAGGGTTTAAATGGTAATTATCGGATTCATTTTGAAAGGAAGTGCTATGGAGAGGGGCCATTCCTGCCATTATGGAGGGAATTTTGATGAGACACGGTATTTAACTGTTGTATTGCTCTCCGTAACCCTAACCCTAGAGGACCATACAACCGCCACTTCTCTCCATCCTTATACCCCCTCACCGGCACCACCACCACACCCATTTTCCGATCAGCGAATGGCCGCCATTCGAACACCGAGTCTCCACCGCTCTTCATCTCCTTCTTCTTCTACAGGCGCTGCCACGAGATGTTGCATCCACCACCCGCTACCACGCAAGTCGGAGCCGCCCAACCGCCAATGGAAGTCGTAACCACCGCCATGGCGTGCGCTGCTGATGCTACGAAACGACGACGAGACCACCACCTGCTGCCTTGGTATTGAGCACCTTCGTAGTGTGGTTGTCGGAGGCGTAACCAAATCGTGAAGGTGTCGCCGCCACCTCCATCGTTCCTGTTGCGTCGTCACAGGTCCACTGCCGTCGTTAGCCGCTTCTGTGACGCCTTCGAGCTCCATCCGCTGCTGCCATCGATGATTGTATGTGCTACCATCGCTGTCGGCCGCCATACGCCACCAAGAGGGTGGCTGGGTTATTTTTGCAACCGGGTGTGTGTATGTAGTTGTATTTCCACTGTGGGTGTATGATGAGTGTGCTTGGGAGGTTTGTTTCGCCAGAAATCAAGTGCACCACCATGGCAGCCAACCATGGTGGTTGCCGCCGGTTATAGCTTTTCTACCACCACCGGCCACCATAGGGGTGGCTGTGTGTGTGCACGTGTGTTATTTTTAGTGTGTGTGTGTGTGTGTATTATCGAGTTGTACATTGTAATGGTGCCAAAGTAATAATAGAAATCTCGAAACCACCACCGTGAGTGGTGGCTGTCGCCTCTCCGCCGCCACCGGCCGCCGTGTCGGGTGGCGGTGTGCATTGTTGGATCGTGACTTGTTTGGATGTTTGGAAAGGGACTAACAAACCCTAATGGGCCCAATGAGGCTTAATGGGCCTAATAAACCCTAATGGGCCTAATGAAGATTAATGGACCTAAAAGCCCAAACAGTTGACTAATGGGCCTAGTGAAATCTTAATGAGTCTAGTGAACCTTAATTGATTAAAAGACATATCAATTGGACCTAATGGGCTAAGATGGGGTTGGAAACCCTAATTAGGGTTTAGAAAACCCTAATATTGGATTCATGGGCTTGAATTTATTGGGACACACTTTTGGGCCATTGGAATAATGGAGTTGTGTGATTAAGCCCAATCACACCATATGACTCATTTAGAAGAATGGTGGACTTAATGGATTAAGTCCTTAATGGATTAAGTCCTTAATGGGTTAAGTGAGAAACACTTAACCCCAATCGTCATTTTATGTGAAATCCTAATTTCACATGGGTGTATTGATGGGCCTTCTATTAGGCCTTGATGATTGCGTTATTAATGGGCCTAGGGTAAGGCCCATGTAAGGGGTTTGGGCCCAATTTGGAAAATTAGGCCATAGATGGGCCATAGTTGGGCTTTAATGATTATATGATATTGGACCATAAGACTGTCAAAGGTTGGACTGAAATAAATGGTTGGGCCTTATGGTAAGACCTTGTAAAGGTTTGGGCCCAATTTGGAAAATTGGGCCATATGTTGGGCTTTGAGCCATAATTGGACTTTTGGGCCTTGGATTGGGCCTTGGGCTTATATAAAGCCAAGATTGGGGTAATGTAGTAGTTATACAAAGTATTTACTCATGGTTATGTGGTGGAACCCAATTATTAATTGGGTGTTATTTTGGTGTTGACAGTTCGGGAATATGTCAGCCAGCAGCTGGGGTTGAGTCTGCAGGACTTTAGCAGTGTGGTATTGTGTCTACGGGACTTCAGCAGTGTGAGGTGAGTTATCTTCCAGTAGCGGTGGGTCTACGGCCACAATGCCGGCCCACCAGTAGGAGTTGTATGTTAGATGATTGTCTTTGTGATATTCATCTAGATTTGCTACTACCTGATATGTTATATGCTGGCATGATATGTTATATGTGATAGTGGTAGTAGGGGGAATAGTCCCCAAGTTCGGTTGTTAGGACCGATGGGTAGGTCGGACACCCCAGATATGTCTGACAGTATGTTATGATATGTTTTATATGCTGCCATGATATGTTATATGTGATAGTAGTAGTAGGAGGTGAAATAGTCCTCGCATCTCGGTCGTAGGGACCGAAGGGTAGGTCGGGCACCCCAGATATGTCTGACAGTATGTTTATGCTATGATATTATGTGGTAGTAGTAGGAGGTGAAATAGTCCTCGTATCTCGGTCGTAGGGACCGAAGGGTAGGTCAGGCACCCCATATATGCCTGACAGTATATGTTATGATATGTGTGATAGTAGTAGTATGGGGTGAGATAGTCCCCGGAGTTCGGTTGTTAGGACCGAAGGGTAGGTCAGCACCCCAGAATGGCTTGACACGGGTAGGTCAGCACCCCAGAATGGCTTGACACGGGTAGGGCGGGCACCCCAGAATTGCCTGGCAGTATGTATGCTATGTGATTGTATGGTATGTGATATGATGGGGGAACTCACTAAGCTTCGTGCTTACGGTTTTTAGTTCTGGTTTCAGGTACTCGTTTTTAAAGGAAAGGAGTCGGCTTGATCGTAGCGCATCACACTATGTTTTCCGAACATGAGATCCTTGGGATTACACTCTGATATGGTTTTATGCTTTGATTACTGACATTTTGGTTTGACACGGATGTTCTTATGAATGTTTTATACTGATGGTTTTATGTAATAACTTATTTAAAAACGAAATTTTCGGCCTTGAAATTTGGGATGTTACATAATGGGCCGGCATTGGTGCCTTCGACCCATAGATATAGTGAGAAGACTCACATCGCACTACTGAATCATACAAAAAGCTTTTGGCTCCAGACTGACTAATCCTCGAACTATCAATACCAACAATACACCCAATTAGCAATTGGGCTCCAATCCATAACCACAACTCCATACCTGGGGTAAAAGGACCATTTTACCCCCAACCAAGCCTTGTCCAATTCTATGACCCAAACTACAATATGAAAGGCCCAAAGGCCCACTAATCAACTAATGGCCCAATTTACCAAATTGGGCCCAAACCCCTTTCATGGCCCTGCCTAAAGGCCCAACCATTCGTTCTAGTCCAACCACTTTTTATCCCGATGGCCCATTAACAACTCAAGCCCAAAATACCAGAAACTACTAGATCCATAAAAGCCTACTAATAGCCCAATTTTCCCAATTGGGCCCAACTCCATATGGGCCTTATCGTAATCCCATAATTCCCTTAAATACAATTCAGATTACCTCAAACACTCCTTGGGACAAACTAGGTCAAATACATAAGTCAAAAGTCAAAGTCAACGGTCCAAGTTGACCCAACTCGCCTAGTTGCCCTCCAACCCGTCGAGTTTCCTTAATCGGACTGAAAAATCGAGAATAAACCGATCCAACTCGCCGAGTTCACCCAAAAACTCGCCAAGTTCGTCAGGAACCAAACATCTTAATCGATTAAGCCGAGATAATCGAAACTAACAGCTCCACCACTCAGATCTTAATTGAAATAGCGTCTAGAAGGGTAAAGTTTCCAACTTTACCCCTAGGGACCTTCCAATGGGCTCAAAACCCAAACCCTAGGCTTAAAAGGTTAATGGCTTAACCAATAATCTCTTAATCACCAAGACAAAGCCCCAAAAATACAGATTTGATCCTCTAAGGCTTCATGGTCACGTAAAGCTTCCAACTTTAAATGCATGCATGGCTAAGAGAGGCTCAAAAGATCAAATGAGACCAAAAAAAGAGCTTAATAGATGCATGAAGCCCTTAAGACCCTAAAGTTGGCACCTTTATGGCAAAAGAAATCATGTAGGTCATAGATCTGAAAGGATAAGCACTTGGGACTGTTGGGTTATTTTGTGTCGTGTCAATTGTATTGTTTATAGTTTAGTCCGTTTGTAATGGGTTGGGCTTGTACACCCGGTTTTTTAATGAGCTAGGGTTAGACTATAAATAGTGCATGCATGCACCGTATTAGTAAAATAGATTGTATCGTTCATGTACTTGCCCTACGCTGCCTTTACAGTAGAAGTTCTTCATCGAGCTCTTCTAAGGCAGTGATTTATAATCATTCGACACCATTTTGATCATTGCATTCATTGTTTGATTTACTTTTCTGTTAAGAATCTTTCGATCAACTCGTATTTATTTCAACAATTGGTATCAGAGCAGGAGATTGTGTAAATCATACGCAACTCTTATGTCGAAGTATTATTAGGGTTTTTCCGCTTTTATTGGATTTGTTCTTTCCGTCTTCATCATTTTGATCGATTGTTGACGTTAGATCTTGATCCTTATTATGCCCTAAACTCGATCTTAGTTTTACACATCTGATTCTTTACAGGTTTTAGTGAATCTACAACATGCAGCCTGAAGATCCACACACTTTGTCATTCAATCTTTCTAGCAGCATCGGATCTACCACCAGGATTCCTATTATGTTCCCACAAGACTATGAAGTATGGGCTTTGCATTTCGAGGACTATGTTCGGGGTATTGAAGACCATTGAATGACGATTTGGCAGGCCATAACAGAAGGAACATTCATGCACATGGGAACCAGGAGAATCATCAAAACTCAGGCTGAGTACAATAATCTTCTTCTCGATGTTAAAGATATTCCTCAAGATGAGAAGAATAAATTGTTGAGCAATGTTAAAGCTATGAGGATTATAAGGTTTGCTCTACCTCCTGACACCTTTCGCCTGGTGAGTTCCTGTGAGACAGCAAAGGAGATCTGAGATAGATTAAAAGAGCTCTATTCAAGTGATGCAGATCTGGAACACTATATTCAGACAATGCTTCTTTCAGAGTTTGGTGCCTTTGTTCAAAAGCCAAAGGAAAAGCTTGATCAAACATTCAATCCTTACAACCATCTTTTAAGTAGGATGATGAAGCACAAAATAAAACGTGAATTAATAGAACAAAAAGTCAAGTTCATGAACGGTTTGAGATCCGAATGGAAGGTTGTGGTATCAACTGTTAAAGCGCATGAACAGTTTAAAAACTACACCTTAGCGAAGCTGGTGGGAATTCTTAGGTCCCACGAAGATGAAGTAACAAAGGAAGGAAAGGTTGTTTCTGGAATCGGATCTTTAGCCCTGGTTGCAAAGGGAAAGACTGTAGTTGAAGAAGATTCGGAGTCTGATCTTTCAGATTGCGAACTTACGAAAGAGGAATACGTGTTGATGGTCTCTAACCCCAGAAAGTTTGCAAAGAAGAACTTTGGACGCTCCAAAAATAGAAACTGGCAAGGGAGTTATAGTTCGGACAAGGCGAAGGATGAAAGCTTCAATAACTCGCCAAAGGATGAAGTGAAGAAAGAAAACAAACTAATGGGAGATTCTGACTATGACTGCAACTATTGTCATGGAAAAAAACATTTGTCTAAGGAGTGCATGTTAAAGATAATGAATGAGAAAAAGGAAGAAGTAGATAAAGACGAAGCTTACTATCTTCGGAAGATAGAAGAGCTTAGAAAGAAGAAGAACGTTGACAACGCTAAGCCTGCTTTGATTGTCCAGGAAGATGATGACGAGTTCGGAAGAGTTGAAGTCTGGTCGACTGAATCGGAGGATGAAGAGGTTCGTATACCCACACATGGTGAGTGCTTTTTTGCGAAGGCTGAGGTCCCCAGATACGAGGGAAGCTACATGATGGTTCGCAATGTCGTATCGGAGCAAAGAGGATACGCCATTGATGGCGGCAATGCTTCAGACAACTGCTTCGATGCGAAACCTGTCTCCGAGCAGATCAGTGAATGTGAGAAAGTGATCAGCAAGGTACATTCTATTATCGAATCTCTAAATATTCCTGTCTCTCGGTATGAACCTGAATTAGATGATTTAAAATTACAGTCTCTAGTTTAAGTGATAGTTTAAAAAGAAACTGTTTAAGTAATACTAGCTTAACTGATCAAATAAGCAGGGTAACATCAAAAAGTGAATAGAGGCGGATGTGGATTGAGAAGTTAGAGTCGGAATTATCTAGGTCTAGGGATGATGTGTTTTACTTTCAAAGAGACAATATAGGGATTTTGAAACAACGAAACATTTTTTTATTTAATTGCTAAACGTCTTTACTTTAATATCACTCAGCTGCATATTGATTGTGAAATAGGGAAGAATATTCATAAAATGATTTTTCCCTTTCTCTAATTGAAAGAGGACGAAATCGATGCAGCCTACTACAAATGCAAATCCATTATCTCATCTGACGATGTGTCTGATTCTTACAGAGTTGGACTGGACAAAATTGAAGCTTACATACAGTCCAAAGAACACAAAGAAATGTTGAAACAACTTTTCAAATCCGAATCCTAAAAGTTTTTCAAAACCCCAGTCTTCTTCTCCGCAGGTTTTAAAAACAAAAGCTTCTCAAAAACCCTCGTTTTCAAAACATATGAAACCTTTGGAAAAGACAAAACCAAACTTTATTCCAAAATCTAATGTTTCAAAATCTACCAACACATCGAAAGATGTTAAGGGCAAAGGAAAGATTATTTCAGAGTCTAAAAATCCTTTCAAAAATTCTGAAACACACTTAAAAAGGGTTGAGAAAAAGGTTGCCAAGCAACAAATCAAAGATAATCAAAGAAAAATCTCTTTTAAAAAGGATCCTAAAGATGATAGGATTATTGTTTTCAAAATAACGAAAGGAGATAATTTAACTTTGGTCAAGCGATCTTACTTGGTTGATGAATCAATTAGTTTTCCTGTTTCTATGAAAGCCTCACGAGGACCCAAACAACTTTGGGTTCCTAAATCTCTTTGATTTTTGTAGGTGATACGTGACGAGCAGTTTGACTCCGAATGGTACATTAATAGTGGCTGCTCGTGTCACATGACAGGAAGGAATGAAGAGTTAAAGGGATTTAGATCATTGAAGGATGGTGGACGAGTCAAATAAGGAAATAATTCGCTCGGAGAAATCAAGGGATACGACATGATTACGAATGGGGAATTTTCCATTCGGAAGGTAGCCTATGTGGAAGGCCTACAACATAAACTAACTAGTGTATCTCAATTGGTTATAGGTACCAGATTGAAAGTGTCGTTTGTTGATGAAGGATCTGAGATAATAGAAAAGAAGACCAAAACAGTGCTTCTAAAGTCCAAGAGAAAAAGGCGAGATGTATCCGTTGAATATGAATCCTATCAAAGGAAATCCAACCATATGCCTTCTTACGAAAGCATCTTCGGATGATAGTTGGCTCTAGCACCGAAGGCTCTCGCACCTAAACTTCAAGGATATCAATAAACTCGTGCTTGGTGACCATGTGCGAGGTTTTCCACTTCTAAAGTTTGACAAAGAACATCGATGTGTAGCCTGCGAACTTGGGAAGCAGAGCAGGAAGAGTTATTCAACAATTATAAACACCAAAGTGATCGAACCACTTGAGCTTTTACATATAGATCTCTGTGGTCCATCAGGCATCAATAGCATTGGTGGTAACAAGTACATTTTAGTGATTGTTGATGATTTTTCCTGATTTACGTGGGTTTATTTTCTTAAGCAGAAATCAGAAGCCACTTCCAAGCTTAAGGACTTTATCAAGCTGACCGAGCTTCAACTGCGAAAGCCAGTTCGGAACATTCGCAGTGAAAATGGTTCGGAGTTCAAAAACCACGTGTTTGAAGAACTCCTGACTGAAAAGGGAGTTGCTCACAACTTTTCGGCTCCTTACACTCCCCAGCATAACGGAGTTATTGAAAGACGAAACTGTTCTCTGTGCGAAGCTGCGAGGACCATGATATGTTTTGCGAATTTGCCTCTTTACTTCTGGCCAGACGCTATTGGCAGAGCCTGTTTTACTCAGAATCGATCTCTCCTAAATAAAAGATTCTCCATCACCCCTTATGAAGTTCTTAATAAAAGGATACCTAACTTTAAGTTCTTTCATGTCTTCGGTTCCAGGTGTTTCATTTTCAATTCGAAGGAGCAACGGAACAAGTTCGATGTGAAAGCAGACGAAGGAATTTTCTTGGGCTATTCTCTGAATTCGAAGGCATATAGGGTTCTCAACAAAAAGTCTAAAAAGATAGAAGAAACCTATTATGTCACCTTTGACGATAATTATCTAAAGAAGTATCAGAAGACTGACTCTCAATCAAAGGAGATTTTTCCAACGACGAATCCGATGACCATTCCTCTTTTCCAACCTTTATGAGGAATTAATGAACCTTTTTGATGAGCCAAATAATGCGATCTCTTTAGAATCTAAGGAAGCAGATAATAAGGAAGATGAGCTGAAAAAGATTATCGATGATGTTGTTAAGGATCTTGATAATGAGCCACCCATTCCGAAAGATTCTGAAAATCCACCATCTCCACAAGCTACGAATGCTCCTGTTTAGGGGGAGGATGCAGTTACTGAAATCAGCTTAGAACCTCCATTCCAGGGGGAGGATTCAACTCCTCAAGTAAACCATGAATGTCCAATCCATGGGGAGAATCCTATTCCGGACGAAGAGTCAAACCCATCATTCGAGAGGGAGAATGCAAATACAAAAGATGATTCGGATGTTCAGTCAGAATTTGAAGACGTGAATGTTGAATTGGATCCAACCTATGATCCAAACTATCCTCTACTGACCAAATGGACCAGAGATCATCCCAAAACGCAAGTAATCGGAGAAACATCATCTGGAGTTCTTACGAGAGCTCAACAAAAAGCGAAGCAGACTCCATTATTCTCCAAAGTGGAATTTTTCAATTCGTTTATCTCCAAAATTGAGCCGAAAAATGTTAAGATTGCTCTTGATCATTCTAATTGGGTGCAAGCAACGCAGGAGGAGCTCAATGAGTTTGAACATAACAAGGTTTGGAAACTGATTCCCACTCGGAAGGATGTATCTGTTGTAGGCCTCAAATGGGTGTTCCGTAATAAGCTTGATAAAGAGGGTAATGTGATACGAAATAAGGCTCGGATGGTTGCTAAGGGTTATTACCAAGAGGAAGGCATTGACTACGAGGAAACGTTCGCACCAGTTGCAAGGCTGGAGTCTGTTCACATCTTTCTGGCATACGCAGTTTACAAGAACTTTGAAGTCTACCAAATGGACGTTTAGTGTGCCTTTGTGAATGGGGAACTAAAAGAAACAGTATATGTGGAAAAACCACCTTGGTTCGTAAATAAAAAATATCCGAACCACTGCTATATTCTGGATAAAGTTGTGTATGGTCTGAAGCAAGCTCCACGAGCATGGTATGAAACTCTCACTAGATTCTTAAAACAATCTAAATTTAAACAAGGCTCGGTTGACCCAACCTTCTTTCGCAAGAAAGATGGTGACTATCTGATGATTTTCCAAATCTATGTTGATGATATCATTTTCGGATCTACTAATCCTAGATTAACTGCTGAGTTTCGAAAATTGATGGAGACTAAGTTTGAGATGAGCTCAATGGGTCCATTTAACTTTTTCCATGGTTTGAATATAAGACAGAGTCAATAGGGAATATTTATCAACCAGGAGGCTTATACGAAGACCTTACTTGCGAAGTTCGGAATGGTGGGAGATTCGAAGGTGAAGGTTCCAATGGCATTCGAAACAAATCTAACACCGTCCTTGGACAAACCAACAACAGATATGACTCTCTATCGTCAAATGATAGGATCATTGATGTATCTAACTGCTAGTCGTCCAGACATTATGTTTTATGTTTGCTATTGTGCCAGGCTTCAAGCAATTCCTCGCGAACCCCACATGACTGCTGTGAAGAATATCTTCAGATATTTAAACGAACCTCCTCGCTCGGAATTTGGTACCAATCCAACTCAGGGTACTTTGTACAAGCATTCTCTGATGCTGATCTCGGAGGTTGCGGTCTTGATTGCAAAAGTACAACGGGAGGATGTCAATTTCTTGATGGCAAACTCATCAGTTGGCAGTCTAAGAAGCAAACATGTGTCTCCCTATCGACTGCTGAAGCTGAATATATTGATGCCGCCTCCTGTACCTCGCATGTGATTTGGATTCAAAGTCAGTTAAGGGACTATGGTATAAATATGAAAAGAATCCCCTTATACTGTGATTCCGAAAGCGCCATTCGCATCTGCCACAATCCAGTGCAACACTCCAAAACCAAAGACATTGCACTGAGGTATCACTTCATAAAAGATCACGTGGAAGATGGAAATGTCAAAATTTACTTTGTTAGATCTGCTGATCAATTGGCCGACATTTTCATGAAAGCCTTACCTGAACAAACCTTCAATAGAATTCTTCAAGGCTTGGGAATGATTGAGGCAGAATCTGTTCCGAAACCACCTTCGCACTCGGAAAATATTGGTTAAACTGTGAATTGGTCCGAGCGCTCGGAGCGACTCACATTCTACTATTCATTTGGTGATTCAGAACTCGATGTATCCTTTGTATATTTTGTTCTGTACACTTGTGTTTTCTTTTTTTCTTTTCTGTTTTTATTTCTTTTTCAGAAAAACATAAAATTGCAAAAATAATTTCTTAATTTTTGTTTATTTTCTTTTTCAGAAAAATCAAAATTTCAAAAATATTTTCTGTTTTTAATTCCTTTTTAAGAAAAACTTAAAATTACAAAAATATTTTCTTAATTTCTGTTTATTTTCCTTTTCAGAAAAATCAAAATGTCACAAATATTTTCTGTTTTTATTTCTTTTTTAGAAAACTATTAAAATACCAAAAATATTAGATAATTGAGCAGGACTGAAGCAACACATTCATGATTCTCACAATTACGAGTGATAGGGCAGGTATAAATTCCGAATCTTTGCACTAGTTAAGTGTCCCTAGAAGCATGTTGTTGCACGTTATCCGAAGCCTCTGGGACTCTATGTTTGAAGCCTTAATGAATCGATTATACCAATCGTTTCTTCCCAATCAGGCTGAAAATTCACATACTTCATTGAGCTACCTTACTCTTCTCATATTGAGTTAAGAGTTGACTGCTTGGTCTTTCGTTCGTAGCAGAGGTACATTTCTCTTTGGATCCATCTCCAAATTTCTCCATCATTTTCACTTTCACACTTGTAACCCCTGAGACTCTCAAAAATTACCACTGAGGTTTACGGTTACATAATTTCTGTGTTTATGATCTTAAATTCATTATCACCACGAATTGAGTGAAACCCAAAATCCAACACCAATTTCAGAATTGACGGTGAACAATTTTACATGTTCTAGATTTATCACCATGGAATTAACCAATATCCACATTCGTGGTTTGTACCTTGAAATCTCTTTTTATTTTTGCGAGATCTTAATGAGATGTTCTAGACCTAAGACGTTTCTTCCCATAAGATCCATTTTTTTTATATTTTTCTTCAGATTTCTATAATTATCCAGCCACTCAAGTTAATTACAAAGCATACTTGTTCTTATGACTACACTGGTCAGACAAGTACTTCTTCCGAACGTTCGTACTTATGTTGAGTTTCAGAGTTTGGTTGAAGATGAAGCCACCCTTAAGCCTTATTGAAAAGATGCCTTTCACTGTTTCTCAACAAACATATGATTGTAATTCACTGGGATTCCACACAGACACTTCCGAGTCTCTCTTGACTCCGAAGGAAGAGATCGTTGCCCGGGATCCATCTTTTTTATGTCTTTATTGACATCACTAGAATCCCTTAGATAACTTGCTTTATTTCTTTATCTTTGGCACACTCTTGCACGAAGATCCTTGTGGTTTTCAAAAAGTATGGTTCAAAGTTCTAATGGTTACTTTCATATTCGGAGTACAAGAAATAACGATTTATTGCGAAAGGGTATATCCGAAAAGGCGAAACTTAAGGGATAAGATTATGATTTTGGTGCGTGACAATTTCAAAATGAACCTGACATCACGCTGTCAGTTACGCCGCCTGACACACGCCAACCTGTCACACTTTTCCAGGCGCTTTTTCAGGGGTAATGGAGCGCCAACCGCCGATTTTATCTCACCTCTAATGACGTATAAAAGGAATTCAACGCCTCATTATCACTTACCGCATTCAAAGAATTTCTCTTCCAGTGCTAAAAATCCCTTTCTTTCTCACTACTATTCATCGTCTTCTCCATCGATTTCAATGGCAACTTCATCAGATACTCCATCTGCTGCTGGTCAGACTGTTTCGTCAGGGTTGCTGGGCATCAAGGCTAACCAAAATCTCATCTTGGACCTCGATCCATCCAAGTATGATGCTTTTCTACAACCACTGATCGAGTGCCTCAGACATTCTCCCTTGGCTACCACTCTTTCAAAAACAGAGCACGTTCCTTTGGCTCTTCTATCCAAGGCTTACTCAACTGCACGTTATGAAGAGAATGATTCGGCCATCTATTTTGAGCTTGGGAATCAGCAAATCTCTATCACCAAGTCACGATTCACTCGTTTAATAGGATTTCCCTCATTTAGGGATTTGATCGAAACAGAATCCATCTCATCTTCTTCCATGCTTGAGATGTTCTACCAGATGGATTACAGGGAGTATCTAGTTGTTATATCTAAGTTTACAAAGCCTAGTCTTCCTCTTATGTGGAATGGGTTATTTACCCTAATTTTCAAGAGTTTTTCAAAGAAGGCCACGGGATCAGACAGCGCAAGTAAGCTCTTTCTTACTATCTTCTATGGTGTTTATTCTGGAATCAACTTAGATTACGGCTCAGTCCTTTGGGATCAATTGGTACAAAGTACTCTTTCTGTCACTTGTCACTCGGAGATATCTTGTCCTCATTTTTGGGCAATTGTTGTTCAGAGATCTATCGATCGCCTCAATATCCCGTGGTAGAAGGTTCGGTGATCGCGGTAATTCCAATATTTCATACGTTAAATGTCATAGTCTCTGATAGCTCGAGGTTCGCATTTATGGGATCTATTCCAGAGTTGATGCTTCGCAACGTTCCAGCTGAAAGTGAAGTTATCATCGCCTATCACAGACAACCGACATCCGGTCCTCGCCCATTGACCGCTGCAGTGCAAAAGGTATTGGATGAGGCTGATAAGCCTAAGAAAAGGGGTAAAAGAAAACAGAAGGATGGACCCTCCGAATCTGCGCAGACTCCGAAGAAGAAGAAAGTTAAGCGAGTCGCTCGCAAGCCAAGGACTCCTACACCACGTGATGAGGAGGATTCGGAGTCAAACACCATCTCCGAAGTTCGCATACCTGAGCAAGTCTAGCATGAAACTGAAGACACAACTGCGACATCGCAACCTATGGTTTCGCAGCCAACTCCTACTCAAACCAATCCTGAGGTATCTTTCTCTATGCCAACTTTTGTTCCATTAACAAATAACTTTTTCCGGGATTTTTCTCGACCTTCTCCTACTGCTACTACTACACCTGTCACGATCGCTCCGTGTCCGAACGTATCTATGGGAGTTTCGCAACCCCAGATCTCTGTTGCGCAATCAACTCCTCTCTTCACTGAATCCAATGCAAGAACAACAAAGGCCACGAGTACACCTCCAGTTACTGTCAACGTATCTGATACGGGGGCAGGTGCTTCTGGTACTATTGGTCTGTTTACTCCACCGATCTATCCTCTACGAACAACTGATCCAGATACAGTTTTTGGGGATAGTTTTGATGCTTTTGATGATTTCCACTACAGTCCCTTCACTTTTAACAAGAAAGTGACAACGATGATGCTCCAATGACACAAGGGCAGTTCAAGGCCCTAAATACCAAGTTGGATTCTTTGCTTGAGTCCACCACAACCTTATCCAGCACTGAATACTCCCAGGCTTCAGTTAAAGCCTTTTTGAAACACTTACTAAGGTGCATGCTGCAAATATCACCCTCACAAACAAAGCAGTTGCTGACTCTGAGAAGACTTGCAAGGAAACGACCGAAAAAGTCGAAAAACTAATTTCTGGTGTTCAAACCTTTATGGGTGACTTCAAAACTTCTTTTGAGTCCAACACAGCCTCTACGGATAAGGTGATCACTAACATCGGTACAATTCTTCAAACCAAACATGATTCACTTGCGAAGGTTCGTACTGCTATTCAGGATGATAATACAGCGCTTCAGACATCAATCACCTCCAAAATCGACAAGCTTCATTATGATTCGGATATGGAGAACAAGATAATGGATGAGCTTGTTGTTAAAACTAAGAAGTTAAAGGTTCTCTCAGTGAAGTTATCGCATGCGAACTCCCAAATTGAAGAACTCAAATCCGAGAAAGTTGTTATCAAAAGTTACGTTGCTGATGTGAACGCCAATTTGCACAATCTAATCGAGACTCGTGATTCTCTCCTCACCGTCTCTGTTTGTCAGCATTTGGCAGAGAAATTAAAGCCTATCTTCTCTATGCTTGACAAAATTGAAGGTGTTTCAGAATCTTTTATTCCAAAACAAGGGGGAGAACCTGCGAGATCTTCTGGTGCAGGTAAACGAACTAGTGGTGGTGATGAACATGAAGAAAAGCCAAAGTCAAACGATCCGAAGGATAATGTAGCTTCGAGGTCGAAAGGAAAAGAAAAAGAGATAGATGATGATGATGATACGGAAGAGGATGATAATGAGAAGCTTAAGCGTAAATCTCGTGATGCTAAACTTGAGGAAAACCTACGAGTTGCTAGGGAGGCTGAAGCACGAGAGAAGGCAGCTCGTGAAGCTGAGGAAACTTTGAAAGCTCAGAAAACTATTTTTCCTCTGTGGACTATAGAACGAATTCTAAATGAAGCCATCGACAATCCAAACGTTTATTAGTTAGAACCTGTGACTTCATTTGAATTGGAGAACTCAACTAATTCGCAGCTTGATCTGCCAATTACTCCGAAGGCTTTTCGGTTTCATAGTTTTGACAAAGTTGCGAATGTTTCTCTCTCTGATAATGGTGTTGATCAGATGCTCTTCTCGTTTTATCTAACGCACATGAAGCCACAATACGAAATCTGGAGCTCAAAGAAAATAACGGATGTGAAGGTTTTTGGCCCCATTGAAACCGAAAGCTTCCTGAATGCTCGTTTCAAGGTGGCACGTGGAGTAGTGAATTATGTGTTTGAATTTACACTCGTAGATTTGCCGTGCTTGAACCCATTTGATTGGATTTCTCTGCTGCATCTTCTGCTAAAGGAAGAAAAGAAATTCAAACCAATCGTGGCACATCTCAAAAGGATGTTGGTCTCGTACATCTAGGAAGTTGGAAAGATGGATGTAGAGATAGCGTCAGTACTCCGAAAGAAGCCAACAGTGTTCCCCAAGGAAGCTCCGGAAGATTTTGATAAGATGAAGCTGGGGAGAATACGAAAGGATGGTTGGTATATGGTATTCCAGATATAAGAAAGAGTTGATGCTAATTTTCTTAGAGTTTGCTTCTTTCTGCCTGATAAGCATCTATACTCCACCCCATGTCTGGAATACATTTTGGAGTTAATGAATCAGTGAAAAGCGAACAGTGCTTGGGACAAGAAGTGTTTATCGGATATGATCAACTAGTACATTCTGGTTCGCAAGACTCTGCTGGGTATAATGTTGAAACTGTTTACTGTTCAGAAACGCCAACATCATTGAAGAATTTGCCTTCCTTATTGACCCAAAGGGGGAGATTGTTGGGTTATCTTGTGTTGTGTCAATTGTATTGTTTATAGTTTAGTCTGTTTGTAATGGGTTGCGCCTGGCCACCCGGTTTTTAATGAGCTAGGGTTAGACTATAAATAGTGCATGCATGCACCGTATTAGGAAAATAGATTGTATCGTTCTTGTACATGCCCTACGCTGCCTTTACAATAGAAGTTCTTCATCGAGCTCTTCTAAGGCAGTGATTTATAATCATTCGACACGATTTTGATCATTACATTCATTGTTTGATTTACTTTTCTGTTAAGAATCTTTCGATCAACTCGTATTTATTTCAACAGGGACGCCCTACCCCTTCATATTCACTTAAACATGACTAAAAGCACACTATTTAACCTAAGAAGAGATCTAAGCAACTACTAAGCAATGAGAGCACTTGATACCTCAAAACCTTGGCAAATGAGCTATAGATTCTGGATCCAAGGCTTCTTCTCCAATCCAAGAAACTTCCACTTCTTAGCTTCTTCAAAATACACCAAAAATGGACACTTAAGTCACTCTCCAAGCTCACACACTCAAAAATGGAAGGTCAAGCTCGAAATTTAGGGTTTCTGGATAGAGGAGGGTGGCAAGGAGGCCAGTCAAGGGACTTAAGGTCCTTAAAAAGGGTGCAAAACCCAAAAATTAGGGTTTCTCAAACAGCGTCCAACTCGACGAGTTGGTCACGCGCCCCAAAAGCTTCCAACACGTCGAGTTTATGCCATAAACTCGACTAGTTGGCCCCTAAAAAGGGAATTTATTTCCATAATTGAGCTTCTAGATTCCAGACGTTACAACTCTCCCCGACTTAAATTAGATTTCGTCCTCGAAATCGCTCCTTATTAACATTCAAAACAAAACGACCAATCCTGATGATCTTAATCGAAAATTATGCGCATAATACAGTCGTCTCAAGACAACTGAAACCCAAACCAAACTTCCATCCCAAAGACATAATCAAACCTTCAGCCCCTGCAAACCACTTCTACCCTTCTAAGACCTGAAATCTATAATGGTCTGACTCTCGGCAGCCGCTCATGCTGAAACAACTCCATGCCCAACTCTCAACGAATAACAAGTCAAACATAACACTTCCAATTCTGATCATGCCACCGTGCCAACCTCATAGAGTTTCATACTAAACAAAATGCTTTCAACCTCGATCACATTGCTGCTTCAAAGGGAAACAAAGTTACTGACCATAAACAGCAACAAAACACTTATACTCGACAGAAGGCTCAGATAATCCTTGGAGTAGAAGATTCATCCCTGCAACGGTTAGACTCAGACGAGAGTTGTGCAACAGGTTCAAATCAATTACTCTCAGATTATTTAAACCCGCTGCGAGTGACTTAATATTTCCCAATCACCCAGATACTTCACACCCATACGAAATCCCAAATCACTAGTACTGCCTGAAACACTGATACTGCCCGAAACACTGATACTGTTTTCCAAAATCCACCGAGACCTCCCTAGTCCCAAATTGTCTGCCAATTATCTGAAATATTGGGTTCCTGCCCGGTTGCTGAGCCAAAAAGGATCCCACACAGTCGTCCCTCACGACTCCCGAAAGAAAGCCTCACAGGCAATGAATACCCAAACCATCTCTTCATCAACCCGATACTAGGTTGAATGCTGCAAACCAACTGTAGTCTTACCTCATACTCGGTCTCCCACGACCTACCATATCCTGATTCCAAACACGCTGAGGCCCTCTCACAGGCATAACCAACCCAAAACACAACACAATGGCTCAGTTGCTATTAAAAATAAACCCATTCATTACCCTCGAACCCTACGATTGATGCCATTAGCATAAAATTACTCCAATTTTTATTCCACTGAATCGAAATCCTGATCAACAAACGTGCGATACTTGACTCGAGATCTTACACAAGATCAATTCAATACTCCACTCACAACCCGAGATTCACAATCCTGCACTTCCATTTCCCACTATAACCTTCCGATTCCCGACATCCCTCACATGACCGATTAATAATTACTCCCAAACCAATGCTGAGACTACCAATCTCGCACCTGGTCCAACCACCAGGTTCCCAAGAGTCCAAACAGCAAGGCTTCCTATCCTCAACCCTTCTGCATCACACACTGATCCCCCACATGATCCTGCAACTCAAGATCCAATACCTTGAATCAACGGTCTCTACCAGGACTCGCCTGATCTACCATAAACACACGGGCACCGCCCACGGACCCCAACCATCAAGGGCCACTATGAACCGGTCCCGCCTCGGACCCCAATGATCCCCAGCCCAGAACAGAGAATAATTCCTCGACAACCTACGCCGGCATGCCCAATGAACGAACTGATTCCTCTTCCATGCTCGTGACCAAACCTAATAACAGTCGACCTCGAGCTGATGAATGCTACGATCTCATCATAGTCTTTCAACATTTCCAACCAACCATGATCTTGACCTGGAATGCCATGGGCTCTCCCACATGGTCTGATATCCAAGTGTCATGCATCATGAGTTGAATCCTGCAACCAACCAGAAGTTCGGTTACACATTCAAATCCCACCGCCTACTATTATAACAATGGAGATGCCAACCCGTGGCTGGGAGTTCCTGAACTCCTAACAACATAAACCTTAATCTGAACAATCACTTACTTCTCCCCTACTTGGACTCGACAAAGCTTTCTCACCTCTTAATCGTTATGGATCTCCGATCCATCTCCCTCAAACATCAGGAACTGCTCATTCCCTGAGCTGAACCAAACTAGCGTTCCATTACTAGACAAACTCAATGATCTCGCAATTCCTGAAACCCTGAAGTATACTCTTTAAACCTTAACCATACTGATATTCCAAATCACCTCCCATGATACCAATTCCTAATTTCTTACGCTCGCGACTAAAACCATAACCCTTGCCCTGAACCGACGAACCTTCATCCCCATTCCCATTCTTGAAGAATCCCTGAATCCTAATCGTCTGCAACCTGAACAAATATGAAACTCCCCTGACATTCCGATGACCAAATAACTCATGAAACTGACACCATCGTCTTCCTGCTACCACTCCTCTCTTAACAGCGGTAGTAGTTGAACCCAGCAGTTCTTCCATAGGCAACTGCAGCTCCCATTGGAACAAACTACAAAACCGTTGAACACTGCCGATTACTGAAAAACCAACCCGCAAAATCGTGACCAAAGACCTTCCACATAATACCCCTGAACCAATCTCGCCCAAACCATAATAACAACCGGACACATTGGAACCCGCTACACGAGATACAACCCCTCAATAACCCATGAATAACAGAGGACTAAACCAAATATAGCGCTTACCCAAAGCAATTCTAGGCACATAAGCATTGATATCAACTGAAGAAAACGCAAAAGATAACATACCCGCAAAATCATCTGCTGGAGCACGAGACACTGCAATGACTGGCTCCTCTCTACTGGGCTCTTTCCCTACTCTCACAACTACCTGAGATCTGCAAACTAAACGGAGTAGGTGCACTCACTGCTCCTACCCTCCTCCTCGGACATACGACACTCTTGTGGCCCACTGGGTCGCAGAGAAAACATAACGGGCTTGCCCCCTGAGGACAATCCCTACTGACATGATCAATCCCAATACACTCGAAGCAACCCAGACCCCTGGAACGACAAACTCCATCGTGCAGTTTCCTGCACACGTTGCACTGACCCCGGTCCTACTGACCTTTCAACCCTGATCGGAAGTCTAAGATCTCCTTCCAAGACTCTCCACTATATGCACCTGACCTGATCGAGAAATCAACTCTTGACATAGCATCAATAGCATCATCATCCACCTTATGACCAACCTCTTCCCATCAATCCTGCCCCATGCCCCTTTAATAGGCAGGAAACATATCTGACTTGCGCCTCCTCGGGCAGACACTCGTCCTGAACATGTTACCCATAACTGCTAACCACCTCCTACGGGGTCCCTTTCCCCATGGAATGCAGGAGCTCCACAAGCACGAAATTCACGGGATAAAAGAGTGCGAGCCCCAACGATAACCATAACCTCAGCACGGAACGCTCCCATATACTCATCCAAGATCTCCAAAAACCCTTCCTTGCCTGAACCAACGATCACATGAATCTTCTCCAAAATACTGTGGGTAATCTCCGAGGAGATGAATTACTGCATCTGCTCGCTAATCGGCTCAGTACCCTTAACCGAGTCGAAACTAGAACCTAAACCTCCTTACTGGAAGCTCTTCACCAAACTGAAATACATTCATGCAAATGATCACAACATACTCAAGAATCCTTTCCCCCAAGTTTCTTGGATTCCCCAAGACTCTCCCCGATTCGAGTATGGATCCTATGCTTCCAGTAGTACAGGCCCAATACTACCTTCCACACCTATCCATACTTTCCTCAGGAATTATCCTGAATCCTCTAAGTCACTTACTCCAATGATGCACCAAATATTCACTAAACAACAACACAAAACCCATCGAAGCACCTCCTAGGTTCCTGACCTCACCCTGCCATCAGCTGTTGAAGAACTCCTCATAATGCCAGTCATCCACCTCATGAATACCATCATATTCACTTAGTAACTGACTCCCATCATCCAAAAGTTCCACAAAGCACAAAGCAAGCAACATTCGTGCAGTAACACTTCAATCCATAGAATTATCATAGAACATTCACCCCACACACCACCACTTATGCTAGAAATTCCACCCTTACTACCGGTTGCCTTATATATGCAAATTATACACAGAACAGGATCAAATAAGCTGTCGAATAAAAGACTTTTCCCCATAACCACAACCATACAAGGAACAGGAATTAAGGCCAAATTGATTATTCTACGGCTATAAGATCCTAACCGTATACAATTTTTAAAGCATACACTTAGCAATTACTGATTCCAATAGATATCCCCATCTCAGCATAACCTCCAATACCATCAACGCGACAAGATATCACATGCCAGATCAAACTACCACTAACTAATCAGCACTAGCATGCAATTCTACCAGCTCATAGAATGGACATAAAAAGGCATATCTCCTAACATTCTATCATGCAAAACTGAACAGGTCCTTAGCCCTCACTAGCATGCGATTTACCGATTCATAATTAAGTTATATCAAATAACACGTATGAGTATTTTGGGAAAACTTACTTGAGTTCGGCTGATTGCATGCACCACACCTTTTCTTATCTTAGAAAACTCTTTTCTTTTTGAAAACTTTACCAAATCCTCAGTTTGAGTTCAGACACACCCATGAGTATGTCCGAATCCCTCAAACCAAGGCTCTAATACCAACTTGTAACATCCCAAAAATCAGGGCATAAAAAAATTTTATTTTTAGATTAGTAAATTGATAATACATATTATTCTCATAAAATCAAGGTAACCAAAATTTAGCAAAACATTATCGAATCAGAGTATCTCACTGAATACGGAAACATGTGGTGTGTGCACTTCAATCATCCCGAGCTCCTTCATTTAAAAACCAGAGTACCTGAAACATAAACTGAGAATCGTAAGCACAAAGCTTAGTGAGTTCCCCAAAATACCATACCACATACAACCACAAATAATCATGCACATACCTATAGCTGCCATGGGCTCCCCCCATGGTCTTTATCTAGTATGCCATGGGCTCCCCCATGGTCTTTATAAAGTATGCTATTGGCTCCCCCCATGGCATTTACCTGGAATGTCATGGGCTTTCCCCATGGTCTGACATCCAACTGCCGCGGGCTCCCCCCGGGGTCTTCCATGCAAGTATCATATAGACAACTATCATACCACATAGCACGTAAGGGGTCGGCATTGGTGCCTTCGACTTATGGATATAGTGAGAAGACTCACATCACACTGCTGAATCGTACAAAAAGCTCCTGGCTCCAGACTGACTGATCCCTAAACTATCAATACCAACAATACACCTAATTATCAATTGGGCTCCAATCCATAACCACAACTCCATACCTGGGGTAAAAGGACCATTTTACCCCCAACCTAGCCTTGTCCAGTTCTATGACCCAAACTACAATCTGAAAGGCCCACTAATCAACCAATGGCCCAATTTTCCAAATTAGGACCAAACCCCTTTCATGACCCTTCCTAAAGGCCCACCCATTCTTTCTAGTCCAACCACTCTGTATCCCGATGGCCCACTAACAACTCAAGCCCAAAATACCAGAAACTACTAGATCCATAAAAGCCCACTAATGGCCTAATTTTCCCAATTGGGCCCAAACCCATATGGTCCTTATCCTAAGCCCATAATTCCCTTAAATACAATTCAGATTACCTGAAACACTCCTTAGGACAAACTAGGTCAAAGACATAAGTCAAAAGTCAAAGTCAACGGCCCAAGTTGACCCAACTCACCGAGTTGCCCTCCAACTCGTCGAGTTTCCTTCATCAGACTGCAAAATCAAGAAGAAATTGATCCAACTCGCTGAGTTCACCCAAAAACTCACCGAATTCATCAGGAACCAAACCTCTTAATCCATTAAGCCGACATAATCGAAACTAATAGCTTCACCACTTAGATCTTAACTGAAATAGCGTCTAGAAGGGTAAAGTTTCAAACTTTACCCCTAAGGACCATCCAATGGGCTCAAAACCCAAACCATAGGCTTAAAAGGTTAAGGGCTTAACCAATAATCACTTAATCACCAAGACAAAGCCCCAAAAATACAGATCTGATCCTCTAATGCATCATAGTCATGTAAAGCTTCCAACTTTACACTCATGCAGGGCCAAGAGAGACTTAAAAGCTCAAAAGAGACCAAAAGAAGAGCTTAATAGATGCATGAAGCCCTTAATACCATAGGGTTGGCACCTTTATGCCAAAAGAACTCATGTAGCTCATAGATCTGAAAGGATAAACAATTGGGACGCTCTACTCCTCCATATTCACCCAAACATGGCTAAAAGCACACTATTTAACCTAAGAAGAGATCTAAGCAACTACTAAGCAAGGAGAGAACTTGATACCTCAAAAACTTGTCAAATAAGCTATAGATTCTAGATCCAAGGCTTCTTCTCCAATCCAACCAACTCCCACTTCTTAGCTTCTTCAAAATACACCAAAAATGGACACTTAAGTCACTCTCCAAGCTCACACACTCAAAAATGGAAGGTCAAGCTCGAAATTTAGGGTTTCTGGACAGAAGATGCTGGTAAGGAGGCCAGCCAAGGGACTTAAGGTCCTTAAATAGGGTGCAAAACCCAAAAATTAGGGTTTCTCAAACAGCGTCCAACTCGTCGAGTTCCCCTCACCAATTCGGCGAGTTGGTCTTTAAAAACATGCGCTCCAAAAGCTTCCAACACGTTGAGTTTATGCCATAAACTCGATGAGTTGAAAAAGGGAATTTATTTCCATAATTGACCTTCTAGATTCCGGATGTTACAAAAGTCAAAGACTTTCTTTTAGATATCAAAGGGATGAAGGACCAACTGGTCAAGATGACAACTGAATAGGAAGAGAAGACGAAGTTTTTGATTGATGAAACACACAAGGCCTATGAACATGGATATTCAGAACTTCAACATATGATCTGAGGTCTACGTTGATTAGTCTCAACGAGAAAGGATATAGATGAAATCCTCACCATTTCCATGGATATCTATGATCATCTTAAGCATCGTGCAATTCTCACCACCAATGACCTCCACGGTAAAATCTTGATTCAGTTTAACAAAACCTTCACCCTGTTGAAAGAGTTGAAAGATTTATTTGAAGAGAAAGGAAAACCTTCTTCCTCAAAAGGGGAAAGTCTCAAAAATTTCAAGTTGATGAAAATACAAGCTCCTCTTCAGCATCAGATAAACCGAAGTCCCCTCCTCCTTCGAACAAAATTCCAACTCCTCCTCTGTCTCCAAAAGATAAAACTCCACCGCAGTCTCCCACAATATCTCTTTAGAAAAATAAAACTCCAACTCTTCCAAAGAAGCCTTCGCTCAACATAGAAGCAGAACTGGAGCCTTCCATGTCCGGTGACAACTCTTGTGACTCTCCCAAGACAAGACAGAAAAAGGTTAATTGGAGGGAAGCCAAGTTAGTTGAATATATATATATATATATATATATATATATATATATATATATATATATATATATATATATATATATATATATATATATATATATATATATATATATATATATATGCCAGACTCAAGGATTTGATATGAGAATTGATTAACGTCTAATCAATTCTTGGGTAAATCCGATGCGAAGACTCATAGACATGGATTATATTCCTCATCTTACATACGCTCAACTCCCTGTTGGTGTATACTGGGACATTCCTCTCTCTCCTAACACTAAATACTTCCCATTATTTAAGCCATTTGACCAAAACATCCCGGATGATCGATGAATGCCCATTGAGTTTGAATGATTAAACTTGTTTCACAACAAGTATGGTAAATCAATGGAGGAGATCTGGTGAGATGGCATGCCCAAAGTCGTTACAACTTTCAAAGCAAGGTCTTTCAAAGTTGAAACGCACTATCAATACACTCTCACTCCCTTCAGAAAAAAGTACCACAGAACACAAGCAAACTTCATCTTTATGAATCAAGAAGAGGTTTTTCTTATTGCAAGGGTCTTCCAATTCAAAGCCCAAAAATATCCCAAGATGGAAGATGTATATATAATGGCTACATATTTTCTCAAAGCTCTTGTTTGTGACTTCGTAGAAATTAATGTTGAGATCCATTTAGCTCTTGCATAGAAAATGAAGTTCCCTCCATTTGAACATCATCCATTCATTACCGAAGAGATTCACGACTTAAGCCTCAGAGCAACAAACTTCCCTAAACTTGGCATTCTTTTCAAGCTCTTCAAAGATGGTGAAAAGTTCTTTCTTTCAGCCACTGTTTTTCATCACTTCTCTTGAAAATAGTTGGAAGGCACTCTATCAATGGTCCAAAGCTCCAAGTTCACCACTGAAGATGTGAAGTTTGAAATCTATAGAAGAATCAAATGGATCGATGAAGTTAGGAAGTTCTATTGGATCATTATTAAGTTTCTCAAACTTAATAAATGAAAGGCATAGCTGCGAGGTCACTTAGGGGGGAAATTGTTGATGCATGGAAGTGACCCGCGGCAACTGTGAAGTGTATTGAAGGACCGAAGACTTGTTTTGTTGGTTTCGGTAGTGCTCTTGTTATTTTGATCAGTTGCAAAGAGTTGTGAAGTTCGATACTAAAGACTTGGAATACCGTAGTGAAGGATGTTAACCTGAAGGAGATTACATTTTGTCTTTTGTACACCGAAGTGTCAGAAAAGTAATATTCACCTTTTCTGACATTGTGTGATAGATGAGTTTTGTCATTCCAGGTGTGGCAAGCATGGCCGCCTGACTTAGGAGTATTCTATTATTTATCATGTACTCAGTTTTACTATAAATAGATGATAATGTTGATCGATCTATTTACCACTTCTCAGACTTTCATTGTATTACTCCTTCTTGATTACAAGTCTTCATTATCTTCATTATCTTTTTCTTATGTTGTTCATAAATTACTAACTTGTGTTTGAATGCAAAACTTCTTACGATTCAACCAAGTATTATACTTTTTTATGCTTCTTGATTAATCTGGTTGCTATATTCTTCCTTATTATTCCGCATATTTTTTTATCGTTGAGCTTATTAAAATATCCATTGAGATTAACTTACATTTTTGCGTATCAATATCTCAACTTTAAGTTTTTCTTTCAACATGGTATTGTCACTCAGCTCTTGGCTTTTAGAGAGTTGCTTAGCCATGTTCATTATGTTGATCGCTTGGATAGATGGGAGTGGGAGGTTAGCCAAGATGGTATTTTTTTCTAACACTAGAAGTCATATAAATAGTGTTATGTTGCAGAAACGTACTATTCATATCAAGTGGTGCAGATTTGTCCCTATCAAGCTTAAGGTCCTTATTTAGCGACTTCTTCTAGATAGTCTCCCTACTAGACACAACTTGGAGAATAGTACTACTGGCGTTCCATTGGTTCTTTGCCCTTCGTGTTCGTTATAGATAGAGGGTTGCATCCATGTGTTTGTCAACTATGAGGTGACTAATCAAATCTGGGTGAAAGTCATCAAGTGGTTTGATCTTCCTTTCACTTTTTGGGAACATTTTGGAGCTTATGAGACGGGTGGATTCGATTACCCTGAGACCAGTGAAGAGAAAGGTTCTTGAAGTAATTGTTGTGACCATGATATGGCTTTTTAGCAGTACAGTAACAATATTGTTTTCCAGACATACAACATGAGGAGTCCTATTGTCAAAAGTATCGTTATCCACTTCTTTTATTGGTTTTCAAATAGGTTTAGCGAAAGTTGGATTACTTGGACTTTGTAGTTACAAAACTGACTTTTAAATGACTCTTTATAACTGTTCCTTGTTGCTAGCTCCTTGTTAATTGGTTTTCAAAAATTATTTTTCATTTGGATTTAGATTTTCAATAAACGTACTATATTAGGAGGAAATGGAAAAAAGGATCTCATAAAAATTTAATCTGTAAATATATATTATTATTTCTTTAATCTAGCCAATATAATTTTGATATTGAAGATTACCAAAATAAAAGTATAATAGAACTTGTAATTTTTACGCAACATTACTTACAAAACTGATAATAAGTAAAATGTATAAATAAGAAAATGGTTACATTGTTGACTGATAATAAATGTATAAATAAGAAAATGGTTACATTGTTGATGTAAACACTTTCCATGAAAATATTTTTGAATACAAAAGGAAGGATTGATAAAAAATGAGAAGAATCCAGCGTTTGGTCACCAGAAGATATCATTCGTTTGTAAATGTCAAGAACAAATTTTCCACGCATGGTCTCTTGAGTACCTATTTGAAGCCATTGGAAAAGTCGAGTCTTGAAGACTATGTTCCCGAGTTTAACAAAAGAAAAGAAGAGAAAATAAGAGAAAGGAAAAGAAAGTCGAGAGAAAAGAAGAGAAAGGAAAAGAAAATAAAATTTTCTTTTGTGTTCCCGAGTTGGGAAGAAGTGGAAGGAAAATGAATCATTTTGTTCCTTCTTTCCAAATCCTCCCAAATCGGAAGGAAAGTTAGGAGGGAAAGTGATCCTTCCATTTCTCTCTACTTCCTTCCACTTCCTCCCTTTAATGAAACTCGGGAACACTAATTTCTTTTATTTTCTTCTCATTTCCACTCATTTCCTTTCCTTTCTCTCGGTAAGTTGAACTCGGGAACGGGATGTAAGAGAAGCTTCATGCTTTATAATGCCACCACCACCTCCAAGATTCACCATCTTCATTTGTTATTATTTTGTTGGGTTCTCTTCTTCAAGCAGCTATTATCCCAAGGTTTTGAAAATTTGAACTAATATTTAGGATTTCCATATCTTAGGTGCTGTTTGTTTTTTTATAAAAACCTCTTCAAACCACTTATTACTGCGCGGCGCAGTACACGCGCAACACTTTCCCTCTCGCAGCAGTGTAGCACCTGGTTCCTGGTATGTATTTCATTTATGTAATTTTACATTTTTGGCCTGGGACTAGGCGAGTTGATGGCCCAACTCGCCTAGTAGAAGCGGGATAGAACGCGGGGTTTAAGTATGGGACTCGTCGAGTCGGATCCTGGACTCGACGAGTACGCTCTGTCTGGACAAAAACCCGAATATGAGGGTTTGCACCCTATTTAATCATCTCATTCAGCCCCCACTCGTCCCTATTGCTCCCAGAAACCCTCCCTAACAAACCCTAAGTGTTTTGGTGCAAGATTCAAGGCTTTTGAGGTGATTTTGGTGGATTTTGATCACAAAGAAGAAGGAAGAGCATAGAAGGATCAAGAGGAGATTGAAGGATTCGAGTTTGGTGCATCATTTGCTGTTCTCAGAAGGTATAAAGTCTATACCTTGCTTGTTCTTTTGTTAGATCCCTTTTTGGGGAGATTTAGGGCTTTTATAAGTCATTCTTGATAGCCAACCATGATTGCAAGCATGGTTGGGGGTTGAGGCTTCGGATCTAGGTCCATGGAAGGGTCACAAGGCAGTTGGGGGTTGCTTTTGCACCCATGGAAGGTCCCATGCATCTTAAGAGATTCTCTTTGGGCATTTTAGGCTCAAAGTCCCATGCATGCACGTAAAGTTTGTAACTTTACGTGCTAGATTAAGTTTAGGGACCTAGATCTATCATTTGGACAAGAGTTGCACTCCAGAAATCGAAGAAATAAGACTTGGACTGCATCGACTCGGCGAGTCCAAGGTTAGACTCCCTTTTTTCTGTTATGGTTCATGGGAACCAGTTGAGTGAAAGAAAGGTTTTAGAGGGTCCAAGGGAGTGACCCAAACGTATTGGGATAAGCCATAGTCCTGGAGTTCATAGGACTCGACGAGTGCACGAGCAGACTCGGCGAGTCCAAGGCAATATCCCAACTCTTGAAGATGAACTCGACGAGTTGTTCATACGACTCGGCGAGTCGAGGACAGGACGTGTTCTTAGGATGAAGATGGACTCGACGAGTGTTCATACCGCTCGGCGAGTCGGAAGAAGGTTCATCCGAGGTTGTGTTAGAAGGAGAACTCGTCGAGTCGTTGCTAAACTCGACGAGTAGGGACGTGCATGAGGACAGTTAAAGAAATAGGGACTCGACGAGTTGACGACCCAACTCGTCGAGTCGAGTCAACTGGAAGTTAACTTTGACTTTGACTTGGACTTGGTCTGGGGTAAAATAGTCATTTTACCCTAAGGGGTAGATATCATATTCTGATTAAGTGTTTTGTGGGGATTATTGTTGGATTAATGTCTAAGTCCATAACTATATTTGGTATGTACTTGACCCGACCCGGCATGGTCCATTTGGGTTGCACTTCACCGGTACAATTTATATGGATAGTCTTTTGAGAATAGTATATTTATAATTTATATTAATATATTATAAGTTCTAATATATTAATATGGAATCATATTATTTAATTAGTATTGATCAAGAATTAATTTAGAATTAATTAAGTGATCAAAAAGAACTAATTAAATATGGACTCTTATATATATGGAATGGGCCAAGTTCATTTAGGTTGGGCTAAGCTTTCATGGATGGTCCATGGAGCTTTTAACCCATGGATCCTATGTAAATGAAAGGTCATGGGTATTAGGGTTTACATGGATGTAACCCTAATCCTCCATAATATATAAAGGGGTCCTTGGCTCACAAAATTGGCACAAGTGTGTGAAAATAAGAGTGGGCCGATTTTAGTGTCCATACATATTCTCTCAAGTTCTTCCAAGGTGTTTTGGTGATTTGTGATTCCATTTGAGGCTTCCACACTATTGGGGCTAAGCTCTTAAAGCTTGAAGACATCAAGCTACATCAAAAGGTATGTCATCTAACTAGAACTTTGTAGTATAGGTGCTTCATAATATGCTAGTTAGGATGAAACTTTGGAATAGTTAATATTTGCATGTATAATAGAGAAAACATAGATCCAAGGTTTATAGGGTTACATGTACACCATAGGAGTGTAGTATACTAAAACTCAACAGTGGTATCAGAGCCAGGTTGTTTTCTGTTATATTGATGTAAATGTTTTATTTTCAAGTTGAAAAAAAAAAGAAAAAAAGAACATGACGTTTGTCAAATTTTAAGATAATTACTTGTTTTGTGAAAAACGAATTATTTGTAAAGTTTGAATCATTTGTTATATGAGTTGAATTAGGTCAAATTTAGTAAAAGATAAAATGATATGATTATTTTATTAGTTTTAAAAGTTTGATCTAAATGTTTTAAGGAGTTACATATTTTGTCATAAAATTTTGGAGCTTAAAAGTTTTTTTTAAAGTTGTGATCTTAAGGGTTTTTGAAACTTCCATAAGTTATGGATATGAAAGTTTTTTTTTAAAAAAAAAGATTTGATTCAAAGTTTTTATGGAGTTACAAAATTTGGTGTTAATGTTTTAAAGAATTCCATAACTTGTTCTTAAGTTATGGAACATGGAAAGTTTCATCATAAAACACCATTAATTCCATAAGTTATGGAATCCAAAGGTTTTCAAGAATTACAAAACTTGCCCTCAAGTTTTGGAATTTGAGAAAAGTTTTTTATGAAAAAAAAGAATTGAATTCTAAAACTCTTGGGTTCATAACTTAAACAATTAATTAAATGGTTTTAATTTTGAGTTTAATAATTGGAATTTAGATGTTTTGTTGAATAGTTCAAATTAACTCTTATGGACTTTATTAATAGTTAATTAAAGCGTTTAATTAAAAGAGTATTATTAATCCATAAATATATGGTTTGAGTTTAATTAAATTAAAAGTCTAGTTTAATTAATAGATTAAACCACCAAGTATTTTAAATGTCTAAAATACACCCTTATACTATTATAATATTAAAAGTTTAATATATTATATGTATAAGAGCAAGTCGTCTTCCCATTAGTAGGCCTCATTCACGAAGCCGGTCTATAAGGGGGTATAAGGTTACTGCCTATAAAATGGCAATTTAATGGGTGTCCACTCTCACTCACCGCTTCCTTGACCGGTGGATGGTCGTTAGCCGAACAGGTAGGACAAGGACTATAATTCTCCCTTCATTATAAGTATAATGATAAATACTAAGTAACTAAACACTTATAAATTCCCAATCTTAGTTACTTAGGAAAATGTGAATAAGGTGCTAATCCATGAAATTACACTTTGCACTTTGTTTAAGCTGTTAGTGGAGCGTGTGTGGTTAACCGGCACACTAACCTGGACTTAACAAAGTAGGCAAAGGGTAACTTAATGTTTATCATAGTATCGTTGGAGCGTGTGTGGTTAACCGGCACATCGATTGAGGGGTAAATATTAAGGGTACCAAGTATATTTGCATGGTTACTTCACACCTTGTTTTGTGATCCTCGACATCCCAGTCACAAAACCTGAAGGGCACACTCAAGATTGAAACATGCCATTGAAAAGTTCAATGAATCTCAAAAGAATCTAGGAGTTTCAAAACCAATTAAAACTTAATAATACATTTCGTTTATCTTGGTGGAAATTGGTGAATCGTCATTCACCTACCTTCAAATATTTTATAGCTTGGATTACGGCATCCCTCTTCCAAGTTATAAAATAGTTTGTTGGGTCCTAGCCTTAATATATCATATTGGGTGTTATATTAAGGACTTAAATCAACTTTACGTGAATTTCTCCCATTGTTGATGTCTGGTTTAGACAACAATGATCTTCCCAAACCAAGCTTTCCTAATGAATATGACTTCCCGATTTTGGCTCATGGAAGTCATACTTCTCTTCCTCCACCTCCTCCAATTATTCTCCCTAACCCACAAGTTCAAGGTCACTCAAGCCCTAATGGCAAGCAAGGTCTATGTGTGATCACATCTTAGAGATGAAGTCACATATTGACAAGCCGGGAGAGTTGGGTGTCAAAGTCTTGAGAAAGTTGGATGTTCAATCACTTTCTAAGTCACATAGTGAGTTCCTTTGGGACTACTATGAAACAAACTATGACATGAACCTTAATGATCATATCTATTTGCTTGGTGCTGCTGAATCAGCAATGATTTGGAACGATAGTAAAGCAAATTTGATTAGAAGATCAACTTCCCAAAAAACTTTATGGACAGTGACAATGGTGACACTGGAAATCTAGAAAAAGCATTCTCTTCTCAATGGAAAGGGATTGGCCATAGTCAACCCGGTTGACCAAATGGTAAAGAGAAAGGCTAAGTCTGAGATAGTCCCATTACCAAAGGGTCCATATGTTTATTTTGCCAAAGGAAGGGGCGTTGATTGCAAAGCTGCCAAATTTACCTAAGGATGTTAAAGTCAATAAGTTAGACTCTACATTAGGTAGAGCCCATTATCTAACTCTGTTAAGTTCTATTCTGAGATCCTCATTACATGATGTGACTGGGTCACATGTTGATGTTTTAAGAATCAAAGAATAGAGAGAAATCTTAAAGGAAGTATATGCTGATTCTGATCACGAAGGTGGATTTCGATCGCATCAGAATTTTGAGCAGTTGCTTAAGAAGTTATGATATATTGCTAAGGAATAGATAACAACAATTTTCCATGTGGATTGTAAGGATAAGTTTTTCCGCAAAGTTTTAAAATAAAAGAAAATTGTTTAATTTTATTTATTTTAAATATCCTTACAAGTGGCATTTGTGAAAAATGGTTGCTTATATGATTCCACTGACAGCAATATTGGAAAATGGATTTGATTCTTTCATTTGTGGTAGTGTCTAAATTTACCAAATCAAGAAAGTTCCTCATCGCCCAAGTTTCAATTGGACCGAAACTTGGAATCATGCAAGTTGAATAGTATGATGAATGAGAACTTTCAAGCATTGGAAAATCAAGACTAATTACTTGTTCACATGGATGTGTGAGTCAAGTGAAGGACTAAAGGGATCGAGTACACATTCTTGTGCACTGGTCATGTCCACCACAAAGCTCGTTTAAGACTATTTGATTTACTAAAGTTTAGTAAATATGGTTATACTTACAAGTTTAAGTATAATTCTGAAACATTGGAAAAGTCTCAATGTATGGCAGAACGAATGGGAAGAATCAAATTAGGCAGAGAGATAAAAGTTTCTCAAATCTGAAAAGATGGGAGAGTACTTTAGTATCATGTTTGTGATCATCTTAATGATTTAGAAATCATATCACAATTAGTCCTCTAAAGGTCATCTTAGTGCATTCTTATGACTAAGAAGAGGAGTCATGAATTGTTGAAATGGTTAGATCAGGAAGATGAGTCATACTTCGTTCCAAAACAATTCTTAGAGTCATACTCCAAGATTGTAACTTGAGTGACATATCTTAAAGAAAGGTTTAAAACACTTGTCAAATGTAAGAGTAAAAGTGTCCTACTCTTGTACATTTGAAATTGGTAAGTTGTGATGTTTTGGATAAAACAAAGACCAACTAAGGCCAATTGTGTGAAGTGTTTGTCTTGATAAAGAATCCATACTATCTCTTGAATATTTGGCAAGATAGTCTTATATGTCAAGAGGATAGTGGGAGTCTTAAAGATCCTAAAAAGAATTTCAAGAACTAATCAAGAATAAAACCTGAGGTTCTTCACTAGCACACGACTTGAGGTTTATAACCTATCGTGTTGACATATTCTGTGCCCATTCCAGTTAAAGTTGGCTTTACATAGGAGTTCTGAAAGTTCTCAATTGGTTGCATAACAACTTAGAAGCAATGGCAGGCCATGTACTGCCATGTGGCAAGAAGTTAAGATTGCATAAGTTCAGTCCATATGAGTTTGGATTTGTCATTATCCTTGTCTTGTGACTATGGTTTTGACGATTCACATGGATAAGAACACATACACCATAAAATCTAAGGGTCATAAGGTTTCTCTCCGATTCATGAAAATGATGGTGAGGAAAAACTTCCACCAAGTAGATTTGAAGCAGATGACAAAAGGTCTAACCAATTGAGACTATGATTACGGCATCCCTTTTCATAGTTCTTAAATTGTTTAGACACACCAGTGGGCTATCTACAATAAGGTGTATGATTTTGATAAAGTCTTATCAAAGCAATCTAGTATCAGAAATTTGAACTTTGGTAAGAAAGTCAATAAAGTATTGTTTTCTAGAAGTCCACTAATTTCTGAATACATGTCAAAGCAAGTGGGAGCATAAGTATTATGCTGATAATCATCATGTTAGTGGGAGCATGATAATTATGATAAGTATTTCAAGTTAGCAATGTTAATTATAGAAAACAAAAGTTTCAATTCGTGAGGTTGCAGGGGTTGAAAAAGTTGTTTTGCTATAATTAAGGGAGAGGAAATTATACTTCATTTCAATTCTAAAAGGCTTAGATTGAGATTTTAATCGTTTTAGTCAAGAATATATATATATATATATATATATATATATATATATATATATATATATATATATATATATATATATGAATTTCATGTTGGATTGGTTCAACTTAAGGAAATTCTATATATTGCGTTCTCAAAATTCGATTATGATTACGGCATCCCTCTTCATAGTTAAATTTTGAGAACATGGAAAACAAAAATTATTGTAGCAAAAGACTGGTCTAGAATCATGTCTTTATGTGAGACATCATGAATCGTGTACCATTTGCTTTGGGTACAGGATCGATTGCATGTGCTATAATATTTGTCATTTGTAAATTTTTCCAAATGCCTAGAGGCATTAAGAAGGGAAAAGGTCTAGAATTGGATATGACTAAAATGATTAAGCAATTGTCGAGGACAATCTGAGGTTTACCAAAGATTGGTTGCTCAGGGACAGTTGGAAGTATAGTGCTAATTTTGGAAGGACCATATTGACATATTCTGAAAAGAGGCATCTCTTATTCAGAAGTGATAGTCAAAATGAGAATATGGAGTTGTCTTCATAGGTGGAAGTTATCTGTGTAAGATTAGAAAACTTAATGCAAGAAGCATGTCCAAAGCAATGTACTTTGAATATGAGACTTAGTTTCCATGGAGTTGATCTCCATTGGAATACCTTATAATGACTGTTGACAAGTCTTTGTGACGTTGTACATATTCATTACAGGAGGTTCAGTGCATATAAGTTTAAAATCTAAACATATTTCGATAAATGATAGGAATTTGAAATTCTAACATTTTTCGATAAGGATTTGGGAGTGTGAAATTAGAATCATTGAAATTATGTTCAATTGGTTTATTTCACAAAGTAAGGATCATAGACAAACATAGAGTGCATACTTGGTGTATGGCAAAGCTATTGTTTAAGAAAAACATAGTGTACATGTTTGGAGCATGGTACAACTAGTGTTTTTAATTCAAGTATAAAGTTGATAAAACCGAAACAATGAATAATGAGTAATCAGTATGGTGATAAATAAAAGTGTTTATTTATATTCATAGGGTTTGATACCATATTTGATTCATTTATTCTTGTGTTTCACTTTGCATGTTTTGACTTCCAGAATAACTAAGTCGCTCTTCCTGAATGATTAAGTTATTCAAACCATCCACAGTCGGTCATATGTTGGAAGTAGATATGAATCAAGACTGTCATGGGTTGGTTTGTAGAGGTCCAAGTTGGTGGACAAAGTGGTGCTACAACACTCATGAGTGCTCATAAGTTCTGAGTATTGGATTCAACACACGCTCATTTGAATCACTTCATGGATTTTATCACGAGTGATCATGAGACGATAATATCTTATATTCTTAAAACCTAGAGATATGAGTTGTTACTATGAGTTGGTTATACATTGATTGCACGAAAACGCATTGGTAACTCGATGTTATAAAACGTGCCTTTGTGTATGATTCAACAAGTAGTAGAACAAGCCATATGAGTCGAAGTTTATCCATTCCTTTTACCTTCGGGATAAAAGCGATATCTGTGGGCCCCTCGATGATTTAGCGATGACACATGTGAGTGCTTGGCCAAGCCAGGACTGATTTGATTTGTTCAATCAGTCAGTCATCATAAATCGAAAATCGGGAAACAACAAATGGACAGAGAGAATGATTATAATCCATGTCTCAGTCCATATGATATCTAGAATGGAGGAATATATGATCCCTTATCTAATAGACAAGTCATTGACAAGGTCAGAGTTCGACAGCGGCTTTAAGAGCTACGATTGCCAGCTAGGTTTTGAAGTCATACTCAATAATAGTTTTAGACTTATCCAAGTGGGAGACTGTTGGATTAATGTCTAAGTCCATAACTATATTTGGTATGTACTTGACCCGACCCGGCATGGTCCATTTGGGTTGCACTTCACCGGCACAATTTATATGGATAGTCCTTTGAGAATTGGATAGTCTTTTGAGAATAGTACATTTATGATTTATATTAATATATTATAAGTTCTAATATATTAATATGGAATCATATTATTTAATTAGTATTGATCAAGAATTAATTTAGAATTAATTAAGTGATCAAAAAGAACTAATTAAATATGGACTCTTATATATGGAATGGGCCAAGTTCATTTAGGTTGGGCTAAGCTTTCATGGATGGTCCATGGAGCTTTTAACCCATGGATCCTATGTAAATGAAAGGTCATGGGTATTAGGGTTTACATGGATGTAACCCTAATCCTCCATAATATATAAAGGGGTCCTTGGCTCACAAAATTGGCACAAGTGTGTGAAAATAAGAGTGGGCCGATTTTAGTGTGCATACATATTCTCTCAAGTTCTTCCAAGGTGTTTTGGTGATTTGTGATTCCATTTGAGGCTTCCACACTATTGGGGCTAAGCTCTTAAAGCTTGAAGACATCAAGCTACATCAAAAGGTATGTCATCTAACTAGAACTTTGTAGTATAGGTGCTTCATAATATGCTAGTTAGGATGAAACCTTGGAATAGTTAATATTTGCATGTATAATAGAGAAAACATAGATCCAAGGTTTATAGGGTTGCATGTACACCATAGGAGTGTAGTATACTATAACTCAACAATTATAGCCCGAGGATTTCCGGAGCAGCAGCAGTCAGGGATTCCCCGCACAGATTATCAGCAGCTACTCGTTTGAGGTGAGTTACCTTCCAGTAGCAGTGGGTCAACGGCCACAATGCCGGCCCACCAGTAGGAGTTGTATGATTGATGATTGTCTTTGTGATATTCATCTAGGTTTGCTACTACCTGTTATGTTATGTGCTAGTATGATATGATGTTAGCAGTAGGGGAGATAGTCCCCAAGATTCCCGGTCGATAGGGCCGAAGGGGGTTAGTCATACCCAGTCATGCTAGATGGAATATGATTATGTGTTACATGTTATGTGGTAGTAGTGGTGGGGTGAAATAGTCCCCAGTATCTGGTCGAGAGGACCGAAGGGGAGGTCAGGACCCAGATATGCTAGGCAGTATCCGGTCGAGAGGACCGAAAGGGAGGTCAGCACCCAGATATGCTAGGCAGTATCCGGTCGAGAGGACCGAAGGGGAGGCCAGCACCCGGATATGCTAGGCGGTATCCGGTCGAGAGGACCGAAGGGGTAGGTCGGGCACCCAGATATGCCTGACAGTATATGTATGTTATGTAATTGTATGGTATGCGGTACGATGGGGGAACTCACTAAGCTTCATGCTTACAGTTTACAATTTTGGTTTCAGGTACCTCTTCTGCGAAGGGGAAAGAGCTAGCGCGGTAGCGGCACATCATACACACACACACATTGATTTCCGCACTTGAGATATTCTAGGATTGTACTCTGACATGTTGCTATTATATGTTTTGGGTTTTCAAACATGATACATTGATTCACAAAATGATATATTGTTACGCAGTTTTCTTATGAATGTTTTATAATCCGTTAATTAAAATGAAATTTTTGGACTCGAAATTTGGGATGTTACAAGTTGGTATCAGAGCCCTGGTTTGAGGGATTCGGACACACCTTCGGGGTGTCTGAACTCAAATCAAGGGATTTAAAAGATTTTTACAAGAAAAATGGTTTTCTAAAAGCTAAGTTAAAAGAGTTTTGAGAAAGAACGAAGTGTGTGATGTGCGCGACCGGCCGAGCTCAAGTAAGTATTCCCCAAAGTACCCATACAAGTTTATATTATGTTTATCAGTTCCAGTAGAACAGCATGTTAGAATAGGACTAAGGATCTAGGAATGATGTCTTATGTGCCTGCTTTATGTGCTTCAGCTTATGAGAATTGCATGCTAGTATTGAGTAGACAGTAATAGGATAGCTTGTTTAGGTTATGCCTGGTAGTATGAGCTCAGCATTGTATGCTAGTAAAGTTTCCTGTTCTGAGGATAGGATTGCTTGAGATCGATCCCTTTGGTCTGAATGGTGCTTGCTTTGTGCTTTGTGGGACTTTGAGTGATAGGAGTTAGCTGTTAGGTGAATACGTTAAGTCACATGTGATAAGGGTTGGATAATCTTAGAGGATTGGATTTGACCCTATTGCGCAGCTCTTGTTTGAGTCTAACCGTTGTAGGGACGAGTCTTTTACTCGAAGGATTATCTGAGCCTCGTTACATGTGATGGTATTCAGGTAATGGCTAATTGGCATTACAAGGAGGCCTTCAGCAGCTGAGGACCGGTTTGGGTAGTGTCAGAGATTTTCCCTTGGATAAGCCTAGGATGAGAGTAGTAGAGATCAGTAACAGTAGTAGTGACTTGGTGGAGTCGAGGCGGTTCTTGAGGAAAGTACGGATAGATGTGGAAGGTAGTATGGGCCCGTACTACTGAAAGCAGAGGATTCGTACTTGAATCGAGAAAGGCTGAGGTAAAACCAAGGAGCTCGCGATGGATGTGATCCCTCTAGATGTATCAGTATCACTGACGGTTGTCATTATGTATTGCAGAATGGTGGTTCTACGTCCGAGGCCAGAAGTTGGCAGTTCAGGGGAGGGATCGGGTTCGGGCTCAGGTTCCGAACCAGTGGATGAGAGGCTACGCGAGTTTATCGCGTCCGAGATCACTAGAGGCATCCTTGATGCGACCCCGGTCATCTTTGGGTCGATCAAGGAAGGGATTGTCGAGCTGATGGAGGATCGCCTCCGGGCGTTCAGGAGAGACATGGCGACCAGCCAGTCGGGATCACGCACACTGTCCTTTAAGGACTTCAGGGGAAGTGGTGCGCCGGATTTCCATGGGTCGAAGGACCCTATTGTGGCCAGACGGTGGATTGCAGACATTGAGTCTGCGAAGTTGACCAGCTTCTGCCCTGAGGGGTCGAAGGTGAGATATGCAGCAGGGTGCTTGAGAGATAGGGCGAGGGATTAGTGGGAGTCAGTTGGTGACTCTCTCGGAGCCTCGGCTGTTAAGGCTATGACGTGGCCGGACTTTGTGACTCGGTTCAGAGCGGAGTTTGCACCTGCAATGGAGCTCCAGCAGTTGGCGAGGGAGTTCTTAGATATGAGACATACTACGGAGACTGTGGCGGAGATCACCACCAAGTTCCGGGAGAGGGCGTTGCTGTTGGATTAATGTCTAAGTCCATAACTATATTTGGTATGTACTTGACCCGACCCGGCATGGTCCATTTGGGTTGCACTTCACCGGCACAATTTATATGGATAGTCTTTTGAGAATAGTATATTTATGATTTATATTAATATATTATAAGTTCTAATATATTAATATGGAATCATATTATTTAATTAGTATTGATCAAGAATTAATTTAGAATTAATTAAGTGATCAAAAAGAACTAATTAAATATGGACTCTTATATATATGGAATGGGCCAAGTTCATTTAGGTTGGGCTAAGCTTTCATGGATGGTCCATGGAGCTTTTAACCCATGGATCCTATGTAAATGAAAGGTCACGGGTATTAGGGTTTACATGGATGTAACCCTAATCCTCCATAATATATAAAGGGGTCCTTGGCTCACAAAATTGACAAGTGTGTGAAAATAAGAGTGGGCCGATTTTAGTGTGCATACATATTCTCTCAAGTTCGTCCAAGGTGTTTTGGTGATTTGTGATTCCATTTGAGGCTTCCACACTATTGGGGCTAAGCTCTTAAAGCTTGAAGACATCAAGCTACATCAAAAGGTATGTCATCTAACTAGAACTTTGTAGTATAGGTGCTTCATAATATGCTAGTTAGGATGAAACCTTGGAATAGTTAATATTTGCATGTATAATAGAGAAAACAGAGATCCAAGGTTTATAGGGTTGCATGTACACCATAAGAGTGTTAGAATGCTCAAAACCAACGGTTCCATGTGAACGGTATCCCAGTTCAGGTATTGTTTGATTCGGGTGCTACCCGATCGTTTATTTCGCTTGCGCTCAGCAAGAGGTTTCCCGAGTCTTCATGCATGTTGGATTGCCCTTTAGAGGTAGAGATTGTCGACGATCGATCGGTGCGAGCATCAGCGGTATTCCGAGATTGTGTGTTGAGATTATTCGAGGAGCGCTACCTGGTAGACTTGGTTCCCATACCTTTGTGGGGGAACAAGGTTATTATCGGTACGGATTGGCTAAGCCCCAATGGGGCGGTGATCGACTGCGCGCGGCAGTTGGTGCGGATCAGGACCCCAAGTGGGGGAGAGCTGGTGATTCAGGGCGAGAGGCCATAGCGAGGACCGGCTTTATGTTCGGCAGCAAGGGCTAGGCGTTACCTTCAGCAGGGTTGCGTAGGATATGTCGCCTATGTCATGGATACCCGGGAGGCGGGAAAGGCGACGGTGAGTGACGTTCTGGTGGTACGAGACTACGCAGATGTGTTCCCAGAGGAGCTTCCTGGGATACCTCCAGAGCGACAGGTGGAGTTCAGGATCGACCTAGTCCCTGGTGCGGCTCCGATAGCCAAGGCACCGTATCGGTTGGCTCCTCCTGAGATGCAGGAGTTGTCTACACAGCTGCAGGAGCTGTTAGACAAGGGATTCATTAGACCGAGCAGTTCGCCCTGGGGAGCCCCGATTCTGTTTGTGAAGAAGAAGGACGGGTCGCATCGGATGTGTATAGATTATAAGGAGCTGAACAAGGTGACGGTGAAGAACCGTTACCCACTCCCGAGGATTGATGACCTCTTTGACCAGCTACAGGGAGCATCTTGGTTCTCCAAGATTGATCTGCGATCAGGATAGCATCAGATGAGGGTCAGAGAGGAGGATGTACAGAAGACTGCGTTCCGGACGCGCTATGGCCACTGTGAGTTCATGGTGATGCCTTTCGGGCTCACCAATGCTCCTGCCGCGTTCATGGACCTCATGAACCACGTATGTAGACCGATGCTGGATCGGTCCGTGATAGTTTTCATTGACGACATCTTGGTCTATTTGAAGTCGCAGGAGCAGCATGAGGAGCATCTGCGAGAGGTTTTGGATACTCTGAGGATAGAGAGCTTGTACGCTAAGTTCTCCAAGTGTGAGTTCTGGTTGCGCGAGGTGCAGTTTCTTGGGCACCTTGTCAACCGGAACGGTATTCTGGTCGACCGAGCCAAGGTGGAGGTCGTGATGAGATGGGAGGTTCCGAAGTCTCCATCTGAGATTCGGAGTTTCCTGGGATTAGCCGGCTACTATCGGAGATTCATCCAGGATTTCTCCAAGATAGCAGTACCCTTGACGCGGCTGACGAAGAAGGTCATAGTCTTTCGTTGGGGGCCTGAGCAGCAGGCATCGTTTGAGACACTGAGGCAGAGGTTGTGCGAGGCGCCGATCTTAGCCTTGCCAGAGGGCGTAGAGGATTTTGTTGTGTACTGCGACGCGTCTATTTCAGGTTTGGGCACGGTATTGATGCAGAGAGGGCATGTCATCGCCTACGCTTCGAGGCAGCTGAAGCCTCACGAGGCAAACTACCCGACGCATAATTTGGAGCTGGGGGCTGTTGTATTCACCCTCAAGATTTGGCGTCATTACCTCTATGGGGTCCGTTGTACCATTTACACGGACCATAAGAGCCTAAGGTATCTCATGGACCAGCCAAATCTAAATACGAGGCAGCGTCGGTGGCTTGATGTGGTAAAGGATTATGATTGTGAGATCCTCTACCACCCGGGGAAGGCCAACGTTGTGGCCGACGCGCTTAGCCGCAAGGCATCTCCGATCAGGGATACCTGCATGAGGATGACCGTGGTTGCTCCACTGTTGGAGCAGATTCGAGAGGCCCAGCAGGAGGCCATGAAGGAGGAACATCGGAAGAGTGAGAGGATTGTAGGCCAGGTTTCCTCCTTCGATTATCATAGCCGAGGGTTGTTGACCCTCCACCGCAGGGTGTGGGTGCCGTACCATGGGGGTGTGCGCCAGGTTCTGATGGAGGAGGCGCACAAATCTCGATTCTCCATTCATCCCGGGGCGACGAAGATGTATAGGGATCTTCGTCTGGACTATTGGTGGCCCTGCATGAAGCGGGATGTGGCATGGTACGTGGAGCGGTGCTTGACCTGCAGGAAGGTCAAGGCCGAGCATTAGAGACCACACGGCAAGATGCAGCCGTTAGATATCCCGCTGTGGAAGTGGGAAGACATCACGATGGATTTTATCACAAAGCTTCCCAGGACCGCGCGGGGAGTGGATTCGATTTGGGTCATCGTCGATCGATTGACCAAGAGCGCACATTTTATTCAAATTCAGGAGAGCATCTCGGCCGAGAAGTTGGCCGACATCTACATCAAGGAGGTGGTGGCGCGGCACGGGGTGCCAGTTTTGGTGATTTCAGACAGGGATGTGCGGTTCACTTCCAGGTTTTGGAAGAAGTTTCATGACGAGTTGGGTACTCGTCTGCACTTTAGCACCGCGTTTCACCCGCAGACGGATGGTCAGAGCGAGCGGACCATCCAGACTTTGGAGGATATGCTGCGGGCATGTGTGCTAGACTTCGGTGGTAGCTGGGATACTTACCTCCCATTGGCTGAGTTCTCGTATAACAACAGCTATCACGTGAGTATCGATCGTCCTCCCTTCGAGATGTTGTACGGGAGGAAGTGCATGACCCCGATATGTTGGGGTGAGGTTGGCCAGAGGGTCCTGGGGAGCACCGAAGTGGTGCTCAAGACGACGGAGAGGATTCAGCAGGTCCGGAGCAGGCTTCAGACTGCTCAGAGTCGGCAGAAAAGTTATGCCGACAAGCGCCGATCAGACCTGGAGTTTCAGGTCGGGGATAGGGTCCTTCTGACGGTGTCGCCATGGAAGGGCGTCATCCGATTCAGGAAGTTGGGCAAGTTGGGCCCCAGATATATCGGACCCTTCAGGGTTTCAGCCCGGGTGGGCAAGGTGGCGTACAGGTTGGATCTGCCAGCCGAACTCAGCCAGATCCACATCACTTTCCACGTCTCCCAGCTGCGGAAGTGCCTGGTGGACGACTCAGTAGTGGTACCCTTAGAGGATATTCAGGTCGATGACAGCCTGAACTACATCGAGCGACCTGTAGCAATCCTCGACCGGAAGTCGAAGGATCTGAGAAACAAGAGGGTGGAGCTCGTGAAGGTGCAATGGCAGCACCAGAAGGGCTCGGAATGGACTTGGGAGTCGGTGGATGAAATGATGGAGCATTATCCAGAGCTTTTTCAGGAGCGAGCAGCAGACTTCGAGGACGAAGTCTGAAATAAGTGGGGGAGATTTGTAGCACCTGGTTCCTGGTATGTATTTCATTTATGTAATTTTACATTTTTGGCCTAGGACTCGGTGAGTTGATGGCCCAACTCGCCGAGTAGAAGCGGGATAGAACGCGGGGGTTTAAGTATGGGACTCGTCGAGTCGAATCTTGGACTCGACGAGTAGGCTCTGTCTGGACAAAAACCCTAATCTGAGGGTTTGCACCCTATTTAATCATCTCATTCAGCCCCCACTCGTCCCTATTGCTCCCAGAAACCCTCCCTAGCAAACCCTAAGTGTTTTGGTGCAATATTCAAGGCTTTTGAGTGATTTTGGTGGATTTTGATCACAAGGAAGAAGGAAGAGCATAGAAGGATCAAGAGGAGACTGAAGGATTCGAGTTTGGTGCATCATTTGCTGTTCTCAGAAGGTATAATGTCTATACCTTGCTTGTTCTTTTGTTAGATCCCTTTTGGGGAGATTTAGGGCTTTTATAAGTCATTCTTGATAGCCAACCATGATTGCAAGCATGGTTGGGGGTTGAGGCTTCGGATCTAGGTCCATGGAAGGGTCACAAGGCAGTTGGGGGTTGCTTTTGCACCCATGGAAGGTCCCATGCATCTTAAGAGCTTCTTTTTGGGCATTTTAGGCTCAAATTCCCATGCATGCACGTAAAGTTTGTAACTTTACATGCTAGATTGAGTTTAGGGACCTAGATCTATCATTTGGACAAGAGTTGCACTCCAGAAATCGAAGAAATAAGACTTGGACTGCATCGACTCGGCGAGTCGTTCTTGGGACTCGGCGAGTCCAAGGTTAGACTCCCTTTTTCTGTTATGGTTCATGGGAACCAGTTGAGTGAAAGAAAGGTTTTAGAGGGTCCAAGGGAGTGACCCAAACGTATTGGGATAAGCCATAGTCCTGGAGTTCATAGGACTCGACGAGTGCACGAGCAGACTCGGCGAGTCCAAGGCAATCTCCCAACTCTTGAAGATGAACTCGACGAGTTGTTCATACAAATCGGCGAGTCGAGGACAGGACGTGTTCTTAGGATGAAGATGGACTCGACGAGTGTTCATACCGCTCGGCGAGTCGGAAGAAGGTTCATCCGAGGTTGTGTTAGAAGGAGAACTCGTCGAGTCGTTGCTAAACTCGACGAGTAGGGACGTGGATGAGGACAGTTAAAGAAATAGGGACTCGACGAGTTGACGACCCAACTCGGCGAGTCGAGTCAACTGGAAGTTGACTTTGACTTTGACTTGGACTTGGTCTGGGGTAAAATAGTCAGTTTACCCTAAGGGGTAGATATAAGATTCTGATTAAGTGTTTTGTGGGGATTATAGCCGGAGGATTTCCGGAGCAGCAGCAGTAAGGGATTCCCCGCACAGATTATCAGCAGCTACTCGTTGGAGGTGAGTTACCTTCCAGTAGCGGTGGGTCAACGGCCACAATGCCGGCCCACCAGTAGGAGTTGTATGATTGATGATTGTCTTTGTGATATTCATCTAGGTTTGCTACTACCTGTTATGTTATGTGCTAGTATGATATGATGTTAGCAGTAGGGGAGATAGTCCCCAAGATTCCCGATCGATAGGGCCGAAGGGGGTAGTCATACCCAGTCATGCTAGATGGAATATGATTATGCGTTACATGTTATGTGGTAGTAGTGGTGGGGTGAAATAGTCCCCAGCATCCGGTCGAGAGGACCGAAGGGGAGGTCAGCACCCAGATATGCTAGGCAATATCCGGTCGAGAGGACCGAAGGGGAGGTCCGCACCCAGATATGCTAGGCAGTATCCGGTCGAGAGGACCGAAGGGGAGGCCAGCACCCGGATATGCTAGGCGGTATCCGGTCGAGAGGACCGAAGGGGTAGGTCGGGCACCCATATATTCCTGACAGTATATGTATGTTATGTGATTGTATGGTATGCGGTACGATGGGGGAAATCACTAAGCTTCGTGCTTACAGTTTACAGTTTTGGTTTCAGGTACCTCTTCTACGAAGGGGAAAGAGCTAGCGCGGTAGCGGCACATCATACATACACGCATTGATTTCCACACTTGAGATATTCTAGGATTGTACTCTGACATGTTGCTATTATATGTTTTGGGTTTTCAGACATGATACATTGATTCACAAAATGATATATTGTTACACAGTTTTCTTATGAATGTTTTATAATCCGTTAATTAAAATGAAATTTTTGGACTCGAAATTTGGGATGTTACAAGTTGGTATCAGAGCCCTGGTTTGAGGGATTCGGACACACCTTCGGGGTGTCTGAACTCAAATCAAGGGATTTAAAAGATTTTTACAAGAAAAATGGTTTTCTAAAAGCTAAGTTAAAAGAGTTTGGAGAAAGAACGAAGTGTGTGATGTGCGCGACCGGCCGAGCTCAAGTAAGTATTCCCCAAAGTACCCATACAATTTTATATTATGTTTATCAGTTCCAGTAGAACAGCATGTTAGAATAGGACTAAGGATCTAGGAATGATGCCTTATGTGCCTGCTTTATATGCTTCAGCTTATGAGAATTGCATGCTAGTATTGAGTAGACAGTAATAGGATAGCATGTTTAGGTTATGCCTGGTAGTATGAGCTCAGCATTGTATGCTAGTAAAGTTTCCTGTTCTGAGGATAGGATTGCTTGAGATCGATCCCTTTGGTCTGAATGGTGCTTGCTTTGTGCTTTGTGGGACTTTGAGTGATGGGAGTTAGCTGTTTGGTGAATACGTTAAGTCACATGTGATAAGGGTTGGATAATCTTAGAGGATTGGATTTGACCCTATTGCGCAGCTCTTGTTTGAGTCTAACCGTTGTAGGGACGAGTCTTTTACTCGAAGGATTATCTGAGCCTCGTTACATGTGATGGTATTCAGGTAATGGCTAATTGGCATTATAAGGAGGCCTTCAGCAGCTGAGGACCGGTTTGGGTAGTGTTAGAGATTTTCCCTAGGATAAGCCTAGGATGAGAGTAGTAGAGATCAGTAACAGTAGTGGTGACTTGGTGGAGTCGAGGCGGTTCTTGAGGAAAGTACGGATAGATGTGGAAGGTAGTATGGGCCCGTACTACTGAAAGCAGAGGATTTGTACTTGAATCGAGAAAGGCTGAGGCAAGACCAAGGAGCTCGTGATGTATGTGATCCCTCTAGATGTATCAGTATCACTGACGGTTGTCATTATGTATTGCAGAATGGTGGTACTACGTCCAAGGCCAGCAGTTGGCAGTTCCGGAGAGGGATCGGGTTCGGGCTCAGGTTCTGAACCAGTGGATGAGAGGCTACGCGAGTTTATCGCGTCCGAGATCACTAGAGGCATCCTTGATGCGACCCCGGTCATCTTTGGGTCGATCAAGGAAGGGATTGTCGAGCTGATGGAGGATCGCCTCCGGGCGTTCAGGAGCGACATGGCGACCAGCCAGTCGGGATCACGCACACTGTCCTTTAAGGACTTCAGGGGCAGTGGTGCGCCGGATTTCCATGGGGCGAAGTGTAACGCCCGTAGATCCGGGCTAGTCAATTTAGAGATAATAGGGGTCGAAAATGACTTTTCGACAAAAGATTATTTAGAATAAATAATCTTAACTAAGTTGTAGAATATGTCTCAAGGGTTCCGTACATATAAAGAACGCCGAAATCCGAGTTATAACGAAGAAGTTATGGCCCGTCGAAGTTTTACGGCAAAACCGGCACGGCACCGGGAGACGTAAATAGTGAAATTTACGATAGAGTGATTTTTAGCATTAGCAATCTGAATGAAAGTTTTATAATATGTTAAACCAAGAACATCCATAAAAAGAACGCCCAAATCTGACTTCGTATGAGGAAGTTATGAATTTTCTAAGATTTGGCACAGCAGTGCACGGCCCGAAACTCGAATTTTAGTTTGAGCGGTTTTTGGCTTACGCAACCTTAATGAGAGTTGAATATCTCATTAATATGAACTCAACGGTAAAAGGACAGACGAAAACGGAGTCCGTATGAAGGAGTTACGAATTTTTCGCCGTCATTTAACAGTCTAATCTCCTCCTACTGTTAAATTTAAGATCGGTCGAGAATTATCCGATGGAGTCTAAATGAAAGTTGTAGATCTTGTTTTTACCTACGTGTGGATATAAAGAACGTCAAAAACGGAGGTCGTATGCGAAAGTTACGGGGTTTAGAAGTCGGCAGGGTGCTGTGCGAAATCGGGTGACGTGGTTGAATAAGGGCCAAGGCTTTCTCCCCAAGGCAAGCCACCAAAGGGTGACACCTGGCATGGACTCGACGAGTAGGAGGACCTACTCGATGAGTAGAGCTGTTTTCCAGCCTATAAATAGAGGTGTCGGGCTCCCTCATTCTTCACACCTTCCCAACTTCACTTTCTCTCTCTAAACTCTCTCTCTAACCCCCCAACCCCCCCCCCCCAAAAAAAGCCTAGGGAACCTCCCTAGCACCCGAAGGAACCCCCGAGGCTCCCGGAGTCCCGAGAAAAGGGTCTTTCGGCTCGGAAACGCTGCTCCAGCGAAGCCCGGTTTTGCGAAAAACCCGCTGTAAGTGAGCTATGCCTACCCTATCTTTAGTATAGCTTATGTTTTAATATAGTAACGTTATTAGGAACTTATAATGAGTATTTGGGCTATTATTATGAGTTATATAAGAGTGTTTCTTAACGCTTATATAATAGTAATAATATCTAGACTATTAATTAGTCGCGGTTAACGTTAGACTAAACTCTAGTGGTAATGATACTAGGTTTTGTCCGAGGGAAATTGTTTTAAGAGTAACGAAGTGATGTCCGAGTGCCGACTCACCACCTTACCAAGTGAGTGCATAGTTACTTTCATCTTACACATAGATATGAAGTATTTAATATAAATTACGTGCTATGTGTGAATATTATCTGTATACTTGCTATCTATGTTGGATGAACAATTTTATACATGTTTTAAATGATTTAAACTGTATATGTATTTTATATCTACATAATATGTTGGGTAAAACATGGGTAGATGAAATATGAGTTGGATGATGAGTTGAGAGGTGATATAGACCATGAGGTAAGGATGAGATGTGGACGATGTGAGAAGCCTTATTCCCAAATGTTGGCCCCGTCATCTAGCAGAGTATGGATGACAACCACAGACTATTCTAGACAGTCCAGTGGAACACTAGCAGGCTCGCAACCTGTAGGTGTTGTGAACGATGTGTTCACCGATGTACTCTAAAAACCCATTGCCATGTATTGCGAGTGGATTCTCGGAAACGATATTGTTGATAAACGAAATAGCCCTGGCAGCTATGGATTTAGTGTCTGCTGAGTAAACCCCGGCAACTATGGATTTAGTGCATGTTGAGTAAACCCTGGCAACGATGGATTTCGTGCCTATTCCTTAGGATGATCCTTAGGAATGAATGAACAAGAAATAGTTGATTCTTAGGGTAGATCCTCAAGAGTAAATAAGATAATGGGGATGGGTAATTGGGTTAATTGTTTGATGATTAAACATAATAATTATATTATTGTGGGTTGAAAACCCTATGTACTCACCAGGTTTCCCAACCTGACCCACTTAGTTTATTTGTATCACAGGTGTCGATATGAAGTTACATTACACTGAGAGATTTAAAAGAGATGTAGATCACTAGTGTAAATGAATTTAAGTTCTGTTTATGCTTATGTTTCTGTATTAACGATGACATCCCAAATGTTTTAAAAGTGAATAAAAATACATTTCTTTAGAAATGCTTTGATAACGTCTTTATCATATTTTACTGGGAACAAACTCCGCAACATTTTTATTGAAAGAAGAACTCTGATTTTTATAAAAGCATAAACAAAATCGGTTTTTTCTGGCCGTGAAAATGGAGATGTCACACGAAGGACCCCATTGTGGCCAGACGGTGGATTGCAGACATTGAGTCTGCGCAGTTGACCAGCTTCTGCCCTGAGGGGTCGAAGGTAAGATATGCAGCAGGGTGCTTGAGAGATAGGGCCAGGGATTGGTGGGAGTCGGTTGGTGACTCTCTAGGAGCCTCGGCTGTTGAGGCTATGACGTGGCCGGACTTTGTGACTCGGTTCAGAGCGGAGTTTGCACCTGCAGTGGAGCTCCAGCAGTTGGCGAGGGAGTTCTTAGATATGAGACAGACTACGGAGACTGTGGCGGAGATCACCGCCAAGTTCCGAGAGAGGGCGTTGCTAGTGCCCTAGTATGCGGGAGATGAGGACGTGAGGAGGACCCGCTACCACGACATGCTACGTGCTGACATTCGGGAGCATGTTAGTTTTTCAGCTTGCCCTACCCTGGATTCCATGATTGCCAGGGCCAGGGAGAGGGAGATTGATCTGGAGCATATCCGGAAGAGGAAGGTCGAGGAGGGACAGGTGACTGGGGCTTCGGGGAAGAAGCCCAAGGGATCAGACGATGGGCCAAAAGGCCAGCAGGGCCGAGGCCGCTGCAGGAAATGCGGCAAGTCACATGAGGGAGTATGCCGGTTGGGATCGTCGGGCTGCTACAAGTGCGGCAAGACGGGGCACTTCAGCAGGGATTGTACAGCCCCTGCACCCACTATTCAGACATCTGAGTTGTTGTGTTTCCACTGCAACCAGAGGGGCCACAAGAAGGCCAATTGCTCCCAGTTGACAGCAGCAGCGCCAGTGAAGGCGCCAGCTCCAGCGACCCTGCGGATTACCGATGGCCGACAGGGCAAGGCAGAGGCTCCAGTGGTGAGGAGCCGGGCTTTCCAGTTGACTACCGAGGAGGCACGCGCCGCACCCGATGTGGTGACGGGTATGATTCTTTCCCTCTGATTTATTTATATGATGTTTATGATATTGATATGTGCTCTGTTTAGGGTCGTTCCATGTGAACGGTATCCCAGTTCAGGTATTGTTTGATTCGGGTGCTACCCGATCGTTTATTTCTCTTGCGCTCAGCAAGAGGTTTCCCGAGTCTTCAGGCATGTTGGATTGCCCTTTAGAGGTAGAGATTGTCGATGATCGATCGGTGCGAGCATCAGCGGTATTCCGAGATTGTGTGTTGAGATTATTCGAGGAGCGCTACCTGGTAGACTTGGTTCCCATACCTTTGTGGGGGAACAAGGTTATTATCGGTACGGATTGGCTAAGCCCCAATGGGGCGGTGATCGACTGCGCGCAGCAGTTGGTGCGGATCAGGACCCCAAGTGGGGGAGAGCTGGTGATTCAGGGCGAGAGGCCACAGCGAGGACCGGCTTTATGTTCGGCAGCAAGGGCTAGGCGTTACCTTCAGCAGGGTTGCGCAGGATATGTCACCTATGTCATGGATAACCGGGAGGCGGGAAAGGCGACGGTGAGTGACGTTCCGGTGGTGCGATACTACGCAGATGTGTTCCCAGAGGAGTTTCCTGGGATACCTCCAGAGCGACAGGTGGAGTTCAGGATCGACCTAGTCCCTGGTGCGGCTCCGATAGCCAAGGCACCGTATCGGTTGGCTCCTCCTGAGATGCAGGAGTTGTCTACACAGCTGCAGGAGCTGTTAGACAAGGGATTCATTAGACCGAGCAGTTCACCCTGGGGAGCCCTGATTCTGTTTGTGAAGAAGAAGGACGGGTCGCATCGGATGTGTATAGATTATAAGGAGCTGAACAAGGTGACGGTGAAGAACCGTTACCCACTCCCGAGGATTGATGACCTCTTTGACCAGCTACAGGGAGCATCTTGGTTCTCCAAGATTGATCTGCGATCAGGATAGCATCAGATGAGGGTCAGAGAGGAGGATGTACAGAAGACTGCGTTCCGGACGCGCTATGGCCACTGTGAGTTCGTGGTGATGCCTTTCGGGCTCACCAATGCTCCTGCCGCGTTCATGGACCTCATGAACCGCATGTGTAGACCGATGCTGGATCGGTCCGTGATAGTTTTCATTGACGACATCTTGGTCTATTCGAAGTCGCAGGAGCAGCATGAGGAGCATCTGCGAGAGGTTTTGGATACTCTGAGGAGAGAGAGCTTGTACGCTAAGTTCTCCAAGTGTGAGTTCTGGTCGCGCGAGGTGCAGTTTCTTGGGCACCTTGTCAACCGGAACGGTATTCTGGTCGACCCAGCCAAGGTGGAGGTCGTGATGAGATGGGAGGTTCCGAAGTCTCCATCTGAGATTCGGAGTTTCCTGGGATTAGCCGGCTACTATCGGAGATTCATCTAGGATTTCTCCAAGATAGCAGTACCCTTGACGCGGCTGACGAAGAAGGTCATAGTCTTTCGTTGGGGGCCTGAGCAGCAGGCAGCGTTTGAGACACTGAGGCAGAGGTTGTGCGAGGCACCGATCTTAGCCTTGCCAGAGGGCGTAGAGGATCTTGTTGTGTACTGCGACGCGTCTATTTCAGGTTTGGGCGCGGTATTGATGCAGAGAGGGCATGTCATCGCCTACGCTTCGAGGCAGCTGAAGCCTCACGAGGCGAACTACCCGACGCATGATTTGGAGCTGGGGGCTGTTGTATTCACCCTCAAGATTTGGTGTCATTACCTCTATGGGGTCCGTTGTACCATTTACACGGACCATAAGAGCCTGAGGTATCTTATGGACCAGCCAAATCTAAATACGAGGCAGCGTCGGTGGCTTGATGTGGTAAAGGATTATGATTGTGAGATCCTCTACCACCCGGGGAAGGCCAACGTTGTGGCCGACGCGCTTAGCCGCAAGGCATCTCCGATCAGGGATACCTGCATGAGGATGACCGTGGTTGCTCCACTGTTGGAGCAGATTCGAGAGGCCCAGCAGGAGGCCATGAAGGAGGAACATCGGAAGAGTGAGAGGATTGTAGGCTAGGTTTCCTCCTTCGATTATGATAGCCGAGGGCTGTTGACCCTCCACCGCAGGGTGTGGGTGCCGTACCATGGGGGTGTGCGCCAGGTTCTGATGGAGGAGGCGCACAAATCTCGCTTCTCCATTCATCCCGAGGCGACGAAGATGTATAGGGATCTTCGTCTGGACTATTGGTGGCCCTGCATGAAGCGGGATGTGGCATGGTACGTGGAGCGGTGCTTGACCTGCAGGAAGGTCAAGGCCGAGCATCAGAGACCACACGGCAAGATGCAGCCGTTGGATATCCCGCTGTGGAAGTGGGAAGACATCACGATGGATTTTATCACAAAGCTTCCCAGGACCGCGCAGGGAGTGGATTCGATTTGGGTCATCGTCGATCGATTGACCAAGAGTGCACATTTTATTCCAATTCAGGAGAGCATCTCGGCCGAGAAGTTGGCCGACATCTACATCAAGGAGCTGGTGGTGCGGCACGGGGTGCCAGTTTCGGTGATTTCAGACAGGGATGTGCGGTTCACTTCCAGGTTTTGGAAGAAGTTTCATGACGAGTTGGGTACTCGTCTGCACTTTAGCACCGCGTTTCACCCGCAGACGGATGGTCAGAGCGAGCGGACCATCCATACTTTGGAGGATATGCTGCGGGCATGTGTGCTAGACTTCGGTGGTAGCTGGGATACTTACCTCCCATTGGCTGAGTTCTCGTATAACAACAGCTATCACGCGAGTATCGACCGTCCTCCCTTCGAGATGTTGTACGGGAGGAAGTTCATGACCCCGATATGTTGGGGTGAGGTTGGCCAGAGGGTCCTGGGGAGCACCGAAGTGGTGCTCAAGACGACGGAGAGGATTCAGCAGGTCCGGAGCAGGCTTCAGACTGCTCAGAGTCGGCAGAAAAGTTATGCCGACAAGCGCCGATCAGACCTGGAGTTTCAGGTCGGGGATAGGGTCCTTCTGACGGTGTCGCCATGGAAGGGCGTCATCCGATTCAGGAAGCGGGGCAAGTTGGGCCCCAGATATATCGGACCCTTCAGGGTTTCAGCCCGGGTGGGCAAGGTGGCGTACAGGTTGGATCTGCCAGCCAAACTCAGCCATATCCACAGCACTTTCCACGTCTCCCAGCTGCGGAAGTGCCTGGTGGACGACTCAGCAGTGGGACCCTTAGAGGATATTCAGGTCGATGACAGCCTGAACTACATCGAGCGACCTTTAGCAATCCTCGATCGGAAGTCGAAGGATCTGAGAAATAAGAGGGTGGAGCTCGTGAAGGTGCAATGGCAGCACCGGAGGGGCTCGGAATGGACTTGGGAGCCGGTGGATGAAATGATGGAGCATTATCCGGAGCTTTTTCAGGAGCGAGCAGCAGACTTTGAGGACGAAGTCTGAAATAAGTGAGGGAGATTTGTAGTACCTGGTTCCTGGTAGGTATTTGATTTATGTAATTTTACATTTTTGGCCTTGGACTCGGCGAGTTGATGGCCCAACTCGCCGAGTAGAAGCGGGATAGAACGCGGGGTTTAAGTATGGGACTCGTCGAGTCGAATCCTGGACTCGACGAGTAGGCTCTGTCTGGACAAAAACCCTAATCTGAGGGTTTGCACCCTATTTAATCATCTCATTCAGCCCCCACTCGTCCCTATTGCTCCCAGAACCCCTCCCTAGCAAACCCTAAGTGTTTTGGTGCAAGATTCAAGACTTTTGAGTGATTTTGGTGGATTTTGATCACAAGGAAGAAGGAAGAGCATAGAAGGATCAAGAGGAGACTGAAGGATTCGAGTTTGGTGCATCATTTGCTGTTCTCAGAAGGTATAAAGTCTATACCTTGCTTGTTCTTTTGTTAGATCCCTTTTTGGGGAGATTTAGGGCTTTTATAAGTCATTCTTGATAGCCAACCATGATTGCAAGCATGGTTGGGGGTTGAGGCTTCGGATCTAGGTCCATGGAAGGGTCACAAGGCAGTTGGGGGTTGCTTTTGCACCCATGGAAGGTCCCATGCATCTTAAGAGCTTCTTTTTGGGCATTTTAGGCTCAAAGTCCCATGCATGCACGTAAAGTTTGTAACTTTACGCGCTAGATTGAGTTTAGGGACCTAGATCTATCATTTGGACAAGAGTTGCACTCCAGAAATCGAAGAAATAAGACTTGGACTGCATCGACTCGGCGAGTCGTTCTTGGGACTCGGCGAGTCCAAGGTTAGACTCCCTTTTTTCTGTTATGGTTCATGGGAACCAGTTGAGTGAAAGAAAGGTTTTAGAGGGTCCAAGGGAGTGACCCAAACGTATTGGGATAAGCCATAGTCCTGGAGTTCATAGGACTCGACGAGTGCACGAGCAGACTCGGCGAGTCCAAGGCAATCTCCCAACTCTTGAAGATGAACTCGACGAGTTGTTCATACAACTCGGCGAGTCGAGGACAGGACGTGTTCTTAGGATGAAGATGGACTCGACGAGTGTTCATACCGCTCGGCGAGTCGGAAGAAGGTTCATCCGAGGTTGTGTTAGAAGGAGAACTCGTCGAGTCGTTGCTAAACTCGACGAGTAGGGACGTGGATGAGGACAGTTAAAGAAATAGGGACTCGACGAGTTGACGACCCAACTTGGCGAGTCGTGTCAACTAGAAGTTGACTTTGACTTTGACTTGGACTTGGTCTGGGGTAAAATAGTCAGTTTACCCTAAGGGGTAGATATAAGATTCTGATTAAGTGTTTTGTGGGGATTATAGCCGGAGGATTTCCGGAGCAGCAGCAGTAAGGGATTCCCCGCATAGATTATCAGCAGCTACTCGTTTGAGGTGAGTTACCTTCTAGTAGCGGTGGGTCAACGGCCACAATGCCGGCCCACCATTAGGAGTTGTATGATTGATGATTGTCTTTGTGATATTCATCTAGGTTTGCTACTACCTGTTATGTTATGTGCTAGTATGATATGATGTTAGCAGTAGGGGAGATAGTCCCCAAGATTCCCGGTCGATAGGGCCGAAGGGGGTAGTCATACCCAGTCTTGCTAGATGGAATATGATTATGTGTTACATGTTATGTGATAGTAGTGGTGGGGTGAAATAGTCCCCAGCATCCGGTCGAGAGGACCGAAGGGGAGGTCAGCACCCAGATATGCTAGGCAATATCCGGTCGAGAGGACCGAAGGGGTGGTCAGCACCCAGATATGCTAGGCAGTATCCGGTCGAGAGGACCGAAGGGGAGGCCAGCACCCGGATATGCTAGGCGGTATCCGGTCGAGAGGACCGAAGGGGTAGGTCGGGCACCCATATATGCCTGACAGTATATGTATGTTATGTGATTGTATGGTATGCGGTACGATGGGGGAAATCACTAAGCTTCGTGCTTACAGTTTACAGTTTTGGTTTTAGGTACCTCTTCTACGAAGGGGAAAGAGCTAGCGCGGTAGCGGCACATCATACACACACGCATTGATTTCCGCACTTGAGATATTCTGGGATTGTACTCTGACATGTTGCTATTATATGTTTTGGGTTTTCAGACATGATACATTGATTCACAAAATGATATATTGTTACGTAGTTTTCTTATGAATGTTTTATAATCCGTTAATTAAAATGAAATTTTTGGACTCGAAATTTGGGATGTTACAAGTTGGTATCAGAGCCCTGGTTTGAGGGATTCGGACACACCTTTGGGGTGTCTGAACTCAAATCAAGGGATTTAAAAGATTTTTACAAGAAAACTGGTTTTCTAAAAGCTAAGTTAAAAGAGTTTGGAGAAAGAACGAAGTGTGTGATGTGCGCGACCGGCCGAGCTCAAGTAAGTATTCCCCAAAGTACCCATACAAGTTTATATTATGTTTATCAGTTTCAGTAGAACAGCATGTTAGAATAGGACTAAGGATCTAGGAATGATGCCTTATGTGCCTGCTTTATGTGCTTCAGCTTATGAGAATTGCATGCTAGTATTGAGTAGACAGTAATAGGATAGCCTGTTTAGGTTATGCCTGGTAGTGTGAGCTCAGCATTGTATGCTAGTAAAGTTTCCTGTTCTGAGGATAGGATTGCTTGAGATCGATCCCTTTGGTCTGAATGGTGCTTGCTTTGTGCTTTGTGGGACTTTGAGTGATGGGAGTTAGCTGTTAGGTGAATACGTTAAGTCACATGTGATAAGGGTTGGATAATCTTAGAGGATTGGATTTGACCCTATTGCGCAGCTCTTGTTTGAGTCTAACCGTTGTAGGGACGAGTCTTTTACTCGAAGGATTATCTGAGCCTCGTTACATGTGATGGTATTCAGGTAATGGCTAATTGGCATTATAAGGAGGCCTTCAGCAGCTGAGGACCGGTTTGGGTAGTGTTAGAGATTTTCCCTAGGATAAGCCTAGGATGAGAGTAGTAGAGATCAGTAACAGTAGTGGTGACTTGGTGGAGTCGAGGCGGTTCTTGAGGAAAGTACGGATAGATGTGGAAGGTAGTATGGGCCCGTACTACTGAAAGCAGAGGATTTGTACTTGAATCGAGAAAGGCTGAGGCAAGACCAAGGAGCTCGTGATGTATGTGATCCCTCTAGATGTATCAGTATCACTGACGGTTGTCATTATGTATTGCAGAATGGTGGTACTACGTCCAAGGCCAGCAGTTGGCAGTTCCGGAGAGGGATCGGGTTCGGGCTCAGGTTCTGAACCAGTGGATGAGAGGCTACGCGAGTTTATCGCGTCCGAGATCACTAGAGGCATCCTTGATGCGACCCCGGTCATCTTTGGGTCGATCAAGGAAGGGATTGTCGAGCTGATGGAGGATCGCCTCCGGGCGTTCAGGAGCGACATGGCGACCAGCCAGTCGGGATCACGCACACTGTCCTTTAAGGACTTCAGGGGCAGTGGTGCGCCGGATTTCCATGGGGCGAAGTGTAACACCCGTAGATCCGGGCTAGTCAATTTAGAGATAATAGGGGTCGAAAACGACTTTTCGACAAAAGATTATTTAGAATAAATAATCTTAACTAAGTTGTAGAATATGTCTCAAGGGTTCCGTACATATAAAGAACGCCGAAATCCGAGTTATAACGAAGAAGTTATGGCCCGTCGAAGTTTTACGGCAAAACCGGCACGGCACCGGGAGACGTAAATAGTGAAATTTACGATAGAGTGATTTTTAGCATTAGCAATCTGAATGAAAGTTGTAGAATATGTTAAACCGAGAACATCCATAAAAAGAACGCCCAAATCTGACTTCGTATGAGGAAGTTATGAATTTTCTAAGATTTGGCATAGCAGTGCACGGCCCGAAACTCGAATTTTAGTTTGAGCGGTTTTTGGCTTACGCAACCTTAATGAGAGTTGAAGATCTCATTAATAGGAACTCAACGGTAAAAAGACAGACGAAAACGGAGTCCGTATGAAGGAGTTACGAATTTTTCGCAGTGAAAATGGAGATGTCACACGAAGGACCCCATTGTGGCCAGACGGTGGATTGCAGACATTGAGTCTGCGCAGTTGACCAGCTTCTGCCCTGAGGGGTCGAAGGTAAGATATGCAGCAGGGTGCTTGAGAGATAGGGCCAGGGATTGGTGGGAGTCGGTTGGTGACTCTCTAGGAGCCTCGGCTGTTGAGGCTATGACGTGGCCGGACTTTGTGACTCGGTTCAGAGCGGAGTTTGCACCTGCAGTGGAGCTCCAGCAGTTGGCGAGGGAGTTCTTAGATATGAGACAGACTACGGAGACTGTGACGGAGATCACCGCCAAGTTCCGGGAGAGGGCGTTGCTAGTGCCCTAGTATGCGGGAGATGAGGACGTGAGGAGGACCCGCTACCACGACATGCTACGTGCTGACATTCGGGAGCATGTTAGTTTTTCAGCTTGCCCTACCTTGGATTCCATGATTGCCAGGGCCAGGGAGAGGGAGATTGATCTGGAGCATATCCGGAAGAGGAAGGTCGAGGAGGGACAGGTGGCTGGGGCTTCGGGGAAGAAGCCCAAGGGATCAGACGATGGGCCAAAAGGCCAGCAGGGCCGAGGCCGCTGCAGGAAATGCGGCAAGTCACATGAGGGAGTATGCCGGTTGGGATCGTCGGGCTACTACAAGTGCGGCAAGACGGGGCACTTCAGCAGGGATTGTACAGCCCCTGCACCCACTATTCAGACATCTGAGTTGCTGTGTTTCCACTGCAACCAGAGGGGCCACAAGAAGGCCAATTGCCCCCAGTTGACAGCAGCAGCGCCAGTGAAGGCGCCAGCTCCAGCGACCCTGCGGATTACCGATGGCCGACAGGGCAAGGCAGAGGCTCCAGTGGTGAGGAGCCGGGCTTTCCAGTTGACTACCGAGGAGGCACGCGCCGCACCCGATGTGGTGACGGGTATGATTCTTTCCCTCTGATTTATTTATATGATGTTTATGATATTGATATGTGCTCTGTTTAGGGTCGTTCCATGTGAACGGTATCCCAGTTCAGGTATTGTTTGATTCGGGTGCTACCCGATCGTTTATTTCTCTTGCGCTCAGCAAGAGGTTTCCCGAGTCTTCAGGCATGTTGGATTGCCCTTTAGAGGTAGAGATTGTCGATGATCGATCGGTGCGAGCATCAGCGGTATTCCGAGATTGTGTGTTGAGATTATTCGAGGAGCGCTACCTGGTAGACTTGGTTCCCATACCTTTGTGGGGGAACAAGGTTATTATCGGCACGGATTGGCTAAGCCCCAATGGGGCGGTGATCGACTGCGCGCAGCAGTTGGTGCGGATCAGGACCCCAAGTGGGGGAGAGCTGGTGATTCAGGGCGAGAGGCCACAGCGAGGACCGGCTTTATGTTCGGCAGCAAGGGCTAGCCGTTACCTTCAGCAGGGTTGCGCAGGATATGTCGCTTATGTCATGGATACCCGGGAGGCGGGAAAGGCGACGGTGAGTGACGTTCCGGTGGTGCGAGACTACGCAGATGTGTTCCCAGAGGAGTTTCCTGGGATACCTCCAGAGCGACAGGTGGAGTTCAGGATCGACCTAGTCCCTGATGCGGCTCCGATAGCCAAGGCACCGTATCGGTTGGCTCCTCCTGAGATGCAGGAGTTGTCTACACAGCTGCAGGAGCTGTTAGACAAGGGATTCATTAGACCGAGCAGTTTACCCTGGGGAGCCCCGATTCTGTTTGTGAAGAAGAAGGACGGGTCGCATCGGATGTGTATAGATTATAAGGAGCTGAACAAGGTGACGGTGAAGAACCGTTACCCACTCCCGAGGATTGATGACCTCTTTGACCAGCTACAGGGAGCATCTTGGTTCTCCAAGATTGATCTGCGATCAGGATAGCATCAGATGAGGGTCAGAGAGGAGGATGTACAGAAGACTGCGTTCCGGACGCGCTATGGCCACTATGAGTTCGTGGTGATGCCTTTCGGGCTCACCAATGCTCCTGCCGCGTTCATGGACCTCATGAACCGCGTGTGTAGACCGATGCTGGATCGGTCCGTGATAGTTTTCATTGACGACATCTTGGTCTATTCGAAGTCGCAGGAGCAGCATGAGGAGCATCTGCGAGAGGTTTTGGATACTCTGAGGAGAGAGAGCTTGTACGCTAAGTTCTCCAAGTGTGAGTTCTGGTTGCGCGAGGTGCAGTTTCTTGGGCACCTTGTCAACCGGAACGGTATTCTGGTCGACCCGGCCAAGGTGGAGGTCGTGATGAGATGGGAGGTTCCGAAGTCTCCATCTGAGATTCAGAGTTTCCTGGGATGAGCCGGCTACTATCGGAGATTCATCTAGGATTTCTCCAAGATAGCAGTACCCTTGACGCGGCTGACGAAGAAGGTCATAGTCTTTCGTTGGGGGCCTGAGCAGCAGGCAGCGTTTGAGACACTGAGGCAGAGGTTGTGCGAGGCACCGATCTTAGCCTTGCCAGAGGGCGTAGAGGAATTTGTTGTGTACTGCGACGCGTCTATTTCAGGTTTGGGCGCGGTATTGATGCAGAGAGGGCATGTCATCGCCTACGCTTCGAGGCAGCTGAAGCCTCACGAGGCGAACTACCCGACGCATGATTTGGAGCTGGGGGCTGTTGTATTCACCCTCAAGATTTGGTGTCATTACCTCTATGGGGTCCGTTGTACCATTTACACGGACCATAAGAGCATGAGGTATCTCATGGACCAGCCAAATCTAAATACGAGGCAGCGTCGGTGGCTTGATGTGGTAAAGGATTATGATTGTGAGATCCTCTACCACCCGGGAAGGCCAACGTTGTGGCCGACGCGCTTAGCCGCAAGGCATCGCCGATCAGGGATACCTGCATGAGGATGACCGTGGTTGCTCCACTGTTGGAGCATATTCGAGAGGCCCAGCAGGAGGCCATGAAGGAGGAACATCGGAAGAGTGAGAGGATTGTAGGTCAGGTTTCCTCCTTCGATTATGATCGCCGAGGGCTGTTGACCCTCCACCGCAGGGTGTGGGTGCCGTACCATGGGGGTGTGCGCCAGGTTCTGATGGAGGAGGCGCACAAATCTTGATTCTCCATTCATCCCGGGGCGACGAAGATGTATAGGGATCTTCGTCTGGACTATTGGTGGCCCTGCATGAAGCGGGATGTGGCATGGTACGTGGAGCGGTGCTTGACCTGCAGGAAGGTCAAGGCCGAGCATCAGAGACCACACGGCAAGATGCAGCCGTTGGATATCCCGCTGTGGAAGTGGGAAGACATCACGATGTATTTTATCACAAAGCTTCTCAGGACCGCGCGGGGAGTGGATTCGATTTGGGTTATCGTCGATCGATTGACCAAGAGCGCCCATTTTATTCCAATTCAGGAGAGCATCTCGGCCGAGAAGTTGGCCGACATCTACATCAGGGAGGTGGTGGCGCGGCACAGGGTGCCAGTTTCGGTGATTTCAGACAGGGATGTGCGGTTCACTTCCAGGTTTTGGAAGAAGTTTCATGACGAGTTGGGTACTCGTCTGCACTTTAGCACTGCGTTTCACCCGCAGACGGATGGACAGAGTGAGCGGACCATCCAGACTTTGGAGGATATGCTGCGGGCATGTGTGCTAGACTTCGGTGGTAGCTGGGATACTTACCTCCCATTGGTTGAGTTCTCATATAACAACAGCTATCACGCGAGTATCGATCGTCCTCCCTTCGAGATGTTGTACGGGAGGAAGTGCAGGACCCCGATATGTTGGGGTGAGGTTGGCCAGAGGGTCCTGGGGAGCACCGAAGTGGTGCTCAAGACGACGGAGAGGATTCAGCAGGTCCGGAGCAGGCTTCAGACTGCTCAGAGTCGGCAGAAAAGTTATGCCGACAAGCGCCGATCAGACCTGGAGTTTTAGGTCGGGGATAGGGTCCTTCTGACGGTGTCGCCATGGAAGGGCGTCATCCGATTCAGGAAGCGGGGCAAGTTGGGCCCCAGATATATCGGACCCTTCAGGGTTTCAGCCCGGGTGGGCAAGGTGGCGTACAGGTTGGATCTGCCAGCCAAACTCAGCCAGATCCACAGCACTTTCCACGTCTCCCAGCTGCGGAAGTGCCTGGTGGACGACTCAGCAGTGGTACCCTTAGAGGATATTCAGGTCGATGACAGCCTGAACTACATCGAGCGACCTGCAGCAATCCTCGAACGGAAGTCGAAGGATCTGAGAAACAAGAGGGTGGAGCTCGTGAAGGTGCAATGGCAGCACCGGAAGGGCTCGGAATGGACTTGGGAGCCGGTGGATGAAATGATGGAGCATTATCCGGAGCTTTTTCAGGAGCGAGCAGCAGACTTCGAGGACGAAGTCTGAAATAAGTGAGGGAGATTTGTAGTACCTGGTTCCTGGTATGTATTTCATTTATGTAATTTTACATTTTTGGCCTTGGACTCGGCGAGTTGATGGCCCAACTCGCCGAGTAGAAGCGGGATAGAACGCGGGGTTTAAGTATGGGACTCCTCGAGTCGTATCCTGGACTCGACGAGTAGGCTCTGTCTGGACAAAAACCCTAATCTGAGGGTTTGCACCCTATTTAATCATCTCATTCAGCCCCCACTCGTCCCTATTGCTCCCAGAACCCCTCCCTAGCAAACCCTAAGTGTTTTGGTGCAAGATTCAAGACTTTTGAGTGATTTTGGTGGATTTTGATCACAAGGAAGAAGGAAGAGCATAGAAGGATCAAGAGGAGACTGAAGGATTCGAGTTTGGTGCATCATTTGCTGTTCTCAGAAGGTATAAAGTCTATACCTTGCTTGTTCTTTTGTTAGATCCCTTTTTGGGGAGATTTAGGGCTTTTATAAGTCATTCTTGATAGCCAACCATGATTGCAAGCATGGTTGGGGGTTGAGGCTTCGGATCTAGGTCCATGGAAGGGTCACAAGGCAGTTGGGGGTTGCTTTTGCACCCATGGAAGGTCCCATGCATCTTAAGAGCTTCTTTTTGGGCATTTTAGGCTCAAAGTCCCATGCATGCACGTAAAGTTTGTAACTTTACGCGCTAGATTGAGTTTAGGGACCTAGATCTATCATTTGGACAAGAGTTGCACTCCAGAAATCGAAGAAATAAGACTTGGACTACATCGACTCGGCGAGTCGTTCTTGGGACTCGGCGAGTCCAAGGTTAGACTCCCTTTTTTCTGTTATGGTTCATGGGAACCAGTTGAGTGAAAGAAAGGTTTTAGAGGGTCCAAGGGAGTGACCCAAACGTATTGGGATAAGCCATAGTCCTGGAGTTCATAGGACTCGACGAGTGCACGAGCAGACTCGGCGAGTCCAAGGCAATCTCCCAACTCTTGAAGATGAACTCGACGAGTTGTTCATACAACTCGGCGAGTCGAGGACAGGACGTGTTCTTAGGATGAAGATGGACTCGACGAGTGTTCATACCGCTCGGCGAGTCGGAAGAAGGTTCATCCGAGGTTGTGTTAGAAGGAGAACTCGTCGAGTCGTTGCTAAACTCGACGAGTAGGGACGTGGATGAGGACAGTTAAAGAAATAGGGACTCGACGAGTTGACGACCCAACTCGGCGAGTCGAGTCAACTGGAAGTTAAAGAAATAGGTACCTCTTCAGCGAAGGGGAAAGAGCTGGCGCGGTAGCGGCACATCATACACACTCGCATTGATTTCCGCACTTGAGATATTCTGAGATTGTACTCTGACATGTTGCTATTATATGTTTTGGGTTTTCAGACATGATACATTGATTCACAAAATGATATATTGTTACGCAGTTTTCTTATGAATGTTTTATAATCCGTTAATTAAAATGAAATTTTTGGACTCGAAATTTGGGATGTTACAAGCAGTTTGTTTTTTGTAAGGCTTCAGACTACAAAACCTCTGCGCGTGTGTTGCGTGGCGCAACATTTGACTTGCCTCTTCTAACCTCTCCAGCTTTCATTTTTTCCAAGTGTTTTTTTAAGAATTTTTGTATAAATTTTTTTTTTATTTTTTTTTTTAAACTTTGATTTTCTTAAATTTTTATTTACGGATGTGATACAATTTATTTTTATAGTTTCCACGATTTTTTTTTAACTTGATTTTTTTAATTTTTTTTTACCGTTTTATTAATAATATTTTCAATTTCAGTTGCATCTTTTTTAACGTGTGTAATTTTTTACGAACTTTGTAGACATCGTTTGCAATACTTTCTTAATTTTTTTATTATTTTCTTTTTTAATGTTTTTTAAAATTAATTTTTTTTCTAGAATAAAACTATTAGCTTCTTTTACATTTTTTTAAGTTTTTTTTTTAAAAAAAAAAGTTTATATTTTTGTTTTTTTACATGTTCTTTTTATTATTATTTCAATGTTTTAAGACTAGAATTATTAAATTTCGGTGTTGAGAACTATTTTCAGTTTATAAAATTAGTTTATTTAAATTTCAGTTTACTGAAGCAATCTGCAGATGTTAAAAAACAAACATGCTTCTTATTATAGGCTGCAGCTGTTTGTTCCACCTCTTCTGCTACAAAGGATTACAGAGGTGGTCTGCAGACTTTATGAATTTTCGCTTCGAAAAAACAAACGTGTAAATGAGAATGAGAGGTGTTATATAAGTCTCATTTGAATGAGTGCGTTAGGGATACAACTTCATGCCCCTACTACCCTACATTTGAAATTTTTCGAGTATTCATGCTATGGAGACCTTTCGCTTCTAGTAGTAGCACGTGTCTAGAATAAATAAAATGATAATAATAGGTTATCGTCTCTACAAACAACAATGCCTTTAGTTTTCCCTCAACTACAAACACCAAATAAAATCTATACAGGAATCGGCAACTTCATAAACAATATTACAAGTAATCAAAGGTCACACTCTTCCATATTCTACATCAACTTGCACCGAATCAGACAGCGACACCTGTCTGAACCCATTGCTACTATTTCGCCTCGAATGTTGGTTCAAATTTGCAATCTCCACATTTTGCATTCCAACCCCATCCACAGGAGCATCTCCTCTTGTACCTGAATTCGTCTCTTCCAAAGCTCGGAAATAAGCATATGGGCCCCACCCTAAAAACAATAACATGGTCATTTAGTCTGGAAATCATTTATCCATTTAAAATACATGCTTATACTGTAAAATTTAGAAATTACCTTCGGAGTGATATGGAGCTGGAAAAAACTGAAGATAGCACATTGTGGCAACGAATAGACCTGAAAAAAGAAAATTAGGGTTTGAAGTCGAGTTAAATACTTAAATACAAATTTGAATGATTTTTTTTACCTAAAATACCACCAGCAAACACATCTTGCCAATGGTGCCAATAGTCATCCACCCGAGAAACTGCTACAAGAGATGCCATTAAAAGAGGAAGAAAAAGAATGCATAGTTTTGCCACGTGACCACTTCGGTCAAATACTTTAATTTTTGCGGTCAAGTACAATGCTAAAAACCCCAACCCTGCAAACGACCCTGTAAAATAAAAAAACCTGTAAGATCATACTGCGTACTGTATACTGTGTACTGAGAAATAACATTGACATGTATTACATGAAGCATGGCCACTAGGGAAACTCTTATGGCCTTCTTTTATATCCTTCTCTTTACCATGACATATAACATCACCCCATGTATCATAGTTCTGAAACATATAACAAGAAAACAAGAAAAAAAAAACACAGATTAATTTTCCAAGATATAAAAAAAATGAATTATTACAATTACATACATCGACTCCATCTGGAAAGCATCGCCAAAAGAAATCAGGTCGTGGCCTTCCAACAGCATCTTTAATAGCATCTGTGATAACTCCCGTTATAAGCACCGCGAATAAAAGTCCTACAAATAACATCAAAAGAATTCACTTTACATTCAAGCATTCAACAATGAGAAGAATGTGTAAAAGTTTTACAAAAAAAGGAAAGAATTAAAAATTATTTACCTAGAATTGCATGATGAAGATCATGTACATCTCTTCTTCTAAAATAAAAGAAGGTAAAAACAAGGATAGGCAGCAATACCGAGTAAATCTGTCAAAAAAGAAATATGACGTAGATGTAAATCAGGTACACAGTGACATCATGTAAAATGTACATCAGGTATACAGTGACATCATGTAAGATGTACATCAGGTACATAATGACATCATGTAAGATGTAAACCAGGTACAGAGTGACCTAGGTGGAAATAAACTCTGACACTGCAGCTGCTGAGACTCAAACAACTTTTGGAAAAAATATAAAACCGAAAGGATGGAAGAATGACTCACGGGAACGGCCCAAACGGGAACGGTGTTTTCTTTCATTGGATATTTAAGATCTGTCATCATATCTTTGCCAACAAAACGATAAAACGGGTGTATGATATTTAGGACAATTTCTATGACAGCAAGTAGAACAAGTATAAGCCAATCATGCATGTGACTTCTTGCCAATTTAGTTCCATGAGACTTAATGTAGAAGGCTCCAAGGTCAACTTCCCTTACTCTTCCTTCCTGCCTCTGTTACAATGAAAAGAGAACAACTTTCTTCATTAAGTCAAATATATAGTTTACTTGATGAAGTCTTGTCCCCATTAAGTCTAATCCCGTTTAAACATTTTATAAAATAAAGAAACTTAACAATACGCAAATTCTAGCATATTGTTTTAAATCAATCTATGAATTCTTCCCTTTTATCAATTAAAAAGTCTTATATATTAAGAAGATTGTCATCTTTTTAATTCTCCGAAAACAAAGTCATTCATGTTTCTTCCCTTATAATTCAAAAAACAAAAATAGTGAAAACTGAAAGGAAACTAGTTGTCTTAATATGGAAATTAAGTAATTAATTGGATTTGGATCATATTCAACTTACATACAAATTAATGAATTACAAATTTACAATTAATCCTCGTGGTTTTCCAAAAATGCTTCGAAAAAATATGTATATTTTAATATATCTAAAAAGGGAAAAAGAAAAAAGGCATAACAATTGGGGAAAAAGATGCAACTTTACTGACCTGAAACATATTTCTCAAAAAGGGTAGATTCCAAGGCATAACAGTGTTCTTCAACTCCTGAAAAAAAAAAAAGCAGACAAAAAGAGAAAAGTTACCCAACTTGCTTTCAAATTCAGAAATTAACAAGTTAAAGAACACAATCAACTAAACAACATGAAGATTAATCGCTTTGTTACTAACGATTGGAGAAAAGATAGAGCAAATCCGATGAATCTCGCAAAGAGAAAAGGTAATACTACACAGAATTAAAACAGAGAGTAATTGTTGTCGTACCTGAAAAAGATATTTTCTAAGTCAAAATCAATCGGAAAAACTATCCAATAAAGTTTGGCCGAATGTCAATCGAAAATGAAAACTCTGATTGAATGTACGATTGATTAATGAAGAAAATCAACAGTTAATATATGAATGTGTGTTCGTGGTGAGTTGGCAGAATGACTTGTTCGTCGGAAGGCGGTTAACGGGGGAGGCTAGATCGTCGCGTAGATTATTTATGAAGGGGTCGGTCAACAATGTAACTGGTGTTTTCATTTGAAATTTCGAATGCCTATATTTCACCTTTCTAGGAATATACAATTTTGTAAAATGGGTAAAATGGACCCTGAAGAACATATGTCTTGTCAGGTTTGGTACTCGATGTTTTGAAACTCATATTTTCCGTTAAGTGACTTTCTTTTTGTTTCGGTAGTCGTCATGCTTGAATGGAAAAGTACATGTTGCCGGAGTTAGGGGGTTAGCTTTATGTTTTAGTTCTCATATGGTAAATAGCATTTTTATAAGTTAATTTGTGGTAACATATGCGATCAAATGAGGTTTCTAAATACTTTTGTATATATAAGAATGTTTGTTGGAATGTATCGATTCAATTCAATTAGATCAAATGAATTTAGATTGATTTTATTTTTTTTAATATAGAACTGATTAGCAATATGTAAATTAAAATCCAATCAAAACAAACCAATTATAAATTTGATTGAATCCGTTTTAAGATTCAATGCATACCAATAGATATACATGTTTAACATTAAAGCCGGACGGAGTGTCGCGGGAAGGGGGTGCGAGAAGCGTTCCCGCACATTGGAACACCACACCGTCCCTGCGGGAAAGGAGGTGCGAGAAGGGAGTGGGGGACAGAGACCCCGCATTCTCTCTCCTGTTTTGATTGGTTGAGGTTTTTTTTTGTTTTTTTTTCAAGTTTTTTAATATTTATTAAATTATATACCTACTAAAAAATTATGAAAAAATATATCAAAATTTTTGTTTTTAATTTCCTATAAAATGAGTATAATATTTGTATGAAATATATTGTTTTTAAAAAATAAAAATAAAAAATAGTAAAAGATCCTTCACATACACACCATAGGTTTTTGTGAGGTAAAGAAAAGTAAAGGAAAGATTGACGTGACAGGCAAAAAGTGGGGAATTCTTTCCCCACACACACCCTCTGGTCTAATAAGTTTGATTGTAAAGTTTAAATCGTTCAATTTTTGTAAGTGTATAAAGGGTTTAAGGCTTTCTGTTTTGTCTATGTCGTCTAATATAATTAAAAAAACAAGTTGTATAAATTAATAGTAAGGGGTGTTTGGCTTATGAAAAAGTTGCAAAAAGTCAAGTTTTATGACTTTTCCAAAAAGTCAGTTTTTCTTATATCCAAAATCCAAAAGTAGCTTTTAAAATGATTTTACCAAACATCTTTTACCTTTTATCTTTTTTTCTTAAAATGACTTTTGACCTCTCAAAAGATAAGGCAAACACCCCCTAAATGGTTAAAGGTACTTATCAAAGAACAAAAAAAGCTATACCAAAATAAATAGAAATCGTTATTTGGGTTTTGGATTATTTGGTTTCATTTTAGTAACAAAAATCAATCAACTCAAAATAATAATTCGGGCTTGGTGAAAATCAAATCTAATATTCAAACCATATATTTGTTGGCTGTTTTTCTATTAAAAAAAAGTCTAATACAATTTATTCACTTGATAACTCAATTTTTTATCCAAATATGTAAAATTTTATAGGAAACCACTTTAACAAGTTTTCATGTAACATAAAGCTCCAACAACATATCTCTTCATTAATTTATATTTGTACAATGTTTAGAGACACATGAAAACCATGAGTTTATAGGATAGACAATGAGCTTTTTTGAGGGGTGTTTGGCAAAACTTAAAAAATGAGCTTTTTGACTTATTACCGGTTTGATACACTATAAGTCAAAAAAAGTGTTTGGGTAAAAAACAACGTATAGCTATTGGTAACCTTTAATAAGTCAAAAAGTGATAAGTAGCATACTCCTTACTTATTAAAAACTCCTTATTTCACCAAAATAAGTTATAAGTCAAAAAGTCATAAGTCTTTTTAAATAAGTTTTGTCAAACACCCTCTAAAAAAAAGTTATATATGAAGATATAAATATTAACTATTTTTTTAAAAAAAATATTAAATATCAAGGTGTAAACATTAACTATTTTTAAAGTAAAATAAATACAAACAAAATGATGAATAAATAAATAATTCAATTTATACTAATAAAACAAACTACGGATAAATAATTATATGTTGGCCATATTTGTGTTTTAACTACTTTTTTTTTAGTTTTATCAATGAAATACAATAAAGTTTGATTATTTTTCCTATTTAACTATTTTGGTCTAAAATGACAATGAACATTGAAAGAAAATATCGAATTTGAATTATGTACATTAAAGAAAACATATTAAAATTTGAAAATATAAGGAAACACATTACTACATATTAATTAGTTTCTATAACCTAAAAATTAAAATAGTTAATTAAGAAAATTGAAAATTACCACAAAATGATAAGTGGAAATTAATTTCTAAAAATTAACCACAAAATTAGATGTGACAAAATACGTGAAAATGTGACAAGTGGCAAAAATTATTTTTATTTATTAAAGTAGATATTGACTTTCTACCTTTTAGTCGTAAATTAATTTTTTTTTTGCACTAAAGTGGGTACAACTGAGACATTATGGGTGTGTTCGACACGAAGCGTTTTTGAGCGTTTGAGAGCTTCTAGCGTTTGACAAAACGCTCCGTTTTGAACATAAAGTATCGTTTGACACTACAAGCTTTTAGCGTTTAGTTCAAACAAAGCGCTCCAAATCCAAGCTATTTCAGGTAGCGGTTAACAAAACACTACAAGCTACAAGTTATCCGCTGTCCGCTACAAGCTAATCCGCTATCAGTTATTTTTGGCAAACACGCCCTATAAAAAATAAAAAAATGGTTCATATTATATACACATCACTCTATATACTATCAACACCATTTTAGCCTTACTTTTAAGGACATAATTATCATATGATTATCAGTTGACTAAATTTTACATTTTACTTCGTTATAACTTAATTATTATTGGTTTTATTATTTAATAATTATAGTTTTATTACTATCTTTATTAATATTAATAATTTTAAACTAATTTTTTATTAAGATAAAAAACAATAATAATATTGTTTTCATAATATAATAAAATGATAATATTAAAAAAATAAAATTCCAAATAAATTTTCATCAATTTCTTTATTTTGTTTTTACTCGTAAACCTAAAAACGCATTTTATTTTATTTTTTCATTTTCATAAATTTAATACATTTTATGTTTTGTTAGAGGTAGGTATTTTTTAAAGATAAAGGCATAATTTTTTTCCGTTTTCATAAACCAAATATATTTTGTTTTTTTCCTTATTAAATCTCAAATTTATGTTTTTATTGAAAAAAACCTTGTTTGTGTTTAAAGTTTGGTATACGATTGTTATTGATTCCAAGGTTATGTTTTAAATCAAAACTTTTATAAAATGTTGCCTATGATGTACATTTGTCTTTATATATCATATTGATACCAAAAAAATGGATTTTACGGATAAATAGGAAAAAAATAACAAAAGCAGGTGAAAATATATTTTATTTCAAACTTGCTCCTGATAAATTAGCCTAAGAAAATGATAATTATCTGAAAATTTAATCCAAGTCTCTGAGCATATCATAAAATCAATAAAAAAAATTTACTATAACTTTAAATTTATCAAAATAATAAGATCTAAATATTAATTTAAATAATTGAAATTTTATATTTTAAGGTTTTAATCATTTTTTAATAATCTCATTAATCATTTTATAGTTATCAATATTTAATAATAAAAACGTCAATATCACATATTCTAAAATGCATTTGTGAACTTCTGATTTCATACATTAAAAAACTAATATGTATCATTTTATAATAAAAACTTAAATTCGATTGGATATTTATTTGATTTGATTTGATTGGGTTGCATAATATTTCTTCGGATGTGAATAAGGATATATGAGATGTTTTTAAAATCTTCATTATCAAAACTTTAAAATTTTATGAAAAACGAAAATGTCAAAAAACTGTAAAGACTTTGATAACATAAAAAAAAATTGACAGCCCATAAGAAAAAGTCAAAAAAAAATAAAGAATAAGTTATATTTAAAAAATAATTTGAATGTAAAAAAAATCCCAAAAAAAAGATTTCTTGAAAATTTAAATTTGATTGCATCCTGAGTTAAAATCATGGCTAAAACCAAAGGATGCAACTGAAATCGATTAAAGTTAATTTAAAATTTAAAAAATGGATTACTAGAGTTAAATAAAAATTGAATAATTAAAAAAAATATGTTAAGATGCTATGTGTCAGTTTAGAAATAAAGGTGAAAATTAAATATTAACTCTAAAAAAATGACATGTGACACATAAACATTTTTATTTATTAGGTAGTATAGATAAGATAGTCATTTATAATGAAAACAAAAAATTGACACATAACACCTATACCTCGATACATTATGGCATATAATGGTTACTGGTACGGAGATACCTATTTGAAATGATATATAAGAGGGGAAGACTCGTTAGATAGGTGTATTTTGTTTAAACTCTAATAAAACACACACACACACACATACACACACACACACACATATATATATATATATATATATATATATATATATATATATATATATATATATATATATATTCTATTATATTAAACATATTGAGCATTTCTTGAAATTTAAGAGGTACAATTTTCACTCCTAGATATGCAATCAAATTATGCACATAAACTATTAATCCGTTGTTAAACAATTGAATCCGTAATTATGGCTTAGGAGATTTCCAACTATATTTCCTTTTTCCCGTGTTTCCCCATGTTACATCTTTATTCTTAAATCAAATATAAACTTTTAAACCTAACCTAAACTACTAATTCTAATCAACCTTAATTAATAATTTGTTAACTATAATATCGTTATATGTTACATCCATTTCCATGAATAAAGAAAATTATGGGTTGAATTTTTGACAGTTAAGAAAATTATATGTTTTTAAATTTTAGCAATAAACGTGAATAAAGGAAGTTATGAGTTGGATTTCTTTTTTGAAATACCAAATTCATCTTTAATCTCCCTAGGCTTTTCTTATATAAATCATTTGTTTGTTTAAAATATTATATTCTCCTTCATTTTTGTTTTTTTAGTCATCTTCATTAAGAAATAAGATTACTAATATATTTTATTTTATTTTTAAATTTTGTGGTTTATACATTTTTATGAGAGCATAACTCACATGGACAAGCTTATGCATTAGAATGACAAATTTGCATATTTTAGAAGAAAAATCTTGGCCCTGCTATCACAATTATGAAAACATTCTTTTTTTTTGTGTTTGCACATTTAATCAAATCCCCCCGTCCCAGTCGATTTTACCAACAAATACTTTTTGTTTATGTTCTCTTTAGAGAGAGGAAGAATAGAGATTGTTGTTTAAGGACATTTGCATCTCCATGGTTGATGGGTTTGACTCTATCAAATTCATTGCATTCATTCTTCGATTAGTTGTCTTCTAATCACGTAATTGTCCTCTTGGTTAAAACATTTGACATGTTGGCCTGAAGTTCCATCTCCCCTCTTCACATTTCTCGCTTAGCTTTCTTTTTCCCGTTTGATGTAGATAGATCCACACAGGAACGATGATGATTGTCTCTCTTTCTTGCTTTACTGGTTGCAAATCTTGATATATTGGAGTTTTGTGAGTCCCATGTCTTCTGATCACTATTTCTATATTTCTTTCTTTAATTCCATGTTTCTTTCTTTGATGTAATTTACTTTTGTGAGTCCCACCATCGTTGCTCCTTTAACCATGAAGCTTCGCCGCAATGTACTTTTGTTGCATTTACTATTCTTATTAAAACATTCTACTTTGTAAAACTTTACCTATTACACATTCAATATTGCAATTGATTGAACACTTCTCGGATATGCTCCACTTGCAGATGTTAAGCTTTACCTAAAGAGGACATTACAAAGGAGCATGAACTTGGGAGCCTACTGTACTGAATGCAACATTCAACTTTTCATTAATTGTTACACTTCCTGATTCAAATTTAGCTTCTATAAATATGATGCACACCTTAAAATATTAATCATTATAACATGATTTTGATCAAATATATTATGTATTTAATCATAGGTGGATGTTACTTGGTATAATGTGTTATTATTCATATTGAATTATTTGTTACTTTTAACTTAAAAATAACTTATGTTTGTAATGGGATTAAGCTTTACATCACCCACATAAAGGGAGGATGTGGCCTTAGTACAATTCCAAGTAAGCTTAAGTCAAACATGAATATTCCAAAGTCCAAACCTTAATTTTTAGTCAACATTCCTTAATATATTATAAGAAAACGGTTTATAAAGTTTATTTGTGAAAATCAACCTATATTTCTCAAGTTTAGGTAACGAAATATCTAATCAATGTTCGCATTTTTAATGCCAACTCTATATTTAGACTTGTGAGAGTCTCATAGTAATGTTAATTACTATTTCGTTCTTATGGCTTGGTAAACTTTGAATGTGGTTTATATTTTACATTTTTAATATTAAATGTCTATTAATCCTTTTTAATAATTTATTTCATATTTGAACCGTTTATGTTGTTTTGTTTGGTATAGTGCGCTTTATATGCTTTGTGCGTTCGATGAACCTAGAGATTACAATCTTTTTAGTGTGATATTGTCAATTTTTTCCCATTTTATTTAAATAAGATCTTTCGCAAAAAGAAACCTATTAGCCTTGAATTAAAAAGAATCTAACTGCCATAATGAAATTATTTGTTGAAAAAAAAATATTTCCATTCATCGTCGTGCTTGGGGTACCTCTTTAATGTATTATATAGAAAATACTACTGTTTTTACCTCAAAGATAATAGAGTTTTATTTTTTATCCTACAGTCATAGTATATTTATATTTTTAAAACCAAAACAACATACGTACATTTGTTACCCCCATCCCGAACCATAATTGTCAAAAAGAAACTACATGCTGAAAATAAACAATTCACCGCCCTGGCACGATGTCACATTATTAACAACATACTTTTCTTTTTATCCTGAAACAAGAACATGCCAAAAGAAAACTAATCGCTGAAAAAAACAATTCGTCAGAGGGCTGAAACGAAGTATCGAACACAAAAATATAACTAACCGACGCATAAAAACTATCCGGCACCGCTGCTAGATAAAGAGTAATAGACGAAAATTACCATTTGTTGCCCGTCTAGAGACAACTGATCACCGAAATGAACAAATCGCCAAAATGAAACAAATCATCGTCGCAGCATCGCGCGGGTACGCTACTAGTATATATATATATATATATATATATATATATATATATATATATATATATATATATATATATATATATATATATATAACTTAAATTTGGAAATTTAAGGCTTTTTGAGTTCTACCACTATAATTAGACGGAAGTCCACTTGATTGTTATTATATAATTGTGTCATGTAGTTTCCTTTGAACCTAAAAATCTCATTAACACACATTTTCTCTTTATATAATGTCTTTTTTCTTTACATTTTGTAAGAATATTTTCAAAACTTTATCCATATACAATATTCGTTATACTGTAGATAGAGATGTTCGTTTGGATGGATCGGTTTAATCCAATTTAATTAAGTGAATCCAAATTAATTTAAATTTTCTAAACATTGACGAATAGTCCAAACTAAAATTAAATCATATCCAACCAAATTATAATTCGATTGGATCTGTTTTTATAATTCAGTTTTCAAGAGTCGGAACATTTAAAAATTATATAATTTGAAATTTTTGTAAAAGAAACAACATATTATTGAATTGTGAATTATTATTTATAAACAACTAATAATAAAAATATGTTATAGTTTAATAAATTACAGATAAAAAACCTTTAAAAAATACAATTTTTTATAGGTTGAAATTTTTAATCTGTTTGAAAAATAATCCAGTAAATTAATAAATAATTAAATTTGTAGTGAAAATAAATAAATAAATAATTATACTTCGGTTTTCTGAACTATTCTCTTAATTTTTAAATCAAAACCAATCCAAAATCCAAAACAACAATTCGGTTTTATTGAAAGCAATCTAAAAATCCGAATATTCAAACTAAATAGTCTAATACAAATTGTCCAATTAGACAATTCAATTTTTTCATAATAATTAACAACCTAATTGTAGACTACATGTATAAAAAAATGTCATTTTAATGGGATGCTAAAGGTCTAGTAGTTGGATTTTATAATAATGATCTCGAGTTAATATGTGGATATATTTAGTTAATCGTTGTTGTTACACAATTTATCTCTCACATGATTAAACCGGTAGAGCATGGGACAATTACTTGTATGGTTTATACTTGTATAATACAAAGTTACATCGGAAGGGACAAAAATTAACATTGCTATAATATGACCAATTTATCCTTAATACCGTGATATTTAATGTTTCATACAAAGTATAGGGTCTTGGTTTTGATTGGTCAATTTTGACCAACAAATAAATGTCATGCATAGTATATGACTATATATATTAGGTGCGGTTGAAGCAATCGAAAGTTTAGGGACTAAAAAATGAATCCATCTTATACTCTAAGGAGAAGTTTTTGACTTGTGTCGTTTTGAATGTATGCAACTGGGATAGCCGGCTGCCAACGGGCCCCGACACGCTTTGTCCCTTGAATTCAACAACCATATATTAGTTTCATATTATAATATATTGTTTTATTATTTATTTTTTAAACTAACTTTTAGATTCATATGGGATATTGGCTTCATAAGTTAGTTTAGTTATGGGTTAATATCATCATAATAAAGTAACTAATTTTTTAAAATATTAAAAAAATAACTAATTTTTTAAAAATTAAAAAAATGCTCTAAAACTAAAAAAACTATCAAAAAATAGTGAACTAATATTTTCGTTTTTAAATTATCATTACGTCTGAGAGGAGTACACCCACTGCATGGTGCGGTGGGCGACATAGACCCTTCACCGTGGTGGTGAATAGGGATGAAAGTGGGTCCAAACCCGTACCGGATGGACTCGGACCCGGAAAATCCGGAACCGGTTAACGGGATTTTGTAGAACAGGAAATCATACCGGTATATAGGAATCGGTTTCGGTTCGATTCTGGATACGGTACCGGGTAAAGTGGGTCTAGAACCGAAAACCCGGAAACATCAAAATGGGTAGGTTGGAACCGGATAAAATGGGTTTAGAACCGGAAAACCCGAAAAAAACGGAACTTTTTGGTAATTACTTACTACTTAGTGGGTTGAACTTTAAAAAATTTCATATTAATATCCCGACTTCGGGGGACTTTAAGTCATTGAATATGAAACCAAAATTGACAAAACTATAGTCTAAAATCATGTACAAACTCTAAACTACACTCTGGAAAAACTCCATGTCAATCCAACTTTACAAGAATGAGATATGCATGTGTTAACGTTTTCATAGAATTCAAAGTACAAAAACAAATAGCTGAAAAGTTGAAAATTTTCAGCTTTGATATCCCGACTTCGACGGACTGTAAGTCATTGAATATTAAACCAAAAATGACAAAATTATAGTCTAAAATCATGTACAAACTCTAAACTACAAGTAGGAAAAAACTGCATGTCAATCCGACTTCAAACGAATTAGATATGCATGTTTTAAAACTTTCACATAATACAAAAGAGCTGAAAAACTAAAAACTTTCAGCTTTGATATCTCGACTTTGGGGGACTGTAAGTCAATGAATATAAAACTAAAAATGACAAATTTATAGTCTAAAATCATGTACAAACTCTAAACTACACGTTGGAAAAAACCGTACATCAATTCGACTTGAAACGAATGAGATATGCATGTTTTAAACCTTTCACACAAACCGGTTTCGGCCCTAAAAGTGGTTTTGATTCCTAACATCGGTTCCGATTCTTAGACCCGGTTTGCCTGGACCTGATAGACCCAAGGATTACCCGGAACCCAGATAAAGCTAATTTTTAAACCCGGAACCGGAAACGGTTCTATATATATTTCGGTTCTAACGATTCCGGTTCAGGTCCGATTCCGATTCCTTTCCAGTTTTCTGGTTTTAAATCTCATCCCTAGTGGTGAACACCACATTATTGGTGTGGTGAAGATGAGGTGAAGAACCACACGAGTAAAAGACAACACATTCTCTTTCTTTTTTTCTTTTTCTTTTTATGTTTTAGTAACTTGTACACTACGATATACTAATGATTAAAAAAAAGTAAGGGAAGTGAAGTATGACATTTTTTGGGTTTTGATGAGTGATAGGGTAGTGAGAGGAAGGTTTCCAGCAAGCCAATAACACTTCCAAATTGGTTCCAATGGTCAAGAATGTCATCAAGTTTATATTTTTTTCAAAGTGTAATCTGGTCAAAACATTGTCCAAAATTAAGCTCAAAAAGTTATAAAAATGAACTGAGCATAATTTCAAGTGAAGTTCAAAATGGTTAAAAAAAAACTATCAAAAAGAAAAGTTGGGCTGAATTATCGTTGTAATAAAAAATGGTGTAAATAGTCCTCAAAATCAGTCAAAATTTGTAGTCAATGGAGTATGATTTCACAAACAATACACAATGTCTAAAATATTTGTATTCATATACAAATGCACTTGTTGCAAGCTCAAACACTCGTTGCAAGCTCTACCATAATGAACCAGAAGATGATTTATTGACTGCTCGACTACCTCAGAAGTATGACATCAAATGTCAAATTGGTGGACTTCGTTTTCTCCCCCTCCGTCTTCACTGTCATACCTCCTTCACTACAGATCCTCGATCACAAAATTTGTTCGGCTTACAACTATTCATGTGGCTATTGCTTTGATTTTTCTTTGGGTAATATGGAACTTCATAAATCTCAAAGTTCACTCCATAGATCTAAAATCACATTCAGCTTTGGCAAACGAGGTGAAAGTTTTATCTCATTTATGGATTAACTCTCGTTATAAAAAAGTTGATCTCTCAAATAGAACAATTGGTGTTGCGATCCTGTGTTAAAATGTGTTTATCGTTGTTGATTCTATTATAATTTCTTATGATCTTGTTCTCTTTTTTTCATATTGTACTTCCTAGCTTCTTGCTAGTTTCCTATTATTAATATATTTTGCCTGTCGTGTAACACTCGTTTCTCATATGAGATCAATGGATGGTATAAATGAATCAAAGGCATGGTTTTTGAGGAAAATCATATGTCACGACGTGACATGAAGGGTGTCACGACGTGGCATGGAAATTAAAGATCGCGTGTTCGGGATGGTTGTCGCAACGTGACAAATAGAGTGTCACGATGTGACAACAGCTGCAGCGCAAGCCCATGATTTTTAGGGTTTCTTCCCTATTTAAATTCATTAACTCATGACATAGGGCTTGGTTTAAAAAGCGCGCATGAGGCGTTCTAATGCGCGAGGCGGCCTCATGCGTTTCAGAAGACACATCATGTAGGTGATGCACTGGGTTTTAATGGATGCGTACTGATGCGTTCGTGATGCGTGATGTGTCCCGAAGCGTGATGCGTTCACATTTTGCACCTGATGCTTTGTATTAGGTTTTTTTTTGGGTATTAGGCACTAAGTATAAGACTCATGTATTACATGGGCTAATTAAAAAAAATTACATATAAATGTCTAAATATTTAAGAACTTTGGATTTATAAAAAATAAGAAAAATAATGAATTATTAAAATTAAAATTTTTTATGTTTTATATTTAAATAAATAAAAAAAGTAAATCAATGAGTTATAATTAGGGAATTTTGAAATAAGAAGGTAAGTCCATTAATGAAATTGATATTCATTTATTACTACATTTATTATAATTATTATATTAAAATATTATGTGGAATTTATTAAAATAGAAAAACCCATGAAATGACATATGGAAAAGAAATTAATTTAAAAGAACCACAAAATGACATTTGACAAATTGAATGAGAGTGTGACATGTGACAAAGAAAAACCTTCATTTATTAGAGTAGATTTATTAGATAGTTATAGTGGACCCTTTAACAAGCAATCCTAAACCCATCAGGTAGTCTTTCATATTCTACATCTCTCACTACATGCCGCTATTCTCTGATCTCATGTCTCAAAAGTTGTCGAATCCTCTGTTCTAAATTGGTGAAGTATGAAGTTTTCTCCTTAATGTTAAAATCGATTCTCCTTACCTGATAAACTAGTGAAGTATATACTCCTCAAAAATCAATTTTGGAGTTGTTGTGCAATCCCCTAATCACCTAATGTCGATTCCAAAGTGAGTAATTTTTTTAGCTTGGTTTTTTCTGACTTTATTTTCTATTTTCTTATTATTTTTGAAAATTATACAAGTTTGGTGTTGTTTTCTATTTTTTTATGTTGTTTTCTTATAATCAATTTTGAATTTTGATGTTGTTTTATGTTTGCAAGTGTTGATGTTTTGCTAATTCTCCAATCCCATGTTTTCTGTTACTTCTTTTAGTTCATTAGCAAACCATTCTTCTGATGACCCTAGTAGAAAGTATGGAACTCAAAATCCCAATAATATTAACAATTTTACTTGCAATTTTTGTGGTAATGTATACAAGGGTGGGGTATATCGTTTGAAATGTCATTTTATTGGAGGGTATTCGTCTGTTATGGATTTCACACAATGTCCAGAACACATAAAGGAAGAAACAAGGGCATATATGCTAAAAGAGAAGTCAAAGTTGGAGAATATAATACACTCAAGGCTAGATTTTGATGATTATGATTTGGGCAAAGATGATGATTGTATAGAAGTTGAAGGTGCTACCGGTAAGCTTCGATGAAAAAGACCAAGACAAAAAGGTCCAATAGATAAGTTCTTTACTTCTAACCCCAAAGAGTGGTCAAACTCAAAGGTAGAAGTAAAAGTCCAACAAACTATAAATGTAGGGATTCGAAAGGAGTTAAGGGAGAAAGCTTGTACGGAGATAACAAGGTGGTTGTATGATGCATGCATTCCTTTTAATATTGCCACTTATGATAGCTTTCATATAATGACCGAGGCTATTGGCCAATTTAGGTAGGGAATGAAACCACCAAGCATGTATGAATTAAGAGTCTGTTTACTAAACAAAGAAATAAAAACTGTTAAAGATCAAGTAAAAGAAAACAAAGAAGATTGGGCAAAAAATGGTTGCTCTATTTTGTCGGATGGATGGAGAGATTCTATTGTACGAAAAGACATAATCAACTTTATGGTGAACTCCTCAAAGGGTTTTGTATTTATGAAGTATATGGATGTATAAGATGTCTCCAAGGATGCAAATATGTTGTTTGTGGTTCTTGACAAAATGGTGGATGAAGTTGGTGAAGAAAATGTAGTCCAAGTGGTAACCGATAATGCATCGGGTTATGTTAAAGTGGGTGAGAGTTAGTGTTTTAGTCTTTAAATCTTTTTTGTCTTCTTATCTTAATATCTATTTTTTTTATTTGTAAGGAAGATGTTAGAAGCTACTAGAAAACATCTTTATTGGACTCCATGTGCCACCCATTGCATAGATCTTATGTTGGAAGATATTAGGAAACAAATTCCTCAGGTGAAAAGTTGTTAAAAAAAAGGCAATGCTTGTAAATAGGTTATATATAGTTTTTTTGGTCTAGTGAACTTGATGCGGAAGTTCACGAATCAAAGGAATCTGTATAGACCCGCAATTACAAGATTTGCTACATCTTATATCACCCTTCTTCAATTTCACAAGCAAAAGGCTAACTTGAGAAAGATAGTGACTTCTCGAATCTCGAGAATGGGTAAATAACAAGTGGTCAAGGGAAGCAAAGGGACGACTTATGCCTAAATAATTCTATCAGAAGACATTTTGGACGAATGATGTGCAAAGGATTGTACGTTGTGAAGAGGTCACGATTGTGTTACATTCTTGGATTGAAAGGTTGGCTCCAAGTATTCAAATTGAGGATGAAATCATAAGAGAAGTAAGCAAGTATCAAGATGTAGGACTCTTTAGTAAAAATGTGGCTATTAGGCAAAGGAAGCTAATGGCACCTGGTAGGAAAAAGCTTAAATTGATATTATATATGTAATTATGCACTATATTAATTTTACTTTTTAATTTTTTTTCATCTTAAAGCGGAGTGGTGGGCAACATTTCGATCTTCATCTCCTAACTTGCAAAAGTTTGCTATAAGAGTACTTAGTCTTACTTGTAGTGATACAAGTTGCGAGAGAAATTGGGGTGTGTTTCAACACGTAAGTGTATATATATATATATATATATATATATATATATATATATATATATATGGCTAGGTTATTTTGTTTATTACATTTATTGTGTGCTAGAATGCACCAATAGAAATTTAGTAAATTAAATAATTATTTAATTAAATAAATATAGATATTAAATGATTTCCATAATTATATGTATATTAAATGATATCCATAATTATAATTCTCTTTTTATGGAAACTAATTAAATTCGTCATTAATGTCAGCAATAACATTCTTTCAGAATAAATTCGCATCTAGGTTTTTATATATGAGTTCGTATTTTGTTTCAGGACCCACTCACTTAAAATACAATAAAGTTGCATAGGATATGAACAACGAGAGTGTATTCTACTAGAATACACTCTCATTCTGCTGGAATACAATCTCATTTTTCTAGATATGAATTCATTCTGAAAGAATATTATTGTTGACATTAATGACAAATTTAATTAGTTTCCATAAAAATGAATTATAAGTATGAATAGCTTTTAATATAAATATAATTAATACTAAATTCTTATTGGTGCATTCTAGCACACAATAGATGTGAGAAACATTTGAACCTACCTCTCTCTCTCTCTCTCTCTCTCTATATATATATATATATATATATATATATATATATATATATATGTATAGTAAAATTTATACTTTAATTTTTAAAAATATCAATTAATATATAATTTGATTTTTGATAGCTTCACACCAAGAAATGGAACAGGTTAGCACAAGAAGAGATTGAATGAAATGGTATATGTGAAATTCAATCGTGCTTTTCATCGTCGATATAAAAGTAAGGGAAGTGGTACTGTATTATGTTGTAGGATATTGATGAAAGTAATGAATGGTTGATGAGGAGGATATAATGAGGAGGAAGAATAAGATTTTGTGTTTATTGAGGATGATTTTACATGGGATGATGTTAGTAGAGCGTCCGGGGCAAACGATCCTACTCATTTCACTAGAGCATCAAAAGGAAAAAAGATTGATGAAGGGGCCACACCATCAAGAAGTGCTCGCAGAAATGGACCTGCTCTAAGGGATGAAGATAAGGTGGAAGAAGACATTGGAGGGTTTGATGATGAGGGAGATGAACCTGATCTTGGGTTTGTGATCTTGGGGAGTAATTTTTAGTTAGTCACTTTCGAACTTCTTTTGGCTTGTTATTTAAGATACATGGACTTGTTATGGTTTTAATGTTTGTTATGGAACTAATTGTGGTTATTAGTAAAAGTATTTTTAGCATTAAATATTTATAAGGTAATGGACGCTTCAGGTGCGTGATTCGAGCACTTCGTGCATCACGCATCACGCCTCGACTTTCGAACTTTAAACACATCAGGCGCCTCATGCTTTTTTAAACAAAGAACTAGGGCATCCTTCTCAGCCTCCAACCTCTCTCAACGAAAACATAGCCCCATTTTATGTTTGTGAGCTTGTTTGATTGAATAGAGGAATTATTCTTGGCTTTTGGTGAGACTTGAAGAAGAAGGAAGTACATTATGCTGCAAGGAAGAAGGAGCTAGCTTAAGCCCTCATTCCCTTCATATTTTGGATTTGTTGGAGGTATAAAGTCCATATCTTTATCCTTGCTCTTCTTGTTTCAAGTTTGGGCTCATTTAGATGTTTTTAGTCCCATCCATGAATGCTTTTGGAGTTTGAGGAACTCCATTGCTTGTTGTGACTCTCAAATGGTCCTTAAGTTTCTGAGAATGAGAGAAGGGTCATTATTGGAGCTATTTAGGGTACATGAGCAAATTAAGGACATATAAAGGACTTAATGGATTTAGGGTTGTGGATCTAGCTTTGGGATGGATTCCTAATAGATAAAGTTTGAAACTTTATCCATTAAGTCAGTGAAAGGAACTAGATTTGAAGTTATGGGTCGTGATCTGAAGGAATTAAGCACTTAATGAAGATTTTGGCTTTCTGCCAGGTGTCATGACGTGACAAGGGTTTGTCATGACATAGAGGTGCTCGAAATTATGACTATTTTGTCCTTGCTCTCTCACGACGTGACACATGGGTTGTCACGACGTGATGTTAATTTTAATTAAGTTGACCATTGACTTTGTGGACCTTTGACCGTTGACTTTTGAACAGTTTGACTTGGGGTCAAATGTGGAGGACTTGGATTGTTGATTGAGGATTTATCTTTTTTGGTGGTTAGTCGTTTCCCGAGATTGAGCAATGTAAGGAGTTAGAGTGTGGTTGAGCTTCTCCGGTTCTATGATTCAGGTGAGTTACTCACTATGCAACGTATCATGTTTGTATATCATTTGCATGATAGGATATAGATGCTATTAGAGCACAGGTATGTTAGTGGATGAAATAACTTTTTTGTATATATGTGTAGTATGGGACACTTAGTGTCTGTGTATGCTAGACTGGTAGGGTATTTTCTGCTTAATGTATGGTACTGTTAGGGGTTGTGTTTGCTTAGGGTAACTTGGGTAGACCAGTTATCAATATTATCTATGACTGACCAGCGAAAGACTTAATTGAGAAGTGGTCAATGGCAGGGAACTAGCGAAGGCTAGTTGCTAAGGGTGTGGACATGCTAGTATTTGCTATGAATTTATGTTACATGATTATGTGATAGTGATGGATTAGATTATATGTAGTTTAAGTTGGATAGCTGGGGACTCTTAGTCTAATACCTGAATGTGATGTTCTTGTTTTATTGTTCGCTCTCGGGCAGGTCATTTGTTCGAGTATCTAATGGATCCCTGACTACATATGACTTTATGAACTATAGGAAAGATTGTGGTTGTATCACAACATTGATATTAAAGACTATGGTTGGATCACATCATTAATAGGAATGACTGTGGTTGGATCACAACACTGATATGAAGGATTGTGGTTGGATCACATCAGTAATAGAAAAGACTATGGTTGGATCACAAAATTGATAAGAAAGATTGTGGTTGGATCACAACACTGATATGAAAGACTGTGGTTAGATCACAAAATTAATAGGAACTATCATAGTTGGATCATAGGAATTGTATGAAAGACTAGGTTTGAGCCCCTGGCATTAGAGTCAGGGTTGGGCCCGTATATTCCCTAGGGATGGGCCCGATATGCTTGATATATGTATATGGATAGGAGATTTGACTGCTTGGCTCTAGAGTCGAGATTTTGTGTGGATGCATTGTATGCATGATGGAAAATGTGATATATTAGGGAACTCACTAAGCTTTATGATTACAGTTGTGGATTAAACATTTTGCATGTCGCTCGCGAGAAGGGCGTACTTGTTATTCCGAGAAGTTATTAGTCATAATCCTCTTTTTCTGTATGCAAGGCGAACCAACAATTACGTTGGGCGTAATTTAGTGATTTTTTTTTCTCTTTGTGCATTTTATTATTTCTTCAATCAAATGCCATTGGGCAATTTAACATATTTCAATTTTGCACATAACAACAACAAAAACCCTCCTACAAGTGACACATTATCAATGTAAATAAAATTAAATATAACTAAATATTAACACAAGTAACGAATAATCAAGTAAACCAAATCAATTGAAAACCATTCCCCGACAACGGCGCCAAAAACTTGATGTGTATTTTTATATATATTTTAATTACTAAAGTTTGAAATTTATAAAACTGATTTTATCTCAACCGGACTAATAAACACACTAGGCAGTGTACCTAATCGTGTAATAGTATAGTTGTGGTAAGACCATGTGTCGAACACAAGGGAAACGACGGTGAATTAATTTGGAATTCTTGATTATAGGTTACACAAATCACAAAAATAAAAAAAACAGTAAAAAGGGGTTTTATTACATTAAATCTCAAATAACCAATTAAACTTCAAATCTCGATTAACTGACTGACGACAAATCTCTTTAGGTACTTTGATTTAGACAAATTATATCTCAAAATAATGGCTAACTACTAAAATAATGGAATTTAATCATTATTCACCGCTTCTTAATATGACTAGCATCATGGTCAGACTACTAATCCTTTGATTTAACACAAGTATTAATTTATTGATCAAGTGAACAAACAATCATGTAAATCAGTATTTAATTCGTATTAAGCAAGATTTGATCCTAATTAACCCTACTAGTCATAAGAGTTAAATCATGCATATAATGGTCATACTCATGGACACACATTAAAGTTCATCACTTTATTTCCTAACCCTAGGTTTTGGTCCAACACTAGTCATACGTACTAATGGTCATGGACAATTATGATTCAAATTAAAATAGTCATAATGGTCATCTAAACTCTATTAATTCAGCAATAGGGAACAAAGTAACAATCTTTAACACATATGGATCTTGCAACCAAACTTGACAAAATAAATTAAATAAGAATAAACAATCCAAATAGCAATTAAACCATAAACTCAAAGATACATTAAATCATAAACACAAAGTAAAGGGTTTTAACACCCAAACCAGAAAGTAAACACATAATGCAATCATAGTGAAATTCTAATCATGGTCAGAACAAAAAATCACATGATCTCTGGCATGAATCCGCTCCCTAATCCTTCAGATCTTCTCTCTAGTCAGCTCAACGACCTTCCAGCCGCCTTCTAGACCCTCAAAACTACATTTGATGTGTTTCTTATCGACCACAGAAGTATAAAATTCGTAATCTCCCTTCTGGTCGACCGAAAATCGCAATTTATAAGTTTTATAACCGACTTACGTACGCTGGGCGTAAGTCGATTTACGTGGGGGCGTACTAGATAAAATGCACGATCAGGACCTGGACACCTACCCTAGTACACTGGCCATAGTGGGCCCATTCAACCAGTTCGTTCCATTTAGCAATCCAAGTCCAATTTCTGGCCCTTTTTCTTCTTTTCCGCTCTAGCAACATGTATACCTATAAAATATAAATTTAAGCGTTATAAGTACCTTTTAGTTCTAAATAGCATAAAAACATAGTATAAAATAATAATAAAATGTCATATATATATATATATATATATATATATATATATATATATATATATATATAATAGACATGTTCAAAAACCCTAATTAATGATTTTGAGAAATTGATGCTATAGAGTTAGATTATAATGAATTAGGTATTGTGGAGAGCTTAATTCATTAATTGATTGAAATTTTGAGATAGAGAATGAAAGATAGATTTTTAACCCATTAAGTGGCTATGTTCATCTTAAGAGTAATTAAGCTCTTAATAGGCTAAGACAAGTATTAAGATGCTTGTGAATGTGTATGAATATGCCTAAGAGCAAAAGATGGATCAAGATGCAGTAATTGACAAAAGGAGCTAAAAATGGGACAGTTAGTGTTCACTAACCGATAAGATAACTTATCACTCTCCCTCTTTCATTATTAATGCTATGAGTTTAAATTATATATTTATACATGTATGTATGAGAACCTTGAGGCACTAAGTGAATGTCATCAAGTTATGAGACACAAATAGATCATGAATATACATAGAAAACATGTATTTGAGCATGTATGTATATGATTTGAGTATATGTATGAGATATACATAGAGACATGTAGCATAGCTTGTGATGAGCATAATTTCCTTCAGGAAATGAGATTGATATTCCTTCAGGAACATGAGTATATTTCCTTTGGGAATGAGATCGAGATATGTGTATACGTCCTTCGGGAATGAGATCGAGATATGAGTATATTTCCTTTAAGAATGAGATCGAGATATGAGTATATTTCCTTCGGGAATGACATTGAGATATGAGTATCTTTCCTTCAGGAATGAGATTGAGATATGAGTATATTTCCTTCGGGAATGAGATCGAGATCGAGATATGAGTATACTTCCTTCGGGAATGAGATTGAGATATGAGTATATTTCCTTTGGGAATGAGATAGAGATATGAGTATATCTCCTTTGGGAATGAGTATATTTCCTTTGGTAATGAGATTGAGATATGAGTATATTTCCTTCAGGAATGATATTGAGTTATGGGTATATTTCCTTTGGGAATGATATTGGGATATGAGTATCATTCCTTCGGGAATGAGATTGAGACATGCGTATGTTTCCTTCTGGAATGAGAATGAAATATGACTATATTTCCTTCGAGATATGAGAATGTAAGATTGAGTAGAGATGTGATAAATATAGAGTATATGAGATTGAGCAAAAATGAGATAAAGCAGAGTATGCAAGATAGAGTAGAGATGAGATATAGTGTATGAGATTGAGTATGAGATGATATATATATATATATATATATATATATATATATATATGTAGATTATACAAGACCTAATTGATAGGAGACATACAAAGTGTATGAGATTGAGTATAAGATGAGTTATATGGAGTATACGATATTGAGTATGAGATAGGATATAAATCGAGTACATGAGACTGAGTATGAGATGAGATATACAGAGCATACGAGATTGAGCATGAATAAGATATAAATAGAGTATATGAGATTGAGTATGAGATGAGATATATAGAGCATATGAGACTGATCTGAGATGAGATATATAGAGTATAGGAGAATAAATAGAGATATATAGAGAGAATAATACTTAAAAAAATGAGATATAACAGAGTAGATTAGTTTAAGCATAGATGAGACTGAATAGAGAATGAGAAACAGAGTAGAAAAGAGATATAGTTAGAGACAGAGTTAAGATATGTGCAGAGTATGAGATGAGTTGGAGGAGTAACTGTGAGGACGAATATGAATTACACGAAAGAAAATAATAAAAGATAGGAGAATAACTCACCATACCTAGTGTCTAATGTAGTGGAGATTTATGTCTTTGAAAGAGCGAGTTTTTGCAGCCGTGGTACTGGAAGAGAAGACAAGAGCACAAGATCAAGATTTAAATAGTAGGATGATATTTTTGTATTCTTTATTTTTATATAATAGATAGATTTATATGGTGCCTAATTGATTTAACCTGGGATGTAAAAAGTTTTAAATTTTGGAGTATATTTTTCCCCGTTTGCAAAACAAATTTGATAATTCTTACAAATATCATGTTAGAGATTGAGGGTGTTACATGAAGGATCCTAGCGAGGGAATCTAGGAAGTATAGCTTTATGCATGTAGTTAGACCTATGCATACATGTGAAAGTTTGCAGGAGTAATACGAAGTGACTTGGGAATCTAGGAATAGTCCTTGGAATGGGTATGGATAGGTGTGGAATGTTGTATTGGGCATGTACTACTAAAAGAACATGATCCATACTTGGGTTAGGGAGTCTTTCAGGATTACTAGGGGACTTGTAAGTGGGTATGCATAGTGTGGTTATTCACTATGCATTGTTTTATGTGTTTTCTTTATCTTTCAGATTCAAGATGGCAAACCTTCGTATTGGTGATTCAGAGATGAGTGAGGAGCTTGTTCGAGACATCATAACTGTAGAGATTTTGAGGTTCATGAGAGAGGATTTGTAACGTCCCATTTTCACAACCAAATTCTTTCCAATTTATTAATCCATTATTTAAGAAAAGCATTTATTCCCAATTAAATTTATTAAAAATCAGAGTATCAGAGAAAACGCAGAATCTTCAATGTTGCTGATGAGTGAATACAGTCCCGCCTTCGCCTTCCCGCAATCACCGATGATACCTGAAACCATAAACAACTGGGTAAGCATAAAGCTTATTGAGTTTCCCCCAAAATACCCTATACGACAAACATACAAGCATGCAGAACTGCCGTTCTTCGGCCTTCGGCATGACTAGACCGCCTCGCAGGCCTTCATTCTATCTAGACTGGAATACCAAGGTTTGTTGGCCTACCGCCTCAACCCAACCGCTCTTCCCGAGCCTCTATGCCTTCGGCTTACAGCCGGCCCGCACAGGGCATCTTGGCCTACAACACAAAGCAGGGCCGCCTCAACCCACCACCACCATATGTAGAAATATAAACAAACAAGGATTAAGCAGGCACATAAAACATGCAAACAACAATCATACAACTCACTCCCTCCTACAAGTCCTCTCACAGTACACAGTCCCACTACCAGCTAACCTCCATGAAATGCGTAGCCATAAGTAGCCAGAGGTGAGATAGCCACCCGAACAGACGATCTTACTCTAGAGCCACAACCAAACAAGGAACATGCCAGAGAGCCTAGACCAAGAGTTCTCATGCTATCCTACATAACCACAAACAATCCCTAGGGCACTCCACCAGATGATAACCAGTAAGTATAGATAACATACCGATCCAACACTGCACTAGAACTTAGCGACATCCTACATACCAGGATACTGATCTAGCAGATCATTACACCATACAAACATACTCGATACCAATATACACATCTAACTGATCACTACAGCATAACAACGTACTCGATACCAGGATACAGATCTAAACGATCACTACATCATAACAACATACTCGATACCAGGATATAGATATAGCAGATCACAACAACATAACAACGTACTCGATACCAGGATACAAATATAACCAATCACTACAGCATAACGACATACAAAGTAGCAATAATCGAAGAAATGCATAACCATATATAATTAGAGGTGAGATAGACACCCGGACAGGTGATCCTACCCAAGAACCAGAACCAAACAAGGAATAGGTAAGAGAGACTAGATCAAGAGTCCTCAGTCTACCCTACGTGACTATATACAGTCCCTATGGCATTCCTCTACTAACAGATAACCGAAAACTAGTCGGCCGGCCTTGGTGTCTTCGACCCACGGTACAATGAGGCGACACTCACCTGAAATGGAGAAACCCAAGAATACCGAGATCCGTTCCCTGCTACACTTCTTGCTCCCGCGGATCCACTAATATCATAACCATATAAAATCTTAATCACCAATCCAAACCCTCAAGTTTTACCTAAAGTCAAACTTCGTCAAACATCAACAGAGTCAACAAGAGTCAAAGTCCAAGATCAAACTGGTCAAAAATCCATAAGTCAACTGAGTCAACCGAGTCGAGAACCCATCCGAGTCAACTCAGCCGAGTTGTCACAGAAGATGTACGCGGGGTGTACTTCAGATGTACGCAGGGTGTACTCCATCGTTGACCACCATTGGGGGCTTTGACCACGTATGCGCTGCGTACTCAGATTACGCAGGACGTACGCCCAGATCTTCCAATCTTCATTAAGTGCTTAATGCTATAAGTCCTTACATCCAACTTTCAGATCCAAGGCTAAAATACCCTCTAGAGTCATAAAGTTTCCAACTTTATCACTTTTCATGTCCATTAATAGCTTAACTCAACATCTTAATCCATTAAGACCCTCTAAACGATGCATGAAGCAAAACCAACCACTTAGATCCCATTTTTATGACTTAAGACCCCTCCTAAGGTTTGAAAGGACAGCTTAATGGGTCAAGAACATGCTATGTTCATGAATCACCACATTTGGGACAAAAAGGAACCAAAAACCAACCCAACACAAGATCTAAATGAAACTTCACCATGTTTAGAACTTTATACCTCCAAATGATGCCAAAAGGTGGCGAGATTCTGGATCTAAGGAGCTTCACTCCAGGATGGTCTCCACTCCTTTCCTTATTCTTCAAAGGCACTAAACACCCACACTCAAGCTTAGAAATGCTTCACAAGATGGATTAGGGTTGCAAGAACGTTGCAAAAGGATGGATGCTAATGAGGTGAGGGGAAATGAGGCTATAATGAGGTTTAAAGATGAGCCAAACCCTAAAAATTAGGGTTTGCATGACTGGAATGTACGCCTTGCATATAGATGTATGCCCAGCGTACACACGTACGCATGGCGTACTCCCCCAAACCCAAAATTATGGAAATTCAACTAGGACCCTTATTGCACTCTTTCTTATACTTAGGGTCCATATTGCAATATAAATAAATCATAGGGCCAAAATTAAAAGTATCTCATCATCGGGATGTTAAAATTCTCCCCCACTTGACTTAGACTTCATCCTCAAAGTCTGGTGCAGTGAATACTCGGGATAAAGCTCCCTCATCTGTCTATTAGCATTCCAGACATAAAGAATCAATGGCTATGACGAGCTCCCTAACTATCTACTTCCTGCTTTGAGACAACTCGCGTATTTCCCGAACACAAACACCCGATAGCCACTAAGGACAAGGACTCCTGACCAATCACTGTTGGCTAACCCTTCATCCGAGAACAAGGCAACTCCCTAATACGAGCCTCAGAAGGAAAATCACTGAAACAATTACGTATCATGCCAACATATTCCATATCTTCCTAATTAGTGAATCAAACTTCTCCTGAGAACCGCAGAGCTGGGGACTCTCGAAGCCACCAACACCAAGTCAATTTCCATCAATATGTTTCCTGAGGCTGGAAACCCATCAGATCTAGACTTTAGGATCCAATTTCCAGGATTGATGCCTCCATCAACCCTTAACTAGTTCACTTTATCCACATCAGTTGGTTCATGAGTCTCTCAACTTCCAACCATGCACCAAGCCCGTTTGAATCCCTGATAGAAGGAATAATTAGTCGTGGCCATCTCCGAACCACCAATCAACCACCATGATGTTGTCTTAAACTCAATGATTTTGTGGAAATACAACAACTGACAATGACCTTGATGCGAAACCGAAAAAATTTAGCAGTTGCGCGGAAGCCTTGAACTTGGAGAAATCCGACTGGGAACCGAACCTTTCCATAGGGTCTTCCTACTGCTTGGTCCCACTCTCCCCCACTTGAAATATGCTATAACCTGGCAACTTGATCCCAACCACTGGTATCCAAATACATGGAGAATATGAACCCGCACGATATTTATAAACCCCAATACACACACAATCTGATGACAAAGATAATTAACTCATTCACACAAACAATTTAATTAACCAAGACCAACTAAGATACTTCCATTTAACTGATCATTCGAGATTACAACTAAACTTTAAAACATAAACGGGAATTAAAGATGAATACCAATGCTACCCCAAATGCTAAAAAAAACTACCAATCTCAGCTCTCGGTACCTGGTACTCCGGCCGTCTCATGACGATCGTCTGGAAGCTGCCAAGCTAAAGGTGTATGATTGAGCACCTTAAAGAACACAAGAAAAGGACAACTAGGTCTGAAGTGGCTCTCCTGGCTACAATGGAAACAAACTCGCGCACCCTGCCTGCAATATCTACCCAAATGGCCCTCCCCGCTACACCTGCGACACACAAGATATTTGTGCCTCCTTCCAAATGATCCCAGACTTTGGCCGACGGGCTTAAACCGCTTCACCGCCGGCAAAGGGACCTGCTTCTTCTCCCTCTCCTGGAGCTCTATCTCAATCTCCCGCCGCCTAGTGACCTCCTGCAAATCCACCAGTGAACCATAACGTTGAGTAGACACAAATTGCCGAATATCTGACTTGAGCATGCCTAAATACCGGGTCATCTAAGATTGCTCAGAAGCAGCAAACTCAGGGAAAAACATAACTCTCTCTGTGAGCTTCTTGGTGATCTATGTCACCGACTCAGACCTATGTCTCAGATCAAAAAACTCTTGGGCGAGCCTCTCCCGCTCCACCAATAGAACATATCTCGAGCGAAACATCCCAGAGAACTACTCCCATGATACTGTAGCTCGCTACTCTGGGGGTGTATGAACTAGTAACCAGTCTCCACCAATCCTTTGCTCCATACCGAAGAAGGTTCAGGGCACGCTTGACCTTCTGGTCAACTAGGCAAGAGAAGGCAAAGAAACATCCCTCTACATCTGACATCCACCTCATGGCAATGATCGGATCCTGAACTCCATCAAACACCGGGGGCTTTGTATCTTCGAAGTCCGAGTACTGGAAAGCTCTTTCTCCTCGAACCCTAACGACAACAATAATCGTGGTAACCTCAAAAGGGTAGCATATCGGTCATCGAATTACTCCATCATAGCGGCCTTGACAGGACCAATCGGCTCCGATATCTACTCCCGGACAAAAGAAACAACCTCCTCATGAATGATCTCCCTGACCTGGTCCTCAGTCAATCCTGGATCGTCCTAGTTACCTGCTCCGGCTCCTGATCCTGAACCTCCAATAGGTGTCATACTAAAATATACCAAGAAAAGATCAGACATCATAATACAGAGCTTCGCACGTCAGGCCCTACTCCTATTAGTCACTTAGCAGCCTCGAAATTCCTCCTGAATCTCATACGGATCTTGTGCTTTCAGTAGTATGGGCCCATACTACCTTCCACACCTATCCGTAGTCGATTCACAATTCCTCCAAAGGTCATAATTATTGCACTCGACCACTCCTAGACACTCTATTACCACTTTCGCTACGAGCTATAACTGACTTCCTAGGTACACTTCCTAAGATCACACACGCTCTCACACCAGCGGTTGCTTTTGTGCATGCTTGTTGTACACAACACGAGATTAGATAGTCCGTCGGATAATCGACTCTTCCCTAAGTCCACAACCAAACAAGGAACATGAAGAAATGCCAAGTCGATTATTCTAGGGCTATCCAATCCAGCCATATACAATTAATCAACATACACACAACAATCACAATCAACTAATATAGATCAAACAAGCAACTATCTATATCATAAGGCATCATAGAAATCATGCATTTCTATCTAGTAGCTTCTAAAAGAACCTTATCCACTAGCATGCTTTTCTAACAATTCATATATCAACAAAATCAAAACTCAACAAACATAACCATTATAGGTATTTTGGGAACCACTCTCCTGATCGGGCTCTGGCTGAATGTACACACCGCATCCTCCTAAAAAGTCAAGGTTAAGCCAAGACCCACGTTCCCGATCCCAAGCCAACAATCAAACAAGAACATGAGAAGAGACCGGGCCCATGTCCTTAGCCCAACACTTTTATTACAAATTACTGCTTTCAAAAACATTTTTCAAAAATTCTTGGAACCTAATTTGAGACTGCATTCACACGAGTGTTCCTCCAATTCACTCAAACCAGGGCTCTGATACCAACTTGTGACGTCACATTTTCACAACCAAAATTTTTCATTTTTATTAAGGTAAAACTTTCCAATTTATTAATCCATTATTTAAAAAAACCATTTATTCCAAATTACATTTATTAAAAATCAGAGTATCGTAGAAAACATAGAATCTTCAATGTTGCTGATGAGTGAGTACAGTCCCGCCTTCGCCTTCCCGCAATCACCGATGATACCTGAAACCATAAACAACTGGGTAAGCATAAAGCTTATTGAGTTTCCCTCAAAATACCCATTATGATAAACATACAAGCATGCAGAACTGTCGTTCTTCGGCCTTCGGCCTGACTGGACCGCCTCGCAGGCCTTCATTCTATCCAGACTGGAATACCAGGGTTTGTTGGCCTACCGCCTCAACCCAACCGCTCCTCCCGAGCCTCTGTGCCTTCGGCTTACAGCCGGCCCGCACAGGGTATCTTGGCCTACAACACAAAGCAGGGCTGCCTCAACCCACCACCACCATATGTCGAAATATTAACAAACAAGGATTAAGCAGGCACATAAAACATGCAAACAACAATCATACAACTCACTCCCGCCTACACGTCCTCTCACAGTACACAGTCCCACTACCAAGTAACCTCCATGAAATGCGTAAGCATAAGTATCCAGAGGTCAGATAGCCACCCGAACAAATGATCTTACTCTAAAGCCACAACCAAACAAGAAACATGCAAGAGAGCCTAGACCAAGAGTTCTCATGCTATCCTACATAACCACAAACAGTACCTAGGGAACTCCACCGCATGATAACCAGTAAGTACAGATAACATTCCGATCCAACAATGCACTATAGTTTAGCAACATCCTACATACTAGGATACCGATCTAGCAAATCACTAAAACATAACAACATACTCGATACCAGAATTCAAATCTAATTGATCACTACAACATAACAACGTACTTGATACCAGGATACAGATCTAACCGATCACTACAGCATAACGATATACTCGATACCAGGATACAAATCTAGCAGATCACTACAACATAACAACGTACTCGATACCAGGATACAGATCTAACCAATCACTACAACATAACAGCATACTAAGTAGCAATAATCCAAGAAATGCATAACCGTATATAATCAGAGGTAAGATAGACACCCGGACATGTGATCCTACCCTTTTAAAACACAACCAAACAAGGAATAGGTAAGAGAGCCTAGATCAGGAGTCCTCAGTCTATCCTACATGACTATATACAATCCCTAAGACATTCCTCTACTAACATATAATCGAAAACTAGTGGGCCAGCCTTGGTGCCTTCGACCCACGGTAGAATGAGGCGACACTCACCTGAAATGGAGAAACCCGAGAATATTGGGATTCGTCTCTGCTACACTGCTTGCTCTCACGGATCCACTAACATCAGAACCATATAAAATCTTAATCACCAATCCAAACCCTCAAGTTTGACTTAAAGTCAAACTTCTTCAAACGTCAATGAAGTCAACAAGATTCAAAGTCCAAGATTAAACTGGTCAAAAATCCATAAGTCAACTGAGTCAACCCATCCGAGTCAACTCAGCCGAATTGACACAGAAGACGTATGCGGGGGCGTACTCCAGATGTACGCAGGACGTACTCCATCAGGGGCTTTGACCATGTACGCGCTGCGTACTCAGATTATGCAGGGCGTACACCAAAATCTTCCAAACTTCATTAAGTGCTTAGTTCCATAAGTCCTTACATCCAACTTTCAGATCCAAGGCTAAAATACCCTCTAGAGTCATATAGTTTCCAACTTTATGACTTTCATGTCCATTGAGAGCTTAACTCAACATCGTAATCATTTATGACCCTCTAAATGATGCATGGAGAAAAACCAACCACTTAGATCCCATTTTTATGAATTAATACCCCTCCTAAGGTATGAAAGGACAACTTAATGGGTCAAGAACATGCTATGTTCATGAATCACCACATTTGGGACAAAAAGGAACCAAAAACGAACCCAACACAAGATCTAAATGAAGCTTCACCAAGTTTAGAACTTTATACCTCCAAATGATGCCAAAATGTGGTGAGATTCTGGATCTAAGGAGCTTCACTCCTCCAAGATGGTCTCCACTCCTTTCCTTTTTCTTCAAAGGCACAAAACACCCACACTCTAGCTTAGAAATGCTTTACAATATGGATTAGGGTTGCAAGAATTTTCCAAGAGGATGGAGGTTGATGGGGTGAGGGGGAATGGGGCTATAATGGGGTTTAAATATGAGCCAAACCCTAAAAATTAGGGTTTGAATGACTGGTACCTACACCCTGCGTACAAATGTATGCCCCGCGTACTAGGGTGCACCCTAGTACGCTCAACGTACACACGTATGCATGGCGTACTCCCCCAAACCCAAAATTATGTAAATGCCAATAGGGCCCTTATTGCACTCTTTCTTATACTTAGGTCCCGTATTGCAATATAAATAAATCAAAGGGACAAAATTAAAAGTATCTCATCATTAGGATGTTACAAGATTTTCTTGGTTTGATCAACTTACTCAGGGATGAGTTGATTCTAGTGATGGATGAGCAACTTAGGGTTCTTCAGGTTGATTTGGAGGTCGGTCATCTCGAGAGGTTTCCTTCAGGGAGCTTGATGCTTGTGGAGCCCCTTATTTATTTGGGAATAAGGATCCGCTCATCAGTATGTGTTGGATTGTCGATGTGGATAGTGCCTTTCGTTCCAGCTTCTGTCTGGCGGAGGCAAAGGTCAGATTTGCGACATGTAATCTATGCGACAGAGCTAGAGATTAGTGGTGTGAGGTTATCTAGGGCCTCGAATTGGATGCGGTCGAGTCCATGCACTAGTACAAAAATGACCTACAGACACACCAAAAAGGTGTGACCTTATGCGTATAGTGACATTTTATTTTTTCACTGAAAGTGTGACGGAAGGTGACGCCATCGTATGGGTCTTATGGTCACTTTAAAATGTAGTGTTTGTATGATATGAAAACATGTGGTCGTATTATAAAAGTGTGGCAATTGGGTAGGGAATTTTGTTCCTAAAATCAATCATTTTATCCAATATTGTGGCGTTAAACGGTTAGTTGAGAGACTTTTTTAGTAATTGTAGTGATTGTATATGACCAACTGGTGACATACATGTTTCAATGTGGCGTTTTGCTAACAAATTATCGTGCAATTGAAAGTTTATTAGGACTATTGGGTATCTTTTGCAGACATGCATTTACGGTGAATGTAACTATGCTCACTAAATGGTCACATGTAATTAATTTCATAAGTAGCGATTTGTTAATAATTAGTCACAAAAGCATTGTTGAATAAATGTGGTCATAAACGATTTGTAGACACACAAGTGTTTTTTTGATTGTGATTGTTGCTCATCCAACTGTCACACAAGTTTATTGTTAGTGTAGTTGTAACTATTATTTAGTTACAGAAAAGATTATTTATTGAGTTTTTAGTCACATCGATTTAAAAAAACATGGCAAAAGTGTTGTTGTAATCAAGCATTATGTCAAATAATTACGGCTATAAATACTTTCTAAACACATGTGTTTTTTTATTGTGACTATTGTGTATCGTAAATGTTGTTTGACTTTAGTCACACATATAAAATTAAAACACGGCCATGAATTATGTATAAGAACATGAGACAAAAAAATCAAATATACATTAAACTATAATAGAAAATAAAATTTATTAATAATAATTCAAAATTCATACATCAAAACATATCCAGGCTTATAAAAAATATAAGTATATGCAAAGTTGTAAACAAGAAATAAGTTATACATTTTTACATTAACAACATTGCTCCATGTTTGCTGTAACAGATGTACCGTTACATAAGTGGTCTCTTTTCTCTTTTTAGTCTTTTGCATTTTGATATCTTGAACGAAAATTACTTGCAGTGGATCATGTAGCAGCAAATAAACTATTGAAAGACACCATCATTCTTGTTCCACCCTTTTTTTGATAAATGTGTTTCCCTAAATCAAGATGTGGAATGGATCAATGTTAAACTTCAAAAATTAAATTACATCTTATGCTATTGTGCAAAACTATGTTAATTACATTGAAGCTTATAAGAAGGAACTACAAATAGAAGTGAATTTATCATCAATTTGCCAACAAAATCCACAGATGCTATGAAGAAATTAGAAATGGAAAAGGAAATTAAAGTAGGTTGCTATATTAAGTGAGTCAACAAAAGCATGTTGTCATTACTTGCATTTAATTTCATATATAGCATGACGGAGAGTACATGAGAATCAGAAAGAAGATTAACTATAGCATTGTAATTATAAGATATAGGAGGATAACTCTAATGATGTGATTTCTTGGGCTTGAACAACAACTATATCATTCTATAATCATTTATCTAGTTGTATGTTTATATTTTTTGAAATTATTTTGATAAAAAAGAATAATATAACTGATAGGATACTTGATCACTTACTTGGGACCAATATCCTTAAGTGCACATATCTGCTCACCTCCTATGGCTTACATCACGGTTACTACATGAATAAGATATGAACATGATCATTAAGTGAGTGATTGTTGCTAGTTTCTGATTTGAGCAGCAATACTTACCATTTCAGTAAATTATTCCCATGAGAAGCAATCAAAACCTTGTTCCATGGCCTCCTTCTTTTGTGACCCAAAGACCTTCCTAAGGCTCACAATAGCTTCAAGAAGAAGGATTGAAGGACACATACCTATAGGGATGATCAAGACCTTGTTCCATGAGCAATTTGGAACACATGAAAATATTTGCATGATTTATTTATAACCAATCAAGAAAGTGATAAAAACAAATGTCTTATTGAGGTTGTTCCATATGTAACATATTTAAGGCCTATGCGTATATATAATGCAATTAAGGAACTTTGATAAAAAAGATAAGAGAATAACTTACAACAAGTAACTTGCTCTCTTGAACAAAAAACTAAGAAAAATTGGAAATTTCTCCATGGTTGAAAATGTACTCAACTGCATTAGCACCTATGGAGAGGATACAGAAACGATGTTGAGATTAATACATATAAAATTGACCTCAAGCTCCATAAATGAAAAAGCATGGAGGTGTAATGTGGAGCACACATGATTAACGTTAATAAGTTCTCCATGAAATAAAAATCAATCAAGCACCACACGAGTCACGGCTATACCATCAACCAATCAAGAAAAATTATCAACTTCTATACCTTGGCATTACATCGAGCACATTATGGACAGAAACTGAAGTGAACTTACCATTTGACACCTTAAAGCTTTCACACGTATCTTATTTCAGCAAAATCAGCACCTGATTCCACAAAGCAAAATAAGCTATAGATTCCATGGTTTATTAGTTTTACAGAAGATTGTAGGGACCACCGATGAAGGGAATCAGTGATGATTGAAAATATTACTTGCGCATGGTCAAGGAAAAGAACAACGGGAAAAGGAGTCAATAGGCGTGAGAGTCTGTGATAGCGTCAGTAGGCGGGCGACGATGACGATGAGCAAGGACACGACGGTAAGAAGGAAACATCGATGAGCAAGGTAAAGGTAAAGGATGTCAATAAGAGGCAGCGGTAGGTGTGACTCGTGAGAGTCTCTAATGGCGACAGGAGTCAGCCGACGATGGCGATGGCGATGGCGATGGTGATGGCGATGACGATGGCGATGGCGATGGCGATGAGGATGGCGAAGACCAAGAGTAGGGAACACCGATTAGCAAGGGACGACGATGATAGGAAACGCGATGAGAGGCATGTTCGTGAGTATAAGTAGAGAAATGTGGAGCCTCTATTTCTAATCATTTATTTAGGGCTAAATCTTTAATTGTTTAAAGGGAAAAATGAAAGGGTATCATATAGAAAGCAATTTTTGTGAAAATAAACATGGAGGGAAAATAATATAGAAATCAATTTATTTATTTTTTGGAAAATAAACATGGAGGGAAAATGATATAGAAATCAATTTTTTTGGAAAATAAAAATGGAGGGAAAATGAATTCGTATAAAAAACCATTTCCTTTTGGAGAATATAAACATGGAGGGAAACGATTTTGTAAAGGTGCATAAAAAATATAATTTGAAGTAAATATATTTGTATGTTTGGATGAACATTTGTCTGGACATGAATCGGATCAGACCGACAAAATGAAATGGAGAATCGAAAACTAGACTGAATACCTCATTTCTAGATCTGCTCTACAAGGAAGTGTGCGCCTTAAAATTATGTTCATATAATTAAGTGACAAGCCATAAGCAATAAGTAGTTAGCAATAATCCATATGACCTAAGCCTTGATCCATAAGCCATAAGCCCTAAGATTTAACCCTTAATTCATATGTCATGAGCCATAAGACATAATCATCCATAAACCATAAGCCTTAAACCATAAGTCATAAGCCATAAGATCTAAGCCTTACTAGTTAAGCCATAAACCATAAGACTTAAGCTCCAAACTCTAAGAAGTAAGATTAAAGCCACAAGCCTTAATCCATAAGCACTAATCCCTAAAACATAAGCCATAAGCCATACGTCATGAGCTATAATCCATAAACTCCAACCGATAAGTCATATTAAGCCATAAACCCTAAGCCTTAAGCCCTAAGCCCTAAGCCCTAAGTCATACTCTTTAACTGGTAAACCATAAACCTTAAGCCCCAAACCCTAAGACATAAGCTTAAAGCGAAAGCCTTAATCCCTATGTTCAAACGTTATTTTACATTTGTCAAAACCAACCACACAATAAGTTGAAATAACATAAACAAACATGTAAACATTTTGATAATTGTTCTCAAACACATGAATTCTGACAAACCATAGAAAAATAATAAAATTTTATCTATTTTATATAATCAATATTTATCAATAATTTTTCTAATTATATTATTTAATCTATCTTTTTTTAAGAATATTTGGACTTTGGTTATTACAAATTTTCACTAAAAATTAAAAATCCCACACTTATTTTTCATTCTACCTCTTCTTCCTCGTTTCTTCCGTCTAGCCGAGCATGCCCTACAGCGCCACCTCCACGAGAGACTAACCTCCGACCTACACACCCATACATCGTCTGCTGCGACTCTACAGCGTTGGTGAAACCTCTTGCCTTACAGCTGACGATCTACTTCTCTTGCTTTACAACGACGACCGTCTCCACTCCTCCACATTGCTTGCATCTCCGGCCATCGCCCTCCAGTCCGGTGACTGCCTCCGCCGGCCCTTGAACCAACTCTAGCCAGTACCTTTGCCAGTGCCATCAAAATCAAACGACAACTTCTCTCGGGGTAAAACTTTCTTGCTCTAAAATCTATTTTTTTGCTGGAATCGTTTTTTCCATTGAATACATCAAAAAAAATTCTTTTCCCCCATTCAAATCGATTCTTAGTGTTACATTGATTTGTTCGTTCTTTTTTGCTATGAATTCGATTATAAGTTCATATATCAGTTTTTCTTCTTTTTTGCCTTGCCCTATAACTCGATTGCCACTGTGTATTGTTCATTTAGTCAACATCAGATTGAATGGCAATTTAATACTTCCTGCAGATGCCACCTGACCAAAATCATCTATTAGTTTAAGCTTGTCTTGATTTATAGAAGGGTTGCATTTAGACTCGTTGGTTATGTGATTTAATCATTTAGATTAAACTACTGGTTTGATTATTTTTTTGTAGGTGTTTAGCATATGATTATGAACATAAAGCCATTTTTGGAGTAAGATACCGGTTGATGTATAATTTGGATTACTTCATCAAAAAACCTTGCTTCAATGTAAGCGTCAATTAGGCCCAAAATTATGTGAATATCAAGATTATAAGAACTGTTTGTAATTTCATTCCATATGGAATCTGTCTGGGTGAAAAATCCATTATTTGCATTGTACAACATCAAAGTTGTCATGGTACAATTGTCAAGAACAAAACCTTCAAATTGCAATTTATATACACAAATTGTGTTTTTGTTTCCATACTAGTGTTCTTCTTTTCAGGTTGTTTTCATATCTATTGTAAGCTTGTTTTTGTAAAGGGTTAAATGTAAGAAATAACAATGTACTTTTATTGATTTCTATATTATAACATCATACTTCCACCTCTTCTAGTTAGATCATTGTATTTTAGAAAAATAAACATTGAATTTAGTAAAAAATAATACAAAGGGTAAAATGGTAATTTTTATAATTAAGCACATAATTTCAGAGGTTCCAACCAAACAACATTTTAAAATTTCAGATCTTAAGAATTCAGACCCTCTTAAAAATTCAGACCTCTTAAAAATCATGATCCTCCCAAACAACCCCTATATCTTTTGTTCTCTATCCAGCTTTCTAGTCTCCCTCGCCTTAATCTCGTTACCTCACTAGTAAAAGTCTCCCATGACCCCTTTTAACCATCTTCCTCATTTTTCTATCATTTTCTTTTTGTTTTATAAAAATTGCCACAGGGTCTCCCTCTCCAAAAAAAAAAAATGAAGCACAAAATATATTAATAAGTCACTAGTAAATACTTACAACAACATATTTTCGTTTTATGTAGACTATTCTTTAACTTTAGACATACACTAGTAAAAAAAGAATTACCATTATAAAATCATAGTCACACATTTAATGACCATACTATAATTATTCTGATTAGACATTATAAGTCTTCTATACCTAGATTTACTTATAGACATACATAATAATTGTAACCATAACCAAATGCTACTTACACTCACAATATTTGTTTTTTAAAGCCAATTCATCATATTTTGGCACACATAAAAAAGTCACATAACCATATACCACTAAAAGTAACTTGTTTTCTTGCTTATACTAAGTCACTAGTAACCACCACCCTATGGACACACAAATATTTAATGTGACCATATGTATCACCTTTTAGATACATTGGCTTTCATATGTCTAAAAGGGCACCATGATATATGTTGAGAGAAAAACTTGGAGACACACTTGAACAAATGTTAGAATAAGTGGATTGCGGAATAGTTAATCTCGAAGGATCTAAAAGCTCAACAATAATATTAATAAGTTATAGTTAGATAGTTAGAGAGTTAGTTGCGGAAAAGTAAAGAAATAGAAATGACAACAATTGTTATATCAAGCATACACATAAGTTGATTCATAACAAGGAATGCATTCAAACCAAGTTAATAAGGAAGATCAAACTTAGTGATTAAGTCACAGAGGACTTGCTCCAGAGAGAGGTTATGATCAGTTATGTTCTAGGAAGGATTGAGAGTAAGAAGGGATGAGAAATAAGATAGAGGAATAGAAAAGATAACTTAGAGAAATGTATTCAGAATAGATGTGTGAGTTATCCGTATTGAATACAAGAGAATGAGCTCTTATTTATAGAGACTCATGAAGAGCACTAGATTACATCTCTATGAGTAGCCATGAAAGGCATACTGGACAATAGAGTGTATTACAATAAATACAAGTAAAGTAATCTAGCTAAGTGACTGCGGTAGGTAGACTCCGGTTGCGGTTGCTGATGAAGAAGCTTGACTGCGGGTGCTGGATGACTGCGGTAGCTGAAGAGATTGCAGTAGCTGAAGTTCAAGAGGGTCACTTTTTATGATTCAACAATTTCCCCCTAAGTGACATCTTTAACTTTTGTTCAGCTATCAAGTTTGAGGAACTTGATCAGGATCCACCAAAACTTCCTGATGTTTTCCAGCCAGGTGATTCTCCTTGAGATCTCGAACTTGACTTCTGCAGTAGTGTGCTTTGATCTTTCAACTGCGGTTCGGCAGATGGCAAGTTGCTTCTTGGTTGCCAATTGCTTTCTTCTTTGAGAAATATTGGAGAGTGTAGTGGAAGAAGGGACTGCGATACCTTCAGGGTTAAGAATTACGGATGGGAGTTGAAGAGGCGGGGTAGGAAGGTATGGGGCAATACCTTCCGTAGCCTCAATGTGATCTGAGACATCAGCAGTCTCAAGACCGAGTGTGGAAAGAATGTGGGTAGGGAGTCTGCGGATAGGTCCAAAAACAGTTTGATCAGAAGAGGGATTGTACCTTTTGAGATCCTTAGTGACAAAGAAGTTGATGTCACTGCCCATGTCGATTCCAGCGTCCACATGAAGGTCTGAAATTTAGAGTGACTAGAACCTTGCAAAAGTGAGCTCGGTTGGGTTCTCCCTTGGACTTTCTTTGGGAATATATTGAAGGAAGTCGTCCCATAGGATCTGCCCGTAATTTACATCGTGTCATGTGAATATGCTCCACACCAACTTCAGTAGCTTGAGTCCCATGTTGTCTATGCCTCCGGTTCTGCCGGATAGACAGCGGATGATGAAATGGCACACAAACTGCCAAACCGCAGGCAACTGATTTTTCTTGAATTCACCAATTCCTCTAATTGGTTTCTGATACCCCATTTGGTAAAGGGCAGAGGTAACATCCGCCATGGAAGGAGAGAAGATCTTGATGGAGGGATGAACCAGAAGGTTTATTGCAGAAAGAAACTTTTCTTTGGACATGATGACCAAAGAATCATTAATCAGGTTGAGATGAACTTATTGAGGGTTTTCGATTGGGCAATAAGCGGAGAATGCACATTTGAAGAGGGTCGAGACTGGAACAACATCTGTAAAAGCGTCGAAAGGGCCAAACAGAGGGTGATTCTTGAGAAACTTGATCATCAGTTTGGTTGGAGCATTGTATGAAGAATGATCTTCAAACACTGCTCGAAAGTTGCTTGAAGCAATCGTTGGAGAGTCTGAACCGGTAGGATTCACTGAGCCTGAAACCTTGGATTGTTTCTTTGATGCACCTGATTTCACCACTGTAGGAGCTTTGAGAGAAGGAGTAGAAAATAGAGTTCTTGAAGGGTTTGAGAAAGAAGGTTCGATGTTCAAAAAGCGTAAAGTGATTTTGGGGAAGAAGATGAGTTTATAAAGAGGTGAAAACTTTTTAACCCTAGGTAAAAGGTAAGGATAAGGTAAAAACGTCGCTTGGGGTTTGGAGGGAATCTTTGAATTGGGGATTAAATCTCAGCCACAAATAATGAAACGGTTTAAAAAAGATTTGGGAGATTTACTAAAGGAGGGTTTGCATTTAATGAAAAGTCAGACATCTATCAATGTTTCAGGTGATCGTGGGGTGAGGGGAAAGGAAGTTGTAACGGATGGGACGTGCTGGGGAGAGGAAAAGACAGATTAAGGATGAGGTTATGGAAAAACGTTCTTTTTGTCATTATACCTAAAATAGGTCTGACACAAGGTTTATTCAGAAAGAGAATGAGACAGTTTCTAAAGAGAATGTTTTTTTTTATTTAATGTTTTATTTAATGAAGGATTATTAAATAGCACACAAAAGATTCAAGGGTTGATGAAACAATTGAGAAATATCAATAATGATCGCGGATGGAAACGTCATTGCGGATGACCAGATGTCATTGCGGATGAACAAATGTTATTGCGGATAGGTAGATTTATGACTTCAGTAGAAGAAACTGAGAAGAGCACTTGTACAAAAATTAGTAATAACAAACAATAAAGACCCATGAAAAATAAGTATGATATATGGTTGCAGTACCTAGACTGCGGTACCAAAACCATCTATCATAAGTAACTTTCAGTTAGAACCGCAACAGAGACCAAGAATGGTCTGCGGTATCTAACAATTCAAAAAGAATTGCAGGTCTGGATTCATCATTCCTAACATTTGCAGGAAGGTGTTAAGTTTTGTGGAGTCGAGTGCCTTTGTGAACACATCAGCAATCTCTTCATGAGAATGGACAAAAATGAGTTCAATGTTACCTTTCAAGATGTGGTCTTTAATGAAGTGATACCGTAGTTCAATATGCTTAGTCTTGGAGTGCTGAATTGGATTGTGAGAAATAGCAATAGCACTTTCAGAGTCACAATAGATCGGTATCCGCAGCATTCTATACCCGTAGTCCAATAGTTGAGTTTTCATCCAAAGGACTTGAGAGCAACAGCTGGCTGCGGCCACATACTCAGCTTCTGCGGTAGACAGAGAAACACAACTTTGTTTCCTTGAGGACCAACTAACGAGTCTTCCACCCAAAAATTGACATCCACCTGAGGTACTTTTGCGGTCTAATCTGCATCCGGCGTGATCCGCATCTGTGAAAGCTTGCAGGCTTAAGTCATTGCCTGCGGGGTACCATAGACCAAGAGATTTGCTTCCTTTCAGGTACCGTAGAATTTGTTTAGCTACAGTCATATGTGACACTTTTGGGTCAGCCTGATACCTTGCACATACACTAGTTGCAAAGACAATGTCTGGCCTGCTTGCGGTGAGGTACATCAAAGAGCCAATGATACCTCTATAAGTCTTGTGATCCACAGATTCGCCTGAGGGATCAGCAGAGATCTTATAACCGAAGGCCATGGGGACCTTAGCAGAAGAACAGTTGTCCATGGAATATTTCTTTAATAGTTCAGTGGTGTATTTCTCTTGATGAATGAATATCCCTTGCGGAATTTGTTTCACTTGAAGTCCTAGAAAGAAGTTAATCTCTCTATTCATGCTCATTTTGAACTTGTTGGTCATGAGCTTAGCAAATTCATCCACCATTCCTTGATCAGTCGATCCGAAGATGATATCATCCACATATATTTGTACAAGCATAAGGTGGTTATCATTTGCTTTTCTAAATAACGTGGGGTCAATCACTCCTCTCTTGTACCCGGATGAGACAAGGAATTCAGAGAGAGTCTCATACCATGCTCTTGGGGCTTGCTTCAGACCGTAGACTGCTTTTTCAAGCTTGTAGCAGTGGTCTGGGAATTCAACATTTTCAAAACCTGGAGGTTGCTGAAGGTAAACCTCTTCTTTTAATTCCCCATTGAGAAAGGCACTCTTAACGTCCATTTGGTGTACCTTGACGTTCTTGTGGGCTGCGTATGCTAGGAAGATCCGGATAGCCTCCATGCGTGCTACCGGAGCATACGTTTCATCGTAGTCAATGCCTTCAAGTTGACTATACCCCTTTGCAACTAGTCTTGCCTTGTTTCTGACTACCGCACCAGATTCATCCAGCTTGTTTTTGAATACCCATCTAGTGCCAACAGTAGAGTGACCACGTGGCTTCGGAACGAGCTGCCAAACTTTGTTTCTTTGAAATTCTTCTAGCTCTTCTTGCATTGCAGCTATCCAGTCAGGTTCAAGCAATGATTCTTTGATCATTCTGGGCTCTACCGAGGACATAAATGCTGCGTAGTGGCAGTGATCAGATAGGTCCTTGGAAGATCTAGTCTGGATACCTGCGGATGGGTTGCCAATGATTTGACCTGGTGGGTGGTCCTTTGTCCATACGTGTAGACGGGGTTGCAGATGATCAACAGCTGCGGTAGAGGGAAGATCTTGAATATCAGGAGAGTCTGCGGTTGGAGATGGCAGTTCCCCCTGGACTTGAGAACATCCTGCTGAGTCATCTTGGTTTGTTGAAACGAGAATGGAGTTTTCTAGAGCAGTTGGGAGAGGTTCCCCCTGGATTGCGGATGGGCGTTCCTCTGGAACCTGAGAAGGTTCCCCCTGGACTGCTAATGGGAGAGTGATAATCCTTGGATCGATTCTCGTGTCAATGTTCTCTATGAGTTCATTATTCGAATCTGACGATACGTTTGATAGTAATGATTCTCTCCGGATAGGAACTTGAGCAGCATCAAGTACTGGAACCTCGATGGTTGTTGTTAGATCCGGAGTAGAGCTTTCCCCCTCAACCGGAGAGGTGGAAGTATTGAGAGAAGCGACTTCGGATAGAGATGGTCCAGAAACATCAGCGTGTTGTTGTTGAGCTGCGGGTGACACAAGAACTTCGGATAGTTTCGCCGTTTCAACAGGATCGAAAAGATCGTCATAATTGACTTCAACTAGATTTAAAGGACCTGAAGAGGCAGGAATATCGCTTTCCATTATTGCGGTGGTTTCAGTGGATGGAGGTGCGTTGCGGATGTGAGAATCATCAAATTTCACATCGAAGCTTTCAATGATCAGCCTTGTACGTCTGATGAGCACTCGATAAGCAACCTTGTTAGTGGAATAACCAAGGAAGATGCCTTCATCAGACTTTGGTGCAGACTTGTTAAGCTGATCGCGGTTGTTGATCACGAAACATCTACACCCAAAGATATGAAAGAAGCGAACATTTGGCTTGCGGTTGTTAAGGCCCTCATATGGTGTTTTATTGAGACGTTTGCACACAATGCTTCGATTTTGAACAAAGCATGCGGTTGCTACAGCTTCAGCCCAGAAGTAGAGAGGAAGGTGTGCGAAGTTGAGCATAGATCTGGCTGCTTCTACGAGTGTGCGGTTCCTTCTTTCTACTACTCCATTTTGTTGCGGTGTGTAGGGAGCTGAGAAGTTATGAGAGATGCCCTTGGTCACCAAGAAACTGTTGAGAAGATGATTAGTGAACTCAGTTCCATTATCACTGCGGATACGTCTTACTGGAAGCTTGATCTGAAGTTCGATCTCTTTGATGAAGTTGATGAAAATCTGTGGTGTTTCTGACTTGAGTCTGAGGAAGAAGACCCATGTGAAGCATGTAAAGTCATCTACGATAACCAGTATGTACTTCTTGTGATGGAGACTGGCTACGGTTGATGGACCGCAGAGATCAATGTGCAATAGCTCCAGTGGTTCAGAAATTGAAGAATCCATTACCAGAAGGTGACTTGCTTTGGACTGTTTACGACATTCACAAGCCGGACAGAGAGTATCGTTGCTGAATTTGAGAATAGGGAGACCTCTGACTAGTTCTCCTGTGACCAAGTTGTTGATGTACCTGAAGTTGAGATGAGCTAGCTTGCGGTGCCATAGCCAGCTGACTTCGGATACAGCTTTGGATAGGAAGCACAACTACGGTCTGCCAATGATCAGAGAGACATCCAAGGGGTACATGGTACCTTCGGATCGGGATTTGATCAAGCATGTGTTCCTATCACTTGTCATTACGTAGCAAAACTGATCATCAAATTCAACTCGATGTCCTGCTTTACATAGTTGGCCAACACTGATGAGATTGTGTTTAAGGCTTTCTACATAAGCAACCTTCTAAATAGAAAAGTTCCCCGTAGTGAGAACACCGTAAACTCGGATGATTCCATTCGCATTTTTACCGAATGTAACATTTCCACCATTTCATATTGCCCTGAAATCCCGAAGGTATTCTAACCTTCCGGTCATGTACAAGGAGCAGGCACTGTCAATTAACCATTCTTCTTCTTGTTCCTCCTTGCACAAAGCCTGAGAATTACACGGTTAGTTTAGGCATCCAAACTAGTTTGGAGCCTGGGGCAATTGGTGAATTTTTGAAAGATGCATGGACCGAGGTTGCAGGGACGGGTCTCTTGTCAACTTTTATTCCTAGTCCTGGGTGTTTGTGCAAATTTGGAGTGTTGTGAGTTTTTGAAAAAGCACTACGTTTCTGACTCTGACTAGATTTGATATGGGATGAATCTTTTTGACAACTACACTGACATTTGCAAAAGGATTTTTTGTCATTGGATCTGACATTGTGCTTGGTCAGCGGTCCATAGGATGAATTGGACTTGTTACCGGTCCGAGTTTGAAAAGATCTGACATGGGTGTTGTTTAATTTCTGAAAAGTTTGTTTTGAACAAGGTTTAGTACGTGCAAATCTTTGAGTCCTTTTTGGTGGATTTGGTAGGATACCTTTCCATTTGTTGGAATTTTGACGTGACTTTAAAAGTGTTGGAGTGGGTAAAATACCTTTCCATTTAGGATCATTTGAGGAATAGACCTGAAAACCATTATTTCGAAAAGACTGAACACCCTTTTGGGTTGTGTCAGAAGAAGTAGGAATGACTTTTGAAGCTGTACTTTCCTTTTTGTTTGTTTTCTTGACTGGAGAGTTTTTTGAAAAGTAGTGTGAGAAAACAAATTTTTCTGGACTCTTGGACTTTGGAATTCTGACATGCTTCTTGTTTTTTGAAAAAGTTTGTCTATATGTGCCTCGAGATCTAAATTCCTCTTTGAAGGCCTTTTTGGCCAAAGATTTTGGTGAACCGCAGTCATTGTTGTTCAACTGCGGTTTCCTGGAATTTTTAGAATGAGTTTGAAAACGTGGGCTTGAGTCATCCGAACTTGAAGATTCTGGGGTTTGTGAGCATTGACCCACTTCAAAGTTCTCTATAGGTAATTCATGATGAATTGCCTGAAGGGTCACGGTTCCTTTTACTGATGATTCCGGTAGTGATGTTTTAACTACTGCAGAGTAAGTCTGAGTTGAGACTGTGGTGGGACTTTTGTGGGACTTTTGACTATAGTGTGATACACTGCGGTCTGAAGACAGAGGTGGAAAGTCTTTTGAGACTTCGGGGTCCTCAATGACAATTTCTTCATCAACTACAGATGAGGTTTGAGAATTTTGGTAAATGGTGCCACAGATAGGAATTTGATCACATGTGTGACCCGAAACCTCAGGCACAATTTCCTCAATGACACAATTATTGCTTAGACTATGTAGTCTACCGAAGTGAGTTTTGATGTCTTCGGGAAAAGTCTTGTCATTGACTGGGAAAAGAAATTATCGGTCTGGAGGGACATACAGTCTGTCTTTATTGAACCGGGGTGAGGAATCCATTGCGGTAGGATATCCATTTGACCAACCCCAACTGTATGTATTGTCCACGGTTCCATTATTCACTAAATTTTCAATAGCTTCACTTTCATTGAACAATTTTTCGATTAAAAGATTTAGGCGTACAATTTCTCTCTAAGCTAAATCTCTTTGGTTCAAAGTTATCTCTAATTGTGTTTCACTTAACATTCTCACGTCTTTCTCTAACTCTAAGTCTTTTTTCTAACATAGCCAATTTGAGTCTTTTGTTATCCAGTCGTCCTCTTACATGGAACATCTCTTGGGACGCAATGTTCTTCGCATCTAAGGCTTTGTTATAGTCTGTAAGGACAGCAACACACGTGTCATTAAGATCATCTATGTATGGTTAACAGTCATGCATGCTATAGTTTAGAGTTTGGATCATGAGTTTTACCTGTTCGACGATGCTTAGAGTTCCATCCTTTGCCATGTAGCAGTAGTTCTTTTCCAGCTTTGTGGACTCATCATCATCCGTAGTTGCCAGTATGCAGATTTTCCCTTTTCCTTTGATACTGCTGATGGCTTCATCTTCATCTCCAGATGACCATACTTGATGGTCTCCTTTGACATGGGCTACGTATGCCCTTGCCTTTTCTTTATCTTCCAACTCTTGAGCCATTCTAAGGTAGAATGCTCTGTCTTTTACTACATTGGCCTTACAATCTCTTGCAAAGTGGTTCTCTTTGTTGCATTTTGACAAATTACAACATCAGTTTTGTCTTCTGAGGGAGTACCTGAGTCAGTGGTTTGAGGAGACTGCGGTACCTCCTTTGGTTGATTAATTTGAGATTGCGGTGGTGGATGAGAATTTTTGGAATATCGAGAATGGTTATTCTGGGAACCGAAGTTACTGTTGAATGGAGGTTTGTTGAACTGTTGATTCTTGCGGAAGGAAGGAGGTGGTAGACGGTTGAACTGTTGACTAACCAGAGCAATAGCCTTCTGAAATTCTTCTTCATCATCATACTCTGAGTCAGCTTCGTATGACTGCGGTGGAGTGTCATACAATGAAGAGTAGGGTGACTGCGGTGGAGCTTGTGCTATGAGAGCAAGTGGTCCTCCGAAGTCAGCACAGTCTTTGAGTATGGTGGATTCTTGTGCTTGCAGCTCTCCATAGAGCTTGTAGAGTGACAAAGAGTGAATCTTTCTATCGCCTTCGACTATCATCTTAGCCGTAGTCCAATGTCTTCCCAAACCATTAAGAAACTGAAGGTTTGTTTCATGGTTACTGCGGATGGTGCCCGCATTGGATAACTTGGTGACTATCAGATTGAACCTTTTGAAGGACTCTTCCAAACTTTCGCCGGTATGAGCTTTGAAGTTGTTGAACTCATTGAGTGCGGTAGTAAGCTTCTTATCTTGTGCTTGTTCTGAGCCTTCGTACAGATTCTTGAGAACTTCCCAGATCTCTTTTGCTGATTTGCAATTTATGATAATATCGAAGTTGTCAGGAGCAACTCCACAGGAGATTTCATAAAAAGCAACAACATCATTTTCCATTTTATCGAGATCATCCTTGGTGGGATGGCTCATAACTGGTTGACCTCCTCCTAGTTTGGTTGTAGCGCCGTCGGTTTGGACAGGTGTAATGACTGGGACATGTGGTCCTTCTTCTACGGATCGCCATACATCTCTACCAAGTCTCCTTAAGTATCTTTCCATTCTTTGTGACCAGTGATGATATTCATTTGCTACCAGTATTGGGGCTCGGTTAGAACCACCAACACTGTTGGAAACGTTCAGAGATAACGATTGTGCCATTTGAAATTGTTTTTTTTTTTTTTTTTTTTTTTTTTTTTAAGAAATGAGCTTAAGTGGTATAGAAGGCCTTTTGAAAAATCAGAGATCCGTTTTCAAAAAGCAACCACTATGGCTCTGATACCAATTATTGAGAGAAAAACTTGAAGACACACTTGAACAAACGTTAGAACAAGTGGATTGCGGAATAGTTAATCTCGAAGGATCTAAAAGCTCAACAATAATATTAATAAGTTATAGTTAGATAGTTAGAGAGTTAGTTGCGGAAAAGTAAAGAAATATAAATGACAACAATTGTTATATCAAGCATACACATAAGTTGATTCATAACAAGGAATGCATTCAAACCAAGTTAATAAGGAAGATCAAACTTAGTGATTAAGTCACAGAGGACTTGCTCCAGAGAGAGGTTATGATCAGTTATGTTCTAGGAAGGATTGAGAGTAAGGAGGGATGAGAAATAAGATAGAGGAATAGAAAAGATAACTTAGAGAAATGTATTCATAATAGATGTGTGAGTTATCCGTATTGAATACAAGAGAATGAGCTCTTATTTATAGAGACTCATGAAGAGCACTAGATTACATCTCTATGAGTAGCCATGAAAGGCATACTGGACAATAGAGTGTATTACAATAAAGACAAGTAAAGTAATCCAGCTAAGTGACTGCGGTAGGTAGACTCCGGTTGCGGTTGCTGATGAAGAAGCTTGACTGCGGGTGCTGGATGACTGCGGTAGCTGAAGAGATTGCGGTAGCTGAAGTTCAAGAGGGTCACTTTTTATGATTCAACAATATAGAAACATATACAATTGTCTCATGTCACCATATATTTATCTATTGTCTCATATAAAAAATATATCATAATGCTAATCAGTATTCGTGGCTGATGGTGATATATGGTCACAACGTTCGAGTGTGGCTAATAATTGTCACATTTGGTATAATTAAGTGTAGTTAAAGTTTTGATTATATGTACAATGGCCACAGAAACTAATTTAAATGTATCCAAAAACAATCACTAGATTTTTTAATGACCTTTGGCCACACTTTTAATAAAAAGTGTAATAGGCCGTTTTTTGAAAAGTGTGACCGTAGGTCATTTTTGTACTAGTGATGTCTTGGGAGGATTTTGTCACCAGATTCAAGAGAGAGTTTGTGCCAACAGTTGACTCGAGAATATACGACGCTTGGGTAGACTATAGAGACGGTGACTGAGATCATCGCCAAGTTTAGAGAGAGAGTGATGTTTTGTTCTCAGTATATGGCTTCAGAGGAGATAAGGATGACTCGCTACCATGACATGTTAAGGACAGAGATCCTAAAGCATGTGAGTATCTCGAGTCATAAGACTCTTCCCATTTTGGTGGAGGCAGCGAGGGAGAGAGAGCTGGAGTTGGAGACTCAGTAACGGTAGAGGAGGCAAGATTAGGTTCATACATCTGTAATAACAACCAAGAAGGATCGGGTGATGGGTTTTCAGTCAGGAGATCGTGAGACTCACGGACTATGCGGGAAGTATGGTCGGATTCATAGGGGTATTTGTCGCACACATATTTCTAGGTGTTTCAGGTATGGTCAGGAGGGTCACTACAGCTGGGACTTTGGTTAGAAGTTTTCTTTAGTTTGAGTTAGTAGTTTTTTCAGTTCGGTTCAATGCGCCATTCATTGGGGTTTTCAAGATCTCTTCTTTTTGGTTTGTTTTGTTGTTTCAGTTGTAATCTTGGATGATCTATTGAAGGATATTGTATTAATCAACTTTGGTTCTATCATGAAGGTTTATGTATGTATGGATTGCTGTTTTTGTGAGGTAATGTGTGTTGGAACTCTTTGGATTTTTCTGTCATGGGTTGTAGTAATAGGTTGGAGCTCTTGAGTTTTGTTGAAGAATTTAGATTCCTTTATGCTTGGTAATTACATGTGCGGTTGTTAGGAACCATGTGGTGGAGTTATTGGATTGGCTTGGAAACTCAAATGGTTATGAAGTTGTTAGTGTTTAGCCAATTCCAAGTGGGAGAGAAATGTTTCGTAAACACTTTCCTATATATATGTATTCATCCGAAAACACAATTCATTTCACACCGCAAACACTTCACTTTTTGTTCTCAAGTATAATCCGTAAACCCCATATCTTCAAGAGATTTCTACCTAGATCTTCTTATTTCCACCAAGAACACCAAGAACATTCATCAATATCTTCAAATCTTCAAGCCTCCAGCCGAAAACGCCCCAAACACACCGAAAATGCCTAGAACTATTCCAAATAATTCCTAAGGCTATTGTAAGTATTTCTTACACAATAAAAGTGTTGTCTAACACTTTAATTATTATTTAAACCATTACTTAATTTATTATTTAAATTAATATCTTATAAATTTAAATACGATATCGTTTATAAATATTATTAGGATACGGCTACTTTCACGTATTCTAATCCGAGGACCATCGTTAGCACTTCACGACTCAACCAAGCACACACATTCGAGGTGAGTTCATACCCCTATATTTTTCCAAGCTTTTTCCAATGTTTTAAGGGGGGAGGGGGGAATACAAGTAAAACACAAGAAATCTTGTGTTAAGATTTTTAATTATTTCAAACTGCTTCAAACTATTTCCAGCTATTTAAAATTATTTTCGTTCCTGTTTGTCTTAAAAATATATGTTATATATATATATATATATATATATATATATATATATATATATATATATATATATATATATATATATATATATAAGATTCAATAGGCTTAGGATTGGCGTTTCCGCCTTAACTCCTGTTCCTTGTCTGGTTGTGGGCTTAAGGAAGAATCACTTGTCTGACTGCATTTTTAATCTAAATTATATATGATCTATATATATATATATATATATATATATATATATATATATATATATATATATATATATATATATATATATATATATATATATATATATATATTCTACTGCTATCACATAAACTATAATTGGTATTGTTTAAGGAACATATATATACCATTTTTACTAAGTCGGATAACAATACCAAAACAAACATATAAATTATAGTAGGTATAATTTATGAGTCTTTTCACAAAATTTGTCATCATAGATCTTTCTAGGGAAAAGTTACATGTTATTTACTAAAAGGTTTTTCACTTTATTACTCGTAAACTCGTTGAAGCAATTTGTGAGCCGTCTTCACGTACTTACCTAAGTACCAACCAAATCCTGAATTAATAACCAGAGTCTCCTGGAGGGAGAGCGTGATTTTGTGTATAGATCTATACGGGACTGACAATCTCGCGTCCTGACTGTTAGCTACGGTTGGAACGGAAGTTCTGGGGTGACAAATGTCATTAACGATTAACGATTCCGATGCCTGAAGAACGTCGTATCAGGCTATCCGTCATATTAGTATGGTTATAAGAACTAACATGGAGAAAACGACACATTTACGTAGTAATGTACTTTTTAAACAGTCCTAAGGGGTAGTAACTCTGTGATCACTTAGCATATACATCAGGGTTATATAAAATTAATGTCCGATAGACAGTGGAATGTGTGATTTCCGCCTTACTTCATGTTCCTTGTTTGGTTGTGGGCTTAGGGCAGATTCACCCATTCGACTGTCTGTTCGATCTCGATTATATATGACTCGTATGTACTAAGTAATCATAGGAGGGTATTAACATCACATCTAGTTTATAGGGCAAACTCATCTTCAGCTAATTTTACTTATAAATAAAACTAGGTATCATCAAACTAAGTATGGCAATAATACTTGTACTTTTCGGTCTTGGAATGTTTAAGGCTACAATTCGGTTTTATGGAAAATATAGGATTTTCCAGGATAAACATAACTATTTTACAAGCAAACAGTTTACAATTCAACTTTCTGGAAACAAATACGATTACTTACTGAAAACAATACTTTACAGTAGAGTGTGTGGAACTAGGAACACATTTACAAAAGGTTCAACACTTATTTACAAACTAGCATAACATAAAGGACCCCTAATTGTTAATTCTATGGTTCCTTAGTTTATACATCAAAGTTATATATAAATTATCCGATAGGCAGTGGAATGTGTGATTTCCGCCTTACTTCTTGTTCCTTGTTTGGTTGTGGGCTTAGGGCAGATCCACACATGCAACTGTCCGTTCGATATTAGTTTATATATAGCTAGTATAATCTAAGTGATCATAGAAGGAAATGGTATGGTCTCATTTCTTACTAAGAAAATATAGGATTTTCTGGAGGAATACATAAACATTTTCAAAGAACAAAGAATATACTTTCTATAACAAAAATGATTATGATCTCACCAACTTAAATGTTGATACACTTTCAAAATCACTTGTATTCTTAGGAAACTAGTAGACGGGTACACGCACAGGTTTCGAGAAGACGGGGCATAGTAGCTTCAAGTCTTTGGTTTGTTATTTACTTTTGGAGAAAATCATATGTGATTCGAATATAATGTAAACACAATATTATTAATACAGTGGTTGTTGTTGCTTTGATTACTATTATACAATTGTTGTGATACTGTACATGACGTCCTCCGCCCCCGAACGTTTCCACCGTTCCGGTTTGGGGGTGTGACATGTTAAGGCTCTGTTAAAATATAGGCTAGGTTAGCCTATGCCCGTTGGGCTTTTGTTTGGAGTTCAATGTGCACCCCTGTGTACGGGCGTCGATTTCAAGAGTTAGTTGTGAAATTCATTCTTTAGTCCATCCGTTAGATGGAGATGGGTTGGTAAGGATCTTGGTCAGAGTGGACCTATAAATTTCTGGTCGGCAAGGTTGATGTATAGGATGGGTTTATTCTCCTGGTTGTCGGGTCTAACCTTGGAGCCTTTGAGTTAAGGGTAAGAGTTAGCTTCTCTTAAGGTTGGTTAGATACAATGTCCGACTGTCGTATTAGCCCCAGATAAGATTTGTGAGCTTTAGTCAGCATGGTTGAGGTTCGGTTGGCTATGTCTGTCTGGAAGTTAGATATGGTTTCAAACTCCTCCTCAATGTGATTTAGTTGTGAGGTGTTAGTGTTGTTTCTTCACCGAGTCGCATGTTTCTTGCTAATGATTGAATTGGTTTTTGGGATGAAAGGGAAGTGTCTATTTTAAGCATTGTCCCAATGCTGCTATGGTCATGAATACAATCTTCTGGAAGATTCCGATCGAATTTGGTTATGCACTTGGTTTCAGGAATCCTTCTGTTGGTGATTGCATAATTCTGTCTCGAAGTGCTTTTGGATTATGGAAAGAAGTATGCTTGGAGGAATTCACAAGGGGTTCAGAGGGTGTAAACAGATATTGGTAAGGACTGATTTCGAGGACAAAAACTCATTTAAGTGGGGGAGATTTGTAACATCCGTTTCCTAGATTGGATCAGTGGATTGTATAAAGGAGTCAAAGGCATGATTTTTGAGGAAAATCATATGCCACAACGTGACATGAAGGGTGTCACGACGTGGCATCGCAATTAAAGATCGTGTGCTCGGCATGGTTGCCCCAACGTGATAAATGGACTATCATGATATGACAATAGCTGTAGTCTAAGCCCATGATTTTTAGGGTTTCTTCCATATTTAAAACCATTAGCTCATGACCTAGTGCATCCTTCTCAGCCTCCAACCTCTCTCAACGAAACCCTAGCCCCATTTCATGTTTATGAGCCTGTTTGATTGAATGGAGGCATTGTTCTTGGCTTTTGGTGACACTTGAAGAAGAAGGAAGTACATTATGCTACAAGGAAGCAAGGACCTAGCTTGGATCCATCATTCCCTTTAGATTTTGGATTTGTAGGAGGCATAAATTTCATATCTTAATCATTGTTCATCTTGTTTCAAGTTTGGGCTCATTTAGATGTTTTGGTCCCTTCCATGAATGCTTTTGGAGTTTGAGGAACTTCATAGCTTGTTGTGACTCTCAAAGAGTCCTTAGGTTCATGAGAATGAGAAAAGGGTCATTATTGGAGATATTTTGGGTCCATGAGCAAGTCAGGGACATATAAAGAACTTAATGGATTTAGGTTTGTAGATCTTGCTTTGGGATTGAGTCCTAATGGATAAAGTTGGAAAATTTATCCATTAAGTCAGTGAAAGGAACTGGATCTGAAGTTATAGGCCTTGATCTGAAGGAATTAAGCTCTTAATGAAGATATTGGCTTTCTGCCAGAAGTCACGACATGAAAAAGGGTTTCTCACGATGTAGCAGTGCTCGAAATTGCGGTTGTTTTGTCCTTGCTCTCTCACGATGTGACACATGGGTTGTAACGGCGTGACGTTGACTTTGGCTAAGTTGATCATTGACTTTGTGGACCTTTGGTCGGTGACTTTTGATCAATTTGACTTGGAGTCAAATTTGTAGGACTAGGATTGTTGATTGAGGATTTATCTTTTTTGGTGGTTAGTCAGTTCGCGGGATTGAGCAGTGCAAGGAGTTAGAGTGCGGTCGAGCTTCTTCGATGATGATATTGAGGTGAGTTTCTCACTATGCCACGTATCCTGTTATACATCCTTTACATGATAGGATAGAGGTGTTGTTAGAGCATAAGTATGTTAGTGGATGAGATAACTCATTTGTGTATATGTGTAGTATGGGACACTTAGTGTCTTTATATGCTAGACTGGTAGGGTCTGCCTGTTGATTGTATGAAAATGTTCTGGGTTGTGTTTGGTTAAGGTAATTGGGATAGACTTGTTGTGTTTTATTTCAAAAATAGTTTTATAAACTAGAAAATTGGCAAACGGAAGACTTGATTTTTCGAAAATAACATACGCTAATTTACACCCACCAATGATCATCTTACAAGTTATAGAAAGATTAAAACACCAACCAAAGAAAGGATGAAGAAATAACAACCTTTGTATTTCTTGGGTTCGTCTTGGGAGGCTTGGAAGTTGATGAAGAATGTGTGAACCTTTGAGACACCAACTTGATGTAGATGCTAGTTAAAACTCTTAAGCTTTAAGTCCATATCCAAATATGACTTAAAGAGAGCAAAATGCAAGCAAGTAATCTTCTAAAATTTCTTTGAAAGTGACAATATGAGAGGGTATGAGGGAGCTACGGTTTTGGTGAGTAAAAATTGAATGAAGGAAATCCTTCATAAAGCTAATTCATTATCCAACAGTTCTTAACACTTTAAGCACTCCATACCCTAAAGCCTACATGTCTCCCATGCCTTTTAAGCCATGCTTACTTTCCTTATTATATTCAAAAGACCATGTATTGTTTCCTAGAAGCTAGCTCATCCTTTTTTATATAAAAAGAGAAGAGAAGTTTATAAAATTCTTATAACTCTTTATAAGATATAAACTTTAACTTTTAGCTAAGAGACAAAAGAGTCTTTCTAGTCCAAAATAATGTACATGACTTAATAAATCATACCATATGATACATTATGTTACTTGCTAATGAAAATTAATATTATCATGAAATAAATAAATTCCAATTAATTATAAGAGTTTATTGAATATTTATTAAAATCAATTTCTAATAAATAATCAAGTTGTATCAAGTTGTTGTTAGTGTGAGCAATTAGTATCATATGTTAATTATCAATATCCTTTTAATATGACTCTTGAGCATACCAGATCTTTCAATCTCGCACTTGCGCAAGACTCATATTAGACTGATATGGATACTGGTGAACGCCTAGCCAAATTTCAATGTCCCCAATAACATATGACTTTGTGCCATTCTATCAACGCCCAATTCCCTGGAAGCTCAAAACTATAATTGGTGTATAAGGTAAGGTTATCAGTTACCCCTTTGTCCCAGACATCATGTTAAACATGAGATACAGATCGCAATCAATCTCATTTAGTGTTCAACTTTTGGTAAGGCGCCTTAGATGTCTATCTGTCAACATATAAATCGAACAAATCCCATCTTGACTACATAAGCCCCTTGCATAGTTCACACCATATCTGAAAATGGCTTTTAAAACTGCCCGGTTAAGGATCAACATTTGACCATATCAAAGCACAACACTCATTACACTTAAGTCCCACTATGTATCTCAGGTGTTGAGGATACAAAGATAATACATTTTAATCAATTATCACTCATGATATCGATCCATGAGGTGATCTTGTTGCGAGTCAGTTCAATACCAGTTCTCTGACAAGTACATATGAATCTTAGTTACAACCCATTTCCTACTATCATCTAGTGAAAGTGAACCAATCTAATTCATTATAGTCTTACTGTATAATTTCTACCACAATTATAACTGACTATGAACTTTTAGAATAATAACATTATTCATGGATTAAACATGTTAATGTAGACCATAACAAGTATTAAGGTTATGATCATATCCTAGTATATCAAAACATTAATGTTATGATCATATCCTAGTATATCAAACCATTATATAATAGTTGTGTGAATTCTGCGAATGCTATCATCTCCACATTTGACTTTACTCTTGGTATAGTTCAATATCTTGGAGGACATAATTAGTGTTCTTTCATGACATATAGTCTCTTAACTTGATTATCTATACTCTCAAAGTCACAAAGATTTCTATGTGATTCTTGAATGGCAGAAATTATAACATAGTTTTTCAATGAAATCATTCATCCAATCATATTTGATTTTAACTTCTAAAGTAGTGTATTCTTATTTTGTAATAAATAGTGTCATTATGTTATTCTTGGACCTCATTCCAACTAAACTTACTCTTCATCCCATAATGAAGTAATAATCCAATTATAACTCATAGTTATATATATATATATATATATATATATATATATATATATATATATATATATATATATATATATATATATATATATATATATATATATATATATATATATATATATATATATATATATATATATTGTAACGCCCGCAGATTCGGGCTAGTCAATTTAGAGATAATAAGCCAATAAAAATGAATTTTTGATAAAATATTATTTAGAATAAATAATCTTAACCAAAGTATAGTATATGTCACAATTCCGTACATATAAAGAACGCTGAAATCCGACTTATAACGAAGAAGTTATGACCCGTCGACGTTTTGCGACAAACCCGGCACGGCTCCATGTATTGTAAAAAGTAAATTTTTCACAAAATACTTTTTAGCCTTAGCAACCTAAACGAAAGTCGTAGTATATGTTAAACCCAGAACATACATAAAAAGAACGTCCAAATCTGACTTCGTTTGAGGAAGTTAGGATTTTTCTAAGATTTAGCATAGCAGTGCACAACCCGGAAATCGAATTTTAGATCCATCGATTTTTAGCCAACACAACCTAAATGAGAATTGAGAATCTCATTAATAGGAGCACAACGATATAAAGACAGTTGAAAATGGACGTCGGATGACAGAGTTATGAAATTTTTAACGGACTTTAACTGTCTTAGCCTGTTAAAATATAAATTTAAAAATAATTCAAAATTAGCCGACGGAGTCAAAACAAAAGTTTTAGATCTCGTCGGTACCTACGCGTGGATATAAAGAACGTCAAAAACGGAGCTCGTATGCAAAAGTTACGAATTTTAGAAGATAATTAGTTTTTGGAGTAATATGCGAGTGACACGTGACGCGATCTGAGACACTGCTTCCTCACCACGGCTTGCCACCAGATGGTGACACGTGGCATGGGAACGCCTTGCATTCAGCAAGGGAAGGCTCAGCGTTCATCCATCAGACAACCTATAAATAGAGGTGCAAATCACTTCATTTCTCGACACCTTTCTAACTTATCTCCCAAATACCTCCAAACCCTGTAGGATTTTCCCTAGCACCTCCTAGGTGTTAGAAGCGAGTCCCGGAGCGCCGGAAAGCCCCGAGAAGAAGAAATTTTGGCACAGAATTTCTGACCGCGCAGAGCCCGTTTTTCGCTAAACTCCCTTGTATGTGAGTTATGCTTGCCTTACTTTAAGTATAACTTATGTTTAAGTTGATTATCGTTATTATGAACCTATAAACAAGATTTATTAGTGATTCCAAGTCGTTATACTGATTAATCTACTTAAGGGGATGATGTCTAGGCTGTGATTTAGTGAGATGTTTAAAGTGGGATTTCCAAACAGTATACTTCGTATACCAAACGGACCCTACCTCCGATATGATCCTACCTGGTGGTTCCTTACTTGATAGATTGTGAAGTAAACTTTGAGTTTATGATGGATCTATACTAATAATTAGTCGCAATAAATAATAAACTAAGACGTAATGATAACGACACTAGGTTACGTCAAAGGAAAAGACAGTTGGTAGAAGCGAAGCGCTGCCCGAATTTCGAGTCGTCACTTTAACAAGTGAGTGCATAGTTACTTTCATCTTACAAATAGATATGAAGTATTTAATATAAATTACGTGCTATGTGTGCATATTATCTGTGTTCTTTATATCTATGCTGGATGAACAAAATATACATGCTTTATTCGATTTAAACTGTATACATATTTTATACCTATAATTATGATGGGTAAAGATGGGTAGATGAAAGATGAAAGATGATATGAATGATGAGAGATGAAAGATGATATAGATGATGAAAGGTGAAATATGATGAGAAGCCTTGACCCAAGCGATGGCCCGGTCATATAGCAGAGTATAGATGACAACCACAGACTATTCTAGACAGTCCATTGGAATGCTAACAGGCTCGCAACCTGTCGGTGTTGTGAACAATGTGTTCACTAGATGTACTCTAAAAGCCTCGACAGCTATGGACTTAGTGCCTTTCAAATGAACATTGGCAGCTATGGACTTAGTATCTTACAAATAAAAGTTGGAAGATATGGATTTAGTGCCCTATAGATGAACATTGGCAGCTATGGACTTAGTTCCTAACAGATAACATCGATAGCTTTGGACGTAGTGCATGTTATATAAACCCTGGCAGCGATGGACTTCGTGCCTATTCCTTAGGACAATCCTTAGGAATAAATATTGAGGATTAGATGATTCTTAGGGAAGATACTTAAGAATAAAGAAGATAATGGGGATGGGTAATTGGGCTAAATTGTTTGATGATGAAACATACTAACTTTATTATTGTGGGTTGAAAACTCTATGTACTCACCAGGTTTCCTAACCTGACCCACTCAGTTTATTTGTACCACATGTATCGATACGAAGACACATTACACTGAGATATTAAAGGAGATGTAAATCATTAGTGTAAATGAATGTAAGGTCTGTTTATGCTTATGTTTCTGTATTGACATTGACATCCCAAAGTTTTAATATAAACAAAAGACATTTATTCGGAATTGATTTGATAATATATTTATCATGTTTTCTGGGAACAAATTCCGCAACATATTTCTTCAAAAGTATACTCTGATTTTCAAATAAAGCATAAACAAATCGGTCTTTTCTGGCCGTGAAAATGGGTATGTCACAGTTGGTATCAGAGCATTAGTTTAAGCGAACTAGGAATTTGTAGGAAATTTCTAGACTCAAACTTAGAATGCTAACCGATGATTATGAGATGAGTGTCTGCTATATTTAGGAAATATGACTGAATAAACACGAGCACTAGTTTATTTTAGGAAAGATGCCTAAATTTCTTTTATGTGCTAAATGATTTATGCTATAAGATGCCTTATATGCTTTATGATGTTATCGTTTGATCGGATCTATGGCCTATTGCCGACAGGATCTGTAAATTTTATGTGCTCAGGTTTCTAAACGTTTAATTACGATATTAGAACTGACATATAACTTTTCGGAGTAATAAGGAGGAATACACGTCTAAACCTTCCTCTATCTATATTCTCGTCTCGATACACTGAACGCTTTCTTTGGTGTACAAAATGTCATGATATGGACTCATAGGGGACTGAGCAAATGGAGGAAATGAGAAGGCTTACGATAGTGAATGATGCCTATCGGAAGATATTATAAGAGCAGTATCTTGCCTTTAGAATATGTCTAATAAATAATACGTCTAGTATGGGAGAAGTACACTTTCGATTAGTAGAAAGAAAGAATGTTTTGGTATAATCCATGAAGTTATCCCATCGTCTGACATTTTCACCACCAACCAAGTTGAATAAGAATTGTTGTTGAAGATATGCATGGAAGAAGTCCTAGTAGAGTCTAGGGAAAATTTTATGATTGTTTGGACACATTTGTATGTGTTAAAATTGTTTTTGTGATAATAACTTGGAGAACTGAGAGATAATACTTGGGACGAGTATGAGTTGGTGTGAAAGGTAGTAGAGGCCTATACTACCGGAAGCACATGACTCGCACTTGGATCAGGGAAAGTCACAAGGTTACCAAGGCGCTAGTAATTGATTCTATTTTGTTCATGTTTGTCATTTCTATCATTTAGGTAATGACTAAGAATATGATTGTTGTTCCGACCCTAGTGGTCATATCAAATCGAGTCCGACTAAGATAAGTATGTTACGTGGTTTAAAGAACCAAGTTCGATGTAGCATTCGAATTAAATCAAAAGATTGAAGTATGAGATAATCGAAGCAATCAATAGAAGCATCACAATCATAGTTAAGGTAAGAAGCTTGTAGCTAGTAGTGCTACATGTTAGAATATGATTATATCAAGTATATTCCATTTTGGAATTTGACTAAAAAAGAACTGAGTCTAAGCATTGCGTCATACGACGTGATGTCATTAGAACATGACCCATCAGTCCATTATGGTAATTGAAGTAAAGAACTTATCTTAAGCCTGTTAAGAAGAAGAAAGAGTCTCTAACAAAGATCGAGTTTGTAACTCGAAGCTTAAGATTGAAAGTCCAACATAGTATGAAGAGCGGGTGCAAGATTGAGCACCGCCAGCAGTCAAGAAATCCAAGAGTTAGATACTCATTTGAATGGAAATAAGAGTTACAGTTATTACCTATGATGAAAATATAACGTATGGAGTCATTATACAAGCCCTGTTTCGTTGATGATTCCAGGATGTAATCATCCTAAGGGGAGATAATTGTAACGCCCGCAGATTCGGGCTAGTCAATTTAGAGATAATAAGCGTTAAAAATGACGTTTTGATAAAAGCTTATTTAGAATAAATAAGCTTAATCAAAGTATAGTATATGTCACAAGGATTCCGTACATATAAAAAACGTTGAAATCCGAATTATAACGAAGAAGTTATGACCCATCGAAGTTTTGCGACAAAACAGGCACGGCTCCGCGTATCGTAAAAAGTAAATTTTTGACAAAATACTTTTTAGCCTTAGCAAACTAAACAAAAGTCATAGTATATGTTAAACCGAGAACGTACATAAAAAGAACGTCCAAATCTGACTTCGTTTGAGGAAGTTATGATATTTCTAAGATTTAGCATAACAGTGCACAACCCGGAAATCGAATTTTAGCCAATACAACCTAAATGAGAATTGAAGATCTCATTAATAGGAGCTCAACGATATAAAGACAGTCGAAAACGGACGTCGGATGACAAAGTTATGTATTTTTAACGGACTTTAACTGTCTAAGCCTGTTAAAATATAACTTTAAAAATAAAGTAAAAATTAGCTGACGGAGTCGAAACGAAACCTGTAGATCCCGCCGATTTTTATGCGTGGATATAAAGAACGTAAAAAACGGAGCTCGTATGCGAAAGTTACAGATTTTAGAAGATAATTAGTTTTTGGAGTAATCTGCGAGTGACACGTGGCGCGATCTGGGCCACTGCTTCCTCACCACGGCTTGCCACCAGATGGTAACACGTGGCATGGGAACGCCCAGCGTTCAGCAAGGGAACGCTCAACGTTCATCCATCAGACAGCCTATAAATAGAGGCGCAAATCACTTCAATGCTCCACACCTTTCTAACCTTTATCTCCAAAATACCCCCAAACCCTCTAGGCTTTTCCCTAACACCTCCTAGTTGTTAGAAGCGAGTCCCGGAGCGCCGTAAAGCCCTGATAATAAGAGCTTTTGGCTCAGAAGTTCTGACCGCGCAGCGCCCAGTCCTTTACTAAACTCCCTTGTAAGTGAGTTATGCTTACCCTACTTTAAGTATAACTTATGTTTAAGTTCATTATCGTTATTATGAACCTATAAACAAGATTTATCAATGATTCCATGTAACATCCGAATTTCCAGGTATGCTATAAAGTTCAGTTATCTTGAGTTTTATGGAGGGACTCGGCGAGTAGACGCTCAGACTCGCCGAGTAGGAGTGCGCATTTCTTGTCTGATTTAATGATGGACTCGACGATTCGATGCGTGGACTCGGCGAGTCCGCGCTGTTAAGTGAAACCCTAATTCTCGGGGCCTGTGCCCTATTTAAAGGCCTTTATGGCCTCCATTTGCGGCCAATGCACCCCTGAGAAACCCTAGAGAGCAGAGAGGAAGCTTGTAGTGCAAGAGGAGGGCTAATTCATCATTCTAAGTGTGATTTTGGAAGAAAGAAGGAAGGAGGACAAACAAGGAAGATTGAGGAGCTCAGATCTATCACCCATTTGATCAGAAGAGGCTGCTAGAGGTACTAATCTGTGCTCAATCTCATGTATTTGGTGATCTACTTGAATCTAGAGTTTTCTTATGCCTTCTTTGGCTTGGATTCGAAGTATGTGAGGTCCCAAGGTGGAGTTCTTCTTAGATGTGGACCTTAAGAGGTCCAGAGAGTCCTATCTACCTTGCTTTTTGCTGCTACATTAGAGATATGACCCTAGGTTGCCATTCTAGAGGTCATATCACCCAAAGGAGCTTATTGGACATTGCATGAGTGTAAAGGTCGGACCTTTACGTGATTATAGTGGTTGGGAAGGCCAGATCTATAGGTTAGAGAAATAGATCTGACCTCAGAAGGTCATTTCAGTGTTGCCATGGACGCAACTCGCCGAGTCCATAATGAGACTCGACGAGTCGAGTAGGGGTTGCCCCGCGATTAGTGACAGGTGTAACCCCTCGAGTGGGATGATGACTCGACGAGCCAAGAGAGGCTAGAAGGATTCAGAGAACCCGCATGGACTCGCCGAGTCGCCCTTGTGCACTCGACGAGTCGGGTCAAATTTTGACCGTTGACTTCGGTTGACTTTCGTTGACTTTGGGGTTCTGGTCAAGACTGATTCAAGAGAGTTCAGAGAGGGGTAGAATGACCTTCTACCCAATCTTTAGAGATGAGATTATGAGAGAATATTGATCGGGAATGTTATTTGAATAATAGGAGGAGGCTAGGTCGGGACGTTGAGCACGAGAGTTTATCCGACTTCATTGAGGTGAGTCTTCTCACTATACTGTACCTGGAAGGGTACCTATGTGTGACCGGAAGGTCTTGTATGTTATGAGATGTATGTGCTATATGCGGTTATGTGATATGTATATGCTATGTATGTTATGTATGGTATGGACCGGAAGGTCAAGATGATATGGACCGGAAGGTCAAGATGACATGGACCGGAAGGTCAAGAGGTTATGGACCGGAAGGTCGATACGGGTAGGACCAGAAGGTCTACCGGGATTCGGGACGGAAGTCCCCTGAGACACATGGATCGGAAGATCCTACAGAGTTATGGCCTGGAAAGGCGTATGTGTTGTATGTGGTATCTTGGGGAACTCACTAAGCATTTATGCTTACAGTTGTTATGTTATGTGTTTCAGGTACTAGCGAGGATCGCGGGAAGGCGCCAGCATGATCCGTACACACTTATGGAGTTTATGTATTTGAGATTCTGGGACATGTTTTGTTATGACACAGTGGATACATTATGTTTTATGATTGAAAGTATGATTTAAAAATGAAAAATTGTTTTGAAAATTTACGTCGTTACAAGTTGGTATTAGAGCCTTGGTTTGAGGGATTCGGGTGCATCTTTAGATGAATCTGAACTCAAACTGAGGATTTGAGAAAGTTTTTCATAAGATAAACAGTTTTTCTAAGAAAGTAAAAGATTTTGAGAAAGGCAGAAGGAAGCAGTGTTTACGATCAGCCAGCGCCCGAACGGTGATTTCCCAAAATACTCTTACATTATGTGTTACGAGATATGATATGATATGTTATGCATGCTAGAGTAGGCTAGGTATTCATATTAGGACTAGAGTGGCCTGATTTGTGATGCCTTAGCCTAGGAGATTACTACTGCTTTGAGATGCTTCGAGAGGGAGTAGGTAGCAGTGAGGAGCTTATGAGTAGTCTACCGAAGGGTAGCCTATGCTTAGCGAGATGTAGAATACTTGTGATCTGGGATCCTAGGAGGAGGACTTGGAATGAATGCTGATGCGGTGTGGAAGGTAGTATTGGGACCGTACTACTGAAAACACCGGATCAGTGAGCAGTCCAAGTAAAAATCCTTAGGGTACCAAGGAACAAGTAGGGTTGGGTGATCGAGTGCGAAGATACTCGATCGAGTCTCCAGTATCTTTGTGTTGTGTTTCAGAGACATCATGGTTGGTACACCACACACACCGGAGAGCAGTAGTGTTAGCGATGATGAGATTCGCCGTATGATTCATGACGAGATGACATGGTTCGAGTACCATGATAAGTAGCAGATTGAGAAGTGATGACATGGTTCGAGTACCATGATAAGTAGCGGATTGAGAAATGATGACATGGTTCGAGTACCATGATAAGTAGCAGATTAAGAAATGATGACATGGTTCGAGTACCATGATAAGTAGCAGATTGAGAAGTGATGTCATGGTTCGAGTACCATGATAAGTAGCGGATTGAGAAGTGATGTCATGGTTCGAGTACCATGATAAGTAGCGGATTGAGAAATGATAACATGGTTCGAGTACCATGATAAGTAGTGGATTGAGAAATGATGACATGGTTCGAGTACCATGATAAGTAGCGGATTGAGAAGTGATGTCATGGTTCGAGTACCATGATAAGTAGCGGATTGAGAAGTGATGACATGGTTCGAGTACCATGATAAGTAGCGGATTGAGAAATGATGACATGGTTCGAGTACCATGATAAGTAGCGGATTGAGAAGTGATGTCATGGTTCGAGTACCATGATAAGTAGTGGATTGAGAAGTGATGACATGGTTCGAGTACCATGATAAGTAGAGAATTGAGAAGTGATGTCATGGTTCGAGTACCATGATAAGTAGCGGATTGAGAAGTGATGTCATGGTTCGAGTACCATGATAAGTAGCGGATCGAGAGGTGATGTCATGGTTCGAGTGCCATGATGTAAGGTGGAATGAGAAGAGGGAACATGGTTCGAGTACCATGATTCGTAGAAGATTAAGAGGAGATAACATGGTGCAGGTACCATGATTCATAGCAGATCGAGAGGTGGCCACGCGGTTTGAGTACCATGATATGTGACGGTTAGTATTTCGGGTTTTACCGGTTATTCCGTGGGGATTGTCTAGACTGAGATCAGTGGTGAATGAGTATGGGGCCAGAAGGCCTTGATGAAAAAGTTTTAGTGGAGCCTCCCTTGAAAAGGGAAATCGAGTGAGCTCCGAGGGATTGTGGGTGATATGCCAGTTGTAGTCGCAAGACTCAGGGATGAGTAGGGATGGTGCATTATGGGAGAATACGGTCTGGGCTGGGCGACCGGCCGATAGTGGAGAGGTCACTTTCTGTGACCTGAGTGGTGCTATTTCCGTTTCCTGTGGGAGACGTAAGAGGTGATGAGATTTCGGTTTTGAGTTTGCGGGTGAGCTATGTGGGATTGCACGGATGGTGATCTCCAACCAGAGTATATGGCAGTAGGTCTGCCGCGAGGTAAAGGTATAGCTTGAACAGGTCGTCAGTGGGGACTGAGATGGTCAAGGACCAGGATACACCCTAATTGAGTATAGTAGGGCATGTGTTAGCTACAGCGTCGGACGATCAAGAAGGGTATATCAGGACGGTGGCCCTTATTGTCTTTGATAGGTATTAAGAGTGGAAATATGGGTTCTGCTCTTATGAAAAGTGACGCGATGGAACGTTGGTTGAGGAGTCGATGATAAGGAGTACGGTAGATCATTACTTCCAGACTAAGAGTCAGGGTTAATACCGGACGGTTGGGGAGGTCCGGTGATGGAATGGTGTGAGATTCTGAATGACTAAAGGCAGTCATGGTAGGAAGTTCTGAGGATTTCATCTGAGTTTCGGGGCATTGGAGTTGCTCGATCTCTGTCAGGAGATCATCGAGCGTTGTGTAGCACCTTCCAGGAGTCGGTGCGATGTTAATGGTGGAAACAGTCTGTGGGATAGATTGCTGGTGCACCGATTGGGGTTGGTTCGAACCCTAAGTGGGGGAGAACCGGGTATTTTATTGAAGGGATTAGAGATTCGATCGAGAAAGGTTAGAGATCTGGATACGGAGAGATCGGCAGTGCGAACTCATCAGCCCAGGGTTGTTGGCGATTGAGACGAGGTGCAGAGCGAGATGATGCATGTGTTATGTTTGAAAAGGATGAGTGCCTCCACGACAAGTGGCCGTTGATCGGAGACCTTGGGGTGAACGGGAATTCTTCAAGGTCATAATGGTGAATTCGAGATGGTTGGCTCGTAGGGTGAGTTCGGCGGTTGAGAAATTCTGGTTAAACGATGGGGCTGTTATTCAGCTTGGAAAGGGCAGAAGTTGATTAGACAACCAATTCCAGGTTGTGGAACAGGAAAATCAGTGGATGAGACGAGACGTCGTGAGGTCCCATGTGGTGTATCGAGGTATCCGAATTTAATGCATTAAATTTCGGAAAATTTTGAGTCTTGAGTGGAGACGGCAATTGGTGGGTCAAGTATCGATGATTCCAGTGAGAGCCCTTTCGGTTAATGACAGCAAGTGAGAGTGTTCGAGAATATGGATTGCAGCAGAAGAGGGTGTTTTGTTATGACGATTGCCGCCAGACATATTGATGCATAATTTGGGTAAGTGCATGCACCTATCTATGTTTGACCCGCAGATTGTGAGCTAGTCAGAAGTTGTTGTGATGCTACGGGAAGCCGTAGTACTCACAAGTCAGAGATTGTTATGATGCTACGGGAAGCCGTAGTACTCACTAGTCAGAGGTTGTTGTGATGCTACGGGAAGCCATAGTACTCACAAGTCAGAGGTTGTTGTGATGCTACGGGAAGCCGTAGTACTCACAAGTCAGAGCTTGTTGTGATGCTACGGGAAGCCGTAGTACTCACTAGTCAGAGGTTATTGTGATGCTACGGGAAGCCGTAGTACTCACGAGTCAGAGGTTGTTGTGATGCTACGGGAAACCGTAGTACTCACAAGTCAGAGGTTGTTGTGATGCTACGGGAAGCCGTAGTACTCACTAGTCAGAGGTTGTTGTGATGCTACGGGAAGCCGTAGTACTCACCAGTCAGTTAGAGGTTGTGGTGATACTGCGGGAAGCCGTAGTACTCACCGGTTAGTGAGAGGTCGAGGTGGTGCTACGGGAAGACGTAGCACACACTAGTTAGCGAGAAGTTGCTATGGTAAAGTACTCTTTGATCAGAGCATGGCGCTGAGAGTTTTGGGCATGGGGTGGCCCTGATTGGTGAGTTTTTGGAAACCTGGTGGTCGGACCAGGGGTGAGATCGGGGTCTCCTCAATGTTAGGGGATCATTATGTTCTGAGTAAGGTGTGGTCATTGCAATCCGAAAGAATGGGATAAGTGAGGTACGCATGAGTTGCGGTAAATGAGTTCTGAGTTGAGTGCTTCGTTGAGACGAGTGGTTCCAACTGTGGGTCGGACCAAACCCTCGAGTTGAGTTTGGCTCTGGTGGTGCGTTGAATAGGTGAAATAAGATTCTGGACTCTAAGATGGGTTCCATGTTGAGGAGTATTGTTTGTCATCTGATGTCTTAGACCTGTGTGGGTCAGTAGTTGGGTACGGGAGGTACCGCAAGTTGCATGGATCGATGAGTAACAGATGACAGAGGTCGGGGTTGAGTCGATCTCCAGTTGGGGAGGTGGCATTCGCTTAGGGTTAAGCGAACTTCGTTATTCGTGTGTCACCTTGGGCCGATGTGGTTGTAGTAAGAAGGAAACCATGGAGACAGTTGGGGTAATGCAACGGATGACCCTGGAGGTTCAACTGTTGGGTCGAGACCAGGTCTGGTACTCAGTGTTAAAAAGGGAAACGAGGGATGCAGCCGAGGCTTATGATTTTAGATGTCTGAGGACTTCTGAGCGAGCATGATTCTCTTGTGTCAGAGAACAGGATGTTGAAATTTTATTGTTCGGATGGATTCTGTTAGTAGTTCAGTGGATGAGCCCTGGTGGGATGTAAACCCTTTCGTTCCTAGGGGCGTGATTCAGATTGTTTTGGTACGTTGGTATGAGCGATCGCTAGCCGATTGTCAGATTTTGTTTTGTGAGAATCAGAGGAACAGTGAGTTATCAGGGTTTGATGTTCGAAGAGCGAATATCATGATGATAGCGTGAGTGGAGGGTTTGGCGGCAGGCCAGGCCACTAGAGTTTCCCGATTCTGGGAAGGTCAGAAAGGGGTATTTTAGCGACAGAGGGGCCGGTTTTGTTCCAAATTTGCAGCTCCTAGTCGGATGCAGGTATTCATGAAGAAAGATATCGTTTTGGTGTGAGGACCTCGCAGTGGTGCTTTTCGAGTGTTGGTTTCTAATTATGTGATTGAGGAGCGATTTTGAGGGCGAAATCTAATTTAAGTGGGGGAGATATGTAACATCCGGATTTCCAGGTATGCTATAAAGATCAGTTATCTTGAGTTTTATGGAGGGACTCGGCGAGTAGACGCTCAGACTCGCCGAGTAGGAGCGCGCATTTCTTGTCTGATTTAATGATGGACTCGACGAGTTGATGCGTGGACTCGGCGAGTCCGCGCTGTTAAGTGAAACCCTAATTCTCGGGGCTTGTGCCCTATTTAAAGGCCTTTATGGCCTCCATTTGCGGCCAATGCACCCCTGAGAAACCCTAGAGAGTAGAGAAGAAGCTTGTAGTGCAAGAGGAGGGCTAATTCATCATTCTAAGTGTGATTTTGGAAGATAGAAGGAAGGAGGACAAACAAGGAAGATTGAGGAGCTCAGATCTATCACTCATTTGATCAGAAGAGGCTGCTAGAGGTACTAATCTGTGCTCAATCTCGTGTATTTGATGATCTACTTGAATCTAGGGTTTTCTTATGCCTTCTTTGGCTTGGATTCGAAGTATGTGAGGTCCCAAGGTGGAGTTCTTCTTAGATCTGGACCTTAAGAGGTCCAGAGAGTCCTATCTACCTTGCTTTTTGCTGCTACATTAGAGATATGACCCTAGGTTGCCATTGTAGAGGTCATTTCACCCAAAGGAGCTTATTGGACATTGCATGAGTGTAAAGGTCGGACCTTTACGTGATTATAGTGGTTGGGAAGGCCAGATCTATAGGTTAGAGAAGTAGATCTGACCTCAGAAGGTCATTCCAGTGTTGCCATGGATGCAACTCGCCGAGTCCATAATGGGACTCGACGAGTCGAGTAGGGGTTGCCCCGCGATTAGTGACAGGTGTAACCCGTCGAGTGGGACGATGACTCGATGAGCCAAGAGAGGCTAGAAGGATTCAGAGAACCCGCATGGACTCGCCGAGTCGCCCTTGTGCACTCGACGAGTCGGGTCAAAGTTTGACCGTTGACTTTCGTTGACTTTGGGGTTCTGGTCAAGACTGATTCAAGAGAGTTCAGAGAGGGGTAGAATGGCCTTCTACCCAATCTGTAGAGATGAGATTATGAGAGAATATTGATCGGGAATGTTATTTGAATAATAGGAGGAGGCTAGGTCGGGACGTTGAGCACGAGAGTTTATCCGACTTCATTGAGGTGAGTCTTCTCACTATACTGTACCTGGAAGGATACCTATGTGTGACCGGAAGGTCTTGTATGCTATGAGATGTATGTGCTATATGCGGTTATGTGATATGTATGTTATGTATGGTATGGACCGGAAGGTCAAGATGATATGGATCGGAAGGTCAAGATGACATGGACCAGAAGTTCAAGAGGTTACGGACCGGAAGGTCGATACGGGTAGGACCGGAAGGTCTACCGGGATTTGGGACGGAAGTCCCCTAAGACACATGGATCGGAAGATCCTACAGAGTTATGGCCTGGAAAGGCGTATGTGTTGTATGTGGTATCTTGGGGAACTCACTAAGCATTTATGCTTACAGTTGTTATGTTATGTGTTTCAGGTACTAGCGAGGATCGCAGGAAGGCACCGGCATGATCCGTACACACTTATGGAGTTTATGTATTTGAGATTCTGGGACATGTTTTGTTATGACACAGTGGATACATTATGTTTTGTGATTGAAAGTATGATTTAAAAATGAAAAATTGTTTTGAAAATTTACGTCGTTACATTCCAAGTCATTATATTGATTGATCTACTTAAGGGGATGATGTCTAGGCTGTGATTTAGTGATGTGTTTAAAGTGGGATTTCCAAACAGTATACTTCGTATACCAAACGGACCCTACATCCGATATGATCTTACATGGTTGTTCCTTACTTGATAGATCGTGAAGTAGACTTTGATTTAATGATGAATCTAGACTAATAATTAGTCTCAATAAATAATAAAATAAGACGTAATGATAACGACACTAGGTTACATCAAAGGAAAAGACAGTTGCTAAACGCGAAGCGCTGCCCGAATTTCGAGTCGTCACTTTAACAAGAGAGTGCATAGTTAATTTCATCTTACACATATATATATATGAAGTATTTAATATAAATTACGTGCTATGTGTGTATATTATTTGTGTTCTTTATATCTATGCTGGATGAACAAAATATACATGCTTTATTCGATTTTAATTGTATACATATTTTATACCTATAATTATGATGGGTAAATATGGGTAGACGAAAGATGATATGAGAGATGAAAGATGAGATGGATGATGAGAGATGAAAGATGATATATATAATGAGAGGTGAAAGATGATGAGAAGCCTTGACCCAAGCGATGACCCAGTCATCTAGCAGAGTATAGATGACAACCACAGACTATTCTAGACAGTCCAGTGGAACGCTAGCAGGCTCGTAACCTGTAGGTGTTGTGAACAATGTGTTCACCAGATGTACTCTAAAAACGCCGAAAACTATGGACTTAGTTCCTTACAAATGAATGTTGGCAACTATGGCATAAATTATGGATTCATTTCCAAAGAAAATCAAATTTAAATCATTTCAGCTAGTTCAAACCAATGAGCTAGGTTCTTTTAAGTCATGTTGAAAAAGCCTGGCATGGTCAAAATGTAATCTCTTATGAGTATGTATGTCTCATTCATACAAGATTAGGAATGTTACTATGCTCCCACTAGTTCTTAGTAAACACACATGTTCTATTCATTTTGATTGAAATGCATACCTTGTGGTTTTATATTAAAATGATGATTACAACCTTGAGATGTTTGCTTTATATCCACAAGTAGATCTCAAGCTTTACACATTGTGTTAGGATGACATGGATTAAGAAAACCTCTAGGCTAATCTATATAAATATCTTTTAGTAGAAGTCTATTAATAAAAGTGTTCTTTCCTAAAATCTATTTGCTATATATCATATTAAAAATATAAATTTATAGTAAATAATATCCTTGTTTATCTAATCATAGCTACTTGTGGAAAAGAAGTTTGATCATAGTCATTATCATGAGTATGATGAGGACCATAGTCAATGACATGATAATGAGAAAATCCTTTTATAACAAGTCTTAATGTGTATAGTTATCCATGTGATGTATTCTTTCTAGAAGAATCATTTACTCCTTCTAGTATGGGTATGAGGAGGAAGGTTAATCAATAGCATACTTGATTATTATACATAGATTACATCTTATGTTCGTGACTCTAAGTCATTTATCAGATTCGAGATCTGACATAACATCTTGTTATTTGATGGATTTTCTAGAAACCATCAAATAAAGCTCATTAATGATAGATACCATATTTCTCTAGTAAAAAATGATTTCTACCACTAATGCAAACAATTTGTGTTTGTGAATAGTTATTATTCAAGTTTAATAATCCCTTGTTAAAACTAGTGCCGACTGTTACTACATCAGGTTATGTTCTTGAGTTGCTTCAAGTTCCATGTACCTCCCACTTGCTTTGTCATTAGAAGCTTGCTTTCTGCTAACTCAACTATCAGATGAATAAGAAAACTTATTCTTAGTGTGTTTGCATATAATAATCTCAGCCACATTTAGAATATTATACAAATATGTATTTAGTAGATATTGGGGTTTAAAAGTTTTAGTCCAACATAGGCTTCAAATCCACAAAACATTTAAATAACGTAGGGGTGGAGCCTTTCCATACTAAATCTTATAAGGAAAATGTTATATCTACTTATTAGTTGGTATTTGTACTCAAGGTACAGTTCATAGTGTTCTAGGTGTTATTCCAATGAAATAAAAGGAGGACATTTCTACCGATTAGAAAGTAAATCATACCAAGTATGATTTAATTCATCCTTTATTCTCACTAAGGATTTAGATAGTTCTTACTAGTTTCTATCGTAACTTTATATTTGAAAGCTTTAACCAATATTTCAAAATTATACTTTACCATATAAAATATAATTATAACTACTATAGTTTATTAATAAATTTGATTTGGTATCTTGTGTTAAATCTTATACATTCATTAGAAAGGAAGGCATGCACACAACATATAGTCCCTTCATAATTTATTTTTCTCTACTACTTAGTGAAAATATTTATAGGAGTTTTCTATATATAAATAGGTTTCACATATGTCAATTAAACTACATTATTTTCATTCAAAGATCCCTTTCATGAAGTTGGAATATGTTAATGTTATTTATATAATAAAGATAACAATGTCAAATATGAGTTTGATTTAAATAAGTTTAAGTCAAAAGTATTTTGCATATAGAACTTGTTATTTATAAAACATTTATATTTACTTTATAATTCTTATTAAGAGATCTAGTCTCATAAGCAGAATTTTAATCATTTCTGAATATGAAAGCGATTGTTATGAAAAAACAATTTAAGTAACTAGTAAATCATTCATAAATTAAAATGAGACATATATTTAGAAAATCTAAATTAAAAATTTCATTGTTCCAAAACAAACATTGTTTTATATTACAAGTACATTATGTTCCTGGCATAATTAATAAACTACAGTTCGAGAGTGTAGTTCCAACTTGATTGTGCTCAACTGGTTACTCTTCTGTAATTATCTGCAAGCCATTTACAAATATTAATTTAACATTTAAGTACCAAGTACTTGAGTGTTATATTAAAAGTATGAGTTCTATCTAGTAGATATCTGAAGTACTAGTCTCTTCCAGACTTTCTTTTTAGATAAGAGGAGCAGTTCCTCTTCGAGTGTCCAGATTCTCCATAAAAGAAATAAGATCCATCAATGTGAGCCTTCTTGGATTTATTGGGCCTAAAGGTGTTCCTTCCATAAACTTGAGGCCTCTTAGAGCACATAGGGTGACTCTTTTCAACCTTGGTTTCTTCCGATGTTTGAACTGGTTCGTACCAGATGTCACTGCATCTTTGGAATAGCTTTGTAACCTGACAATACATATGAAATGCATCCAAGCCTTCCAACTCTTTCCAAAATTCAGGAATGATTGTATCCATAATAGTTTCACAAACATCATCATAATCACATTTATGTATCCACCATACATCATGCATGGGTAAATCATACAAAGAATGTGGTTTAGGAATAGGGTCTTTAATGACGTACAATTTTTCATCTCTCTCGAGATTCTCTTTTATGGAACGAAACCATTCAATGATATTGTACCCTTCAAATGTTATGATCTCTCGTAGATCTTTAAGTTTAAAGTGTTGTATGGTAGTGAGATTGGATTTGGTTCTCATCTACAAAATTTTAACGAAATTCTTGTAGTATTTTCAATATTTAAACTCTTTAATAATTAATAACCTTTTAGTTTCCAAAAACATTAATTATCAAAGTATAGGATCCAAGTTGCAAAACAAATAAATTGTTAGATATCCTTTATCCCATCCATTTGAATGTAACCCGGTAGATATCGATTATCATTTATATCTTACTATATAATTCCTAGATTTATAGGATTGCTTATAACAAATTTAATTAGACATGTTTGATCACATCTATGCCTCAGGACTCTCTTGCTTATGTATCTTTTATCACAAAAGATTTCCGATCAAATCATCCAATTTTGAAAAACTTGTGTAATCGGCCTATAACTTGATTATAGAAATCGCGAATACACCTCGAACATCAAAAGATAACAAAAAGTGGTTAGATATCCTTTATCCCACTAGTGCATATACGAGATGTGCGAGTGTTCTTCAAAATGGATTGTATAGATTTGAGGTTTGAAATGGTCTTTTTATGTTTTATAATTTTAGTTTTAAAACATATGATATCACGATAATTGCATGCGTCCAATTAATCATGGTATCAATTTTCCAAAAAATAACATTGAAGGTTCAAATATAAAATGTGGTTTTATATTTTGATGCGGTTCAATTTTAATGATAATATCCAATATTAAGTTTGATTTTGAGCCATATAGAATCTTATTTATTACTTAATAACACTTCCTTTTATTACTAATATTTTGGAGTTTGAATAAGTTATAAAATCACCATTTCAGACTTATAATTTTACAATTTCAAAATTTGTCATTATTAACGTTTTAATAAAACCGGTTTTTATTTTAAAGTTATAACTTGTTACATTTTATGTTCTCGTTTTGAAAATTGAAAACCAAACTCCACGTGATGTTTATTTTGTCCAAAAAATAGTTTGAGTTTGTGAAAAGCTAAATTATCAACCACACAAAATATTTACTTGAAAAATAAACAACACAAGCATGCATTTAACATAAACAAGGCTTGATCTAGTTAACATTTTTGTAAGCCAACACAAAAGTGTTAAGTTCTTCCTAAGGGACAAAGGGATCAAATATTACAACTTGTTCTTCATGTGATCTTCAAGCTCCCACTTGCAATTACAACTAACTTTGTTGCAATTTTGTAAAGATTTTATAAAAGTTATTAACTTTTATAAAATGTTCATAAAACCGTGGGTCTGCATGGTTTTTCAAGAAATGGAATCCATCTTCATCTTGTTACATATTTTATAAAATAAATCTAGTCTAAAACTAATATGTTACATAAAAATAACAAGAAAAAAAGTAGCTACTTTTACTACATATTTTATGAATAAAAGAATATTACAAATCTTTTTTAATCAAATCTCACAAACAACAACACAAATGGTCCAAGGCTTGTTTATGCACTTTAAAATACATATAAACATAAAACAACCTTTTTTTTAAGACAACTTTAGGTGACAAAAAATGCATGTAAGTTTTTGTCACATAAAATAAAAATTAAGAAGTTGTCAAAGAAAATATGTATGAACTTATTTTTTATACAAAAACAAGTTATCCATATTCTGCAAAAACTAAGATTTCCAAAAATCATAAAATCTAACCAAACTTGTAAGGTGGCTCTGATACTGATTATTGGGTTTTATTTCAAAAATAGTTTCATAAACTATAAAATTGGCAAACAAAAGACTTGATTTTTCGAAAATAACATAAGCTAACTTACACCCACCAATGATCATCTTACAAGTTAGAGAAAAATTAAAACACTAACCAAAGAAAGGATGAAGAAATAACAACCTTTGTAGTTCTTTGGGTCCTCTTAGGAGGCATGGATGTTGATGAAGAATGTATGAACCTTTGAGACACCAACATGAAACCAACTTGATGTAGACGCTAGTCAAAACTCTTAAGCTTTAAGTCCATATCCAAACATGACTTAAAGAGAGCAAATTACAAGCAAGTAATCTTCTAACACTTCCTTGTAAGAGAGAATATTAGAGAGTTTGAGGGAGATACGGTTTCGGTAAGTAAAAAATGAATGAATGAAAGCCTTCATAAAGCTAAATCATTACCCAAGAGTTCTTAACACTTTAAGCACTCCATACCCTAATGCCTACATGTCTCTCATGCCTCTTAAGCCATGCTTACTTTCCCTTATTATATTCAAAAGACTATATATTGTTTCCTAGAAACTAGCTCATCCTATTTTATATAAAAAGAGAAGAGAAGTTTATAAAATTCTTATAACTCTTTATAAGATATAAACTTTAACTTTTAGCTAAAAGACAAAAGAGTCTTTATAGTCCAAAACAATGTACATGACTTAATAAATCATACCATATGATATAATATGTTACTTGCTAATGGAAATTACTATTTCCATGAAATAAATAATTTTCATTTAATTATAAGAGTTTATTGAATATTTATAAAAATCAGTTTCTAATAAATAATCAATTTATCAAGTTGTTGTTAGTGTGACTCATTAGTATCATATGTTAATTAGAAATATCACTTTAATATGACTCTTGATCATACTGGATCTTTGAAGATCAGTTATCAGGATTATGTTTGACTGACTAACGAAGGACTTAATTGAGAAGTGGTCAATAAAAGGGTACTAGGGAAGGCTAGTTGCTAAGGGTATGGACATGCTAGTATTTACTATGTATTTATGTTACATGATTATATAATAGTGATGGATTGAATTCTATGTAGTTTAAGTTGGATAACCTGAGAACTCTTGGTCTAATACCTGATTGTGATGTTATTTTCTGAGTGTTCGCTCTTGGGCGGGTCATCTGTCGATTGTCTGTTTGATCCCTGACTACATATGACTTTATGATTTGTAGGAAAGACTGTGATTGTATCAAAACACTAATATTAAAGATTGTGGTTGGATCACAGCACTAAGAGGAAAGATTATGGTTGGATCACAACACTGATATGAAAGACCGTGGATGGATTACAACACTAATATGAAAGACTGTGGTAGGATCACAACACTAATATGAAAGATTGTGTTTGGATCACAACACTGATATGAAAGATTGTGGTTAGGTCATAGCATTAATAAGAAAGGCTATGGTTGGATCACAACAATTATATGAAAGACTAGGGTTAATCCCCTGGCAATAAAGTCAGGATTAGGCCAATATACTCCCTAGGGCTGGGCCCGATACACTTGATATATGTATATGGATATGAGATTTGACTGCTATGCTCTAGAGCCGAGATCTTGTGTGGATGCATTGTATGTATGATGGAATATGTGGTATATTGGGAAACTCACTAAGATTTGTGCTTAAAGTTGTGGATTAAACATTTTTGCAGTTCGTTCGTGAGAAGAGTTTGATAGGACTGTACACACGCATCGAGGATGTTCGCTTCCGTAGTTTCTAAACTTAATTATGATGCTTTATGGTTTTAATCAAATGAATGTTACTTGATGGTTTTTGTTAGTACAAAGTTCAATTAGGATCGTTAGATTCTATGCAGACAAAGTAATTATGAACACGAGAATGGCTTTGAATGTGTCGTATGATTAAAACTTCAACACCTCAGAAGAGCTCGATTAAGAACTTCGACTGTAGAGGTGTCTAGGGTTACAAAAACAATAAACGTAATAATCAACAACGTTAACCTCCTAACGCATACATGCATGCATATTTATAGTATAACCCTACTAGATAATCACGGATGGACAGGCCCAATCCGGATACAAAACATAAGCCCAAGACGCAACACAATTAGACTCAACAATCTCCCCCTTTGCGTCAATGGGACAGAAAGCTAACTTCGGCTGAGCTGCAGAAGACTTATTTATTGTTTTGAACACCTTCGGAATGATAGCCAACAAATGATGACGGAACGTTATGTACCACCGAAGCATGTCCGTGAAGTTCTTTTTGTCTGCTTCTGAGTTCTGCTTGCACCGATGAATAATGTTGATGATGTCTTCCAAGCAGTCAGTTGAAAACAAATGTTTATCAACAAGAGCAAATAAAAATCTATGAGCTTCGCCTTTTGTAAACATCATAGTAAGATTTGTTGAATCTATTTGCCCCATCTTCATCTTATTCACATCACCTGGTTTCGGTGTTGGCTTGATGGTCGGTTTCTTATTCATCACTTTCGCTATCTCTTGATCCATAGCTGCAACCTCATGGATGTATGAAGCCAACATCCTCTTCAAGTGCTCCAATATCGGCTCATATTCCATCGGATTTGTGAGCAGAATATTAAACAAAAGAATCCAGTCATGAGGATTTAGATTGGGAAGGTCTGCCAGGGAAATAATCGACACCGAGTTTGAAGACCCTTGAGTGATTTTAAAATTGACATTTACAAACCTCCCAGCAGACGTAGGTTTCAGTACCTTGATAGTGATTATCTTTTGTGCGCTCCATGTCAAGTACTGAGGTTGTCCATACTTCAGATAGAAATCAATAAGCTCTCGGTCAACCTTTGGATGTGGAAAAGGAACCTCAGCAGTTGAATCAAAGCAGTGAAACGTGAATGCCTTTCGTGTTATCGGCATGTCGAGCTGCGAATCCTTAGAATTATCACAGTCAAACGAAGCAACAGGTTCCAACCAATAAACACTTGGAAACTCTATAGCTTGATTCATAAGTGCCTCTTTTGTCCATAAGGGAAACAAGGCCTTCTTGCAGTTCAAGGCTTCTTCTTCTTCCTTGTTTCTCCTTTCCCTCTCCTCTGCTTCCCTTGCAACCTTCAAGGTTTCATCAAGCTCTTTATCCCTCTTCTTTCGCTTAAGAGCCTCAAAAATAGTTTCCCCAGATTCATCATAGCTATCATCATCAATCTCCTTTTTCTTGGCTTGTGAACCAGAACCTGAAGCTACATTATCCTTCAGTTCGGTTGTAACTTTGACCTTCGGTTGAGCAGAATCGGTTTCAGTTTTAACCTTCGGTTGATGAGCAATCTCTCCCCCTTGTTTTGGAGCAACGAATTTCTCCGAAACACCCTTCATCTCGTGTGACAATGCAAGGGCAGGAAGAAGTTTGGTAGTGAGATGATTCCTAATGGTCAAAGTGAGGATAGGATCATGAGCACCAAGAATGTTGGTGAGCATATCCTTCACATCCCCTGCACAGCTGCGAAAAACAGCTCTCTCTATCTTCAACAAAGCAATTTCTTTTTCAGCTTGAGCTAGCTGAACCTTCTGAACTTCAATCGAGGATGCTTGTCGAGCAAGTTCTTCCTTCAGAGCACTTTCTGTTGCCAAATCAGCGTGAAGAGATTCAAGTCGAGAACTCACCGAACTGATAAGTGAAGTGTTCTCGGCTTGGATGGAGAAACATACAGCCTCAAACTTTGTTTGCTCTTCTTGAAGAGACTTGGAGAAAGATTCCACAGAAGCATTCACCTTTTCTGCATTCGTATCAGCATGCCCTTTAAGTGACTCAAGAAAGATCTGAGTACTATGAACAATTTCATTAATATCAGTGGTGGCCTTTTGACAAGAGGAGGTAGACTCATTTACAGCTTTGGTGGATTTTTCAATGGCATCAGTGTATTGTTCAAGAGCAGTGTCCAAAAAGGCTTTAAGCACAACACCACTATAGGACTTGCTGTCATCAAGTAATTTATCCAATTTCTCATGAACGCGCTGCAAGTGTTGGCTGGTGATGGGAGCATCATCATCCTCATAAGTAGGAAGCCTATAGGGGCTGAAGTATGTAGAATCATACTCATCATTAGCACCACCGAGAGTGGCACCGGATTCGGTTGAAGGTGAGGGTGAAAGGGGTTTAGAGGTAACTGGAGGTTCTGTTTCAGTAGTCGCCCCCGTATCAGATACGTTGACTCTTACTGTTGGTTCAGGAATGGTAGTGGTAGTGGATTGGGAAATTATAGGAGGGGGTAAGGGAGTTGTAGAAATGGGAACAGAAGAAACTGGTGGTGGTGGTGGAAAAGAAGTTGTTGTTTGAGATGTGGTAGGTGGGGGAATAGGAGCAACCGAAACTGGAACTGTCTGTTTTGGTGATGGAGGAGGTGTTGGAATTTTGTTATGAGGAGATTCGGTTGGAGTAGGAGAACAGGGAGGAGTGTTACCTCTCAGTGAGTCATGATGAATTTCTTCTTCTTCTTCTTCATCTTCCTCATCATGTTCTGAACTGGGAGGAGTAGGACTCTTGGATCTTCTCACCATCTTTTTAACCTTCTTCGGTTTAGAAGAATCCCCTTTGTCAGATTTTCGCTTTTTAGACTTAGCAGTCTTCGACTTATCATCCTCTGTGGGCTCTTTCTTGTTAGTAGTCCGCTTCCCTCGGTTACTAGGCTTGTCCACAACATCTAGGGCAGCCTGCTGTTCAGGAGATAGGACTCTCGGTGCCGTTGGAGGAAGCTTGCGATAATCCGCCATAACTTTACTCTCAATTGTGACACACCGGTACATTGTCTCTGGGATAGAGCCAATGTGAGGGAACTTCTGAGGATCAGAAATGATGATTTCTTGGTGTGAAACATATCAATAGACGCAACTAGGACATCCTTCATCACTGGAATTTCCAAAGAATTAATTGCCCTACGTGTAATGAGAGTCCAGAATCTGGCACACGAGATTTCAGAATGCCTCGTTGAAGTGTTGAGGCTTTACACCACTTGAGACCAGATAATCGTCCCATAATCAAGATTGAGACCATTGTAAAGACCGTATAGAAGGGTCAGAAAACCCTTGTTGGTGCCATCAGATCCATCACTTCTCTCCGCCAAACTCTTGATGAGAAGAGTGAGCATTCCATTCCATGGGGACGGTAAGCAGGACTTCTTAACCTTCGTAATTGTGGTAAGCACATCAGTGTATCCCATTTCGTAAAGCATAGAGAAGAGTTGAGTAGTGGTGATGAAGTCTGGTGAAATAACAGATGAATCCACAGCCAGGTGCAATAGGGAACAAAATCTCCCTTTTGAAATTGAAGTCTTATGAGAGTGGATTTGGAAGTAGATTCGTTCCTTGTTCTTGTCATAAGTAGCAGTAGAGTAAACCTGTGATAAAAGTGACATCGGAACGGCTTCTACCTGTGTTAGGGCTAGAACCAGTGGAGAATACTTCAAACACTCAACCACCTGCAGCATATATGAATCGTACAGAAACGGATTGAGTTCAATAATCATGTTCTGATTTGGCTTGATTGAAAGCAATGTGGACGAAGCAGTTTGATCGTGAACTGATGAAGAAGTCGCCGTTGTTGATCGAAGAAAAAAGATGAACAGTTTCAACTTGCCTTGTAATTTGAGAGAATTTGTTGCTGATATAAGACAAATAAGATTAGAAACCCTTTATATACCGTTGCTAGGAGAGAGAAAAATCATCATGATAATGACGCGATCACTAAAACGTCGCCTGAAAAAGCGCGATGTGACAGATTGGTTACTCCCAGGTATACGTCAGCACGCGTGGGTATAGAGACCGTTCAAATTCACGCGCCCAAATTCTTATCCTCAATCGACGTTTGAAATTCAGTTTCGCTCCAAGATTTAGAATTACCCTTGTCTCGCCAAAAGATAAACAAAAATCGAACTAACAGCAACCAGAATGTTGGAAAATTAAAATTTTCGTGCAATAGAGTGACAAAAGATAAAGAAATAAAGCAAAATGTGTATTAGATGTGAGTGATGTCTACCATAAGACAGAACGCAGGTGATTCCGGGCAAGAATCGCTTCCTTCAAAGTCAAGAGAGACCTGAAGTGCTTGTGTGGGTTCCCGTGAAATAACGATCAAATGTTTGTAGAGAAACATTGAAAGGCTTCTTTTTAAGTCATAGGTTTAAGGAGGATTATCTTCAACCGAACGTCGACTCTTAAAATAAGACCGAACATTGGAAGAAGTACTTGTGAGACCGATGTGGTCTGTTGAACAAGTAGGTAGGATATATTTTATAGTGACTAAAGAAGTTATAGAAATCTCAAAAACAAAAATAAACTGGATCTTTATGGGAAGAAAAGCCTTGATGTTAGACAAATTCATAAAAGATCACTTAAAACTAAAAATGAGATTTCATTAGGTAACCAGTAAGATCTTGAATATTACAATTCACCGTCAATTCGTCGTGGGTGTTGGATTGTGGGTTTCACTCAGAACGTGGTATACGTATCTAAGATCACAAACACAGATTTTGTGCAACCATAAACCTCAGTGGTAAAGACTGAGAGTCTCAAGGGTTACAGTGATGAACCGAAAGTTGATGGAGAATGTAAGGAGGGTGGCTAAAGAACCGAAAGTACCTTCTGCTATAAAAACGTGACTAAGCAGAAAAACTCTTAACTCATATGAGAAGAGTAAGGTAGCTCTAGACTGAGTTGATTTTAATAGCCTGATTGGGAAGAAACGATAGGTAGAGATCGAATCATGAAGGCCTTGCTCTAAGTCGTAGAGGCGTTTGTCAATATGCAGCAGCATGCTTCTAGGGACCCTTAACTAGTTCTTATGGAAATCATTATACCTGCCTTAGATCCAAATTCTGTTGTACTGGTACACTTGTGACCTAATTAAAAGAACAAAACAAACAAACACACCACAAATTTTTTTTGAAGTTTTGAGATTTTCTGAAAAATAATAAAAACAGAAAACGAAAATATTTTTGGATTTTTGAAGTTTTCTGAAAAATAATAAAAACAGAAAAAGAAAATATTTTTGGATTTTTGAAGTTTTCTGAAAAATAATAAAAACAGAAAAAGAAAATATTTTTGGATTTTTGAAGTTTTCTGAAAAATAATAAAAACAGAAAAAGAAAATATTTTTGGATTTTTGAAGTGAACAAAGTGTACAACCGAAAACTTATCTTAAAAGAATGAAGCGAAATAGACCGAGCGTTCGGTTCATTTCGGTTCCTTAAAATTCCAGAGCCGAAATAGACCGAGCGTTCGGTTCATTTCGGTTCTCGAAAATTATGGAGCCGAAATAGACCGAGCGGTCGGTTCATTTCGGTTCCTTAAAATTCCAGAGCCGAAATAGACCGAGCGGTCAGTTCATTTCGGTTCTCGAAAATTATGGAGCCGAAATAGTCCGAGCATTCGCTCCATTTCGCTTGTTTAATTTTTAATGAGAGATTTGAGGATTCGGTACAGACTCTGCTTCCATCATTCCCAGGCCTTGTAAAATTTTATTGAAACTCGCTTCAGGCAAGGCTTTAGTGAATATGTCAGCCAGTTGATCAGAGGACAGAACGAAATGAACTTCCACGTTCCCATCTTTTACGTGGTCCTTGATAAAATGATATCTAAGTGCAATATGCTTGGTCTTAGAGTGTTGCACAGGATTGTGACAAATCCTTATTGCACTTTCTGAGTCACAATAGAGAGGAATCTTCTTCATACTCAGCCCATAATCTCTTAGTTGACTTTGAATCCATATGACTTGAGAGGTACAAGATGCTGATGCTATATACTCAGCTTCGGCTGTTGAAAGTGACACACAGGTTTGTTTCTTGGACTGCAACTAACCAGTTTTCCATCAAGAAATTGGCATCCACCTGTAGTGCTCTTTCGGTCCAGACCACATCCTCCAAGATCAGCATCAGAAAAGGCTTGAATGAAGAATCCAGATCTAGCAGGATACCAGAGACCGAGAGATGAGGTTCGCTTCAGGTAACGGAAAATATTTTTCACCGCCACCATGTGAGGTTCTCTTGGATTAGCTTGAAACCTGGCACAATAACAAACAGAAAACATAATGTCCGGTCTACTAGCTGTTAGATACATTAGGGACCCTATCATTTGTCGATATAGTGTTATGTCAACAGCAGGTTTTTCCAGAGAGGGTGTTAACTTAGTGCCAAAAGCCATAGGAACCTTCACTTTTGAGTCTCCTGTCATGCCAAATTTTGTTAGCAGGGTCTTTGTGTACGCCTCTTGGTTGATAAAGATACCTTCTGGTCCCTGTCTAATATTCAAACCAAGGAAAAAATTAATCGGACCCATTGCGCTCATTTCAAACTTAATCTCCATCAACTTCCTGAATTCAATCGTTAAGCTAGGATTCGTGGAGCCGAAGATGATATCATCGACAAAAATTTGAACTATCATTAGATGTTCGCCTTCTTTCTTTCTGAAGAAGGTTGGGTCAACCGAACCTTGCTTAAATTTCGACATTTTCAAAAAACGAGTTAAAGTTTCATACCAGGCTCTCGGTGCTTGCTTCAAACCATATACCGCTTTATCCAGCACATAACAATGATCAGGGAATTTCTCGTTCACGAACCCGGGAGGTTGCTCAACATACACTGTTTCTTCTAGTTCTCCATTCAAGAAAGCGCATTTGACATCCATTTGGAAAACTTCGAAGTTTTTATGAGCAGCATATGCCAGGAAGATTCTAACTGATTCCAACCTAGCTACTGGAGCGAAGGTTTCCTCATAATCTATCCCTTCCTATCGGCAATATCCTTTCACCACCAACCGAGCCTTGTTGCGAATGACATTGCCCTCCTTATCTAATTTATTTCTGAAGACCCATTTCAAGCCGACCACTGAAGCATCCTTTGGTGTGGGAATCAGCCTCCAAACTCGGTTGCGTTCAAACTCATGGAGCTCATCTTGCATTGCTTGAACCCAATCAGAATGATCAAGTGCAACATTAACTGTTTTCGGCTCGACCTTGGAGATAAACGAATTAAACATACAAAATTCAACTTTAGAGAATAATGCAGTTTGTTTCGCTTTCAACTGTGAACGAGTGAGTACTTTCTCAGATGATTCTCCAATAATTTGAGCTTTGGGGTGGTCCTTGGTCCATTTGACTAACGGAGGATAATTTGGGTCATATGTTGGATCCAATTCAGCATTCACTTCCTCTTTAAATTCTGATTGATCACCCTCGCCTTCGTCAGTTGCATTCTCTTTCTCCCCCTCGACTGGCGAAGTGTAATCTGTGGCAGCATCAGAGTTTGCATCCTCTGTGGGAGTTGGATTCTCCCCCTCGATTGAACTACTATTGGGTGGGTTTGGAGCAGTATGTTCCCCCTCGCCTGGACCTTTATGAGTTGGGGACGGAATTGGATTCTCCCCCTCGAAAGATACTTTGGTTGTCTTTGGTACAGATGAACTCTCCCCCTTGAACGATGAGCCTCTGTTTGGAGAGTCAGTGGAGGGTGGACCACCTGTCGGTTTAGGAGGTTCATTTTCTATTTCTTTGGCAGCTTCATCTATGATCTTTTTGAGATTATCGATTTTGTTATCTGCCGCTTTCGCTTCTGAGTGTACTGCTTTCTCTGGTTCATCAAATAACCGAATGTACTCCTCGAACAAGTTGGATATGGGAACCGAGACTTGTCCTGATGCAGGAAAAATTTCCCCTAAATCACTTTCGCTCCTTTGAACTTTCTTCATGTAATTATCGTCAAAGGTTACATAATATGTTTCTTCAATTCGTTTGAAGCGTTTGTTCAACACTCTGTATGCTTTTGATGTTAGCGAATAACCCAGAAAGATTCCCTCATCGGCTTTGACGTCAAACTTATTTCGGTTCTCTTTAGAATTGAAAATAAAGCACCTTGAACCGAATATGTGGAAAAATTTGACATTTGGCTTTCGATTGTTTAAGATCTCATATGGAGTGATTGAAAATCTTTTGTTGAGCAAGGACTGATTCTGAGTATAGCACGCGGTTGCAACTGCATCAGCCCAGAAGTATAACGGAAGTGAAGCGAAACTGAGCATGGTTCTGGCTGCCTCACATAAAGAACGGTTTCGTGTTTCAACAATCCCATTCTGTTGTGGTGTATAAGGGGCCGAAAAATTGTGAGTTATCCCCTTGTCAGCCAGAAAGTCCTCAAAATCGTTATTCTTGAATTCCAGACCGTTGTCACTTATGATATTCCTCACCGTCTTTCTCAGCTGCACTTCCACTTGCTTGATAAATGTCTTTAACTTGGGAGTTGCATCTGATTTCTGCTTAAGAAAGAAAACCCAGGTGAAGCGCGAAAAATCATCTACAATAACAAGAATGTACTTACTCCCACCGATGCTCTCGATAGCCGAAGGTCCACATAAGTCAATGTGCAATAGTTCAAGAGCTTCAACAATCTTTGTATTGATTCGTGTAGGGTGGCTCTTTCTGCTTTGTTTTCCCATATCACACGCTACACACAGATGTTCCTTGTCAAACTTGAGAATAGGGAGTCCTCGAACGTGATCACCAAGAACCAACTTATTAATGTCTTTGAAGTTCAGGTGTGATAGACGTCGATGCCATAACCAGCTTTCATCAGTGTTCGCCTTTGACAGCAGACATATTGCTGGTTTTCCTCGTATTGGGTTGAGATTTAAAGGATACATCTCTCCCTTGCATTCAGACTTTAGCAGAACCTTTTTCGATTGCTTTTCAATTATTTCAGAGCCCTCATCATCAAATGATACTTTCAGGCCTGTTCCTACAACTAATTGTGACACACTGATGAGGTTATGCTGCAATCCTTCCACATACGCCACTTTTCGAATCGAGAAATCTCCATTGGTTATCATACCATATCCCTTGATTGTTCCATAGGAGTTATTTCCATACTTTACACACCCACCATCTTTTAGGGACCGAAACTCCCTCAGTTCTTCCTTTCTTCCTGTCATGTGACGCGAGCAGCCACTGTCTATATACCATTCATCATCGAACTGTTCGTCACTAATTACCTGCAAATTCAAGCAGATTTAGGAACCCAAAGTTTCTTGGGTCCTGGTGAGTTTTTCACAGAAAAAGGAATTACAGTGGAAATATCAACCAAATATGTTCTTTTTACTAGAGTGGTTTGATCTTTTCTTTTAATGGTATACACCTTGATTTTAGTTTTATCTTGTTTAAATTTTGGTGTATATGTTGGTGTGTTGTAAGATGGTTTAGGAATTTTCTTTTGAATTCGGGGGTTAGCTGACTTTCTTATTTTGGAACTCAGATTTTGATTTGAGCTTTCCCTTTCCTTTGATGTCCTTCACTGAATTTGTTTTGCTATGGGAGTTAGAAGGACCGAAACTAGACTTGGGACCGAAACTTGACTTTCGGTTCTGAGAGCCCATGTGGGGACCGAAACTTGTCTTTTGGTTCGGTACGCTAGTTTGGGAACCGAAAGTAGATGTTCGGTTCTGAGATTTGGAATAGTAGGAATTTGGGCTGAAGTTTTCTTTTCCTTTCAGTTTTTCCTTTCCTTTATTCGTTGATTCTTTCTTAGGAAGTACGTAGTTGGGATTTTGAGATTCCCAGTGACGTTTTCGCTCATTCAGATTTTTTGCGTATCTTTGATTTCTTAAGCGCTTCTGTTCACCTAACTCCTTCTGTGATTTGTGGATATTGAAGCTAGCCTTTGGCTTTTCCTTTTGACTTTCGGTTGTATTTGTTGGAACAGTTGGTTCTGTCATCGGTTCTTCAGGGATTTCTTTAGTTCCACTTGTGCTTGGTTTGTCGAAACTTGAGGGTTTGTTGATGGGTTCAGCAACATATCTTCCTTTAACCCTCCATGAAGTCTACTCAGATAAGCCTACGGTTTCGTCTGCGTTGTCAATAGGGGCAGACCAGAAGTAATCGTCGCATCCATCAGCATTGTCTTTGTCGACCAAGACTTTTAATTATGTCGTTTGTTTAGTAGTGACCCCTGTAACTGCATATACCTGATTCGGCACAGTTTGAACTTTTTGATAGACCATACCTTTTTCCTTGAGTATCTGTGTCTTGTCTTTTGACAAGCGAGCGAACTCAACCGAATTTTCAGATATGAGGGGTTTCTCATTCTCGGTTTCACTCTTCATGAACTCAGAGCAATCAACTTCGTCTTCTACTGAGATTTCACTCATCTCACTTTCCTCATCAAATTCAAACGTTTTTTCTAAGTTCATTTTATTTTCTGAAGTTAATTTGGCATTGGACAAGTCAAATGATTGAATAGTGTCTGACTTAATTTTTAACCTATCATTTTCATCTAAAATATTTTTGAGCATGCATTTGTGTTCCTTAGAATCAATGAAGGTTTCTATCTTGTCCAGTCCAATTTTGTAAGACATGGATGTCTCTTCTGATGATACTACTGATTCACATTCTGCTATGACCTCATCCTCCTTAAATTCAAGGAAGGGTAAAATCATCTTATGAATTTTCTTTCCTATCTCACAACTTAAATGCAATTGAGCAATATTAGAGTATAGACGCTTAGCAATTAAACAAAAAACATTCCTTTGTTTTAAACACTTTAAGTTGTCTCTTTGCAAATAAATACTTTCATCCCTAGCTCTATTTAATTCCGCCTCCTTCAGCTCAATCCACATCCTTCTCTCCTCACTTTTTGAAGACACCCTGCTGAGTTGGTCCGTTAGGTTAGAATTCGCTAAGCGAGTTTGCATGAGACTACCACTTAAGTTAGAAAATTTTAATTTTAATTCTTTTAATTCTTCTTCATAATCTGTTGTTGGAACTTTAAGTGATTCAAGGATGGATTGTACCTTTTTGATCAGCCGATCGCAGTCATTGATCTTCTCACTCACAGGCTTGGCTGCAAAACACTTATCCTCAGTCAGGTTTGGTTCCTCACTTGCACTTTCGGTTGATGAACCAGCTGTGACAATTAAACACCTTCCAGCCGAACCTACTTCCTTTGCCACATAAGTCTTTCCATGAGTGGGCTTTCTCACCTCTTCATCTTCAGAATCGGTTAACCAAACTTCAACACCACCGAAATCATCTTTATCTGCATTCTCCTGCACAATTAAGGCATTCATAGAACTATTAGTCGCCTTCTTTTTCTTGATCTCTTCCAACTTGCGCATATAGTACGCCTCATCATCTTCACCATCTCTTTTCTCAGCCATTTTCCTTAGCATGCAATCTTTGGCAAAGTGGTTCTTGCCGTGACAGTAATTGCAGTCGAACCCAGAGTCTCCTGCAAGCTTGCTCTCCTTCTTGTCTTCATCCTTTTGAGAAGAGATTTTCACTTCATCCTTCACCTTCTCAGAACTGTAACTTCCTTGCCAGTTTCGGTTCTTGTTGACAGGAAATTTTCTTCGTGCAAACTTCTTTGGATTGGTGACCATCATAGCATACTCTTCGCTTGTAAGATCACACTCAGACATATCAGAATCTTCTTCTTCTTCTGCAATGCTTTTTCCTTTTGAGACAAGGACTAGCGATCCCACACCAGAAACTACCTTCGCTTCTTTGGTTACAACACTCTCATGGGACTTAAGTATTCCCACAAGTTTCGCTAGCGAGTAGGATTTAAACTGTTCATGCGCTTTCACGGTTGAAACCACAGCCATCCATTCTGGTCTCAGACCATTCATAAAGGTCACCTTCTGCTCGATCAACTTTCTTTCTATTCCATGCTTGATCATCTTACTTAGGAGATGATTGAACCGATCGAAAGTTTGTATGAGTTTTTCTTCTGGTTTCTGTTCGAAAACTCCAAATTCTGACAGCAGCATGGTTTGAATGGAGTGTTCCAGATCTTCATCAGTCGAATAAAGTTCTTTCAACCTATCCCAGATTTCTTTGGCCGTCGTGCATGAACCAACCAACCGAAAAGTGTCAGATTGCAAGGCGAATCTGATCATTCTCATGGCCTTCACGTTACACAGCAACTTGTCTTTCTCATCCTGTGGCATCTTCTCTACATCCGCCACCAGCTTGTTATATTCCTTTTGGGACTTAACTGTCGTGTTCGTTCCTGAATGAACAAACGGCCCAAGTGTGATAGCTTCCCAGATGAGATAGCCATTATCTTCAGATCCAACCACGTAGTCTTCAAAGTGATGCGCCCATACTTCATAGTCTTGAGTGTAGAGAATGGGTATCCTAGTTGTAGATCCAATGTTGTTTGAGATGTTGATGGGATTTGTTTGCGAATCTTCGTGAGACATGGTGAGCTGCTAGAATCAAACCTGTAAACTTGAGATTAGGGTTTTATCTGAAACAGAGTTGCCGTCGATATGAAGAAGACGGCTTCTATTTATACGATAAAAGCGGAAACTCTAAAGATATATGAATACAGAAGGAATGTGTATTGATCACACAGTCTCCTACTCTGATACCAATTGTTAGTACAAAGTTCAATTAGGATCGTTAGATTCTATACAGACAAAGTAATTATGAACACGAGAATGGCTTTAAATGTGTCGTATGATTAAAACTTCAACACCTCAGAAGAGCTCGATTAAGAACTTCGACTGTAGAGGTGTCTAGGGTTACAAAAACAATAAACGTAATAATCAACAACGTTAACCTCCTAACGCATACATGCATGCATATTTATAGTATAACCCTACTAGATAATCACGGATGGACAGGCCCAATCCGGATACAAAACATAAGCCCAAGACGCAACACAATTAGACTCAACAGTTTTTGAAACAAAAGGTTTGAATTGGTTCTTATATTTTTAAGTTGAAAAATCTCTTTGTAATTTTTAGGACGTTACATGTCGTTTAAAAAAAATGTATTCATATATAACTTGGAACTATTGTAGCGGCAGATCTAGAAATAAATTCTATGGTATGCAATGTTTAGTTAGCTGAAAATTAAACAAGATCTAAGTCAAAAACTTAATTCCTAGAGAACCCATGATATAATTTAATACATGTGGTAAATCATAATATATTTGATTATTGATGTGTCCTAAAATATAGATATTTTAAGTGACATTTCAGATACTTTTATAGGCATTTTTATGGACAAAATGTGCTTAATTGCTTTCTATTCATATTTTGAAGTTGAAAATGATATGTTTGTGAAATAGTAGCTGACAAGGACCACTTTGGGCATAATTTTGTGAAGTATTGAGCAAGCAAGTCAATTGGAGTTAAGCATGGAAAGAAATACTATGAAGATTCTAAATATGTTTTCCAGATTTATTATTTCTCGCCGCAGTTTTAGTCAGTTCTGAAAAAATATATATAGAACACCACATTCGTCCGAAGCAAAAAGTAAGATCAGAAAATAAGAAGAATTTAGAAGGAAAAGTCAAGAGAAAGTTGTTTTGAGGGTCTAAAGTCTATATCAGTCGCCAGGGTGATATAGAAGCGGGAATATAAAGATCAAGAGAATAAATCATTAGGTTATCAACTAGTTCACTTTTATGTCTATAATTAGTTGGCTATTTGGTTTCCTACAAGTTCTTGTTGAGATTTAGGATTAACCCTTTATGATTATTTGTTATTTATGATATCCTAGTTTGTTTGATTAATTGATATTTGGTATTGAGAGTGATTCAATTTACTATGTTGGTGAAATAGTAGCTGAAAAAGACCGTTTTGGACATTATATTGTGAAGTATCGATCAATCAAGTTAGTTGGAGTTAAACATGGAAAGAAATCTAAATATTCTGAAGATATTTTCCAGATTTATTATTTCTTTCCGAAATTTCAAATCTCATCTCTATTTAAGGCACTTCTGAAAAACTATAAATAGAACCCCAAATTCTTCCAAAGTAAAAAGTAAGATTAGAAAATAAGAGTAATTTGGAAAGAAAATGTAATGCCATGTCCTGAATCGTTTCCCATTTGGGTGTGCGTAACGTAATTTAAATGATCTTGGTGGTCGGATTGTGTTTTGGAGCCAAGGGTTATTTTGGTAAGTGTCAGCTCGGGCTTTTATGCAAATTGGATTTTTTTCAAGAAATGTTATGGCAAGTATGAGTTAAAAAAGCATAGAGCTTCTTGTTACCTTTTCGTGGGTATAAGGATCGTTGGAATCAGATCTATAATGAAGAAGTTTGGCCTTCGGAGGATTTCAGGGTTTAAGGGTAAACCCTAGTACGCGGGGCGTACATAGTGAGTACGCGGGGCATACTCATGCAAAGTTCATTATGCGAGGCATACTCTGGTGTATCCTTAGCGTACTAAGTGGGGTTGATCGAGAATGAAAGGCCTCGTACGCTGGGCGTACGAGGATTGCGCGGGGCGTACAAGGAGATTAAGAAACCCTAATTTTAGGGTGTTGCACCCTATATAAAGTCCTTAAGTCCCTAGGGTTGGCCTCTTTACCAGCCTCCAAACTTCCTAAACCCTAAATCTCGACCCTTAGCCTCCATTGTTGTGTCTTTGAACTCTTGAGATGAATTTGGTGGTTATTTTGCTCTTTTTGAAGGAAGTAAATAATATTGAAGGTGCTTTGCTTGGTGTGAAGTTTATAGATCCAGAATCACCACTCATTTTGCAAGCCTTTTGAGGTATCAACTTCATACCTTGTCTTCTTCATGCTTAGATCTATTCAAATCTTGGTTTTGATGCTTTTGGTTCCTTTTTAGGTTAGTTTGATGGGTTAAGTCGCTTGTGGGGCTTATTCTTTTAGATCTGGTCATATAATGAGTTTCTTAGGCATAAAGTTAGCAACTTCATGGTGTTTATGGCCTCATGCATGCATTAAGTCATACATTAAGTCCTTTTGAGCTTTAAGAGCTTCATTAAGTCATGCATGCACGTAACGTTAGCAACTTTATGTGATAAATCAGCCCAAGGAAGTTAGATCTAGGTTTTGGAATGTAGTCTTAAGCGATTAAGAGCTGAAAAAGGGAAGATGGTTGAATACGAGGTACGCTAGGTGTACAAGCAGGTACGCTTAGCGTACAAGCCCTAAGGCAAGTACGCTGCACGTATGAGCTGAGTACACCCTGCGTACTCAGCAGAGTGGGCCTCGGTCATTTGGTCTTCCGTTTGGGCCATGTTTTGGGCTTAAATGATTAGGTCCTTGTTGGATCATCGGAATTCAAGTATTTTTGGGCTAAGATATTTTGGACCTTGGAGTAAGGCCCATGAAAGGGTTTAGGACCAATTTGGAAAATTGGGCCATATTTGGGCGTTGGGTGTTTAATTGGAATTTCGGGCTTTTGGATTGTTGGATTGGGCCTTGGCTTTGGGCCAAGTTATGAAGAGCGTAAAAAGGTCCTTTACCCTAGTTTGGACACTTAGTGTGGGCCGGATCCAATTATTGATGGATAATTAATTTGTGATTGATAGCGTGGGGATTCTTGCGGAGTTGCGGGCTAGCAACCAGAGATTCTTTCTGTGAGATTCAACAGTGCGGGGTGATTTTTCTCACTGTATCAATGGGTTGAAGGCACCAATGCCGATCCATTACTTGTTATGTGAAATGCTAGTTGTCTTTGTGATACTTGCTTGGAAGACCCCGTGGGTAGCCCGTGGAATTTGTGTGAAAGACCATGGGGGTAGCCCATGGCACTTGGATATTAGACTATGGGGGCAACCCATGGAATTCCAAGGAATGACCATGGGGGTAGCCCATGGAACTTGGATGTTAGACCATGGGGGTAGCTCATGGCATTTCAGGGAAAAGACCACGGGGGTAGCCCATGGAAAATGTATGTATGGTATGTGGTATTTTCGGGAACTCACTAAGCTTTGTGCTTACGATTGATTTGGCTCCCAGAGCGTCCCTGATTGCTAAGGCCTCGTATGCCTGAGATGAAGGAGTTTTCCTCTCAGATTCATGAGCTGTTGGGCAAACAATTTATCAAACCGAGCGGTTGGCCTTGGGGAGCGCCGCATTTGTGTTAAGAAGATGGTTAACACCGGATGTACATTGATTACTGGGAGTTGAAAAAGTTGACGGTGAAGAACTATTACCCACTTCCATGGATGGATGACCTCTTCAATCAGTTGCAGAATGCATCTTGGTTCTCCAGGATCGATTTAAGGTCAGGGTATCATTAGATGAGAGTCGGGGAGGAGGATGTGGAGCAGACAACATTCCAGACTCGTTATGGTCATTACGAGTTCGTGGTGATGCCTTTTGGTCTCACCAATGCGCCGACGACATTTTTGGATTTGATGAATCAAGTATGTAGGCCGATGATCGATTGATCAATTATTGTTTTCATCGATGACATCCGGGTTTATTCCAAGACCAGGGAGCAGCATGAGGAGCACCTTCAAGAGATGCTATGAGTTTTGAGGAGGGAGAGGCTTTATGCCAAGTTCTAGAAGTGTGAGTTTTGGTTACGGGAGGTCCAGTTCTTGGGACACCTCGTTAACCAGAACGAGATTATGGTCGTCCCAACCAAGATTAAGGCAATTATGCAGTGGGAAGTTCCGAAGTCTTCTTCGGAGATCTGAAGTTTTCTCGGTTTAGCAGGGTATTATCGGAGGTTTATTCAGGATTTTTCCAAGGTTGTTGTACCTCTCACTCGTTTGACGAGGAAGGTTGTGGATTTCCATTGGCGGCATGAGAAGCAGGCTGCGTTCGAGACATTGAGGTAGAAATTATGTGAGGCGTCGGTGTTGACCCTCCTGGAGGTTGTGGAGGATTTTGTTGTTTATTGTGATCCTTCTATCACTAGTCTGGGGGAAATACTCGTGCAGGGAGGGAGGGTTATTGTGTATTCTTCCAGGCAGCTGAAGCTGCATGACGTTCGGTATCCGACACATGATCTGGAGTTGGGTGCGGTGGTGTTTTCCTTCAAGATTTGGCGGCACTATCTATATGGTGTTCAATGTACCATCTACACGGATCACAAGAGTCTGAGATATCTCACGAATCAGCCGAATCTAAATATGAGACAGCGTAGATGGCTTGACGTGGTCACGGATTATGAGTGCTTGATTCTATACCATCCTTAGAAAACGAATGTGGTCGCTGATGCTTTGAGCCGCAAGTTGGATAGTACTTATGTTGGGGGCTTATTTATGAGGATTTCGACTGATTCGCCGCTCCTGGATTTAATTAGGGAGGCTCAGGCCGAGGGAGTCAAGAAGGAAAATTAGAAGCAAGAGCGAATCAAGGATGAGATTGATAAGTTTTCTATGGATAGCCGCAGATTGTTGACCAGGTGCGGTCAAGTTTGGGTACCAGATTTTGGCGGGATTAGGCAGACTGTGATGGAGGAGGCACATAAGTACAGATTTTTGATAGACCATGGAGCCACAAAGATGTATCGGGATTTGAGACTTAGTTATTGGTAGCCATGCATGAAGAGGGAGATAACCTGGTATGTTGAGAAGTGCTTGAATTGTCGAATGGTCAAGGCTGAGCACTAAAGGCCTCACGGAAAATTGCAGCCTTTGGAGGTTCCCATGTGCAAATGGGAACAGATCACCATGGATTTTATCATCAGGTTACCCAGGACGGCTAAGGGATTTGATGCGATATGGTTCATTGTGGATCGTCTGACCAAAAGTGCCCACTTTCTAGCTATTCGGGAGAGCTCCTCGGCCGAGAAATTGGCCAACGTGTATGTGCATAATATTTTCGCTCTTCATGGTGTTCCAGTTTCCATTGTATCTGATCGATATGTTCGGTTCACTTCTCGATTTTGTCAAAGATTCCACGAGGAACTAGGTACGAGACTGCACTTCAGCACCGGTTATCATCCACATACTAATGGACAGAGCGATCAGACCATTCAAATGCTTGAGGATATGTTGAGAGCTGGCATTATTGATTTTAGTGGGAGTTAGGACTCCTACCTTTCCCTAACTGAGTTTTCATACAATAATAGTTATCATTCTAGTATTGGTGCGCCGCCTTTTGAGATTCTTTATGCGAGGAAGTGTCATATACCAGTCTGTTGGGGGGGGGTCAGTCACAGGGTCATGGGAAAGACAGAGGTAGTTCTTCAGACGACAGAGCTTATCCAGCATATCAGGGAGATGTTACAGACAGGTTATAGTCGATAAAAGAGTTACGATGACAGACGTCGATCTAAATTGGAATTCCAGGTTGGCGATATGGTTTTACTAAAGGTATCACCCTTGAAGGGTGTAATACACATCAGGGAGAGGGGTAAGTTGGGAACCCGATTCATCAGGATGTTTCGAGTAATGGCTAGGGTAGGCAGGGTAGCCTATCGACTAGATCTGCATGAGGAGGTTGGCCAGATTCATATCGCCTTCCATGTCTCTCAGCTTCAGAAGTGTGTAGCTAATGATTCAGTAGTGGTTCCTTTGGACGATATACAAGTTTATGATCGCCTGAACTATGTTGAGCGGTCAGTGGCAATTTTGGATAGGAAGACGAATGCCTTGCACAACAAGGAGGTAACATTGGTCAAGGCTTAGTGGCAGCATCGGAAGGATTCCGAATGGACTTGGGAACCCGATGTAAAAATGCAAGAGCATTACTCAGAGCTTTTTGCAGCTGAAGAGTTCGACGACGACGCTTGATTTATGTGGGGGAGAATTATAACGCCAAGTTTCGGGTATGTTAATTTTTAAAATAAATTTAATAATTTGAGGTTGGATTTCTGGTGGACACGACGTGGTGATGGAATCCAACGGCGTAGCCAAGATAACAGTTCCGTGTCCTTAAATTGGGGTCATGGCATGGCCGCTGTTTAATGATAAAGCCTAATCTAGTGTTTGAGCCCTTATTTAAGGAATGTTATGGCTAGGGTTGCTCACTCTCAACCTCATTCACTCTCCCTCAACCACCACGATAAAACCCTAACCTTATTTGCTTACCCTTGAGTTTATGTGTGTCTTGGTGGTGTTTAGAAGAAGAAGAAGGCCACCTTGAGCTTAGTTCCAGCAAGCTACTCTCGTCTTCAATCTTGAGCACATTTATGGACCCTTGTAAGTCCTCAAAATCGAATCTTTATGCTTTATATGTCTAGATCTAGCTATTTTGTCCCCATATCTTCATGATGAGAGAAATTGGAGGGTTAGATCTCATAAAGTTGGGAACTTTATGGATACATGGGATCATTCCTATATTATATGTTCCAGATCTAAAGATCTACATAGTTTTTGGTCCCATGCTCAAGTTTAAGCCTTTATTTCCATGATTTTGACCTAAAATGGAAGGGACATGCATGCCCATAAAGCGATGATTTTTAATGCTTGTTGGGAGTAAGAGACTCTTCTGGAAACTTTGGAGGAGCAACACTAAGGATAGGGTGCTTAATAGGTGTCTTGATGCATTTAGCCATCCTTAAGTATCAATGGTTTGGAATCTTATCTTATTAGGATGTTTTAAAGTATAAAGTTGGAATCTTTATCCATCCAAATCATGGAAAGGACCAGATTTGAGCTTTGGAGCTCCTGAAGTCATAGGAAAATGACTTAATTGATTAAGTTGTCCATACCAGTCCCTTCAGCGTGGCCTGAGGGTGCCATGGTGTGGTGACTGGGTTGCAACCCGTCTGCTTTGTTGTTTAGCAGCCACGACGTGGCAACTAGCTGGAGTTAACTTTGACGTTGACCGTTGACTTTGACCAAGTTTGACTTTAGGTCATTTGGGATATTTTGAGTAGTAGATTGAGGCTTGGTCCATGGGTGTTGTACAGGTGACCCGTAGAGCCGATAGTTGGAGCAGCACTCGTTTCTTCTATTTTTCTGTTATTGAGGTAAGTTTTCCTCACTGTACTTGTGGGTCGAAGGCGCCAATGTTGGCCCACAAGGTTATGTATCCTACTATATGGGAAGTTACTATGCTATAGTGATCTGTAGATCTGTATGATTATCTATGTTGTTATATGATTTATCTGTTGAATATGTCGACATAGTGAGGTAAGGGTTGAGGCTTTATTGCTATTTGCATAAGCCAACAGACCAGGGCATTCCATTCCGATGACTGATTGGGCTGAGGCAATCCAGTCTGATAACTGTGGGTCGGGGGTAATCCAACTCGATAACTGTGGCCCCGAGGGTAATATAGTTTGATGACTGTGGACCCTGCATGGATGTTTGTATACGTTCTGTTGTGTGGGGTATTTTGGGGGATCTCACTAAGCTTTTGGCTTATTAAGTGTTATGTTTCAGGTACTTCAGAGGATCGGTACAAGGTGAAGGCATGATTATACACATCCTTCAGTGATACGTTTTGGAGATTTTATGATACTTTGATTTTGGGTTATTTGTATTTGGATATATTGGCTTTTATGACTTGGGTTTGATTGAACAATGATTTTTACTTAAATTGAAAAACAAAAATTTTATCATGATTTTTTTGGGATCTTACAGAGCTCTTAAGGATAAAGAAAACAACTTAATCAATTAAGTTGTTAAGACATAGTTACCACGCCACGACACTTTGGCTGCCACGATGTGGTAACTGGAAGGCTACTCGACTATTCTGTCTTTATGCGGCCACGACATGGCTAATGGAAGAACACGATGTGGCGATTCACTGAAGTGATTTTTTGGTTGTTGACTTTGAGGGTTGATCTTGGACCGTTGACTTGTTGACCTGGGTTGACTTTTGGGAAAGATTGTTGTTTCTAGTGTGTAGACTAATGTTAGACCTTGTATGTTTTGATATGAATCTTATAGCATCTATTGCGGGACATTGAGCTATGGTTTTGCTGATTTCGTGAGTCAGGTGATTCTTCTCACTTTACTCATGGGTCGAAGGCGCCAATGCCGGCCCACTGGATTGTGCTAGCTGTCTTTGTGACTCTTTCATGTTATATTGGGCTGGTCCCATTTGTATGTTGGGATGGGCCCATTATTTATGTTAGGCTGGGCCCATTTAAATGTTGGGTTGAGCCCATTATTTATGTTGGACTGGGCCTATTTGTATGTTGGGTTGAGCGCATTATTTATGCTAGGCTACACCAAATTGTATGGTGGGCTGAGCGCATTTAATTGTATGTGGTATCTTGGGGAACTCACCACACTTTGTGCTTACGGTTTGTGGTTTAATATTTTTCACGTACTTCCAGTTCTAAAGGGAAGGGCCCGACTTGACTGCATAACATCCCTTGATGGCTTTTTCCACACTGATTACTTTTGATTTACTATGATATTTGAGAAATACGTTTTATCATGTTTGATATTGGAATAAATGGCTGTATAACTTAATGGTTTTGAATGAAAATTTTTATCTGTATTTTTGGGACGTTACACTCATGCATGAGATTGAGTTTTCAAGTGGAGGTATTTCTATGTACTAATATTTTTCATGTCTCCTGTACAAATATTAATTTATATTATACTTCATTGTTGTATTATTGACTAGTTGAAACACCTAAAATTTGATAAACATTCATGATATCCAACAACTAGTTTTCCTTTTGAGTTTTTTGTGCCAAATAAATTGTATTATTTAGTTTATAGGTGAAAATAACTACTTGTTTATCGTGCTTGGTATAAGTGTCAACCATCCATTCTTTAAGAATCTTATAGTTGATTTTGATATTCCGAGTAACTAATGATACAAGTTGAGGTTTAGATTCTTTAAGAATTTTATACTTGATGTTGATATTCTTCGTATTTGTTTGACAGTCTCATGAAGCCAAAATTGATTAAATAATCTAAGATTGATTCCATAATAGCAACTAGTTTGACATTCAAGAAGCGAAGAATGATTCCAAACATAACCATTAGGTTGGCATTCTCATGAGAATGATTACAAAATAACAACTAGTTATACATTTTTACAAGAATAAAACCAAAAATAACAATTAGACTAATAATTTTGGAACAATTGATTGAGTTTTAGAATGGAATTACATGTTTGGACAATGTTTTAGAATCATGCCTTGTTAAGGGGTTGGTGTGATTTTCTTAGTGGATACGAATTAATTAGGCAAAAGAATGAAAGAGAAGTGTAAATATTTCTTTTAAATGTATTAGTCTTTTTGTTAGGTTTGATGTTTTTGTTTGATATCTAACCATTTTTAGTCGTATTTTTACAAATAAATGTAAATATTAGCCATTCTTAGTCGACCATTCTAAGTCGTATTCTTTAATAATGAATGTAATTATTAACTAATAGTATTCATATTTTTTAAGAAAAAATGTAATTTTTAACCGTTTTCATTCATAGTCTTGATCAAGTATGCAATGGTATTCTTTAAAATGTTACTTCACAAAAAAATCTATTAAATTAAATCGTGTTA